>NC_089515.1:9396210-10849960 GCF_036850995.1 Saccopteryx leptura | reverse complement strand
GCTACGCATTGGCCACTCTGTTCCACTTTTTATTCTCACCATCTTGTCTGATCCTCAAACTATAGTATTCACCCATTTTACAGATCACATCTCTACCAGGGGCGATCATGCCCCCAACAGAGATGTGACAAAGTCTGGAGATACTGTTGGTTGTCACAGTGGGGGGCAGGAAGCCATTGCTATTGCCACCTAAGGGACACAGTCCAGGGGTGCTGCTGGACATCCTGCAATGCACAAATTGGCCCCCCAGAATGAAGAATTCTCTTTCTTGATGTCAATCAATGTCAGTGGTGCTGAGGTTAAGAAACCCTGTTATAGCCTGACCAGGCGGTGGTGCAGTGAATAGAGCATCGGACTAGGATGCAAAGGACCCAGGTTCGAGACCCCGAGGTCGCCAGCTTGAGCATGGGCTCATCTGGTTTGAGCAATAAAGCTCACCAGCTTGAGCCCAAGGTCACTGGCTCGAGCAAGGGGTTACTCGGTCAGCTGTAACCCCACGGTCAAGGCACATATGAGAAAGCAATCAATGAACAACTAAGGTGTTGCAATGAAAAGCTGATGATTGATGCTTCTCATCTCTCTTCGTTCCTGTCTGTCTGTCCCTATCTATCCCTCTCTCTGACTCTCTCTCTGTCTCTGTAAAAAAAGAAAGAAACCCTGTTATAAATGAAGAAACTGAGGCTCAGGAGGACAACCTGCCCACAGTCACACAGAGGGTGTGATCAGCACACCAGTGGCCCCAGAGACCTGTGACTGTGTTACCATACATGGTAAAGAGAATTAAAGTTGGAGATGGAATTACTGTTGCTGATCAGCTGATCTTAAAACCGAGAGGTGACCGTGGGTTATGAGCACTCTATCGTCACAAGGGTTCTTACAAGTGGAAGAGGGAAGCAGGACACAAAGCAGAGATGGCAGCGTGAGAAGGTAAGGTGCTGGCTCTGGAGAAGCGGGTGGAGAGGGGCCCGAGTCAGAGGAGTGCCGGCGGCCGCCAGAGACCGGCAGTAGCAAGGGGACAGACTCCCCCTAGAACCTCCAGCAGGAACCAGCCCTGCAGGCAGACACCCGGTTTCAGCCCAACGAGACCCATTCCGGACTTTCGGCCTCCAGAATGGTGAGGAAAGAAGTGTGTGTTAGCCCTGGCCAGTTGGCTCCGTGGTAGAGCGTCGACCTGGCGTGCAGGAGTCCCGGGTTCGATTCCCGGCCAGGGCACACAGGAGAAGCGCCCATCTGCTTCTCCACCCCTCCCCCTCTCCTTCCTCTCTGTCTCTCTCTTCCCCTCCCACGGCCAAGGTTCCATTGGAGCAAAGATGGCCCGGGGCGCTGAGGAGGGCTCTATGGCCTCTGCCCCAGGCGCTAGAGTGGCTCTGGTTGCAGCGGAGCAACGCCCCAGATGGGCAGAGCATCACCCCCTGGAGGGCATGCCAGGTGGGTCCCGGTCGGGCGCATGCGGGAGTCTGTCTGACTGCCTCCCCGTTTCCAACTTCAGAAAAAAAATACAAAAAAAAGAAAAAGAAGTGTGTGTTGTTCTTTTTTTTTTTTTTTTTTCATTTTTCTGAAGCTGGAAACAGGGAGAGACAGTCAGACAGACTCCCGCATGCGCCCGACCGGGATCCACCCGGCACGCCCACCATGGGGCGACGCTCTGCCCACCAGAGGGCGATGCTGTGACCACAGCCACTCTAGCGCCTGAGGCAGAGGCCACAGAGCCATCCCCAGCGCCTGGGCCATCTTTGCTCCAATGGAGGGGATGCGGGAGGGGAAGAGAGAGACAGAGAGGAAAGCGCGGCAGAGGGGTGGAGAAGCAAATGGGTGCTTTTCCTGTGTGCCCTGGCCGGGAATCGAACCAGGGTCCTCCGCACGCTAGGCCGACGCTCTACCGCTGAGCCAACCGGCCAGGGCCTATGTGTGTTGTTCTAAGCCACTGTGCCGGTGGTCATGTGTCAGAGCAGCCAGAGAACACGCGTTAGCATCCCACCAAAGCAGGGGTTGGGAACCTACGGCTCGCGAGCCATATGTGGCTCTTTTAATGGCTGCATCTGGCTCACAGATCTTTAATAAAAATAATAATAACGTTAAAAATATGAAAAATTCTCATGTATCACAATACATTCATTTCCTACCGCTCATGTTCATGGTTGCGGGTGGCTGGAGCCAATCACAGCTGTTCTCTGGAACACCAAATTTTTATTGGATAATGCGGAACGTACACGGGTCGTTGTATGGCTCTCACGGAATTACATTTTAAAATATGTGGCGTTCATGGCTCTCTCAGCCAAAAAGGTTCCCGATCCCTGCACCAAAGTATCATTACCTGTTCGCTTGTCCGCCCAACTAGAGCGTGAGCTCCAGAGCCGAGGGGAACGCCAGTCCTATCCTCAGTCCCAGGCTTTGATGGTGAGCAAATAAAAATCAGAGCTAGACAGAGCCAAGAAAACACTTAGGTCATTCAACTATCTTAAGTGAGAGAAAACTGAGGTTCAGAGAAGTGGAATAACTTGCTTGAGGCTGTTCAATTTACACCAGCCTAGGCCACCACCCTGGTCCTCTCTGGTCAGGAAGTCCCAGAAGCCCCAGGACACACACTACTGCCAACTCATCGTGGGCGGGCACCGTCGGGGCACAGGGACTCCCTCGGGAACTGGGGACAGCTGGGAAAGGGTAAGTGTACGTCAGGTTAAGACCCGGAAATGTCTAAAATGACTTGAGCAATCTTAAAAACGTTCATTCCAACACAGCAGCTGACCCATCTGTACCCACGAAGACCAGCACCTGCCTGATCAGCTCAATGAAGGAGACGCTTTCAAATAGCAATAATCATGCCTCTGATAAACCTCACTGGCTATGATATTGCCACTGTGCAAAACTAGGGAGATGCTTTCACCTGAAGCTCTAGAAAGGCCCACGGGCCCCCAGCAGGTGGCAAACTTGAGGCCTGCTTTCAAGAAGCTTAGCATGTCCCACCTCTGGCCAGAGCCAGAGCTTCAGGCACACTGGGAAAAGGTACTGCACCCACAGGACATCTTTGCCCGCCTGTCGGAAATTTGCCACAATGGACTCATCCCATTTAGAAAAAAGACACTGGACTCCAGATGGGCCAGAAAACTATCACAGATTCACTGGACTATGTCTTCCCACATCCATGAAGGAAAAGGCACCCCCTATATGGGAAGCCCCTGCAGCACACAGCCTACAGGACTGGACACAGCAGCTCCGCTGGGCAAGCTGGTCTCATCACTCCCTTCACTGACCTCATCTTGCCCCGCCATCCCCGCCCTCAGGCCCACTGGAGAACAACCCTGACCTCACAGTCACCATTTTATGCGTTAACTCCCCTGCCTGGGGCCCCAGTCCTTGCTCCTCCCCCCTTGCAGTCAGCAGGGGTTCAAGATGAGCATCAGAAGACTGCCGGTCCCATTCAGCGAAGCAGTGGGCAGCGGGCAGCCAGAACGCAGGGAATTCTGACGAATGAATGTCCACAGAGCAGTGGATGGTCCAGGAAGTATGACAGCCCACAGCACAGGCCCTGGAGAAACACCACCCACGACCTAGCTGGGAGGCGCTGGTTACACTCTTTTTGCCTCCCAAAACTTCTTTTCCTTTCCGTGAAATGGGCGTGGTGGTAGGACCGCTGGGCGGATGTAAGAAACGGTGTGAGTTCATGCTGAGTGCCTTAAAAGAGCTCCGAACGGAGAGCCACTGTTCTTACTGTTACTGTCAGCGCGTCGGCCGGGATATCTGCACTGCAGACCTCAGCTGCCAGGATGCCCTGCGCTAAACAATGTGGGGCAACCAGATTCCTAGCAGCCAGCCACGTTCCTAGGAAGAGGGACAGTGTGTTGCAGACAGAAGGGATTCCTCACTGTACCCAAGTACCCACTACTGGATAAACAGAACAACCCAGACCACTTTGACATGGACTTGGTTTTGTTTGGGGAGGGAATGTGCCCAGTTCTGCCCCGGGCAGCTCCCTGTATGGTCTCCTCCTGCCCCCACGCCTGTGTTCCTGGCTGGCCTCTCCCATGTGGCCCCAGGAGTCTCGCAGCCAGAGGACGACCAGGTGCCTCGAGTGGTCCCAGCTTTGCAGCGAGAGGGGCACAGGCTTCAGTGTGAGCCTGCGGCTCGTACACTGTGGGGCCTTCCCCTCATCGGGAACACGGGGCTGTCACGGCACCTGCCTCCCATGGCCACTGCACTGAGGCCTGTGGGCCCGTGCTGTAATGCACCTGGTCCAATGGAACGCTGTCCCCGCCATTACTATCAGCCCGGAGGCTTTCTCGCCAGGCAATGGCCCTGTGGAGAGGAGACCCAGCCCTCCGCTCTCCGATTTCCTTCCTGCCCTGCCTGGCACACACACAACTCCGACCTGTCCCCCCTCTGCCCGGAATACTGCACCTCACCTTTTCGACAACATCACCAAATGCATTTTTTTTCCATACTACTGCGTGTTTCAATTAGAATGAATTCAGCTACAGATAAAAGAAAACGAGATTCGGTGGCCAAAACAACAAAGAGTCTTCAAGGAAAATGTCCCCAAGGTTGGCCATCTGCAGTGTGCCAGCTTTTTGTCCTTAAGGCTTGCCCCTCGGGGTGGTCTCGGCTCTATAACCTGCTGGTGGCCAAGAGGCGAGGCAGTTTCTTGTTGGTTTTTCTTTTTTCAACAAGGGAGCAAGCTCCCTCCCAGAGTCCTCCTGACAAACCTCCCCTGATGTACCAGGGACCAGGACCAGGGGCTAGCACCTGTCACAGCTCATCCCTGAGGCTGAGGGAGGAGACTCACCTGGAACAAGAGTAAAAGTACCTGTCACCTTACATGATGAGCTCCTGGCTGATGACAGGAGGGAGCTGGGGCCTGGAGTAGTTAAGTCCCTTGTCCAAGGCCACATGCGACTTTGCAGAAGACCCAGGAAGAAAACCCAGCCACTGGCCCAGCAAGCTCCACAACTTCTCCCTGTGCCTTGTCAACCGACCAGGGGACTCGCTGGGCTGGACCACAGATAGGATATGTGCAAAGTCAATACTGCTGCATACAGAAGACAGCCCCCAGCGTGCCCAGATCCACCTCACCCTCATCCAAGCCCCACAGCTTGGGAGCCAAGCACTTCCTGCCCCTCGAAGGAGCTTGGCAGGAGAGTCAGCAGGAACCCAGAGCCTGACAAACAGCATCTCTGTAGCTGCCTGGCCACCGGCCAAGCTGCCTCATTCCCCAGGGCTGACCTCATGCTTCTGAAGAGCCTCAAGACGCCCGAGGTCTGTGTGCTGCCTCTCCGGGTTCAGTTCTGCTGCCAACAAAGGAAACGGCCCAGGCTGGGGGCCACGCGGAGAGCTGGGGACGCAGGGCCTAGTGGCCCGCCCCCCCACCCCCCCACCCCGGCCCTGCCAGAGCCTTCTGCCTGTGCCCACGGCGCCACTGCAGAGGAAACTGCGCAGCCCTCTCCCTCCGTGCAGAGGCCCGTCCTGATCTGTCTTCCTGCCCCCACCAATCCGAGGGTGTCCCTTGAACACACTTTCGCACTCTGGCTATTTCTAGCTGTTCTGTTTCAGACTTCTGGAAAGGGAACAAAAGGCAGGCTTCATGGGAGGTGCTAAGAACATCTCTGAAGTCAGCTCCACCACCTCAGAGGTGGCGAGCTGACAGCAGGCTGAGGCCCGTGCTTGGAGACAAACTAACTGCAGAGTTAATACAGAGCTGAACCAGGCACCCACCCGGCCTTCCTACGGCCTCCCCGTGCACTGCGGGCAACGTGTGCCCCAGAACAAAACCTTCGTGCACTTCGGGCTTTACTTCCAGATACTACCCTTTCTGGATCAAAGACCTACTGGCATCTGACAAGGAACAAAGCTGAGAGCAGACAAGGTGAGCAGCTGGGGGACACAGCAGGGAGCCAGACCCCCAGGCCACAGGAGCTCCCTTCCCCCTCATCGCAGGACATCTCCCCGAAATCATCACGACCCACCCATCCAGCCTGCAGCTCTAATACAAGGCATTTGTTCTTATTAGTGCGCACGTAAAGGTTTTTATTCCCCTGGTAAAGTCACAGGCTAACGACATGTAGGAGAGGAGGGAGACCTCACTCTGCCATCCTCTCTCCCTGCTGACCAAAGTGGGGGAGGGGTCAGACACAGCAGCTGGTGGTTTTAAACTTTCCTTGCAATTTTCCTCAGAACGGAGCTCCCACTCCTCAGAGCCTGAGACGTCCGCATACCTTGTTTGAAAGCATGCCGGCTGCAGGGCTGTGCGAACAGAATGGAATTTTCCATTTATAGAATAATAACCTTCATACCACTCTGGGGGCCTCGTTCTCGTGGTAAGAGCTCAGAGTTGTGTCAGCAAACCTGCCACGCTTCTGCGGGAGCCCCACGCCTTACAGGCTCTTTTATTTATTTTTGGTGGGAGAAGGAGAGGAAATAAAGGAATGATTTTTTCATTCGGGTGCCAACACAAACTTGAAAAAGGAACTGGGTTGGCAAGTGCAGAATATGACTGCCTGGTTTCAGGACTAAAATCAAGCTTGAGGGAGTAGGTGGTTGAGGAAGAGACTAGGAAAACATATCTTCAACCCCGCACTCGGACAGGTGGCCAGAAGGGGCATCAGGTTACTGCCTCAAGTCCTTCCCTGTGCCTGCCACCTGGCCATTCGATTGCTCCTGAGGGCAGCAGCCCAAGTCAAAGGCATGGCCCCTTCTTCCAGCCTCCCCTGTATTCTATGCTTGATTTCTGCTGATGCGCAAATGGGCTCCTAGTGTGAAATACCTCTGGGATCCATCGTAAGCAGGCACGCTACCATACCAGGCACAAGAGGTTCCAGGTCCTAGCCTAGTTCTTGCTGGTACATATTCACCATATGACCTAAGAGAAGTCCTTCTCTTCCATGAGTCTCGTCTCCTGTGTCCATCTGTACAGTAAGATTGATCCCAGAGCCCCCTTCCACTGCTGCCATTCCAACTCACTCGTTCATTCTAACGGTAACTGGTGCCAGCACTAGGTTCTGGGCATCCTTCCCTGAGCCAGCTAAGGCTGCTGGGCACAACCAGAGCAGTAAGCATGGGCTCACGCCTAATGAGGGCTGCCAGCCCAGCCACCAGAGGAGGCATGTTCCCAGTCCCACTAAACCCTACAAAGACCCCTCCCAGTGCCTTCCTATGAAAACACAAAACAGTGTTGCCACTTCTCCAGGGAAGGGCGTGACCACCTCGCACCCTTCCAATCAAAAATCTTCTGATTTTTTCCTGTTTTTACAAAAATATTGTATTCGTTTCAAAGTATTAAATTGTAGTGCTGAATATGCTTTGCTTTTCAAATTGCACACACACCTCACATTTCGATAGTCTTCCAGTGGAAGGGGGTTGGGGGGTTTACACACATATCCCAAAACTAGGGCTAGAAGATTTCTGGTCCAGTCCTCAACTCTACCTAGGTCACCAGTTAATGGCCACTCAGTCTCTGAACACTTGTTGGGGGGCCGCTGTGGGAAGTGCTTCGTTTCTCCACCACTTACTAGGCCGAGAACCTTGAATGCCTGTGAACCTCAGAGGTTGGGGTGAGGGTTTCGTCAGGCTGAAACCGCTCCAAAGTGCTGTGCAAACGGAAGTTTCTTGATTGTTGGGTGGCTCTGACTATAAAACTGCATCCATCGATCGCTCCCAGTCCTGCCTCCCCGCAGCTTTCCTTGTTGATGCTGGTGAGTAGATTGGAGGCGAGAAGGGGCACCTGGCCCAGGGGACTAAAGGCTGGGAGGTGGATGCGTAAACCTTGCGGCATTCCCCCATCGCCATACCCTACCCCTGTCCTTGACGAGTCTCAGCACTACATTAAAGGACCCCCAGGCCTGGTCACCTGTCCAAACCCTCCGCCCAGAGCTCAGGCGAAGGCCGACAGCCCCTCTCTGCTCTCCTCTCCCTCACTTACCCCTCCCGTCCCGGCTGCGCAGGCAGGGAACGCCCCTCCACCCGTGTCACCAATCAGCGTCCGGAGCGGCACCCGTGGCGCAGGGGGCTCTGATCGGCAGCCAATTAGCGCCCGGGCCCGTGGCGGCGCCTCGCCCGCCCCCTCCCAGAATGAAAGCCGCCCGGCAGCCGGCAAGGCTGGCGCAGCGCGCTAGGCGCGAGAGCCGCGTGGTCGGGAGTGGAGCGCGCGCACTGTCCGCCCGCCCCCTGCGCGTCCGCCTCCGCTCCGCCTCGGTCCGGGGCGCGGGCGAGGTGGCCGGGGCGGGGGAGTGCAGTGGGCAGGGCCGCGGCGGCGAGGCCGGGGGGCGGGGAGGAGCTGGGCCTGATAAAAGGCGGCCAGGCGGCCCCACCCCCGCAGCAAGCCGGCCGGCGAGATCCGCGCGTCCCTTCTGTCCGGCCCGCGCCGGCGGCGGGGAGGCGGCGCGCGCGGCCCGCAGCCCGCCCATGGAGGCTTTCCCCTGGGCTACCCACTCGCCCCGCCGCGGCCGCGCCCCCCCGCCCATGGCGCTCGTGCCCAGCGCCCGCTACGTGAGCGCCCAGGGCCCCGCGCACCCGCAGCCCTTCAGCTCGTGGAACGACTACCTGGGGCTCGCCACACTCATCACCAAGGCAGTGGACGGCGAGCAGCGCTTCGGCTGCGCCCGTGGCGGGGACCGAGACGGCGGCGGCGGCTCTCCGCCCTCCTCTTCCTCCTCGTCCTGCTGCTCCCCCCACGCGGGGACCGGGCCCGGGGCGCTGGGGCCGCCGCTGGGGCCGCCGGACTACGAAGAGGACGACGACGACGACAGTGACGACACCGGGGCCAGGGCCCGCTACCTGGGGGGCGTGCTGGAGCTGTGCGCGGGCCCCGCGGAGGCCGGGCTGCTGGAGGAGCGCTTTGCCGAGCTGAACCCGTTCTCCGGTCGCGCAGCCGCCGTGTTGCTGGGCTGCGCGTCCCCCGCCACCGCCGAGGTGGCGCCGCGCGAGGAGCGGGCCCCGGCGTGGGCGACCGAGCCCCGGCTGCACGCGGCCTCCGGGCCGGCCGCCGCCCGGCTGCTCAAGCCCGACCTGCAGGTGTGCGTGTTTTGCCGGAATAACAAGGAGGCGGTAGCGCTCTACACCACCCACATCCTGAAGGGACCCGACGGGCGAGTGCTGTGCCCCGTGCTACGCCGCTACACGTGTCCCCTGTGCGGCGCCAGCGGCGACAACGCGCACACCATCAAGTACTGCCCGCTCTCCAAAGTGCCGCCGCCGCCTGCCGCCCGGCCGCCCCCGCGAAGCACCAGGGACGGCCTGCCCGGCAAGAAGCTGCGCTGAGCCCGGCCTGCTGCCACCTGACGCCACTAGGGTCACCGCCTGCCCACTCTCGTTTTTCGTCTGCGCACCAGCTCTTCCTCACTGCTGGGGAGGCGTGGAGCTCAGCAGTTGGTTCAACTTGAAATGTCGTCTTGGTTTTTTCAAAGCCAGCCGGCCGTTCGGAGTACTGCGGTTGAGACAAGCAGCTAACATCCTGATTTATCTCGTTTCTCGTTTGTGCACATCCGGACGCTGAAGGCTATATGTAATCCACTAACCGAAATATGGCTGTTTAGAGGCGCTATTTACTGTAGACGTCGACCTATTTTAGATGCGCATCAGTATGAAATTGTCTCGGTCTAATCTTGGATGTTTAATTTTATTAGCGGAGGCACTTGACTAGGTCTAGAATATTTTTTTTAAAAGCCTCTTGAAGGAACTTCAGACTGGCGATTTTATGGAATGCCTTTTCCAAAACGACTTTTATTGTTTGCAACAATACATCTTAGTTGTGCTTAATCAGTTATTCTAATTCCAGGAGAAGCAAGCCCCTAGTAGCATCAGTTTTGAGAAGTGAAGGTCTAGTCAACTTCCCAGTATTAATTTGGATGGGTATTCCCTCCTTGTGGCTCGTTTCTGTCCTAGCTGGAGGTGTAAAAATGCAGTCTGTAGCAGGTAGACTACAGCTCCTTATTCTTTTATGTACCGGATCTTTTATTACTGAACTAGCAACTAGCATTTTCCACCTTAAAAAAATTGTGCCGTTATAATCACATTGTGTACACTTTGGAAATGGTGCTGTTTAAATATTTTGACTTGTGTATTTATACAATAACAGTATATGAACTTAATCTTGCTTATAACTTTGCTACTTGGCTTTTTGTCTATGTACCCACCCCGTTTCCAGTTCTTTAAAAACACTTGTGATACTAAGATCAGGAGGGAACAGAATGGACAGACTCACTCAATTTCAGGATTCCTAAATAGTGGGAAGTTCATTCCAGCTGTTGCCTCTCAAACTAAGTGGAAGGTGAAATCCTTTGCACTCTGGTAGGTTAATGTAATATAGTGTTTTAAAGAAGGTTCAACTCTGGGCTGTTTGGCATTAGGAAGTCCTCAAACCAGAATAAGAACTAATTACGGAGTTGGGGGTTGAAGACAAGGAACATACTTTTCTATTCTCATGGGGAAACCAGTCTGCTTCTGGAACCTCACCAGTTTATGGGTAAAGGAGGTTAAACCTGATTCTTAGGCAAGGATTTTTACCCACTACTTTACCTCCCATTAGCATTTTTAAATCCACCAAGTTGAATGCCACACCATGACATGCAGCTATCAAGACAGGAGGCAGAAATGGAAATAAAGATGAACTCGTCTGAAACAAAAAGGCGTAACTATCCGAAGACACTAGCAAGAGATTTAGTCTTAAGTATATAAAGATTCCAGCAGGAGTTTATTGGAAGTTAGACAGCTTTCCTATTAAACAGCTAGCTTCCTCCACAGCAAACTGGCTTGAACACCACTTTGAAGGTGAGATAGGGGCTGGGTTGTATAACCTTGGGTAGCGTGTGTGCCTTTTTGTTCAGAGAAAATCCATCAGAAAGGTAAATGGTGGGGGAACATACTGTCCTAGGAAAAAATAATCTACTCTGCTGGTCTAGGACTTCAGATTTGACTACTCAAACAGCTTAATAAACTCATGTAATTAAAAACTCTTGGCCCTGGCCGGTTGGCTCAGCGGTAGAGCGTCGGCCTGGCGTGCAGGGGACCTGAGTTCGATTCCCGGCCAGGGCACACAGGAGAAGCGCCCATTTGCTTCTCCACCCCCCCCCCTCCTTCCTCTGTCTCTCTCTTCCCCTCCTGCAGCCAAGGCTCCATTGGAGCAAAGATGGCCCAGGCGCTGGGGATGGCTCCTTGGCCTCTGCCCCAGGCGCTAGAGTGTCTCTGGTCGTGGCAGAGCATCGCCCCCTGGTGGGCAGAGCGTCGCCCCTGGTGGGCGTGCCGGGTGGATCCGGTCGGGCGCATGCATGCGGGAGTCTGTCTGTCTCTCCCGGTTTCCAGCTTCAGAAAAATACAAAAAAAAAAAAAAAAAACCTTGTATAAACCAGCTTAAATTAGTTGTGCTTTTGGGGTGGCTTGGCGGTCAATGTGAATTCGTGTTACTCCTCTCACTGCTGTTCTACCTTATTAAGCCTTTGTAAACAGATCAGTGCATTCTTCGGAAGGACTAGGCAGGGCAGCTACTTAGTTTTTTGTTGTTGTTTTTTAACAGAGGCAGAAATAGACAGGAACGGAGAGATATGAGAAGCATCAATCATCAGTTTCTCGTTGCGCGTTGCGACTTCTTAGTTATTCATTGATTGCTTTCTCACATGTGCCTTGACCACGGCCTTCAGCAGACCGAGTAACCCCCTGCTGGAGCCAGCGACCTTGGGTCTAAGCTGGTGAGCTCTTTGCTCAAGCCAGATGAGCCCGCGCTCAAGCTGGAGACCTCGGGGTCTCGAACCTGGGTCCTTCCGCATCCCAGTCCAACGCTCTATCCACTGCGCCACCACCTGGTCAGGCTACTTAGTATTTTTAAAGAGAGAAATTATATACAGTTTCCCGCTCAGGCATGTGGCTTTAATGTATCTTCAATACAAGAATCCCTTGATAGGATGTGCCTCCCTGGGAACACAGTGGCCATGAAGTCAAGTCCAGGTCAGGAGAGTGTTGGGAAGGACATGCAAAAGACCCCCAGGGCTAGTTCAGCAACTACTGTATTAAACCCACTTAAAACACGCCCCTTAGCACTACCCCCCAAACTTGTTTTACTTTTCCAGCTAATGTTAAAATACTGGGAGTTATATAAACAGAATATTACTACCATTAATTTTCTACACATCTTTTATGAATAGTAGTATACCAACCACACTAATACTATATACTTAAGTTTAAAAACTGAAAAAATTCTTATTTTCCTAAGAACATATGATATCATCTACTTGGCTGAAAACAAAACTTAGGGACTCCTCAGAAAAGACTTAACAACTGTGGAGGCATGGACTGCCTTCACCTGCCTGTCATCTGTAGTGACACTTCCAGTGGTTTTATTTCTTAGATTTTGATTTTATAGAGAGGAGTGGACAGAGCTGCTTCACTTTAGTTGTTCACTGCTTGCTTATTGTCATATGTGCCTTGAGCAGGCAAGTCCGGGGTTTCGAACCAGGAACCAGCGACCTCAGCATTCCAGGTCGATGCTCTATCCACTGTGCCACCACAGGGCAGGCCCTCCAGTGGCTTTTCATTTTCCTGTGAAGTCCTTTTGGAAACTGCAGAATTACTATCCTGACAACCTTTTGGCAGAGATTATCAGCCAGAATTACATTTTAAAATTATACCACAAATACATAAGTATTTTAAGGGAATAAAAAGTTTGTCCTATTTTTCTAGTCTGTTCTTAACCACAACATGAGAAACAGAACTTCCATACTGTCCAATATGTCAATTAGTCTTATAAAATTATAACCTACAATCAAAATGGTAAAACACACACACAGAGTCCCTGACCTGAAAACATCCCACACGTACAGATGCCAATTTCCTCCCGGTGGCCACTATGGACAACTAATAGATCGTAGTCTTTTTCCGGCCACTGCCTCCACCCTCCCTCATGCACTTGCATCATAGTAATGGTACTCTCGTTTAAAAATGCAGCGGCCACTGAGAACATGTAAGACTTCTACACATTAGTGAGTCCATTGGTCAGTCAGCTTTGGCACCTGTGAAAACACCCGTGGGGCGGGGGTGCTGGCACAGGGAGTGTAAGGCCCTGGGAGTGGAGCCCTAACAGCAGGATGACGAAGCAGCAGCCGACTTCCACCCTCACCCTGTGCTCTGGATTCTGACTGCCAAGACAAAGAACGTGGGAGAACAGTATGTCTGGAAAAGGGTCCTGACAGGAAGGGTGGGCTTGCAGACGAGTCTGCAAACCTGATCAGACATGCATCCATAACGCATCTAAACAAATCGGCTTCAATGAACCGTCTATCGGGGCCTGTGATACTACACTACAGGTACAGTCCAGCTCTAGGAACGTAAGACTCAGAGCAGGTTACAACCCCCAACTTCTTTTGCCCATTACCAGAGGCGGATTTAACGGCAGGTGGGCACGTGCCCTGGGCGCCGACTTCTGAAGGGCCCCGCCAAACCCCAACTTGACACTCTTTTCTAATGACCAAGGGCCCAATATTTTCTTCTGCGCCTAGGGCCTCAAACGACCTTAATCTGCCTCTGCTTTTTACAAAAGGAAAGGTCCTCTCCCCACAAAAGACTGTGTAAAGACTTCTACTTGTTTGGAAAGAGCTAAATGTTTGAAAAGTGGTTTCCATAATTGGTAACATCAAACTGAAAAGGCTGCTTCTGATAATATTTAAGTAAAAAGGCATCCATACTCCCTCTTCTGGGCTTATGACTGTACAAGAATTCTCACCACTACTCAGTATCAAAAACAATTTAAGTGGCTATAGCCACTATATAAAGTCGCAACTAACATTCTCTGAATTACGATCTCTCTAACTTCAAAGGAAAATCCGAGGTGGTACACCACACACACAACACACACCCAATGCCAATGCCAATGCCAATGCATACAAGCTCACAGAGACAACAGCTTTACAAAGAAACCAAGGGGATTCACCTTAATGAATGAGGACGTCTTCGGGGAAATATCCTAGCCACATTTGCTTTATCGCATACTTGGATATTTTCTTTGCTACTAAACACTGAGACATTTAATGGCACAGGTAAAACTCAAACAACTGTTCAAATTCACCATTATAAACAAAACACTTTATATATAACCACAAATAAACACAAAAAAATTCTGTAAGTATTTTATTTATCATTAAAGAAAAAAACACAGCAGCAAGTTCTGTGTTGGCTTCAATAAGATCAAGTAGTTAACCTTTAACACAGCTACACACTCCAAAATTGAAGTCAACACAGTCGTTACTACAAATTACTTGTTGAAAGACTCTATCCTGAAAAGAAATTAAGAAAAAGAATTTAAACAATTCCTCCAAACCACACATTTATAAATATTGTCATATTTAAAATGCTTGAAAGGCATGAATTCTCCATTAATGGTAAAGCAGTTTTTGCTATTGGCAACAGAAAAAACTCGGCAAGTTTACCAAATCCTTTAAAATGTAAAAGCTCTAACTGTTTTGGATCCACACTTGCGCAGCATTCCTGTCATTACATTAATGACTGCAGATTGCGTTATACTCACCTTCTCTCACGTGAAATCCCAATGTAGTCAATGCTTGTAATGTTTACTGCACTTAAAGTGAACCTAAAAACCTGCTACATTTAGTTGATACCTCAAAATACCTAGAGGTATGTCTCCACTGCTAATGGTGTGAAAATTGTTTCAGCTCCCTGCTTTAGTCTCGAAATACATTTTCTATAACAGAACCTTACCTCATTCCAAGTTAGTATCAGATATTTCAAAATCAAAGGAAAAAAGATCAATTCTATACCAAGATACAGGTGTTATTCAATACCTGAAGGGTTCACATTTTAAATTTATTTTTTAGTTTTTCCTTTTTTTGTAAACAAGTGATTGATGAAATAATGCAACACCTTAAATTCCAGAAAATGGCATGGTTTTCCAATCGCCTGTGTATATGGTGCATGATCGATCTATTATATAGGATTAATGCAAGTTCATGCTTTCTGTGTTATGGTGAGACAACATTAAAGGAACCAATTTAGACTGGTTGAAGCACAAGTATAATAATCCTTGACTGTGACCAAACCTATGTGAGACATGAGTTTGAATCCACTATTTTGAGCCTTAGCGTCGTACTGTAGTCCATCCATCTTCATCAGTCTCATTTTTCGTACGACGGAGAGATTCCTTGTCTTTCTCAGCTCGCCACGAGGCCTTCTCTTTTTCGCCTTCTCTCTCGCGGTCCCGTTCCCGTTCCCGGTCTCTTGAAAGAGCTGGGGGAGGAAGACGACGAGGGGTGTCCCGCTCTTCCGCCCGCTCATCTTTTCGGTCATCGGCACGTCTCCAGGAGCTTGCTGAAAAATTGCATTAAAGACAAGAGAATAAGTTTGTACTATTATTACATTTGCTAAGACTAAACAAACCTTTAGCAAAAAGAATACCTCAAATTACTCAAAAATCCTGTACTCAAGAAAACAATACAGAATCACCATTAAAAAAGAATAAAACCTAAATACATTTTAATCATTTGGATATGTTTCCTTTTTCATTTTTTTTTTTCTTCTTCATTTTTTTTTTTTTTTTTCATTTTTCTGAAGCTGGAAACAGGGAGAGACAGTCAGACAGACTCCCGCATGCGCCCGACCGGGATCCACCCGGCACGCCCACCATGGGGCGGCGCTCTGCCCACCAGGGGGCGATGCTCTGCCCATCCTGGGCGTCGCCATATTGCGACCAGAGCCACTCTAGCGCCTGGGGCAGAGGCCGAGGAGCCATCCCCAGCGCCCGGGCCATCTTTGCTCCAATGGAGCCTCGGCTGCGGGAGGGGAAGAGAGAGACAGAGAGGAAAGCGCGGCGGAGGGGTGGAGAAGCAAATGGGCGCCTCTCCCGTGTGCCCTGGCCGGGAATCGAACCCGGGTCCTCCACACGCCAGGCCGACGCTCTACCGCTGAGCCAACCGGCCAGGGCCTGGATATGTTTCCTAAAAAGACCTTTAAAACATACAGACTTAGAAATATAATTCATATTTGCAGACAAGCAGCAGTCATTGTCCTGGGAAGCATCCTAACGGTGTTATCTACAAAAACTAAGACAATGACAAAAATCTGGCTGAATGAAAAGTTTTAAAATAAAAGAGTATCTAGTTCTTGTTGAAGAAACCTAACAGCTAATATTTTCAATATTGCTATAATAGAAGAAATACTCTTATAATCCATTTATATTATAAAATATTAAAAGCTTGTGAGACCATTACTTAATTGCAGTGGTCACTTTAAACATTAAAGATATTTTTTACTAAAGTTTCAATTGTGCCTGACCAGGCAATGGCGCAGTATAGAGCACTGGCCTGGGACACAGAGGACCTAGGTTCGAAATCCCAAGGTCACCGGCTTAGTGCGGGGTCACCAGCTAGAAAGCAGGATCACAGATGTGAATGATCCCATGGTCGCTGGCTTGAGCAAGGGGTCACTCAGTCTGCTGTAGTCCCCCACTCAAGGCACATATGAGAAAGCAGTCAATGAACAACTAAAGAGCCACAACTATGAGTTGATGGTTCTCTTCCTTCCTGTCCCTGTCTGCCTCAGCCTTCAAAAAAATTAAATTTTCAATTGTTGCAATTTCAAAGAATGTTTTACACTTTGTACTAATCTATAATGTTACTTTTAAAGAACTGATATTGTTTTTGTTTACATAAAATAAGCTATTTCTATCTATCTTACTCATAATCCAACTTAGTCTACTACTATACTTTGAATTGAGAAATGCGCTAACTTCACAGAGCAACCACTGAGTTTATGAGAACTGTGAATTCTAAACTGAGTATCCACAGTCTGTTTTCTTTTTGCTGTTCATATGAATTTATGAGCTAATCAGCCCCAGGAGCCCAGGAGTCGCGGTGGCCGTGCAGCCATCTCTACCTTCCTCACGCTCCGGCCGCACAGGGGGTCCCCTGCGGTCTCTGTCGTCCCGCCTTTCTCTCAGGTCACGGTCTCTGTCATCCCGCCTTTCTCTCAGGTCACGGCGGTCATCTCTCTCGCGTCGGCGCTCATCTCTCTCCCTGTCGTCCCGGCGAACAGAATCTCTCCAGCTTGAAGCTTCTTCAGCTGGTCCTCCTCTCCTCCAATCACTTTCATCCCTGCAGCCATTGAAAATGACAAGTTCTGATGTCAGACTACATAGGTAATTATAAGTGAATGTATCATGGAGCTCAGAGAGCTTATGAATATAAAAAGGTCCAACTTTAAACTCATTACTTCATCTCAATCTGATGCCTCAGGCATAAGGGCATCTGGATGTGTGTGGTCCAGCAGAGTAGCCACTATCCAGAAGTGGCTTCTTAAATTTAAATGAACTAATATAAAATCAAAACGCTGCCTCAGTAGCACTAACCATATTCCATATGGTCAATAGCCCAAATGTGACTGCTGGCTACCAAAACAGACATTACAAATACGGGATATTTTCATCCCCACAGAAGAGTCTATTAAACACTGATGGTCTAGATTTATCAGTACAAAGCCACTAAAAGAAGCTAGAATTATCACTAATAAAGGGGCTTTTTCAATCAATAACTCAAGTGATGCAACTACAAGTTGATGCTTCTCAACTCTCTCCCTTCCCGTCTCTCTCTCACTCGCTAAAAAAGTAAAAGTAAAGGGGCTTTTAATAATTTAGGGGCAATATGAAACTGACTGATGTAAAGCACAGGGAAAAAACAACAGGCTCGTAGAGCTATCTAGACTGTTCCACTACCAAAGTTACACAACCTATAGACAGCCATACAGCTCACGCTTACATTTCCACACAGTAAAAAGAAACATTCCAGCCTGCCCTGTGGTGGCGCAGTGCATAATAGATCCTCAACCTGGAATGCTGAGGTCGCCGGTTCAAAACCCTGGGCTTGCCCAGTCAAGGCATATACGACAAAGAACCACTAAACAACTGAAGTGAAGCAACTATGAGTTGTTACTTCTCACTCCCCCTACCCTCTCTTCTCTCTGTAAAATCAATAAATAAACACTTTAAAAATTAAAGCTGTAATCTAGTAGATAAATTTGGGCAGGAGAACGAATAAAGAGCACCATCTCTCAAAAATGATTGGGAACACACAGGAGGATGTAAACTAGTCCTAAGCTAACTCCACAATAGTTGTAATTAAAACATCAAACCTAGGTCGTCGGAAGCGGTCCTCTCGGTCCCCATCTCTCTCTCTGTCCCTTTCTCTCTCCAGGTCCTTGTCATTCTCATCACGATCTTGACTGACTATCTCTCTTTCCTTTTCTCTATCCCATTCACGGTCTTCTGATGGTCTTGATTCTCGAGGTGGACCCCAACTCTCTTCTCTGGCTTTTTCTTTCTCTCTCCATCCACCTATTTTTTTTTAAAGAAGAAAAAAAAATTTCCACTCAAGAAACAGATTGGTAACTATGAATAGAGACCTTAATGTTGACATTACCCATCACCATTCTGATTTAAGACACTCCAACCTCATTAAAACCACCATTTCCTCATTTCACAAAAACTCCAGCTCCTATTTATAACTACCTATCCTGTTTTCCTAACATACAGAAACATATGGCAGAGGAAGCTGACACAGCCTGGGTTGAGTATCCTACATGCTATAATTTGGGGTATAAAAAATCTGTTTTGATGATAAAAAACTCATTTAAGCAGAAAATTAAAGAAAGCTAGAAGTGAAGGGTAGGAGCTAGAGCTCCAATCATGCACTCATTTATATCTTGCAACACTGTCAAAACCTCTGTAAGTAAAAACACTTTCCTTTCATATTCCTGCCCTCCAACCATTCACTATCCATACAGTCTTTCATTAAACAAGGATAAATCCTTCCACCCTGCCCAACACCTGACACTTAACCATGGGACATCCAAATCTAGAAACACTTATTATATATACCACAAAGAAACCAAGGCAACAGAGATTTCAATGAAAATGAATTACAGTTGCAAAGCTAGTATAGTAATTATTATCACTGTTAGCATTCATATTACCAAGTGCCATCATGCCATTCCAAACTCTGATACACTAACTCATTCAATCATAGCCACAGCACAAAGTTAAGTAGACTTCTTATACTTGCTAATTTGTCTATATGCTAAAATTTATTAGTACCTCCAAATTAATCAAAAAACTTGAGTCACTCACAGACATGTGCAGAGTGGCCAGATATTTGAGTAGCCTGAGAAGTATGTTCTCAAACTAGGCTGAATAATGTGACACTGTCTTCTGCTGCAGCTCTATTTCAAACATACCACTCACAAAAATTAGGGGATATTTCAAAATGAATACAAAATAATTTTTAAAAAGCATTTGATTTTTGGCCCTGGCCGGTTGGCTCAGCGGTAGAGCAATGGCATGGCGTGCAGGAGTCCTGGGTTCGATTCCCGGCCAGGGCACACAGAAGAGGCGCCCATCTGCTTCTCCACCCCTCCCCCTCTCCTTCCTCTCTGTCTCTCTCTCCCCTCCCGCAGCGGGGCTCCATTGGAGCAAAGATGGCCCGGCGCTGGGGATGGCTCCTTGGCCTCTGCCCCAGGCGCTAGAATGGCTCTGGACGCAACAGAGCAACGCCCCAGAGGGGCAGAGCATCGCCCCCTGGTGGGCATGCCGGGTGAATCCCGGTCAGGCGCATGCGGGAGTCTGTCTGACTGCTTCCCCGTTTCCAGCTTCAGAAAAAGTAAGTAAATAAATAAATAAATAAATAAATAAATAAATAAATAAAATTTAGAAAAGTGTTTGATTTTTTTTTATTAAACAAGAACATCAGAAAAGCAAATGACAAGACAATGAAAATTGTTGAATTATGCAAATGATATGCAAAACCAACTCTTATTTCATTGGTAAAAATGTACTATACACAAGGCTGAAAGTGCTGGAGTATCTGCACATTCCCTGATCCCCTCATTTTTGTGAGCAGTGTAAGTGTCCTTTCGGAAGTCTGGTTAATGCCATGTTTCTGCATTTTTGTGCTTTTGCTTAGTGATTTAACTGTTTAAAATGGCCCCAAGGCCCTGGCCGGTTGGCTCAGTGGTACAGCGTCGGCCTGGCGTGCAGGAGTCCCAGGTTCGATTCCAGGCCAGGGCACAGGAGTCCCGAGTTCGATTCCAGGCCAGGGCACACAGGAGAAGCGCCCATATGCTTCTCCACCCCCAACCCTCCTTCCTCTCTGTCTCTCTCTTCCCCTCCCACAGCCAAGGCTCCATTGGAGCAAAAGTTGGCCCGGGCGCTGGGGATAGCTCTGTGGCCTCTGCCTCAGGCGCTAGAATGGCTCTGGTTGCAACAGAGCAACGCCCCAGATGGGCAGAGCATCGCCCCCTGGTGGGCATGCCGGGTGGATCCCGGTCGGACGCATGCAGGAGTCTGTCTGTCTGCCTTGCCTCCCCGTTTCCAACTTCAGAAAAATACAAAAACAAAAAAAGTAAATAAATAAAAACAAAAATAAAATGACCCCAAGCACTGAGCTAAAGTTAAAGTGTTCTCCAGGGTCCCAAACCTAAGAAGGCAGTGGATCCTACCATTCATAGCGAGAGGTGCCTGTATCTGCACTTCTCCCGTTTTTTGCCCACATTTGCCAAACTGACCCTAGACTGAGCATTTATTTAATAAATCCTGGTGGTGGTCCCCCCCCCCAAAAAAAAAGGAAAGAAGAAAGCATATGTCAGATAAACATCATTCAGGAATAAATCTCAGAGCTTTGGTAAAGAGTTCAATGTTAATGAATCAATAATATATACTAACTAAGGCACTTTTAAATAGAAATATAAAAAACAAGTTATGGCCTATGACCCTGGCGAGTTAGCTCAGTCAAGTGTCATCCCAAAACACCAGGGTTGCTGGTTCGATCCCTGGTCAGGGCACATAGAGGAAGTAACCAATGAATACACAACTAAGTGGAACAACAAATGAATGCTTTTCTTTCTTTCTCTAACTGCCCTTTCCCTTCTTCCCCCATTCACGTCTCGCTAGAGTAAATTAAAGAAATATTTAAAAAGTAAGTTATGTAGCTTGGCTGGAGGTACCGCAGTAGAGCATCAGCCTGGGACGCTGAGGACCCAGGTTCGAAACCCTGAGGCTGCTGCCTTGAGTGTGGGTTTATTGAAATGACTCCATGGTAGCTGGGTTGAGCCTCAACATAGCTGGTTTGAGCAAGGGGTCAATGGCTCAGCTGAACCCCACAGTCAAGGCATATATCAAACAATCAATAAACAACTGAAGTGACACAACTACGAGTTGATGCTTCTCATCTCTCTCCCCACCTCTCTCTCCACAAAAAAAAAACTTATGTGCAGTCATCCCTCACCGTATCGTGGTTCACTTTTCGCAGTCTCACTGTATCACGGATTTTAAAATTGTACAGATCTAATTTTGTGTCATGGATTTTTTGCTATATTGCGGGATTTTGCAGTATATAGGTATTTTAAAATATTTATTACTTTAATTATTTTTGCAGTAAAATAAGCAAAATAAATGTGGGAAAGGTTAATAACAGTGTGGGAAAGGTTTGTAAGAGTGTGGGGGAGGGTTTATAAAGCCTTAAAATATGTATAAATAATAAAATAAAAATAAGGTCGCTACTTTGCGGATTTTTGCCTATCACAGGGGGTTCTGGAACCTAACCCCCGTGATAGACAATGGACCACTGTATTGACTGGTTGACAAAACTATTGTGGATCAGAAGGCTCACGGTAACCTAACCTTGTCTTTTCCCTAGGAGCAAATGGTTTAGTAATCACAGAAACTATACTGCTCATAAAAATTAGGGGAATATTTCAAAATGAATATGCAGTGATAAAATATCCCAATTTTTGTGAGCAGTATATAAAACACAACTATCACGAATTAGTAAGAACTGATTGTACTGTAATCCTCATTTTACACGAGGCACAAAAAAGGCCATTTTTTTGTGGCCTGCCCCAAGTCACATAGCTAGAGAGTTGAATGAAGTGAAACTAGAAGAGACAGAAGTAGGCAACAGAAGCCACCAGAGATAAAGGCGAGGAAGCTGTTCACTTAAATTTGCATTTAGAACAGATCACACTGGTTATTGCACAAAAACTAGAACTGGGGGTGGGAGAGCCAGTGACAGCCAAGAGTTCATAGAAAGAATGAGGGCAGCCCAGACCCAAGTACATACAGGGGGGTTTGAAGTGGGTGGAGTTAAGAAACACTGACAAGGCAGAATGGAACTAAATGAAAGATTTAACTTAAAAGGATAAAAGAAAGCAAACTTCCAGATTTGCAGGTCATACAATTAGATGGAAAGTGGCACCCTTGAAGAGAAACAGTTGCTCATACATATGTGTACAGAGGGCGTACGCGTGAGTCTGTGTGTGGTCAGTTTTGACAGGATCAGTCTGAAGTGTGACACTTCCAGGTAGAGATGTGCTGTGTACACTATGCAGTTGAAAGCACCAGGTCTGGCCCTGGCCGGTTGGCTCAGCGGTAGAGCGTCGGCCTAGCGTGCGGAGGACCCGGGTTCGATTCCCGACCAGGGCACACAGGAGAAGTGCCCATTTGCTTCTCCACCCCTCCGCCGCGCTTTCCTCTCTGTCTCTCTCTTCCCCTCCCGCAGCCAAGGCTCCATTGGAGCAAAAGATGGCCCGAGCGCTAGGGATGGCTCCTTGGCCTCTGCCCCAGGCGCTAGAGTGGCTCTGGTCTCAACATGGCGACGCCCAGGATGGGCAGAGCATCGCCCCCTGGGGGGCAGAGCGTCGCCCCATGGTGGGCGTGCCGGGTGGATCCCGGTCGGGCGCATGCGGGAGTCTGTCTGACTGTCTCTCCCTGTTTCCAGCTTCAGAAAAATGAAAAAAAAAAAAAAAAAAAAAAAAAAAAGCACCAGGTCTGAAGGTAAGGAAAGACGTCACCTAGAAAAGTTGATAAGCCATACTCTTGCACATAACTGCTCAAGAACAGTCAAGTACGAAAAGATGTCAGGCCTAAGACCGACAGCTGAGGAAATGAGATATTTGTGCTCTTGTTGAGGGTGAATGTTCTTGGTTCTTCTCTGATCACTTACTAACAGTGCTCTGTGGACTTTTTGAGCATCACTTAAGGATTACTCTGAGCTTCAGTGTTTGTTGACTCAGGCAGCTTTATTTTAGTGTTGCTTTCTTAGCCATATCCCATGGTTGGCAAGAGTACAAAGGTTCAGTACGTGTATTTTGCTCTTTTATTATTTATTATAAGGAGGCAGGTCCAGGACAGAACCTGAAGAACACAGACACTTAAGGTAGGAACAGGAAGAAGAGCCCTTAAAGAAACAGTCAAAAAGGCAAAAAGAAAACAAGGCAGAAAAGGGGTGAAATCATTTGTTTTGGTGTGTGGTATACTGACGGTAAAGTTAGCTTTGATGTAAGTCATTGCAGAGAATTCAAAAACAATAAAAGATCAGTTTATCTACAAACTAACAAGAATATAGACCACTGTCATATATAACCATAAAAAACTTCTTAGTTGAAAAATAACTTCTATTAAAAAATCAAAACTCAGTCATTTGAGACACTCCTTGTTTGAAACAACCTGCCACCTACCATCTACTGCAGTGTTTTTCCACTGCCGGTCCACGAACAGGTCGGCCAGAAATTTTGGGCCAGTCCGCAGATGAGCTAACCACTCTAATGTTGTATGAAGATTATCACCCAAAGATCTTAGTCGAATTCTTACGCGCTCAGGATAATTTCTGCCTTAGTGGTGACCTAAATAACTCTTATTTTCACTGGTCCCCAAGTGTAAAAAGGTTGAAAACCACTGAACTACAGAACAATGAATGGAGACTAGACTGTATAAAACTTTCACTTTCTATTTGTAAAAGTATCAAACGTTCTATAAAGAAGCCAATCTGGTTTTCTGAACCCCGGAATTTTACCTGGCTTGACAAACGGTCTCCAGAGACCAGGCCTTGAGTCCTCGCCCCTTCTGCTGGATATCCGATCATCATCAGACCTTCTTGAGAGCCGGTCATCATCCACATTTCTCCAAGGACCCCTGTCATCATCTGCACCACGCCTGGAAATTCTATCATCATCAGCATTCCTCCAAGGTCCTCGATCTTCATCCAAGCCACGCCTGGGACCCCGGTCGTCATCCAAGCCTCTCCTGGGACCCCGGTCCTCATCCAAGCCTCGCCTGGGGCCCCGGTCCTCATCCAAGACTCTCCTTGGACCCCGATCGTCATCAGCATTACGCCAGGATGACCGCTCATCATCAGCACCTCCTCGCCGTGGCCCCCGGTCCTCATCCATCCCACGTCTTGGTCCTCTGTCCTCATCGGCTGACCGCCAGTTTCCTCTGTCATCATCCAGTCCTCGTCTAGGGGGTCTGTCATCATCTGTGTTACGCCAGCTTGCCCTGTCTTCATCACCAATTCGCCTGGGAGGCCTGTCGTCATCTCCGATTCGCCTGGGAGGCCTGTCTTCATCACCAATTCGCCTGGGAGGCCTGTCTTCATCACCGATTCGCCTGGGAGCCCTGTCTTCATCACCGATTCGCCTGGGAGGCCTGTCTTCATCACCGATTCGTCTGGGAGGCCTGTCTTCATCTGCATTACGCCATGAATTCCGGTCTTCGTCTGCCCCGCGGCGAGAGAACCTATCTTCATCAAGACCTCGTCTGGGGCCCCTGTCGTCATCCACGCCTCGCCTAGGAACCCGATCCTCATCTGGTCTAAGAGAAGACTCTCTCTCTTCATCTTCCCCTAACCGCCGTGGGCGCTCTTCATCTCTTCTCTGAGGCCTCTCCTCATCTCGCCCTTCTCCACGTCTCCATTCCCTACAAAGCAACAAGCCAAACATCTTTTAAGAGTCAATTTTCCTTAAAAGTACATGATGGGCCCTGGCCGGTTAGCTCAGGGGTAGAGCATCGGCCTGGTGTGCAGGAGTCCCGGGTTCAATTCCCGGCCAGGGCACACAGGAGAAGCAACCACCTGCTTCTCCACCCCTCCCCCTCTCCTTCCTCTCTGTCTCTCTCTTCCCCTCCCGCAGCCAAGTCTCCATTGGAGCAAAGTTGGCCCGGGTGCTGAGGATGGCTCTATGGCCTCTGCCTCAGGCACTAGAATGGCTCTGGTTGCAACAGAGCAACGCCCCAGATGGGCAGAGCATCGCCCCCTGGTGGGCATGCTGGGTGGATCCCGGTCAGGTGCATGCGGGAGTCTGTCTGACTGCCTCCCCATTTCCAACTTCAGAAAAATACAAAAAAAAAAAAAGGTACATGATGATCCTTTTGGGAATTCATTTATTTTTAAAAGATCACTTCAACATAAATTCATTAATCCTGCTCCTAAAATAGTATGTTCTATTGATACTAAAAAAAAAGGTAACACAAAATACATAGTATCATATCAACAAGTAACAAACTAGTAAGCAAACAACTGCCTTAAAGGGTATCTGCAGGCTCTAGCCAGTTGACTCAGTGGTTAAGAGTGTCGGCCCGATGTGTGGATGTCCCAGGTTTGATTCTTGGTCAGGGCACATAGGAAAAGCGACCATCTGCTTCTCCACCCCCTACTTCTTCCCCTCCTGGGAGATGAGGATGGTTCCATGGTGCCTCTGCCTCATGCACAAAATAGCTCAGTAGTGAGCATGGCACCAGATGGGCAGAGCATCAGCGCCAGATGGCGGGGAGAGAGGGGGGGTTGCTGGGTGAATCCCGGTCGGGGTGCATGTGGGAGTTGATCTCTCTATCTCACCTCCTCTCACTTGTTAAAGAAAAAAGGGGGACATCTGTACTTTTCTAGGAGTACACTGGCAATTTCATTTTAAAGATGGTGTATTCTACTTAAGAAATTTAAAGGAAAAGAAAAATATATTATGGAACTGTTCGTTCTTTCTCTAACTTCAATACTATAGAAGTTAGTGACTAAATAAGTGTTGAAGCAAACTATGAAAAACATTTTTGCAACAGACATGCACACAATTCTTCACAGCTCTCCTTTCCGCACCCTTACAAAATAAACCAAATTAGAAAACCACTAATAAGATATTAACAGAGCCTGTGATTAGTTGCTACCATTTTCCTTAACTCTCCTTACTTCTCCGGCGGGCCTCTTCTCCACTCAGAATCCGCTTCAGGTCCTTTTCTCCACGTGCCTTCTGCATCTCGATCTCCCCAACGAGAGTCCTACATTGACCAAAGTGAGTAAGATGCACTCCATTGGCGACAATTACTACAACTACTGGTATTGCCATTCAAACTTTTTTTGTACTTATAGTAAACCATCTTAAGTTCTGAAAGTCTTTTTCACCTGAAATCAAACTGACAGTACAGTGAAACTGGTGCTCTCATGTATTGTGGGTGGATTTATGAATTGATAAAACCACCACTTGAGAGCAATCTGACAGCATCCTCCTGTAATCGTTAAAATGTCTACAGATTTTCTTTGACCTACAAATTCCTTTTGAGATTAATGTGAAAAAAGCTGAGTGTCCCAAACTACACATTAATTACATAACAATGCCCAGTAAAGAGAGGAGAAGCAAATGAAATGTCTAATAAAAGGTTAGATTAACAGTATTTCCCTCTTCAATATACTGTGCTACCAATAAAAATTATGTAAAGGGTGCATGAGATGCTCAACACTCTTAAGGTAAAAATGTAAATGTGGTACAACCGTTGTAAGGGGCAAGGCATATAATTTAATAACACTTCTGACACAGCTTGACTGCTCCTACAAACAAAACCTAAGGCCACAATCAGAGAATATAAATAAGCTCTGGGGGCATGGGCGTGGAAGGACTAAAATAAAAATATAACAAGGCTGAGAACAACTATAATACCTTGTAGGTAATACAAGGATCTTCAATTAAAATGTAAAGTGTCTTGGCAACACAGCCCCTCCAGATACTAGCATGAAGAAACAGTGAAGGGCCTGACCAGGCGGTGGGACAGTGGATAGAGCATCAGACTGGGACATGGAGGACCCAAGTTCGAAGCTGCAAGGTCGCCGGATTGAGCATAGAATCACTAGCTTGAGCAGGGGATCATAGACATGACCCCATGGTTGCTGGCTTGAGCAAGGGGTCACTGGTTCTGCTGTAGCCCTTTAGTCAAGGCACCTATGAGAAAGCAATCACTGAACAATTAAGGTGCCACAACTGTAAGTTGATGCTTCTCATCTCTCTCCTTCTTGTCAGTCTGTCCTTACCTATCTCTCTCTCTGACTCTCTCTCTCTGTCTCTGTCAAAAATAAAAAGTTTTTACCCTGACCAGGCAGTGGCACAGTGGATAAAGCATCAAACTGGGATGTGGAGGACCCAGATTTGAAACCCTGAGGTCACTGGCTTGAGCACAGGCTCATCCGGCTTCAGTGTGGGATCACAACATGACCCCATGATCGCTGGCTTGAGTAAGGGGTCACTGGCTCTGCTGTAGCCCTCTGGTCAGGGCACATATAAAAAAGCAATCACTGAACAACTAAGGAGCTTCAATGAAGAACTGATGCTTCTCATCTCTCCCTTTCAGTCTGTCTATCCCTATCTGTCCCTCTCTCTGATTCTCTGTCAAAAAAATAATAAAAAATAAAAAAAATAAAAAATTTTTTTAATTTAAAAAAAAAAATAAAGAAGCAGTGAAGGACAAGAATGGCCAGGTGATAAGTCATCTGTCAGCATAGCAACCAACTCGAGAATATCTCTTAAAATTAGGGTTGTTACAGGCTTCCCCAAACTGCGGCCCCCTGAGGCCATTTATCCGGCCCCCCACCACACTTCCAGAAGGGGCACCTCTTTCATTGGTGGTCAGTGAGAGGAGCACTGTATGTGGCGGCCCTCCAATGGTCTGAGGGACAGTGAACTGGTCCCCTGTGTAAAAAGTTTGGGGACCCTTGTAAGACTTTCCAAAGTGAACACTGGAAGAAAATGTGAGCCCCACCGTCAGTGTAACTTATGGTCACTCCAGAAGGAAACACCACTCCAGGAGGCCAAGTTCCTTCTACCCTTCATACTCACTCGGCAAATTAAAGTCAAAGAATTCAAGTTATGAGGTTTTAGTACAAATATTCAAACTCCAAGAGCCTTTTTGGGGGTGGCTATAAGAGCCATAAATAAATAAAGAAGTCTAAGGCCCTGGCCAGTTGGCTCCATGGTAGAGTGTCAGCCCAGTGTGTGAAAGTCTGTGGAAGTCTGTCAAAGTCCCAACTTCGATTCCCGGCCAGGGCACACAGGAGAAGCGCCCATCTGCTTCTCCACCCCTCCCCCTCTCCTTCCTCTCTGTCTCTCTCTTCCCTTCCTGCAGCCAAGACTCCATTGGAGCAAAGTTGGCCCGGGTGCTGAGGATGGCTCCATGGCCTCCACCTCAGGCGCTAGAGTGGCTCTGGTCGCAACAGAGCGATGCCCCGGATGGGCAGAGCATCACCCCCTGGTGGGCATGCCAGGTGGATCCCGGTCGGGTGCATGCAGGAGTATGTCCGACTGCCTCCCTGCTTCTAACTTCGAAAAAATACAAAACGAAAAAAAAAGTTTAAAAAAATAAACACGATCACCAACTTTTTAAGTCACTGATGTATCAAATAGCAAAATAGGCCCTGTTGATAAACACAAAGACTGATATCTCAGAAAACCAGTTACAAAAAAAAAGAGTTGAAAAAAGTAAAAGATTAAAAGATAAAGAAGAGGCCTGGCCTGTGGTGGCGCAGTGTGCAGAGCATCAACCTGGAAGGCTGAGGTCACCGGTTCGAAACCCAGGTGCCCCCCCCCCAGCAGGCACAACATGTAACAAGCAGTGAACAACTCAAGGGAAGCAGCTATGAGTTGATACTTCTCATTTCCCCTTCTCTCGCTGTAAAATTAATAAATATATCTTAAAATGAAAAAGGGGTTTTGAAAGGCCGGAAGAGAAAAAAATTTCCCTAAGTTAAGGAAATTCAATCTTCTCTGAACTATGTAAATTCAATCCTCTGACCAAAAGACAAATGTACCAAAAAAAGATGAAGGCTGAAGACCCTACATTTAAGTGCCTGAACACAGTCGTAAAGTCCCTTTACTCCAATGACAAAGACAATTCTGAAAGCTTCCACGGAATGAAAGCGCATCTACGCAAACGTTCTCAAGAACACCCCCCACACACACACTGTGTATTGCAACAGTGGGCACGGGTCTCTAAGTCTCTGGGGAGGAGGGTTTTGGGCTGGCCCCAACTGTGAGAATAAACAAACCCTCATTTGAGACACACACAAAGACATTCTGAAAAAAAATTAAGATAGAATACAAAACGAAAAATGAGTCTACAAAGGGGAAAGGGCGATACATTGTTAAACTAAATCACGTTTGTCAATACTGCTATAAAACTTGAGTAAGTCTGAAACATGTTTTAAGGCTCTCTAGGCAAAAACATGCAGCTGATTGCAGTAAAACTTAAATAAAGGTATGCTCAGAATGTGTTGTTCTGAAGAAACGGAAGAGTTCTCAAAATTTATGGACTGAAGTTTACATGCATCTTGGAAAACATTACTGGTCATCACTAAAGGAACAGAGAAAAAGTTCTTAAGTTTGTCTTAAAGAAGGAATGGCAGGGACATGAAAGCAAATAAAAAGCACCAAACCATGTTAGAAACAGAACAAGTATAATAGTAACCATGTTAAATGTAAATAGTAAAGATAAAACCGCTCCAATTAGAAGAGAAGATGGGGCAAGGAGGAGCAGGGGGCACAAAACAGAAACAAAAGGTTAAAGTGAACAAAAGGATGAACACAGATTTGCATAACCCACAATCATAGGTAAGCGACCTCACATTCCTCAGAAGTTCCCATAAACCAACAAGATGAAGCTCTGGTTTCACACATACACACAAAACTTTGCCTAAGAAAAAAAGATACCTGACCACGTTTTAGGACACCAGGGGAAAATGTATTAAATTCATAAAAATTAGAAAATACACAGGCCATAATCCACCAATAACAAGTAAAAACAGAAATTAGGCCCTGCCCGGGCAGCTCAGTCGGTTGAATGTCATTCCAGTACACGAAGGTTGTGAGTTCAATTCCCGGACATGACATAAAACAAGAATCAATCAATGAATGCACAAATAGGTGGAACAAATATTGATGTTTTGCTCTGTCTCCCTTCCTCACTCTCTAAAATCAAGTTTTAAAAATATAAAAATCAGGTACAAGAGTCACAAATGGAAAATCTCTCCACATATATGTAAAACTGGAATTGAAGACTGCACAGTTAACTTAGTAACAGCTCCTCCAGTAAAGACAAGCGCTTGGTAAAGGTATGGCCCAGATAAAGGAGCGGAGAACAGGCAGGCAAGAAATCCTCCAGCTACCAAGCCAGGGGTCCCCAAACTGCAGCCCCCTGAGGCCATTTATCCGGCCCCTGCCGCACTTCCGGAAGGGGCACCTCTTTCATTGGTGGTCAGTGAGAGGAGCACAGGATGCGGATGCGGTGTGGCTCACGTACAGTACTACTTCCAGTGATGCAGGACGCACGCGTCACGGCTCTGGAGGCGCATCATATCACTTGTTAGGGCTAGCAGTGACAAATATGGAACCAGACATTGACCATCTCATTAGCCAAAAGCAGGCCCATAGTTCCCATTGAAATACTTGTCAGTTTGATTTAAATTTACTTGTTCTTTATTTTAAATATTGTATTTGTTCCCATTTTGTTTTTTTACTTTAAAATAAAATATGTGCAGTGTGTGTGGTTTTTTTTATAGTCCGGCCCTCCAACGGTCTGAGGGACAGTGAACTGGCCCCCTGTGTAAAAAGTTTGGGGACCCCTGTACTAAGCAAACTTGTGTTTAAGAGGCAGCTTGGACACATGGGGTAAACAAAGAGCACGCAAGGCAGATGCCACACGTGATAAAACACAAAGCTGGCTCAGACTGGCTGGAGTATAGGTGACTAGGAAGAAAATGGCACAGATGAAGCTAATGAAAAAAGGAGCCTGGCCTGTGGTGACACAGTAGATAAGATGTCAACCTGGAAAGCTGAGGTTGCTGGTTCAAAACCCTGGCCTTGCCTGGTCAAGGCACATACAAAAAGCAACTATACTTCCCACTCCTCCACCCCCACCCCCAACCCTAATTAAAATCTTTAAAAAATAAAAAGAAGCCCGACCAGTGTCTGACTAGGATGCAAAAGACCCAGGTTTGAAACCCCAAGGTCCCTAGCTTGAGCACAAGGTTGCTGGCTTGAGCGTGATATCATAGAAATGACCCCATGGTTGCTGGCTTGAGCCCAACAGTTGCTGGCTTGAAGCCCAAGGCTTGAGCAAGGGGTCATTCGCTCTGCTGTAGCCCCCCCCCCCCAAGTCAAGGCACATATGAGAAAGTAATCAATGAACAACTAAGGTGCTGCAACGAAGAATTGATGCTTCTCATCTCTCTCCCTTCCTGTCTGTTTGTCTCTATCTGTCCCTCTAATTCTCTGTCTCTGTCAGAAAAATAAAAATTAAAAAAAAGAAGAAAGCAGTAAACATGAAAGGCCTTGACTGCTAAAGCATGTTTTAACCACTAGTTCTCAGTAATGAGTACCAACCAAAGGAAGGTATGAAAGCCAAGAAAGAGCAGATCAAATACACAATGAAAAATGAAGCAGTGGCAATGGAAGGTCTGAATCTAGGGCAAGATTATGACCAAGGAGAATAAGAGAAGTAATATAGGCAAAAGAAAACTGAATTAAGGCAGGAATATAGAAACAGAAGGAAAGAGAGGGATTTAAAACTGATTAAAGCAGGTAACAGTGGCAAAAGACTGGAGAGGGAATTAAAGAGAAACAAGACAGAGGGGGAAACAGGTCAGAAGACATGACTGCGTGTTAAACACAATAAACAAAGCAACAGCCCTGGCCGGTTGGCTCAGTGGTAGAGCGTCGGCCTGGCATGCAGGAGTCCCAGGTTCGATTCCCGGCCAGGGCACACAGGAGAAGCGCCCATCTGCTTCTCCACCCCTCCCCCTCTCCTTCCTCTCTGTCTCTCTCTTCCCCTCCTGCAGCCAGGGCTCCATTGGAGCAAAGTTGGCCCGGGCGCTGAGGATGGTTCTGTGGCCTCTGCCTCAGGAGCTAGAATGGCTCTGGTTGCAACAGAACAATGCCCCAGATGGGCAGAGCATCGCCCCCTGCTGGGCATGCCAGGTGGATCCCGGACGGGCGCATGCGGAAGTCTGTCCAACTGCCTCCCAGTTTCCAAATTCAGAAAAATACAAAAAAAAACCTCCCAAAAAAACAAAGCAACACTAGAACCACTTGGCAATCCTGTTAAAATGCAGATACTGATTAAGAAGGTTTGGTGCTGGGCCTGAGATTCTGCATTTCTATGAAGCTGTCAGGGGATGCTGAATATTGATGGTCCACCAAACCAACTTCAAGTGCCAATGAGTTAGAGAACTCACATCACCTTAATTCACAGCAACTCCTCGCAAGGAACAGTCCCTCTTCCATAGCACTAATGAGTGTTATCCTTTATCAACTACTTTAAAATCTTAGCTTCACCAACGTGTTTCATTTTCTCCCCTTAAGAACCTGTCTTTGGGAAAGCAAAGTAGTATTAGACTTTAAGAGACATGAATGTAACAGTTTAAAACGCCAAGCCCAGACACTGACACATGCCCCGACATGCATGTACTGTGCAAAAGGACTGGCTGATAAACACAAGTCACCCAGGGAAAACGACGTCTACCTACTCACCTTTCTAGAAAGTGGATCCTCACCAAGCCTTCTCTCTTCCTCTCTACGGCGCTCCCTTTCTTCAATTTCCAACTCCCTTTGGCGTTTTTTCCTTTCGACTTCTTCTAACTTCTTGACCCGCTCCTCATATTCTCGACGCTCTTCCTCCCGTTTTGCCCGTTCCGCACGTTCTCTCTCTTCACGCTCTACATAACGTGTTCGAGGTTAGAAAGTGGGCCTCCTCCCTGCCCCCTTCCCTTACTGCTAGCTCTATTTTTTTGGCATTAAACATGCAGCATACTATAGAAGTAAATCCTTTTTAAGAATTTAAAGAAACTTACTATCAGCTAAAGGGCAGAAGATACTGGAAAAAACAAGTATTATACCACTCATCATTAACAGTTTTGTGATGACTCAAGAAACTAGGAATTCCTGCCCAGCTCCTAAGCATCTGCAATCACAGATAAAGGATCACTGACAGACTTATCTGGTAGGCACTGCTCATAAATATTAATACTACACAGACTACAGTGAGAACAAATTTAAAAGCAGTATTAATTTTTAAAAGAACACCAAAAATGTGAATTACAGCTGGTAAGATATAGCATCTTCACATAAACAACTGGTAGACAACTAAGTTAAGATCTCAAACCTGAGAACTGAATAGTTGCTGTTAGTAAGTGAACGATGCTGATTCAATGCCTTTATTTCCTAAATAAGATTGCTATAAATGGACCCAGTACCAAGGCTGTGTTTTCGCCCCTCCCACCTTGGCCTCCAGTTACCTTTGAGCATTTGCTCTTCCGCTCTCCTCTGTTCCTCCTCTTCTTTTTCTCTATAGTAGGTTACTCTGCGCTCTTCTTTACGCTGCCTTTTACGTTCTTCCAAGCGGCTACATCTTTCTTCCGCTAATCGCTCTTCAAACTGTTTAAGTTTTTCCTGTAATGGTTACCCCAATTAGAAAAGAAAAATCAGATTTTTTGAAGAGCTACAAACTAGTGCGTTTTAAATTTACAAAAAGCATTGCAGGTGTCTTGGAACCATAAAAGGCAACCTTCAAGTATAGAAACCAGAATTTCCAAATAACTGAAATTTTCTTCAAATGTCAGATTTTTTTCTTTTTAATTTATGAGTTTTAAAGAGGGAGGGAAGCTGGGATGGTTGCAGCACTGAGCTGTTCCTGTATGTGCCCTGACCAGGGATCAAACCCACAACTTTTGCATATGGGGATGATGCTGTAACAACCACCTGACCTATCCAACCACGGCTGTATGTCAGATTTCTAAAAATTTAAATTGTTGACAATATTAAGTGGGATTGCCATCATCAAATTAAATTGAATGGTTACATTAGAAAATTAAGAGCAGGGCTCTTGATTTTTTTTTTGATTTAAAAAGCAAAAGCTTATACCAACTGAAAATTTTATGCAGTCCACCTTTGCCTTCAGAAAAAGTGGTGACTACTTTAACCTAGAAAATATTTTCAAAAATTTTTCTATTATTTAAATGATCACATTATATATGTTAGCTCTGTACAGAATGTGCCACTGTGTTAAAGATGAACCCTTTAAGGCAAAACTAAAACTCATAAATAAACAGTTCTCAGAAGCCGTAAGTTCACCTCATAAACAGACTGTCGTGCTGCCTTGAGTCGCGTTACAAATAAATCTCTGTCTTCAAGCATTCGTGACATTCGATTCTTATGTTCAAGAGCCTTTTCACGTTCTAGTTGCATAGTAGTAATCTGCAAATACATAATACAAAGTTAAGTTTCCTAAGCATTCATTATCTGATTACTGACCCCAAATCCTGACATCTTGCAGAGTACAAACACACAAAAGCTCTTTTGCCCCTTCCACCACGACACAGAAAGGGCAACTATCTTTTGTACTAACAGATCCCCAAGAAGGTTAATAGGGGAGATGAACAGAGTTCTGGGGCAGCTTTAAGAAAGTTTTTATTTAGGCCCACAGTACCACAAATTTTTATAAATGAAAAACTAAAATGTCTATGGTAAAACAAATAATAATTACAAAAAAGGTAATAAACACTATAGTTGAATTATTAAAGGCATTTTTTCCTTGAAAACTGGAGGTTCAGGCAGAATGAACTACTGATTTTTTTTCCTTTTGTGCTCCAAGTGAAAACTGAAAGTTTTCAGAGTAAAGATGTCAGCAAATCATCTCAAACATTTTATCTGGTTTGCAGCACTTTTCCCAATTTTACAGAGTAAGAGAAAAGTCCCAGGTTCTAAAAAACTGGAAAGAACTGGCAACACTAGGCCCAGAACGACAATAATCCAATACAATCAAGAAAGGGCTGCATTCTCCACACTGGAATTCCACAGATGGGACACTGTCTCCTGCAAGTGGCTACTCTTTTTAACCAGAATGAGGTCGCTTCTTTTTATCACAAATTTAGCCACTATAAGCATTTGCAAGCCTTACTTTATCATTTGATAAACACAGAGTAACAAAAGTTTAGATGGAGCTGTTTAGTCACAAAACAACATACTATATAATTGCATTTATATAAAATACCCAAAATAAGTGAATCTAAAAGCAGTAACACTAGTGGCTGCCCACAGCCAGATGTTGGAAAGGACACAAGGAGTAACTGATAATGAGTACTAAGTTTTCTTCGGAGTATGTTCTACAATGAGATGGTCGCACAATTCCGTAAATACTGTGTAGTAAAAACTATCAAATGCACACTTTAAATAAGTGAATTATATGACATGTGAATTAAATGTCCATAAAAGTGTTTTTAAAAACTAAACTTTTCAGCTGTCCTTTGTGTTTTACAAGTTTCATCTTTCAATCTTACTGTAAATATTTCTATCTGTCCATCAATCTGTTTGTATGCAGCCAGTAAAGCACCATTTCTAGCAAGAGTACAAAATAAATCCATTTTGAAATCCTGGTCTCATTAATGGCAAAGAATTTAATTACAGCTGACAGTCCAAAAATATCTTAACGTAAAATCTTACCCTTTCTTCTTCTTGTTGCTCCCACAGGTCCATATCTTTAATTCTCTGCTCTTCATACGCACTTTTTATTAAAGGAATTTCTTCCAAACGTTTAGCTCTTTCAAAATAGTCAATCTGAATAACAGGAAAACAAATGTAGTTTTAAAACAAATCCCTTAATTTGACATGTTAACAGTGTCCCAGCCCTGTCACTGACCTTCTTTTCTTGATTCTTTAGGCGTTCCTGAAGCTCCTTCTTTTCTTTCTCCAGCTGTTCAACCTGTTTAGCCATGATGAAATCCGGATCCAGCTCTTCAAGGTCCTGCACAGCAATATACATGCACAATCATTCGTAGGAACATAAAGAAATGCAACGGAGCACAGCTTCTACAATCAACTCCTAAACTATGTTTCATACAAGGGGTAAATGTCTCCAATGCGTACATTTAGGCAATGTAAAAATGTTTTCTAATAGCCATACTTACACTTGATTATAAGGAAAAATAACACCTCTCACCCCTGCCAACATGTATGCGCCCAAACCCTGTTTCAACAGGGTGAAAAACTGCACAGAGCCATTAAAAACAAATGCTTACTTACTTCACAGATTTTAGTTAATACGTGAAATAACCTAATAACCCAAAATAAACCAATAAATGGTAAAGGACTGTGCTTCTAAGAGATCTAGATAAAACTAAGTTTAACGAGTCATGTGCTACATACTTCAATATCGATGTCTTTGAATGCTTTGGCACCCAGTTCTGTTTTCTTGATCTGTTCCAGCCGCTCACGAACAGTTTTCTTCTTGATCTGCTCATGTTCCTGTAAGATCCGCTCCTTCTCTCTCTCCTTCGCCTCCTGTCGCAGCCTCTCTTCTTCGGCCTTCCGTACTTTCTGGAGCTCGGCTTCCCTCTGCTCCAGCTCTTCCTTCTCTCGCTGAATGTTCAGACTCTCGAGGCGCTCTTTCCTCTCCTCAATGGTCTGCCGGCGAGCCAGGATACGCTGATGCTCTTTTCGGGAATTTTTAAGGTATGCGGTAACAGCTAACTGATGTTGTTCTTCTTTCTCTTGCTTCAAAAACAAATGTATTAAAAATAATTAAGTGATGCCCTGGCTGTGTGGGTCAGTGTATAAGCCAGAGGTCATGGGTTCAAGCCCCAGTCGTCAGGGTATGGATGAGAAGCAATCAATGAGTACACAACTAAATGGAAAATAATTTAAGTAAAACAACAAGTTGATGCTTCTTTCTTTCTCGTTCTCTCTTCTCCTACCACCCCCTTCTCTCTCCTCAAATCAATGGAATGTTTTTGAAAAAATTTTTAATTAAGTATTAGGGATCAAAAATAGTTTACTAAAAATATCCTGATGCATTACCCTAATGTATTTGCATTTAATAATAAATATGGCATTATTCAAACTACCAGCTCCCAGTTCCAAATACTAGCACTACTTTCTTTCTCTGAGAAAGAGACAACTAAGACATGGAGGAAAAACCCAAACATAGTACTCCCTATTTGGGGAATCACCACGTGTGTGGTTGGTTGCACACCTAATACTCATATTCTTCTGTGTAGTAAATTATTTTACGTCATAGAGATAGCTTAATGCTCTGTGTATTTGATAAATATACCAAAAACTACCAATACAACTAAATAGGTAATACATAATAAATCCCTTCTTTCAGACACCATCCCAATTCTTTTTGTGAAAGACACAGCATAAGGGTCCCTTAAAAATTCCATGGTTATAGCCCTGGCTGGTTGGCTCAGTGGTAGAGCGTCGGCCTGGCGTGTAGACGTCCCAGGTTCGATTCCCGGCCAGGGCACACAGGAGAAGCGCCCATCTGCTTCTCCACCCCTCCCCCTCTCCTTCCTCTCTGTCTCTCTCTTCCCCTCCCGCAGCCGAGGCTCCACTGGAGCAAAGATGGCCCAGGCGCTGGGGATGGCTCCTTGGCCTCTGCCCCAGGCGCTAGAGTGGCTCTGGTCGCGACAGAGCGACACCCCAGAGGGGCAGAGCATCGCCCCCTGGTGGGCGTGCTGGGTGGATCCCGGTCGGGCGCATGTGGGAGTCCGTCTCTCCCGGTTTCTAGCTTCAGAAAAATACAAAAAAAAAAAAAAAAAAGTAAACATTCCATGGTTCATTTCTCCCAAAGATACATACCAGTATATGAGCTGGTTTAATGACTTCAAGTGCTTTTGCAAGCACTGACGACATAGCTGTCAGCTGGTTTCGAATCTGCTCAGAAGGCATGCTCTGCAAATAAGGACCGAGGGGAGCATCTTCTCGAGTAGCGTAATTCAAATCAGAACCAAAACTAAGGGTCCGAGAAGTGTGGTCTATTCGAACCTTGGAAAATTAAATAACATTATCAATAGTTAATTAAGTCCATATGCAAATATGAAGTCATTCCTCAAAGAAATGACTTTTGATAAATAATTTCAAGTAAATTTACTTTTTTTGCAAGTAAAAAAAATTAATAAAATGCTCAATACAAAACCTAGAAGATTCATTCAGTAAAACTTGAGAACAGTGCCAATAGACCAAACTGAGAAACAAAGGTTATGTGTTTTCAGTCCTCCAAGGCCTGGCCTTGCACATCAGTGCCCCCTACAGCACATACCTGCAGGTCACAGTGCCGGGCTGCATCTACTATGGCACGTTCCAGTTGGAAAGCATCAACAAAAGGAACCAGAGAAGTCAAACGAGAAAACTCTATGCTCTGATAAATTTGTGCCACCTGCATAAAAAACACAAAGTTACTACCAATCGCTATCATTTATTCATCATTTTACGTGCAGTCTCATAGAACAATGTGAAGCAGATAGAAATTATGTCTATTTTTTTTAGAGAAAAGTTGAAGCTCAGAGTATCTAATAGTAGAAGTGCATTACTGGAGTTGGCACTCAATTACAAGGCTCTCAACCCCAAATCCTATGCTTTAAAATCACATTATAGCATTTCTGAAAAGCATCACATCTTTTCGTAGTTTCATGAAACAAAACAACAAAAAGGTTACGTATTTGCAAATAAAGACCTCCTACCTAATTCACCTGAACACTTTTCATAAAATTGTCTGAAGGAGACTGGCAGCATAACCACCTAGTTATACTGCTAATTAACCTTCAACTATTCATTTGGCACATAAGAAATAACACTGCTCACATATACAAGAGAAAGCAGGTCAATGAAATGTGCACAAATACTGACAGGAAGATGTAATAAAAGCTCTCTTTCCCCCCCAAGTGAAACAAATGGAAGACAGAATGGGAATTTTTAAGCCATTATTATAGACCATAGTAGTCAAATTTAAGTAAGAAGTTGGACTATAATATGTTAAAAGACTGATAATACCTCATGTTAGTAGAAATTTACTACTGGTGGCAGAGTCCCTTCATAGAACCTTTTCAGGAGCTATTAAAGCTTTAAACACATAAACTCCATGACTAATTGTACTACTTCTGCTATAGAAAGTCACAGAAGTATGCAAAGATACATGTCTGAAAGATGCTCACTGCAACATTTTCTAATAGCAAACAGCCCACAAATACAGATTTGCATCAACAGCATGAATAAGTCAGTTGTGGTACCCTTAGACAATAAAAGTCCTAGAGGTAATTAAACCCAAAAAGGAAGAACCTGCATTACTAACAAGAAAAAATGTACAAAGATAATGTCCAACCAACAAACAAAAAAAGCAGTTATGAACTGTGTAAAATCCTTTTTTCCCCAAATCAAGTAGATAATAATAAGACTAATTTTAGACAGGGAGCAGAATCTGGGGAGGCTTTCACTTCCTAGGCCATCCCTAAATTTTTCAGATTTGCAATGAAAACAATCAAGGGAGGAATTCCAGTTGTTGCAGAGAACATCCCTTTTCCTTTGTACCTGCTGCAGGAGACGGAGTATGGTGTTGTTCTGCAGCTGCGGGACGTACTGCTGCAGCTCCGGTTCCTTTTCAGGTTGGTCTTTGACCCAATTTAGAACCTATAAAAATCAATTAAATTCAGAAAGACTTCTACTCCCTACCTATGTAACAGATACTAAAACATCTACAAAATGTTTTCAATTTTCCTAACAGACAAAAACATCACACAATGCAAAGAAATGCAGAATGTGTTATGAAGCACATACTTGTCTGAAGGCGACTGGCGGCAATAGCTAAGTTAGTAATGCTGCTAATCCACCTCCACAGGTTTGTTGAGCACATCAGAAATATCTTTTCTCTTAACATGAAGAAAAAAGACAATGAAATGTGCACTGAATTCAAACACCTAGGGCAGTGCTTCTCCCACAAATAGAAATACAACCTAAAACTGCAACCAGGGAGGGACACATGGTGATAGAACCAAAGCTTAATAAAAAGGCTTACCTTGGTGACTCTTTCACAGAGCTTTAGTGGGTTAAATTCCATTTCCAGCCAATTATAAAGGTCTTTCACTTCCGGGACAACATATTGTAGTACATTGAATCGGACCTACAAAAACAAAAGTTTTCACTGCTAAAGGAAATTTTCCAATTGGGATTCTGAAATGGCAATAAACTTTTTTTTTTATTTTTTTTATTTTTATAAATTTTAATTTATTTTATTTTTGTGGCAGAGACAGAGAGAGAGAGAGAGCTAGAGAGAGGGACAGATAGGAAGGGAGAGAGAAGAGAAACATCAATTCTTCGTTGCTGCTCCTTAGTTGTTCATTGATTGATTTCTCATATGTGCCTTGACCATGGGGCTACAGCAGACCAAGTGACCCCTTGCTCCAGCCAGTGACCTTGGGCTCAAGCTGGTGAGCCTGCGCTCAAGCTGGCGACCTCGGGGTCTCGAACCGGGATCCTCCACGTCCCAGTCCGACGCTCTATCCACTGCGCCACCGCCTGGTCAGGCAAAACTTTTTTAAAAGGAAAAAAATCAGAAATTAAAGAAAAATACAGGCCTGGCCAGTGGCTAAGCGGTAGAGCGTCGGCCTGGCGTGCAGGGGACCCGGGTTCGATTCCCAGCCAGGGCACATAGGAGAAGCGCCCATCTGCTTCTCCACCGCCTCCCCCTCCTTCCTCTCTGTCTCTCTCTTCCCCTCCCGCAGCCAAGGCTCCATTGGAACAAAGATGGCCCGGGCGCTGGGGATGGCTCCTTGGCCGCTACCCCAGGCGCTAGAGTGGCTCTGGTCGCGGCAGAGCAACGCCCCAGAGGGGCAGAGTATCGCCCCCTGGTGGGCGTGCCGGGTGGATCCCGGTCGGGCGCATGCGGGAGTCTGTCTGACTGTCTCTCCCCGTTTCCAGCCTCAGAAAAATACAAAAAAGAAAAAGAAAAAGAAAAAAGAAAAAAGAGTGAGTCTTAGACGGATGTAACAAACGGAATCTGGTCATTTTTTAAAAATAAAACATCGTTCAGACTTAAATATAAATAAAACGGAAATAATATAAGTTATTTATTCTTCCTCTTCGGACGCGTACCAAATGACCCTCGGACAGGTACCGGTCCGTGGCCCAGGGGGGTTAGGGACCACTGGTGTATGAAGATGACAGAGTATATATAATCACTGAGTCTATAATCTTCATATGCCATCGGGGTGGTTAACTCACTGACCAGTACAAATTTCTCGTAGACCGACACCAGTCCACAGACCCATGGTTGAAAAACACTTGTCCAGACCATCAGATCAGCTGTATCACAGTGCTTGTGTTCCAAACACTCTTATTTTTACTTAAAGAGCAGTAGTGACGCTGACAGTTCAGACATGCCTAAGCTGTAACGTGCTTCTTTAACTGAAGAGTACAATACATTAAAGTATTTTGAGGGACCACATTCACATAATATTTACAGAACATAATTGTCTCATTTTGTTATTAGTTACTGTTACTCTCTTACTGTGCCTAATTTATAAGTTAAACTTTATCATAGTATATATGTATACGAAACAAAGAGCATATATTGGGTTTGGTACTTTCTGTAGTTTCAGGCACCCATTTAGAGTCTTAGCATGTATACCCCACAAATGAGGGGCATTATTGTGCTTACCTAAACAGATTGATTCTGCTGGGAAAGGCCTTTCCTCAAGTACCTGTTGTTTTTTTTCCTGCGCTAAATTACTTTGCTGGAAGTGTAACATGATACTATTATGATACTACTAAGTCACACTATTATGTATCAGAATTCCTAACACCAAAACTACTCAGAAATACAAATTCCATTTAAGTCATCACTTGCCTGAATTACAATAGGTGCTCATATGATAAATTTTACCGAAAGGAAAGATTCCAACAGTGCACAACATTGTAAAGATGTGTATCTCTGAGGATCCCCATTCTGAAGCTGACTGTATGTAGTGAACCTCAGAAATCTGCAATTTAGCCTCATCACATTTCCCAACTCTTTAAGCTTGATTAGTTTTTCTATCCTCCTGAAGTAAGTCATGAACCCTCTTGCCCATCATTCTTCTCTTACTGGCATCTGGTCCATACTGTTCCTCAGAGCTAGTCCGAGTTTCACCTGCTACACCAAATTTAAATACATCTCAGACACTAGAGATGAACCACCTCAACTGAACAGTGCTGACTTACATCAGTTCTTAAACTTGTCCATGTATCAGAAAAACATGACAGTGAATCAGAAGTCCCAGTATTCAAGCATGAATTAGAAGGAATGCTCAAATGTCATGGCCCCAGATAGGGGTCACCAGATGAATCCCAGTTGGGCTGCATGGAGGAGTCTGTCTCTCCCCCCTCCTCTCAATTAAAAAAAATAAAACTAATAAATTGAAAGAATGCTCAAATGTATACCAACCATATCGTTAATAAGGCCGATTCGTGTTGGTGGGGCTTGGAGACCCAGCAGTGTTGCAAGGCGCCGCTGTTTCTCAACTATGATGCCATCCATATCCAGGAGTCGAGCAATGTCAGTGCGCTCAGGGGTGATAGGAATGGAAAGAGTGGCCAAGAGCACTCTGGTAGACATTCTGGAGAACAAAATTACAAATCTGTTAACTCTGTAAATGATATCTAATAAACAGAAAGACATTAAATTGTTTGGTGACAGACCATTTCTTAATATTAATTTATATATGCACCCCAAATATTTTAGTTAATATTTTATAATCAAGGAAAAAAGTGACTTGATATATTTATTTTTATGTCTAATTAGTTCTAAAAATAGATTCTAAATATCTGTATGTGGATAAGAAGCTTATACCTTAACATGGACAGTCTCTTATATTCAATATTCCTAATATTCAATTTTCCTCAATTGTGCTTTTGGTAGAGTTGGTTATTGGACAGGATAGTTTCTGATGACCAAGAACACTCACTGCCCAAGAAGAGTATCTGGAGACATTTTTGGTTGTCACTAATTGGATGGATGCTCCCAGGATCCAGTGGGTAGTGATGAGGAATGCTACTACACATCCCATGTACAGTCCCCTACCAAAGAATTATCCAAACCCAAATGTCATGGTACAGAGGCTGAGAAACCCTAATGTAGAATACACTATCATGCCATTTTAGCAGTAGACATTTGTTTCATAATCTCTTCTGACTAAAACATTCTTACCTTTGCATCTCTTCTTGGGTAAGATTCTTCCTCATTTCTCTAGATAGATGGTAAAGACGATGGAGTGTAGATGCATGAAAAAGAGCATTTCCAGATTTCCAAAACACAGTTGAGACTTTGTTATAGTAATTTGCCATCAACTGAGGTTTAGGTGGTTTTTTAGATAAGGAGAATAGCCCGTGAATATCTTCCACAGCTTTGAATGCTTCCTAAAATTAATAGTATGAATTAGTCATTGCATTCTAAACAAAAAAAATCTAATTCAAATCTCTTTACAAGACCTAAAGCCAAACACTTAATAGTGGCAAATAAAATGCTTTATTTAATGTGTGGTTTTTTAAACTCATTTATAACTTAGTATCTGATATATTTCTAAAAACTACCACAACTGCAAAAACATTAAGTCCTTAAACTCCTTCAGGTAGACACAGCAGACATTTTTTTAGAAAAACATGCATAGTATCATACCACTTGGGGGAATACATAAAAAAACCTGGCCCTGGCCCTGGCCGGTTGGCTCAGCGGTAGAGCGTCGGCCTAGCGTGCGGAGGACCCGGGTTCGATTCCCGGCCAGGGCACACAGGAGAAGCACCCATTTGCTTCTCCACCCCTCCGCCGCGCCTTCCTCTCTGTCTCTCTTCCCCTCCCGCAGCCAAGGCTCCATTGGAGCAAAGATGGCCCGGGCGCTGGGGATGGCTCTGTGGCCTCTGCCCCAGGCGCTAGAGTGGCTCTGGTTGCAACATGGCGACGCCCAGGATGGGCAGAGCATCGCCCCCTGGTGGGCAGAGCGTCGCCCCATGGTGGGCGTGCAGGGTGGATCCCGGTCGGGCGCATGCAGGAGTCTGTCTGACTGTCTCTCCCTGTTTCCAGCTTCAGAAAAATGCAAAAAAAAAAACAAACCTGGCCCTGACTGGGTAGCTCAATTGGTTGAAGCACTGCTCTGATATGCCAAGGTAACAGATTCAATGCCCAGTCAGGACACAATCAATGAATGCATAAATAAGTGGAACAAGAAATACATGTTTCTTGCTCTCCCCTTCCCCTTGCCTCTAAAATTAGTAAATAAATAAACAATCATTAAAAAGAAAAAAATCTGGAAGGATATAAAACACAATACAGAAGTTATTTCCAAGTTATAAGATCATGGAGTATACTGTCTTTCACTCATCCATATTTTCTATGAGTATGTTTACTTGTATTCTATGTAACTTTTTCCTCTTTAGCTCATCAGATAGAAAGATATCATAAGAGTGGGATCAAATATATAAAATCTTCAACTTATGAATACAAAATCATGTGATAATGTCTGAATTCTTAAGAGTAAAAGGGCCCAGTGGAGGACAATTCCCAACACTGCTGAGATCTCCAATGTAGGATAACCCACCATATATGTGAACTGAGCAGAGGCAATGAATGCTAAGAAACCAGACAGCCTGACCTGTGGTGGGGCAGACGGTAGAGCATCGACCTATAACACTGAGGTTGCCGGTTTGAAACCCTGGGCTTGCCCGGTCACGGCATATACAACAAGCAACCAATGAACAACTAAAATGAAGTAACAAGGTGATGCTTCTCTCACTTTCTCCCTCTCCCTCTCAAAATCAATACATAAAATCTTCAAAAAAACCCTAGGAGACAACCCACTGCTGAGTTCTCTATTTGCAGTAAAGGTAAGTGTGTTTCTTAATTTCCAACCTTTACCACCAAAATATAATAAAAATATAAAAAATAAAATGAACAGACAAGCTGTTTTTTTTTTAACTTTGTGTTTACTGAGTTTAGAAAGAAAGAGAAAAACATTGGTTTATTGTTCTACTTAATTCATTGATTGATTCTTATATATGCCCTGACTGGGGACTAAACCCGTAACCTTGGCAGGATAACACTAACTAACTGAGGACCCTGGCCAGGGCCAAGCTGGTTTTTTTAAATCAAAGTAAACAGATACAAAATTACCATGAAATTGCTGTTTAAAAAACACTTTGTAAACACATATTATCCTCTAGATTAATTTCATCAGGAACCAGTAAAAAGTTTAGACTGACACCGGGAATGAAATCACACTTTGAGCAGCACTGAGGATGAGCTGTTTCCCATGGAAAGAAACTGGATCTGAATCACATACTTTGGTCCAGATTTCATAACCGGCAACCAGAACCAAAACATTCTGAGATTCCCTGCTCAAAACTCTCCATCAGACAATCTTAAACTCCTAACCTACCTACTGAAATTAACCAACAGATAGCAAGATGAAGATACTCAGGAAGGGGCAAAGTAACATAGGCTATCCTAACTTGAAAGCAAGCTAGCAATTATCACCATACCTGCCACAATTCCATGCTGATAGCACTGTCCAACTGAACAAGCCTGGTTTCCAAATGCATAGACTGGCTCTCTGGATTGTTAAGATTGATTGCTGTACTTTGGTTATGGTGGCGTTGAATCTGAGCCAAGTGCATTCTCAAATTGTCACACAGCTTACGGAATTCAGCCTTACGGGTGTATTGGAGGCAGAATTTGAAAGCTATAAGCACAAATGTAAAACATTAGGTACTTTCCACCATCAAACTATCTTAATACATTTTATTTCATGTATTAAAACCAGTTATTTTAACAAGATTTACCGAACTCATCATCAGTCTTTAGAAGTGATCAGAGTCAAAACTCACTTCATGTGCCCTGACCTTTTGGACATAGTTATCAGTCTGGTCTGAGGGACTAAAATATAGTTCTGTATTTACAGGTGGGAAATTATTTAAATTTACGTCTAAGGGGGCCTGACCGGGCGGTGGTTCAATGGATAGAGCATTGGACTGGGATGCCGAGGACCCAGGTTCGAGACCCCAAGGTCACCAGCTTGAGTGCAGGCTCATCTGGTTTGAGCAAAAGCTCACCACCTTGAGCCCAAGGTCGCTGGCTCGAGCAAGGAGTTACTCGGTCTGCTGAAGGCCTGCGGTCAAGGCACGTATGAGAAAGCAATCAATGAACAATTAAGGTGTTGCAATGCACAATGAGAAACTAATGATTGATTGATGCTTCTCATCTCTCCGTTCCTGTCTGTCTGTCCGTCTATCCCTTTCTCTGAGTGACTCTCTGTCTCTATAAAAGTAAATAAATAAATAAAAATAAAGAAATTTACGTCTAAAGGGGACTTACCTTTAAAACACTTATTTCAAACTCATAAAGAACAAACAAAATTCTGGCCTGAAATACAGATAACCCTTAAGTGCAGGTAGGTCTGAATCATGCAGGTTCACTTATACACAGGTTTTTTTCCAGTAAGTACTGTAAATTTATTTTCTCTTGCTTACAATTTTTTTAAAAGATTTTATTTATTGAATTTACAGAGAGAGGGGAGAGAGGGCGGGGGGAGAGAAGTAGTGACTCATAGTTGTTTCACTTTAGTTGTTCATTGATTGCTTGTTGTATGTGGCTTGACCAGGCAAGCCCAAGGATTCAAACTGGCGACCTCAGCATTCCAGCTCGACCCACTATCTGCTGTGCCGCCACAGGCCAGGCTCAATTTTCTTAACATTTTCTTTACTCAGACTTACTTCAGTGTAAGAATTCAGTATATAATGCCTACTTATACAAAATATGTGCTGACTATGTTATTGGTAAGACTTCTAGTCAACAGTAGGCTACTAGTAGTTATGTTTTTGGGGGTTCAAATGTTCTACAGATTTTCAACTGCATGGAGGGGCTGACTCCTCTAACCTCCATTTTGTTCAAGGGTCAAATAAACAGACAGCAAGCTTTTGTCCTAAGACTGTGCAAAATAGAGGCTTAAGGTCATCTGATTTCAACTATGTACATAGATATGCACATGAACTACTTGCTGTCATTAAATATTAAGATTCTAATCATTTGTCAATAAATTGGCATTTAATTATTAGTAACTTTAAAGTAATAATTAAAGTAGTAATTTTCTACTGTCATATGTACATTAGAATAATTTGAGGGGAATTCTCCTGCCGTCCTCTAAAAAAACACAGTATTCCTATTTCAACAGTCCTAAAACAGAATGCAGTTTAACTTCAAGTTAATATTTATACCAATAGATAAAAAGTCTCAAGCTATTTGTATTAACTGAAAATTCATATATGCTAACCACATAAGCAGAACAGAACACAAGTTCTAATATTCCCAGTAAACCGTTCATAATCAAAGTCACTTAGAACTTGAATAGACAAATGCCAATCATCCCCATAGTAAAAATATGGCAGTATAAGCCAAAGCATATACTCAATAGTCACACTATCCCAGTCACATATATGATAGTTAAAAGGCTGCTTTAACAGTAAGGCAAGTGACAGTGAGGGAAAGAGACAAGGTTAGAAAAATAAACAACACATTCTTCAGATTTAAAGTATATGTAGTACTAGGAGTTGGTGCTTCTCATCTCTCCCCCTTCCAGAATGACTTAAAAAGGTCTTCCAGCCATCAACAGAATACATACATCTCATATAGAATTACATTAGATAGTAAAACAAATTTCTTATAGTCAACTTATTTAGTATTCAAATGAATGCTAATCTTTCAATAAGGATAAAAACTATGTAAAATAAGTACTACAGAGAAAAGGAGGTTAACATTAACAGTTAATCTTCTGCAAAATCTAGTCTTAAGTCAACTTTTCAAATCAGTTTTTGTTTTACCTTGTTGGGCAATATCATGGTAGAGACGTTCTACTCTAGAATTGTTTCGAAGAAGGTCCAAACACTGTCTGTATGATTCCCACAGGAACTTAACCCATGGAGTTAAAAGTAACCTGTCAGTACGATCCTGGGTGTCTTCACCACTTACAGCACTTAGGAGAACACTACAAAAACATAAAAAGTGTTGAAAACACTTTTAGACATGGTTTCCTACTTTGCCATATGACTGAAAACACCAAAACCAACAATGATCATTATAAAATAGTGCAAATTCTTCCTACAACTTTGGACACAGTGTAAAGCTGTCACACTCAGTGTCCAAGTACTTGAATTCCCAATCCACAGAACAATCATTTAAGTTAGTATACATCCACCTACCTGAGGGTTATAGTTTTCCTCTGCCAAATTTTGAGTAACACATGATTTTTTCCATTACTATACTTTTAAAACTTCAAAGGTAAGCAGTCTTTCTAATAAATACCTACTTCAAATAAAGATAAAGACACGTGTAAAGAAAAACAGTGAGAATAAATCATCAGCAGTTTAAACCCACAGACCTCTCAGGAGTTTGAATATTATCCAGGTCTTCTATGTCCAAGACCATCTGCTGGGATTCTTCTTTCGCGGCTTCAGTTTTTTCCTCTGCCAATTTCAGATATGCTCTAACAACATCCTCTAGAGATTTGATATTCACCTAACAACAAAAACAGAACTGAAAACACTTTCCCCAACAAACCAAAAAATATTTTAGAAGCAAATTTTATGATATAACGTATACTAACTTTGAAAGGTAAACTCAAAATTATTTAAAGCACTTATCAAAAATATTAAATCCAGTTCTGTTCATACCTGTTGACAAATGTTCTTATACTGATATAAACCTTCTTTAGCCAAATGGCTCTTGCGAAGATCCACGCAAAGTTCCAAGTATTTCAACATGATTGGCTCGTGTATTTTCTGCCATGTTCTATGTTTTTTACTTTTCATAACATCATAAAGAACGTCCAAAGCAGGTTGCTTTTTGCCAACCTCAAGAAATTCTGGAAAAGTAATGAGGAGAATTAAAATTAGTTATACATACTATACAAGTCTAAATCTTACCTTTTAACTTGGCTGTTTTAATTTCTGAACTCATTACCATCTCTTTTTAGGTCACATTTATTTTTTTTTTAATTTTTTATTTATTCATTTTAGAGAGGAGAGAGAAAGGGAGAGAGAGAGACAGAGAGGGAGAGAGAGGATAGAGAGACAGAGAGAGAAGGTGGGGAGGAGCTGGAAGCATCAATTCCCATATGTGCCTTGACCAGGCAAGCCCAGGATTTCAAACCAGAGACCTCAGCACTTCCAGGTCGACGCTTTATCCACTGCGCCACCACAGGTCAGGCTATTTTTTATTTCTAAAGCTACGCCAAAATTATCCCAGGTAAAACTATGAAAACCTGGCACTGGCCAGTTGGCTCAGCGGTGGAGCGTTGGCCTGGCATGCGGGGGACCTGGGTTCGATTCTCAGCCAGGGCACATAGGAGAAGCGCCCATTTGCTTCTCCACCCCCCCCCCTTCCTCTCTGTCTCTCTCTTTCCCTCCCACAGCCAAGGCTCCATTGGAGCAAAGATGGCCCGGGCGCTGGGGATGGCTCCTTGGCCTCTGCCCCAGGCGCTAGAGTGGCTCTTGTAGCGGCAGAGCGACGCCCCGGAGGGGCAGAGCATCGCCCCCTGGTGGGCAGAGCGTAGCCCCTGGTGGGCGTGCCGGGTGGATCCCGGTCGGGCGCATGCGGGAGTCTGTCTGACTGTCTTTCCCCATTTCCAGCTTCAGAAAAATGCAAAAAAAAAAAAAAAAAAAAACTATGAAAACCTGGTACTTTCTCAATATATGGCCTGCAGGTAAAGTATGATAGATTTCATTCAATTCCTCTGTACCAAACATATCTAAGTGATTTTGAAGTTCCAGAAACTAAAAGTCATGAAGAAAAAAAAATACAGAAAAGTATGACTTTAGTCACCAGTGCTCTGGCTGATGTAATTTTTACAAGTTCATGCTAAGACTTGAGGCAGAAAAATACATTAGATTGCCTTTAAGACCAACTGCAATTGACTATTTATGTCAGTCTATTTCTGGACTCTCTATTGATCTGTGTCTAGTCTTTTGCCAATACCTCGCTGTCTTAATTTCTGTAAAGAAACTCACAGTAGTCTTGAAACCAGGTAATGTGAGCATTCTGATGATGTTCTTCAACATTGTGTTGACTATACTAGACCTTCTGCATTCCAAATAAACTTCAGAATTAGTTTGTAGATATCTATAAAATAGATCAATGGGATTTTCAATTGGGATATTCTATAAATATATCACATTTGGAAGAACAAACAACTTAACAAAATTGAATCTTCCAACACATAAGCACAGTTATCTCTCCACTTATCCCAGTCAAAACATGAGGAAATATTAAGACAAATCCCAAATGAAGGACATTCTGTAAAATACCAGACTAGTATCCCTCAAAACTATCAAGGTCATCAACAAGGAAAAGTATAAAAAACTATCACAATCAAGGAGCCTAAATCACTGGACAACTGAATGTGATGCACCCTGAATGAAATCCTGAAATACAACATTAGAGAAAACTAAGGAAATCTAAACAAAGTATGGCCTTTGATTAATAATAATGGAACAGTATCTATTCATTAGTTGTGACAAATGTACCATTACACTGATGTGAAATATTAAGAGGGAAAAATATGAGTAGTGTCTACAGAACTCTGTATTATTATTATTGCAATAATTCTGCAAACCTAAAACTTCTCAAATTCAAAGTTCAGTTTTAAAAACTGGGAAAGAAATTTTTAGAATATACAGCAAAGAAACTTATACTCTTGAATTTACTGCCACCTAAACCTGAAGACATTCTATGATATATGGGGCAATATTTGAAAATCCAGTTCTAATCTCTGGTTTTATGTACTGGTATATTGCTCATTTTAAAATTCAGTCAAGGCCATGGCCAGTTGGCTCAGCAGCCCGGCATGTGGACGTCCTGGGTTCGATTCCCAGCCAGGGCACACAGGAGAAGCGCCCATCTGCTTCCTCACCTATACCCCTCTCCTTTCCCTCTATTTCTCTCTTCCCCTCCTGCAGCCAAGGCTCCACTGGAGCAAAGTTAGCCTGGGTGCTGAGGATGGCTCCATGGCCTTCGCCTCAGGCACTAGAATGGCTCTGGTTGCAATGGAGCAGTGCCCCAGATGGGCAGAGCATCGCCCCCTGGTGGGCATACCGGGTGGATCCTGGTGGGGCGCATGCAGGAGTCTTATCTCTCTGCCTCCCTACTTCTCTTTTCAGAAAAACACACACACAAAAAAAAATTTTTTTAAGTAAAATAAAATAAAAATCGATCAAAAGCAAAGGCTCCTCTATCACATTATTTCTAACTTTGAAATTTATCTTATTTGGAAAGGTTATTTAACTTGTCATCTGGTATGTTCACCTTAACATTCAATTATTGCCTTATTTCTTTTTTTTTTTTTTAATTTTTTTTTTTTTAATCTTTAGAGAGGAGAGAGTGAGAGAGAGAAAGAGAAGGGGAAGGGAGGAGCAGGAAGCATCAACTCCCATATGTGCCTTGACCAGGCAAGCCCAGGGTTTTGAACCGGCGACCTCAGCGTTCTAGGTCGACGCTTTATCCACTGCACCACCACAGGCCAGGCAATTGCCTTATTTCATAGAAACTTTTTATTGAACATTTGAAAAAAAACTTGGGAAAACTAAAACACTAATTTACACTATAAAAACTGTCTTTGTGTTTTTTCTAAGTGAGAGAAGGGGAGACAGAGACCAGACTCTTGCATCCTCCCCCACCAGGATCCACCCAGAAAGACTCCTAAAGGCAAAGCTCTGCCCATCTTGGGCCATTGTTTGACAACTAAGCCATTTATAGCACCTGAGGTTGGGGCTCCACTGAGTCATCCTCAACGCCCAGGGTCAACTAGTTCCAAATAGTTCAAACCAACTGAGCCATGGCTGCTGGTGAGGAGGGGGAAGAAAGGGAAGGGGGCAGGAGGGGGCAGGATGTCCCACGTTCTATTCCCAGTCAGGACACACAGGAGAAGCACCCATCTGCTTCTCCACCCCTCCCCCTCTCCTTCCTCTCTGTCTCTCTCTTCCCCTCCTGCAGCCAAGGCTCCATTGGAGCAAAGTTTGCCCGGGCACTGAGTATGGCTCTGGGGCCTCTGCCTCAGGCGCTGGAATGGCTCTGATTGCGGCAGAGTAATGCCCCAGATGGGCAGAACATCGCCCCCTGGTAGGCATGCCGGATGGATCCCAGGCGCATGCGGGAGTCTGTCTGCCTCCCCATTTCCAACTTCAGGAAAAAACAAACAAACAAACAAAAGAGTTAAACAAAGCACACTAACAATGTACATAACATTATTTACCAAGCAATTCTGTGCTAGGTAAATAATAGACAAAAAGGTCCCCTATTTGGGAGTTTTACTAAATCTACAGATTTAGTAATGCTCTAATATTGTTTCTTCCAGCTATCACATCTTTTAGGAATGTTGACTGTGAACATTCCTTCCCCCAGGAAAGTTACAAATATTCTAACTCTCTAGAATCTTTAAAAGCTTACAAAAGGATAAATCACAAAACATACTGAAAGTTTCTTTACACAATATCCTACTTCATCCCCTATCATAGCAAATCATGACTCACATGTAAATGATTTAAAACTCTCTTCAATACTTCAAGTTAATAGGCTCAGTATTAATCTTGCCATTACAAAAGTCCATTTTCAGTAGTCAATTTTATTAAGCTCCCCCCCAAAAAAAAACCCTAATAAAATAAAACAGATGTAATACAACTAGCTACTTTGTTGGAATAATAAACCTTTCCTGTTTTAAGGATGGACCTACCTACTATATCTTATTTCTGGAGCATGCATACAAGATTACTTACCAACAGTACTTTAGATTTTTTTCAACAGCTATTTTAAAAAAATCATTAACCAAAAATTAGGGAGCAAATGTTTTTAGTTAAATGTATCCTTTATATTGAGGATATCACAAGTGCATCACTGAAATAACATATTATATCCAATTCTCAATCTTACATTGATGCTTTCTTTTTATTTTACTCAGTGAGAAGAGGGGAGAAAGAGACTCCCACATGCACCCCGGGTGGGATCCACTGGGTAAGACCCCTTCTGGGCATTGCTCCATTGCTCAGCAACAAAGCTCTTCTTAGCACTTGAGGCCAAGGCCATGGAGCCATTCTCAGCGCCTAGGGCCAATTTGCTCCAATCAAACCATGGCTGCAGGAGAGGAAGTGAGGGGGAAGGGGGCGAGAGGGGGAGAAGCAGGTAGGTGCTTCTCCTGTGTGCCGACCAAGAATCAAACCCAGGGCTTCCACACATTGGGTGGATGCTCTACCACAGAGCCAACCAGCCAGGGCCACATTGAAGATTAAAATCTTATACTACTGTATGTAAGTATTGTCAACATCTTAGAACATATTTAGATAAAGAGTTAGAATTGAGAGCTTGCCAAGATGGGGTCCATATACTAAACTGTCTAAAAATAATTCACTTTCCCAATCTTTGATTTTCAAATTGGAAAATGTGGTTTTCTTTTTATTTCATGTCATTCTAAAAAGCAAAAAGTCTTGTTTAGGGTCTGACCAGGTAGTGGCACGGTGGATAGTGTCGACATGGGATCCAGGTTTGAAAGTCTGAGGTTACTGGCTTGTGTGTGGGATCATAGACATGACCCCACAGTCGATGGCTTGAACTCAAGGTCACTTGCTCAGCTGGAGTCTCCCAGTCAAGGCACATATGAGAAAGCAATCAACGAACTAAAGTGTCCAAGCTATGAGTTCACGCTTCCCACCTCTCTCCCTTCCTATCTGTCCCCTTCTCTAAAAAAAGTGCTGTTTAAGAATAGAATTAAAAGTATTTTTCACTTCCTAAACAGCCAGCCAATCAAAATTTATGATTCCAAATCCCACACCATATTTTCAACTCTGAAATAGGTTCAAACAAGCCAAAGCAAATGCATTAATAACTTCAAAAGGACAAACACATAAATGACGATGGAAGGAGACCTGACCTGGGGTGGTGACTATACAATATACATATGATGTATTATAGAATTGTACACCTAAAAATATAATTTTATTAACCAACATCACCAAAAATAGTCAATAAAAAATATTTTTTTAAATAGTGAACACCTCAACACGGGAGGGAGGGAGGGAGGGAGGGAGGGAGGGAGGGAGGGAGGGAGGGAGGGAGGGAGGGAGGGAGGGAGGATACCAGGTAAGGCTGTTTTTAAAAGAAAAAACTTGAATGGAAACAGTTTTCTCACAATAATTCTTGGTATCTTTAATATATACAAGGTGAATTTAGTTCCTCTGAATTATTTAATTGGGGGGGGGATTGAGGCTAGAAAGAACTGTCACACACTCAAAGCTCTATTGCAATGAGAATGTTCCTTTCCAGATTAATATTCTTGAAATAAAAATTTAAATCTGGAATTATAAACTGTATTAGCAGCCTGACCAGGCGGTGGCGCAGTGGATAGAGCATCGGACTAGGATGTAGAGGACCCAGGTTCGAGACCCCGAGGTCACCAGCTTGAGCGAGGGCTCATCTGGTTTGAGCAAGGCTCACCAACTTGAGCTCAAGGTCGCTGGCTCGAGCAAGGGGTCACTAGGTCTGCTGGAGCCCCCTGGTCAATGCACATATGAGAAATCAATCAATAAACAACTAAGGAGCCGCAATGAATTGATGTTTCTCATCTCTCTCCCTTCCTGTCTGTCTGTCCCTATCTGTTCCTCTCTCTGACTCTCTCTGTCTCTGCCACACACAAAAATAAACAAATAAATAAATGTTTAAATAATTTTAAATAACTGTATTAGCAGGAAGTGGGCATTGAGTTTACCTTTCAGAAATTGAAACTATGTATCTATAAAGAAAAAGTGTAGGCAAGCCCCCCAATCTTACTAGTTCATTTGTGCATAAAGACTAAGTAAAGGAGTTTATGAGCTATAATGTTACATAATTTGTGGATTTAAAACAACTTCATTTTTAAATCCTTGAGATAGTTTAATTTAAAGAGCTATTACATGGTCAGGAGAAACTAATTTGGTACTACTAATACAATCTGAGAAAAAAGTTTTTTCCAAGTGATGCCACAGTATGAATTTTTTGCCTGTTAACTGCTGGGCCAAGCTCTCCCTGAATAATTACTATAGTTATTTCCAAAAACATTGCTCTGATACACAGACTCAAGGTGACTTAAAGGACTATTCTACTTAAATTTACTCACATTTAATTGAAATAATGCAATGACAGGTCTAAATGTGTTTGAGATCCCAAATGTTACAGATAAAACAGACAAAATTAATTATTTCCATTGAATAAAATGTGCTTTCATCACCACCTTTAGTTTTATAAGCACTACTACATGCCATTCACATTCTGCTCACCTTGACACTTTGTGAAGAGATCTCTTATTCACTAGATCACAGGTACAGAAATTACTACATGCATGGTAAGGCATTTCATCTCTATTTCAGAACGACTCATTCTACAGATTAAAAGGGCTGCAACAAGGAGTCAGAAGTCTTAAAAAAAATTACAGAAAGAGTCACCCTGGCTGGATAGCTGGGCTAGCTATAGTTAGTGTTGCTCCAAAGCACAGAGGTTGCTGGTTCTGTCCCTGGTCAGGGCACATACAGGAACAGAGCAATATTCCTGTCTCTCTCTCTTTCTCTCTCCCCATTCCCCTCTCTCTAAAATCAATAGATAAAATTAAAAAATAAAAGGATAAAAGAATTACAGAAACAATCCTGGCCAGATAGCTAGGTTGGCTAAAGCACAGTCCTAAAGAGCAGAGGTTGCTGGTTGAATCCCCAGCCAGGGCACATACAGGAACAGGTTGATGTTCCTGTCTCTCCCTCTTTCTAAAATCAATAAAAATAAAGAAAAGAACTTGAAGTTACAGAAACAAATTCCAACCCCCGCCCCCTCAGCAGTATTCCCTTCTCATCTTGCCTACTTTAATTTTAGATACTTTCCCCAACATCCCCTTCAAGAATCAAATCAATGCCAACTTAGAAAATGTTGCCCAGCTGGGCAGCTCAGTTGGGAGCATCCTCTCAATATGCCAAGATTGTGGGTCCCATCTGCCCTCAGGGCACATACAAGAATCAACCAATGAATCATTTCTCTCTCCCCTTTCCTCTAAAATTAACAAATTAAAAAAAAAAAGAAAATGTGAAGTTACTGAAACATTAAGTTCATATGGAGATTCAGAAGAAAGCTGTAATGAAGGAAATAAAGCCCGAACTCATCAAATGTGTACTATTCAGGCCATGGAGAACTATTCAGGGGGGGAACTGTTGGTAAAATCATTCGAATGACTGTAAAACAGAACTACAATAGCAAATCCAGGAGTAATTTTAAGTCATTGAATAGAATTCTAAGTCTGAAACTTTTTAAAAATTCCTCACTTTGCTACAGTTTATTGTTATTTCATAGTAATAAATTTCTATCTATTTTCTTCTCTATAAATCTCAAGTTCTCCCCTATTCTAATCATTAGATGGCTGGTTACAATAAATAATCAGATCTGAAGTTGCAGGGCTTTTTTTAAAACTTTGTTTTTAAACAATTACTCTACACCAAAGACTGCAGAATGGCCCACATTCCACTTAATGTTAACTCCCCAAAATTGTTATTTAGTTAATAAGCGAATGACAAACACATCTCCCTCCCTGACAATCAGTAGAATCAATTTTATGTAATGACTGACATTGACCTTTTCGCAAGAGGAATTTTCAAACCAGCTAACAAAATAAGGTCCACAAACATACGGTAACACGCAGGGCATGTCCACTACAACATGAATCAGACCCAAAACTTATTTGGGTGAAAGAAGGGTGAAAATAAGAGCAGCAGACGCCCTAACACAAATTGTTAGGCTAAAAAAAAACCTAAACAAGAAAGTTTTCAAAATGTATTTCAAAAATGTATATGCAATAATACATATGCACCCCCCTGCCCCCAATGCCAACGTAATAAATGTCTATTGAATACAGCGGGACAGGCACAAGTTTTCCCGACAGGGCCCGTGGCTTAAGTACACATATGGAAACAGGAATCGCAGGCAGCAGCGCTGTGGCGAAAAAAAAATAAAAATAAAACCCACGACTCATCTGCAAGTCAAGGGACCTCTCAGTTTTAGCCCCTGGCTCAACCACTAACTCCCGGAGTGACCTTTGGCAAAGCATTCTGTCTCTCCCTCTCCCAGGCCTCAGTTTCGTTATCTTTCAGAGAAAACTTTTAAGTCGCTCCCTTATAGTATTAACTCTGTTCCAACTTCCTGTGATTCCGAAAAGGCTTTGGGGCTGCCAATAATCAATGCCAGAAAACTACTGGAAATAGGTTAAACGGGTCAGAGTCCCCGAAGCGGAAAGACAGCGGCTGGAGGAAGGGTAAGTGGACCCTGACCCAGCGAAGCCCCGCGCTCGGGTCAGGGGGCGGAGGGGCCCGCGGGAGAGCGGCGGTGGGACTGCCCGGCTCCCGGCCTCGGCGGGAGGTGGAGTCGAGGCTCTCGCGTGCATTGTCCCCGGGAGGGAGCCATGTTTCTTCCTCCTCGGCACTCCCAGATGGCGGCCCGGGGCGCGGGGCCTAAGCAAACGGAGGACCCACGGCCTGCAGAGCAAGGCGAGGGAAGGCAGCGTGAAGCAGCTCCAGTCCCGGCAGCCCAGTCTTCCGGGCCAGCAGCCCCCAAGACGCCCCGAAAGGCAGCGGGGGGAAAGCAAGGGCCTCCGGGGCGACGATTCCCGGCTCCGCGCCTCCCACTCTCCGGTCGGTTGGAGCGAGAAGGGAAACCATGCCTCACCGGCTGGGACGGCGGGGACAGGCACACGAGCCTCCCTCCGGCCGCGTTCAGGCAGCGGGGCAGCGAGTCGCAGGCCCCGGCCCCCCGACCTCTGAGGCCTCGGTCGCCCAACCCCGTGCGCCCCGATCTCCTACTCACCGTTGGCGCGTTTGAGCGCATTTTCCGGCCTCTGGAAATAGGCCGGCATCTTGGCGGCAGGCTCTTCTCAGCTGGCGTCAGTGAACTCTTCAGTGGCCCGGGCCGGGAGACGGGACGAAGGGGAACCAGCGCGGGGCTCCACGCGCCTCGCCAGCAGTCGCCCGCGCCCAGCCAGCCAGAGACGGAAAGGAGAGGGGCACGTGACCTCCGCGCGGCGCCGCCGCCGCTGCCGCCGCTGCCGCCGCCCAGGTCCCGGATGTAGGGGCTGTCCTCCGCGTGCGCACCGCCCTTCCCCCGCGCGCAGGCGCGCTGGCTTTAGGCGCGTGGCTGACGTGGCGGCGGCCGGCGTCATCCGCGCGCTTCGTTGCCCCCTTGGAACTCCCGGGTTAGACGTTAGGGAGGTGGGTCTTCTCAGGCCCCTCGCTCCTCCAGCGAGACTTGGGGTGGGAAAGGTGAGATTTGAGTTCTTGTTTCTGTCTGGCTGGAAGACAGGCGTCTGCACAGATTCATTTTTACCATGATTTGTGCGGAGTCATACAGTGACAGGTCCATTCGTAGGGAATGGACCCAGAAAATGCGGAATTTATCCGTTTAACGGAAATGCGTGGAGCGTGTATTTAGGTCAACGTGGCTCAGCACTAGCAAAAGTGGTGACCTGTCACGTCACGGACTAGCATAGCAAGGAGGAACGCAGTAGATAACAAACAAACCAGCTTATTTTATATCTAAGTAAAATTAAAAAGTTGGTGACAGATTGCCTAAAGAGTGGGAGCCCTCAGACAAGGCGAGTGTTGAGCTGAGACCTTAAAGATGGGGACAGACTGGTGACAGAGCAACCTGGCACAGGGCAAAACCCCGCCAGCAGAACATACCTGTACATTTGAATGTGCGTGGAGTGTTGTCGCCTTTATATTCCACACACATCGCAAACGTAAGAAAAACGAGCACTCGTGAAAATAGGCCCTCTGTGGTCTATTATTGATTAATAATCTTAATCTTCAAACATTATTTATACCTAGAATTTGAAAGCCATTTAAACTAAATCTAATTACTAAAGCCTTCCGTATGAAATTAAGATGAGTTCAGAAGAAAAGCTCAGAAAGCAGCGGTGGAATAAATTGTTACAACTTTATTACACAGTTGTAATAATAGAGGGTACATGTGAATTAATATACATAAGAGCACTACATTACTGAACGAGAAAACCACAGTACGCGAAAAGCATTTCCCCTCGTTTTTTCTGCCTCAGCAAAGAGGTGGGGTTTTTTTTTCAATTTAACTAAATTGACCTCTGTAAAAGAAAACTTGGGAAATGCTGGCAGACAAATCACAAATTCTAAAAAAGTATTTCAAAATTAAAATTCAGAGAGCTCTTCCTTTAAATGCATAAACCATTCTAACTTTCTGAGCTTATTCCCCACCAACTAAGCCAAACAGGGTTAAGCAACACGTACTAAGAAGCTATAGGGACTGTTTTATGGGGCAAGATCAAGAGACTCGTTTGTGTATATAATAATTAAGTCAAAATTAAAGAGCTAAACATAAGAGCAAATATAGCTTTTAAATGATGTAGTTAAAAAACTAGTAGACCATAGAGAGATGAAACAATAAAATAAAAGGAAACCTGGCCTAAATAGCAGAAGTTTTCCAACATTCTTACCATGAAAATGGTAACATGATACCATTGATTAATATTATTTGGTAAACCTAAAACAAGGCAAGCACTAGAAAATCAGGAGGTAAAATGAAATCCAGCCTGACCTGTGGTGGCGCAGTGGATAAAGCATCGACCTGGAAATGCTGAGGTCGCCGGTTTGAAACCCTGGGCTTGCTTGGTCAAGGCGCATATGGGAGTTGACGCTTCCAGCTCCTCCCCCCTTCTCTCCTCTCTCTCCCTCTCTGTCTCTCTCTCTCCTCTCTAAAAATGAATAAATAAATAAATAAATTTAAAAAAATGAAATCCAGCATTTCTATCTCTTTACCTTTTCTCTTTCAAGTTATTAGAAGTATATGAAGCATTTGGTAACATAATAGCCAACGGTCATTTAAGTGCATTAAGTAAAATTTTTTAGGGTCTATTACCATATTTGTGAATAAGTAAAAGATAATGTCAATTTCAAGGATAAATTGACCTATTAATTTTACTACATGTGACTGGATAATTACTACAATGTTTTGGGGTTTTTTCTGACAAGTGGAGTAAATAAGGTTCTCAAAAAACAGAGGTAGCCTGACCTGTGGTGGCGCAGTGGATAAAGCATCGACCTGGAAATGCTGAGGTCGCCGGTTAGAAACCCTGGGCTTGCCTGGTCAAGGCACATATGGGAGTTGATGCTTCCAGCTCCTCCCCTCCTTCTCTCTCTTTGTCTCTCCTCTCTCTCTCTCTCTGTCTCTCCCTCTCCTCTCTAAAAAAAAAAAAAAAAAAAAAAAATGATAAATAAAAGATACCATTTAAAAAAAAAACAGAGGTAATACTTTATACATACTTGCAACATAATGTCTTACAGCTTTAAAACAAGTATTATGTTTTGCAGTTTACAAAATGTTCTCACATTCATCATTTTGTTTACAAGAATGCTGTAATGATGATATTTATACTGAGGAACATAAATTTCAGAGAGGTAAACTAAGGTTCACAATTATACACTCATCCAAAAAACCATTATCAAGTGCACACCATGTGCAAGACACAGAAAGTAAGCACTTACAGGCACACCACAGTGAACAGGACAGATGTGGTTCCTGCCTTCTTGGACTTTGCTTCCTAGGGAGAGAAAGTCTTCAAAGACATGCCAGAAGTTTCAGGGAGACAGAGATACCACTCCCATCTTGGCCCCCATTGTCTCTCCAGGCCCACCTCTCACCACTCTCAATGTCTTTCAGTGCCTTAGCCCTCTGTTCCATCTCCAGCCTGAAGCATGCCATAACCACTTGGAACATTCTTCACTACCACCCATTTTGTATTTTTTTTTTTTTTTTGTATTTTTCTGAAGCCAGAAGCAGAGAAGCAGACAGACAGACTCCCGCATGAACCCTACCGGGATCCACCCAGCATGTCCACTAAGGGGTGGTGCTCTGCCCATCTGGGGCACCGCTCTGTGGTGGCCAGAGCCATTCTAGTGCCTAAGGCAGAGGCCATGGAGCCGTCCTCAGCGCCCAGGCCAACTTTGCTCCAGTGGAGCCTTTGCTGCAGGAGGGGAAGAGAGAGATAGAGAGAAAGGAGAGAGGGAAGAGTAAAGAAGCAGATGGGCACTTCTCCTGTGTGCCCTGGCTAGGAATCAAACCTGGGATTTCCACACACTGGGCTGACACTCTACCACTGAGCCAACCTGCCAAGGCACCACCACTCATTTCTTGTTCTAATGTCAGCCTTCAGATTAAATGTCACTTCCTCTGCCTGACCTGTGGTGGCGCAGTGGATAAAGCGTCAACCTGGAAATGCTGAGGTTGCCGGTTCAAAACCCTGGGCTTGCCTGGTCAAGGCACATATGGGAGTTGATGCTTCCTGCTCCTCCCCCCCTCTCCCCTGCCTATAATGAATAAGTAAAATCTTAAAAAAAAAAATGTCACTTCCTCCAGTTTTCTTCCCTGGCCCCTCAACTATACTGCTCACAAAAATTAGGGGCTATTTCAAAATGAATATGAAGTAATGAAAAGAAGCATTTGATTTTTTTTATTAAACAAGAACATCAGAAAAGCAAATAAGTCAAAGAAAGTTCTATTATGCAAATAAGATGCAAAACCAACTTTTTTTGTTTTGTTTTGTTTTTGTTTTATGAGGGCTCATCCGGGATCAAAACCAACTTTTATTTTATTGATGAAAATGCACTTTACAAAAGGCTGAAAGTACTGGAGTAGATACACATTCCCTGATCCCCTAATTTTTGTGAGCAGTGTAGTTTAGATGCCAAGGCAGTGAGCATCAATAACATCCTGTCTTAGCATTGATCATACATCGGTATAATTACTTGCAATCTGTTAGCTCAGTGAAGGGAAGGACTATCTTTGTATTTTTCCCACCATTGTGTCTGGAATGCCTAGCAGAGCTTTGGGCAGATAGGATGCTCTCAATATGCTGGAGAGATAAATGAATGAGTCCCCATGTTAACATTTATATAAATCAGTTTTCTACTATACCTGTGGGGAAAGTAACAAGTTTCAAAGTCAGATGTATGTCTTCTTTCATTCATATAGCATGTTCCCATCAACAAGGAGAGCTGGATATGCCCGAGCCCAGCGTGCAAATATCAAAGAAGAAACAACGTTCTTCACCAAAAGCTATAATCACACAGGTTCTGAACCTCCAGCTATGCCAAAGTTCATTTGTGATTTTCTGAGGTTAGTGTTCAAAGACATGCTTTCTTACACCTGTATATCCCTTCTCCATCCTTCTCACCGTTACCTTAATACTCCTGGAATACTTCAAGCCTCAGCTCAAAGGCCTCTCTGCAAAGCCTTTTCTGCCAGCCACAGTGATAGACTGCCACTTAGCTTATGCTATTTGCTCAGGCCACCATGAACTCCATCACCCGCACCATCCTGAGCAGTCTGCGGCCCCGGTAGCCCTGTCAAAGGATGGCTGTATATTTTCCTCAAACCACTGGCACCTGGAGATGGATCAATGACCACCTAGCCCTTCCCACTACCTCCTTCCAGAGCATTCTCCCTCTCTCCTACCTTCAACTCCGAGCTTGGAAGCTCACACCATCAGACTAGACCTCGTTGGACTCCCCCATGGTACAGTCCTCTGTAGGCAACTACAGATCCCAGGCCACACCCCAGCATTCCTTGGCTCTTAGTTCTGTCTCCCTGTCCCTCTCTCCAACACTACCGTCATAATTACCGGTAGTTTCTATGCCCGTGTGAGTGATCCTGCCAATATCCCAGCTACCTGGCCTTAAAGGCTGTGCCCTCTGCCTTACCTCGGCTACTCACTCACACACATAGTAATACCCCTAGAGTCTAGACCAGGAGTCAGCAGATTTTTTCTGTAAAAGGTTAGCTCATAAATAGTTTAGACTTTACAGGCCAGGAGGCAGTATCTTTAATTCTTGAAGCAACTATTCTTGCTGAAGGGAAAAATAGTCTATTTTTAGATATAGTATCTAAAAATGTAAAAACCATTCTTAGCTCAAGGCTATATAAACACAGGCAGCAGGTTGTAGTGTGCTGACCCCTGCCATAGAGCTGGTCACACCAACCATCTCAGTTTCCAAGTCTGGTTTCATGTATCTCACTTTCTGGTCACCACCACCATGGGCCACCCTGCTGCACCCCAAGTCCAGTAGCCTCGCTGCCTGACGGGGCCCTGCAATCCATTCATCAGTCCTACTTCCTTTTCACTGTTCCTCATCCCTGTGTCTTCTGTTTCCTCCATTCGCAGCTTGGATTCCATGTTTACTTCTTTTCTTGCTTGGCCCTCCCTTCAGTCTACCCAAACCCCAAGCACCACAACCCGCCACCTACTCTCTGCCTGCAGCCTAACACGACCTGAGTAAAATTTGCAACCATGTTGACAAGTCTCACTTTAGATTCCTGATCACAAGCCTCAACAAGCCCCATGTTGCTCTTCAGTCATCCTGTTACAATTCACTAGGCCACGTCCCCATTCTCCTAGATGACGGTCCCATACTTTTTCTCTCTCCAATCCTCTGCTCTGGCTGATGGCCTCATTTTCTATAGCACTGCAAACGGTGGAGGAACTGGGAGAGAACTTGGTGCTCTCCCGCCTACACACTCAGCTGCATCTGGACTCATACACTCTGCCTGGCTTCCTGTTACTCTCCAGTCCGTGCAGTGATCTAAGTCAGCCCCTGTATACCTATGCGTTGGATTCCATTGCTGCTCGCACACGGGGTTGGTCATGCCAGCCTCCCTGAAACACTTCTCTTGGCTTCCAGGATCACCCTTTCCTGATCTTCTTCCTCCCTCTCTGAATACTCCTCAGTCTCCTTTGCTGACATTTTCTCATCACTGAGCACTAAGGATGAAAAGTCCCAGGGCTCAGCCCTGGACCTCACCCCTCCTCTGACAACATTCTTCTCTTGGTTCTAGCTCATGGCTGTAGACATCACCTCTATGCTGCTAAGTTACACAATTCCGCCACCAGCGCTTGGCCTCTCTCCTGAAAACCAGTCTCACACCCAGATGCCTATTTAATGCATCCATTAAATGTTTGACATACAATATAACCCGACCTGCCCCACACCAGACTCTGGTATTTTCTGCCCTCAACCTGCTCCACCTGTCATCTTCCTCATGTAAAATAATTCCAACCTTGTTTTTACAGTTGGTCAAGCCCAAAATATTGAAGACATCCTTGACTCTACTTTTTCTGTCAAATCCCCACATCCAATCAATCCTTCAACAAATCTCATATCTAGCACCTCCACAGCCATCACTCTGATCCACATCACAGTCATGTCTCTAGAGTGTATAGTAACCTGCTAACTTGTCTTTCTGTTTCCCCTTGGCTCCTTGCTCTTTACTGTCCACAGAGCAAGCAGGGGAACCCTTCTAAAACAAAAGTGAGATGATCGTGTTAGTCCTTTGATCGCAAGACCCTCTGTGGCTCCCTAGCTCATGCAGTGATAATCAGAGTCCTTATAATGACCTGAAAGGCCCTATACTGCCTCTCCATCTCCACTGGTCCCTCCCATGCCATACCAATGTCACCTTTTCAAAGACGTTGTCCCTCAACTCTTTAATGTAACAATAACCTACCTTCCTCCCATTCTTCCAAACACCTTCTCTTCTTTATTTTCCTCCATAGCATTTATTTGCTTACTACCACCTGACCCCCAATATATCTTATGAGTCTATGTCTTTACTGCCTATCCCTTAGACTATAACAAGCTTGATGAGGGCAAGGATTTGTGCTGTGTCTGTTATCTATCACTGCCTGACACAGAGGAAGTACTCAATAAATATTCATTGAAAAAAATGACTTAATTAATTTAAAGCAGACCTCCTATATTATAATGTTGGTCTCCACTATGACATGGGAAGTTCCTTGAAGGTAATGACTGGGACAGTTCATCTTTGTGTGTGGACAGCGCCTGCCACATGATCAACACCCGGAAACTGTCTCTGTGTATGTTTCAGAGCTCCGTGGTGGCTCCAGTGGTATATTAACAAATAGGGCCCCAAACCTCAAAGCCTCCCGTCCTTTTTTTTTTTTTTTTAAACATATTTTATTTATTGATTTCAGAGGGAGAGAGAAAGCAACAGAAACATTCATCTGTTTCTATATGTGCTCTGACTGGGGATTGAACCCATAACCTTTACGTGTTGAGACGGTGCTTTAACCATCCAAGCTATCGGGTCAGGGCAAAGCCTCCCATTCTTAACCATGCAGGTGTCCAACTGGGATTGGTACTCCTCCCCCAGTGGTGAACCAAGGGCAGATGTGGGGTGCACTGTTCCTGTGCCAGGCAGTTCTCATGGAACCGTTAGGTTCTGCAAATGTAGAGCAGGAAATTGAAATGCAAATTCAGTTGAGTAAATTTTTAGGAGAAATGTGGACTGGCAATATTTGTACACATATGTACACTCATGAGTCTTCACCCATTGATATTTTGCCAGATTCCAGGAGAAAGCTGATAGAGCACATACTTGCATGTACTGTGGTTGGCATGCCTTGGAGCCCGGCTCCTGCTTGGGAATTTAGGAAATTAAGTCCAAAGCTACACAAACCAACTAGGGACAAGAAAACAGAATGAGTAAGACACAGGGCATAGTGGGTTTGGGTGTGGGTTGAAAACAGGCTTCTCTGTTAAGTGTGTAAAACTTGATTAGAAGGAACCGTGGAACCACAGGGTGTGGGCTTTCATCTTGGGTTTGTGGATATTAGACGATCTTGAGTGGACGTTTTCATTGTGTTATCTTTTCATGGAGCAACTAAAATGGCACCTCCTCACAGATTTCTTCCTCCTTTCCCGACCACTCAATCTAAATCTAAATCCCACCCTATGTCAATTCCCAGCAGAGCTTTCATTACTGCTAGTTTGCTTTGTTTTCTTGGTTATTGTCCGTGTCACCACACTAGATGGTAAGATTTAAGAGACCAAGTTTGTCTTATTCATCATTGTATCTACAACCCCTGGAACTACTTCTAGCTCAGGAAAGGCATTCTATAAATATTAAATACGTGATGTGTGAATAGATAAAGGAATGGAGACTGTGGTGGGCAGATCCGAAGATGCCCCCCAAGACTCCAGCTCCCTGATGTACACCCTGTATAATACCTGGGACTGTAAATATGACGGGTTATTAGCCCTCTGATTAGGTTATATTACATGTTACAATTGACTTGAAGAAGGTCCGATTACCTGGATTGGTCTGACCAGTCTCATGAGCCCTTTAAATCTCTTTAAAGCATTCAAAGAGAGTCAAAGCATGAGAGGGAGTATGGAGGCAGCCATATGGCAAGAAACCACAAGCAACCTCTAGAAACTGAGAGCAGTTCCCTGACCTACAGCCAGCCAGTGAATAGAGGCCTCAGTCCTACAACTGCAAAAACTTAATTCCATCAACAGCTTGGAGGTTTTAGAGGCAAATTCTTTCCCAGAGCCTCTAGAAAGGCATACAGTCCAGTGAACACCTGGACTTCAGCCTGGCAAGACCCTGAGCGGAACCCAGTCACTCTGCATTTGGACTTAGGATCTACAGAACTATGAGCTAATAAATGGGGATTGTTTTCAATTGCCACTAAATTTGTGTAATTTGTTACACAGAAATAGGAAACTAATACAGAGCCCTTAATAGTTTTCTCCATATTAACTCAGAGAAAGAAGAAGAAAACCCTAGTGCAGTCTAGAATTCTACACTGATTTTGCCTTGTGTGAAATGAAAATGAAGGGACAGCTCACAGGAGGAAAGGGCAGCTGTGTAAGGTTTCACTGTCCGAGTTTAGACTGTCGGAGTGAAAGCCCCATGGAAGGAATCAGAGACTGCTCCATATTGGTGCTTTAGAACTTGAGGGTATGTTTTGTTTCCTAGAGAACTAGGATTGCAAGTACATCTTAGTTCATCCTGTAAGCAAGCCAGATTTGGAATATGACATGGCTTCAAACCCCAGCATTACTATTTATAGCACTGTGACATTAGGCAAGTAATCTCTCTGAGCCTCAGTTTTATCATCTGTGAAACAGGCAGGATGAGGCCCTGGCCGGTTGGCTCAGTGGTAGAACATCAGCCCGGCATGTGGAAGTCCTGGGTTCAATTCCCAGCCAGGACACACAGGAGAAGTGACCATCTGCTTCTCCACCTCTCACCCTCTCCTTCTCGCTCGCGCTCTTCTCCTATAGCCATGGCTCAAATGATTCAAACAAGTTGGCCCCAGGCACTGAGGATGGCTCCATGGCCTAACGTCAGGGATTAAAATAGCTCGGTTGCTGAGCAACAGAGCAGCAGCCCCACATGGGCAGAGCATCACCTGATAGAGCAGCTGTTCTCAACCTGTGGGTCGCGACCCCGGTGGGGGTCAAATGACCAAAACACAGGGATTGCCTAAAGCCATCGGAAATAGGCGACCCTTGTGTTTTGGTCGTTCGACCCCCGCCGGGGTCGCGACCCACAAGTTGAGAACCACTGTGATAGAGGGCTTGCCAAGTGGATCCCGGCCGGGGCACATGTGGGAGTCAGTCTGTCTCTCTGCCTCCCCACCTCCCACTTAATAAAAAAAAAATAGGCAAGATGAATTTGAGGTTTAAATGAATTTGAGGTTTCGGTGCTACAAGTAGCACTCAGCATAATCCATGACACAAGTTCCCTAGAGATCATTTTCACATATATAGATAGAAAAAGGACAAAATGGAATATTCACAGCCTCTTTCTGCTCCCTCAGCTACCATAGTGGTCTCATATTGACTAATGAACATTTTCATCCCTACCCTCCCTTTCTTCCCACTTACGTTTACTTAGGTACATGGGGTAATGAGCTGGGAGGACAGCTGGAGAAGTAGGATAGGAGATTCAAGTAAGAAAGGCTTGAGCTAAGAAAAAAGGGAGAATAGGGAGGTGGGGGAAGGCTAATGGGGAAGAAAAGGAAAGAGGACAGAAATTGGCAACAGGGAGAGTTATTTGTAAAGATGGTGTAGAGAGATTTCAGAGCCTGTGCCAAATGAGTAAGAGATAGTTTACGACAATGCGGAGTGAGTCCATACAGATGGATATATGTAAAGACTGAGTACGTAAGTAAACAGGAAAGTACAGACAAATTTCCCGTGGAGAAGAATTCAGGATAATCTATGTACAGTAGATACTTTGCCTTCAAGGAGGTGGAACACAGCCCTCCACTCCTTAATTGTGGGCAGTGCATAGTGACATATCCAAAAAGGACGATAGAGAAGGGGAAGAGTAACTTTATGGGAGAGAAACCGGACAAACACTTCCTCAGCAAGGAGATCAAGGTTATCATCTTGATGGACCATCGATATGATGAAATAATAATGACACTTGACCTCTGTGGTCTTTCTCCCCAAGATGCATAAACCAATCTAATCATAAGAAAAACATCAGACAATCCTAAATGAAGGACAGTCTACAAAATACCTGACTGGCATTTGCCAAAACTGCCAAGGTCATCAAAAGCAAGGAGAGTCTGAGACTGTTATAGCCAAGAGGACCTAAGGAGACATGCGGACTGAATCTAATGTTATCCTAAATAGGGTCTTGGAACAGAAAAAAAGGCATTAGGTAAAAACTAAGGCAATCTGGCCTTTAGTTACTAATGTATCGATATTGGTTCATTAGTTGTGACAAAATGTACCTGATGGATGTGAGGTGTTAATAACAGAGGAAATTGGATGAGAGGTATATGGTAATGCTCAGTATTATCTTTATAACTTTTCTGTAAATCTAAAATTATTCTTTAAAAAAATTTGGTTTGGCACAAAAAAATAAATAAATAGTAAAATAAGATACAAAGTTTATTTTAAAAATAGGAGAGGAGCCTGACCAGGTGGTGGCGCAGTGGATAGAGCGTCAGACTGGGATGCGGAAGGACCCAGGTTCGAGACCCCGAGGTCGCCAGCTTGAGCGCAGGCTCATCTGGCTTGAGCAAACAGCTCACCAGCTTGGACCCAAGGTCGCTGGCTCCAGCAGGGGGTTACTCGGTCTGCTGAAAGCCCACCGTCATGGCACATGTGAAAAAGCAATCAATGAACAACTAAGAAGTTGCAACGAGAAACTGATGATTGATGCTTCTCATCTCTCTCTGTTCCTGTCTGTCTGTCCCTGTCTATCTCTGCCTCTGTAAAAAAAAAAAAAAGGAGAGGAAAGGGATTTTAATACATCACTGTAGATAATGAATTTTATCCTCTTTAATGTTCTTTGAAAAAATGTAGCTAAGGATCTGAATTTAATTACATTTTTCTTACTGAACTCATTCTTTTAATGTAATACAGCTCCAAAGCTAGGCTTCCTGAGGCCTGGGATCTGCTCAGGTTCCAATACTTCACCCTGAAACTGGAAAACACAGAAGGACTACTTCCTTTTGGGAATGTTCTGGAAGCCTCAGATAGGCTGGAAGCCAGCCGTCACTAAGAATGTCAGGAAGTTGACTGAAGCTCCTCCTAGAGGTGACTTCCCAGTCCCCAAGCAGACCTGGAAACCCTTAAAAGAGCTGCCACCCCAATGGCTTTCTTAGCTGATACATGCCTAATCTCTCATTAAATCCAATTACGGAAAAAAGATGAGAAGAAGAACCCATTTGGCTCCCAGGGACCTGGAAATGAGGACATCTGTGGAAGATGTTGGGGCTCTTTATCCACATGCCCAGACAGTGTGGGCCTTTTCCAAATCTGCTCAGTGCCAACCACTTCTTCGTCTTTTCCTGGGGAGTAAGGAGCAAGCAGGCTGGGCAAACAGGACAGAGCAGGTCTGAGACCGCATCCTTAGAGAAGTCAGCTGTTAAGTCGGCCCTTGGCTGGTGTCTGGGAACTTGAATTTCGGGAGTGCTCCCACCATTCCCAGAATTTATTAAGAGTGCCCAAACTTTTTGTACAAACAGTGGGGTTCATGCTGAACATCGTTTCCTTCTGAGAGCCTGGAATTTAGATACACGCTAGGCAGAAGCTGCATACGTGACTGGCCCCCAATAAAAAACCTGAGTCTTTAATGAGCACTGGGTCTTTAATAGGCTTCCCTGGTCAACAATATTTCTCATGTGTTGTCATAACTTGTTGCTGGAGGAATTAAATGCATCTTGAGAGACGCCACTGGGATAGGATTCCTGGAAGCGAGGGCCTACTTTTTTCTGGACACCATGCCATGTGGCTTTTCCCTTTGCTGATTTGACTTTGTATCCTCTTGCAATGATAAATCATAGCCAGCATCGCAGGCAGCTACACGCTGAATTGTGTGAATCCCCCAACAAATCATCAAATCTGGGGGTGGTCTTGGGGACCTCCTACACAAGGTGATCTTTATAAAAATAGCATAAAGGTTTTTCTTGATTGAGACCTTCACTGGGAAAGGCACAGAGAACAATATGAGTAGCTCCATTTGATCACTGAGTAAACAAGCACGGGGGAGATAGGCACCATGAGTGAGTTTTTGCAGCTAAAATGGCAGAGCTGGGATTAGAACCTGGTTTGTCTGTTTCCACACCCTAGTTCCTTCTGTTGCTGTGAGTGCAACAGTCTTTTTTTTTTTTAGATTTTTATTTATTCATTTTAGAGAGAGGAGAGAGAGAGAGACAGAGAGAGAAGGGAAGGAGGAGCAGAAAGCATCAACTCCCATATGTGCCTTGACCAGGGAAGCCCGGGGTTTCAAACCCGCGGCCTCAGTGTTCCAGGTTGATGCTTTTACCCATTGCGCCACCACAGGTCAGGCGAGTGCAACAGTCTTATTGCTAAAGGTTGGGAGTGTCTTCCTTCCCTCTACCCTCTATTTCTTCCCCTTAACTCTGGTGAGCCAGTCTGGCAGGTGTGACAGCATGAGTGGTGAAATGGGAGGGAGGGAGGGAGGTACCTCCTTCCTACCCATGGATAACCTCTCCACCCGTGGCCCTATGTTCCACTCCATTCAAGCCAGCCACAGCCTTCATCAGCCTTCCCTCCCTGCACCCAACACCATCTCCCTCAACTCCTTTGTTTTAGAAACTACTGATCATTGCTTTTATTCTCGTTTATTTCTGAGTGTCTCCTATGTGCCAGAAACAAAGGTGGCACCTATGGGCCTTGGCCACATGGGGCTGCCCCTAGCACATTCATTGAGTAAATACTTAGGGTCAGGGGTTGCAGGAGACACCCACAAACAACCACACCAGGAACAAGGAGAGGCAGTTCGCCTGGCACGCTTTCATCCTGCTCCACTGAGACTGGTCGCCTTTTCCTGGTTCCTTAAGTTGGATTTCTGGGTCTGAAATTCCAGAAGCAATTGGGCATGCTCTCCCTCCTCCTTCTGCTTTCCAGTCTGATTGTAAGGTGGTCACAGGGAGAACTCTACTATGGTTATATCTGTATCCATCTCCCCACCCCTGAGCCCGTGTCACAGCCTGTTTGGCATCTGTTGGCACACTGACCAAGGAAAATCGAATTTACTGATTCCACAGTCTTGCTAACTTAATGGAAAATTATTCTTCCAGCCAAAATACCACAGAAAATTATGCCACATATTTTGGGCTAAATGAATCTAAAAGATTCATCCAATGAACTTGGTAAAATGAGAAAGAGCAGAGATCTGAGGTCTACAGATTTAACATATTTTCTCATTTTTTCTTTCTGTTTACCATGTTTCATCAAATCTAGAAATACCATCAATGATTGAACACATTATTTTGTGTACCATTAAGAAAGAAAAGGCCCTGGCCGGTTGGCTCAGTGGTAGAGCGTCGGCCTAGCGTGCGGAGGACCCGAGTTCGATTCCCGGCCAGGGCACACAGGAGAAGCGCCCATTTGCTTCTCCACCCCTCCGCCGTGCTTTCCTCTCTGTCTCTCTCTTCCCCTCCCGCAGCCAAGGCTCCATTGGAGCAAAGATGGCCCGGGCGCTGGGGATGGCTCTGTGGCCTCTGCCTCAGGCGCTAGAGTGGCTCTGGTCGCAACATGGCGACGCCCAGGATGGGCAGAGCATCGCCCCCTGGTGGGCAGAGCGTAGCCCATGGTGGGTGTGCCGGGTGGATCCCGGTCGGGCGCATGCGGGAGTCTGTCTGACTGTCTCTCCCTGTTTCCAGCTTCAGAAAAAAGGAAAAAAAAAAGGAAAAAAAAAAAAAAAAAGAAAGAAAAGAACACTCCCAATTGTAATTGTAAGATGCATCCCAATTTCAGAGGTTTTTAAAATTTGAACTATTGGGAGAGTGAATACAGTATTTTTTAAAATGTGAAATAAAAGTAAAAAGAGGAGGAAAAATTGCTGAAATTTTACCTACCTAAAGAAAACCATTTTATTAGCATCTGTTATTAGAATTTGAATATCTTCAGTATTTTCAATGACATTTTTTACAATTATGAACCTTATAGAACATTTCATATGCATTATGTATTAAATATTTGAAAATATTTATAAATATAGACATTTATATACATTTCTAAATATATTGGCATTTTTATTATACGATTCAGAGTGTTCAGGATACTATATTGATATTGATGTAAACAAAGCTGACCCCATCTTTGTGTGCCCCCTAATTTCTTCCTAGTTTCCATGCTGAGGACTCCAGTCTCAGCTAGCACTAAGCCTTATAGTTAATGATTACTGTGTTCTGTAACCAAGATTCCTCTCAGTAAATGGCCAGAATGATATAGCAACTGAGATAACTATCAAGCCTGGTACTGGCATCAATTGTAAGCAATTATCCATCATGAGACCACCAGGGGGTATGGTTCCTGGATCAAGCTACGTCTTTGTCTCTTTGACTGTCAATCATTAGTAGTTCAGCTATACTACAAAACATTTACTGTAACAACTGTGGAGTAGCAGAGAACGATCCATGCAGACTACTGGGTGTCTTTTCCATTCGGACCCAATCTTCTCTGTAAGTAAATTACCCTACAATAAATTCTGTTATAGTCACTGAATTTGCCTTCTTTGTTTTTGGTCTTAAGACAACTTTACAGTTCAGTGGTCACTGTGCCTCCACTCCACCTTCACACAGGTACACAGCCCCAAACCTTTCGCACTGTTCCCTCACACCCTTCCTCTGAGTTAACCATTGCCGGAGCTGGGTGTGCATGTCTCTAATCAAATATATATAAATACACATCAGCTTGGAGTTTTACACACGTATGGGATCATAGTGAGTTAGTACAAATATGTCTCCCTCACTCTCAATGACTTTATAGCATTCTATAATAAGGAATATACCATCATTTTTTCAGTTTCTGCATTAGTAGTTATTTAGGTAATTTTCACATCTTCACTATTACTGGCAGCACTGCATGAACGTCTTTGTACATATGTATTTGTGTGCATGTGTAAATGTTTCACCAAAAGCAGGTATTTGAGGTGCAGATTAATGCAGGCTGATGACTGTGGAGGGTGTATTTTTTGGGGGGGACAGATAGGAAGGGAGAGAAATGAGAAGCATTAACTCGTAGTTGCAGCACTTTAGTTGTTCACTGATTGCTTCTCATACATGCCTTGACTGGGGGGCTCGAGCTGAGCCAGGGACCCCTTGCTTAAGCCAGCAACTTTAGGTTTCCTGCCAGTAACCTTTGGGCTTAAGCCAGCGACCATAGGGTCATGTCTATGATCTCATGATCAAAATGGCGACCCTAACTGGTGAGCCTGCACTCAATCAAGCCTGTGACCTCGAGGTTTTGAACCTAGGTCCTCACAGTCCCAGGTTGACGCGCTAGCCACAGTGCCACCACCTGGTCGGGTACCACATGCTTTTCTTAGGTCGGTATGTATATATCAATATGTATGTATGAAATATTTTATTTATTTATTTATATTTTTCCAAAGTGAGAAGCAGGGGTAGGGGGTGGAGGGTGAGGGAGGCGAAAAGACAGACTCCCACATGCGCCCCACCAGGATCCACCCGGCATGCCCACCAGGAGGCGATGCTGGGCCCATCTGGGGCATTGCTTGGCTGCAATCCGAGCCATTCTAGCGCCTGAGGCGGAGGCCATGGAGCCATCCTCAGTGCACGAGCCAACTTTGCTCCAGTGGAGCCTTGGCTGCAGAAGGGGAAGAGAGAGATAGAGAGGAAGGAGAGGGGGAAGGGTGGAGAAGCAGATGGGTGCTTCTCCTGTGTGCCCTGGCTGGGAATTGAACCCTGGAGTTCCACATGTCGGGCCAATGCTCTACCACTTAGCCAACCAGCCAGAGCCTGAAATATTTTATTTTAAATACTTTTAAAAATATTAAACGACATGAGAGTGAGATTGTATTCCTGTAGACACCAAGGACCCTCCCTAATTGATGCTGTGTGAATTGGGGGTGGAGGTGCAGTGGGTCCAGCAGGAGGGATTCTGGAGCCATCCAAACCGTCTGGCACCTTTTCATCACTCAGAGCGCAGTTCCAATAGCCCTTCCTCACAGAAGCCTTCCTCGACACCCTTTTTAAAGCAGCGGACCCCTATCCACTCTGTAACACGCTGAACTATTACTTTTTTGCAATGGGTTTATGACTCTGGGCTGTTTTAGTATTATTTAACTCGGCACTGGACAATTGTCTGTCTCTCCCCACTGGAATGTTGTGTCTTGTCAACACTATGTATTTCCAAAGCCATTTAAAATCCTCCACTATTTTTTGTTTGGGGGTGGATGGATGGATGGATGGAGATCTTTCGTCTACCTCAGGACGCCACGGATGAACACCTGGATTAGGGAAATTAAGGGAAATTGAGGAGTCCTAAAGGAGGGTTCTGAGGGTGACTGGCAAAGGGCTGAAAATGATGGGAAGAGCTGAGAGGAAGTCTTAGTAAGAGGGGCGGGGCCGGGGCCGGGGCCGGGGCCTCCAGGAATGGGCGGGTCCTGGGGAAGGGGGCGGGACCTCAGCCTGCGGAGCGGGGACACCAGGTAGGCGGGCCCTGGGGGCGGAGCCTGTGAGCGGGGTGTTGGGAGCGGCGCGTTGCGGCGGCGGAAGATGGCTGCGGCTGAGGCGGCGGATACTCAGCTGATGCTCGGAGTGGGGCTGATCGGTGAGGACGCAGGCGCCTTGCCCGGCAGGCCCGCACCTCCCGCGGCCCGCGGTGGGGAGGGCGCGACCGCTTCCTTGTTGGGGCTGGACGGGGGGCTGCGCGGCCCGGCCCCTTCGGCGCGGAGGCTCCACCAGCGGCCCTGGGCCCTTCCGCCCGCAGCCTTGCATGGCGCCCGCCGTGGTCGGGCGGCGAGGCGGAGGGACCCCGCCGGACCCTAGATCCTGGCAGGAGAGCTCCTCCTGGACGCCCCGGGCCGTGGACGGTGGCTGCGAGGGGTCGCTGCCCAGGCGGGACTCCGGCTGGGCCGAGATCCGCTCTCGGGTGGCACAGCGGGGAGGCTGCAGGGCCGGGGTCCCTCGGAGGGTGGGGAGCCTGGCATGACTGCCCGCCCGGCTGGCCTGGATCATGTGATCGAGCGGTTCCAGACACGGTGGCCATCTGTACCCGCCCCGGCTGCTGCGCGTGGTGCATGGATTATCTCCGTTTAACTCTAGTTCGGCTCCAGGGGGGTGTGGGTAACGTTTGGTGCCCACTTTACGGAGGAGCCGCTGGAGACCTAGGGTGTCATTTGTGCACCGACGCTCGCTAGAAAGTGCCAGCGCTAGGACTGGGACCTTTGCAGTCTAGCCCCAGGGCCCCAACCTCACTCAGCCCGTGGAGGATTCCTGGATTGTGTGATATAGCTTGTGCACGTAGCCACGAGTGACTACTTAATCACATAGGATGGGATCTCTTTGGTTTTGAGGAATTAAAGAATGAGGAAGTACGTTGAGATCTTTGGGCAGCCCAGAGTAGGTGCCTGAGTCGTGTGCGGTTGCTTCAGGGATGGGTGTTTCCAGGAACCATTCATTCGTTAAGGTTAAGCGACAGCAAGCACGGTTTGTTTCAGTGATCGTCTATCGGTTTCCTGCGTGCCATTGTTCTCTGAAAAAGTAGTATTCTATTGAGATTTTTTACAAGCCCCTTAACACTTCATTTCCTTAGGGCACAAGAACATTGCTTGGGTTGAGAAAAACTTTTCATTGTCATTTAAAATTTAAAAAAAATTTTTTTTTTCAAATACAGTTGATGTTGGGCAGATAAAATGTATTATGCTCACTTTGTTAAAGATGACGCTGCCCACGTGCCCAGGTGATACTAATGTGTGTTGGGGGCGGGCTGTGGGCAGGCAGAATCCTTGTAGCCTGGGGCTTGGTTTTGGGATTGAGCCTTTCCCACCCTTGTTGATGTGGGGTGGTACAATCCCATAATGTCTCTGATGGGTGGCTTTGTGTTAGAGACTTCCCCGTTTTGTATATTGGATTAAAGGTTTTGATTTCTACACTATAAAATGAGGGCAGAACAGGAGCTTGCTCTCTTGGTTCCTGAGATTAGCATGAGAGAGCATTAGAGAGCAGAGTAAGGCCACGTGGAGAAGGCCAGGAGAAGCAGCCAAGACGGCGGAGTGCTGAGTGAGAAGCCAGTTAATGCAGAGTTTGTGCAGGGAGAAGGAAGGAGATGGGGAACAGAGGTGAATAAGTCTGGTGAGCTAGAAACCTTTGATTCTAGGAAACTTGGATAAGTCAGTAGCTTTGTGAGCACTGACTGTGAGTGGGTTTTGGAGCCCAGTGTGTACTTTTACTTGCCTGCCGGGTGCAAGCTAGGATTAAAGAAGATGGCTCATCAGTTTTTGGCTCCGTTGTTTCTTTACCGACTGTCTGAATCCAATGAGATTTGCTTCAAAATAATGAAAGGAGAAATGCTCCGGCCCCTTATGAAGCAAGTAGGGCCAGATGGTGATCATTGCTGAAGCTGAAGCTCTCTGCTTTTTTACACACTTGTTATTTTCCATAGCAGAGGTCGGGAACCTTTTTGGCTGAGAGAGCCATGAATGCCACATATTTTAAAATGTAATTCCGTGAGAGCCATACAACGAATGGTGTACCTTACGCATTATCCAATAAAAATTTGGTGTTGTCCCGGAGGACAGCTGTGATTGGCTCCAGCCATCCGCAACCATGAACATGAGCAGTAGGAAATGAATGGATTATAATACATGAGAATGTTTTATTTATTTATTTATTTTGTATTTTTTTCTGAAGTTGGAAACGGGGAAGCAGTCAGACTCCCGCATGCGCCCGACCGGGATCCACCTGGCATGCCCACCAGGGGTCAATGCTCTGCCCATCTTGGGGCGTCGCTCTGCCACAATCAGCCATTCTAGCGCCTGAGGCAGAGGCCATGGAGCCATCCTCAGCGCCTGAGCCAACTGTGTGCCAATGGAGCCTTGGCTGTGGAAAGGGAAGAGAGAGACAGAGAGGAAAGAGAGGGGGAAGGGTGGAGAAGTAGATGGGCGCTTCTCCTGTGTGCCCTGGCCGGGAATCGAACCCAGGACTCCTGCACGCCAGGCTGATGCTCTACCACTGAGCCAACCGGCCAGGGTCAAGAATATTTTATATTTTTAACGTTATTATTTTTTTATTAAAGATTTGTCTGTTGCCTGACCTGTGGTGGCGCAGTGGATAAAGCATCAACCTAGAAATGCTGAGGTCGCTGGTTCAAAACCCTGGGCTTGCCCGGTCAAGGCACATATGGGAGTTGATGCTTCCAGCTCCTCCCCCGTTCTCTCTCTCTATCTCTATCTCCTCTCTAAAATGAATAAAAAAAAAATAAAAAAAAATTTAAAAAAAAAATTAAAAAAAATAAAAAAAAAGATTTGTCTGCGAGCCAGATGCAGCCATCAAAAGAGCCACATCTGGCTTGTGAGCCATAGGTCCCCGACCCCTGTTCCATAGTATGTGTTTTTTTTAAGTCTAGAAAATCTAGATTCTTACTGCTCTATTTGCAGTAACGTGTCTGTCAAATTCAGGCTATTTTTGCTTGGAGTTTTTATTATTAGATTGCTCTTGTTTTGTTATCGAGGTGTTTACTTTGATGATGAAACTACATATGTGACTGGGTAACCTTTATGATGATGATTATTATTAAATTTTTAAATATAGAATTTGCACAATGAGTATGTAACATGATTATCTCAGGTGGCCTAAAAGTCAAGGTCAAGGAGAGCTAGGTAATTTGAGCAGTAGAGGTAGGTGGGATTTAGGGGTCTCACATGCTCCAGGTTGCTTTGTAAAATGAGATGCTAAAAGTGATTCCACTAAGTGCTTCTGAGTAACCAATCAATTCACTTCCTTGCTGCTGTTTGACATTCTCACAGTGACCATCTTTCCACCGTAGAAAAGGACACAAATGGAGAAGTTCTGTGGGTGTGGTGTTATCCTTCCACGACAGCTCCTTTAAGGAATCTGCTGCTGAGAAAATGCTGCCTTACAGATGAAAACAAACTCCTCCATCCCTTCGTCTTTGGTCAGTACCGAAGAACATGGTTTTATATCACAACAGTTGAAGTTCCAGATTCTTCAGTATTGAAAAAGGTATGATTGCAAAAAGGTCAAAAAACCAAAAATATCTGAAGTGATATAAGATTACTTCAGTAACTCATAGCTTTAGATTTTATCATTCACAGTATGCTTTTGAAAAACGTTATATATGATTTTCATTGGGGAGGCTGTCTTTCACGTTTCACTCGCATTTGTCCCAGAAATATTTGTTGGTATGTATAATATGAACGACCCTGCCTTTGGTGATGTGAAGCCTTCAGGTTATACTCTGATAGAGTTGAGATGTGGAAGTAGTTTCAAAGTAATGGCCTGGCCTGACCAGGCGGTGACGCAGTGGATAGAGCGTCGGACTGGAATGTGGAAGACCCAGGTTCGAGACCCCGAGGTCACCAGCTTGAGCGCAGGCTCATCTGGCTTGAGCAAAAAACTCACCAGCTTGGACCCAAGGTCGCTGGCTTGAGCAAGGGGTCACTTGGTTTGCTGAAGGCTTGTGGTCAAGGCACATATGAGAAAGCAGTCAATGTACAACTAAGGTGTCGCAATGGCAACGAAAAACTGATGATTGATGCCTCTCATCTCTCTCCGTTCCTGTCTGTCTGTCCCTATCTATCCCTCTCTCTGACTCTCTCTCTGTCCCTGTAAAAAAAAAAAAAAAAAAGGCCTGATTAGGAATGTGAAGAAGTATATTTTTCATCGTTAAAAACTGTTTTAGCCTGACCAGGCGGTAGCGCAGCAGAGAGTGTCGGACGGGGATGCATAGCGTCCAGGTTCGAAACCCCGAGGTTGCTAGCTTGAGTGAGGGCTCGTCTGGTTTGAGCAAGGCTCACCAGCTTGGACCCAAGGTCGCTGGCTCGAACAAGGGGTCACTCGGTCTGCTGTACCCTCCCAGTCAAGGCACATATGAGAAAGCAATCAATGAACAACTAAGGTGCCACAACGAAGAATTGATGCTTCTCATCTCTCTCCCTTCCTGTCCTTCTGTTCCTATCTGTCCCTCTCTCTGTCTCTGTCACACACACACACAAAACTGTTTTAGAGGATATAATTATCCTTGACATAGTTTAGAAAACTTTCTTTTTTTATTCATTTGAAAATGGTGGTAAGGCTGGCTATATTAAGAATAGAAAGGATAATTAAGGAAACTCATATATTCAGTAAGTTTTTTGTTGTGTCATTTGATATGGACAGGATCAGTGTGACATGTTGAAAACCACTGTGGTCAGGCCCGTGGTGTCGCAGTGGATAAAGCGTCGACCTGGAATGCTGAGGTCGCCGGTTCAAAACCCTGGTTTGCCTGGTTGGGACACATAGGGTAGGGGAGTTGATGCTTCCTGCTCCTCCCCCCTCTTTTGCGCGCTCTCTCTCTCTCTCTCTCTCTCTCTCTCTCTCCTCTCTCTAAAAATGAATACATTTTAAAAAAATTAAAAAGCAAACAAAACCACTGTGGGTGTTTGGGCTTCCCAGTCCCAAACCACTTCCGTATTCGAAGAGGAGAACATTGGGGAGAAGTGGCTGAGCCCCTGGAATATTCCTGGTGGGGACTTGCACCTTCTCAGGGCAATTTTACAGCCAGTGAATGAAGCCTGTCCAAGATATCCGTTTAAATGTAAGGAATTACATGTAAAACAACAGGAAGGCAACAGTGCAGAAACTGTTAGAGGGTTAAGACAAAACCAATTCATAATTAGAAAATGCAAATTTGCAAAAAGATAAGTTTTCCATGTGTCATAGAATCTGTGGTTTATATTCATTAAGTTCTTGCTGTAAAGTCTTGATGTATCCTCAGATTTATTATGTTTTATACTACAGACTACCAAATTATAGCAACAACAATTTCAAATCTGGTTTTCAGATTTGAAAAGTAGCTAGATTTTGAGATTTTTCAGTTCACAATATGATTTTTAAAAATGTATTTCTTGAAGGCTTTGCTTTTATAAAGCTCTAAATTTTGTCTCATTAATGGAAACAATAAGCAATTATCAGAAATTTATATTTATAATAATAGAGGCATATGAATGAAGCTTATGTCAGTGTCCTTTAGATTATATAGTAACTACAGAGAATGGACTATTTCAGAAACTGTATAATTTTTACTGGGAGACTTTTACTGAGTTGTATTTTGGTTGTTTTCCATCTTTCAATTTCATGAATGAAAAATAGTTGCTAAATTGATAGGTTTGCTACAGCATTCCTAGCTCTGCTTTGATGAGATTAAGGGATTTTAAATAAAAAATTCACATTTTTGGTATTTGAAATCTTTTTGTTTTTGAGAAACTAAAAGTATTACTTTTTTATGTAGAAAACCCAATATATATGTGTATATAACTATATGTGTGGATATACATATAAAAGTATAAGGAAGCAATTGAGGACTTGGTTACATTTTGATCTTTTTAATGCTGGTATATCTTGTAAAAGAGGTTTGTTAGAATATAATAATAAAAATTAATTCTATTAAAGTATCTTTAAAAAGTGTACTTTTTTTGTTTCTTTTGGACAGGTGACTCATTTTTCTATTGTTCTGACCGCCAAAGATTTTAACCCAGAGAAATATGCCGCCTTCACTAGGATATTGTGTAGGTCTGTATGAAACTGTATTAAACGCTAATATACAAAAATGGAGATCTTAGTAGTTACAGAGCAGATTTCTCCACTGAGGAAGCAGCTTTCAGCCTGTCTCCCCAACTTGATCTTTCCTGGCCCTTCAAAGACTGTGTTATAAAGAGGAACTTCCTCTTCTGCTCCTCTTATTTGGGAAGAGGGTAGAGGGGAGGAGAACATACAGTTTGTACAAAGTATTGTAGTTCTTGGGTGTTTTGAGTCACTTGCCATTTGTAGTCTGCTGCTTCTTCTCATTTCCAGTCTAGAACTTTCCTAAGCAGGATGGATAAGTGAAGTGTTTTATGAAGCGGTAGGCTGCTTCATATGTGTCAAGGTCTGTCAGTGGAAGTCATTTTGGGGAAAGTTAATGAGCATTTTGAATTATGAGAAAACCCAGGAAAGCATTTCTTAGCTAGAATTCAGTGGAGCTGAAAAACGGATTAATTGATTCATTGTGATTTCAAGTAGACTCCTTCAGTTTTATCTTAGCTATTGAAAAAATTTATCGAAAAGACAGCAGTCTGTTTCTTGCCTTGGTGAGTATATCTAGTGAACTTTATGAAATCTTTCTTATGTGTTAGGAACATTGTTTTTTCTATAATGAAGGTTTGCAGGGTTTTACTTTAGTTTTTTTTTTTTTTTTTTTTTTTTTTTTTTTAATATTCACTAGGTAGACTTAAAAGTCTAGGTGTTATATATTACTCTCAGCCCTCAGACTTATACCCAATAAGAAGTTCTTCGGGGGGGGGGGGGTTGAATGACAGGAGTTTTGTTTTTCCCACTATTAGCCTGATAAATGGTTTCCTTTTTGCCATTTTTATGTGCACACAACATATGACATAATGTAAGAAGACCTTCTCATTACCTGAGGGTTTCAGTTAGGTTGTATTTTGACAAAATGAACTCTTACTGTTTTTGCAGCCAACTATGGTAAGAAAGACTTCTTGCGGTCAGAAGATCAATTGCAGGTATATGGCTTGCTGTGGAGTACAAACAGTTGTCTGCTAATATGGCGCTGACACAGAGACATGGTTATTGCTAGAGGAGACTCTGCCCAGCAGCTGTGAACTTAAAACATTGCAAACGTGTTTTGGACAAGCAGTGGCCTCCCGTTTCATTTGATAGAGTTCAGATTACCTCACTCAGCTGAACTTTCTAGGAAATATTCTGGGGTCCAGAAGGCAAGGTTGGCTTAGACCCCACCTCCTGCCCAGGAGGCAGCCCAGAGGGTTTCTTAGCTCCTGTGGTACCACGGCATTGTTTCCGCTTGTGCGCACCTGCATGCACACACTTTCTCCCCATGAGCACGTGTCTCCATGCACATGCACACAGACGCTTTTAAAGTAATTTTTTTCCAGTTACAGCTGACGTACAGTGTCATATTAGTTTCAGGTGCACATTATAGTGATTAGAGAGACATTTATTTGATAATGGTGAGGTTACCATGGACATGCTCCCTTCCATTTCTGGTAAGAGAAGCAGGCAGGCGTTCCTTCCACAGGATGCTGCTCACGGTGGCGGTGGAGGCCCGCATGGGGGCGCCATTCCCTACACGGGATCCAAGCAGGCTGCCGTGACCCCCTTCCTCTTCTGGTCTCTCCAGCTAGAGACCTGGTAGAGGGTTTCACGCATGCTTGGAGTAAGTTGTCCAGGCCAGACTGGGTGTCCACCTGAATGCCGTCCCCAGGTTGTGGTTTTCCTGTGGATGGTTTTGGGGGCTTTCTGCCCTCTGTCCAGTCTCTCATAGCCCAGGGTTGTCTTGTGGGAAGTCACATCCTTATACCTTGCTAACGTTTTTCTTCTCCATCACTGTATATTGTTTTATTTTATAATTGTAATAGTGTGATTTTTTTATTTTTATTTTTTGGTAAGCATATAGTTTTAAAAAACAATACAGGAGGGTGTACAGTGAAAACCAAGTCCCTTCCTTCCCGTTTCCCCAGCCTGCAGTTCTACCTCCCGACCCACCACCTCAAGGCCACTCCTGGGCCTGTTTTCTTTATATACAACTGGAGATATTTCCTCCATATATAAGCATGTGGATGAGTTCATGGGCTTGACTATATTTTATATATATGATAGCTTATCACAGTCACTGTTCTCTACCCTCCTCAGTTTGTGCATTGAAAAAAAAATGAAAAACACTAATGATTAACAAAATTTGGTAAGCAGTTAAAACTTTGTCATCTTAATGTACAATAAGTATCATTATCATTGCTCTATCTTAAACAGTGATTATATTTTCTTCCCAATTTTCTAGCCCTTCAGCTGCATAAAGACCTAAATAGACCCAATCCTGCTTCCCAAGCAAAATTTAGATTCTGTTACTCATAGGAAGAGATTTCCAGGGGAGGGATTGATTTCACAGACGAGCTATAAATGGGGCCAGTTTCCTGTCAGCATTTTCGGAGAGTTTTAACATGATGAATGTATCTAGTGTGCATTTATCACCAGAAGCTGAAAGGAGTTGGTTTCTTAATGATCTAAATATAGTTAGATCTGGGAACTCTGACAATAAATAGAGGTTCTCCAACTAATTACTGCTTTCTCTGTGAACAATGCATGAACCGCCTTTCTTGTCAAAGGAAATTCCAGCAATAAAACAGAGTTGTTATGACTAAGAACACCAGCTGTGAATGGAAGACATAAAAAGAGAATAATGGGGCCTGGGAAAGCCCACAGTTCATTCTCCTGCCCGAAGGGACTAGAGCAGGCTTTCCCACATATAAAGAGGGAGCCAACTTTAAAGAATTGTTAAAGGCCTCTCAAGTGGTTTTGTTTGTTGTTTGTTTGTTTGTTTCTTTTTTTCAAATTAAATTTTAGAATTAATTATGTCATGAAAGATTCAGGCTTTCAGAAGTGTATTAGCAAGTTGGCTTCGATTATTTAAAGTGCCCATGCCTAGCCTAGGTGCATTTCTCCGTGTGGTTCATGCGAAGTAAAAGCCCGATTGCCTTTGGCCCTTTCTTACAGAATGTACGTGAAACACGGGAGCCCAGTTAAAATGATGGAGAGTTACATTGCAGTGCTCACCAAGGGGATATGCCAGAGTGAAGAAAATGGCTCTTTCCTTAGCAAGGACTTTGATGCCCGAAAGGCATACCTTGCAGGCTCCATCAAAGGTAAAAATAAATGAAGAAAGAGGTGGGAAGGAGGAAGGAAAGGAGAAAAGAAAGGAAGAATGAAAAGAAGAAACAGGCCCTGGCCGGTTGGCTCAGTGGTAGAGTGTCGGCCTGGCGTGCAGGAGTCCCAGGTTCGATTCCCGGCCAGGGCACACAGGAGAAGCACCCATCTGCTTCTCCACCCCTCCCCCTCTCCTTCCTCTCTGTCTCTCTCTTCCCCTCCGGCAGCCGAGGCTCCATTGGAGCAAAGATGGCCCGGGCGCTGGAGATGGCTCCTTGGCCTCTGCCCCAGGCGCTAGAATGGCTCTGGTCGCAACAGAGCGACGCCCCGGAGGGGCAGAGCATAGCCCCCTGGTGGGCAGAGCATAGCCCCCTGGTGGGCATGCCGGTTGGATCCCGGTCGGGCACATGCGGGAGTCTGACTGTCTCTCTCCGTTTCCAGCTTCAGAAAAATACAAAAAAAAAAAAAAAAAAAGAAGAAACAGAAACCCATCCCAGGCCCTGGCCAGTTGGCTTGGTGGTAGAGCATCAGCCTGGCGTGCGGAAGTCCCGGGTTCGATTCCTGGCCAGGGCACACAGGAGAGGCGCCCATCTGCTTCTCGACCCCTCCCCCTCTCCTTCCCCTCTGTCTCTCTCTTCCCCTCCCGCAGCGAGGCTCCATTGGAGCAAAAGATGGCCCGGGCACTGGGGATGGCTCCTTGGCCTCTGCCCCAGGCGTTAGAGTGGCTCTGGTTGCAACAGAGCTACGCCCCGATGGGCAGAGCATCGCCCCCTGGTGGGTGTGCCGGGTGGATCCCAGTCAGGTGCATGCGGGAGTTGTCTGCCTCCCGTTTCCAGCTTTAGGGAAAAAAAAGAAAGCCATCCCAGATGATTTCATCCCGACAATAACAAAATCCCCAAGCCAAGGACAATCAGTAGACTGTTTTTCTGTATTTCACATATATCGTCTACATAATACTTAATTCCTCCCCAGGAGAGCACTTCAAGTTCTCCATTTCCTTGTCTGAGTAGAATTCTGTCATGGGAAAGCAGACTTTTTAGTGTTCCTTTTCAAAAGAGTGGGACTTAACAGAGAAACGTTCTTTCACCAGTGGCCTCCACTTCACCGCTCCAGGCCTCTGCTGACCTCCATGGTTCTCTTTCCTTAGATCTCAGCAGTTCCCTGCTCCAGCTGGAGCACCCAGACCCCTGACCCAGGCTCCCAGTCCAGGTCCCTGCCCTTTTCTCCTACCTGGAAAATCCAAAATGGCAGAGTCAGCCCAGGGCGAAGGCACAGACGTCGGGTTCCTTAAGAAAGGGAGGAGGGGAACTCCAGGGTCAGTGCTGGCCTTTGCTCTCTCCTCCCACAGCACCTGTCTTCACTGTTGATGCTGCTGTTCTGTATGGTGTCTAAGCATCCCCGTGGAGGTGTTAGGCGTGGTCACACTACTATCTCAAAAAGACTTAAGTAAAGACATGTGGGCCTGACCTGTGCTGGTGCAGTGGATAAAGCGTCGACCTGGAAATGCTGAGGTCGCCGGTTCAAAGCCCTGGACTTGCCTGGTCAAGGCACATATGGGAGTTGATGCTTCCAGCTCCTCCCCCCTGTCTCTCTCTCTCTCTCTCTCTCTCTCTCTCCCCCTCTCTCTCTCCTCTCTAAAATGAATAAATAAAAAAAAATTAAAAAAAAAAAAAAGACGTGGGTACGTGGGAGGGAGTGATCAGTGAACATTTTTTAAAGCTTAAGGAGGCCTTGGCCAGTGACTCAGTGGATAGAGCGTTGGCCCAGCATGTGGATGTCCTGGGTTCATTTCCTGGTCAGGACACATAGAAGAAGCGACCATCTGCTTCTGTCCCCTTTTTTTTCCCTCTTCGCGCCCCCTCCCAGGCAATGAGGATAGCTCAGTTGGTCCGAGCTTTGGCCTCAGGTGCTAAAAATATAATAACTCAGTACTCAGGAGGATTCTGCTTTACTATCTCCCCTCCTCTCACTTTAAAAAGCAAACAAAAACTTAGGGAGTTTTTATGACACAGAAAGGTGCTGGTTTCTTTCATACCATTTACTCTGCTTTCTTGTGAGTCTGGCTTTAATCTGCGCATCCAGCATGGGGCCCTTGGGAGGCTGGTGTAGGCAGCTGTGACACCCATTCCGAGGAGCAGATATATGAATAGATATGCCATCCACCAGATAAGATGCTTCCGTACTAACAGCATTTACCTAAATTTATTGTTTGTGTTGAAAATAATTTTGCATTCATATGATAGGAATTCTTTCCAATAAAGACATTCTTTCCTAATATATTTAATGCAGTAACCTAATTTCTTTTGTTTTAAGACATTGTATCGCAGTTTGGAATGGAAACTGTTATCTTACACACAGCACTGATGCTAAAGAAGAGAATTGTCGTCTATCATCCCAAGATAGAAGCCGTCCAGGAGTTCACCAGGTATCCTAATCATTACAAAGCGTGACCTTGGTTGGCAGCCAGTTTGGGGCACTTGGGGTTACTGTGTGCTCTGTTCTGTTGCACATGTGGTAAAAATAGAATATGTTAGGCTGGGTGAAGTACCATTTTGGTCAAATGGTTCAGTTTAGATTTAGCAATTCAAGGTCACTGAATTTGAACAAATTCTTTAACTTTACAAATATGAGTATGTTAGAGCAGGGAATTTGCAAACTTTCTTGCCAGAGAAGAAACATTTTAGGCTCACAGGCCATATGGTCTCTGTCCCATCTACACAGTTGTCTTGGGTAGCAGCATAAAAGCAGCTGGAGGCAGTTCCTATGTAAAGGAATGAGCAGGGCTGTGTGCCAATAAAACTTTATGTGTAAAGACAGGCAGCAGCTCATGGGTCAGTTTCCTGGTGTCTGCTTAGTTAAGTTTTTCCATCTGTTCAGTTTTACCACAGACTTCTCTTATTTCTTTTTTACTCTTATTTTTATAATAAATATAGTAGGGTGTTTGTTTTTTTTCTTTGCCTAATCTAACTTGTTTTTAGATACTTTTTTAAAACTAGGGAGGACTAGCACTTACGCTGTTTACTGTATGACAGACATTATATAAGATACATTAAATTATTAAGTTTACTCATGATGAGAAACTTGCAAGTATTATTGCCCTGTATTATTGATGAGAAAACTGAGGCTCTGAGAGGCTGAGTGGTCAGATAATGGAAAGATGAAAGTCTTGGTAGTCAGAAAGACTTGGACTAAAATCCTGGGAAGGCAATCATTTGCTCTGTGACCACATAAAGGGTACTAATGTTTCTAAGCCTCAGTTTCTGTCTGTAAAATGAAGATAATACCTACCTGAGAAGCTTATTTTTAAGACTGAAAATAATTTGTGTAGAGTAATTATTGTTATGATCACAATTGCCGCAGATCTTGGGGGAAAGGGCCAGAATGTTTTCCCAGCACATCTTGCAGTAGCCATTTTACTGGGAGGTTTTTGTTTCGTTTTGTTGGGGATTTTTTGTTTGTTTGTTTTTTTAATTTTTTTGTATTTTTCTGAGGTTGGAAATGGGAAAGCAGTCAGACAGACTCCCGCATGCGCCCGACTGGGATCCACCCAGCATGCCCACCAGGGGGCGATGCTCTGCCCATCTGAGGAGTCACTCTGTTACAACCAGAGCCATTCTAGCGCCTGAGGCAGAGGCCATAGAGCCATCCTCGGTGCCCGGGCCATCTTTGCTCCAATGTAGCCTTGGCTGCGGGAGGGGAAGAGAGAGACAGAGAGGAAGGAGGGGGGAGGGGTGGAGAAGCAGATGGGCGCTTCTCCTGTGTGCCCTGGCCGGGAATAGAACCCGGGACTCCTGCACGCCAGGCCGACGCTCTACCACTAAGTCAACCGGCCAGGGCTCGTTTTGTTTTTTAAGGCAGTGGTCCCCAACCTTTTTTGGGCCACGGACCGGTTCAATGTCAGAAAATATTTTCACGGACCGGCCTTTAGGGTGAGACGGATAAATATATTGTGACCGAGACAAGCGTCAAGAGTGAGTCTTAGACGGATGTAACAGAGGGAATCTGGTCATTTTTTAAAAATAAAACATCGTTCAGACTTATATATAAATAAAATGGAAATAATGTAAGTTATTTATTCTTTCTCTGCAGACCGGTACCAAATGGCCCACTGACCGGTACCGGTCCCCGGCCCGGGGGTTGTGGACCACTGTTTTAAGGAACCCTATTTTGTATACATCAAACACAAAGTGGTTTGCAAGTGTGACTGGAATTAAATATGAAATGAGAGACTTGGAAAAATCTTCTTGCTCCCAGAGCCCTGTTTGGATTGTCACCTCGGACCCCTCTCCGTGGTAGTTTGCAGAGTAGGGGGTTTGGAGGAAAACGTTAGAAGCGTCTCTCTTTGCCACTGTGGAGATCTTCCGAAACTTCACTTAGAGCTTTTTATAACTCACCTGACACCAAAAGCAGAGTTCATACCATTGCATTACTTTCATTTGAAGCCTGGAGAGGCTGGCCCATTGAGGACTGGTTCTCCCTGCTGCCCATGGTAGCCAGTGTCCTCCCGGCAGAGGGCAGAGGGCAGAGGGCAGGCCAGCCACCAGTCGGGGTCTCACTTTGATTCCCCAGGACTCTGCCTGCCCTGGTGTGGCATCGACAGGACTGGACCATACTTCACTCCTACGTGCACCTCGATGCCGATGAGCTGGAAGCCCTCCAGATGTGCCCAGGTAGACCACGGGGCCAGGGCAGCGATTCTGCTGGGACTAGGGTCGTTGTGTGGTTCTTTGCTTTTGGGGTTTGGGGGGTTTTGTGTGATTTTGTGTGTGTGGGTGCATTCCTAAGGAGAATACTGATCAGTTATTATTTCTTTGGTAAATGGAACCAATATTTACCCCTTTTAAAACCTTTAATAAGGAAAGAATTAGGTAAAATACATGTAGCACAAAATTTATCATCTTAATCATTTCTAAGTGTGTAGTCAGTGACAGTAGTAAGTACATTCACATTGTTATGTGGCTATCACCAAAATACAACCTGTTTTTGACTTGTAAAGTTCTAATCTTAAAAGTTTCCTCAGTGATTTGATTTAGTTTATAAATTTTTAAAAAATTTTATTTTTGTTTTGTTTTTCTTTTCTTTTTCTTTATTTTTTTTGTTTAGACTATCATTTGAACCTTGTCATATTTTTTCTCAAAGAAAAAAATTATTTTTAAATAGTTATTATACTTGTATAGTAAGTTTTAATAATAAGATTCTAGGAATAAGTAAATATGGTATTACCTATCTCTACAGTAATCCTAACTTTGTGGTGTCATAGTTTCTTATTTTTGCTCCTTTAGATTTAATGTTAAAATACCCTTTATCCGTTTCTGGTCTTAACAGGCCATAAAGTTGAAGGTGATAGGGGCTTTTTCTGTTGGCTTTTAAATTATGAAATGTTTATTATCTATAAAATAATATGTGAGCCTGGCCTGTGGTGGCGCAGTGGATAAAGCGTCGACCTGGAAATGCTGAGGTCGCCGGTTCGAAACCCTGGGCTTGCCTGGTCAGGGCACATATGGGAGTTGATGCTTCCAGCTCCTCCCCCCTTCTCTCTCTCCTCTCTCTCTCTCTCTCTCTCTCTGTCTCTCTCTCTCCTCTCTAAAATAAATAAATAAAATAAAAATTAAAAAAAAAAAGGCCTCAGGAAGGGAGTCAATTTAAAAAAAAGCTAGAGGAGCGCTGATGACTCAGCAGAGATGGGAAGGAGAGCGTCGTCAGTCCTTTGCAGCCCCGTGTCGCTCCCCCACGTGCTCTTGCTCTCCCTCGGCCACTTACTCTAACATCCCTAAACAACATACTGTTTGATTTCCCTCAACTAACTTTTTATAGGTGGACTCATGATGGACGGTCTGTGGCCTATATTTTTTGTTGTTTTTCTGCTTAACATTTAATATTTTTGTGGGATTCACCCACGGTGTAGTCCCATTCACTTTCACTGCTGTATAGGATTCCATTAAGTCATATGCCATCGTAGACTCAATTGGACTTTTTCTCTTTATTCACTTTAAAAGCAGAGCTGCTGTGAGCACTCTTACCAGTCTCTTGGGGCACTTAGGCAAAGGTTATACTTTACCCTCCCACTAGTGGTGTGGGAGAGGTCCCATTATTTCATGTCCTTAATAACATTTGGTTATTGTCAAACTTTTTTTTATTATTACGGTATTAATGATTTTTTAGAGAGCGAGAGACATTGATTTGTGGTTTCACTTATTGATGCATTCATTGGTTGATTCTTTTATATGCCCTGACCATGGATCAAACCCGTAACTTTGGTGTATTAGGACGATGCTCTAACCAACTAAACTCCTGGCCAGAGTTAATTTTACTTTTTACATTTTGTTAAAAACCCAAAGGTAGCCTGACCAGGTGGTGGCTCAGTGGATGGAGCATCGGACTGGGATGCAGAGGACCCAGGTTCAAGACCCCCGAGGTCACCAGCTTTAGTGCGGGCTCATCTGGTTTGAGCAAAATTCCACCAGCTTGAGCCCAAGGTCGCTGGCTCCAGCAAGGGGTTACTCGGTCTGCTGTAGCCCCATGGTCAAGATGCATATGAGAAAGCAATCAATGAACAACTAAGGTGTTGCAATGCGCAATGAAAAACTAATGATTGATGCTTCTCATCTCTCCGTTCCTGTCTGTCTGTCCCTGTCTATCCCTCTCTCTGACTCACTCTCTGTCTGTAAAAAAAACAAAAAAAAAAAACCCCAAAGGTAGAAAGATAATTCTCCTATATTTTCTTATAAAAAATTTTTTTTTCTTGTAAAAATTTTAAAAGTTTTTTTCTTCCTCATTTAAGTCTTCCTATACCAGGAATTACATTTTGGTAGTGTGTGAGTTTAGGAGCTGATTTCATTTTTTTCCCATTTAAATAGCCACTTGGCCCAGGAACACTTTTTATTTTTTTTATTTTTTTTAATTTTATTTATTTATTTTTATTTTTTCCCCATTTTTCCGAAGCTGGAAACAGGGAGGCAGTCAGACAGACTCCCGCATGCGCCCGACTGGGATCCACCCGGCATGCCCACCAGGGGGCAATGTTCTGCCCCTCTGGGTGGTCGCTCTGTTGCATCCAGAGCCATTCTAGCGCCTGAGGCAGAGGCCACAGAGACATCCCCAGCGCCCGGGCCATCTTTGCTCCAATGGAGCCTCGGCTGCAGGAGGGGAAGAGAGAGACAGAGAGAAAGGAGAGGGGGAGGGGTGGAGAAGCAGATGGGTGCTTCTCCTGTGTGCCCTGGCCGGGAATCAAACCTGGGACTCCTGCACACCAGGCCGACGCTCTACCGCTGAGCCAACCGGCCAGGTCCAGGAACACTTTTTAAATACATAGTGTTCTCCAGTAATCAGCAGTTACATTTCTCTCTGATACCACATTTTCTCAAATGTGATGGAGTCTGTGTCTGGGTGCTCTGGTGAGTTTTTGGTTTTGTTGCTGTTGTGTTTTTTAAATGTCCTCACCTGGTAAAGTAAAGCTTTAGCAATGATACATTGGCCCTTAACAGTTTTTTGGTTTTTTTTTATTTTTATTTTATTGCTCTGAAATCCGGAAAGTCTGAATTGTTCCCTTAACGCCAACTCCAAAGGTCTGCTAATTCTGAAGTCTTCCTGATTCCTTTAGCACGTATGGTATCAGCTCTAAAATCGGTGAGACAGGGCGCTGTTTCCACTTGTCTTCCAAGAAACCGAGTGTTTGGCCATGATTTATTGGAGAGAAGGACCCTGAAGAGGGAACATGGCTCAAGAGCATCCTGGCTACCTTCTGCCTCGTCTGTCCTTTCTGCCCCCAAAGCAATGACGGAACAGGAAATGCTCTCCTTTGGGGCCCTTCCTCGCCCCTGAAGTCTGGCTTGGGAATGTGTGGAGTTGTGTGAGTTTCTCCAGGCAGTCGACAATCGTGTAGCCTTAGTCGATGCCTGAATAAGTAAAGCAGTGAGAAAAAGCAGCTGGTGATCATTGAGACTCAATTCTCTTTTCATGTGTTCGCAGTAGGATTGTTCACACTCCGGTAACGTTGGTCACCTTTGTAATGCAGGTTACATCGCTGGATTTGTAGACTTGGAGGTGAGCAATAGATCAGACCTCTATGACGTATTTGTGAACCTGGCAGACAGTGAGATTACCATTGCTCCGCTGGCGAAAGGTTAGTTCTCTGTTCTTCTCCTCTGTTGCTGACACAAGATGGAAGTCAGGCAGTTGTGGCTTTTAGGCTGGTTGTCTAAAACCAGTGTTGGAGGGCCTGATAACCGGCTGTGCTAAAGCTGCGGGATTTATTCTTAGACTTGGCCGTGTTAGTAATGCACTGTGGATGCTTATCCTGCACAGTGTATGTTAATACGATAGTCTGTTCATCTGTTTCTCCACTTTCTACTTAAACAAGGTGTGTTAGTTATTTATTACTGCATAACAAATCACTTCTAAACTTAGTGATTCAAAACAACAAATATTTATTATCTCACTGTTTTGGTGGGTTAGGAATTCAGGACTGACTTAACCGGGAAGTTCTGACTCAAGGTCTCTCATGAGGTTTCAGGCAACACAGTGCCAGCATTGAAGGGATCTGGAGGCTCAGCTGGGGCTCGGGGCTCCACTGCCCACTCACAGGGCTGTTGGCAGGAGCCCTCACTACATCGGCCTCGTCATAGGCAGCGTGAGTGTCCTCGTGACCTGACAGCTGGTTCCCCAAGAGTGAATGACCTGAGAGACTGAGGAGACCACAGTGCCCTTTATGACCTGCTCTCAGGAGCCATTCACTGTCACTCCTCCACATTATAGTTGTTAGAAGCAAGTTGTTAACCCAGTCCCCATTTCAGGGAGAAGAACTAGGCTCCATCTCTTGAAGTAAGCCGTATTAAAGAGTGCGTAGACTTTGACAAGCACACAAGGGTTGACTGTGACTCCTGTGCGGGAGATCTTTGAAGGCAGTCTCAGTAAGCCCAGGAAATGGGAGCGGTCTTGGAGCTAAGGATCGAGAAAGGGTGTCCCATCTCTGGAAACCTGGCATTGTCCTGAATCACAGCTACCTAAAAGTGTGGAGACTGGGTTACCTGTGTGTACGCCCAGGGCACTTCTGAGCTACTGGTTACCGATGGGATTCCTGGGTTCTCATTGCTCTTTCTACTGGAAGTTGAAATGACTGAATGCTGCCTAATGATGGGTTTTTATTAGATAGATTCTTACAAAATCTATCATTGTCTGAGATTTTATCTAGTAACTCCAAATGAATAGTACCAAAACTAGTTTTCTTTTATTCGTTTTAAAATTACAAACATAATGCGTGTTCATGACAAAAAATTCAAATATAAAATCATCATTACGAGATGATGAAGCAAAAGTGATAGCAAACTAGCTGTGCCTGGGCCCTGGAAATTGCTTGAAAGGGTGGCCATCTCCTTGCTGCCATCTGTCTCTCTAAGTCTTAGAAGGGTGCGTCCCAGTCAGCACCATTCACATCTGTCCCTTGGAGTGACAAACAGAAATTTCCGTTAAACTCCTTAATGTAGAAAGTGGCAGTGTATATAACGAATGCAACTTTGGTTGTTTCCTTCTCATTTCTAAGGGCTTTGACCCACTGAGTGTTCAGGAAGTATTTTCGCAACATTCCCGCCAGAAAAAGATGAACTTGAATTCTAAACTGTAAAGATCTGGACAGGGAAGTCAGGCTCTTGGCTTAAACTCACATTATTTGTAATCAGAAGCAAAATAAAAATTCTTATCAGGTAGTTGTAAAGGAGAGGTTTGGTTTGGTGTTGGAGTGTTTTTTAATTTTTCTGAAGCTGGAAACAGGGAGAGACAGTCAGACTCCCGCATGTGCCCGACCGCGATCCACCAGGCATGCCCACCAGGGGGCGACACTCTGCCCACCAGGGGGCGATGCTCTGTTGCGACCAGAGCCACTCTAGCGCCTGGGGCAGAGGCCAAGGAGCCATCCCCAGCGCCCGGGCCATCTTTGCTCCAATGGAACCTCTACTGTGGGAGGGGAAGAGAGAGAGAGAGAGAGGAAGGAGAGGGGGAGGGGTGGAGAAGTAGATGGGCGCTTCTCCTGTGTGCCCTGGCCGGGAATCGAACCCGGGACTTCTGCACACCAGGCTGATGCTCTACCACTGAGCCAACTGGCCAGGGCCTTGGAGTGTTTTTTATTTTGGACACGAAGTATGTAAATGATGATCATGCCTTCCTGACCTCCGAGCATAGTGGTCGGGAACCTATGGCTCGCGAGCCAGATGTGGCTCTTTTGATGGCTGCATCTGGCTCGCAGACAAATCTTTAATAAAAAAATAATAACATTAAAAATATAAAACATTCTCATGTATTACAATACATTCATTTCCTACCACTCGTGTTCATGGTTGCAGGAGGCTGGAGCCAATCACAGCTGTCCTCCGGGACAACACCAAATATTTATTGGGTAATGCATAATGTACACAGGTCGTTGTATGGCTCTCACGGAATTACATGTTAAAATATGTGGCGTTCATGGCTCTCTAGCCAAAAAGGTTCCCGACCCCTGGCCTAGCACGTCATATTTGTGATTAGCAGTAAGGTGGAAATGGGGAGGGTTGTCGGTTGCTTTTTGACAATCCCCTCTGTATCATCTTTCAGGTTTTCAGATAAATGACATGATTATTTTTTATTATGTAAACTTCTAAATTTTATACAACACATTCTTAATCTCACCAGAGGCCATGGCAATGGGCAAACTGCACAAAGAAATTGGTCAGCTGATTGTTCAGTCTGCAGAAGATCCAGAGAAATCCGACAGCCAAGTTATACAGGTAACTCCCTAACTTGCTTTGCGTGGCCCTGTGCGCAGAGCTGCTTGTTATCAACTGTGCACATGCAGAGGAAGTGACAGCGAGAGGCCAGCAGGCAGGTGCCCCTGCGGGTTTGCAGGTGCCCCCGCTGGAAGGGAGCAGGCAGGGGCTGCCATGGCTGATCAGTTGTCAGGCTCTGAGGACAAGGTATCTGTGGGGTGGGGGGTTGGAGGGCGGATGCCGAAGCCCAGCATTTATGGTGAGAAGTGTGACCTCTAGGTGGTCTGGAACGCTGTGCTGGACTGGCCCGTGCGTCCTCTCCTCCCAGTAGAATTTTCATGGAGGAACAAAACGGAAGGTTGCTGCTGAGCACGGGAACTAGACAGCATGCTTTCTAGCCCTGCTTTCGTCTCCAGGACCTTGGTAATACAGACCCCTGGCAAGCTTAGCGCTCTGATGTCACCCCCTGCAGGGTCAGCTCCTCTGTGTGCCTGAGCTGACAGTGTCCATGTGGACCCTCCCCTCTCCCCTTGCCAGTGTGGGGTGGCAGGTGGTTGTTTGTTTGTTTTTAAAGACTTTATTTATTCATTTTAGAGAGGAGAGAGAGAGAGAGAAGGGAGGAGCAGGAAGCATCAACTCCCATATGTGCCTTGACCAGGCAAGCCCAGGGTTTTGAACCGGCGACCTCAGCATTCCAGGTCGATGCTTTATCCACTGCGCCACCACAGGTCAGGCGGCAGATGGATTTTATTTACACTTCTCCGCGTGGCGGTAGAGCTTGCCCAGCCTCTGCCCCGTCTGCTGCCAGTTTGCGTTGTGCCTGTTTCCTGAAACTTGCTCCTTACCTGCAGAGGACACTTCCGGCCTTGCTTCATCCGGACCCATGTCATACTCTGGGGACCGGGGGCCGGGAAGGGTTGTCTCCCCCTGTGCTTCCTGGGGGGCACCTCTGATGTGAATGCCCTAGTCTCCTGTTTGCACTGAGCTCTTTTCCTCACTGACCCGTTTATTTACTTAAACGGTGTTTCCTGAGCACTGACCATGTGTTGGACTTTGCACAGGGCCGTGTGGTGTACAGTACAGTGGGGAGCAGAGTCCCTGCCCTTGTGGCTTGTGAAGTAGGTGAACAGAAAATACGACAAGATCGTTATGAGCCTTGATAAATGAACGCTGTGACAGAAACAAGGGCTGAGGTAGAAGATATCAGACAAGGGATCAGACAGCTCTCTGAGACATGTGAGGTAGACGGTGCTGACGGCTGAGAGGGACCACAGGTGTTGACGGGGACCCATCTGCAGCACTGTCCTCTGTTCAGTGCTGCTGGCCTAGCCAGCTGTGGCCAGGAGTAGGTAGGCGGGTTTGTCCTGAGGACCTGAACACTGAGACTCTCTTCTCCTACCAGGTGGGTCATTGTTGCCCGTCCATCCCTCTGCCAACATTACAATAAAGACACTGACTCGCTACAGTGTTGGTGAAATATGTAAATTTGAGTTCTGAGTTACAGTGGTTTTCTTTTTTTTTTTTTTTTATTTTATTTATTTATTTATTTATTTTTTCATTTTTCTGAAGCTGGAAACGGGGAGAGACAGTCAGACAGACTCCCGCATGCGCCCGACCGGGATCCACCCGGCACGCCCACCAGGGGCGGTGCTCTGCCCCCCAGGGGGCGATGCTCTGCCCATCCTGGGCGTCGCCATATTGCGACCAGAGCCACTCTAGCGCCTGAGGCAAAGGCCACAGAGCCATGCCCAGCGCCTTGGCCATCTTTGCTCCAATGGAGCCTTGGCTGCGGGAGGGGAAGAGAGAGACAGAGAGGAAAGCGCGGCGGAGGGGTGGAGAAGCAAATGGGCGCTTCTCCTATGTGCCCTGGCCGGGAATCGAACCCGGGTCCTCCGCACGCTAGGCCGACGCTCTACCGCTGAGCCAACCGGCCAGGGCTACAGTGGTTTTCACGGACTAAAAATGATACAAGATGACTCAGTATAAGGTATAATGAATGTGCCCAGCATGTTGTAGAGGTTCAAAAATATTCAAATGGATAGTGATGTCAACAAACCAAAAAAAGACATGACTCTGATGTGAGCTCTGTTTAGTCCTCAGCCCCCCAGAGGAACGTCAGTCAGTGAAGAGGAATAAAGCCCATGCGGCTGGGGCTGGGTTCCTTATCCCCGGCGGGAGAGAACTTAGGGAAGAGATCTGTTCTGGAAATAATAGCAGGGCTCTTCAAAAAGTTAGCCAGAGAATTACCGTATATCCAGCGATTCTGCTTCAGGATGTTTATCAAGAAGAATTAAAAACGGACTCAGGCCTGACCTGTGGTCGCGCAGTGGATAAAGCGTTGACCTGGAAATGCTGAGGTCGCCGGTTCGAAACCCTGGGCTTGCCTGGTCAAGGCACATATGGGAGTTGATGCTTCCAGCTCCTCCTCTCTGTCTCTCTCTGTCTCTCTCTCTCTCCTCTCTAAAATGAATAAATAAAAATAAAAATTAAAAAAAAAAAAACAAAAAAAAAACCGGACTCAAGATGTTTGTACACCCATGTTCACAGCACTATTAACAATAGCCAAAAAGTGAAAACAGCCCAAATGTGGATCAGTGGATGAATGGATGAACAAAATGTCGTGTATACATACAGTGAAATATTATTCAGCCTTAAAAGGAATGAAGTTCTAAGATGTGATGCAACATGGATGGTTCCACTTACATGAGGCCCCTAGAACAGACACGTTCAGAGAGGCAGAGAGCAGCTGGTGGCTACCAGGCCCGGGGAGGGAAATGGGAGTGGTGTTCAGCGGGTGCAGGATTTCGGTTTGAGAGGAGGAAAAGGCCTGGAGACAGACAGACGTGATCGTCACCCAGCACCGTACATGTACTTAATGCCACCAAATTGTATGCTTAAAAATGGCAAGAAGTAAAGAATCTGGGACATTGATTTTCCTTTTTAAAAAAATTTTTAAATTTATTTTAGAGAAAGGCGGTGGGGGCGAGAGAGAAACGTTGATTTTATTCTCCTTTATACATTCATTGGTTGACTCTTGTGTGTTTGACCAGTGATTGAGCCCACAACCTTGGTGTATCAGGACGATGCTCTAAACCCTGCCACTGCTGGACCTCTGTTCTTGAGTTCTGGCTAAGAAATAATTTACAGCCAGACTCAAACTATAAGAGAAAGTTTATTTAGAAAATTACAGAAGCAAAAGAAGGGCCCTTGGAGCTTAGGAGAGAGAAAGGTGAAGGTGCCGTGCTAGGGGGGAGGCGGGGCCTGGGCGGGAGAGAAAGGCGCAGGTGCGCTTCCCCAGAGGGCGGGTGCGCATTTTCATTCTAATAACTTATAATAAACTTTAAAAAACAGCCGGAAGAATTCTATTAAAATGCAACAACTACTCAAATGTTTTGATCATAACAGACTGCATGTTTTCCTGTTCTTCCTAAAGGATATTTCTCTTAAAACAAAAGAAATCTTCACCAACCTGGCACCGTTTTCAGAAGTTTCAGGTGACGGAGGAAAGCTGGTTCTCAATTTTGAGGCTCTAAAGCAAAGACGATTGCCGCCAGCAACAGAAAACTTCCTTTACCAGCTAGCTGCAGCCGAACAGATGCTGAAAGTCTGACCTGTTGGAATGGCATCACCAGTGATGGATACTAAGCTCTTTGACCATGATTACCCATTAACTATGTACAGTACTGAAAATAACAAAGAAAATGTTATATTTTAATGATTTATTTGAAAGTATTGAGATTGGACCTGAAAAGCACTGAAATGTCTGAAAACACTTCTGGTTTTTCTCTTATCTGGTTAGTTTCATGCCTATCGATGTTGGACAAAGTGCTGTAATTCCATAATAAGTTATAAAATGGCCTGATGTCCTGGAGTAACTCTGTTGAGTTCTCGTGTCCATCAGCAAGTCCGAAAGCCTTCATTTTATAAGTTCCAGTTCGTCTCACTGTGTAGCCACAAATCAATGGTTTCTTTTCAGAAAGCTACCTGAAATTTTGCTTTGTATTCTTCTAGGAAGAACTTTAATTCCCTGTGAGGAACTCTACTTTCTGAGCCGAACTACTAAGTTTTCTGCAGAACCGTCTAGAACAGTGGTTTTCAACCGCTGGTTGGCTAGAGATTTCGTGCCAGTCGGTGAAAGAGTTCACCACCCTGATGTTACATGAAGATTATAGACCCAGTGATCTTAGTTGAATTCGCTTACGCTCAGGGTGATTTCTGCCTTAGCAGTCCCCGAAATAAGTATATTTTCACCAGTCCCCAAGAATTAAAAGGTTGAAAACCATTGGTCTAGAGAAGATCATTCAAAAGACCCTGCAGTTGCACTTTCTTGTAAAAGAAAAAAATTTTTTCTTGCCCTTTGACCATTTTGCCTATATTATGAGGGTTTTGCATAGATTTTGTACTTGAGACAATTTTAATAATCCGTATTTATACTGCCTCAGAGGTAAGCATTTGGCAAACATAAGCCATCAGTACTCTTCAATTAACCTTGTTGCTAGCAATATTATTTTGAAAAAGATGCCAGTCCTTATATGGCAGAGGAAAATAAGCAGCTGTTTTGAATATAAATGCCTGCATAATTGAACTAGCAACTTGACATAACCGGTAAGGGAGTGAGAGAATTCACTGCCTACAAGGGCCAAAACCAGATAATGTCTTCAAATAATTCCAGTAAAAGTAACTTGGCCACTTATGAAGTTACTGTTCTGTTCAGTTGTGTACTCTTCTCATAATTGGAAACCTAAAATTGCAAAGTAAGCATGGAGATCTAAGTTATGAACTTGTTATTTAATTATATGCATTCATATTAACTATGAAAGGTTAGTTTACACGCAGTACTGGTGTCCTTAGGGATCTTACCTAGAAAAATGTTTTCAAAAGAAGTCTTTATGGGATCTTTCATTTATTATTGGTGTTAGACATCTGTTCAGTAAAAATTTTAAATAGTCCTTTCCCTCCGCCCTTGGGCCTGAAATAAGATTTTGTTTACTAAGGCAAACAATTTAAAATTAAATCTGCACTTTATGAAAATGAATACTAACATCTTTTTCTCCCTCATTTTTGTATTACTATATTAGCTAATGATCAAAGTTGTTAAAATTGCAAATGTATGATGCAGAAATAAAATGGAAATATTTTGATACTCAACAAAAGTTTTAGATAGAGGAAAAATTATGCCCTTTCTCTAATTCTTCCCACTCCAAAAAACACAAACCCTTTTTGTCAAACGCAGATGTGCTGAGGAGTTATTAAAAGCCCTGTTTGACGGTGAAGGGGTCCAGGCCCCTTTGCTCCACACCTGGCTCAGTCCCGTAGCTCCCTGCCGCCACCCTTCCACTCCCAGAGCGGACTAACTTCAGTGTCTTCATGGGAAAGATGCCCTCCCATTTCCACTGTTGTGGGTGAGCCTTCACCTGGACTTAGCACATTTTGTTCTTCTGTTTAGTGCAAACCTGAGGCTATGCTGAGCCATCCAGTAGAACAGATTTGCTCATTTTGTCCCTTTTACCAAATTTGGAGATGACCATCCTTTTGGCCCAGGGAAAACTGAAAGCCAGATATTCTTTGATGGTTTGGGGCCGAGTGTGCTGGAAACATTCCTCGAGGATGCAAATGTTTGGGTACCTACGCTGTGCAGTCACTGTTGTATCCTGGGGCTTCTTGATGCAGTGACATTTCCCGCTCTCAAGGGACAGTCTACAGGGGCACAGGATGTGCAAACAGGCCATTAGGCTATGGTGTGGCAAGTGCTATGGGAGTACAGGATGGGTACCTTATTTAGCACTGAATCCTAGAAGGCTTCCTGGAGGGAGTGATGTCCAAGTCAGACCTGAAGCCTAAGCAGGAGTTTTGGTCCAGAGCAGAGGAAACAGGTATGAAGGCCCAGAGCAGAGAGCACAGCCCTTTTGAGGCACTGGATGTTGCTCCAGAGTGAGGAAAGGGAGCAGCAAGAGATGCGAGGCAAAGGGAGCAGCCTCCTTGTCTGCATGGCAAGGGATTTCAACTCGATCTGAAGCGGAGAAGCCACTGATGGCTTTTAAGCAGCTGTGGTTTAGAACTGCCGCTGGAGCAATCCCAGAGGGAGCCAAACAGGAATAAGATGAGCAGTACCAGCAGGGGGTGCTGTTGGACCAAGCTGGCCAGTGTGAAATGAGTTCTCAAGGTGACTTGGGCTCAGTCTATTAAATGGGAATGGGGTGGGGGAGTAAGAGTGACGCCAGTGATCCTGTCTGACACAACTGGGCAGTCTCAAGTGGACATCCAGATGCTGAGTGCAGGGATGTGGGCCTCTTGTCAGGGGCCTGCGAGCCCAAAGCCTGGCTGAGCAGCCAGCTGGCAGGCAGCACAGCTTGGGTGGGGCATGTCTCAGCAGAGTGGAAGGCGGGGTGGAAAGTCAGGGTAGATAATCTTTGAAAAAGTTTGTCTACAAACTACAGGGTGGGGGTTGAGGGGAGTTGCTTTTTTAACGAGGCAGGTGACTCAAGCAGTTAAAAGTACTGCTGGGAGGGCCCTGGCCAGTTGGCTCAGTGGTAGAGCATCAGCCTGGTATGTGGTGGTCCCGGGTTTAATCCTTGGCCAGGGCACACAGGAGAAGCGCCCATCTGCTTCTCCACCCTTCGCCCTCTCCTTTCTCTTCCCCTCCCACAGTCAAGGCTCCATTGGAGCAAAGTTGGCCCTGGGCACTGAGGATGGCTCCATGGCCTCTGCCTCAGGCACTAGAATGGCTCTGGCCACAGCGGGGCAACACCCCAGATGGGCAGAGCATCACCCTCTGGTGGGCATGCTGGGTGGATCCCGGTCGGGTGCATGCGGGAGTCTGTCTGCCTCCCCGTTTCTAGCTTCGGAAAGATAAAAAAAAAAAAAAATTAAAGTACTACTGGGAAAAAGTAGACAGAGAAGGCTGGAGGCAGAGGGGTCCTGAAGAAATAAGGGACAAGTCCAGAGCATAGCGCCCAGGTGACTTCGCACGGAGCTGGGAAGGCTGGGTGTGGGTGGAGGGCCATCTACAAGTTTGGTGCCAGGAAGTTCCATGGCTGGCCGAGAGCCTCGGTTTTCACCGTGAAGCAGGAGGCAGGGTCATTTGCTAGTGAGCAGAAGGGATCTGGGGGGCGGTGGTGTGGTGAAGATTTTAAGTAGTTGTCCAAAATGGGAGCGCGCTAAGGGAAAAAGGATTGCTTCAGGGGCTGGAGGCCCTCTATGGCTCACCCAAGGCTCATGTTTACCTTGAGATGGGCCATCAGTTGAATGCCTGTGACCTGGGCTTCGTGACCCTTCTTTATTTTTTCAAATACTTGACTTTAGACAAGTTTATTAGTTAACTTCACAGTGCCCTTTCCCAGGCTGACCAATGGAAAGCTAACTCTGACCCCACCCATCCCCTGAGCAATCCCGTGGGGGCATCAGGCAGGAGAGCCTCCCACTTCTCCTCTTCCATCCCAGCCTGAACACCCCAGGCAGGACCAGCCTTGACAAGGTCTTGGCATGTGTGACTGGAAGCCTTCCTGTCTGCGCAGACGCCTCTGGGTTTCCAGACCTCTGGCACAGTTCTCGAGACTGAAACCTTGAGAGGAAGGTTTTCCAGCAGGATCCAAACAAATTCACCTAGAACTCACCCCTACACCCCTCTGTTATAGAAGAGTTCTGTTTCTTCTGTTGCAGACTGAATTTCCGTTTCAAGTTTACTAGACTCGATCTGAAAAACAAAGTTCAAGTCTAAATATAAATATTCAGAACTTTACTTGCCTTAGAAGCCAAATTAAAAAAAAAATTTTTTTTCCAGAAAGCACTTATTTCATAGTCAAACTTTTATTCCAGTGATGTCTAAGAGCAAGAAACGTAACCCAGCAACTTAAAAACATTCTCCTGGAAATTTTCAAATATAAGCAAATACAGAAAAAATGAGCCCTCATACTTACTCATCAGTCAGCTTTAACTACAGTGTGTCCGTAAAGTCATGGTGCACTTTTGACCGGTCACAGGAAAGCAACAAAAGATGATAGAAATGTGAAATCTGCACCAAATAAAAGGAAAACTCTCCCAGATTCATACCTATTCAGTGCAGTTCGATGTGGGCTCACGCACAGATTTTTTAGGGCTCCTTAGGTAGCTATCCCGTATAGCCTCTACAGACTCGTCACTGACTGATGGCCTACCAGAACGGGGTTTCTCCACCAAACTGCCGATTTCCTTCAACTGCTTATCCCACCGAGTAATGTTATTCCTATGTGGTGGCACTTCGTTATAAACGCACCGATATTCACGTTGCACTTTGGTCACAGATTCGAATTTAGCGAGCCATAGAACACACTGAACTTTCCTCTGTACCGTCCACATCTTGACTGGCATGGCCGTGGGCTGCTTCACTGTCTACACGGTGTTACGTCATCATCTGCGCATGCGCACATGCTACCACATCATCCTACAGAAACTAGGAGGGTTTTCCTTTTATTTGGTGCAGATTTCACATTTCTATGATCTTTTGTTGCTTTCCTGTGACCGGTCAAATGTGCACCATGACTTTACGGACACACTGTATTTACCATCTGCAAATCCCATGAGATGTAAAGCCTTCTGTAAACAACCTAACCAGCTGATAACTCTTCTGCTTTCCTCTGAGTCCCATGTAATCAGAAGTAATTATTTGCAATGGGTTCCCTTTTATTGCAAACTTATTGTAACAAACTGTTCTAAAAGGGGACTGTGAGGATTGGAAATATTTTTTCTTCTATTTTAATGAGAAGCGACTCCTCAATCCCCCATTTCTCACCACCCTCATGGTGAGGGTAGCCACGATCTTAAATAATATAAAACTTCTTTGTTAGGTGCTGGCAAAGTTGCCTGAATTAACGATTCTACAAATCCTTAGAGCGTTTGGGTTTTGAACAAAAGCATTCCATAAAAATACAGGGTGGAGCAAAAGTAGATGTACAGTTCATATGGAAAATAATACAATAATAAATAATAATACAAAAAAAACTGTTTTGTGTACTCACCACTGTAAACCTATTTTTACTCCACCCTGTAAATGCTTTGAGGACATGACTCATTTTTAACATCAGTGACAGAAACAAAAATTTGATATATTCAGCCAAGAAGTGCTAGAAATTGCTAACATTTACTAGCATTAATGTCTTTGGTAACTCCCTTTGCAGAGAGACTATGATAGTCATCTCTCCCTAACAGATACAGAGATTGAGTCTCAAAGAGTTTGAGCAAGTTGATATGACAAGGTCATGGCGGAGCTGACTCATCATAATATATATCCTAGTCCAGTGGTCCCTAACCCCCGGGCTGCGGACTGGTACCGATCCGTGGGCCATTTGGTACTGGTCCACAGAGAAAGAATAAATAACTTACATTATTTCTGTTTTATTTATATTTAAGTCTGAACGATGTTTTATTTTTTAAAAATGACCAGATTCCCTCTGTTACATCCGTCTAAGACTCACTCTTGACGCTTGTCTAGGTCACGTGATACATTTATCCTTCCCATCCTAAAGGCTGGTCCGTGAAAATATTTTCTGACATTAAACTGGTCCGTGGCCCAAAAAAGGTTGGGACCCCTGTCCTAGTCTATAGAACTGCACAGTCCAACACAGTAGCCATTAGCTGCATATGAGTACTTAAAATCACATTAAATTTAAAATTCAGTTCCTCGGCCCTGGCCGGTTGGCTCAGCGGTAGAGCATCGGCCTGGCGTGCGGGGGACCCGGGCTCGATTCCCGGCCAGGGCACATAGGAGAAGCGCTCATTTGCTTCTCTACCCCCCTCCCCTCCTTCCTCTCTGTCTCTCTCTTCCCCTCCCGCAGCCGAGGCTCCATTGGAGCAAAGATGGCCCGGGCGCTGGGGATGGCTCCTTGGCCTCTGCCCCAGGCGCTAGAGTGGCTCTGGTCGCGGCAGAGCGACGCCCTGGAGGGGCAGAGCATCGCCCCCTGGTGGGCAGAGCGTTGCCCCTGGTGGGCGTGCCGGGTGGATCCCAGTCGGGCGCATGCGGGAGTCTGTCTCTCCCCGTTTCCAGCTTCAGAAAAATACAAAAAAAAAAAAAAAAAGAATATTAAAATTCAGTTCCTCCATTGCACCAGCTTTCAAGTACTCAACAGCCACACGTGGCTTGTGGCAACCATCTTGGACAGGGTATTTCCATTATCTCACAAAGTTCCACTGGATGGGGCTATACTAGAGAACAGAATATTTGAAATATCTCAAAGTTTTTTAAAACATCCCATAAAAATGCTTCTGATATAGCGGTCAAGAAAAATAGACTCCACCCCGATCCCTGTCTTCTCTGCCCTGGGAGCAGCTCTCCTGTCATAGCCCCTCATCCCCCAATAACAAACGCCTGCGCCCACTTTGTCTCCACCCCCTCCTTAGTCAGGGGCAGCTCTCCGCTGCTGAGCTGGTCACTGTCCACAGTGGCGCTGAAACAACCAGAGACACTGACTGACACACGAGAGCCTCAGCAGCATGGCCCCCACGTCCCCTGACCTCACTGATGTCTAGCCGCAGCTTCCAAACCAGCACCATTTCCAGGGACACTGACCCAGCAGCCAGGTTCGCTGGGGCTGGGGCTGCCGCAGTAAGGGTGGCAGCTCTGGGGCTCTGGGGCTGGAACCGGGGCTGTGTGTGGGAGTCTCCGCTCTGGTGATGCCAGGAACCCTTCTCTGAAGCAACAGCTCTTCCCCTACGCCTTTCTGGGCTTTGCCCTCTCACACGCATGGGGCCTTTTTGCCTGATGGTGGCCTTCCTCTTCCTCTTCCCCGTGTGGGAGAGCTGTCTCCACCTCCCACACTTCCTTCCCCCAGACTGTCTGCCCTGTGTGTTCCTTTTCCTATACCTCCCTGGGCAGCCCGGGGAAAGTGGTTGGCTCAGGGTTTGACAGAAGGAAGACAAATAAATACTGTATAATAGAGAAAGAGAAGAGAAGAGAAGAGAAGAGAGAGGGAGGGAGGGAGGAAGGGAGGGAGGGAGGGAAGGAGGGAGGGAGGGAGGGAGGAAGGAGGGAAGAAAGGAAGGAGGGAAGAAAGAAAAAAGAAAGAAAAATAGAATACAAAATTCTACAAGAGATCTGCAGGATGGGATTATGTATAAATAACTTTTTTTTTCATACTTTTGTAAACTTAGAATTTTTTTTTTGTATTTTTCTGAAGCTGGAAACGGGGAGAGACAGTCAGATAGACTCCCGCATGCGCCCGACCGGGATCCACCCGGCATGCCCACCAGGGGGCGACGCTCTGCCCCTCCGGGGCGTTGCTTTGCCACAACCAGAGGCACTCCAACGCCTGGGGTAGAGGCCAAGGAGCCCTCCCCAGCGCCCGGGCCATCTTTGCTCCAATGGAGCCTCGGCTGCGGGAGGGGAAGAGAGAGACAGAGAGGAAGGGGGGGTGGAGAAGCTTCTCCTATGTGCCCTGGCCGGGAATTGAACCCGGGTCCCCCGCACGCCAGGCCGATGCTCTACCGCTGAGCCAACCGGCCAGGGCCAACTTAGAATTTTTTTAGAAGAAGAGTTCATTTTACTCTCATAATGAGGGGAAGAAAAAGTGATTTCTTTTTTGAGAGAAAGTCAAATGGGGGCACTTACCCGTTGAATTTGCGGGAACATACTAAACGAAACCGGCACCATCAGTCCCATTACCAAGATAGTACAAGACAGCTTTAAGGTCCACAAGGAGTGCGGGTATCGCGTGAATAGCTGGGTCCTGTAAGAGACGAGGGAACAGGGCTCTTTCTAGAGGTGCGCCTTCTGCCCAATCCCAAGGCCCACAGGGAAGTAGGGACCATCTCTCCCCAAACCATCCAGAGACTGACCGGAGGGCCCCAGTGTTCCCCCAGCCCAGCTCTGGGTCAGCTAGCGCGCCAGAGAAGGCTCGTGACAGAGCAGAAGTCTCCGCACCCTGCCGGCTTCCTGAGAAGGTACAGTTGGTGCTGCCCAGGACGCTGTTACGTCCTGAGAAAACGCTCCTTCCGTGGGCCTAGCAGGGGCTTCCTAGCTCACCACAAGGAAGAGTGGATTGGTTTAGTAACAGGCAGGGGACCCCACCTGGGCCAACAGAATCCTCCCCTGGGAGTCTGTGAACTGAATGGAGGACAATTCCCTGCCTCCGTGGGGTTTGCTACATTTTATCTCTCATCCAGAGACTATGAGCATATAGCTGGGGGTATCGGCAGTCACAGGCCCTCAGCAGCACCAAGAAGCCAACGTGTGGGCAGGAGAGGAGAGGACTGTCCCCGCACTAGCGCTTCCGTTCAGCTGCCGTAGGCTCCGCTCACTGCCTGTACCCAGTATCTGAACCAGCACAGCTCCCTTCCGGCCGGCTGGACGACTGCAAGCTGGCTTCTCACGCTGGCAGGTCCCCAGGCCCTCCTCCCAACATGCCGTTTCTTGCTTCGTTTCTTGCTTCTCGAAAGGGATGAGGTCTGCTGAACCTGGGGCCATTTAAGCTAATTTAATACATGCTGGCAATGGAGTGGGGAGGGGTGGAGAGAGGCTTGGGCAATATTCATAGTACATCAGAGCTGGGAAAACCTGCAAATCATCAGAAGCCATCGTTCTAGAAGTGAGGAAACGTGCCTCAGCAGGTGCGGGGACACACCCAAGCACGCAGAGCTAACCGAGGGCAGGGCAGGGTGAGAGCCCAGGTGTGCTGGCATGTGCACATCTGGATTTCCACGCCTGCCCCAAGTCAATCCTTCAGTCTGAACTGTGATGGACAGTGTTTAGTAGGGAGACCACGGGAGCAAGTTCTTCCCAGCCCTCCCACCAGGTTCAGATCTGACACATTTCATACAGATCTTTGACTGTCAAAATATTTATTCCTCCCTGGGGAGCTGAGATGGTGTCTCACCTTTTAAAATAGAAGGAGAAGATTTCAGGAATCAAAGCTGAGGTCCCAAACAGCACGATTCTGGATGTTGCTGTATCTCTAATAGCCTAGCGGAGAGGAAAAGAAAGCAGCTTAGGATGTAGAGGGAGACAACTGCCAGCGAGCCTGTAATTCATGAGAGACAAGCCAACAGCAGCTCTCGTCCTCGCTTAAACAGGAGCGCAGGAGGAAGGCGGTGGGGGCAGCACCCGACATGCACAGGTAGCCAAGACAGCTGGGGGCGGTGCCAGGAGGAACCAGAGACGGGATATACACCCACCCACCGCCCACCCCACCCCCAGTCTCCACAAGGGTCTCCATCAGTCCACCGACCATTCCGAATAAAATACTAAGTATAAGCAAAGACCACTTACAGACAAACCCTGGCTTAGAACCAAAAGGCAGTCCCCTGGGTAGAAATGCTGGGTTTTGCCACCGAGGATCCATCTGTGTTTTCCTTTCAATCACAGACTGTGCCACCAGCCTCCCTATCCTGACCAGCTGCCCTGTGACTCCCAGCCCTTCCAGGGGCAGAATGCTCCAAAAGCCCAGCCCAGAGCGCACCAGCCACGGGGTCCCGCCTGCACGAGTCCACCTGCGTGCACCCATCTTTCGCTTGTGTAATTGAAAGTGCGCTGTAAAATTTCACTCTGTACAAACGTGTACGTAGAGTTTGTAACATTTTGTCACCTATTATATCCATTACTCTGTGTAGTGAACATTTAAATGTATAATATACTGTGTGGGTTAGTTATATGCACACAATCAAGTTTGCTCAAGGACAATGTAAGAGACTTTCAAGGCATATTATGACTTACAGATGACACGATGTTAACTTACAGAAGCCAACGCCGGGTACGACACAAGTCCACATACAGCACTGCTCTGTGCAAGATAAATAGGCACAGAGGACCCCGTTCCCTTCCCTCAATGCCCTTCCTCCCACTTCCACGTCCCAGGACGCAGCTACAGCCTGGGCGCGCACCTGCTCTCTACTTAGTGCACCAACGCGTCTCCTCTGATCCCTCCGCAGGGAATGCCTTTTCCCCTCGACGACAGAGGGAGCCAAGGAGGGTGGCTCTTCAAGTTTCAGGAGCATTAAAGAAAATAAAATCGCTCCACTTCAGGGAGAGAAGAGTGACTGTGAGCACGGTGTGTCTCAACGTCAGTGGGGCGAGGCCGGCCCGCCTGCACGTGTCTCCCGTGCAAGGAGCAGGCGCTTCAGACCAGACGGAGGCACTGGGAGACCAGTGATGTGGCTTACCAGGCCAGTCAAGGGAAAACAACATGGACTGGGCTCCTGAAATCTGATCAAAGGTGCCCTATTACAATCAGATATTGCTGGTTACGCAGTTTCTGAAATTTTAGTCAAAGAAAATAAACCTTTCGGTGACAGGGAAATGATAAAAGAACGCTCATGCTTACGCACAGCTGCAGACAGTCTGTCCTTAGGAGAAAGATAAACTTTTTTTTTAAAAAAGTAGTCCATCAAAACTTTCTTTGACCCTCAGTTGGCATTCATGCAAAAAATGGAAGTTGTTCCCGGTGCTCTGGACTAGATACCTAGATAGCTGGCAGGGCCCGGGGCTTCATCCCTACGGGAGGCTCAGAGCTCCTAGAGAAGAGGGAGTCTGACCTGTGAGGGTTTAGGTGTCCAGAGCCTAGCAAGGTGCTGGCGGGCCGGGGGGACTGAGAAACAACTTGCAGATTAAATCTTTGCTCTCTTTTCATTTGTATGAATAGTTCACGATGCCACCGACACCCTGCAGCTAAATCAGCGGTTCTCAACCTGTGGGTCGGACCCCGGTGGGGGTCAAACGACTAAAACACAGGGGTCGCCTAAAGCCATTGGAAATACATCGCTTTAGGCGACCCCTGTGTTTTGTTCGTTCGACCCCCGCCGGGGTCGCGACCCACAGGTTGAGAACTGCTGAGCTAAATTGAGTTGGAGCGAAATGCCAACATAGCTGAGCTAAATTGAGTTGAAGTGAAATGCCCCACACACCCAGAGCTGCACCTGAATGTTCAGAGCAGCGTTCCTTCCGACAGCACCACACTGGACACAACCCATATGTCCATCGCCTGGAAGATGGAAAAGCAAACGTGGTCCATCCATACCACGAACAACGGCTCAGCCATAAAAGGCAGCAGACTATTGATATGGGTTAAAAGAGGGATGAGTCTCAAAAGTCAAAGAAGCCGGACACAGAAAACTATTCTATAATTCATTTCTATGAAATTTCTAGAAAAGACCATGGTATGAAAACCTAGAGCAGATCATTGTCTCCTTGGGGCTGAGGGTAGGAGGGGAGAGTGACTATCACAAGGGAAGTTTTTAGGGTGATGAAAATGTTCTAGCCCAGGCCGGGTAACTCAGCTAGTTAAAGTATCATCACGATATGCCAGAGTTGCAGGTTCATCGCCAGTGAGGGCATGTACAAGAATCATCCAATGAATGCGTAAATAATAAGTACAACAACAAATCAATTTTTCTCAAATCAAGAAATTAATTTTTTTTTTCTTTAGTGAGAAATAGGGAGGCATAGAGACAGACTTCCACATGCACCCCGACCAGGATCCACATGGCAAGCCCCTTACCAGGCGATGCTCTGCCCATCTGGGGCCTTTGCTCCATCGCTTGTTAACCGAGTTATTTTAGCACCTGAGGCAAGGCCATGGAGCCATCCCCAGTGCCTAGGGCCAACTTGCTCCAACTGAGCAATTGGCTGTAGTTGGAGAAGAGAGAAAGCGAGAGAGTGAGAGAGAGAAGTAAGAGGGGAGGGGTGAAGAAGCAGATGGGCGCTTCTCCTGTGTGCCCGGACCAGGAATTGAACCCAGGACTTCCACACACAGGGCTGACACTCTACTGTTGAGCCAACTGAGCGGGGCCAATAAATTAAAATTTAAAAATTGTTTTCCATTGATTTGAGAGAGAGAGAAGTAAGAGAGACAGAGAAGTTTCAACTCTTTGTTTCACTTAGTTGTTCCATTTAGCTGTGCACTCACTGATTGATTCTTGTATGTGCCTTGACCAGGGATCAAACCTATGACATCTGATGGCCAAGTCGACACTTTATTCACTGAGCCCCCACCGGCCAGGGCCAAAAAAATAATTTAAAAAAAAATGTTCTAAAATCGAACTGTGGTGATGCCTGCATAACTGCTTAAATTTGCTAAAAACTCCCCAAACTATATACTTTTACAAAGAATTTTATACTATGTAAATTACTCCTCAATAAAACTGTTAACAATGTCTCTTTCAGGTCGTTGCTGAGGCACAGAACCTTCACTTCAAAATCGAGGGAGTTTATTCCTGGCCGCTGCTTCCCCCCTCAATACCAGCAATTATCACGTCCCGGCTGTAACTCGCTTAGAAGAATGCCCATTGTTCTGAGACATCTTGTTTGATGGAGTGGTGGAAACACTTGAGCACTATCTGCTGGTTCACATTTCAGCTTCGTGAGTCACTGCTGGGATTCAGAGTAACATGTTTCATGAGCTGAATAATGATGCATTTCCCGCAGAAACGAGCAGCCTCTTTTTCTGAGCCCCTGGTCCCCCAACACGCTGGGCCGAAGGCCGGCTAGCTGGCCCTTCTCTGGCTCTGCATCAGGGGACTCCGGGCTGCTCTCTGGGCTATCTGCGAACCATTGCCTCACGTCACAATTCTTCAGCTAAAGTCACGCCACAGAGGCCCCAAAGAGATCTCATTTGTTAAAAAATATTTTTTAAAAAGTCCTTACCCACAATATAACCGCAAGTTCTTGGAGCTGGATGCATACCAAAGTCACTGCGGTGAACTGAGCACAAGAATGAATTATTTGATAATAAAAATTATTAAAAACTGAGGCCTTTTAGAAGAGTTTTGGGTCAGAGCATTGGATTTTCTTGGCCACCCTCGACAGCAAATCAGGCCCTAAAGACGAAGGAAACCTGCCGTGAGAGGGAGAGGGCGTCCGCTGACGTCCGCGAGGCCAGGGCGGGCTGGGCGTGCGGACACTGTCAGTGAGGCCTGGCGTTTGGCAGACACCAGCTTTAACAGTCAGTCTCCCTTCTTTTTCTAATGTTTTTCTTTTAACTCATTTACTAATTTTAGAAGGAAAGGAAGGGAGAGAGAGACAGAAACATCGATCCATTCCTGTATGTGCCCCAACCGGGGACCAAACCGGCAACCTCTGCGCTTCAGGACAATGCTCCAATGCAACCATCTGGTCAGGACAGTGGCCTTTAAGTAAAGGAACTCACCCCGCATAGTGCGGACGGGCCTCCCCCTATCAGTTAAAGGCTTTACAAGCAAAACCTGAGGTTTCCCAAAGAAAAAGTTCTGCTTCAAGATGGTAGTACCAGCTTCTGAGATGCCAGCCTGCAGGCCTGCCCTACACATTCCCAGTGGTCCAAGCGCATGAGCTATAATTTAAACTAGATCTCTTTATATGTGTGTATGTAGACACATAGATACCGATAGATAGATAGATAAATCAGTTCTGTTTCTCCAGAACCCAACTAAAACACAAGTCTTTAAACATCAGGGAGGAAAACATAAAATCTCACAGCATAATGAAGACAGGAGAAGGAAAGTCTAACGGGAAATGTGAACTTGTTACCAGCTCTCAAAGAAAACACTGAATTCTTCACCCGAAAGGCAAGTGGCTACGATACCATCATGTCCCTACCTTTGTCCCGGCTTTTCTGGAATAGCCGATGACATTGCCTTCCCTGTCCATGACCTCAATCCCTCGCGTGGGCTCAAAACTTCGGGATGCAGCAACGTTCAATCCACTGATGTGGGCTGTGAATGAAAGGAGAACACAACAGAGAGATGAGTTTCAGTCCAGGGAGGGGACATCTTTTCTGCTGCTGAGCCTCTCTGATGGCTGTGTTTCCCCAACCAGGTTCTCTCCTGGGCAGTGGAGCTGAGTCAAAATGGCTGGCCTGTTCATCTTGGATCTGGACTACAACCCAGCCCTAGGCTCCAGCACCCTGGACGGTCCGGCCTGGCCCCCTGACAGGAGGAACCCCGGGTCCTGGAAATACGCCCGTCTTCTTTGCTGAGGCTGCTTTGGTCACATTTCTGTAACAACACCCCAGATTTTACCACTGACATTCTGCCAACTCTTCAAAGTGCTAGAATTCCCAGACCCAAATTTGGAGCGTGAACTAGTGAACCTGCAGGCTGGTAAACTTAAAAAAGCTGGTTAATGTCTCTGTCACTCCCTTGGAGTCAGATCACTGCCTCTTTCCTGTGACCCTAGTAAAGTTACTTAACCTCCCCCTGCCTCAGTCTCCGCATCTGTAAATGGGAATAATGTTACCTACCCAAATTTTATTTTATTTTTATTGACTGATTTTCGAGCAGAGAAAGAGAGAGAGAGAGAGAGAGAGAGAAGGGAGGAGGGTGGAGCAGGAAGCATCAACTTATAGTAGTTGCTTGTTATATGTGCCTTGACCAGGCAAACCTGGGGATTTGAACCAGCAATCCTCAGCATCCCAGGTCGATGCTTTATCCACTGCGCCACCACAGGTCAGGCTATGTACATGTAAAACTGTTGTCAGGATTAAGTGAAATAACGCACGTAGAGGGCTTGTACAGAGAGTCTTTAGAACATAATATGCTTTTTCGGGTTTGTGTTCATCCTCTGACAACTAAAGAGGCTTCTATGGAGGCAGTGTCACCTCTCAAATCAAAGACCTCATTTGGGTCTGGGGGCACCTGCCAGCTGCAAATGGTGGCTGTCACCAGCCACAGTGTGTGGCCAAAGGACCTGGGTGTCCCTGAGGATAGGGGCAGGGCTCAAAAACGACAAAGATCGCATGCTTCCTGCTTACCAAAAACAACGACAGGAAAGGTTTCTCTTAGCAGAACATTTTTCACTGGATACCTCATCAGGAGTAAGCGAGGGAATAGCTAGAGAATGAAAGGGAAAAAAATCATTATTGCATCGGACCAAAAAATCAACTGAACATACTCGATAGCAGAGAACTGGCATCGACCGAGTTCCTATTCCAGGTCAGACCCCGGCCGGTGCTCTCCCTGTATTTTTAAATCCATGCAGCGCTGAATTGTTTACACTCCTGCTCATAAGAGGAACACGTGGAGGCTTGAAGAGGTCATATAACTTGTCCAGAGTCACTGAGCTGTTCAGGAATTAAGCCAGGATACAAACCCAGGCTTATCTGACTCTATAGTCTACTTTTTTTTTTCTTTTTTTTGTATTTTTCTGAAGTTGGAAATGGGGAGGCAGTCAGACTCCCGCATGCGCCCGACCGGGATCCACCCGGCATGCCCACCAGGGGGTGACGCTCTGCCCATCTGGGGCTCCGCTCTGTTGTAACCAGAGCAATTCTAGCGCCTGAGGCAGAGATCACAGAGCCATCCTCAGCACCCGGGCCAACCTTGCTCCAATGGAGCCTTGGCTGCGGGAGGGGAAGAGAGAGACAGAGAGGAAGGAGAGGGGGAGGGGTGGAGAAGCAGATGGGTGCGTCTCCTGTGTGCCCTGGCCGGGAATCGAACCCGGGACTCCTGCACGCCAGGCCGACGCTCATAGTCTACATTTTTAACCATTACAATATCCTGGCATCCAAAGCAATATACAATGTGTATACCATATTTATGGAGCATAAATTAATTTTTGAAAAGGATAGCAGTACTGCGCATATGCCTAGAAACTCGGGAGATGCACATGATTCCATTGGGGAGAGAGGATTACAGGTGACTTCTATTTTCTTCTTTATGATTTAGTCATACTTCATAGATGGTTTAAAATGGGACATAGATTTGTAATCAGAATAAAGATTTCTCTCTTTAATTCTGAGGAACAAAAATGATTTGACAAAATTTTTAAATACCTACTCCAAAAAAGCTTGTAGAAGCAATTACTCCTGCCCCTAGTAATAAACTCTCGTATGGGCCACGATTCTAGGGAAAAACAATAGTATATATTTAGCCGATAGCACAGTTTGACTGAAAAGATAAAATAAAGAATCCCTCAAAAAGATACAATACAAAATTGCAACCGTCTGGTCCTCGTAATACTCACGTAACTAGCGTTTCCGTTGATGGTGTTGAATACTGTACTGTAGGCAGAGAAAGACAGCTGTAGAAAGAGGCAAACGGGTCACATTTCGGTTTGAGGAACAGAATTTAGTAATCACGAAATCAAAATAATTGCTACCTGAGGTAAAATCATGGACTTCAGGCTTTTCACGGACAACAGCGACAAAAATACCTTTAAAGAAAAAAAAGAAGCAGAGTTATTGCGTTTGAGGGAAAGCAAGTATTTGTACCAGTAAAGAACTTCCCAGGGGAGATGCATAACTGAGCCCCCCGGGAACTGGGACAAGGAGAGAAGGATGTATGCAGGGATGACCAGTCAGAGGACAAACAGTGCTGCACGGGCATCCCCTGTGCACTGAGGACACTCGGGGTCTCACGGTGGTCTCTGTCTTTGAGACCCGCCAACCATCAGGGCAGCTGAGAAGGATGCACTTCCAGGGGACACAGGGCAAGTGCGGAAGAAGTGGCGGAAGAGAGCTGTCCGTTTGTGAGAGCCCCCAGTGAGAGCCAAGGGGGGCTGGCCCTGTCGGGGCCATTTCAGGCCCCAGGTGAGGGGCTGTGTCAGGACATCTTAACTCTCGGAGCTCCTCCCAGAGTGCTTTATGCACAACAGGCGGTCAAGGAAAGAATCACCCTGTAACACTATGGACTTGCAAGAGGCCAGGGTGCCGGCCTGGGTAGTGAGGCGTGGCGTGGCGTGGGTGGTGGGGCGTGGCGTGGTGTGGTGTGGGAATATATACGAACAGCAGACAAGGATCAGAGGTAGGGGATACTACCGTCTATCTGGCAGTCACGGGACAGGGGTTGAACGCTGAAGCTTGGGCGATGGGTGGACATCCTCCTACCGCCCCCCCCCCCCCGCTTTGCCTCCCCGCCCCCCCCCCCCCCCCCCCCCCCCCCCGCTTCCAGGACAGCAAGGAGCCACCGACTCACCATGGGCGCTGTGAAAGGCATGAGAGCTGGCAGAGAGAAGGCAGTCAGTGGTGGCAGAGGGGGCACCACCCCAAATCTTCCCCTCTAGCCCCCTGAAGGCACGATGGCAAAGGATAATTTTTCCTCATTCTTTTTACTTCCTTATAAAAATAACTCTCTGAATATGGCAAACCTTTAAATCAGCACAGTACAGGAAGACCTAAGGAGGCTCCCACCCACCAGCCTTCCCAGCCCGCTCGCTGAAGGCACCTGCTCACCCTGCTATGTGAATGTCACTCTGCCACGTGAATTTACTACACAGGGACACTGGTTTGTAATACAAAATGTGAATTTGCTCTCCTCCCCTGTTCTTAGCACAAAGGTCCTAAAACCCTTAGACTTTCCCAAGTGGGAAGAATGCCATCAAGCTAAAAGGGGTGTCACTCATAGCACGCCCCTTCCAACCACACGGAGCTTCAGGTAATGAGGTGACTTTTGGAAAGCCCCTAGGACTGGGAGCTGGTTGCTAGGGTAACCAACCAGTTAATGAGGGGGCTGGGCCTTTCAGCCCCACTCCTCCACCCTCCACCTCCAGGGAGGGGAAGTTGAGCCAATAATCATCAATGACCAAAGATCTCACCAGCCAGGCAACTAATAAAGGCTCCATTTAAAAATACAAACAGTCTGACCAGGCAGCGGCGCAGGATGTGGAGGACCCAGGCTCGAGACCCGGAGCTCGCCAGCTTGAGCGCGGGCTCATCTGGTTTGAGCAAAGCTCACCAGCTTGGACCTAAGGTCGCTGGATCCAGCAAGGGGTTACTCGGTCTGCTGTAGCCCCACGGTCAACACACATATGAGAAAGCAATCAATGAACAACTAAGCTGTCGCAAGGAAAAACTGATTATTGATGCTTCTCATCTCTCTCCGTTTCTGTCTAACTCTCTCTGTCTCTGTATAAAAAAATAAAAAAAAAAGAACTGGCTCACCTGCAGGTCGGAAAGGAACGGGGATCAGTTTGCTGTTGTCAGGATGCACTGTAGACTTCAAAATAAGCACACGGGTTAGTCTGATCCTGCTTTTGTTATTTTAGGAGGCTATAAATTAGGAAGGGGCTGAAACTTACGAGACTTCTCTTCCAAGCTTCTCCTATCTAAAAGGATAAAAAACATGCAAGAATGATTTTTAAAATTTATTTATTAATTTTGTATCTTTTAGGGAGAGAGAAAGAGAAACATCAATTTGCTGTTTGACTTAATTATGCATTCATTGATTGATTCTTGTATGTGCCCTGATCAGGGATCGAACCCACAACCTTGGCATATCAGGATGATGCTCTAACCAGCTCTGAGCTACCCAGCCAGGGCCAAGCAATAGCTTTTAAAGGTGGCTAGGCCACAAACAAATTACTCCGGTCTCACTGCTGATGCTGCCTTTGCTCCACCTTTCAGAGAGCAAAGGGCAGAACTGTTAAATACTACACAGACTAAATGAATCAAATGAATGAGTGAACTAACAACACCATAGAGATGATCCACGTAAAGAAAATGACCAAAACATTAAAAAGCCTGAAGTCTCAGATCTTGGAGAGGAGTTAAGGCGAACACCTAACCTATCCGTCACCAGGCTGTGTGGAGACGACACACCACACCATTAGCCAAGTCACTTGCAACAGAGCCAGCTTGTGAGCCCACAGGCCCCAAGTTCTTAGAAAAACCAAGTTAAATCTGTGAGTTTTCCACTGGCTGACTCATGGGACTGATATTTTGGGCTCTGGAAAGCCCCATGCACTACCTGGAAGATGGGTAACAAATACCTGGTTTGTGTCTTTGGGCAGGAATAGAAGCCCACCCCAGAACACTGCCTCTAATAGGAAATAGATTCAGATTCCAGAGGCCTGCCTGAACTCTGGGATTTGCCACGGGGCACCAGGAATCAGCTCTAGGGAGTCCTCGCTAATATCCACTGCATAGGAGAAACACTATGATTTTTCTCCTCGTTACTATTGATAGTTTCTACTATTGGTGCCTAATACTAATTTGGTTTATGACAAGGAATTCTAGCTACAGTGAAAAAACTAACCCAATTTCGAAAAGCAGATCTCTTGTTTCCAATGTCCCACCAGGTTTCAGACCATCTGAAGGCAGAATCACCCAAAGGCAACCCCACTTAGTCTTGAACCAGGCACACCCAGGTGAGTGATACATACCCTTTGGTCCTCCAAGTCATGAATGGATGCATCTTCATTTGTTAACAATAGTTGCCTCGATTTCTCTATTTTTTCCTACAATCAGATATAAAGATATCAAACCATGAGCTCCACATTGCTCAGATTCATCCACAGATTCAAAAATCACATGCTTAACATACCTACTTTCAGTGGGACATGTAGCCTAGGCTCCCTACCCCCTGAGAGTTTCCATCAGGATAGTCCCATGTGTCTTTCTGATTCAGACCTCCCAGCGAGCTCCAGCAGCTGACCCCACTGGGGCTACCACCTCCCTGTCCCCCTCTGATGGCAACTGTCTCAGTGAACGATACCACCATCCGCCCAGCTGCGCAAGTCCAAAACTGGACCTCCCCCTCTTTCACTCGCCCCCACATCTAATCAGTTCAGTCTTACTTCCTCTTAGTTACTTAATTTGAGGGGAAAAAATTAAATACAGAAAATACAAAGAACGATTATATACTCATAATCCCCTCACCCAGAATTAACAACTGTAAACACTCGGTCATATTGGCTTCTAATTTGTTTTTCCAAAAAGAACCATCACGCCAGGCTCATTCCCTACCTGTTCTATCAGAGGTAACCACTATTATGACTTCAAGTATAAACTTCCAGTCCAGTTTTTAAAAACTTATAGACACATGAATACATGTGTTCGTTAACAAATATGTATTATAGTATTGGCTTTTGTTATAATTTGCATAAATACTGTATTTGTGCATCTTGCTTTTCCACAAAACATCACAGATAATGTTTTCCCATTTAACATATGTATTGCATAGTTCTACTTAATGTATGTTGATAACTAGATCATCACTTTTAACAGCTAACCAATATTCTACTATATGACATATATACCACATTATATCTCCACTGATGGGCATTCAGGTTGTTTCCTGTTTTTCTCTATTATAAACAACACTGAATGGAACATCTTCAGCACAAGGATGAGAGTGTCCTTTCGGGTCTGGCACTAAAGGGTCATTGCTGGTGATAAGACATCTCTATATCCCTTGGCCACACCTGGTTCAAACCCTCATCTTTTACTTGGAAGCCTACAGTCTGGTCCCCTCTGGTTACTTGCCACACAGTGACCAAAGGAACCCTTTGAAACACAAACCCGGCTGTGGGTGAAGTGCAAAGTCCTCTCACTCTCATCTGAATGACACACAAGGCCCTTCCAGAATTGCCTGGTTCCCCTGAATGAGAACCCATGGTGACCTGGTGACCTGCTCTCCTCCCCTGGGCTTTCTTTACAGTCCCCTCTCCCACTCAGCCTTCCTTCAATACCCTCCCCCAACTCCCTGAGACACTCTGCCCATAGATCCCTAGGTCAAGGTCTGTGACTAGGGTTGCCAGTCTGTCCAGCATTCCCAGGGAGGTTTGTCTGGTCCCCTTTGAACCTCCAGCACCTAGCCTAGGTCTTGGTATGACCTGTTAATTGGATGCCCGCTTTTATTTTTATCACCCTTCCAATCTAACAAGCTCATGTGAAGGAATAAAAACATGATGACATATGTGGATTCCGTGATTTCACTTTCTTTCAAAGGGACACACCATCTTCCCATTTTAGAATAAAATGTGATAGTCATTCTCTCTAAAAACAAGAAAAATACTTACAATTGAAATGACCAAATTTGTAGGATCCAATAATTCTGTCCACTGAAGAACTCTCTGAATAAAAGACTTAAGGGGGGGGGGCAAAAGCACCCGAGAGATTAACGGCAGCAGAACAACAAAGATATATGGTCGTAGTAATAGTTAACATTATTTTTCAGAACCGAATGGCGCTGACTATGCCTGCTGCATCTCCTAGAACCCTACAGGTGAGGAAACAGGCTTAAAAGCTGGGGAACCCAGCCAGGAAAAGACTGAGCTGCCTGTGTTCTGAACCACTCCAATATCAAATTGCTCTTGAGGAACTAAACGGCTGACATGTACAGAAAGGAAGAACTGTTTGCTCCAAAAAGCCCCCAGTGATTCCGGCTTTGAGCTTCTTGTCCCTTCTCTACTTCCTAAAAAACCCCAGGCTGGGCCCTACTTTTAGTAAGGGCTGAAAGAGAACCCCCTAGAATTGTGCTATCCAATTAGCCACACATAGCTATGCAGCCCTTGACATGTGGCCAGGCCAAATCTAGGTGTACTCCACGTGTAAAATATATACTGGATTTCCAAGATTTAATAAAAAAATTTTTTTTACGTACTTAAATATCTCACAATTTTTCTATAGATTACATGTTAAAATGTTAATAATTTATATCTGTTGGGATAAGTACAATATATTATTAAAACTAATGTCGGATGTTTTACTTTTGTAATGTGGCTACTAGAAAATTTGAAATCATCTACGTGGCTCCCATCATATCGCTATTGGACAGCGCCGCCCCAGACACGATCTGGAGGCGGGGCCTGATTACTTGTCCCCGAGGCGGCTCAGTCTCACAGTGTGAGTGGCCCAGCTCCTACCGCGGACTTGCTCCTCTCCAGCAAGAGGCAACCCGATGCTCGGCGATAGCTTAAGCAGCAGAGGGAAGGCACCTGCGGGGGAATACTGCCTCCTCATTTAGGGCAATCCGCAGGGTGACTTTGTGGCGACCCTCCCTAGCCAGACCTGGGGCGGCGGTGACATACGGGTAACAGCCGTGGCCGTCCGCATCCAGCAAGCTAGGGTTTCCCCTTCGTCCCCTCCCGGGTCCAAAGGGGGTTGGCGGGTGGTGCGACTACGTGGCCTGCCCAAGGTCACCCGGGCCAGCCGGCGTCTCCACGCGTCGCGCCCCGCCCCCAGCCGCGTGGGTCCCGGGCCGTACTTGGCGTTCGGTGATCCAAAAGCGAACATTGGGCTCCATGCGGACGGCCCCGCTGCTGCACCCGAGAAGTCGCGCGCCCCCGAGCTCCCTCTGGCTTCTCTTCCTGGGACCCACGTGATGGCTGGAGACGCCGCTGCCGCCGGGCCGGCCCGGCGCGGAGGAGGAGCCGGGCGGCGTGCCCCGCCCCGGGCGCGCGCATCCCCTGTTCTCACCCGCGGGCCCGCGCGCCCGCCACGGGGCTCCGCGTGCCCGCTGATATTGCTATCGCTTATCCTCTGCTCCGTGTCACGATCTGCGAGCTCCCGGGACCCCGAGCACCCAGTGTTCCAACTTGGTACCCGGCGCGGCTGCTCTTCGTAGTCACCGCCTTCTAGCGCCCCTGGGTCCCACGCCTCTTCCTCTTAGTCCCTAAGAACTCGCTGTCCCTATGAGCTAACCCTTCACACAGATAAAGTCACCTCGACCCTGCTCCATCGCTTAGGGTAACCAGGCCGCTTCCAGGGCCGGAGGAGTCACCTATCAGACCCCCCATATCACAGCACCAACCTTTTTGGACATTATACTTGAAAACCCCTTCTGTTGTCCCTTAAAGTCCAATGTACAGATATTGGAGAGAACCAAAACCAGCCATCGTATTTCCCCATGTATAAGACGCACCCTTTCCCAAAAAACTTGAGGTCTAAAAGCTGGGTGCGTCTTATACAGTGGTTGTAGGGTTTTTTTACTTGCACTTCCCGCTTTTTCGCGCTTGTTTTTGCGCTTATTGTTGAAGACAGTGATTCGTCATCATACACAGATGAGGACAAGCTAATGGATGGGAGTTCTGACAGTGATGAGGAGTTATATGAATTTCATGATAAATAAAACTTGAGTTCAATAACTTTATGTAATACACTTTTTTTCAAATTTTGGGCCCCCAAATTAAGGTGCTTCTTATACATGGGAGTGTCTTATACACGGGGAAATATGATACCTAACTTTTGTAGTGTTCAGGTGGATCGGGTCATCAGGAGTCCTGGGTTGGGGACCCAGCACTACCCACGACTTAGATGTATGACCCTAGTCAAGTCAGTATCTCCAGGTCTATTTACTCATCTGTAAAACATGGACAATTATTGTACCTATCTCGGTTCTGGTTAAGGACCAATGACAGAAAAGATGAAAAAGCCCTAATATAGCACAGGGTCAATTGGAAGTGCTCAGTTTGGGCCATTAACACCCAGTCAGCCTATTCCGTCCAGTAACAGAACCCGCTCATGGTTTTCTTCAGGCCCATGTGACTTTGCCATTCCTTTTGCTTAGCTTACCTGATTCACTTTTCAATAACCTTCGAAAGTTCATCTCTTCTTCCAGGAAGCTTTCCCTGATGCCCATAGATGGGTAAAGTGCCCCTCCTTACCTCAGTGTACCCCTTATGACACATTTATTGTACCATAGTATTTAGCATACCTGTATTATGCTGTTGGCTCCATCCTCAAGTATCACAAATCCAGCCCTTACAGTCTGTTTTTTTGTTTGTTTTACAGGGACAGAGTCAGAGAGAGGGATGATGGATAGATATAGGGACAGACAGACAGGAACGAAGAGAGATGAGAAGCATCAATCATCAGTTTTTCGTTGTGATACCTTAGTTGTTCATTGATTGCTTTCTCATATGTGCCTTGACCGTGGGCCTTCAGCAGACAGAGTAACCCCTTGCTCAAGCCAACGACCTTGGATCCAAGCTGGTGAGCTTTTTGCTCAAACCAGATGAGCCCGCGCTCAAGCCGGCGACCTCGGGGTCTTGAACCTGGGTCCTCTGCATCCCAGTCCAATGCTCTATCCACTGCGCCACCACCTGGTCAGGCCAGCCCTTAGTCTTAACAGAAAAGCTTGTGATTGTCTTAGAACAAGTTGATGTAACTCTTCTCAAAACCTTCCTGACATTTCCCATATTAGAATAGAACCAGGAGTCCCTAGTGTGCCCTTACGGCACTCTGGACTCATTACCAGTCTCCTCCTTCCCTGCTCAATGAAGTCACATGGCCCTTCAAGTCTTCATCCCCACAAAAAAATGCTCTTACCTCAGGGCTTTTTGCCTAGAACCGTCATCCCAGCTCCCTCACTTTATACAGTATTTCAGTGGATTCTCATCAGAACCCTGTGATAGGTACAATCACTGCCTCCCTTTTACACATGAGAAAACAACACCCTGGAGAGACTGTCTCTCTGACAGCCCTATCCGGAACACCTGCAGCTCTCTGCTCTTGCCCTTCACTCCACTTTGCCTCCAAACATTCTGTGTACTTTCATTATGCTTATTGTTTCACCCTCTCTAGAATGGAAGTGCATGAAGGAAAAGGTTCATTCTTGTGCCTCCAAAACAGCACTGGCATACGGCAGGCAACCAGGGGCTTGCTGGAATAGTAAGTGCTTCCATTTCTCTTTTGCCCCCTAAACGGAGTTCCTTGGGTGTGGAGCCACCATCTTATTCATCTTTGTGGGCCCTGAGTTAAATGCTCAATAAATGTTTGTTGATACAGTCACAAGGAAAAATAGAGCTCCAACACATAATTTAAAAAATGCAAATATTTTAGGTGCATTTGAGATCTTGCTCCCTGGCACGTCTTCAGCTTGGCTCAAATAAACTTATAAATATTTTTTAAAAAATACAAATGCAAATATTTTAAAATGTTTATTTATTATATATTTTACATTGATGCTTCAGAAAATATAATTACAATGATTTCAAAATGCAATCCCTAAATTCAATAAATATCCTCTATATTTACCTTCAATCAATAGTTAGAAATGTATGAAGACACTAAGTCGGCTAACAAACAAGTAAAAGAACTACATAAACCACAACTCTCAGGGACGAGGAACATGCATGATCAGTTAAGTCACTTTGCCACCGTGTTTTTTAAAAAACATGATTCACATTTGTTTCAATCACCTCTATCTCCACTCCAAGAGTTTAATTAGACTGCTGATGCTAACAACTTAAAACTATGATCTTTGTTACCTGAAAATCCGTTTACTACCAAGAAATTCAGGAAGAATATTTCAGGACCCTTGATCAGAGGCTTTCGACACCTGTACTACATTGATGTACATAAAGGTTCAAGTAAGACTAAGAAGAGTGTTTCCCATTGAAGACATGATCAAAGAAATAGGCAAACTAGGCAGTCAATAAACAAGCTAGACATCGTTACCAATAAAGAATTCATGTAGCTAACCATGTTTAAAAGCCTTAGCAAAAAAGAAAAAAAAAAAGCCTTTAGCCAATGTTACAAAAACAAAACATATAGAGTAACATTTATGAATGCAAGCATAATTGATTTTTTGCCCTCTATACATAATCATCTTTGAAATGCTAAGAGTGAGTTCCAACTGTGGTTCTTTTGAGAAGCTGTAGGTGCACAGGGAATGATCTACTGATTTACCTTCTCAAAGTATTCTTTGGAAGCAGTCGGATGTGGCTTGATCTGAAAACACAAACATTTAATTAAGTAACTGACTTTAAGATAGTATTTTCAAAAGTGAGTTGAAAGTTCTTAATTTTTACCCTAAAGTTCTTTAACTTTTTAAAGGTTGGCCTGTTTCCTGTAAAATATGTGGATGAAAGTTACACTAACAGCCTGCCAAAGCCCTGGCCCCACCTCTCAGCAGCCTGGCTCCACGGGTGGGCTCCTTTCGTGACTATTCCAGGCCAGCAGCTCTTGAGGCAGTGAGGACCTGGGACCTCGGCTGGGGCCCCGTGGCTTTTGGAAAAGAAACCTACCGTGGGAGAATCCGGGGTCCAGTTTGCTGGGCAGACTTCTCCATGGGCTTCCACATACTGGAATGCCTTCACCAGGCGGAGGGTCTCTTCCACGCTTCGGCCCACTGGGAGGTCATTGACACTCAAATGCTTGACGACTCCATTGGGGTCAATTATGAAGAGACCTCTGCATCAGATTTTGTCCTCATTAGTACCTCAACAGTACCAGAACTAGAAAGAATCTAACTTCTACCTTCTGTCTTTAATTCTCCTTAATAAGCATTTAAGTGTTATCATATGCTTAAAAACGAAGTTTTCATTGTTAGGCAGGACTAGATCAGGCCACCATGGAAAACAAGCAGTATTCGTAAATGTGTCTGGAATGTCACATAGTATCTAAATTCACAGAGAGCAGAGACTTTGTTCTTTATTAGTGCTTTGGCAAGCATTCTTTGGGTCCCTGTATAAACTCTTGGCTAGAAACAGCACGCAAATGGGAAGGGATAGAGACATATTTTATCTACATTCAGTAAATACCTGTGAAATGAGTGAATTCTTGGGTAAATGGGGAAAAATCCCATGGGAAAATCTTTGCAAGAAGAATTAAGTCAATGAAGAGCATAAGTCTAAAGGAAGAACCCATGTGAAGCCTACATAATTTTATGAACTAATGTCACCCAATAAATTCGATAAAAATTTTTGAATAGCCTGACCAGGCGGTGGCGCAGTGGATAGAGTGTCGGACTGGGATGTGGAAGGACCCAGGTTCGAGACCCTCGGGTTGCCAGCTTGAGCGCGGGTTCATCTGGCTTGAGCAAAAAGCTCACTAGCATGGACCCAAGGTCACTAGCTCGAGCGGGGGGTTACTCAGTCTGCTGAAGGCCCGCGGTCATGGCACATATGAGAAAGCAATCAATGAACAACTACGGTGTTGCAACGAAAAACTGATGATTGATGCTTCTCATCTCTCTCCGTTCCTGTCTGTCTGTCCCTATCTATCCCTCTATCTGACTCTCTCTCTCTGTCCTCGTAAAAAAAAAAAAAAATTTTTTTTTGAACAAATAAATAAAGGAAGCACCAAGCCTGTCACTCTTTGTCACTGGGCAGCTATGGAATGAGATGACCTGCCCCGTGGTCTGTGTTCCTCTTCAATGTTGGTGTCACTATGACACACGCAGGTATGTTTAAAGCACTGGTTTGCTTTTTCTTTGCATGTGTGGTTTTTTGTGTGTATGTGTGTTTTTAAGGTATAGGTTTTAACAGTCTGACTTAAAAAGGTGTGGCATTCCAAAGTGTTAATCACCCTGGGAAGAGGTAAGTTAGAGAACACACACAGGTAGACAGGTGCTCTCCCTCCCGGCCTGAGCCTGGCCCTCGGTGTCTAGGCTTTGAGGCTCGGCAGGCCCTACTGGCTGCTCCTAGAGAGGTGAGCCATGAGGGAGTCCATGGGGTAGGTGCAGACACCAAGCCAGGATGGCGCAGGGCCCACGGACTCCAGAAAGAAAGCCTTATCTTGCCTGACCTGTGGTGGCGCAGTGGATAAAGCGTCGACCTGGAAATGCTGAGGTCGCCGGTTCGAAACCCTGGGCTTGCCTGGTCAAGGCACATATGGGAGTTGATGCTTCCAGCTCCTCCCCCCTTCTCTCTCTCTCTCTCTCTCTCTCTCTCTCTGTCTCTCTCTCTCCTCTCTAAAAATGAATAAATAAAATAAAATTAAAAAATTAAAAAAAAAAAAAAAAAGATTAAAAAAAAAAATGTTTAAAAAAAAAAAAAAAAAAAGCCTTATCTTACAAGCCAGACTCGGCCCTTCTCCCTTGTCAATTCTAACAGTAAACCAGTAGGGAGGTAACTGCAAAATTAGCAAGACCCAACGGGGAAGGATCCTGGGAGGAAAAAGCCAGCCCTCTTTTTCTCCTCTCCTTGCCAGCTCTGTCAAAGCTAGGCTTTAGTTTCTTCAAGACAGTGATCTCCTTGGAATGTAAATGGCCCAAGCTGCAGGACGGCTCCCAGAGCAAAGTTCCAGGTGGAACCCAAGAGGAAAGCAGGCCAGAGGTCAGCTCCCACACAGAGCAGGTATCCCAGCAAAACTGAGCCACATCATAGCGGGGTCCTCGCCCACTTCCTGGAGGTAGGCTTCTGCCCACTTCCTCCTTCACTCTGTGGCCATCAAGATGCTAGTTCTAAGGTAAGTTCTCATCTCTCTCAGAAAGGCTGCATTTGAATGGGGGTCTGTTAAAGACTAAAAGAAAGCTTTCGCACTCAAAAGAATAAAGGTCTAACTACAGAATGAATGTGGACAGAAACGACACTGAGACAGGACCTGTGCTGAGAACTTCAGCTGCCTCATCTGGCTTAGTCTTCACAACCCACCTGAGAAGTACATTCTCATTTTAGTTATGAAAAAAACTGGGACTCACAGTTAATTAACTTGCCCAAAGTCACAGAGCTATGAAGGAACTGACTTCAAACACCACCACAAAACAGTCTGCCTTTGATTCCAGGGCTTATGAGTTCTCACCCATTCCAGGATACTGACCCCTACCCTGCCAGTCCCCCCTTCTCCAACCATGCCAGGAGTGTGCCCCTCGTGAAAGCAGCTCCTAGACAGCCAGGAAGAGTGGAGCAGTAATGGCCATCAAGACATGCTCTCGGCCCTGGCCGATTGGCTCAGTGGTAGAGTGTCGGCCTGGCGTGCAGAAGTCCCAGGTTGGATTCCCAGCCAGGGCACACAGGAGAAGCGCCCATCTGCTTCTCCACCCCTCCCCCTCTCCTTCCTCTCTGTCTCTCTCTTCCCCTCCCGCAGCCAAGGCTCCATTGGAGCAAAGATGGCCCGGGTGCTGGGGATGGCTCTGTGGCCTCTGCCTCAGGCGCTAGAGGGGCTCTGGTCGCAACATAGCGACGCCCAGGATGGGCAGAGCATCGCCCCCTGGTGGGCAGAGTGTCGCCCCTGGTGGGCGTGCTGGGTGGATCCCGGTTGGGCACATGCGGGAGTCTGTCTGACTGTCTCTCCCCGTTTCCAGCTTCAGAAAAATACAAAAAAAAAAAAAAAAAAAAGACATGCTCTCTGCCCTGGCCGGTTAGCTCAGTGGGTTAGAGAGTTGTCCAGAAAAACAAGGTGGCAGGTCCCAGTCAGGGCACCCACAGGAAGCAACCAATGGGTGTGCAACTAAGTGGAACAGTAATTGGATGCTTCTCTCCCCTCCCTCTGTCTCTCTAAAATCAATCAATAAATAATATATATATATATTTTTTTTTTACAGAGAGACAGTCAGAGAGAGGGATAGACAGACAGAAACGAAGAGATGAGAAACATCAATCATTAGTTTTCCGTTGAGTGTTGCAACACCTTAGTTGTTCATTGATTGCTTTCTCACATGTGCCTTGACCGCGGGCCTTCAGCAGACCAAGTAACCCCTTGCTGGAGTCAGCGACCTTGGGTCCAAGCTGGTGAGCTTTTTGCTCAAACCAGATGAGCCTGCGCTCAAGCTGGCGACCTCGGGGTCTCGAACCTGGGTCCTCCGCATCCCAGTCCGACGCTCTATCCACTGCGCCACTGCCTGGTCAGGCCAATGAATAATTTTTAAAAATATACATGAAATCCTTCTTCAGAAAAAGACACAGGGGTGTTTGCAGGGCAAACTGTCTAGGTCGTTTCTGGAAGGCTGCCAACCCCCACAGGAGGCGTTCATTAGTGCTTATTAAAAAGCTAAAATTAAAAATAAAAAAAAAGCTAAAATTAAGGACTTTCGGTTTTTAAAATGTTTTACTGAGGCTCTATAAATTCCCTAAGAAGTTGGGATGATGCTAAACAGGAAAAGCAATTTTAGGTTTATAAGGAACAGGCTCTTACCTTAGCGCAAGCCCAGGACCTTCCAACAGTACCCCGTAGTCTCGCGAAATCTGTTTGGTCAAATCTGACAACAGCGCGATGTTCATGTGGCCCAATCCACCACTCTGATAAAAATGCAAACACGACTGGTTGTTAGCGGTGCGCTCTCACAACATTCTTGGCCAGGTAACAATGTCTGAGACAACAATGACGGCGACAGCAGTGGAGGAGCACCAACAACAGGCTGAGCCCTGATCCCAGTTCTAGGAACTCACTTCCCTTTCCAACTATCCTGGGCCAGATACTGTTAGCACCGCTCTTACAGATGAGGAAACTGAGGCATACAAAGGTTAAGTAACTTGCTCCAGGTCACAGCTAGAAGGGGACACAGCCAGGATTTAAACCCAGTCAATACTACAGATCCTTCTCTTTCTAATTCTTAAGGTATTTAGTTGATGATTAATTTCTGAAGTATAAAATTGAAAGAGTATTAAAAAAAAAGTGGTGAATTTGATACTGATAGTCCAGCACCTTAGAAATTTTGATTCTCTCAAGCAAGGTTTTTAGGCAAAAATACTGATTATGCAGACCGCTGAAATCAGAGAACCTACCGACCATCCCAAAGCTCTGCAGGGCACATGGGATCTACAGGGCACTGGCAAGAGGGAAGGCGACAGACCCAGCTGTTCCCCCTGCTTCCCGTTACTGTTTGTACCGTGGCAAATACAATTGTAGGCAGAGGCGGATTAAGATCGGTAGAGGCCCCGGGCACAGAAAGAGAAACAGGGAAAATAAAAATACATGTTAACCATATATATATATTTTTTTTCAATTTTTCTGAAGCTGGAAACAGGGAGAGACAGTCAGACAAACTCCCGCATGCGCCCGACCGGGATCCACCCGGCACGCCCACCAGGGGCGATGCTCTGCCCATCCTGGGCGTCGCCATGTTGCGACCAGAGCCACTCTAGCGCCTGAGGCAGAGGCCACAGAGCCATCCCCAGCACCCGGGCCATCTTTGCTCCAATGGAGCCTTGGCTGCGGGAGGGGAAGAGAGAGACAGAGAGGAAAGCGCGGCGGAGGGGTGGAGAAGCAAATGGGCGCTTCTCCTGTGTGCCCTGGCCGGGAATCGAACCCGGGTCCTCCTCACGCTAGGCCGACGCTCTACCGCTGAGCCAACTGGCCAGGGCATTAACCATATTTTTAAATAAATAAAAAATATTATGTATTCTTCATGCTAAAATTGCACATATGAAACCAAACTTGGTGTCATTAGAAAAAAATGTAAAGTTGGGGTTTCGCAGGGCCCCTCAGAAGTCGGGGCCCAGGACGCGCGCCCGGTGCACCTGCCTTTAAATCCACCTCTGCTTGTAGCAGGGAGTAAACGTGCACACAACGCCAAGGGAGACACAGACACAGCTGAACAGAATTTGCCATTAGGTGAGGACCCACAAATCGCCCATTTCAGACTGGACACGCTCTAATAACTTGCAGGCTAGTCTCTGAGGGGGTCTTTTGTGTTTAAGATCATCAGAGCGCAGGGAGGGCGCACGACGCTCGTACCTTCCTCGGTGTGTTGATCCAGGCGAGATGGGTGAAGTGCGAATCCACCGAAACAGCCACAACTTCACAGTTCACGTCGTGGAACTCGTTGGCTTTGTCACTAAAGGCGATAATTTCTGTAGGACACACAAAGGTGCTAGAGAAAAAGGGCAGAAATCCTCATCAGAGAATTTATAAAGAAGGCTTCAAAAACTGAATAAGTAGTCTAACTAGTTTCATTTGCTTAAAGGTAAAAAAGGCAAAATGGCTATAATCCTTACCGGGCCCACCTCTCTATTTAAGAACCATACTCAAAAATTGAGGGGTGGGGGGAGGGGAGGGAGTCTGAGAATAAAGAACAATTGTATTTAAATAAAGCAGCTTTATGAGAAACTCATTATCTTTATTTTTCCCATTTTCTCCCAGACCAGTAGAAACTTCCTGCAGAAAGCACAATCCAGGGTACACAAAACAGCCTCACTAAACCCTACCACATTACAAAGAACGCCACTCCATTCTCTACATTTGTCACTTGTAAACAAACTAGCTACAGATGCAAGCTGTACCGACAAGGGCACCAGTGACAAAGGCTCAGAAAGAACCCTCCCCTTGACAAGCAGCCTAATTAGAGACAGGCAATGTCAGCGTGCAAGCAGGGGTTTTGCTTGCTCTCCGGACGTTAAAGCATCCCAGAAACGATACTTACAAATCCAAAGGATAAAAAAAGAGCACCAAATATTTCCCCTTAAAGTCATCAAGGCTTAGTTCTTTGAACTCCCCGTTGACAACGGCTGTCCCCTTAAAATACGGTGCATGCTGGGTGACTGCAGGCGCGTGGCACGAGGAACCTGGAAAAACCCACAGGGCATGTAGAGTTCATCATTTGCTAAGCCAAGTACCTATCTGATTTTATTTAAACCTCTCAGAATAATTCATTAGTTCGACAAGGTGATGGTGCAGTAGATAGAGCGTCAACCTGGGATGCAGAGGGCCCAGATTCAAAGCCCCAAGGTCACCGGCTTGAATGCGGGGTCGCTGTCTTGAACAAGGGATCATAGACATGACCCCATGGTAACTGGCTTGAGCCCAAAGGTCGCTGGCTTGAGCAAGGGATCATTGGCTTGGCTGGAGTCTCTTCCCCCCATTAAGGCACAAATGAGAAGCAATCAATGAACAACTAAGGTGCCGGAACTAAAAACTGATGCCTCTCATCTCTCTCCTTTCCTGACTGTCCTTGTCTGTCCCTCCCTCCCTCTCTTGCTAAAATAATAACAATAATTCATTACTAGTACAAATTAATTAAGATTCAATTCAATTGTACTTCCTATGCAAATTTATTTTTCGTCCTATGGTTGTAGATTATATAGAAGTTCAACTGAGAGTGCTATGAACACTAAAAAGATGGCTGAAGACGGTAGCGATGGAATTCAGATGAAATTGAGGAAGACATGAGACTGGATACAAATCCTAAATATGGTTCAGATGTTGCCAAGTCCAGATGGGACAGGACAAATGGCACGGAGGAAGGAAGACAGCAAGTGTGGGAACAGCCGTGGCCCAGGGTGATGGGAACAGAGCAGGTGTACGTGGAAGGAAGAGTGGGACACAAAGCAAGAACGGCTGAAGGCCACGCTGTGACGGGCCTCAAATATCAGGGTGACAAGCCTGTTCTTTAAACACAGAGAGATAAGAGTCACCGGAGTTTTTCACGTAGGAGAGGAAAGATGAGTTGGCTGTTCTTAAGATTAGTCTGGCTGGGGGGGGGGGGCGTGGGGGGGGGGGGAAGAAGGGGAGCATGGGGAGTGGAGACCAGTGCGAGGTGATTTCAGTTATCTGAGTGAGAAGTATGGAGGGGGTGTGGCAGAGCGACCGGAAAGAAAGGCAAGAATTCAAGAGATGTCTGACCAGGCGGTGGCGCAGTGAATAGAGCATTGGACTGGGATGCAGAGGACCCAGGTTTGAGACCCCGAGGTCACCAGCTTGATGGCGGGTTCATCTGGTTTGAGCAAGGCTCACCAGCTTGGACCCAAGGTCACTGGCTCGAGCAAGGGGTTACTCAGTCTGCTGAAGGTCCACAGTCAAGGCACATATGAGAAAGCAATCAATGAACAATGAAGGTGTTGCAACGAAAAACTAATGATTGATGCTTCTCATCTCTCTCCGTTCCTGTCTGTCCCTGTCTATCCCTCTCTCTGACTCTACCTCTGTCTCTGTAAAAAAAAAGAAAAAAAAAAAAGAATTCAAGAGATGTGTCAGAACCAGAGAGGACTTGCTTCTACAAGGGACAGAGGAGATCAAGAGACAAGAGATCACGTGTCAAAATGCCTGAGCCTCAGAAACAATAGGAGCTGTTGGGAGTGGGAGTTTGGGACAGGTAACAAGAAAAGTTTTAGAGCTGTACCATCAAATCACTACTAGACAATTTTTAATGCTCCAGGGAGGTAAAATTGTAAAACTTTTTAGAGCATTTCACCTATAAACAAAGGCTCTGCTAAAGTATATCCTCCAAAGCAAGGCAAGCTTTTTAAAAAGCTGAGACAGCCTGACCAGGTGGTGGCGCAGTCGATAGAGCGTCGGACTGGGATGCAGAGGACCCGGGTTCGAGACCCCGAGGTCGCCAGCTTGAGTGCGGCCTCATCTGGTTTGAGGAAAAGCCCACCAGCTTGAACCCAAGGTCGCTGGCTCCAGCAAGGGGTTACTCGGTCTACTGAAGGCCTGCAGTCAAGGCACGTATGAGAAAGCAATCAATGAACAACTAAGGTGTCGCAATGCGCAATGAAAAACTAATGATTGATGCTTCTCATCTCTCTCTGTTCCTGTCTGTCTGTCCCTGTCTATCCCTCTCTCTGACTCACTCTCTGTCTCTGTAAAAAATAAATAAATAAATAAAAATTAAAAAAAAAAAAAAAAAAGCTGAGACAAATCTAAAGGAGGCATTTTCAAAGGCCAGTCATTATCTGAAGCCTATCTTAGCAAAGCCCACACTCTAGAAAAGGGAGTATAAATCTCAAGAAAGAGCTATGCTTCACTCAGATCATGGACGAGTCCATGGTCTACTGGAGCCAACTGGAGTCAGCACACAGGTTTAAATCCAAAAGCCTCAGTTCCCAACAGGCTGCCTGCCACTCCCACTTACCTCACTCACATCCCTCATGCCACATCTGAGCCACCCCCCGCCACCCATGTTCCTCAACACAGAATTAAAAATTCTGGTAACCAATAAGAAATGGGACAAAAGGGCAGATTGCCTCTCTGATCTCAGCCCTGGCTGCACATTAGAATCACTCAGTGAGATTTAAAAAAATGCTATTCCCTGGTCTCAATCCAGAGATTGACTTAATTTGTTTAGGGTGGGAGCGGGGCAGTGATAGGTGTTTCAGAGTTCCCCAGGTGAGTCTAATGGATAGCCAGGGTTCAGAGCCCCCATCCAGAGACGATGACTCATGTTGCCATTACCTGGATCAAAACAAGGCATGACACTTACTGGTGCTAAAGGCAAATTTCGCTTGACTGGAAGCAGACCACAAAATATTAGTCAAGCCTGCTCTTCGGGAAACAGCAGGTCTAAGGGCTGTGGAGGCAGAGACGCCCCAAGGTATGGCACTCACGTGTCGGGCAACCTAGGAAAAGAAACACTTTATATTAGGAAGTAGTTCCAGAATGACGGCCCTGCTGACAGGGCATAAGCCAATGGTGGCCTCAGCCGTCTTTGTTACTATGAACCAAATACCAGATCCCAAACTCTGAGAGTATGGGCTGGGTCTCCACATTCTTTTTTTTTTATTTTTTTTATTTTTAAAAAAAAATTTTTTTTTTTAATTCATTATAGAGAGGAGAGACAGAGAGAGAGAAGGGGGGAGGAGCTGGAAGCATCAACTCCCATATGTGCCTTGACCAGGCAAGCCCAGGGTTTCGAGCCGACGACCTCAGCATTTCCAGGTCGACGCTTTATCCACTGCGCCACCACAGGTCAGGCGGTCTCCACATTCTTAGCTTTCCTTCTGCTTCCTTCTTCTTCAAGAGATGTTGGTCAAAGGGTACGAAGTTGCAGTGATGTAGGATGAAGAAACCTAGACAGCTAATGTACAGCATGAGGGCTACACTGAATACTGTACTGAACCCTAGGACAAGCCAGCTGGGCAGATTTCAGGTGCTCTCATCACACACACAGTAAGGTAGCTATGTGAAGACAGATGTTCAACAGTTTGACTGTAGTAACCATTTACTGAAGAATATCAAATCATCATGTACACCTTATATATGTATGTGATTTTTACTTAAATAACAACAACAACAAAAAAGGACAGTAGCCTGACCAGGTGGTGGTGCAGTGGATAGAGCGTCGGACTGGGATGCGGAAGGACCCAGGTTGGAGACCCCGAGGTCGCCAGCTTGAGCGCAGGCTCATCTGGCTTGAGCAAAGAGCTCACCAGCTTAGACCCAAGGTCGCTGGCTCCAGCAAGGGGTTACTCAGTCTGCTGAAGGCCCGCGGTCAAGGCACATGTGAGAAAGCAATCAATGAACAACTAAGAAGTCGCAACGCGCAACGAGAAACTGATAATTGATGCTTCTCATCTCTCTCCGTTCCTGTCTGTCTGTCCCTGTCTATCTCTGCCTCTGTAAAAAAAAAAAAAAAAAAAAAGGACAGTAAAGGGAACCGTCTTCAAAGCAAAACAGGGGGCTCAAAATCCGGATTTGGCTAGGCCCATGCATTTAAGCCTTTTTGCCAAGACGATATGCTCAGGCCATCTACCATGTCAAGGTTTCCCGCAGAAAAGACAAGGCCCTTCCAGTCCCACAGACAAGCAAACAAGTAGAACAAAGTTCAGCCTCTAAGAAAATCTGGACAGGGCTCAAGGGAAATGTTTGCTCAATTTTGGCGTCCAGCATGACTCAGGAGAGCCTGCACTGAAACCCGCCATGAGAAAGAGGGTGGGCAGCGAGAGGGTAGTCGGCTTTGCCAGGAGAAAAGCGTGGGGGCAGACCGGGGCGTGGGGCGCGGGGGATGGGGGAGGGGACAGTGCCTTCTGCATTGTAGCACGTTGGTTTCCATCCAGCAGTTAGTGGATACTCATAGCCGCGCCTGGATGTAGGCATCATTCTACCTTTAAGTTAAGGAAGGTGAACTGAGATTCGGAAAGGCTAAGTCCTTTTCCAAGGTCATACAGTCTGTCACAGAACAGGGACCTGGGGTAGGTAACCCACCTCCAGGTCCAGGACCATGTGCTCAGGTGGACAGAGGACTAGGGACCTGCGACTCCTAGCGCGGAGGGATTACGGGAGGGAAACACAAGGCGAGGGTGCGAAGCAGGGCGGTTCTGCGCAGGCGCAGGGAGCCTTCCCTTAGAGGAGGCGGCCACTGGGTCCGTTACCCGGGGACACCCTCCAAGAAGAACGAAATTCCCTCAGACTGCAAAGGAGTGGGATTTTGTCTGGGAAGCACGTTCTCGGAGCCACCATATTGTCTCCGCACTCATTCCCAGCTGGCAGCCACTCACCGTAGCCCGAAGCAGCCTTCCCGCCGTGGCCGCCATCTTCAGTGCACAAGGGAGCCTCGGCGTGGACTGAGAAGCAGAGGAGGCGGGGCCTCTGGGCCGGGGCCCGGAAAGGGCGGGGCCTCGCCTTTCGGGGGCGGGGCCTAAGCTACAACGGTGGTAGGTGGAGGTGATCTACTTCCTTGCCGGCTTTTTGGGGCAGTCCGAATGTAACGATCTCTGATGAGTCCCTCAGCCCCTGTTATGAGTGGGAAATTACTATTATGGCTTCTGAGTACTTGGGAAAGCACTTTGTCTCTTAATTGTGGCCCAACCTAAAAAGGACTCATTCAGGTGGGAAGCTAGATGTTTATGTTATCTACGTTTGCTGCTGACTTGTTAACCTGAGAGGACTACTGTGTACACCTGTTCTTTAAAAGGCTCTCTTTCCTGTGTCGGCTTCTGCATGAAATGGAGTTAATTTTAATGCAATTAAGTAGGTCAGACACATTAAGGTTTTGCTGTCCTGAAAACCTTTGGGATGGTGTGTGGGCCTCTCTTCCCAATACTGGGAGGATTGGGACAAGTTTAAAATTTGTTTTATGTCGATGAGTAAAACTAAATCCTAAGTGGTGAGCATGGTATTTTGAAGCAAGGTCATTAAACAGATAAAACTCTCACAGTGCCCTCACAGTAAATGTGATTCTATCTGCAGACTCTGCCCACATTGGTATTTTCCAAACATCAGTCATTGCATTACCAACTTAGTTTGTTGAGTCTGCACATCACCTGCATATTATTTACTGTTTGAGTTGCTCTCCTTGGATATCTCTGCACCCTCTGCTCTTTTTTCTGAGCAGTCCTAGTGGGTTCTGCCCCTCCAGTTGAGGCTCACCATCTTGGATGAACCCCTCTCTCTTTTTCCCCCCTGGGTTCTATCTGCTTTGGTCTTCCTGCTGAGCTTGTGGGAAGAAGGCACTCACATGTGACAACCAGAAATGTCTCCAGACATTGCCAAATGTCCTCTGGGGGACAAAAATTGAAAAATTTTTGAAAAATCACTGCTCTATTGGCTCTAATGGCACAGGATCTGGAGCCACCAGGACATGGAATCACATTTCTGGTAAGTAACTTACTATTTTGGAGAGTAAGGCAGGTATCTTGGGCATCATGAATCCTTCATGGCTAGGCCAGTTGTTTAACTCTTCTATACCTCAGTTTCCACATCTTTCAGTAAAAGAATAATCATACCATCTAACTCAAAGCATTAGCTGTAGGAAGGGAGATAATACATGCAAAAAGCTTACTTGGCCCACGGGGGGTGTGTGTGTGTGTGTGTGTGTGTGTGTGTGTGTGTGTGAAGTAGATATTAGTTTTAATTTATCCACAAGCAGACATGCTACATTTTCAAAGAACTGGCACTGATTTTGAATACATTGTTTTTCTCTAAGTAAAGTTCCTCTTCCTCCTTTCACTGAGGAGTGAAGGATGAAGACTTTGCACAAGCACTGACCTCCAAACAGGCTCACATTATGCTCTTCTAGAAGCTAGAGGGACATGAAGTCAAGGAAAGGGAAAATGCCTACTACCTGCTCCCTGCAGCTCAATCCTCTCCGCCTTAAAGCTCCTGTACTAGGCTCTAACTCAAGAAACCTTAGGCCCTGTCTGGGTTGCGCAGTGGATAGACATTGCCCCGCATGCCAAGGTCACGGGTTTGATCCCCAGTCAGGGCACATATAAGAAGCAACCAGTTAGTGTACAACTAAATGGAACAACTAAGTGGAACAATTAGTTGATGATGCTTCTCTCTCTCTCTGTATCCCTTTCTCTCCCTCCCTCTCTCTCTCTCTCAAATCAATGGAAAAACTTTTTCAAAAAATAAAAGAAGTGCATATTTTTAAAAAACTTAATTTTTTATTTTAAAGCTAACTGTGAGTAATAAAGGTGACCACAATAGTAAGACACTTGTCAGACCCCCATCTACCTGAAATGAGTTTCAGCTATGATTAGAAAGACATCTCAAGCAATTCTAAGATTGATGTAATTTTCAGAGGTTTTTTTATTGTTATTATTGGATGTTGAATAGCTTAGTACAATTTTGAAAACTTGATCCAAGTTCTCTTCGACCATATTAATTTGTATCTACATTTTTTATATTTTCTTAATATACAGTATAATTTTCATCTTAAGAATGTACTGTGTTCTAGGTATCATTTTGCCTTTTCCCTCAGTGTAAATCATGCTAGGACATCTTGTACTTTTTATCTCTATAAATCTCGATCATTCCACAGTCATTCTTCACATCGGCATTTTAGGCATGTTCAACTAAGCATTACTGTTTCCCTCATACCGCCGGCGGCCCAACACCACAGCCCAATTCCCCAAACCTTTTGGTCACTGGAGAGGAAGTCTCACTGCTTATCGCTTCTTTCCCAAACAGGATGCTGGGGCGGTTGCCTGTAGTTAAAGAGTGGTCCTCAAGGCACTCAAGGGTTCATTGGCTCAGGGACATGAGAACCAAGGACATGTTGGGTCTCCTGGTCTGCAGATCTCTGTCTAAAGGTTGATCTCCCTTTCCCAAGGGAAATGAAACACTCTCAAATCTCAGGCCAAGAAGCCCAGGAGGAATTTCATATGTGAGCCTTCCTATGGCCTGTTCGGAACTGCTAAGCGAGTGGCCTTCAGCTAATCTGGGGCTACAACCAAAACTTCTGGAAGGACGCACACAGTCCTCCATTTGTGCATTCCAAGAAAGATAACTGTGGCTGGTGTTTGATCACCAATACCAGTTCTGTTCTTCCAGGCTGTCCGTGACCACCTCCTCGACCCGTCCAGTTGAGAGAGCCCTCCCTGATGCCTAGAAAGCATTGTACACATGTCTTTCTCATTCTCATCGCTTTTGTCATAACCCATTGGAATGTTCTTTGGCCTTGCCTGGGGCTTAACCATACTGGGAACTTCTTGAGGGTAGAGCTCATGGTTTACTCATCTCTGTGGCTAGGCTAGTGCCTGGCGCATATCGATTGCTCAGAAATAGTTTGTCAGATGAAAGAATAAACAGTGGCTGACATGATAGGCAAAACGTTCTTTCCACACATTCTGGAAAAAAATATCTTTCTGTTCAGCTTTCTCCAGCTGTCACAACAAGGACACAAACTGTTCCCGAAAGGAAAAAGACAGACTGACCTTGTCCTCATTACTGAAAGAGTAGAAAAATAACTGAAATTCTCCCTATTGAGTTTGGGAGAAGAGTTTTTGGGCCTCGTTGAGGGAAGGCAAATGAAAAGATATATGCTACTTTTTATGATAATTAGGAAAATACCTCCCTAGAACCACAAGTTAACATTCTGGTAGCTGGGGCTACAATTAGAGATGGCAAGCATCACTCTGGGTTTTGCTGAGTTCTTCCTCTTTCCAGGGCAAAAAACACAGGGAAATGGAGAGCAGCTTCTCCTTGCACATGATTTGGGGCCCCTCAGCGAGCCAGCCTTACCAGGGCTGGGAGACAGAGCCCATAAAAATGCATTGCAGCCTGACCAGGTGGTGGCGCAGTGGATGGAGCGTCGAACTGGGATGCGGAAGGACCCAGGTTCGAGACCCCGAGGTCGCCAGCTTGAGCGCGGGCTTATCTGGCTTGAGCAAAGAGCTCACCAACTTGGACCCAAGGTCACTGGCTCCAGCAGGGGGTTACTCGGTCTGCTGAAGGCCCATGGTCAAGGCACATGTGAGAAAGCAATCAATGAACAACTAAGAAGTCGCAACACGCAACGAGAAACTGATGATTGATGCTTCTCATCTCTCTCCGTTCCTGTCTGTCTGTCCCTGTCTATCTCTGCCTCTGTAAAAAAAAAAAAAAAAAAAAAAAAATGCATTGCAAACGGTAAGGTTTGGGGTATGTGTTACATGATTTGTGACCTGGCCCCAATCTTTCTGAAATGTTGGTGATGACAAGGAGTCACAGACTATTTAGGCAAGCAGGTATTTTGTTGTTGTTGTCGTTGGGGTGGAGGAAAAATTCACCAGAAGGGAAAGAGGCTCTTTTATTTTGGGAAAATACTTTGAGGGGCTTTTAGTTATTTGAGATCAAGCCAAATTCCTATTCTGGGATGAAGTTGGGAATAAAGAGGTAAACCATGTTGCATCATGCTTAAAAGGGCTGTCCTCATCAGGGAAGGCTGATTGCTGGGAATTCATCTCTTTCTGGGAAAAGCCAGGGTTGGAGGTCGGGTGGAGGAGGAGGGCCGGGATGGGGAACAGAAAGACAAGATTCAGGGGCTCCGTATGGTGTTTTCCTAAGTCAGATGCTGGGGGCCGGAGGGTAAGGGGTTGTGCTAAAAATCAAGACACTGTTCAGTTTTTGTTTTGTTTTTGGTCCCTTCCAAGTGGGAAAGATGACGTTAGAGAGGAAGGAGGATGAGAGGGTTGTGGGGAGCGTGAGCAGTCCCTCAGGTCAGATGGGTGGCAAAGCTCCTAATTTGGATTTTTTTTTTTTTTTTTTTTTTTGTATTTTTCTGAAGCTGGAAACGGGAGAGACAGTCAGACAGACTCCCGCATGCGCCCGACTGGGATCCACCCAGCACACCCACCAGGGGCAACACTCTGCCCACCAGGGGGCGATGCTCTGCCCCTCCGGGGCGTCGCTCTGCCACGACCAGAGCCACTCTAGCGCCTGGGGCAGAGGCCAAGGAGCCATCCCCAGCGCCCGGGCCATCTTTGCTCCAACGGAGCCTTGGCTGCAGGAGGGGAAGAGAGAGACAGAGAGGAAGGAGGGGGGGGTGGAGAAGCAAATGGGCGCTTCTCCTATGTGCCCTGGCCGGGAATCGAACCCGGGTCCCCCGCACGCCAGGCCGACGCTCTACCGCTGAGCCAACTGGCCAGGGCCTAATTTGGATTTTTTTTAAAAACATTTTGTTTCTTTATTTTAGGGAGGGAGAGAGAGAGAGAAGGGGAAGGAGCAGGAAGCCTCAACTCCCATATGTGCCTTGACCAAGCAAACCCAGGGTTTTGAACCGGCGACCTCAGTATTCTAGGTTGAGGCTTTATCCACTGCACCACCATAGGGCAGGCCTAGAATTTTCTAACAGAAATGCTTTTATCATGGCTCAAAGCCTCTTTCCTTCTGAAGAAGAGTCCTACTCCATCCCCTTCTCAGTTTGCCTGTTGTCCCCAAACTGTCATGATTTTGTGACATCGTTCAGCATGCTAATTATGCTAATTATATGCTAATAATGCTGGGGCCTCTGTTCGTTGATTTCTTCTTCCTCTTCTCCTCTGCCTGTCCCTTTGTCCACTCATCTGTTTCCTTGGCACTAGGCCTCTTGCCAATCTTCTGTCCTTCTTGCAAGGTCAGTGCCACTTGGTAAAAACGCTACAACATTTCTATCATGTTAGAAGACCATAGAGCAGAGTGGAATCAGGGACTCGTCTTGGAGTCCCAACTCTGCAACTTTTATTTCTCTGGACTGTAATTTCCTTTTCTATAAACTTAGAATAATTATACCTACTTACTCATCAGGCAGGTGAAAGCACTTTTCAAATTGTAAATTGTTAGCACATCAATAATTATTCATCACTTGGTCTAACTGAAGTATTCCTCAACTGTTACTTGGATTAAAATTTTAATTTATTTTTATTTTTTAAAAATTTATTCATTTTGGCCCTGGCTGGTTGGCTCAGCGGTAGAGCATCGGCCTGGCGTGCGGGGGACCCGGGTTCGATTCCCGGCCAGGGCACATAGGAGAAGCGCCCATTTGCTTCTCCACCCACCCCCCCTTCCTCTCTGTCTCTCTCTTCCCCTCCCGCAGCCAAGGCTCCATTGGAGCAAAGATGGCCCGGGCGCTGGGGATGGCTCCTTGGCCTCTGCCCCAGGCGCTAGAGTGGCTCTGGTCGCGGCAGAGCGACGCCCCGGAGGGGCAGAGCATCGCCCCCTGGTGGGCAGAGCGTCGCCCCTAGTGGGCGTGCCGGGTGGATCCCGGTCAGGCGCATGCGGGAGTCTGTCTGACTGTCTCTCCCCGTTTCCAGCTTCAGAAAAAAAAAAAATTATTCATTTTTAAAATTATTTATTTAGAAAGGAGAGAGAGAGAGAGGGAGAGAGAGAGAGAGAGAGTGAGAGGAGCAAGGGAGCAAGAAGCATCAACTCCCATATATGTCTTGACCAGGCAAGCCCAGGATTTCAAACCGGTGACCTCAGTGTTCCAGGTCAATGCTTTATCCACTGCGCCACCACAGGTCAGGCTATTCTTTTTTTTTTTTTTTTTTAGAGAGGGGGAAAGACAGAGACAGAGAGAGAGAGAGAAGGGGAGGAGGAGCAGGAAGCATCAACTCCCGTATGTGCCATGACCAGGCAAGCCGGGGGATTCAAACCTGCAACCTCAGCATTCCAGGTTGATGCTTTATCCACTGTGCCACCACAGGTTAGGTCTAAGTTTTTAATTTTTATTGAGGTTTTATTCACAGAACATAAAATTAACCATTTCAAAGTGAACAGGTCAGTGACATTTAGTGCATTCACAATGTTGGGGACCTGTGACATTTATCTAGTTCCAAAACATTTTGATCACTCCAAAATAATCCCCTTACCTGTAAAGCAGTTCCTCTCTCTTTCACCCTACACCGGTTCCTGTACAACCACCAACCTGTGTCTCTGTCTCTGTGAAATTTCTGGCTATTTCATATAAGTGGAATCATACAGTATTTGTCTTTTTGTGTTTGGTTTGAGGTTCATTCACATTGTAGCGTGTGTCAGCACTTCATTCATTTTCATGGCTGAATATCATTCCATTGTATGGATATACCACTATTTGTTTATATATTCATCTGTGGATGGACTGTAGAATTGTTTCCACCTTTTATTTTTTTGTAATTTTTCTGAAGTTGGAAACGGGGAGGCAGTCAGACAGACTCCCACATGCGCCAGACTGGGATCCACCCGGCATGCCCACCAGGGGGCGATGCTCTGCCCATCTGGGGCGTTGCTCTGTTGCAACCAGGGCCATTCTAGCGCCTGAGGCAGAGGCCACAAAGCAAAGCCATCCTCAGCGCCCGGGCCAACTTTGCTCCAATGGAGCCTTGGCTGCAGGAGGGGAAGGGAGAGACAGAGAGGAAGGAGAGGGGGAGGGGTGGAGAAGCAGATGGGCGCTTCTCCTATGTGCCCTGGCCGGGAATTGAACCTGAGACTACTGCACGCCAGGCTGACACTCTACCACTGAGCCAACCGGCCAGGGCCCATTTCCACCTTTTGACTATTCTAAAGTGCTGCTATGAACATCTGGGTACAAGTTTTGTGTGGACATAGGTTTTTAATTCTTTTAGATACATACCTAGGAATAGACTTGCTGAATTATATGTCAATTCTATTTAACTTTTTCAAGAATTCAGATTTTTTTAAAAGATTTGATTTTTTTAATGTTTATTTTACTGATTTAGAGAAAGGAAGGGAGAGAGCAGGAAAGAGACAGGAACATCTATTTCTGTATGTGCCCTGACCGAGGATTGAACCAGCAACCTCTGTGCTTTGGGATGATATTTTAACCAGCTGAGCTATCTGGCCAGGGCAGAGTTTTTTTGTTTGTTGGGTTTTTTTAGAAAAAAAATTGACAAAAATCAACAGTTGATGAAACTATTCTATAATTTGGTTATGATGGTGGTTACACAAGTATATGCAGATGTCTAAATTCATACAACTAAACACCAAAAGGAGTGTGTTTTATTTTACTGTATGTAAATTTAAAACAAAATTTTAGATGACAAAAAAGAAAAGAAATGCTCATTAACTTTTTTATAAAATCATTATCTTAATGTTATGGGAAGGACTAGTAATAATAAAAATGTTCATCAATGGATGAGTAGTTCAATGAGTTATGGTCCAGCTATTCAATGAAATAAGTATCCTGTGTTCTTAATAAGAACATGCCAACCCTCCCCCAAACACAGAGAGGCCGAATTCAGCCTGGGGAGGAGAGTTGTTGCAATCCCAGTTGGTTCCTGGAGCACACGCGGGTTGTGGAGTTTGAGATGTAAGTAATGGAAATGTTCTGTAGCCCAATAACTACTTCGCAAGGAGACTGCCTTTACAGCATGTGGGAACTCTTTGCATTGTAAAGGGACCGGCCTAGCACACTCGTGGACTCATTTAGACCACAAAATGTGGAGTCCGAGGCTTCCTTTGTCATTTGGGGGCTGGCTGCAGCTCTCCAGAGTCCATGCTAGATGGCATCCTCTCTCTACGGAGCAGACTTTGACAGCCACGGGGAGTGAGTGCAACCTGTGGGTTCTTGCACAGAGCTTATTTCTATAGCATGGTAACCTATGCCTTTGCTTCTCTGGGAGGAAATTAAGGTGCTCCAAATCAATTGGGCAAATTAGAGACCATATTCTTTTTTTATTTTTAACAGAGACAGAGAGAGAGTCAGAGAGAGGGATAGATAGGGACAGACAGACAGGAATGAAGAAAGATGAGAAGCATCAATCATCAGTTTTTCGTTGCAACACCTTAGTTGTTCATTGATTGCTTTCTCATATGTGCCTTGACCGTGGGCCTTCAGCAGACCGAGTAACCCCTTGCTTGAGCCAGCGATGTCCAAGCTGGTGAGATGACCTTGGGTCCAAACCAGATGACCTCGCGCGACCTCGGGATCTGAAGCCTGGGTCCTCCGCATCCCAGTTTGATGCTCTATGCACTGCGCCATCGCCTAGTCAGGCCATATTCTATTTTATGTAATTGTCAAAGAGCAATCTGTGCAAAACATTACATTTTTAAAACTGAAAATTTGTTAGACTCTATTTAGCATATAACTGGCTAGCTATCTGAGACTTCAAGAAGGAAGCATGTATGCCTTTCTTTTATTGGGTCAATTAAATATTCACAAACCTGCAGTGGCCTACCTTAGGACAGCAAAAGTTTTGTACTAAGGTCTCAAAGATAATTAGGCCCAGAGTCTCTGGAATGAGAGCAAGTTTATGTTATTGCAGCATTAAGATCGAAAGCTCTGGAGCCCATCTCACCTATGAGTCTCTGGTAGTAAGGGCTTTTCACGTTGCATTCAATTCATCTCACCTCCTCCTTCTCATTAAGAAGCAATTCTACCTTTATTGTCAGGACTGTATCCACATTTCTATTGTAGGCTACCATGTTCAAACAAATGAACCTGGCTTTGGGCAGGTCAGAAACAGACCATAAATGATGGTTTGGAATCTTTGCTTATCTGTATTAACAGAAAATCATTGGCTTTTAAGTAGATTATGTGAGAAGAGCCTGTTTTTCCTCTTCCCATGGTGAATTAATTTTTTATACTGTTTCTGTGTGACTTCCTTACCGATTTGAACATTTTCCCTCCATCTAAATCTATCTGATTGCTCAGCACTGAACCAAACAAAAATGGTACTTTCTGTGCACCATTTTGGGGATAAATATTTTGTGTTTCACTCAGTCAGAAAGTGAATTGAAATCGGTCTGCTTAGTTTCCTTTAAAATTGTACGATCAGGCCCTGGCTGGATAGTTTGGTTGGTTAGAGAATTTTTCCGATGCGCACAGGTTGTGGGTTCGATCCCTGGTCAGGGCACATACAGAAACAGATCAATTTTTTTTCTCTGTCTGTCTCTCTCCCTTCCTCTCTCTCTAAAATAAATAAATAAATAAATAAATAATTTTTAAAAATTTTATGATCAGTCTATCTACTGGGCTGATCACAGGAGACCACTGTATCTGAGGACAGAGGAACAGTCAGACTGCTGGAAGGTCCAGGCACTGAGAGATTGCCCATGGCTTTCTGTGATGTTGACCTCTGACACTAGGAGGCCAATCTCCCCTGCTTTTCCCTTTTTATCTCTGACCTGGCAGGAATGTGGGAGTTTTGATAGTTAACTAGTATGGAATAACCAGCACCCCAGAGGCACAGGTGGGGTTGAGTGACGCCATATTCAAAGTCAGCCAATATCGCCAAATGCTCACTTCATGTAAGGCGATTACCATGTTCAGGACTTCAAGTAGGAAGGCAGACACTTAACTAAATAAGTGGCCTCACCACCCACTTAGCAGTTGCCCTTGGTCAACAGACTACTAAATACAGTGGAGGCAACAACTTTTTAGCAATTTAGTGCCCGAGTAAGTCTACTGTGGGGGCTTGCCTGAGTGCACATGGCACCAGGGAAGGAGGCCTTGTCGTCTCACTGAAGACTGTGGCACCAGGTGCACAGAGACCACATGTGCTTGGGACCATCAGCAGACATGTGCATTTCATCAGGATCTCTTTTCTGAACTTGCTGTTAAGAACCCAGCCAATGACCCTGGGAAGTCTTGTTACCAAGCTGGGTGTTTAGATGCCCATAGATTTTAATTATCCAGCAACACCAGAGTGAAGCATCCCAACAGATTTGTTAAGATTTGCTGGTTCACCATTTTGTTTTTTTTAAAGCAATCGTTTCTGTGTTTTTTAAAAATTAATTAATTAACTAATTAATTTTGTGACAGAGACAGAGAGAGTCAGAAAGAAGGACAGATGGAAGGGAGAGAGATGAGAAGCATCAGTTCTTCGTTGCAGCACCTTAGTTGTTCATTGATTGATTTCTCATATGTGCCCTGACTGGGGGGCTACAGCAGAACGAGTGACCCCTTTTGCTTGAGCCAGCGACCTTGGGCTCAAGCTGGTGAGCCTTGCTCAAACCAGATGAGCCCGCGCTCAAGCTGGCGACCTTGGTGTCTCGAACCTGGGTCCTCCGCATCCCAGTCCGACACTCTATCCACTGCGCCACCACCCAGTCAGGCTTGTTTCTGTTTTTTTTTTTTTTTTTTTTTCCAACTTTTTTTTTTTTTTTTTTTACAGAGAGAGAGTCAGAGAGAGGGATAGATAGGGACAGACAGACAGGAATGGAGAGATGAGAAGCATCAATCATTAGTTTTTCATTGTGCATTGCGACACCTTAGTTGTTCATTGATTGCTTTCTCATATGTGCCTTGACCACGGGCCTTCAGCAGACTGAGTAACCCCTTGCTCAAGCCAGCTACCTTGGGTCCAAGCTGGTGAGCTTTTTGCTCAAACCAGATGAGCCCGCGCTCAAGCTGGTGACCTCGGGGTCTCAAACCTGGGTCCTCAGCATCCCAGTCAGATGCTCAATCCACTGCGCCACCGCCTGGTCAGGCAGGCTTGTTTCTGTTTTTAATTTTTTTAATGTTTAATGACTTTTCTACAGAGAGAGAGGAAGAGAGAGAGACATCAATTTGTTCCATTTTTTTATGCATTTATTGGTTGATTCTTGTATGTGCTCTGACTGGGGATTGAACCTACAACCTTAGCACATCAAGACAGCACTCACTCTACAGCTGGTTCATCTTGAATCAAAGGCTGCTCAGGCCCGACTGCTTGGCAGTGATCTTTTCAAAGTGTGTTGCTTGGAGGTCAGTTTTTCCCGAAAGCGTGTTACTTCAACTACTCACACTTCATAAATATGATGGGTTAGGATGAATAAAAAGTTTTAAAGTAACTTGACTTTAAAGAAAAATATTAATAGAAGAATGACAGGTGGTCTACACCATGGCAAAATTTTTAATGTTAAATTTGGTAACTACCCAGGCCATCAACGAAAGGACGTCTCAGAGGGAGGGAATGCAACTGGAAACCTCATGACTCCAACCCCACTTTCAGATCTCATTTCTCCTCCTTAGAATCTTCCCAGGTGCCTGAAATTACTTCTTTCTCTCCGTTTCCAAGTCCTTTGTGTCCACAATGGCCCTTATTCCACTTTATCTCGGCGGGTTGCCTCCCAGTCTGCCTTCCTTCCCAGTGCTGCGCTCTTCTGGGAAATCACCTTTGTATTCCCTACAATGCTTGACACACATAAAGCTAAACTTTGAAGAATGAGAGAATAAATGGGAGAATGAAAACACTCTCTCCAGCTGTTTTCTAATGATCAGAAAGCTGTGGGGCAAAGAGCGGAATGAAAACTCCAACTTAGGCACTGTTCAAAAAGCCAATTTGATTATTCAGGCCAAAGCAATCCACATTTTAGGATGAAGATAGGTTTGTGATGTTCTGGAATAGTTCATTCGTATTTACAACAACTCTGACCAACGCCCTGGCCAGGTAACTCAGCTGGTTACCACATGATCCTGATATATCAGGGGTGCGGGTTGGATCTACAACTGGTTAAAGCACATACCTGAGTCAGCCAACGAATGCATAAATGGGTGGAACAACAGATCAATGTTTCTCTCCTTCTCTCTTTAAAATCAATCAATAATAATAATAATAAAAGTACTCTGACTGAGCAGCTTTATCTATGCATTATAGGTGCCAGCAGAATGAGATTTCCTATTTCTTTTGCATTTCTAGCTCAGCTGCTACTGAGTGGATTGGAAGTCACTGTTTATCTCTGGCATATTCCCATCCCTATCAAACTCACCCAGCCCTCCATTTGGATTTCCATTCGTGCTGTCAGCCAGCAAGATTCCCTACTTACCTATTGATATTTAATGGGCCATTCTTCCTTGAATCAAACTCATTTTTCAAGAGGACTGAGTAGTTAATGCAGTTAATTGCAAGGAATGAAGCTATAATGGTGGAATTGTGGATGGAGATGGAAAACCTCCTCAAGTCTTAATCATTTAGCCAACTGCCTTCTTACAATACAACTTAATTTCCCTCAGCAGTCAAACAGAAGAATTGCAACCAAGTTCTGCCTGCCAGCCTGCTCTACCCAGAAATTAAATGCATAGACTCTGAGTCAGACTGCTAGGTTCAAATCTCAGGTTGCCTACTTATTATTGCGTGACCTTAAAGCAAGTTATAAAACCTCTCCTAACCTGATGACTTTACCTATAAAATGGGGCTATGTTCTTTACCTCATCCAGATATTGTGGTCAATGAAATAATCCATGTAAAGCAGTGGTCCCCAACCTTTTTTTGGGCCACAGACCAGTTTAATATCAGAAAATATTTTCATGGACCGGCCTTTAGGGTGGGACGGATAAATGTATCACGTGACCGAGACAAGCATCAAGAGTGAGTCTTAGACGGATGTAACAGAGGGAATCTGGTAATTTTTTAAAAATAAAACATTGTTCAGACTTAAATATAAATAAAACGGAAATAATGTAAGTTATTTATTCTTTTTCTGCGGACCGGTACCAAATGGCCCACGGACTGGTACCGGTCCAAAGCCTGGGGGTTGGGGACCACTGATGGATGAAAAGCACTTAGCGCAGGACCTGGGCTGCAATTGGTATCCAATAAATCTAGCCATTATCATTTCATTCTTACATTGGAATGTCCTGATTTCTTCATAGAGGCACAGATACTTGAAGTACAGCCATTTGTTTTGTAGGCAAGATGTACTACCATGTGGCAGAGAGAGCAACAGATAGGCTTTTGCTTGCTAAGTGACCATGCAGAGCCCACATATTTTATCTGGTCTGTTTCACATCTGTAAAAGGAGTGAGGACAGGCAGGGATCTTCCAGTGTTACAAGCTCAAATGCCTACAGAGATGAGATAGGTAAAAATCACTGGTGACTTGGGCTGGGTAGGAGACATTAGAGGGTAGTGGGGATTATAGGTAACTGTAGAGCTTTGCTACTCAAAGTGTGGTGTATGGACTGGCAATCTTGACAGAGCCTTGGAGTTTGTTAGAAATAGCAGAATCTTAGGACCCATCACAGAGCCAGAATCTACATTTTAACAAGAGCATTAGATAACATGTATGTACATAAAGGTTTGAGAAGGCTGCTATGGAGCACAAGTCATCTAAAGGCATTCAAAATTAGTTTGTTTGTTTTTTCTTTTTAATTTTTTTTTTTATTTTTTTTATTTTTTTTGAAGCTGGAAACAGGGAGAGACCGTCAGACTCCCGCATGCGCCCGACCGGGATCCACCCGGCACGCCCACCAGGGGCGAGGCTCTGCCCACCAGGGGGCGACGCTCTGCCCCTCCGGGCCTCGCTTTGCCGAGACCAGAGCCACTCTAGCGCCTGGGGCAGAGGCCAAGGAGCCATCCCCAGCGCCCGGGCCGTCTTTGCTCCAATGGAGCCTTGGCTGCAGGAGGGGAAGAGAGAGACAGAGAGGAAGGAGGGGGGGTGTGTGGAGAAGCAAATGGGCGCCCCTCCTATGTGCCCTGGCCGGGAATCGAACCCGGGTCCCCTGCACGCCAGGCCGACGCTCTACCGCTGAGCCAACCGGCCAGGGCCTTTTTTTTCTTTTTAAAATGTCAGCCAAAATAAACTTAGGGCTACATCAGGCCTTAGGCAGCCAGCAAGTGATCATTGTAGTTGGCGGCTCTGAGGATTCTCTGCCAGCTCTAGGATTCTCTCTCTGAGACCTTTCCATTATATGTTAGGGCTCTGGGCATGTAGATATGTAGCCAAGACGAAGTCTGAGTTGCTTAGAACAGTAAATACTGGAGTGGAAGATGCCTAAGAAGTCATCTGCTCAGCTCCTGGCCTTCTAACAGGTAAACTGCTATGGCCCCTACTTTGCAGAAGACAAGGCGAGAGGTCCTAGGAGACCCAGTGCCTCAAATCCAGACACTAGGAAGTGGTGGTGGTGGTGGGTATATTCCATTAGGAAACAAACAATCCTGTGTTATTGGAATCAGCAACCATTCTGGTTTCCTAGTTCTGGAAAGTCTATTAATTTCTTTATAGTCTCCAATGCCTAATAATTGTTCTCCGTTTCTCTCGGCACCTCCCTGCCACTTCCTGGCAGCCCTGGGGACAGAAGGTTTCCTCCTTTTGCACAGAGAAGGCCCATAGCAAGCATCTGAACGGATATCCGGCCCACAGGATGCAGAGGAGGCAAAGGCCTCATTGTTCTTAGGGCCAGTCTGCCCCTCCCCCAGGCCAGAGGACGCTCATCGCAGACCCCCGGGTTGACCGAGGGTCCATTTCCCAGTAGTAGGGACTTCAGAGTAAGAGAGGCTGAATGTTCTGAGTCTGATGTTTTGGGCATACAGCAGAAAGGCGCTAAGAGCCCCAATATAAATAAGCCCGGGATTTGAAATTGCATTTCCAACACCAGCTTGGCGCTGTTACTCATTAACGTTCCCCACTGCCGACTCAGGCGATTCCGTCTGCGTTTTTATTAATCTGAAAGAGTTTGGTTGTAATGGGGCTCGATGATTTGCAGACCCCGCGTGCTAGAAGGCAGTTTATTAGCTCAACGGGTCGCTTCCCACGTAGGGACCCCTGGAGTCCCCGCCATTCGGGTGCGGGCCGTCCCGGGCGCCGCCGGACGCAGTTCGCTTGGACCCGCCGCCCGCCCCATCCCGCGGCCGCCGGGGGGCGCTCGGGCTGCGCGGCCATCGACGAGGCCGCCAGTGCCGGGTCGCCGCGGAGTTGCAGACTCCTTCACGCCCTTGGAGGAAACAAAGTCCACCTTTGTCGGCGGCCGGGCACGTGTGCGTGTGAGACGGAGCACGGGCACCGGCCGCCGGGTGCGGGCCCGCGGGCGCGTCTCGCTGCTTCTGGGCTGCAGCCCCCGCGCGGGCCCGGCGTGGCCCAGAGGAAGGGGGTGCGGCGCACCGCCGGGCTAGGCCGAACTTCCTTCCATCCCGAGTACGTCCCGAGGGTCGGTCTGACCCGCACGGGCTCCTGCCGGGCCGCGGCGCTTTGCCAGCCTCCGCCCGGGCCTGTGGACTTCGCTTTCCGCTCTCGGCAGGGCGGGAAGCGGACGAGCCGGAGCCTGGAGCGTGGGCGTGCGACTCCGGGCCTCGGCACTGAGGCTCCCACCCAGCCGGGCCACCTTAGATTACCCCGCCGCCTCTCGCAGCGCCGCGCCCGCCTTCACACTGGGTGCGGGTACCGGGGCGGGTCTTGGACTCCGGCTGCTGCACACCACCCTGGCCCCCAGCGCGGCGCGCCGGGAAGACTACAAGTCCCAGCGGGCCCCGCGCCGCCATCGCCGAGATAGTAGGCGCGGCCCGGCCTGGCGCTTGCGCAGTACGGCCGCCCAAGCCTGCTAGTACCACACCCCCAGGAGGGACGGAGGGGAGCCAGAAGCATCCGAGGCATTAAAGCATCTGAGGGAGCCGGAGGGGAGGAGAATGGAGTGACAGAGAAACGCGGAGGGTGGGGGGTGGGGGGGAAGACTGTTGAGGGAGGGGGGGAGGGGGGACACAGAGGGAGGAAGAAGCGGCGGCGGCGGCTCCTCTTTGCAAGAGGGGGAAAACTCTGAAGGATAAGAGCAGGAATAATGCGGTAGGAAAGGCGGGCTCCCGGCTCCCGGCTCCGGCTCCGGCTCCTGCAGCAGCGGCGGCAGCCCGAGCAGCGGCAGCAGCAGCGGCAGCACCCCCCAGGCGCTGACAGCCCCGCCGGCCGGCTCCCTCGCTGACCGCCGACTGTCAATGGAGCTGGAAAACATCGTGGCCAACACGGTCTTGTTGAAAGCCAGGGAAGGTAAGAGGCAGCGCTGGTGCGTGCCTGGCTCGTTCGCCGCGGGCCAGGGTGCGGGTGTCGGGTGGCGTGCGGGCAGGGGCGCGTGTGTGCAGGATGCCCGCAGTGAGTTGGTCGCGAGCAGGACACCTCGGAGAGCTGCTCTGCAAACGCTTCAGGGTTCCTGCTCGTGGGCTCAGAGAAGCTAGAGTTGGGTAGAGAAGGAGAAACATCGAGGTTGCAGGGGTTAGGATGATAAAATATACCCTAGTTTCCTGCTCTAACCTTGCAGACATCTCGGCAGCTGTTGAAAAGGTCAGTTGGAAAAGCATTCATTCAGGAAGACATGGACAAACATGCAAATAAAATAGCTTTTCGAGTCGGCCCGGGATGGTTCTATGAGTGTGAACTGGTGTGTGTTTGAGTGTGTGTGTGTGTGTGGGTGTGTGTGTGTGTGTGTGGTGGGTGGTGGAATGAGCAGAAGCCAAGTCTTTGCTTGCGCAGGCTGAGTTGATACAGGCTATTGCTGGAAACCATCCGCTGGGAATGTTTCTTAGGGAAATCCCGTCGTGTGGAAGGAAGCCTTTTAAAGGCAAAGATGTTGAGGAATTAGTCTGTTCCTAGAATAACGAAAGGATGGCTGTACAAATCACCTAGAATAATTTAGGGTTTCAGAGGTTGTTTTTTGTGGGGTGGGTGGAGATGCTGAATTGTTTGATTTTGGTTCCGTTAAAAGAAAGGTAAGTGTGCCGGTGCTTAAGTGCGTTTTGGGTGCAAATCATTACATTTTCTGCATTTAGCTGGCAGGAGATGTCTAAATGGAGTGCGGAATATCCTGAAGTCAAAGCTATAAACATACGTTTTGACGGTTCCTTGAGATGAAAAGAAAAAAAAAAGTGGCCCAGAAACTTAGATGGTTCCTGAAATGATTGTGTGCCTGTAAACATACATATTTAGGAACACCTGGGATTTATGTAACCTCTCTTTTGCAAGATTTGAGCTCTGGCGTGCAGCCTTTTATAAAACGGGGAAGTGGTTTTTCCCTTTCATGGGAGGAGGCTTTATTTGACACCCAAGGTGGGAGGCAGCCTAAGTAAGGTCTTGACTTCAGAAGGCTACTCGGGGAGCAGCCCACGAAAATGCCATACTTACTTCTTAATATTTTCATTCACCCACTTTGATGAATGCAGGAAGAATTTTTGGCCAGCAATAAAACGACTTGTGTTTATCCAGCCGGTTCCATCACCTTGTGGCTCTGTACACGCTGTGCTGGTTGGGTGATGCAGAGCCTAGCAATTCAATCCAGCGTTCACGTCGTAATTTTGTCGTCACTTGTCGCTCTACAGCAGCTGCCTAGAAGGTCTGCTTTGAAAACCCCAGCAGAGTTTCAAGTATGCGGGTCTAGCCCCCGCCGGCGCCCCCCAATTGCTCAGCTTCGGTGTGAGAACAGATTTGTAGGAGAGGCAGCTACTTGGCAACTTCAGGGTCTAGGGCCTGATTTTCTTTCTTTTTGCCTAATCCGAAATTTTAGCGAGCTGGATCAAGGTGGGGGCTGGTGGGCTCTCCTCTGGACTGGGCAGTGCATCTTGGAGGGAGGAAGTGGAGAAAACAGAGCCCCCACCCCGCCCATTCTCAGCCTTTGCAGCTGCCACCTAGTGGTGGGACTTTGGTGTACATCTCAGGGCTGGGGGCTGGAAGTTTTTCTCCCTCCCTCCATTCTGAAATGACTTCTTCGGAAGTCAGTGGATAGGATGATGCTGGGTGCTTTGCAAGTTTCACTGGTGTCCCCTGTTGTCCAGGAAATTCTCCCTAGATTTGCTGCTCCACACGTTCCTTTGCCTGGGGCATGCTTTTTCCCTTTTCTTCAGATTTGGTTGCTTCTTTTAAAGCAAAATGTTATCAGTTTTATCCCCAAAATTGGTCTCTCCCCCTTTTTTTATCACTGAAATGAATTCATTGCCTGATATTTGGGTTATTCAGGTCAACAAATTGTTTCAGAACCTTAGGGGAGAGTATTGCAGGCTGGAGTATTATACGAAATCACGGAATTACAGTAATTAAAAGCACTCAAGAATGTGCCTTACATTTCCTTTTTTTTTTTTTTTTGTATTTTTTCTGAAGCTGGAAACGGGGAAGCAGTTAGACTTCCGCATGTGCCCGACTTGGATCCACCCGGCATGCCCACCAGGGGGCGCTGCTCTGCCCATCCAGGGCATCACTGTTGTGACCAGAGCCATTCTAGCACTTGAGGCAGAGGCCATGGAGCCATCCCCAGTGCCCGGGCCATCTTTGCTCCCATGGAGCCTTGGCTGCGGGAGGGGAAGAGAGAGACAGAGAAGAAGGAGAGGGGGAGGGGTGGAGAAGCAGATGGGCGCTTCTCCTGTGTGCCCTGGCCGGGAATCGAACCTGGAACTTCCGCACGCCAGGCCGACGCTCTACCACTGAGCCAACCGGCCAGGGCCGTGCCTTACATTTCTTGTCCTTTTAGAGTCTTTTCCATTTCTTTCTTTTTTTTTTTTTTGTATTTTTCTGAAGCTGGAAACGGGGAGAGACAGTCAGACAGACTCCCGCATGCGCCCGACCGGGATCCACCCGGCACGCCCACCAGGGGGCGACGCTCTGCCCACCAGGGGGCGATGCTCTGCCCCTCCGGGGCGTCGCTCTGCCGGGACCAGAGCCACTCTAGCGCCTGGGGCAGAGGCCAAGGAGCCATCCCCAGCGCCCAGGCCATCTTTGCTCCAATGGAGCCTTGGCTGCGGGAGGGGAAGAGAGAGACAGAGAGGAAGGAGGGGGGGGGTGGAGAAGCAAATGGGCGCTTCTCCTATGTGCCCTGGCCGGGAATCGAACCTGGGTCCCCCGCACGCCAGGCCGACGCTCTACCGCTGAGCCAACCGGCCCTGTTTGAGAGTTTGGTGGTCATCTCATGGTGAGAACATAGCTCTTGACGATGCTTTTGAATTGGAAAGGATCTTGCCTGCAAGGAAATAGACTGCCACATCAATGAGAAAAATTAATCACTTACATGGATACTTCCTTTGTAAATTCATGTTTCTTTCTCTCTTTCTGTTCTCTAAACAGAAGCCACAAGTTTTAGTGCTCCTATTTTCTTCTTGCTGGATCTTTATTAAATATTTGAGCACATACATTGTAATTAATGTGGAAGTGTTTTAGAAATAAAAGCAATTTATTTTTCTCTTAGTTCTCATATATTTGAAGTCATTCTTTTATTTTTTTAAAAGTTTTATTTATTTATTTTAGAGAAGGGAGAGAGAGAGAGAAATGTGGATTTGTTGTTCTACTTATGCGTTTATTGGTTGATTCATTTTCTTAAAGATTTTATTTATTGATTTTAGAGAGAGGAGAGAAAGAAGGAGGGAGTGGGAAGCATCAACTTGTAGTAGTTGCTTCTAGTAAGTGCCTTGACCGGGCAACCCCAGGTTTCGAATCAGTGACCTCAGCATTCCAGGTCGATGCTTTGTCCACTGTGCCACCACAGGTCAGACCATTGGCTGAGTCTTGTATGTGCCCTGACTTGGGATTGAATCTGCAACCTTGGCATATTAGGAGGAGACGCTAACCAACTGAGCTACCCAGCCAGGGCTGGAGTCATTCTTTTTAAAAAATTATTATTTAGCCCTGGCCGGTTGGCTCAGCGGTAGAGCGTCGGCCTAGCGTGCGGAGGACCCGGGTTCGATTCCTGGCCAGGGCACACAGGAGAAGCGCCCACTTGCTTCTCCACCCCTCCGCTGCGCTTTCCTCTCTGTCTCTCTCTTCCCCTCCCGCAGCCAAGGCTCCATTGGAGCAAAGATGGCCCGGGCGCTGGGGATGGCTCTGTGGCCTCTGCCCCAGGCGCTAGAGTGGCTCTGGTCGCAACATGGCGACGCCCAGGATGGGCAGAGCACCGCCCCCTGGTGGGCAGAGCGTCGCCCCTGGTGGGCGTGCCGGGTGGATCCCGGTCGGGCGCATGCGGGAGTCTGACTATCTCTCCCTGTTTCCAGCTTCAGAAAAATGAAAAAAAATATATATATATTTAAATTTATTTGTTTTAGAGAAGAGAGAGAGAGAGAGAGAGAGAGAGAGAAGGGGGAGGAGGAGTGAGAGGCATCAACTCCTATATGTATCTTGACCAAGCAAGCCCAGAGTTTTGAACCGGCAACCTCAACATTCCAGGTCGATGCTTTATCCACTGTGCCACCACAGGTCAGGCCTGCAGTCATTCTATTAAGTAATTCTGCAAATAATTACATTATCTAAATATTAACAAGTGAAATCTCTAGCCAATTTAGTGAAATATCTAACATAAAATTTATAGTTTCTTTAAAAAATCTGAGTTGTTTAGAATGTTTAAAAACACTTCTTATTTGGCTGGTCAGGGCACATACAAGAATCAACCAATGAATGCATAAAGAACCAATCCATGTTTCTTTCTCTGTCTTTGAAATGAATAAATAAAAGATATCTTTTTAAACATTAAAAAATAAAAATGAGCCTGACCTGTGGTGATGCAGTGAATCAAGAGTCGACCTGGAACACTGAAGTTGCCGGTTCAAAACCCTGGGCTTGCCGGGTCAAGGCACGTGTGAGAGTTGACGCTTCCTGCTCCTCCCCCTTCTCTCTCTCTCTCTCTCTCTCTCTCTCTCCTCTAAAAAAAAATTGAATAAATAAATAAAAAGAATTATAAATAAATAAAAATGAAAACACTTCTTGAAAATTTTTATGAATGATTACAGATGAGAAATATAACTGGTGTATATGAAATTTAATTTAGTTCACTTAAAAATATATTGTAAACAATCTGAAATGTGGCTTTCAAGTAAAAGTCATATTTGTCCCACACAATAGAGAAACAGGCCTTGAAGAAAGACAGACACACTTTGCAAATGCTATAAAGGATTTGTAAGTTGTCCATGTCGTGGATAATTATGAGGCTTATCTTTTGTTATTATTATGCATTCTGAAAGGCAGACTCTTAAAATAATAAAGCGTGTATAAAGTGGAAAACATGAATATAGCAATAAAATAAATCTATAAGCATATTAAACTGATTCACTGTTAGTGAATAGGAAAAGTAGCAAGCAAATTGCACCTTGGTGACAGTTGTTTTGAAATAAGAAAAGATTGAGATCTAGGTTCAAAATTTTAAACCACTCAAATATATTTTGTGAGCTGTTTATGTGTCTGAGTCTCATGAGAAAACATCGACTTGGTCACTCTTAGATGACTCCTAAAAAACAGTTAAGGAGCCTGACCTGTGGTGGTGCAGTGGATAAAGCATCGACCTGGAAATGCTGAGGTTGCCTGTTCGAAACCCTGGGCTTGCCTGGTCAAGGCACATATGGGAGTTGATGCTTCCAGCTCCTCCCTACCTTCTCTCTCTGTCTCTCTCTCCTTCTCTGTCTCTCTCCCTTTCTCTTTCCTCTCTAAAATGAATAAATAAAATAAAAAAAACCAAAAACAGTTAAGGAAAAAAAAAGGTTGAGACTGAATTTATGCCAGTTTATGGATATGAGCTAAATGATTAAGCTCAGGTTAACTTTATCTAATTATTTATATTTCAGAATCTCAGAAAATTGACAAGCAAGCCAGTGTCAAAATAATAGTAGTGTTTGCAGAATGCCTTTTATATATTTCCTTTTTGTTGTTGTTGCAGTGAAGGTTTTTGTGTTTTTCTCAATTCTATATCTGTTGCCTCACTCTTTTTTTGTAACTTACTGATTTTTAGAGAGAGAAAGGGAGAGAGTGAGTGAGAGAAACATCAGTTTGTTGTTTCACTTACTTATGCATTCATTGGTTGATTCTTGTATGTGTCCTGAGTGGGAATCAAACCCACAACCTTGGCACATTTGGACAATACTCTAATCAACTGAGCTACCTGGCCAGGGCTTGTTGCCTCACTCTTGAATTAACAGTGGTGAGAAGAAATTTTGCAGGGGCCCACTTTTCCTTTCTCCACAGGCCAGCAGTAGTTATATCTGCTTAATAAAGATGACAGAGACAATATTGATCACAGTTTCCTGAGCATGTTTCTAGCAGGAAAGGAGTACAGGAAACTAAGACAACGGAGACCTCAGAAACATAATGACTTCGCCATTGATCCTAGTTCCTGAAAACCAGAATAGGTGAGAACCGTTTCCTCAGATAAATAAAACTTGGTGACTTGTTGGCTTGGCTCCTCTTGATGATCATGATTAGGGACCCTGGGGCCTGACCTGTGGTGGCGCAGTGGAGAAAGTGTTGACCTGGAATGCTTGCTGAGGTTGTCTGTCTAAAACCCTGGGCTTGCCTGGCCAAGGCACATCTGGGAGTTGATGCTTCCTCTGCCTCCACCCTTCTCTCTCTCTCTCTCTCTTCTCATTAAAAAAAGAAAAATATTAGGGACCCTGGAATAGGTGAAGCTGGGGGCTAGCAGAGGCTAGGGAGGGCAGGAGGCGAGAGGGAGCCCACGTCCAGCCAGTGAGGGGCGGGCTCTGCTTGGGCAGACTCAGCATTGCACAGCAGGGCCGAGCCCCAGGTCCTCTGCCCGCTTTCCCCTGCACCCCAAGTTCATGGTGATGGATAGGGAACAGCGACGGCTCTTGTTCTGGTGGCCTGTGCCGGCTGCGGCCTAGGAAGTGCCTCTTATTGAATGAATAAGAATAAATGAATCTGCCTCTTATTGTTTCTAAGTTTCTTTTCCATACTGACAAGTTGGAGGTAGAGAAACCAAAAGCAGTGTTTTCAGAAGGCCTTTCTCTCTTACAGAGAGATTTCAAGTGATGATTTTAGTTAATCCAGCTTTATCTTTCTTTCTTTCTTTTTTTTTTTAATTGATTTTAGAAAGAGAGGAAAGAGGGTAGGGAGAGAGACAGAAGCATTGATCTGTTTCTTTATGTGCTCTGACTGGGGATCGAACTTGCAACCTTTGCACAGGGGGACGATGTTCTAACCAACTGAGCTGCTCAGGGTCCCCAGCTGTCTGTTTTTAAAATCATCAGATAAATGCCCACAAGACTCTCATCTTTCAAGAGCTTAGCTGCTTCTTGTCAGATTCTAAATGTGAAAAAGCTCGATTCTTGCAGTGCCCAAACTAATCCTTGTTTAAATTATGTCTTCAAAAGCTATCACTCTTGCAATGGCTTGCTAAATGGTACCTTTTGGGTCTTGGTTCCATAATGTCCAAGTGAATTTCAGGAAAAAGCTCAACATACAACCAAATTCACCTTTATCAAGGGTTAGTCAGCCCATGCTGGGAACTTCCAGTGTGCTCAGGAAACCCTCGAGGACTGCAGGCAACATTCAAAGTTAGTATTAGTTGCCAATATATTTGTGGCTCAAGGTAAAGTATTATAATACCTAGGCATTTTGAAATAAAAAAAGTCTTACGGTTAGAAAAAGATATTAGAAAAAGATATCATTTCAGTAGCTCATGCCATTTAGAGGAAAAACTTGAGATAATAGAAAGTGACTACATACAGACAGGTGACGTGTCAGAATCAAATAGTGAAGGCAAGGATTTTCAGATGTGATTTTAAATGATTAAAATGGATTACGTGGGCTTAAGTGATTGTAGTGATTTTTGCATCCTGTTGTATTTCAGTGAAATATTTCATTTAAAACCATCATACATATTGAAAAGATTTTAATCAATACATCAAGCTTCTAAAAATGTTGTCCTTTTTGGGATGAAGACAATATTGTTCCATTTAGCACTATCTAAATGCTGTAGGAAGCACTCCATTTTGTTAATTCGTGCTACCTTTTAAAGAGAAAGCAGCCACTTCCTGGCTAGACCCTGTGGCATCCCCCGTCCCACCACCAATTTCTCATTTTGAGAAAACCGGTCTTAAATTGTCTCCTGCAATTCTCACAAGGGTAAAATCGTTCGTTCATTCATTCTGCATTCATTGTTGAAGGACCCAGTGACATTTTGGATGTCAGCCCTGGGACAGTGCAGCTAGGGGTGGCTGAAGAGATGGAATTGAGCGTCATTTGACTCTTAGGTGTTTAAACTGGTAGATCTGATAAGAGTAGAATCAGGTTTTTCCCCCCCAAAGAGCTGAAGCTGATCGTGGTTTGACCTGTTCAGCTGGGTACACTGTAGTGACTCTGCTACACCTAGAACTTGGGCAGTTGTGTGCGAGACTAACATATGATGTGAGGATAGTTCAAAGTTCATCCTTGAGCGATAGGCTTGAGTCTGGAAGACAACTGCTGCTTTTTCGAGACTGTGTTTTGATTTTTTTTTTTTTTGTATTTTTCTGAAGTTGGAAACGGGGAGACAGTCAGACTCCCGTATGCGCCCGACCGGGATCCACCCGGCATGCTCACCAGGGGGCGATGCTCTGCCCCTCTGGGGCGTTGCTCTGTTGCAACCGGCGCCATTCTAGCGCCTGAGGCAGAGGCCACAGAGCCATCCCCAGTGCCCGGGCCAACTTTGCTCCAATGGAGCCTTGGCTGCAGGAGGGGAAGAGAGAGACAGAGAGGAAGGAGAGGGGGAGAGATGGAGAAGCAGATGGGCGCCTCTCCTGTGTGCCCTGGCCGGGAATCGAACCCGGGACTCCTGCACGCCAGGCCGATGCTCTACCACTGAGCCAACCGGCCAGGGCGAGACTGTGTTTCTTTTTTTGTATTTTTTTTTTTTCTGTAGCTGGAAACGGGGAGAGACAGTCAGACAGACTCCCGCATGCGCCCGACCGGGATCTACCCGGCACGCCCACCAGGGGCGATGCTCTGCCCACCAGGGGGCGATGCTCTGCCCCTCCGAGGCGTCGCTGTGCCTCCCGACCAGAGCCACTCTAGCGCCTGGGGCAGAGGCCAAGGAGCCATCCCCAGCGCCCGGGCCATCTTTGCTCCAATGGAGCCTTGGCTGCGGGAGGGGAAGAGAGAGACAGAGAGGAAGGGGGGGGGTGGAGAAGCAAATGGGTGCTTCTCCTATGTGCCCTGGCCGGGAATCGAACCCAGGTCCCCCGGACGCCAGGCCGACGCTCTACCGCTGAGCCAACCGGCCAGGGCCGAGACTGTGTTTTTATGAAGGTCATTTCCTACAAACGGAAACCATGAAAAGCAGTGAGAAGAAGACCTCTGGCTGGAATGACAAGACCCAAGAGGAAACTGGTATGCAGTGGTGCTTCCAGGCAGGGCTCTGGTGCTTTTTCTGAGGTCGCGTCCCGAATGGGGTTGACGGAAGTCAGTGGAGTAGGGATGGTGGAGGCCATCTTCTTTCTGGCTCTTTGTTGGAATTGGTTTGGGCACGTCCTCTGATGGTGCCTATCACTGGCAATAACCTGAAAGGGTTAAAGGCCTCTTGTCCTCTCTTACAGCTACATGTGGCTATTTTACATTTACATTAATTAGAATTACAAATTAGGTTCCCTAAGCATGCGAACCACATTTCAAGGGCTCAGCAGTCCCATGTGGCTCCTGACTACTATGTTGGATTGTCCAGATACAGAACCTTCTCTGCCCTGCAGGAAGTTCATTTGGACAGAGCTGCTCTGGAGTTCTACACAGTGACTTAAATGAGAGTGTGATACCCTGTAACTTCTGACATGATAATTGGGGCAGGTTAAGGAGCAGGAAAGAGGTAAATGGTGGGGGGTGGGGGAGAAGGAGAGGGGCTGAGTCTTGGGGTTTGGGGATTAGGACTGACTCCAGAGAAAAATTCAGTTCAGGGAACAATCATAGATATAGGTGCTGGCGGTGAGCCACCCATAGTACCCCCCCCCCCCCCCATGTCTTGGTGGGAAATTTACCTAGGTTGAGCAACTGACTTTCCTGATTTAAATTAAGTACATATTATAGTCACATACAGAGGCCCATGTTCCTTCTTGAAACTCCTGATTTGGAGTATATTTTAAATCTTTTCATTAAGAAAAAATTAAGTTGTGTGTACAGTGAATCTACAGAAGAAATGAAAAAAGAACCCCTCTTTTCATGGACTTCAAAAAGGCGCTCCAAAATGAGGGTGAAAATAGGTAAAGCAATGATAAGGATTTCCATTTCTTTTAAAAAAAAAAATTTAAATTGATTTTAGGGGGAGAGAGAGAGAGAGAGAGGGAAACAAATATTAATCTGTTCCTGTGTGTACCCTGACCAGGGATCGAACCACAGCCTTTGCATATCAGGACATAGCCAGCCAGGGCAGATTTGCATTTCTTTTGAACAGGACAAACTGAAATAAGATCACAAAGAAAGATGTCAAAAACACACTGTTCTTGTATCCACTTTAAAATGGTTTCTCTTTAAAAACTGTTTCCTGTGAGATTTGAAACATTTTAACAGTCATCCAGTTAGAGCACTCTTAAAAAGCAACATAAGCATTTGAAACAATAAAACAACTAGTTTCTGTTCTTTGGTGTCTAAGGCAGAGGACTGTTTGAAATTGCGCCCAAGAGTCAACTGGTAACATCTTTCTGACAGAAGTCGGTAATAAATTAGGCTCATTTCCATAGGGCCTGCCTCATCGCTAGGAATTTGTAATCTGCGGAGTATCAGTATATATATTTTTAAAGGCAAGCATGAGATGAACCTCAAAGGACAGCTTTGGAGGCCCATGCAGAAAGCAGAAGTTGAGATGCAGAGATAAGAACAGCCCTGTGTCCTGAAGTGGCAGAGGCTCACGGGGCAGTCAGGGTGTGGCGCCCCACCTCAGTCGGGCTACCAATCTGCCCTCCACTTTCCAAAATAGAGGTTCCTTGGGTTCACTGATGGGGAAACTGAGACGAAAGAAAGGGAGTCACTCGCCCAAGGTCACTTGAATTGTGGACATCTGTGGGGCATCCTCCAAAGTCTTTTAAGTGTCCAAAAGTAAGTCTTTCCTCTCCCCGGTAATATGGTAAGGCAGAAACCAAACCCGTTTCTCAGGGCGGTGTGGTTTCCAAATGTAAACACCCGTGAGGTTCCAACTGTGGAAGAGAAAGAGGGGGTCTCTGTCAGATTTCCTGGAGAGAGGGGCCAAGTAGGAATATCATTTTCCTTCCAGACCATGCCTGCAGCTAAGCACGTTTGAGAGCAATTGGATAAAGTATTCCTGCTAGCTAGGTTGTGAATGGCTGACAGGTAAATCCTCCCGGTAGCTGTTTTCACTTTAAAAGTAGACGTGTTAATCAACTCAGGTGAATCTGTGATTGTGGAGAGGGGGAGACAGATATGTTATGTATACATGCCTGCACATATGTGTGCTCATAAAGGGCTGTGATCCTTTCTGGGCCCCATTTACCTGTATTCTCCTTCTCTCCACACCTCCCCGCCCCACACCAACATATCGAAAGAGCAAGGCCACCCTTTTGGCATTCTTATTCCTTCCAGCAGGGTTTGCAGAGAATCCTGAGTAGCCAAAAAATGGACCGAGATGGATGGTGCTGGGGACATGTCATTGGCTGTTGCCTTACTTCCTTTCGCTGTTAGAGCCAGGATGTGGGCCCTGGGCAGGTCAGTTTCTGCTGGCATTGACTTACCACGTGCAGGTCATGGCTGCGGCAGGCCTCTGTCCTTGGGGCCTTGGGGGCTTGCTACCCCTGGGGAGAGTCGCCCTCAAGCCCCTCTGCTTGATGAGGGCAGCCTGGGTGTATGCTCATGTCTCTGCAGCTTTCTTTTTTACAAATTTTTTAAATTTATTGATTTTTGAGAGAGAGATTGAGAAACAGAGACAGGCACATTGATCTGTTCCTGTATGTGCCCTCACCAAGGATTGAACCTGCAACCTCTGTGCTTCGGGCCAGTGCTCTCTCTAACCAACTGAGCTATCTGGCCAGGGCTCCGCAGCTTTCTTTACCTAAAAATGTAGGGGGCTGGGGTAGGAGAGGCGAGGAGAAGCCAACCCGAGTGATTCCTCTGCCAGATTGCAGGGTATCCCGCCTCTCTCCTAAAGACAATGTGTGAAGTGGCCCTTTTAACTAGAAAAGTACTCTTAAAAGAAAGGTTAACTAACTCCTTTCTTTTTTCAGTGGTAACCTTTTGGATGTTTGCATTTAGAAAACGTGTGTGTGTGTGTGTGTGTGTGTGTGTGTGTGTGTGTATAAGCAAGAGAGTCGTGAGATCCATGGACTTCCTTGGGGGTCGCTGTCAGACTTGAGATGCGGGAGAGGAGGCTGCATGATGTCACCGCCTGGTGATGAGGGGACAGGAAGTGAGGCCTTTGATCTGCTCCTGCAGAGAAGGTGAAGCTCTGAACTTCACCACTTTTGGAAGGAAGGGGGGTGAGGGATAGAATTACCCAGCTACAGGTTAGAGAGAAGCCAGCCAGTGTAATTGGTCTGTGTATCTGATAAAAGGTCTTGTGAAACCTCCTTTGAAAATGGAATTCCATCTTGGCATGGGTCTCAGTGCTTGTGAAATGGAAACGCGCTGGAGGAGGGTCAGCAAACGGCTCAGGCAAAGCCAGACGTGCTCTTGCCTAATCTGAACGTGGTCTGCTCATGTGCTCAGAAAGAGCTTGTTGGGATGCTCAGAGAACATCCCGGGAGGTGGAGCTCAAGCTCTCGGAAGACTAGGATGTGGGGGTGAGGACAAAGAATTAGGCGGCTGACTTGAATGGCAAAGAGTGTCACAAGAGCCAACTCTTCTCAAGCTAAGTGCCGTTGGGGTGGATGCCACTAAGCCTACAGTCGTAGATGGGGTAGGGTGTCTGTGAGATGAATGGAACATAGTAGGTGTTCAACAAATGTTTCCAGAAACCACTTACTGATGCTACATGTAAGTGACATGGGGGTGGGTGGGCAGAGAGAATAAGAGCCTCAAGAAATGGTCTTGATGTCACAATGGATAGTGAATTAGGCAGTGATTCAACATGGTTAAGAAAGATTAAGAGTATAGGGCAAATTGGAAAATGTTTCCTAAATGTTTATATTAACTGTGAAAAATGTCTGGCAAACTCCCCCAACCCTATCTCCAGCTTGGAAGTGGTTTGTTTTACTTGTTTTGGAAGAAGTAAATATTTGCATTAGACCAAACATTTGGGGCAAACAGTTCTCCCCATTTCTGAGGCTTTACGTGAGTCCGAGGAGACATTTCATGCTGTGACACTCATACCTTTTTTGGTGAAATCGAAGGTAGCTCGGGACACTATCTTCACATGCTTTTCACATCGTTCCTAGGACAAGGCCGAGAAAATGGAAAGAAGCTGGGAAGCCAAACCAATGATCCTTCTAGACCTAGGCATGGCTGATGACCTGGCATTTGAAGGATGTAATCGTTGTAGAAAAATTGCCTTTCTGCTCCTGGGCAAAGAGGCTGGATCCAATTAAGACAAAGAAAACGTATGTTAACTCGGAGAAGACATTTCTAAACAGTCAATTCTGTAATCCTCTCTGAAGAGGAAGAGGCCAACATGACTGGGCTTTATGGACGATGCCAAACCCTGTGATATATAATAATTAGTAACCGCTGGTTACTTTGCCACACACTCATTTTCCAAACCACTAACCATTGCCTGGGAAGGAATGCACTGGGCCTAGATATCTGCCCCAGATGTCTTCCCATCAGTAGTACCCAATTAGAGGGATTTTTACAAATTAAAGCTTAATTCTCTAGAACATACAGCAGAATATAAATTAAAACAGGACAGGACTGATTTCCTTGATGGTTCATGGGTGACCAAGGTGAGTGTTAGTCTTTGGGGACACTTCAAGGACACTTCTCAGTTTACATGTTGGTAACTATTGGGTGACTAATTGTTTTATGTCATGGTGTCTGGTATTCTCGCAAGTCCCCGGCAGCGTACAAACATTTTAGGAATGGCTGTGAGAGGTTGAGGATTTGAGAGGCCTATTCAGAATCAAGCTCTTCCTGGGCCAGCGCTAACGTGAGCCTGTGTCTGCTTATAGTTTCATTCACCCAGGGTGGGCCTTTGCGCTCTACATATCTGCCTTAAATACGAATCTTGGGGGTTCCATGGAAGCAAAGTTCTGATGGGGATAGCCCTGCATTGGCTTAGCATTTTCTCCAATGGCATAAATTCAATTATTAGTTCATACTTATTGTGTCCTTGGCTCCCTGCTAGGCTCTGAATGGATTGGGTTAGCAATGGAGTCTCCCATTTTCTAGAAGAATAATTTAAAAGTATCAAGTCCTTTGTGTTCATTGTTTTGTTTGATCTTGACACTCCTGCGAGGCATGTTTTATTCTTCCCCATTCTCAGAGATGATGGATGGGACAGTCAGAGGTGAATGGTGTACCCTAAAGCAGTGGTCCCCAACCCCTGAAACCGGTCCGTGGGCCATTTGGTACCAGTCTGCAGAGAAAGAATAAATAACTTACATTATTTCTGTTTTATTTATATTTAAGTCTGAACGATGTATTATTTTTTTAAAATGACCAGATTCCCTCTTGTTACATCCGTCTAAGACTCACTCTTGATGCTTGTCTTGGTCACGTGATACATTTATCCGTCCCACCCTAAAGGCCGGTCCGTGAAAATATTTTCTGACATTAAACCGGTCTGTGGCCCAAAAAAGGTTGGGGACCATTGCCCTAAAGCACTTTGCTAGTTCCAGAGCCTGCACCAGCACCAAGCTCTATGTCCATAGGACACTCTTTTCTGCTTTGTCACCGCTCCTTCCCTCAGAAGCCTTACCAGCTATTGGGAACGACAATCCTCATGTATATGAGGCATTTGCAAAAGAATCGAATGTGCAGCTGTGACTCACAATGAAACAGGAGCCATTCTCATTTTTAAGATTCAAAAATATCTGCACAGATAATGCTTGCTAAAGAAAAAGTCAAACAACAGCACAAAACATCAAGAAGAAAATCACAGTCTCTCTCCTCCCATGTGCCCTTGGAGCTGTGCTGTCAGCATTTAGGTAGGCATTTTTCCAGATCTCCACATATGCACGTGTGAACGTACAGAGGCATTTTACACAAGTGGGACCCTAGTATTCTGCTGTTCTGTGGCTGTTTTCAGTCGGCAGTACATCGTAGAGCTTTCCTGTATCTGTGTTTATAGTTTCCCACAAAATGGATGGGTGTCAAGAGAAATTGAGAAAGACTTTGGAACTGGAGTGTCAGAGTGTCATTTCAGTGGGATGCTGGGTGTTTCCTAGCAGACCCTGAGTGGTTGTTCTACAGGGGTCTGTGTCTTTGATTGTCTTACAATAGTTTAAAAGTACACTTAACCAAACCCCTATATAGTGAACCACTTAGGTTTCCCAATTTTTATTTTTATTTATTTATTATTTTTAAAACTAATTTTTCTTAAGTGAGAAGCGAGGAATCAGAGACAGCCTCCTGCATGTGCCCCAACGGGAATCCACCTGGCAAGATCCCTATGGGGCGATGCTCTGCCCATTGGAGGCTGTTGCTCTGTTGTTGGGCAATCGAGCTATTTTAGCACCTGAGACAAGACCATGGAGCCATCCTCAGTGCCCGGGGCCAACTTGCTGCAATGGAGCCTTGGCTTCGGGAGGGGAAGAGAGAGACAGAGAGGAAGGAGAGGGGGAGGGGTGGAGAAGCAGATGGGCGCTTCTCCTGTGTGCCCTGGCCGGGAATAGAACGTGGGACATCCACAGGCTGGGTCAGTGCTCTACCACTGAGCCAACTGGCCAGGGCCTAGGTTTTCCAATTTTTAAATGTATTGTAAACAGTGTAGGAATATCCTACCCATTTTATAACATCTTTATACATTTATTTAAAGACTTTTAGTTTATTTTTTCCCCCAATGGTGGTATCTGTTTACTAGCATTCTCCCCTTCCCCTTCCTCTCTGCCTTTTGGGAAGATCAGTGATAATTTCTGAAATGAAATTGTGACCCTAGAGAGGTATAAAGTACATTTCCTTATGAGAAAGGCACGCTGTATACATGAGGACATGTGATGTGACATTTTTGAAATCTTTGGGATTTGAGACCCCCTCTATCCCCCTCTCTGCGTGTTCAGTCATATTTTCTGTGCTATTCAACACTTAGATCGGGGGAATCAAGTTCAGTCAAAGACTACCTGGCAATGACATTGTAGCTGCCCCTGGGTTTTGAATGTATAAATTGGCAGGGAACACAGGCTCAGATAAGGAGCCCCACAGCTTTGTAAAGGTGGTCCCATATTTCTCTCCTTTCATCATCACCACAACCCAGACTTGGCAGCTGTGTGTATTATTATTTCAGTTTCAGAAAGAAAGAAATCAGACTCAGAGAGGGGAAGTGATTCTCCAAGGTCACACAGCAAGAACCCTTTCTCCCCCCTCCTCTTCTCTAGCTGACCTGCTGCATCTTTTCTGTAAGGGCTTTCCCATTCAGTTGGACGTTGCATAACTTTAGGGAGGCACCATTCACTTCACGGAGACGGTCGATTTGTAAATGTATCTCAGGGAAGGGGTGCCCTTTCCTAATTAAGAGGTGCTGACTGTGCTGGTGTTGGTTACACTGCGTGTCTTTCACTCCTGTCTCTTTTTCTGGCACATTCTCCCCTGGAATTCTGTGGGTTCTTCCATCGGTAACTACTTTGACTGCAGGTTTGCATGTGATTTACCTATGTGAGGGTTCTGTGAGTCCCACCTGGAGAGACAGTTGCTCAAATAAAAACAGTCCGGTTCGAGTCACTGGCCCTGCCTCCCACTCTGTCTCCCTCTACCCCCTCTGGGAGAAGCTGGGTGGGAGGACGTAGTCCAGAGCCTGAGGGCTTCAGTATTTTTGTAGGTGTTAGAGGAAGGAGTGGCATTCTCTTCCTGGAAGCGTTCATAGCTGTGTTGGCTTGCCCTCCGGTGGCTCACAGCTGCCTGGACGCAGCAGAGAGACCAGACGGAGAAAGGCTGCCCATTGAATGGATGATTTGTCTGAACATGGCTGTGTACTTGCTGTCACCTCAGTGTGCAGGAAGGAGCCCGACCACCCCACCACCTTTCTTCTCCAGTGAAGGGGTCCAAGGGCCGAAGGAAGCCCAGTGGGTGGCAGAGCGCAGGGCTGCGGCAGAAGCAGTCTTTACCCAGGGCGGTCCCAGGCCTGGGTGTTCAGCAGCTGTTACCAGTTTCAGGCTGTATTCGAGTCCTTGGGCTCCCTAGGGCTGTGAAGTGCCACCAACTGGGCAGCGTAGAACCACAGAATTTATTGTCTCCCAGTTCTGGAGGCCAGAAGTCCAAAATCAAGTTGCAGACAAGCCACACTCCCTCTGAAGGGGCTGGAGAGTATCTGTCCCAGGCCCCTCTCCTGCCTTCTGGTGGCCTCGAGTGTCGCTTGGCTCATAAAAGGCTATCTTCTCCGCAGGCCTCTTCACAGTTTTCCCTCTTCCTGTTTCCGTGTCCGAATCTCCCCTTTAGCACACGGTCATATTAGACTACGGCCCACCCTATGACCTCATGTTAATATCATCACCTCTGTAAAGACTTATTGCCAAATAAGGACCTGTTCTGAGGTGCTGGGGGTTAGGGCATCAACACCGTCATATGTGGGGGGCACGATTCAACTCCTAACACAAAGCCCCGACCGTGATGTTGTGAATCAGAAACTCAGGGCCAGCACCTGGGAATCCGTGTTTGAAAAATGCCCCGGGAGCGGCCAGGCGTGGTAACCACTGCTCTAAGGATCTTCTGAGAGGCTCTTGGAGACTTTGCTCCAACCTGGCTTGCCACACCGGACCTCTGGCTCCCTGGGGGTTGGTTTCTGCCCTCTGCTCAGATCTTTCCAGTGTTGAGAGTCATGCCCTCTCTCAAGTAGTCCATCTCATTTTGAACTGCTGGGTAAAAAAAAAAAAGAAAAGAAAAAAGAAAGAAATTATTAGACTTCTTGTTTTGCCTACTAAATCGCAAACTCCCCAAGGGCTGGGACTTGGATTTTTTCTTTCCTTGTATATCCTTGGGCGTCACCAAATCTGGTGGTAAACCCAGGTCTGCAGCCCAAACCCAGGTATCATGGTGCAGTACTCACCCATCGGGTGCTTTGGAGGCATCCAGAATGAGTATACCGCCCTTTGCTGAGGGGTCCTTCTAATAGTAGAGAAGACAACTCTGATACCCACTGTAGAATCAAAACCAGAACCCTGGCCTCTAGATTCTCAGGTCAAGTCGGTGTTTTCATTGCACATCACATGCGAGTAGCAGATACATGCAGCTGAAGGTTAGAATGTGTTAGCAAATGAGAACGTGGTGTTGCTAACATCTGGCAAAGCTCAAGGACAGAGCTGTTTAATAACTTCCCCGAGGTGGGATCAAGATACCCACATTTTTTCTTTTCAAGGTAATATGATATTTTATCTTGCTGTTAAATGCACCGAGCCAAGATGTTTCAAGTCCCGTTGAAAGCTCTATTAATGCCTCTAGTGGAAAGGTTGCCGGGGAAGAACGAATGTGCCAACATGCTGTGTGAGCTGAGGCATATTACTTGACCTCTCTGAGCCAGTCTTTTCTCAGCTGTACAAATGTGTACCTTGGCCCAGGTGATGACTGGAGCTCTCTTCACCCATTAGATCTTGGGACTTTGCTGGTGTATTTTCCACTGATAGTAATTCATCTGTGGGTACTTCATAATATGACTTTATGTTAATTTGAAGAGCAGGCATTACACATTAAAATGAAAATTACCCCAAGGAAAGAATTAGAGCTGGGAGGGATTACGTGTGCAATAGAAACAAACAGGAAAGAACCTCGCCACTGCTGATTTAATGATGCCTGCAATCTAAGAAAGGCAAATTCTGGATTCTAGTATTTTCTTTAGTGGATTATAGAAAGGAAAATTAAATCAAAAGTCAAAAATAAACAGTTTGATTGTTCTGCACTGTATTATCTTAATAAACAGCCTTCCTGGAAAGTTTAAAAATACGTAGTGCTCTCTGTCTGGCCAAAGAAAACAATAATCGATATTGTTGAGAAAAATCTAAGAATTTTCCATCCAGACACGGGTGAGGGGAAACACTTGTCATGTGGACCTGGAGGCATCCCACAAGGAGTTAGAGATTGGTAAGCATTCCCTACTTTTCAAGGCTTGTGGTTGGGGACAGTTGTCACTTACAAGGAAAGAGGTCAGAGATGGGAACGGGCACCGCCAGCATTCTTGTGGGCTCCCAGACAATCCTGACCCACGTGCGCCTGCAACTAACTCCATTCATTTGGTCTAGAGGGCCTTCTCTTTTTTTAGATTTTATGTATTGATATTAGAGAGAGTAGAGAAAGAGAGAGAGAATTGGAGGAGCAGGAAGCATCAACTTATAGTAGTTGCTTCTCATATGTGCCTTGACCAGGCAAGCCTCGCATTTCAAACCGGCGACCTCAGCATTCCAGGTGGACACTCTATCCACTGTGCCCCCACAAGCCAGGCTAGATGTCTTTCTTATCCTGACTGGTGACACAGATTTTATAGTCAAGGATGATACTAAGGGAATTGGTGATTCTCTTCTGCTGAAGTTTCTTCAGCTGGGAGTGGAGACTGGCAATTTGGACCCTGTTTGTGCTTTGCTGCTAAATTTGTCTTAAGGTCCCAACTCCAGTAATTTAGTCTTTCTGTATCTTTGTCATCACATAGGGACAATGCCCTAATGATTATAGAGATCAAATAAAGAATATGAATGAAATAGGAAGTCTAGGTATGTAAAAAATTAGTATGTAATAAAGGAAGCATTTCAAATCCATGGGAAAAGAATGGTTTACCTAAAAAATGGTGTTGTGGTAATAATGGCTGACTAATCCTTGGGAAAGACGTAGTGTCAGATTTATTATACTAGCTAAAACAAAATTATAGAGTCATCGAAGATTTAGAGTTTTAAAAATGAAACTATAGCCCTGGCCGGTTGGCTCAGCGGTAGAGCGTCGGCCTAGCGTGCGGAGGACCCGGGTTCGATTCCCGGCCAGGGCACACAGGAGAAGCGCCCATTTGCTTCTCCACCCCTCCGCCGCGCTTTCCTCTCTGTCTCTCTCTTCCCCTCCCGCAGCCAAGGCTCCATTGGAGCAAAGATGGCCCAGGCGCTGGGGATGGCTCCTCGGCCTCTGCCCCAGGCGCTAGAGTGGCTCTGGTCGCAATATGGCGACGCCCAGGATGGGCAGAGCATCGCCCCCTGGTGGGCAGAGCGCCGCCCCATGGTGGGCGTGCCGGGTGGATCCCGGTCGGGCGCATGCGGGAGTCTGTCTGACTGTCTCTCCCTGTTTCCAGCTTCAGAAAAATGAAAAAAAAAAAAAAAAAAAAAAAAAAAAAAAAAAAATGAAACTATAAACATGCTAGAAGAAAATGTAAGTGACTGTTCTATTTCTTACAGTCTGGGGGCACAATCATAAGGAAAAAAGAGTGACGTATTTGACAGTGCAAAATCAGAAATGTCCTCTGAGAAAAAAGATTATGACAAAAGTTAAAAGTCAGTGACCAGCTGGAAAAATAGCTTCAATATATAAGATACTCCCGTAAAAATCAATCAGAAAGAGGAAACACCCAGCAGAGAGATGAGCAAGGAGCATGAAGAAGTGACTCGCCAAAGAAGAAAGAGCTAATCAAGAGGATATAGTAATTGGGCAGGAGTCTGGGTTGCAGGTGACAGAAATTCAGTCTGGACTAGTATAGACATATGAGCACTCACCTGGGAGGAGACTGGGGTATCTTGCGTATCAAAGGGGGGAGGGATGTGCGGGGGCCAGGACAGCCTCAGAACCCCTGTGCCCTGAACTTGAACCTCTCAGCCTTCCTCATTGCCCTCATCCTCTTCTCTCCGTCTGCCAACTTCGTATTTTCTCCCTACTTTCTCCATGTGACGGGGCAGTAAATCTTCATGGTTTCGCTACTTACAGCTCCCGCCTGTAGAGAGAAGACTGGTATTTCCCCTTCCCAGTTCTGAGCTGGAAAATCCTAGGCAGTGACTCCTTTAGCCTGTCTTCTGTCAGCGGACCCCTCTGGAACAACTAGTTACCTTAGATTGCAGGCATCAACTCTAAGATTCTCAGATTGCAGGTCAGAGGGGTGAAGTCACAAGAACATGGCGGCTCCTGTTACAGCCAGAGAGGCTGGGGGTGGTAAGCGGGGAGGTGGTTTCTAGGGCGAAAAGGAAGGTGCTGGTCAGACAGGCAGTAAATAGGGATCGCTTGGCCTGCAAAGATGCCCAGTCTCACCAGTGAGCAGAATCTTATATACAATACATATGCAAAATCTTAGATTGGCAGTAATTTAAACACTGATAATACCTGGTTAAGGAAGTGTGGGTAAAGAAGTTCTTTCAAACATTATACTTGCATTGCTGATAGAAGTGTAAATGGATAAGTGTTTCTCAAGGATAGTTTGGCAGTAGATACATCAAAAGGCTTAAAATGGTGTAATCCTGGGCGTTAGAAATGGAATTTCTAAGATTTTGCTTCAAGGAAAAATCAGTGTACTAATGACTTGCAGGAGGTTGTTTAGAGAGTGTTTATAATAGAGAGAAATTGAAAGTAATTCCAGTGACCCTAAGTAGAGGATTGATAAAATGAATTTTGGCATATTCAAATAGTAGACTTATATATAACCATTAAGAAGTATGGTGCTCTTTGGCCCTGGCTGGGGAGCTCAGTGATTAGAGCGTTGTCCTGGTGCACTAAGGTTGCGGGTTTGGTCCCTGGTCAGGGCGCACATGCAAGAGTCAACCCATGAATGCATGAATGGGTGAAACAACAAACTGATCAACAAATAAGATCAAACAATATATAAAAATTAAAATAAAGAATTACTGAGATCTATTCTTATTGACACAGGTGAGCATAACCATAACATCGTGAACAGGGGTTAGGACAGGGGTCGGGAACCTATGTCTCGCGAGCCAGATGTGGCTCTTTTGATGGCTGCATCTGGCTCACAGACAAATCTTTAATAAAAATAATAATAACGTTAAATATATAAAACATTCTCATGTATCACAATCCATTCATTTCCTACCGCTCATGTTCATGGTTGCTGGTGGCTGGAGCCAATCACAGCTGTCTTCCAGGACAACACCAAATTTTTATTGGATAATGCATAAAGTACATGGGTCGTTGTATGGCTCGCATGGAATTATATTTTAAAATATGTGGCGATTATGGCTCTCTCAGCCAAAAAGGTTCCTGACCCCTGGGTTAGGAGAACTTGTAGTTTGTACAGTGAGCATGCATCCCACTTGGAATTAGTAAAACAAAGAAAAAAAAATTTTTTTTAAACGAAGATATTTTTATTTGAGGGTTGTGCAGATGACAATCTGTGCCATGTAAATGTAAGGCCACTTGATGGGACCATAAAGAAAATAAAATCCTTTAAGAAAATAAACATGCCCATCCCCAAAAATTTAATTCAAAACTTATAAAAGGAAAGAAAAACATGCCAAGCCCTCTGGATCTTACCAGTGTTTGTCCTTCATAGTATTTGCCATGGGAAGTCCTAAGACTTTTTGACTAAGTGCTTCTTGAAAATTCTTGGACCCATTGGTTGACTGACTGCAATAAATACCTTAGTGTGTCGGGCACATGTTCTAGACTCCGCTAGATTGTGACATACCTTTTGTCTTTTATTTTCAGGTTTGGTGCAGAAAGCAGGCAATCCCTCTGGGTGGCCATTTTGGAGGTGGGGAGTGGGGGACCAGAACTGAGAACGAGACCATTCCCAGTGCCCTGGGTGTGCGGGCGCTGTGTGTTTGCTGTAACAGCAGCCACCATCACACGCTTATTTATCCCTGTCTTCATGTGACGGTTGGTGGGAGGTGAGCACTTGTTTGACAAGCTGAGGAGTTGAGGAAGAGAGAGGCACGGTGACCTCTGGAACTCTGGAACCAGGGATGTGCCCGGTGGGGACCAGATTCCCGTCAGCGCCGAGACTAGCTGTGAACCAATGACCAGCTAACGAGCAGGAATACTTTGGGATGCATAAAAAAGTGGAGTCGATTTCACTGACATGATTCAGCTCTCCTGGGGGTAGAGGCAGGAGAGCTGCTTCAGGAATGTAAAGACAGGGACACTGGCCCCCCCTTTCTGGAAGTGCCAGTCTGGTTTGGGGAAGGACAGGCACATGGCCAGCGACGTTACAATGTAGAGTGTCAGTGCAAAGGCCGCCTTGGTTGGGGGCGGGGGGCGGTAAAGGCCACGTAGAGAGGTGCCATTTTGGCTGGGCCTGGAAGCCTGGTGGCTGATAGTGTGAAGCCACTATCACCAGAGCCCTTATGAGGCTCCAGGCTCTGTGCACAGAGCTTTCTGGCTTTCACTACAATTTGATGAGTTATGTTATCGTCATTTTCTATTTTTCAGTACAGTCTGATGAGTTATGTCTCATCCTTTGCGTATGACAAACCCACCAGAGAGCTGGTGTACTTGTCCAAGGTTGTGCAGCAGGTAAGCATTGGAGCTTGGATTTGATCCTAAAGCCAGTGTGTGGGGAGAATTCCACCCCGTGAGGCGCCAGGGTGGTACTGTGGAAACGGGTCCCTGGCTGGGCGAGGGCAGAGCCCAAGGCTGGTGATGGGGGCGACAGCGTGCAGGGTGGTGTTTGCCTGGAGCCTGGAGTAATTGTAGGGAAACTGGGAGCAGGATGGCTGGAGAAGGGGACTGTCATATGGGGAGGTCTCTGAATGTTACAGTCCCAGTTTTAGGCAAGATGGGCCTCAGCGTTTTTGAGCAGAGGAGGCTGGGCCTAGCTGAGTTAGGAGACGCTGGCCCTGGCAGCAGGGGCCGCGAGGCTGAATGAGCAGCAGTCTGAGAAGTAGGTGGGGGCAGGCCAGGGTCCTGCAGAGAAGGGGTGGGTGGGTCGGAGCGCTGTTGGGGAGGCTGAATTGGTACCTGCTGGGACATGGAAGTGTGCAGAAGGACATGTTAAGTTTGAACCCAAGTGACACTGCAGGGCAGCTGGGAGGTGAAAGGGGGAGGTGTGGTTTGGGCCACACGAAGTGGCGGAACGGCAGCACTGAGCCTCGCAGGTTGTAGAGAGCCTCCGGGAGGTGAGGATTCAGGAGGTGCCCGCACGGCCCCCACTTTGAAGAACTTGAGAGCAAATGGCTCTCATGTTTCTCTGCCAGGCACCCACTCCCTCTTACTCTGGCAACAGCACCTCCACTTTCCTTGGAGGACCACTTCTACTCCATATTCAGTCCACGAGGTTGGGTGGGGCTGACTTCTCACTGGCTCCATTAGTGAGCATGTGACCCCACCCTGGCCGATCAGAGCACTGCTTCTCTCTTTGACCTCAGGGACCTGGTCAGGGATGAGGATGTGATTCATGGTCCAGAAAGGCCTGCTCTTCTGCTGCTGGAGTTGCCAAGCTGGTGAAAGGGATGCCTGGAAATGCAGGTTGCTGTTGCCACAGTCTGCCTGCAGACAAAGGCAGCATGGGAGAGAGAGATGGAGTCCTCATCACAGTGTTTGGTTGTGGCTTCCAGTCATCCTGGGAGCCAGATGTACCTCCCCACCCCTTCCTGTTTAGGTCAACTGAAGACTTGACACTTACAGTCAAAGGGTGCTGACTCACTCAGGGCTAGAAGCCATGTCTTTAGGGGATACCTCCTTAAAGGGCCCAAGAAGGCAGGCCTGGAGGGGTGGGTTGTGGATGAAGAGAAGGTGCCCTGAGTCGAGGAAGGCTGAGTGAGCACTTATCCTGGACTTCGCTGGATATGGAGGCAGGTGCATTTGATGTTTGCCGCAAACAATACAATCCCCAACCTGGCTGCCCTTGAAGGACTCCAGTTATAGCAAAAAAAAAAAAAAAAAAAGGAAACAAGTAAACAAACATGCTGGTCACCATGGATATGTGAACCCAAGGTGTTAGGAACAATAGCTGTATGTGAGTCCGGAAGTGGATGCTGTCCACACAGACCTTAGTTATATCCCAATCTGTTTCCTTGTGGGAGCCCGGACATGTCTATAAATTCATTATATAGCCAGCTCCGCCCAGAGTGGGCAACACCTCCGATAAGCCTTGGTCTCATCATTATTAAAACAGTTTCGGCGCTTATGCCCCGCAGGGCACTCTTACAGCCGCTCTTGGAGGTGAGTACTAGGGTATTTTTATCCCAGTTCCACGGATGAGAAAATGGAGGCTCAGAGAGGTTCCTTCACTTGCCCAATGTCACAGTTCTCATGGAAAAGTCAGGATTTGAACCCAGACTTTCCAGCACTATGTTTCACTATCTCACATCAGTGTTGAAAAAAGAAATTTAGTAAAAGGAGCTGTAGCTAATATTTACTTTATCTGTCTTATTTCATTGAGTTCCTACCACAAAGCAATGAAGTGGGTACAACTGGTTAACCCAATTTTATAAACGAGGAAACTGAGGCACAAAGCATTTAGCAATTCTGTCCAAGTCCTACAATCAGTAAGAGGCATAAATATATTTAGAGGTTATTTTTTTCAGATGGATTTGGAAGGCTGGTGTCCCTTAAATTTAATTTGGGAGCCCAGACTCGGCGGCAACTGTCACTTCTAAATCTGGTTGTCATTGATTACGAGGTTCTTCACGTGTCGATTGATATTTAAGAAACCAATTAGAAGAGTGACCAAGGCGGACAGAGGGTAATAGCAACTTGATGTGTCTAGTATCGTTGGGAAACCGTGTCCTGGGTTTCCCTAACATGTACTTGGAAAATGTTAAAGTAAGAGTGTAAGGCTTAAAAACAACATCACACCATTAGGTTTATGTAAATTCGCTCCTGGGTGAAGAAGAAACCCCAATGTACTACCTTTTGTGGGCTGGCTGGCTGGCTGGGCACAAATGCTGTATGGAGTGGGAGTGCGTGACAATGTTATTTTCATTGAGGGCCCATTACAAGACATATTCGGGCTGCTCATACTGCCCCCAAATTCATGAATTGGTTCAATAACAAAAAGCATGAATCATTTAAATGTGAAGGTGGTGGGACAGCTGCTTGAATAATTCCTGACTTTTTTTTTTCTTTTTGAAAATGTATTTATAGTTAGGATTTGTTGTTAGAAAAAAATGTAGCTCTGGGGACTGGTTGCCCAGAAGCCTCGGGAGGACAGAACATGTGTCTGTTGCTCTTTGTCGTGTGACTGTATACATTAGGTGCTCAATAAATAACTGTTTTGAATGAATGCTGAACCTGGTATCCAGATCCTGGCCCATGCCAGGCCCACTCCTGTCTAGGGGGTTCCCTGAAGTCTGCAGCTGACCAAAGGCTAATGGAAGCAAGGCTCCCTCCCCTGGCAGCCCAGAGTGCGGCTAGGAGCACCTAGAGGAGGTGGCCCGTCTGGGAGCCCAAGGGCCCTGGCCCCGGCCCCCTCCTCGTCCTCCGGCGCAGCCCCAATCTCATCTCACACCGCCCTGCCAGAAAGGTCCCTCTCCAATAGGACAGGAGGAGATGGAGCCAGGCAAATGCAGGCAGGAAATTCAGGAAGCCTTAGGACCTGGCGTGGAGTTGGCTTAAGCCTTGGCGGATAGTGGCTCTGGACCTGGCTGTTCCCAGCGAGTATAGAGTTAGGCTCTATGGTGACCTGCTAGGGTGGGTTGGGGGGGACGACTCTAATTCCACCCTCTGAGACCTCTAGGTCACCTCTGGCCTCAATCCTGGGGAACTGTCTTAGTTACGAGCCAGCTTTTTATGGGCTACTTAAGGTGTGCTGTGTACTGTACCGAGTACCAAATAGCATTCTCACTGGGTTTCTACTTTAGGATTTAGATTTCACGTTTTCTTTTCTGTTACAAAAGAAATGTTAATATCTCTAACCCCACTCTACAGCTTTGAATGCTTCGTCTCAGTCCTTACAGGGAGCCTACTAGGAATGTGTATCATTATCCCCATTTTCCAGGTAAAGAAACTGAGGCTTTGAGAGAGTAAGTAACTTTCGTCCAGCATCATGTCTCTTCTCACTTGTTTAAGCCAAGCAAGGGGACATGACCCTTAAACTTACATAAACTTACATTTCTTCTCTGCTCTGGGTTTGGGAAAGAAGGTACAGACCTTTGGCTTTGCCGGATTATTTATCTGAGTTACTGCTTTTTGCTCCATCACAGGGACCTGTAAGCCAGTTGAGGGCTTCATGCTCAGTTATTGTGTGTGTGTGTGTGTGTGTGTGTGTGTGTGTGTGTAAAGATTTTATTTATTCATTTTAGAGAGGGGAGAGAGAAAGAGAGAGAGAGAGAGAGAGAGAGAGAGGCAAGGGGGGAGGAGCTAGAAGTATCAGCTTCCATATGTGCCTTGTCCAGGCAAGCCCAGGGTTTTGAATCAGCAACCTCAGCGTTTCCAGGTTGATGCTTTATCCACTGCGCCACCACAGGTCAGGCTATCTTGTATATTTTTTATTGGGAAAAGGCCACTGCCCATCATATCTTTCATAGATCTGTTTCAGCAAAGCTGGCTGTGAAGTAAATTTCTGTAATGTGAACACGAGTTAATTACAGTACAGCGAATTCTATTTCCTGATTGTTTCCTTCCTAAAAACTAAGATCGTTCCCAGAAAGTGTCCCAGAAGACGACAGGCTGCAGAGGCTCTGGGCTTTGGGGAGTGGGGTCTGGGGCCTGCCTTAAGCCACGTCCCCCCCCCCTCCCCCCCCCCCCGCAATGTGCTGCTCCTGGCACTGGGTTCTCCCAGGCCCAATGGGACTGGGGCCTTGATTGCACAGGGGGCTGTTTATCAAGTCCAGGGGTTACAAACTGGCCCACATGCTATGTTCAAAATCAGAAAATTTCACGTAACATTCCCTAGTTAAGACTTCTCTTAGAAAATTGGAAGTTCTGGTGACATTAGGAAGGAATTTTTTACATGACGACATCTGTCTGTAATTGAATATTGCGTGTCTATTTCGGGGCGAGGTGTTAGGATCTCCATTTCACCGCAGATCGCATCAAGTCCTCTTTATTCATTGTGTACCTGATCGACTCCCGGGTGTGGGGTTTCTGTCCTTTTTTATTTGTATTTGCCTTGCAAACTTTAAGTTAGGTAATTAAATAAGTTCTTTAAAAAAAACAGAACAGTTTTTCAGGCATAGAGTTTACTTAAAACACAATTTCAACAGGCACTGACTTTGTTCATTTCATGCTGGGAACTGGCATTAATTATGCATTAAATGAACACTTAGCAGTAGGAATATGTGGAACCACGGAGATGGCAGGCACTACCTGGGGTCTCCAGCACTCTAAATCAAGGGCTCCCTCCAAAGGAATGAGAAGTCACACACAAAGCTAAGTGATAGAAGCAGTAGTCAAGGGGAAGACCCTTGAACTTCTGGGAGACTGAAGGAGGGAGGGAGGGAGGGAGAGTCGGTGGGGTGGAGGTTGAACGCTCCCCATGAGAACATTCCACAACAAAGGAAATGGAAGCGAGTGAGCTGGGAAATACCTAAGTTTAAGCTTGAATGATGCTGTTTACAAGTTCTTACAGGAAAGACTATTATGAGTGAGCTCTTAATGGGTTGTCTGTCAGTCAAGGGGGAGAGGCTGGGATGGGGGAGGGGCTCGAGTTGACATCGAAATGGCTGTAAACTTTGCTTCTCGAATTTCACGTCTTTCCAGTTAAGATCTGTGGGGGATTAAATGTTTGTGGGGAGGGTGCTGAGCTAGGGAAGATCAGAGAGAGAGAGAGAGAGAGAAGAGAAGAGAGAGAGAGAGAGAGTGTGTGTGTGTGTGTGTGTGTGTGTTTAATGTACAGAGTGTTTTCTGGGCCCAGAGAGGTTTTCTGGTCTGCAGAGGAGAAGACCCCCGTCACTCACAGTGGTGGAGGACCAGATGACAGGCAGGAGGGTCAGACATGATTGGTTTCCCGGGTGGAGGGTGGGCTGGAAGGAGGGGCGCCTGGCTCTGAAGATTTCAATTAAACTTTGAACTGGCTCACCCAGGGAGGTGGCACCATTTCCTCTGCAGGTTTAAAAGAAAGAGCAGGGGTTGGATTCCTTCTGGAATGATGGGTGTGGCCCTCCCTGCCTGGCAGCCGGGATGGACCCAGTGATCTCTCCAGCCTCCTTTGTTCTGAGACTAGACACCCCACCCTTCACCCTCCTGAGAAATTTCTGGAGCTAGAAAGGTTTAGTCTCAGCACATTAGAATTACAGCCAGAACACAAAGATCCTTAACGCTGGGTCCTTAACTTTGTGAACAGCAAGCAGGAAAATGCCACTTTTTAAGGGGCACACAGAATTTGCCCTGGTGACCTGAGCCGCTGTGTCAGGGAGGGGAGCAGAGACAGCCCCCCCCCCCCCGTGTCAGAGGGGACTGCGCAGCTGCTAACTCCCCCACAGCACGACATCATGTCCCCCAGTTCAGTTTGCTGTATGGAGGTGGTTTTCCACATTCTTCTGGGCTTCTGACCCCCTACCTGCCCCCAAAGAAGGGTGATTGTATGGCTGGTGTCAGGGTTAATAGTGTCGCCTTTCATTCTTCAAAGGGTCCCTGTTTGGACAATAAATTATAGTCACTCTACCATGAAAGAGCAGAACAAGCTCAGTAGAAAACTTTGTTGGGGAGGGGGTGTTGAAACCAAGGCATTTGAAAAATGTGATTTTCCATTTTAAATATATATATATATATATATATTTTTTTTTTTTTTCCATAATCTAAATAGCATTGCAACCTTCAGAGCCTGACTTCTTGCTGGAAAGAGAGGAAGGAAGTTTTGTTACTGTGAAAACTTATTAAAAAAAGAAAAAGTGGAACAGAAATGAACAAACCCGGCAGCTTCCCAGTGAGGGGCCCTAACCCTGCTGGGGACCCAGGGGGCTGCTGGCGGGGCGTGGAGCTGACGTGGTTTTGAAAGGAAAAAGGACTCAGGTCCCTGACTTGATGCTGCAGTGCTGGGACCCTGGCGGAATGCAGATGCCCAGGCCAAAGGGCCATGAGGTTAGAGGGGGCAGGATCCTGCCAGGGCCCTGGGTCCTTCGCGGGGGCCTCTTGGGCCATCCTTGACCACGGTTGATTGCAAGAGTGGGGATGAGGAATTGAAAACAAAAACCTAGGTTCTAGTTGTTTCTGTTCAAAGATGAATAGGCGTGTTAAACATTTTAAGAGTTTATTCGAGCAAAAATCCACTCAAATCAGGCACTGCCAAGCTAGAACTGGTTAGGAGAGCTGCTCTGAAAGGAGCCAGGGAAAAGACGTGTGTGGAGAGAGAGCGGAAGCTAAGGAAAGGAATTCTTTGGTTGGCTATCGCTTCAAGCCTGGTTGGCTGTTTGTGATTGGTTGTCCTTAGCGTTTTGTTTGCGTAACCTTGAGACCTTCACGGGCTTAGATTTTGGTTTGCTTATGTTGGCTGTTAGGGCATTAGAGCCACCTCGGTCTAGTTCAATTAATTAACACTTCCTAGCTGGAGTGACCTATAGCGAATCGTTCTCTTCCAGCCTTGGTTTCCCAGTCAGTTAGTGGGGGACGGTACCATCATCTGTCTCCAGGGCTTCTGGTGAGAACCAAATGAAGGCAGAGGGCGTCAGTGAGCTGGGATGGTCCATGCCTAAGAGAGGGGATGGCCCTGGGGCCCCTGTGTGGTCACGAGGACGGCTGTTTTCTTCGAACAAAAATGAGTAGTACTCCTTGTGCACCGTCATGGCAGAGACACACGACAGATGGCCTTCAGTGCATTCTCTCCCCAGCCCTGCCAGCAGCTGACAGGGTCAATGAGGCTTTGCCAAAACGTTCGAGTAGCTCTTGCTAACGTGTTTTTCTTCAGATGTTGTCTCGTCCTGCTAACGACAGACTTCTCTGGAAACATCTTTTGCCAAAGTGAAGCTGGCATTGCTGTAGAAAGAGGCAGTGTTATATACGATTGTGAAAAGTGGCGCGGTGGCTGGCACACAGGACACATTCGTTTTCTCCTTCATTCATCCTCCCAACAAACAGGTGCTGAGACCAGCTCTGGGCCCAGGCGCTGGGCGATTGCAGTGGCTGGGCAGACGCGACATCTGCCTCGACCTGCAACTTGCCTCGTTGAGGGAATAACCTGCAAGTAACTTATAATCTGTTAAAGGAAAAAAAAAAATGACCAAAAGACCAAAGATGGAGCACTAAGTGGAAAAGTTTTACTGCAGCTGGGGAACCCGACAGCACAGAGTCTAGGCTCTGAGGGGGGAGGTCTAGTCAGGGGAGATGCGGCATAGTCTCTCATAGCCAGATGTACACGAGCTGTCTCATTGTGGCTGAGAAGGTGCCTGTTTGGCGATATCTGGGCTTGTGAGTTAGGTGGACATGTGGCTAGCTAGAGGTGGTCTCCTGTCTAACAAGGGCAACCCATGACATCACGATGCTCAGGGTGTCCACTGCACAGAAGCTTTGCTGAGTCAGGATTGTGGCGCTCAGTGAGGTCTGCACTGGTGTCAGTAGACTGGGTGGCAGGTAGGGGTTTGCCCCCATCTAATGGGGTATGTGCTCATTAAAGGTGAAAATTATTAAGATAATATGAAACATGAAAAGTAATACATGAACTCTTTAAAAAATTTTTTAATTAGTTTTTAGAGAGAGAGGAAGGAGGAGAGAGAGAGAGAGAAAGAGAGAAACATTAATTTGTTGTTCCACTCTGCATTCATTGGTTGACTCCTATATGTGCCCTGACTGGGGATTGAACTGGCAACATTGGCATGCTGGGAAGATGCTCCAACCAACTGAGCTACCTGGCCAGGGCATGAACTCTTAAATGTAAGGAGTAGAACATGAAAAGATCACAACCATAGTCGTCAGAAAACCTTTGGTAGTAAGTGACAGAAATGTAAATCTAACTGGCTTAAACAACAAGGAGAATTTATTTATTTATTTATTTAATTTTTTTTTTTCTTAAGTTGGAAACGGGGAGGCAGTCAGACAGACTCCCACATGTGCCTGACTGAGATCCACCCGGCATGCCCACCAGGGGGCAATGCTCTGCCCATCTGGAGCGTTGCTCTGTTGCTACCAGAGCCATTCTAGTGCCTGAGGCAGAGGCCACAGAGCCCTCCTCAGCGCCCGGGCCAACTTTGCTCCAGTGGAGCCTTGGCTGTGGGAGGGGAAGAGAGAGACAGAGAGGAAGGAAAGGGAGGGGGAGGGGTGGAGAAGCAGATGGGCGCTTCTAACAAGGAGAATTTATTATCTCATATGTCCAAGGATTCGAACAGTGTTCTGGAGTTCTTTCTGTCTCATCTCTCAGCTCTGCTTGTCTCTCCCCCGCTTCCTTCTTGGCTGGACGGAGGTCCCATAGCAGCTTTTGTAGCAACCCCAGGCAAAGAGAGCATCTCTTCCGAAAAGGGCCTAGAAAGGACTCTTTGGCATTAGAGTATCACTTGCCTTCACTTGCCTATTCCACGGCCAGAGTTGGGAGGAAGAAAGGACAGAGGGGGTTACATAGACTGGCTCATAGAGAAGAGGAAGAAGTGGCAGGCAAGCGTGCACTGCGTCTGCCCCACCCCGGCGGGCGTGCACCGCGCCTGCCCCACCCCGGTGGGCGTGCACCGCGTCTGCCCACCCTGGCGAGTGTGCACCATGTGGTAGAAGCGTAGATTTTAAAGTTGTTTTCAGTGACAATAACAGTGTCTAAACGAGAATTATCTCACCCCTGTCACATTATGATTGGGGCCAAAATGGACATATGCTTTTAAGCTTTGATTCTATATATATCAGTGTTTAGCTAACTTTTTCTGTAAAGGGCAGATAGTAAATAGTTTAGGCTGTGAACCATGTGGTCTCTGTTGCGATGACTAAACTCTATCATTGAAGCTTGAAAGCAGCCATAATCTAAACCGTCTAACCCTAAACAAATTACAAGACTATGTGTCAATAAAACTTTATTTTAAACAGACGTTGGGCCAGATTTGGCCCATAGGCATTATTTTGCCATCCCCTGATAGAGATTCCGAAATTTTTATATTCAAATAGTCCTTAAGACACTGATGTACAGTAATCTGTATATTTGCAAACCACATATCTACTGGTAATTAATATCCAAAATAAATAAGAAACTCTTAAAATTCAATAGCAAAAAACTAAGTAACCCAATTAAAGAATGGGCATTGGGCCTGACCAGGCAGTGGCGCAATGGATAGAGCGTCAGACTGGGATGCGGAGGACCCAGGTTCGAGACCCTGAGGTCGCCAGCTTGAGCGTGGGATCATTTGGTTTGAGCAAAGTTCACCAGCTTGGACCCAAGGTCACTGGCTTGAGCAAGGGATTACTCGGTCTGCTGTAGCCCCACGGTCAAGGCACATATGAGAAAGCAATCAATGAACAACTAAAGTGCCCAATGAAAAACTGATGATTGATGCCTCTCATCTCTCTCTGTTTCTGTGTGTCTGTCCCTATCTATCCCTCTCTCTGACTCTCTCTCTGTCTCTATAAAAAACAAAACAAAACACAAAACTGTCTTAAAAAAAAAAAAGAATGGGCATTGGACTTGAATAGACATGTCTTCCAAGAAGACCTACAGATGGCCAACAGGTACATACCTGAAAAGATGTGCTCAACATCACTAACCACCTGGGACATGCAAATCAAAACCACATGAGATATTACTTCACACCTGTTAAGAAATGAAGTAATAACAGCAGCAACAACAACAAAATAACGATTGTTGACGAGGATGTGGAGAAATTGGGACTCTTGTGCATTGTTGGTGGAAATGTAAAATGGTGTAGCCATCGTGGAAAACAGTATAGAAGTTTCTCCGAAAAATTAAAAATAGAACTACCATCTGATCTAGCAATCCTACTTCTGGTTGTTTATCCAGAAAAATGGAAAAATGGAAAACATAATCTTGAAGATACACTTTTAAGTTCATTGCAGCATTATTCACAATAGCCAAGAGATGGAAACAGCCTTATTGTTCTTCAGTGGATGAATGGGTTGAGAAAATATAGTATATATTTAGCCAGTGGAATATTATTCAGCCTTTAAAAAGGTGGAAATCCTGCCGCGTGCAAGAACACGGATGCACCTTGAGGACATCATGCCGAGTGAAATTAGCCAACATGAAGAGACAAGTATTACTTATCTGAGTATCTAGAGCAGTCAGAGTCAGAGAGACAGGAAGTAGTAGTATGGTGGTTGCCAGGGGGTGGAAGAAGGAAGGAAACAGGGAGTGGTTGTTCACCTGGTATAAAGTTTCAGTTATGCAGGTAAGTCCTAGAGGTCCGCTGCACAATGTTGTGCCCACAGTGAGCAATATTGTGTACTTAAAAATTTTTTAAAAGGGTAGATCTCATGTTACATTTTTCTTATTTATTTATTTATTTATTTATTTATTTATTTATTTATTGTCTTTTTCTGAAGCTGGAAACGGGGAGAGACAGTCAGACAGACTCCCGCATGCGCCCGACCGGGATCCACCCGGCACGCCCACCAGGGGCGATGCTCTGCCCACCAGGGGGCGATGCTCTGCCCCTCCGGGGCATCGCTCTGCTGCGACCAGAGCCACTCTAGTGCCTGGGGCAGATGCCAAGGAGCCATCCCCAGTGCCCGGGCCATCTTTGCTCCAATGGAGCCTTGGCTGCTGGAGGGGAAGAGAGAGACAGAGAGGAAGGAGGGGGTGGGTGGAGAAGCAAATGGGCGCTTCTCCTATGTGCCCTGGCCGGGAATCAAACCCGGGTCCCCCGCACGCCAGGCCGATGCTCTACTGCTGAGCCAACCGGCCAGGGCTCATGTTACATTTTTCAACCACACACTCTATATCTATCTGTCTATCTATCTATCTATCTATCTATCTATCTATCTATCTATCTATCATCTATCTATTTATCAATCAACTTAATTGCATAAGTTCATTTTTTTGTTTTCATGTGGGGGGAACATTTAGAAATCATAAAATTGATCCCATCACTAAAGCAAAGAATTATCCAAAGGGATAAGTAATGTTCCAGCACAGGTTAATCAGCTGAGATGTGAGTCATGGCATATGGAAGAGATGACATTGGGGGCGGGCCACAGCAGGATGCCCGGGTTCAGACACTGGCTAGGATAGGTTTGTCTCGGCCAGTTTCGGCAGTGCATACGCTTCTGTCATGAATTGGGGAGTAGTCTGGCGGGCCTAGTTGATGGTTATAGCTCCATCCCGGGCCCTCCAATCAAGGTTTTGTTGGGGTTGGAAACATCCATTGTTTGGTCCCCAGAAGGCCCTCACTGGTCTGATGGGGATGTCACCTGAGGGTCTGTCTTCTCACAGATTAGCATTTTAGCACCTCTAGCCGGTGGCAAATAGCAGCTGTTTAAAAGGGACACTGGATCTGGCTGAGGGCCCCATTAGGGTCTGCTCCAGATCCAAGGATGAGTCTGGGGTGGGGTCTGAGATAGGATGTGAGGCCCTTGTATTTTCTGCAGATGTGGTTATACAGTGCATAGAGGCAGGCCAGCCGGGAGAGGCGGAAACTCTGAGAACATTCCATCCGAATCCGATGCGTTCAATACGAGCAGTGGAAAATGGTAAACCTGGCGTGAGGTCAGGCAATGTGCTCTTTCATGTAAAACAAACAAACAAAAAATGTGACTGTGGGAAGCATCCAGAAAAAAATGGGATGACCTGGAGGCTGGATTTAAAAATTGGCACCCAGGGAAATCTCATTTCCCCAGTTAATGACTCCCCCTTCAGCTGTGCTCGTGCCAGCGGAGCAAACCAAAATAACTTCATAAATTGAAGTTTGTGCGGGCGAGGAGACTACGCCTGGAACATCAGCCACCAGACGAAAACCTTGAAGGCTCTGTTTACAGCTGACATCCTTGGTGTTTGAAGGATGATGGCGTCCGGAGAAGGTTAGGTTACTCACGGACGCAATTAAAAAAGAAATCACTGTCGATAGTCCAAGCCAGACCAGCAGGCTTCCTTGCTGTAGTTTCTGCCACCTTTGTTTGCTTGTTTGTTTTTCCCCCTGGAAAGAATGTCTTTGTCCTGCCGTAATTAATTGTAACCAGCTTTTCTGTTAGATCAGGGTACATGGAAACTGCTCAGAGCTCAAAAGTATGTTGGCAAGTGGTGCCTTGTAACTAGGACCTCAAATTTTTTCTTTTATTACGCCAGTAATAGAAGGATGTGTTTGGGATGTAAAAGGTCCAAAGCGTAGAGCAAGGTAACATAGCCTGGAAAGCTCAAAATTCTTCCTATGGATTCCACCCCACTGCCTTCCCTGCTTGCTAATGCTTCCTGCTCTTCTTTCTAGATCTTTGCTTACGTCGACTGTAATATGACCACAAACAGTATATATATATATATATATGTATATATATATGTATATATATGTATATGCACACATATAAAATTAGTTTTATTTTCCATATACCAGTAGTCATGAGGTATATTGATGCATAATTTGCTTTTTCCACTTAACATGTCTGGAGCTGATTCTAGTCAGTATATGTGTGTATGAATTTTTAATGCGGCAAAGCATTCCATACTGTTACTGAACCATTTCCCTCCTAGTTCTTTTTGCTATTAAATGAAGTACCGATAGTGGGAGATTATGAATGTGCCTTCTGGAGCTGCATTGCCCTTTGACAAGGGACTTCACTGACTGTAGTAATGACATAGGGCAGGGGATCTCACACTGCCGCCCTCGGGCCAGATGCACCTGTCTGGGGTTTTTGTATGGCTTGTGAGTCAAGAAGGGTTTTCTTATTTTTATTTATTTATTTATTTTCTTTTAAAGAGACAGCCTTTATTTAAAGGATTTTTACATTGAGGAATTTAAAAAGTAGTAAATCTTTTTTTTTTAATTTATTGATTGTGTTTAAAACAACCATTGACAAAGATTCACCAAAAAGAATCTGAACAACTTGGGACAGTACAGTTAATAATACTGAAGCACTACTGAAGTAATTCCAGGACATACGTTTATCTGATATAACAATATCTCTTAGATGCTGCCATTGACACAAAACCTGACTGCTTTTTACTTTTCTAACACACAATAGTATGATTAACAATATTCAGTCGTTTCTATACTTTCCTGAATATGTAAAAACTAAAATACTAATTAAAAACTAATATCCTTCTCTTTAAATGTTTCTTACAAATACAATTTCAATATTTTCATTCAACGGTGGTGTGGTTTAAGAGATATTTTATTCACAAGTCAAATAACAATCCACCCAAAGGAAACGGCTAGCCTTCGGGCTCATAGTGCAAATAAAGAGTTCAGGAATGCAGCAACTGACGTTTCTAAAATACAAAACAGATAAAATTCTTAGAAGATACATGCAAGAAGCTCTCCTAAGCAGTTGGCCACAAAATTGGAACATTTGATCATTTTACTGGTGATTTTAGTAGGATTTCCAGATGTTTTTAAACTCAACTTGAACTCTCACCTCAGGCTTTGTGTTTTGCTTTTCCACTTTCACTAATAACACAAACATGACTCAAGTCCCTGAACTATTTATTATAGTCGAGGGCATCTCCTACAATAGACCTGAAATTTCAAACCCAACAAAGTCTGCTCTACATCCAACATGCCGAGGGGTCCTTTTCACCAGCAAGCTTGTGACCTCGACCATCTTTTGATTTTGCAACTTGACCAAGGGAAGCAAGGTTTGCATTTATTTTATTTTTTGCCAGGGTCAGTTATAGCTGCAACAATCAAGACATTCTTGCTATTTAACATTGAGAGGTCATCTCTACCAGTTACTTTTATGTCCCCTGTAGACTGGTCATGACAGCAGCTCTTTGGTCTGATAAAACCTACAGTCACTGGAATGGATCTATCACTATTTCTCTTCAGCCTTTTGTGTAATCCAGCAGGTCAGCAAAGACTTTATATTTATGGCCCCCTTTGAGCGTGTAGAGGGCTACATCGTGATGACCTCCCATCCCCTTCGTCATCTCAAGCGAGCCCTTTGGTCTTGTCCATGATTAGTCCCTGCTGAATAAGCTTCTTTTCCAAATCCTCAGCATAATGATTAAGTATACAAAATAAACCTAGATCAGCGGAAGTCAACCTGGTCTCTACCGCCCACTAGTGGGCGTTCCATCTTTCATGGTGGGTGATAGCGGAACAGCCAAAGTATAAATAAAAAGGTAGATTTTTTAACTATAATAAGTTGTTTTATAAAGATTTATTCTACCAAACTTAGTGAAAATCTGACATAAAGTACTTGGTAAGTAATTATTATTATATGCTTTAACTTGCTGTAACTCTGCTTTATAAATTTTATAAAGTAAAGTTACTTCCCTACTTTATAAATCACCATAACTGTGGAACCAGTGGGCGGTTAGAAAATTTTACTACTGACAGAGATACAAAAGTGGGCGGTAGGTATAAAAAGGTTGACTACCCCCGATCTAGATTATAACCCGGTTCATTGTGTCTAATCATGACGCCGGGGCTGTGAGTCGTCATAATGGAGGCATGCCGGCGGAGGGCAATCTCTTATCTTTAAGTGGTTGAAAAATACAAAAATAATATTTCCCTGATTAATGAAAATGATAGGAAATTGAAAATTCAGTCTCTAGAAATAACAGTTTGTTGGAACACAGCCACGCACATTTGTTTACCTATTGTCTGGGGCTGTTTTCATGCCACAACAGCAGAACTGAGTAGTTGTGACAGAGACCATCTGGCCCACCTAAAATATTTACCATCTGGCCTTTTATAGAAAACATTTGCTGACCCCTGACCTAGGGCAAGTTACTAATCCCTCCCTGTCTCAGCTTCCTTCTCTGTAAAATGGAGATAATAAGAATACCTACCTTGTAGGGTTGTTACTTGATATATATATGAAATAAATATCCCATGTAGACTATACCAGATATACCATGTATCAAATGTACATGTATAAATTACATGCAAAACACTTGGAACTTTTCAAAGGCTCAGTAAAGCTTGGCTGCTATTATGACATCATTGTGACTATTATTATGACAACTCTTGGTGCACATGTGTGAGCATATCACAGAACCCGAAAGTGGGCCTGATGGTGGAGGGGGTGTTGATAAGTCCTATTAAACTGTCTTCCAGGACCTTGCACCAGGTTTCACTGCCACCAGGGAAGTCTCGGCTTTCCCACATGCTTGACAAAACTGGATAGGGACTCATGGGGTAGATAAGAAAACAGTCTGAGAAGAATTGGGCCCCGATGGACTCCATCCAGGCCCTCCGGAGGCAGGGTTGCCCCTGGAGTGCTGTGCCCAGATCTCTGGGTTGACACTCCCCGGAGAGCTATCTCCTGCAGCCGGCACATGCTCCCCACGTGTCCAAGTGGGGCCCCTTCTGTGCTGAGCCCGCCCTTGACCTGTAAATTCTCATTTTTTGTTTTCACAACCATCTCTGTTTACAGATGAAGAAATTTAGGGGCTCAGAGAAGTTAAATAACTTTCTCAAGATCCTGAAACTAACAATTGCAGAAGTGGAGTTTGAATCCAGTCATGGGGACCCCACAAAACTTTTTGTTCCAGGAAGGGATAAGGAGATGTCAGACACACCACATCTGCTAGCCTCACTTTTCCAAGTCAGCCTTGCTGTACTGGGTAGGAGCTCCATGAAGAATTTGAAGTGAGCTTTGAAGGGCGTGGCTTAGTCATGGTTGACTTTATCTCTTCCTGGTCTAAGTAAAGAGAATTGGCGATAGCGTATGTTACTATATTTTTCGTGCTCCCATGTCATAGTCTGTGCTGCTCAGTCATGCTGAGAATGATGCAGTTCTAACAGATAACCCTCCTTTGGGTGAAATGTCTATTTTTAGGAAACTCCCTGTGCTCTTGTCGAGGGCTTTTGCAATAGCATTTCTCAGGTTCCATTAGCACATATGCAAAACATGAAACAAATTTACCCAGATCTACTTGAGCTCATGCATGAGGGGAAAAACATTTCTGGTTTTGTGTATGTTTTCTTCAATGACGAACATTTGCATTCCTTCTTTTTCTTATTCTCACGTTAAGAAACAGCAACAAAATGCTGCTTGCCCCCAAATTTAACAATTGGGATCTTGTGTAAACAGTAGCTCTCTATGAGGAATGTGGAACATTTGACAGAATTTCCTGCAGGAACCAAGAGCCGTGATCCCGATTGAAACCATATTAAAACAAAGAATAGGTTATTTCCGAAAGACCCTGTAAAAGTGCTTCTTATTCGATCAAATTAAAAATATGCAGCTTAAGTTGGATGTTTGTGGCATCATCAAGGCTTTTCGAGACGCTTAAACTTTTTTAAGAACATGCTCAGAACTTCCTTCTTAAGCCTGTTTTTACTATGAGTTACTTTCCCAAAGGTTGGTCTCCCTATCTGCAGCCTAGTTACCTGTCACTGGAATGGACGGAAAGCCAGAGTTTCTATTCTGATAGGTGTGAGCGTTTATTTGAAGTTGTAATTGTCATAGTCCCACTCATTCTCTTGCTAGCTTGTAGAGCAGTGATGAGAAGGGTCTGAGGAAAAGAAGGTGTGTCACTAAAGCAGGGTTTGCCAGCCTTGACACTATTGACATTTGGGGCTGGGTCATCCTTTGTCGTGGGGACTGTCCTTTGCGTTGCCGGATGTTTAACAATACTCTTGACCTCTACCCTCTAGATGGCACTATGCCCCCCCATAGTTATGACAACCCCAAATATCTGCAGACATTTTTAGATGTCACCTGGGGCAGTATCACTTCTGGTTGAGGACCACTGCTCTAGATCTCGGTGGTCTTGAACTTGCATCCTGCTCCTTTGCCCTGGCGTCTCCCACCCACAGTTCTCCCACAGGTGGGAGCTTTGTTTACTTTTTGCACTCCAACCTCATTGCCTTGAGATATTGCTGCATCTGAACAACTGTGCCAAGCTCAACCCAGGCCCAGGTAATGGAAGTTACTTAGAGTGTTGTGAACATTCTCCCTGGTGGTCCCTGTTGTCGCTGGTCTGCACTGGTGCTTCTAGGAGCAGGTGTGTGAGCAGATAGACCATCCTGGAGACAGCTGTGCATGGAAGGAAACTATTAGTTCCATGTGGGTAGAGCCTGGCAGCCTAGCCTCCAGTCCTGGTGGCATGGGCAGCTGCTTGTCCCCGTGCTCCGACCCCCAGGCAGCCCAGGCCTGTGATGGGCAGAGAGCAGCCCTACTGTTTCCCCTTTGGAACTTGAAGGGCAGAGATGGTGAAGTTCCCTGGAGGAGCTCTGCTGGAGCCCAGTGAGCGGGAGCCCAGTGAGCGGGAGCCCAGTGAGCAGGATCACAGTGAGCAGATCACAGTGAGCGGATCGCAGTGAGTGGATTACAGTGAGCAGGAGCCCATTGAGCAGGATCACAGTGAGCAGATCACAGTGAGCGGATCGCAGTGAGTGGGAGCCCAGTGAGTGGATTGTTGTGAGCTGGAGCCCAGTGAGTAGATCACAGTGAGCGGATCACAGTGAACAGATCACAATGAGCGGGAGCCCAGTGAGCAGATCACAGTGAGTGGGAGCCCAGTGAGCAGATCACAGTGAGAGGATTGCAATGAACAGATCACGGTGAACAGATTACAGTGAGTGGGAGTCCAGTGAGCCAAGAGTGCAGCCCTTTCCCAGGGCTGGGTTGGGAGCCTGTAGGAATCTCTTTGGGGTGCGTCTCTACCAGCCCCTAGAGCACTGAGACCCAGGACAGTGGGCTATACTTGGGAGGCGGGGGAAGGGTGCCAGCCCTGGAGTCTAAGCACCCCAGTGTGGTTTGGGGTCTTCTTCAGGTGGCACTGTGACATTGGATAAATATTACCCTTCTTGTCCTGTCTTTCCCATAAAGCCACCTTTCAACCAGAACTTGTTACATTTCTGTTTATTCCTGACTTATAGGCAAAGCTGGTATTGCTAAGACGGACTGTGGTCTTCTGGAATTTTCTTGTAGTTGTGTGTTTCTGATTGGGGTTCAGGGCGTCATTGAGAGGCTTGGGGTTATTCACTGGTTTTTGCCTTACGTTTATGCGGTCTTGTAAGAAACTCCACTAAGGAATATTTCTTTTCCCTGAACAAATTGAGAGATTAGGCCACAGTTGAAGGTTTGAAGTCGAGAACTTGCCCAGATTTATTTATCAAGTAAGTCATCCTCCTCCTCTGGGGCCAGTAAACCAAGTGTCCAAAAAGCCATGAGTTCTTAGGGAAAGTGACAGACACTGGAGGGCAAGGGTCATGGTCAGTGTGGGCTGCCACGGCCCTGTACCACACTGGGGGGTGGCCTGGCTCTCACTGACACTCTCCCTCCCTGCTTTGGGCTGGTTTCAGACCCCAGCTATCCTAACCTGCTTGGCGGGGAGCAGTTGCATGTCTAGGGACTGCTCAGTGGTAACAGCTCAGGGGTGACAGAGTGGTACCCACACCATCCACTGCCCCTCTGTGCTCACGTCTAGGGGACCATGAAGAGTACAGTAGCTCTTGATGGAAAAGCATGAGGGATTGGAGCTCCCATGAACTATCTCAGGCTCAGCATTGCAGAACACAGGTCACACCAGGTAGCTGATGTTTATTTCTCCCGGCTCAGTGGACTCCACAGCCCCTGCACCTGCCTGTGGAGAGGTCTGTCTAGAAGGGGAACGAGCTTTTTGCATCGCCCCCCTTTTGACCAGAATTGGCTGGGTTTGAGGTTGACTGAGTCGAACCCCTGCTGGGCTTGTTCCCAGATGCGCGTGGACAGTGCGGCCTCTGCAAGGTTGGGCCGCAGCCTGGGCTCCATCCCCTGCACACACCCAGCTTGTTTGGAGGTGACAGCTCACCATAGCAGCTGTGAGAAGCCCACTCTCTCTTCACTGTGGCTCTGGGCAGCCCAGCCCCGCTCTCGGGTGGATGCAAGGCCTGAGAGTGAACTTCTTTGTGACTAATGACACAATTCTGGAAAAATGCAGCATCTCCCGGATACAGCTTCTGGAGCTCTGCCTGGGGGGAGAAGGGGGCTGGGAGGGTGTTTGTGCTTGGGCTCTTGGCAGTTCTCTGTCCCAGGGGGGTGTGCGCACGTAAGGGCTTTTTCATGGGGCATACGTATTTTCAGATGCTCATGGGGACTGTTTTTTTGGGAGGCCCCTGGGGAAGAGCAGAAAGTACAGAATACTGTGACACCTGATGGAAAATATTATGCCTTAGTCAAGGAGGCTGCTGTGTCTCCTCTGACTCTTGCCTTTAGACCAAACCAAACCCCAGCTGGAGGGGATGGGCCACTTATGGGGACTGCAGGGTTGGGCATCATTGCTCTTGAAATGGTTCTGTCTTCCTTCTAAGTGTTTTTTTTTGGGGGGGGGGTGTTGACAGAGACAGAGAGAGAGTCAGAGAGAGGGATAGACAGAAAAGAAGGGAGAGAGATGAGAAGCATCAATTCCTCATTGTGGCACCTTAGTTGTTCATTGATTGCTTTCTCATATGTGCCTTGACCGGGGGACTACAGCAGACCGAGTAACCCCTTGCTCAAGCCAGTGACCTTGGGTCCAAGCTGGTGAGCTTTTTGCTCAAACCAGATGAGCCCACGCTCAAGCTAGGAACCTCGGGGTTTTGAACCTGGGTCCTCCGCATCCCAGTCTGACGCTCTATCTACTCGCCACTGCCTGGTCAGGCTCTAAGTGCTTTTGACAACTGCTTTCAGAATCATACAGTGTTTGAGTTCCTCCAAGTCAGGGCTTGAAAAGTCATCTTGGCCAAATGGTTGATTTTAAAGGAAGAGGGAACTGAAGGCCAGAGAAGACCCATAGCCTGCCTGGGGCTGTACAGCTAGAACTTGAATTCTATCTCCTGATGCCCAGAAAAGGGTTTTGTCTATTTGTCTATTCTGTCCTACTTTGATTTTCAGACAGTATATTGTGACAAGTTTTAGTCAATATATTTTATCCAGTCTGGTCTTAGTCATACAACAGCTCTGACTGTCACATGCTGTTCCGGGGTGGGGGTACAGTGGCGAGCAGGGCAGACCTGGTCCTGTGCTCAGGGGCTGGTAGGCTGACGGGGAGAGCAGCTTTGAGCAAGCCACTGTGTGGGGGGTGTGAGCAGAAGGGGAGCCCTGGCTTGGGAGTCCCCAGCCCCTCCCCTTGCCGCCTCCTTGTCCTCCATTCCCAGCCTCTCTGCTCTTTGTGGAAGTCCTCCCTGGGGGTTCAGAGGGTTCAGGGGACTTGCCTGACGTTGGCATGGCTGGGTTGAGGGCCATGGGGAAGGGGAGTCACAGTGGGCCTCAGCACCCCCCACCTTCACCCTGTGCCTCCCATCTGAGCTTTCCTTCCACCCTGGGCTAGAGGCTGTATCTCTGGTAATGGGTGTTTTGTTTGTGAGCACCCCCATTTTTTTTTCTTTCTTTCTTTCTTTTTTTTCTTTTTTTTTTTTTTTCCTGAAGCTGGAAACAGGGAGAGACAGTCAGACAGACTCCCGCAATGTGCCTGACCGGGACCCACCCGGCACGCCCACCAGGGGCGACGCTCTGCCCACCAGGGGGTAATGCTCTGCCCCTCCGGGGCGTCGCTCTGCCGCGACCAGAGCCACTCTAGCGCCTGGGGCAGAGGCCAAGGAGCCATCCCCAGCGCCCAGGCCATCTTTGCTCCAATGGAGCCTTGGCTGCGGGAGGGGAAGAGAGAGACAGAGAGGAAGGAGGGGGTGGGGGTGGAGAAGCAAATGGGCGCTTCTCCTATGTGCCCTGGCCGGGAATCGAACCTGGGTCCCCCGCACGCCAGGCCGACGCTCTACCGCTGAGCCAACCGGCCAGGGCACCCCCCCTTTTTTTTAAACATTGAGCTATAATTTACATACCATAAAATTTGAAAGTGTACATTTTAGTGATTTTTTTAGTACATTCATAATATTGTGCAACCATCACCACGATCTAATTCCAAAACCCTTTCATCACCCTCCAAGGAAACCCTGCTCCTCTGAGCACGCGTCCGGCTGTCCTGCCGCAGTGTGGGGCAGCCTCCCACCTGCGTTCTTTATGGATGTGCTGTGCGGGACAGTCACCCAGCTGGGTGGTACAACATGTGGCCTTTCGCATCTGGCTTCTTTGACTTAGCATAACATTTACAAGGTCCACCCACGCCGTGGCTGTGGCAGGTGGCACTGCATCCCCTTCTGTGGCCGAGTAAAATTCCATCGTGGGGCTGCACCACGTTTTCTTCATTCATCTGTTGGGAGGCTTTCCCGCCAACTCCCGTCACAACCCCTGGGGTCTCCCTGAGCTCTCCAGGGAGTGTTGGGACGGCATTCTAAACTTCTCTACTGGAGACGGGGGTCGGCATCCTCCCCTGGCCGGCTGGCTGCTCTGAGCATGATTTCCAGGTGGCCCCAGGAGAAGGGGAAGCAGTGGTTCCGAAATGGGAAGGAGGATACCTTCTGCTCCTGCTCCCTAAATCTGTTATACCTGCCCTGGGGGCATGTCCCCGCCAGGGTGGCACTGTTAGAGGTGGGTGTAGGTCCTGCCTCAAGAGTGTTGGGGCAAAGCAGCTGCCCATTGAGGAGAGGGTGCTGTGGACGGGGTGTGCAGGCTGACCGGCCGGGGTGCTAGTCTTTACTCACAGCCACGCGGGGCTGCGATGAGAAGGGCCCATGGCACAACCGGTCCAGGGGTGTGTTTGAGGGCCTGGCTTGGAGTATCGCCTTTACTGTCTATTATTTTACCCACTTATTGCATTAAGATGTAATTAATGCACAGTAAAATTTACCATTGTAAATGCACAGTTCTGCACATTTTAACAAATAGGTGGTCAGGTCACTACTGCCGCCATCAACGATATTATCATCACTCCCCGAAAAATTCCTCCAGATTCCTTTAGACTTCCCTCTTCCCTCCACCCCCAGCCCCTGGCAGTGTCTGATTTGTTCTGTGTATGTCGTGTCTTTACAGGAATGTCATGTGAATGGAATCACACAGAATGTAGCCTTCTGACTCTTCTTTCACTTACCATAATGCATTTGGATTCATCGTGTTGCTTTGTGTATCGGTTTCCTTTTATTTCTGAGTAGTATTCCATTGTTTGTCTGCTCCCCAGTTGAAGGATATTTGGGTTGTTTCCAACAGTTGCTGATTGTGAATAAAGACATTATAAACATTCATGCACAACTTTTTGTGTGAACATAAGTTTTCGTCTCCCCTTGGGTAAATGTCCAGGAGTGGGATTGCTGGGTCATATGGTAAGTTTATGTTTAACTTTATCAGAAACTTCCACGCTGTTTCCCGAAGAGCTGGAGCATTCTGCATTTCCCCCAGTGATGGCCAAGCATTCTTCATCTTTTATCATGTTCCAGTCCCCCAGATTGATCAGAGCCTCTATGTGCTTAGCTGTTTTAGTTGCAAGGAACAAGGATGCACCGTTTACCCGTTTTAGTTTGGGCTCCCCCAGAAGTAGACTTTGAGGCAGTGATATGAATGTAAGTGCTTTATTTGGGAGGTGGTCCCAGGAAACATCAGAAGCAGAATGGAGAAATGAGAGGAAGAGGAAGGAAGTCAAAAAAGACGTGCTATCAAGCCAGTTACCATAGGGCAACTCACCCTCTGTTCCACTGGGAACTCGGAGAAACAGTGCAGAGTACATGTTGGAGTCCTTTCCCATCGAAGGCCCAGGGGCTGGGTTCTGTGAACCAACTCCCATCAGTCACTGGCTGAGGGCTTTGGCCCGATCTCATTCATTTCCTGATACTTCTGGCTGCTCTGTGTGCAGTGGAAGCTGGCTTTGGCAGACAGTCACAGGTGAAGGGCATTTAGAAGCCTGGCCAATCTGTGACAGTGAAGGTGAACACTCTTCAGGTGACAGGTGATTCCTTCCAGCTGCTCTCCATGCCCCTTTTCTCGACATGGCTTTGTCTCCTCATGGCTTCCTCTCTGACTCATCATTTCTGCCATTGTGTCTCTTCTTATTTCCCACTATCAACTGACTGTTGAGTTCAGACACCCCTGGGAGAGAAATTGTTGGTGAGTGAGTCACTGCCTATCTTCTATAGGGCAAAGCCCTTGATTTAGGTCATCCTTTAGACAGCTTGGCCATCCATTGGCTACTGTTGGGTCAGGTGTCCTGGCCTGGGCCAATTGGCTGTGACCAGGGAGGTGGGTCAGAGTTTAGAGCAGTGTGCTTGTCCAGTAGAACTTTCTGCGATGATGGAAATGTCCTGTATCTGTGGTGTCCAATAGGGTAGCGGCTAGCCCATGTGCCTATCTACTGAGCACTTGAAATGTGGCTGATGCTACCGAGGAACTGAAATGTTAATTTAGTTTAATTTTAATCAATTAAGATTTAAACTTATATAGTGACTAGTGACTACTGCATTGGACAATATAATTCTAGAACATATGCCTAGAGGGGCCCTTGGCCTCTTCTCTCTAGTATACAATGTGATAAAACATTTTCTTGAGATTTTTTTTAAAAAGCCAGTTGATACCCGATTTAGAATCTTAGCAATTCTGGATCTTTTAAACTCTTCAAATACCACCATTTTAGGCCATGAAGTTAAAATTGACCCAATAATCCGTTGGTATGATTCTGTTATGAAGCTATCTTTGACATACTAACAGTTTATTCTCAGAAGCTCACCTTAGTTCCGTAACTCACTCTGACATTTGTACTACATCTATTTTGGGTTGTAAAACGTGTGTGGATTACTGATTTTCCCTCTCACACTTGGATCACAGCAGCGTAAGTGCGAATTCCTGAAGTCAGAGACTAATTAGGTTCTGTATTGCCTGAAGATTATACACAAGTGTCTTAAACTTTTGTTTTAACGTTACTTTGCCTTGGCTTAAGGAATTGACCAAGTGATACCTAATTAAAATTTTTTTGGAGTCATTAGAATGAGCTGGAGTTTCAAGGGACATTGTACAAGGAGTCCAGGAACCAGAATGCTTGCTCAAGCTGTGTCCTCATCTGCTTGCTTTGTGGCCTTTTGCAAGTAACTTCACTTTTCTGAGCATTGCTCTCTTTATCTGTAAGAATGGAGTTCTGATTAGATCTGCATTTTGCAAATGTTTCGTGGAATACCATTGCAGGAAATGTTAACAGATATATTATCTGAGAAAAAGGCCTCTATGGTCAAATATGTTGGGAAATATTGCTTACTATATTTCCTTCTTGGATATGCCAATGCACATTTGTATATCAAAAGATCTGAGGCCTGACCTGCGGTGGTGCAGTGGATAAAATGTTGACCTGGAATGCTGAGGTCGCTGGTTCAAAACCCTGGGCTTGACTGGACAAGGCACATATGGGAGTTGATGCTTCCTACCTCTCTCCGCTTCTCTCTCTCTGTCCCTCACTCACTCTCTCTTCTCTCTAAAATGAATAAATAAAATCTAAAAAAAAGAGTTTATATTGAAAAAAAAAAAAAAGATTGTAGAAGTCCTGCAGAGGAATAACACACATCCTTTTCACTGTATAAATCAGGTTTCCCAAGATTATTTGAGTATGGAATCCCGTGTGTGTGTGTGTGTGTGTGTGTGTGTGTGTGTGTGTGTGTGTACACCATCTCTTGGCATCTTCTAGAGTCTATTCTATAGACCCATCAGGTTGGGAAGCAGGAATAGGTGATTCTCAAACTTCTAGCGTACAAGTTTGAGTTTTGGGCAAAGGAAGAAGTTAAATCTCTTTTTCCACTATGCTCTTAGCTTTTCTTCTCTCTTCTTTTCCCTTTCTCTTCCTCCCCCAAGTATTAAAAACCTAGTTGATTACTAACTGTGGGTCTTTTCTTTTTCTGTAACACTTATTCTGAGAGAGGTCGTGGGAAGCAAGGTGGAGAGAGACTCACGGGGCTGCTTTTCTCAAGTGCCACGTGACCCAAGAGGCTCCATATTTGTTATCCAATCGAGCTGCTTGCACGCTGCCTCAAATGCTCTCTTGACACTTTGAACTTGTTTCTGTGTCACTGTGCAGCGTGGCTCTTCTGAATCTCAGCAAGATGACTGGATCAGCTACGTCTCTTTCCAGGACAGGTGACAAGCTCAACTCCAACTAGCCCAGCTCTGTTCTACCTGCTTTCTGTTCTTAGTTTTTAAAATCTTGTTACCTCCTCCGTGAGCTAAGCATCACTAGCCCTGTTTTATGATGGGGAGGCCAAGGCTCAAGGGTGGGCGGGCCTTTGTCGAGGTTTCCAGGTGGGAGTGGCTGAGCGAGGATTTTGATCCAGAGCTGGTGCTATGGACTGAATGTTTGTGCCCTCCAAAACCCTTCTGTCGAAGCCCTGACCTCTGGTGGGATGGTGTTAGGCATTGAGCCTTTGGGAGGTGATTAGCGTTAAATGAGTCTTGAGAGTAGGGCCCCATGATGGAATTAGTGCCCTTATAAGAAGAGGGTTAGAAACCAGAGCTTCCTTTTTTTGCCATGTGAGGACACCGTGAGAAGGTGGCCGACTGTAAGCCAGGAAGAGAGTCCTCGGGGATCCCGCCCCAGGGAACCTGATCGGGGCACCTTGATCTTGGACTTCCCAGCCTCCAGACTGTGAGAAATAAATGTCAGCTGTTTACACCCTGAGCCTGGTACTTTTTATGGCAGCCCAGGCTGACTAAGACAGTTGGGGTGCTGAACCCCCATCGGAGTGCCTGGGCTCCACTGTGGCAGCAGCCAGGAGTCCCCCTCTAGAAGGACACACACATATTTCCAGGCATTCTGGATCTGCCAGGAAACCCTGGGCTGTGCCCTCTGAGTGGGAGTCAAGGTGAGGAGGCCTCTGAGGGTACCCAGGCCAGATCTCTGCTTAGGTCTCAAGTCTGGGCCTGGGGTCCGCTCTGAGTGGTCCTGGCCCCATGGACTGAGCTGCCTTGGTTCCCTACTCTAGGGCCCACAAAGGGAGACCTTCTCTGTGGACCTGACTCCCCCAGCTGAGCCTGGGACCACCTGGAGGCAGAGGGCACCCCTGGCTTTCCCCAGGAGGATGTCGTGAAGTGAGGCAGGCGGGCGTGCCCATTGTCTGGGGAAGTGTAGCCTGGGCAGTCTGAGTTCTTAACCTACTTTTAGAAACAATGCTGGTTGTTTACCAAGGCGAGCCCTGCCCAGAGGCTCAGCCACCATCCAGCGAGCTTTTCCTTCCCTTTTATAACTTGTATGTTTTCAAAGTAAGGAAGTTTAAATAGTAAGCCGTAGGGGTTGGCCAAGGGAAGGCTACATCCTTGCGGCTGGGATGGGCAGTAGGGAAGGCGGCTCTGCCTGGGGGTTTAGCTGCTGCTTCCTGCTGGGCAGCTGCTTACGACCCCAGAGGGCTTTTCTGCTGCTTTCCCACAAGGCCTGGATTTGGCCAGTTGGGGGGGGGGGGTAGCTGGGGTAGGGGTGGGATAATGTGGTTCATTATCTGGCACTGGTGTAAATGGCCCCTCCTGCCAGCTCACGGGCTGGGGGCTAGATTCGTAATTGTTGGGTAAGATGGCATTGGGCTGCAGGCTTTTAAGCTGATTTGGTCTCAAGAAGGTAAACTCCAAAAGAGTGAATTCAGAAAAGGGGGAATGGTTGTGTATAGCAGACACCAGGAGAATGCAGAATGTACCAGCAAATAAGAAACAATGGTCTTTCCTTTGCATATTTCAGGGGCTGCTTGCTGACTCAGCATCAGACAATATGGCAGCCTTGCCCCGCAGGTTTTCTTATCCTGTGGCTCTCCTGTTCCCATGGCTGAGTGCCTCAAGCTCTCAGGGTCCCTGGGACAAAGAGGTTATCTTTCCTCTCAAGGCTACAGGAACCAGCCAACCGGGGGATGGGAGTCTCTTGGGTCAAGTGTCCATCCCTGTCCAGCAGGCACATGATTGGCCCTTCTAACTGATGATAGATATGGGCAGGAGTGGAGGGGGTGAGGGGGGATGGCCTAGCCCCGGCCTGGTGTAGGAGAGGCTGCTGTGGTCTTTCCCCTGTGTGGCAGAACCAGCTCAAACTCATCCTGCTGCTCTTAGAAGGCACCACTGTGGGCTAGGGGCGAATAAAAGCACTTGACCAGTCCTGGGTTCTGGCAGGGAGGTCCAGCATCTATTTGATGGAGCCTGGATTTTGTCTTCCATGAAATGAAGCGGTCAGATTAGAACACCTCTGGGAATGTTTCAAAGCGGTGGTTTGGATTGGGAGCTTTGCCTCGGCACGGTCACACAGATGGTGACATGGGACCAGGGAGGCTGAGAGGCTGCTCGAGCGTTGGCACATGGGTCCTCCCTAGCCACTCTGCCTAGCCGGTCCAAAGCCCTAGAGCAGGGGTCGGGAATCTTTTTGGCTGAGAGAGCCATGAACGCCACATATTTTAAAATGTAGTTCCGTGAGAGCCATACAAGAACCCAGTAAAAATTATCCAATAAAAATTTGGTGTTGTCCCGGAGGACAGCTGTGATTGGCTCCAGCCACCCGCAACCATGAACATGAGCGGTAGGAAATGAATGGATTGTAATACATGAGAATGTTTTGCATTTTTAACGTTATTATTTTTATTAAAGATTTGTCTGCGAGCCAGATGCAGCCATCAAAAGAGCCACATCTGGCTCACGAGCCACAGGTTCCCGACCCCTGCCCTAGAGGCTGCTTCACCAGAAACAGTGTCCTCTGAGGATGTGATAGGAATTTCTGCAGACACAGGAAGAGGACAGGGTACCCTCACTTGTGCCCGTCCCCCGATGAGTGTCCTTTCTTGAAGCCTGCCAGGGTTTGGGACCTGCAGGTGTGTTCTATTACCAGGTGGCAAAGGACATGGTAGAGACGGCTGATGTTGCTTCAGCCCTGTTCTGTCCGCTGGCCTCACCCACATCGCGTGTGCGCTCCGGGCTGGAGAAGTTCTTTGTATGGGTTGTTTATCCTTCTGAAGCAGCAGATGGGAAAATAGAATTAGCAAAGTCAACTGTCAAATAAGTTTTGTGTTAATTATATAATTAGGTTATATAAAAACAAAATCCCGTTCAGTGCTGTTTTTGCACAAATAAGTGGATTCGGTATTGGGGGAGTCCTAACTTGGCTGCCCTTGCCTCTGGGCAGACCTCATGTGCGGGTTTCAGCAGATGGTCCCCGTGTCTGAGGACAGCGCCATCATGCGCCAGACCTTCACGCTTCTTTCACTCGGGACAGGGTGTGATTTTGTAGTTGGAAGGCCAGGCAGCCTGGGCTTGAATCCTGGCTCTTCCACCAAGTAGAATGTGACTTCTGGCAACTAATTCATTTCTTTGAGCCTCTGTGTTTCCATTTGTAAAGTGGGAAAATAATAGCGTTATTGAGATTTAAACATTAACCCGTGCCTGATGATAAATGCCAACTAAGTGTGTGCTTTTGTCACAGGACTCCTGTGGCTGCAGTTGTCATTGCCCTCGTTGTCATCATCTTAGGACATGAAGGAGTGACGAAGAATGGATGGATTGTTCAATTTCTTTAGTCACTATAAAATCTGTCCTGGCTCTCTCTCCAGGGCTGGACCCAAAGGTGGGGCTCATTAATCGTCTGTAGAGACCTGAGCTCCAGCTGGCCTCATTCCTGGGGTGGTTAGTAAGAGGAGAGGTCTTCACCGGGCAGCCCAGTCCCCGTGGCCCCAAGAGGCCATCCTCCAGAGGGGAGGGTGTTCTGGCTCCTTCTCAGGATAGAAGTAGGGCCTTGGTCCCAGGTGGATCGTAACTTACCTCATTCCACACTCTTCCGGGCCAAGTGTCTGTTTTGTTCTCTAATAGAAACATAGAAAGAAGCTGGTGTCGTTTCTAAACAAAGAGGGACTTTTCACAGGAAATCTGTAGACCTGACACCTTCTCTTTGCTTGCTGTGGCACATGGCTTCTTCTCTGACAATTGGCATGACTGGCTGGGGAACAATAGACAATGGTCATGGCCTGTTTCCTGTGGGAAGGAAGAATGGGCACAGGTGGGTGTCTTGAAGCCCTGGTCCCTGAGGGATTTCCTGCGAGTGTCCCCTAGTCCCTTACCACGTGCTCAGGGATTCCTCACAGTGACAGTAGCTGTGTGTTTGGCCCTGTGATGAGAGCAATAAGGGCTTACAGTATTGAGGGTCCTGTGGGCAGGCCCTCCTCCGACACCTTATGCACTTTAGTTAAATAATGCCAAGAGAAGTGTCAGGACTGACATGAGTCGCTGAATTCTGTCCAGGCCCTGTCCTCAGAACCATCTTGGAAGAGGCTTGTCAGCTGCAGGCCTGGCCCATTGTACAGTTGGGAAACTGAGACCCCGAGAGATGCAGGGACAGGCCAAGGCTACTCAAAGATAGAGTAGGGTGTTGGCCTTCAGAAAGGGGAGGGCTTGCTGCCCTACCCGCCCCGCCAGCTGTACCTCGTGCCAGTTTCCCTGCCTCGTCTGCTGCTGCCATCTGCCTCCTGTGGGTCCTTGAACATGCCTTCCTGCACTCTGTTCCCACCGCCTGTCCCTCTGCGCCCTCCCTGCCTTTCCCCCATTCTGTTCCTTGCTGACCTTCAGGCTTGGCATAGACCTCACCTTCTCAGGGGCCTTCACTTGCTGTCCTGCATAGCCGGACCTCTTGGGCGACCACGGCCAGCCCCTTTATTCCGAATCATGGCCCTCTGTCCAGTTCCTTCCTGCCCCGTCCTCACCAGAATTTGCGGTTGTCATTTGTCGGTTTACTGGGGTGTTGTCCACCTCTCGGACAGGACCATGAGCTGCCTGATGGGGGGCCCAGTCCCTGCTGCCCACTACCGACCCCGCAGCCCCAGCCTGGCTTGCATGGCTTCCTTCACCAGCCGGCGGGTGAGTGCGTGAATCCATTTGGGGGTCTCTAGGTTCTCAGAGATTTCTTCTGAGGCTTGATGTTGAGAGTTAAGTATGTAAGTCAGACAACAGGCATTTTCCTTCCAGCAGCTCAAACTTGCCCTGTGCCTGGCATGCAGTTCAAATAAACACACACACACACACACACACACACACACCAGCTTCGTAGTTCTTAAGAAGGCTCTGGAAATTGCACCTGCATGCAGGCTGATTGGCATGGCACGCCTCTGGAGCAACACAAGTGTGGAATTTGAACTCTGCCCTACCTCAGAGAGCCGGCTGCACAGATAGGGCAAAATGCATTTAAATGTCATGAGTGTTATTATTAGTCGTAATCTTATCTTTGTTAATAATAATAACAGGACCCGCCTAGAAGCTGCTGAATAGCAAGCACACAGGCTGTTTCCCAAGTTCTTGTCAGACAGGACTGCGGACCCTGGGGAGGCGCCCAGGGATGCGTTAACACCACTGTGAGGGGCAAGAGTGTTGGCCAGAAGCCCCATCCTGGTCACACCCACTGTTCAGTCACATCCTCCGTGCCCTGCAGGGCCCTGGGCATCCCTAGAGGCGCCAGGGGCCTGTGGCCTCTCAGACGCAGGCCTGGCCTCTGGGGGCCCTTTCACACCCCTCAGCTTCCCGCACAAGCAGGGGCCTGCATGTTGGGAACCGCAGGCAGTCTCTCTGCATAGCCTTTCCCTTCTATTGTTTCCTGCCCCAGTGACTTGCTGAAACAATGTGTTTCCTACAGATTTTGTTTGCCTGCATTGACTTCTTTGTTTTGCTCTAGTAAACAGACAGCATATACAGACCTGTGCACTTGACAAAGAGAAAGCTGGTGGCCTGGACCCTGCCGAGGCCCTGAGTCACCCACTGCTTGAGCCTGCAGACCTCGGAAGGTCCAGCGCTCGTGAATGACTCAGACGCTCCGTGCCGCCCGCATGTGCAGAGCGGTGCAGGGACTGGAGGGGATCTCGGGCGTCCTGCTAGTCAGGGGAGACCCATGTTTGAGAACCAGTTTAGTCGAGATTGAATCGCTGTCCCAAGTCTGTCCTCAACCGTGTGACTTTGGGGAAGTTGCTTGCCTGGTGTGAGTGTTTTCTCATTGGTGAACACAGAAGCTACCTCAGAGGCCTGACGGGGGATATTAAGGAGCCACTATTTGGAAATCATTGGGTACCCAGCCTGGTGCTAATACGTGCTAGCTGCTCTGGTTATTTGTCGGGCTCTGTTTTGTGGACTCTCTTCAGAGATCCTCCTGGGACAGGCTTTTCCTACAGATCCACTGGGCCTAGCAGTGGCATTGAGCCTGTTCCTGTGTCTAATGTGACCCTCCCGGATGTAGTGGTGGCAGTCTGTCCATCAGAAATGGTTCAGCGTGCTCTGAGCTGCTGCCTGCATGCGGCACATGGCTGAACAGGCTCACCAGGAGCTCGGACACTGAAAGGGACTGACCTGGGCTTGTACCCGGCTCCTGCTCTTACCAGCAGGTTGTGGCCATCAGGACTGGGTGCCCTCAAGAGCATGCAGACTCCTCATGACCATCTAAAAGGGGTTTTAAGTAGATATTTTCATGTACAATTCATGGTGGCCATTAATGGCTGTCGAGGACAGGGCGCCAGGCCCGGTACTCCAGCCCCAGGCTTTCTCGAGCCTGCCCAGGGTGCCTGAGGCATTGGTACTTAAGAATACAGGTGCAGGTGGGCCACTGCTCTTATTTCCCAGGCCTGTCTCCATCCCCATTGGCCACTTACTACTTGACTCAGGTTTTAGAGTTTGTTTGATGGCGGAAAGTGACTAAAGTCATATATTTAGTTTTTTTTAAGGTTTTATTTTTTTAGAGCAGTCTTAGGTTCACAACAAATTGAGAAAGAGCTATAGATACAGAATGAGCTATATATATAGAAGGAGCTATATAGTTCCCACACATCTCCTGCCCCCAAATGTACACGGCCTCCCCAATTATCAACATCCCCCACAAGAGTGGTACATGGCTTACAATCGATGAGCCCACGTTAACACATCATCCAGAGTCCTCAGTTTACCTTAGGGTTCTCTCTTGATGTTATAAATTCTGTTAGTTTGAACAAATAAATGTATAGTGACATCACCTGACTATGGTGGCGCAATGGATAAAGCATTGACCTGGAACACTGAGGTCGCTGTTTCAAAACCTCTGGCTTGCCTGGTCAAGGCACATATGGGAGTTGATGCTTCCTGCTTCTCTCCCCTTTTCTCTCTCCCCCTCTCTAAAGTGAATAAGTAATTTTTTAAAATATCCAGATTTTGGAAAAAATAAAGATGGATTCTGACCCTTTAAAAAAAATGTGAAGTGACAGACATGTATCTATTCTTATGATATCATGCATCTCATATAGTATCATCATGGGACAGTTTCACTGCCCTCAAACTTCTCTGTGCTCTGCCTATTTATCATCCCCTCTCCCCTAACCTCTGGCAACCACTGATCTTTTTCCTGTCTCCATAGTTTTACCTTTTCCAGAATGTCATATAGTTGGAATCATACAGTATGCTGCTTTTCCAGATTGGCTCCTTTCACTTAGTAATATGCATCTAAGTTTCCTCCATGTCTTTTCATGACTTGAAAACTTAAAAAAAAAAATTTTTTTTTAAGCACTAAAATTCCATTGTCTGGGTGTGCCACAATTTGTCCCTTCGCCACTTAAGGTTATCTTGGTTGCTTCGAAGTTCTGGCAATTCTAAATAACGCTGCTATAAACATCCGTGTGCAGGATTTTGTGTGAACGTGAGATTTTTAACGTTGACTAAATACCAGGCAGTGCAATTGCTGGATTGTATGGTTAAGAGTGTTTAGTTTTGTAAGAAACAACTAAGCTGTCTTGTGAAATGTTCATCCCATTCTGCATCCCCACCAGCAGTGAATGAACATTCCTGTTGCTCCACGTCCATGTCAGCACTTGGTGTTATCAGTATTCTGGCTTGTGGCCATTCTAATAGTTGTGTAGTGGTATCTTGTTGTTTTAAATTGCATATCCTTGATGATTTATCATTTGGAGCATCTTTTCCTATGTTTATTTACATCTGTATATCTTCTTTGATGAGGTATCTGTTAAGGTCTTTGGCCCATTTTCTAATCAAATTGTTTCTCTTACTGAGTTTTAAAAGTTCTTTGTATTTTGAATAATAGTCCTTTATTGCCTGACGTGTGGTGGTGCAGTGAATAAAGCATTGACCTGGAATGCTGAGGTTGCTTGTTCAAAACCCCGGGCTTGCCTGGTCAAGGCACATATGGGGGTTGATGCTTCCTGCTCGTCCCCCCTTCTCTCCTTCTCCTCTCTCAAAACTCAATAAATAAAGTTAAACAAAAAATAATAGTTCTTTATCAGGTTTGTCTTTTGCAAATATTTTCTCCCAGTCTGTGGCTTGTCTTCTTATTCTCTTGAAATTTTTATAAAAAAATTTTATTGATTGATTTCAGAGAGAAAGAAAGACAGAAACATCAATCTGTTTCTGGATGTGCCCTGACCAGGGATCGAACTGGCCACCTCTGGGCTTCTGGATCATGCTCTAGCCAACCAAGCTATCTGGTCAGGGCTTGACATTACCTTTTGAAGAGCATAAGTTTTAAATTTTAATCAAGTTCAGCTTAACAATTATCTCTTTCAGGGATCACATCTTTGGTATTGTATCTGAAATGTCTTTTCCAAACTTAAAGTAATCTAGATTTTCTTCTATGTTATCTTCTAGTATTTAGGGTTTGTCAAGGGTGTCGCCATCATCTTTCACTGAGATAATTGGCTAGCCTTCCCTTGATTATATGTGTTCTCTTGTTCTTAAACTTGGGTTTACGTCATAAGTGAGAGAGCCCCACGGAGCTTGATGTGAAGTGAAGCTTGGTTAAGCCATTGGTATATGATTGGTAATGGGTTCCAACCCAGCCGTGCCCCTGAGGAGTGGGACCCAGGTACTGGCTGACGCACGGATTACAACGGTGATCTGGTTGCACCAGAGGCCGGTGAATTCCCCTGGGCACAGGAACACAGATCACACTTATCTTTCAGATGTCTGACCCTGACTAGGCTGGGAAGCGTGAGTCAGCAAGCGATACACGTTCCAGGTGGGGCCGCACATCGATGTCCAGGAGGCGTGTGCAGAGAGTCCGAGTGTGACGTTGATTTCACGGCTTCATTAGGCACTTCCCTTCTGTGCTGCCTTGAAGGCGGTCAGCCCACGGATGCTGCATATCCCCCTGGCGTTGTAAAGGGCGTCTGGGGGGTCAGAGACCTGCGAGACTCAGGGCAGGTCTCTCTGCGTGACTGTTCCTGGTGGCTGTTTCCTTTGCTGGCTCTGTCATGCCTGCTGAAGCACAGCCGGGCATTTTTCTCTCCAGACTGTGCCTGCAGCTAGTGACAAGGGGTGTGCTTTTGCCTGGTGAAGGAAGTTGCAGTTTTAGGTTTTTGTGTCCTCTTGACTGGAGGACCTCCTGTAACACAGCTGGTGACCTCTGGGTGGGCTGAGGTCGGTCTGTAGCCCCTAGAACACTGACAGGGGAGTCAGCACTAAGGTTCCAGCTCTAGGTGGCCTTGGGCAGATCTTTTAGTTCCTGTGGGCTGCAGGCCCCCCCATTGTTACAAGGAAGTTGCTATAGAAGTGCAAAGACTTTTTTAATATAAAATTTTGGGGGGAAGAGCAGTATTGCAAAGTGGTTAGGAGCCTGGGATTTGAAATACGATTTGGCCACATGGTAGCTTCCCAAGGCTCTCAGTTTCCTGGCCTGTGAAATGGGCTAATAGTGGTCCCTACCACTGGATTTGGGGAAGATGAAACCAGATAGACACCAAAGCACAGTTCCTGACACATTGGTAAGACTCAGTGGGTGTCATCGCTTCTCATTATCGTCACCACAGTGTGACCACCACCCAGGGTGGGGAGCGAGGTTCCTGTCACCCGGAATGAACTGACAGGGCACACAGTTGATCAGCATCTTGGACTTCTCTTCTCCCAGCGGTGACCTGGGTTGTGTGGAAGCGACCCGCTCCTGACCTGTTAGGGATGGATCGGGGGACCGGGGAGAGGTTCCTGTACCCTGGGCGGGGCGGGCTCTGTGACCACTGCTCGTGTTACCACTTCCTGGAGACGGCCCGTCCTTTCAGTTTTGTATTTCATTTATTTAAACTTTCCCGTGAAGGAGACTTGATACAGAGGAAGAAAAACATACAGCGGACCCTTTATTTCCTGTGATAAACAGTGACCTTTGGAACAGAGGTCAAGTCTGAATTCTTCAAGGCAGGATTTATTTATTTTTTTGCTGCCATGGTTTTAAAGTTACGGCATGCTGTGCTCCTGGCTGCTGCTCTGTCTGGCTGATGGTCCCGACGAGATGCCAAGAAATTAGATGGGTGCCTTTGGAAGGCGTTCAGATATTACTCACTGGAGTAAAAATGCTACATTTGTTGGTGGGGAGAGGGCTGGACATGTGTAAAAATGGGCATTATGCACATAACACCAACCTCAGACAGGAAAAGAAGGCCTGTGGGAGTGTGGGGGCCGTCTTGCTGGGCAGTGCTGAAGGCGCAGACAGGAATCGGAAAGTCTGGTGTCTCTCCTCCTCGTTTGCCCACACATTTAGCCCCAGTAATGGGCTATGCAGGGCTTTTGCTGGAAAGCATTGTAGCTCAGATCCTGCTGGAAAAGATGACTTAAAAAAATTATTTTCTCATAGTTCTAGAAGCTAAAAGTCTGAAATCAAGGTGTCCACAGGGCCACGTTTTTCTTGAAACCTACGGGAAGGATCCATCCTGGTGTCTGTTGCCAGCAATCCTTGGTGCCCTTGGTTTGTAGAAGCATCACTCCAATCTCATCACCTGGACGTGTTCTCTCTTTGTCCCTCCATCTTTGTCCCCTTTCCCCTCTTTTTATAAGGACAGCAGTCATATTGAATTAAGGACCCACCCTACTCCCGTATGACAAATTCTTACTTATATGTCCAATGACCCTATTTCCAAATAAGGTCACATTCTGAAGTACTGGGGGTTAGGACTCCAGCATACCTTTTTGAAGACACAGTTCAATGCATAGAAGTCTACTCTGTTCTCCTCCCCAAATGCAAGTCCTTTACATGGTGCAAAACACATTCACCTCATTCCATAGTCTTTGAGTCTCATCCATTTTGTCATCAAATCGAAGTTCAAAATCTCATCATTTCAAAGTCCCAGATCGCATTATGTAAATCAGTTATGGGTGAACCTCGGGGTATGATTCTTTCCCACAGAAAATTCCTCTCCCTAGGTGAGACTCTTCTTGCTTCCCGTGTTTGCCAGAAAAAAGAAGCCGTATTCCAATCTCTGTCTCCATCAGCACATAGCCATCCTCTTACTGTGTGTTTCAGGATGAGATTTTAAAGTGAAATCCGCAGTGGTTTTGGTTTCCTTGAAGTTGCCTCTGAGAGGGTAGGAGCCCCCAACAGGGCAAGGTGACTCCTGGACTGTCAAAGTCAGAGTGGGGAGGAACTTTTGGAAGGATGAAGTCTTCCTTTTACATATGAGAAAACCAAGGCCCAGAAAGGGTGAGGGGAAGGCCTAACAGCACACAGCTGGTTAGGGCCAAGTCGAGACCTAACCCCACGTCTCACCTTCTAATCCATGGCTCCTCCATTAATGGTCTATGGTTTGTTGCGGGTCACAAGATTTACCAATGATAGATCATCATTATGTTATTCATCATTTCTGTACCAACTTATAATTGGAAAAGAAGTTTATTATCACCCGATTTGTTTTAGGTGACATAATCATATTACAGAAAATTTTTCTCCAAGGAGTGAAGTCCACTGACTAGCCATTAGGGTTTAGGCATATTTCTTTCTGGTCTTTGTGCCAGAGCATGTGAGTGAGAAGAGAAAGAAAAAGAAAGACCCACAAAGTATATTTACAAGCAGATATAACTGTAATAATGTCAGACCTATCGTTTTTCCTGACCCTAAGTCTTACTACACATTGAGTTGGAGTCCCCTGATGGTCATATTTCCATTCCTTGTCCTTGTGACTTGGGAAAATTTATGACTCTTTGGCCAAACTTCAGGATCATGTGACCAGGTTTTAGCATCATCTGGTGAACAAAATTTTAACCTAAATGTCCTCAAGTGAAGAATTAGGTGGTGATGGGCCCAGAAGGCGTTTGGTTGGAATTTTCTTTTAGATGTTATCCAGGGGTTACTGACACCCGGATTGGTTCAGTTGGAATTGTGTATGTCCTTCTATGGATATATGATATATTTCCCATTCTCTTGGGTAAATACCTAGGATGACATGGCTCGATTATATAATAGATATAGGTTTAACATTTTTGGAAATTGACAAACTGTTTTCTAAAGTGATTATAGCTCTGCACGAGGAATTTGTATTTTTAAGTAAGCTTCCCCAGTGATTCTCCTAGAGCTTTTTCCTTCCTGAGATCTTGTCATGGCCCTGTAGTCCGCCCTGAGTGACAGGTCTTAAGAGCCCATCTCCTCCATCTGTTCTGTTCGCTCCAGCCTGGCCTTGGCGTCCCCCTGCAGGCTGCCCCTCAGCCTGGGGGTGCCAGAGAAGCACAGGTGGCAGCTCAGACCCTTTCTGTCCTTGCCCACCCTCAACCCACCCAAGCCTCTGCAGACGCATTGACATTCTAGAGCAGTGGTCGGCAAACTCATTAGTCCCCGGTAGGGATAAAACAGGGTAGTTCTGTTCCGGGTAGAGCTCAGCGTCCTGAGGTGGGAGGAGGCTGGAGGAATAATTTCCTGATGGGAGGAGGCCCTGCAGGGGGCTGGCTCGCTGCTGGGGTGGGGTGGGGGGGAGGATGGCCGAGCTCCAGTGACAGCAGCAGAGGCTTCTCTTCCCTGGGCGTGCACATCTTCGCCAGACACCACGACTCCTGAGGAGTGAGTGGTGGTGGCCTGTGGCCCCCTGGCGTTCTGTGGCGAAGGCCAGCTTGAGCCCAGCAGGCTGAGGACTGTGTTCCAGAGCCTGTGCCAGCGCTGACACACGCATCAGTCACCCCTGGGTTTGTCAGCAAGTGCTGTCCCTAGAGAAACTCACACCATTTTCCGGGGGCGATGAAGTGGAAGGAAGCATGTGAAAAACAGAGCAGCCCCGGGAAAGTGTGAAGTCCCCGTTCTGTCACTGTAGAAGTTGTCAGCTGGCTGGCACACCCTTACGCCGGTGGTGGTGGTGGTGGTGGTGGTGGTGGTGGTGGGCGGGGCTGGCCTCCTGGCACCTGCTGCACTGGCTCTTTGGATCCTGTTCTTGTGGGCTCCTGCTCTCCCGAACCCCACAAGTCTGGTGCCTGAGTGCACGAGCTAGCATGTCCAGGCAGGTGAAATCATACAATATTTGTCCTTTTACTTAGCATAATCTTTCCAAAGTTCATTCATGTTGTAGCTTTTTTTTTTTTTGTACTTTATTCCTTTTTGTGGCTGGATAATATTCCATTGTGTATCTAGACCCCGTTTTGTTTGTCTGTTCACCTAGTGATGGACACCTGAGTTGTTTCCACCCTTTGGATGTTGTGAGTAGTGCTTCCATGAGCGTTGGTATCTGAGTCCCCGTTTTCAGTTTTGCTGGGTATGGACCAGTGGTAGTCAACCTGGTACCTACCGCCCACTAGTGCGCATTCCAGCTTTCATGGTGGGCGGTAGCAGAGCAACCAAAGTATAAATAAAAAGATAGATTTAACTATAGTAAGTTGTTTTATAAAGATTTATTCTGCCAAACTTAGCGAAAATCCGACATAAAGTACTTGGTAAGTAATTATTATTATTTGCTTTAACTTGCTGTAACTTTGCTTTATAAATTTTATAAAGTAAAGTTACTTCCCTACCTTATAAATCACCATTACTGTGGAACTGGCGGTCGGTTAGAAAATTTTACTACTAACAGAGATACAAAAGTGGGCGGTAGGTATAAAAAGGTTGAGTACCCTGGTATAGACCTAACAGTGGAATTGTTGGATGATATGTGTAATCTTTTGAGGAAGTGCTGAACTTTTTCTTGCAGAACACTTTGGAGGCCATGAGTCCCCATTGTCTGCAGGGTGAGCCCCCAGTGCCTGCCTCTTGCATGCAGGACTTTCTCATTCTGGCCCCAGTGTAGGGATCCGCCCAGCTGGGCTGATTTGCCCCCATGGCCGCCTCTGCGCTTGGGCATTGCTCTCCCCTGGGACACCCTTTCAGCCCCTGCGGTACCCAGTGCGAATCCTGCCTTCACCACCTCCTTTGGAAAGAATTGCCCCTCCCTGCTGCCTCCAAGGCAGGTCCGTGGGCCTGACTCAGATCCTAACTAACTTGGGTTAGTAATCGCTGCCCTGAGATTACTCTGCTGCACCCTCCTCTTGCTCTATAGCTCTCGTTAGGGTTGAGCACTCTGAAGGCAACCGTGGGCCCTTCCTTGCGGCGGTGCCTGTGCCTGGCTCTTCCGGTGCCTGTGTGCCCTGCTCCTGACTGCCAGCCTGGGTGCGAGCGCTGCATTCGGTCAGCCTCCCCCACGTGGCATCCTCTGCATGGAGAGGGCTCTGGCTGGCCCCCGGCATGAACGTGCGGAGGCTCCGGTTCCCAGGGTGCCGAGCGGCTGCCTCCCCCTCCGGCCCCTGCCTGTTTGGAAGCGTGCCCTTGAGCACTGCCATCCCTGAACCGGGCTACCAGGTCATCTGATCCCCATGGTGGCCAAGATGCTGGCTGATCGCTCCTGCTGAGAATTAGTGACGAAGAAGCAAGCAGCCATGACAGAGCTTTGTGGGCAGGTTTGGTGGATACTAAGCCTCTTATTTCTTAGGGGTTGTCTCATTGCACAGGAAACAGCCCAAGCAGCCTGTCACCCAAGCCAGAAACGTGGCGTCATCCCTCAAGCCCGTCCTGCATGTCATTAACACTGGTGACTCTCCCTCTAAAATATCTGTCCACGTCTCTAGCTTAGAGGACCGCTGCCCCCACGTCTGGTTTGCCCCCTCCACTCTGCCTGTTTACGCAGCTCAGTCTTCCTACAGTTCAGATCTGAGCCATGGCCTCCAACGCAGTGATTCCCTAGCCTCTCCTCCTTCCGCCGCTCTCGAGCCCCACTCTGCTGTGGTCTTAGTGTGCGCTGAGCTTTCCCTCTCCCTGTCTGATCTGCGTGCACCCCTGTCTGATCTGCGTGTACCGCTCCCTGGGCCTGGAGCAGCCTCCTTGGGCTTGGAGCACCCTCCCAGGGCGGGGAGCACCCTTCCTGGGCCTGGAGCACTCTCCCAGGGCCTAGAGCATCCTCCCTGGGCCTAGAGCATCCTCCTTGGGCCTAGAGCATCCTCCTTGGGCCTGGAGCACTCTCTCTGTTCCTGGAGCACCCTCCCAGGGCAGGAAGCACCCTCCCAGGGCCTGGAGTACCCTCCCTAGGCCTGGAGCACCCTCCCTGGGCCTGGAGCACCCTCCCAGGCCTTTACCAGGGCCACTTCCCACCTGTGCTCAGGCTTCAGCTTGGATGTTGCTCCCTAGAGACATCTCTCTGACCCCAGGTCCGTTGTCTGACAACGTGTGCACCCACTTCCCTTTGCAGCCCTCACCAGTCTAGACATGTATTGTACCACCGTGTCCCCAGCTCCGAGGCCGGGGCCTGGGAACAGCAGGGACTGGAGAATGTGTGCTCTGGGGTGGTTGGACAGATGGACAGGTGAACGGAGGCCCTCACTGGAGCATGAAGGGTGGGCCCAGTTGGCTGGCGACAGCTTCCTGCGCTCACATTCCGCAGCTGGGCATAAAACTCAGGGAGCAGAGACGTGCCCCAGGGGTTGTCAGTTGGTTTAGGGTGGTGGAGGCCCTGGAGGCTTTTAAGAGGCTTTCTAGAAGCATTTGAGCCACTTCCTCTTGAGCAAACAAGATTGCGCATTAATCTTAAAGACAAGTTCTTGTAAGAAGGCAGGTGGACGGGAGGGGAAGAGCAGGCAGTCATTCCAGTTGTGGTCTGGTGAGCCCGACGGCTGGCCTGGGTCTCGTCCCCTCGCTAGGCCTGGCCAGTCCCCAGTGCCCAATGGAGACCGGTCCTTCTACAAAGGTGGGCGCATCTTGGGGGTCTCTCAAAGGTGGCAAGCAACCTGGCCGGCTTATTTATAATTTTTTGTTTTGTTTGGGGGCTTCCAGTTCACTTTAAAAAGTTTTAAATTCCACAAGAAGGTTACAAAAATTCTGGTATTTAGAACTATTTACTTTTATTGAGATGGTGTTTTTAAACAAAAACTGCCTAGCAATTATATTCACAAGGTGATGACAAAGTTTGTGAGGAATACTGACTCAGAGTGTGCTCCAGGCAGAGTGGAGCTGTGCTGAGACAGACATGTCCCCTGTCCCATGTCGGAGCATGCTCACTTTGGAGATGGTATGAAACATATGACCTTGAGGCTTCTGTGAAAGTGAGGCCAAGTCCCCCCCCCATCCTGTCCCCCAAGTTCCCCTCCTTCCATCCCCACCCCCAGACCCAGGCAGGGAAATGAAGACGCAGGGTCAGGGCCTGAGGGAGGGAGCAGGTCAGACACGTTTTGGGGCTGGGAGTTCTAGGTTTCAGGAACGCCCTATCCCTGGGGCTTGGGGTACAGGATGCTGTTATCTAAGGTAGCTTGTCCTTGGTGTAGAGCCAGTTCTGCTGCCTGCCCTCTGGGAGTGTGGCCTGACTAGGCTGATGGCTTCCATGAGGTCTCAGAGACATCAGGCATCTCTCTGAGCTGAACATTCCATCCCTCACTGTGCAGATGGGACCGTGAGCCCCACGCCCCACAGCATGACTTGCTCAAGGTCCAATAGTTTTAGTTAGTAAAGCTGAGAGCTGAACATGGTTCATCAAGGCCTGAACTGGGGATGCCTCTGGCAGGAGAATGTTTCAGGTTCATCTTTGTGTCCCGAGGGCTTAGCCTGGAGCCTGACATGTCAGAGGGAGATCAGTAAGTCTTTGTTGACTGAATAATCACAGCCAACATTTATCGAGTGCCAGGAACCGTGGAACCGCGAATGGAATGCCTGGCCCGCTCTGGGCAGCAGGAACTCCGGTGCTCTCTGCGCAGGTGGGGAAACGAGAAAACAGGTAGGAAAAGAAACCTGCCCCATGTCGACCAGTTAGTAAACAGCTGAGGCTTGGATCTAGCTAGTAGGTAGATGGGAGCCACTCTCTAGACTAGCCGCTGTCCAATAGAAAAATCACACAAGCCTCCCATGAAATTACAAAATTTCTAGTCATCACATTCATTTGAAAAAGTAAAAGAAACAGTTGAAATTACTTTAATGGTTTATTTAATTAAATATATGCGAAATATTTTTAACATGTAATCAGTGCAGAATTATTACAATATTTTACTTTTTTCCCCCCTAAATGCCAAATGTTCACAATCCAGTGTGTATTTGATCTTACAGCGCGTCTCCACTTGGACTAGTCCCGTCGCGAGTGCTCAGTAGCTGCCTGTGCCCATGGCTCCAGCGCCCAGCGCGGGGCAGTGCAGCTCTCGGCCGCTGTGCGGGCCAGTGAGTGCGGATGGGGAGCTGGCAGTCATTTGGAGCAGAGGGAAGCAGGAGGAGCTGGTCACCGGGAGCGACAGGCAGAGATGGGAGGGCAGGCATGCATAAGCGTATGGGGTCCCTGAAAGTGCCTGCTGGGTTTCTTTCCCAGGTGTGAGTGGTGGGTGGAACCTGCCACCCCGGCCAAGGGATGTCCCCCGAGGGGCTGCCCTGGAAGTCCAGCCTCCTGCCCTCTCTCCAGGAGCCCCGACACCCTGAGCCTCCAGCCCCCGAGCTGCTGCGGGGAGGCCTTGCTGGTCTGCGTGGGGGTCTGGCTCAGGCCGTGTTGCTTTTGGCCAAAGGTAGTTGCAAAGTCCCGGAGCACAGAACAGGTACGATGTGTTCTTGGGAAAAGGTTATGAGGTTTCAGACATAACAGAGGTTCTGAGTATACAAATAGAGGACGTCTCTGGGCTGGTGTCAGGAGTGAAGTCATCAGAACCATCCATCATGGGGTCGACCGTGGCTGACGCATTCAGGGCACCTTGGGCTCCGAAGTGGCCTTTAGCAGGGGCGACCAGAAGGGGGGGCAGGGGGATGGGGAGAGGCAGTAATGAACTAATGTTTTCTCAAATAGTTTTTGTATGAAAGAGGGTAAGTCTGTCACTTAAAACATTTCCTGGACTGCTGCTGAGATGTCATGGGAGGAGGGGGTGGGTGGTGAGAAGTTTCCTGGGCCACCCCTGCCCCCCACCCAGTCTCGATTCTTGGCTTGGGGACAGAGATCAGAGGCATCTGTGGCTAGACTCTATCCGCACGAGGTTTCTGGAAAGGTGACTTCGGGTTGGAACGGTTAAGGCCGGCCAGGGGAAGCGTTCTGTTATGACTTGATTTATGCCGCTGGAAACATTTTATACTGAGGACCAACCGCTGGCCAAACAAGTGTTTGTCGAAAGATCCAGCAGGGAAGATGGATGCTGGGCCAAGGAGCCGTGGGGAGTGACCGAATCCTCAGGCCAGCATGCCTTTCGGATGGCTGGGGTGCAGCTTAACATCCTGCACACTGATTCAGGAATAGGGGTGGTGGCAGGCAAAATAGTTTAGCATTGAAACAAACCTGAGTGTTTGATAACAGCCACATCCCCTGAGGCAGGGGGGGTTGCTGTGTGTTGGGGCTGGGCCACAGCAGGGTGGGATACAGTCCCAGGGAAGCCCCGTGACTGACCGAGGTCCAGTCCTCACTGGGCAGCTTCCTGGTGGCAAGTCCTCGAGCAAACCTGTGTTTCAGTTTCAGCATCTGCAAAAGGAGGCCAGTAACCCCTACTCTCCTTGAAAGTCCAAATGAGATCCTGCACACGGGGAAGAGCTTTGTAGGGACAAAACACCTCAGACATCCAGGGGTTATTTTAATTAGCCCTACTGCGAATATTTTATTTTCATTCATTCTACAGCATGATGGTATCAAAGCTCTTTTTTTTTCGTTTTTTTGTTTGTTTGTTTGTTTGTTTTGTATTTTTCTGAAGCCAGAAAGGGGGAGGCAGTCAGACTCCCGCATGCACCTGACTGGAATCCACCTGGCATGCCCACCAGGGGGTGATGCTCTGCCCATCTGGGGCATCACTCTGTTGCAACCAGAGCTACTCTAGCGCCTGAGGCAGAGGCCACAGAGCCATCCTCAGCACCCAGGCCAACTTTGCTCCAATGGAGCCTCGACTGCGGGAGGGGAATAGAGAGACAGAGAGGAAGGAGAGGGGGGAAGGGTGGAGAAGCAGATGGGCGCTTCTCCTGTGTGCCCTGGCCGGGAATCGAACCCGAGACTCCTGCACGCCAGGCCAACGCTCTACCACTGAGCCAACTGGCCAGGGCCTTTTTCCGGGTTTGAAAAACTTTTTATCTTGAAGAATTGCATGTACTCAGAAACAGAGAGGACAGCACACTGAGCCCCCTGTACACTTCAGCCCATGTCATCGATTCTTAGTATTTTATCCGGGCGATTTTGAGCTGACAATAATAAGTCTTTTTATTAATTGGGTTTCGTAAGTGCTTTAAGTCCTTTGAAGTAAAAGCTGACTAAATTACTGAAAAATCTGCTCTCCTGCTTAGGAGAAAAATATGTTTTCTGTCCGTTGGGTTTTTGGACTAACATGCTTACCGCAGCCCGTGATTGGCTTGTCAGCAAGGCCTGAGTGTTCGGAGAACAGCGTGGACCCACAGGACGCCAGGGCTCCCTTCATCTTCCTTAAGCTACGGGGGCAAGTTCAAGTCTCTCGGGAGTTTGGGGGCCTCTGCCAAGTCTCTTTTTCCACTTGCTCTAATTTGCGGGGAAAAGCTTGTTCTGGAGTTGAAATGATTATTTACATGGAGGCGTGGGAGGGGCCAGCTGGAGTAATGAGGGGGCTGGAAGCCTGTTGTCTCCCGCAGCCTGCCTCCACTCATTCCAGCCTGCTGTGCCAGCGCCCCCCGGAAGTGGTCGTTTTCAGGGGATGGTCACCCGTTCCCTTTTCTGGGCACAGAGGTTCTGGCAGGAAAGGTGGGGGGTGCGTGTGATTGCGCTTGCTCTGTCTGCTCTGGGCTTCTCAACCTGCGGCTCATCTTCTCATCTGTAAAACGGGGTCTGTGATGCTAGTGAGCCAGCATACTCTGGGTACTTGTGAGGGTCACATGTAAGCACCTGTTCAGTCCACTGCTCTATCGCCTGTGCCAAAAACAGCATCTGGCACATAGTAAGTGCTCAATAAATTTACGTTGATGAATAAGAGGGAGGGAGGAGAAAGCTACATTCATCCATCTATTATTAATACAGCACAAATCTTTCATTTCAGGATGAGGAAATATTTATTAGAAAGCCCCAAGGGAAAAAAAAGAAGCCTGTTTTTTTCTGGGCTTGGAACACCTCCTGTCCTTTTTCTAATAGAAATTGTATTCCTATCTCAGGCTTAGTTCAAATGACATTTCATCTTTTAAAATGTTTTGGACTCTTTCTGGCCAACGCCATGGCTCCCTCCTCTGTGCTCAGGCACTGTGGTTCACGCCTCTGTAAAGCCCAGATAGGCAGCTGGTCATTGCTCTGCTTTGTCTAATGCCAGTGACAAGCTGGTCACCTTCTGTCACCCACGAGGTGGGCAGAGTTGTCTCCACATTACTGTAGGGGACACAGAGATTCAGAGAAGAAGTGACGCTGTCAGGTAGACACAGCTGGTAGAGACAGCTGGGCTTAGATCCAAACAGAGCCTTCTCAGATGGCAGAGCCCTGTGCCTCCCTCTGCTCCCAGGTGTGTCTGATTCTTTGCTTCTGGCTCCCCCTCTCTGGGCTGGGTGGTCCTCCCAGGTAGGAATGGGGCCCATGCCTGTGTCCCCTACTCCCAGGGTTAGCTCAGAGCTGGAGACGTGGGAAGTGTACAGTCATCGAATGGTGGGCATACCCTGTGTTTTGGACAGTGGTCTACTCCCCTTTCCTCCCCAACTGCCTAAAAAGCCCCTCAGGAGTTTTTGAGACCTGGGGGGTAGAGGCATAGCCTACCCCAACTCCATGTGGCAGAGCCCAGCCAGCACCAGTACCCTATGGGTTTGGCAGAAGGTCTCCCTACCCGGGGCTAGGGAGAAGAGTGGAGGGGCTCTAAGCCCCCTGATGTAAACTTCGTGCAGCCTGAGGTGTTGTCTGTCTTGCTAGTTGTAGTTTTCGCACCTGTTGCAGGTTCTAGCACATAGTAGGTGCTAAATAAGTATGTATCAACCTGCTGTCCTGTCTTCCCCAAGAACTGGCTTTGTTGTGGGTTCTATAGCTACTGTTGGGAGGCAAGTGGACTGGGCTGAGAAGCTACCCAGTGTGACCCTGTCTCTGGAGCGCCACTCCTGGGTGTCAGGGCCTCGGCCTGCCCGGAGCGTGTCCCCACAGCCTTGCTCAGCGGAATAAGCCATGGTGAGCGCAGCCTGGCCACTGGGGCCCTCGCTGTCCTCAGGGGTTGTTTCCCAGGGCAGCGGCTGCCTGCTCTGTGTTCTCCTTGCCCTTCTCATCTCCTGGATGCTCCTGTCCCTAGTGGCCAGCAGGCCAGTCATCTGGAGAGGGGGACACAGTGTCCAAAGTACTAACCCCCAGCCTCGGGCGTGCCCTTGAACTTCCCTTTAAGCTGCTCTCCACCCCCCGGCTGCGCTCGGGTCACATTCCCAGAGCGCTGTGGATCGGGCCAGTTTGTTTATTTTCTAAGATTTCAAAAACATGCCCTTTTTTCCCCCTTCTGACCTTAAACAAAACTTCTTCCCCTCCAACACTTATATTTTTAACTTCATGAGAAAATATGGTAAGGGAGCATATTTTCTTTTTTAACTGTCATTTTAAAAGGGGTTTGTTTGTTTGTTTTTTTCATTAAAAAAGGCATTGGGGATGGGGAGAGTAAGGTAGGGGTTTTTGGTGCTGGGGGGCTACTTAAATCTATTTCTGCCTGGAGCCACATGCAGGAGGCCCTGCTCTGTGACTTGGAGGGGTTCCTCCTGGTTGAGCCCGCGGCTGCGTTGGCCATTATGGGGACCCCTCTTCCCTGTCTGCAGGCTTGGACTGGAGCTCTGAGGGCTGTGGACCAGCATTTCCTGCCTGTGGCTGGACGTGCTTGATGTCATTGCTTTTGGGACCATATGGGGGCAGGCTCTTGGTTGTTCTCTCTCTGTGGGGTCAGGGGTGGTGGGAGTGTGTGTGCAGCCCCTGAAGTCTCATCTGTGCACGTGGGACCTGAGACCAGAGTGGCTGGCCAACTTGCCGCCGCCCCCCCCCCCCCCCCCAGGTCACCAGATAGCAATGGGCGGAGGCCAGGAGGAGGCTTCCTGGCTTCTTTGGTCTTTGTGCCAGATGCCACCCCCCCCCCCCCCATTCCTGAGTCTTCCCAAAGCCCAACAGCAGTTTGTTCAGGGACTCCTGTCCTTTCCCAGGTACCCCGTGGTCCAGCCATTCCTAAGGACCCTGAACCTTGCGTTTTCTCTGTCTGGAATACCCTTGCACCCTCTCAGCTTGGTTTCCCCTTCTTTGTGCCTACAGAAGGGGGTCCTGAATTACGCCTCGCGTGCTAGGCATAATCGTCCGCTTCCTTGCCTGTCTTGTCTTCTGGACTGGGCCTCCCCAGAGCGGGAGGTGTTCCGGCAGCAAGCCGGTGCTGTACAGGGCAGAGATGGGAGCATAGTTCTTTGGGGAACGCGCCCGGGAGAGCGTGGGGAGGACCGTGCAGAAGCCTGAGGGATGGAAACGTGCTCTCCTGTGTGAGCAGTGGGAGAAGCTGTGTGGAGGGGTGAGGCTTCAGCTAGCCCTTGAGTGGCGAGTAGACATTAGGTTGGTGGGTGGGTTAGGGCGGGGGTCTTGGGCAGCGGAAATGGAAATGACCTGAAGGAGGCCCGTGGAGCAGGCCATGGGCAGCTGGAAGCAGGGGAGCAGTGTCAGCGTGATCCAATGGGAAGTGTTCCCCAAGAGCTTTACGTTCCTGTGGGTTGATCTCTTCCACTTCCTGCAAGCTGGCTTCAGAGGCAAGGGAGGGCTCCTTTGAGTTGACAAAGTGTCACCAATTCAGCAGGAAACTCAGTGAAATCAGTGCTGTCCTTTTAGCCACACCCCCCTGGGTTAGGGGTACAGCCTGGTATCCTTGGAAAAACAGTTATCTGGACATAGGCTCCCTTTGTGATCATTTGTTCTGATCGAGCCTGGGTGACGAGTGTGACCCGGCTGCCGTGGGTGTGACCTGGCTGCCGTGGGTGTGACCCGGCTGCCGTGGGTGTGACCTGGCTGCCGTGGGTGTGACCTGGCTGCCGTGGGTGTGACCCGGCTGCCGTGGGTGCTGGTGGGTGCATAGCTGATTCCTGGAGCCAGGAAGGAGCTGCCTCCCCGGACCCCCACCCCTGCCCCCAGCCTCCACAGTCGCTGGTGCCTTCGCTCTGCTGCTTATCCACTCATTGTTTTGGGGCTGCTGCCTTGGGCGGGTAGCTATTTTGAGGGTCTTTTAGAGAATTCTGAAAAAATAAATAAGCCCCAAAGTTAGTCCTTACCCACAGGGAATAAGTCCACTCGAAGTTTTACTCAAAGTTAAGTATGACATTGGCTAGCCAGGACAGGGCGGGGTCTGCCTGTCAGATTGCCTTTCTGATTTACAAAGCTCCTTTAATAACTTAATCCTCGGGAACCCTGGGCACTGCCCCAAGCGCTTTGGGGCATCGTCTTCTATAATCTGTCTGGCAGCGTTAGGGGCGACGATCATCTCATTTTGTAGGCAGAGAGACTGAGACCCAGAGAAGTCGTGTCTCCCCCATTTGAGTTCGTGCAGCCAGGAAGTGAGCGCGCGTGCTGGGACTTGCTCGCACTCTTCTTTGAAGTAAATCTTGTGAACCAGGCTGTGGCAGGATTTTTACCTCCCATTGAGCAGATGAGAAAATCAAGGAAGAGTCATACAGAACCAGGCTCCGGACTTGTGGTCCTGTGCGCTTTGCTCTGGCTGTGCTGCCCCCCCCCCCCAGCTGCGGAACCTAGGATGCGGGGTTTGTTTGCATCCAGTGGAGGGGCAGCTGTCGGTCCGTACTCAGTGATGGCACTCAAACCATCCCCAGGTGACCCTTGGCGATGGGCGAGAGGTAGCGGATTTGTCTGTGTCAACTTGCCTAGTGCCAGGTACAAGGCAGCAGGGAACTGGCTTCTTCTCATGAGAGCTGTCAGTGAGTTACTGTCTTCCTGCCCCTGAGGTGCAGGGGGTGCTCGGAGTGGATGGTGCTGAGCAGCCCTGGCAGCAGACAGTGCCAGGAGCTGGCAGTGTGGGCGGGGGCTGCCCCCTCCCTCATTTCAGCGTGTCTGTGAGGTGGTACCTGGGTCAGGAGTGGGAACAGTACTCTGTTGTTATGTTAAACCTGAAACAGACACCTTTGGTTAGAAGGCGTGATGTGTGTCTATTACAGTCTGGTAGTGACAGGAGCTCTCTGTCTTTCAGATGCTTGACAGCCACCTGCTCATCCCCTGGGGTCTGAGAGCTTCAGTGTTTTCACTCCCCCACTCCTGCCCCCTTTATACAACTGGGGAAAGGCCTAGACCCAGCAGCAGCAGAAGCTGGGAGACTCCAGCTTCAGGATTTGAGGAGGTGCATGCAGGCTTGCTCCTGACCCTTCCTGGGGGAGAGAGGGCCCTGGATTGGGTGAGATGGCTGTGTGGTGGCGAGAGAAGGCTGCGCAGACCCGAGTTCAAATCCCAGCCACTTACTGAGCACATACTGTGGACAGGTGCTCTGCTCAGTGTTACGCATGTGATCTCCTGTTCCAGCCCCACAGGGAAGCTCTCAGCTCAGTACGGTTTGCTCACTTGTTCACTTGGTTCACGCACACGTTCAACAAGCTTATTGAGCTCCTCCTGTGCACCTGGCATGATTCCAGGTGCTGAACAGGGCCAACTCCTGCCTTACACCCTAGTGCAGGGGTCCCAAACTTTTTACACAGGGGGCCAGTTCACTGTCCCTCAGACCATTGGAGGGCCACCACATACAGTGCTCCTCTCACTGACCACCAATGAAAGAGGTGCCCCTTCCGGAAGTGGGGCGGGGCTGGATAAATAGCCTCAGGGGGCCGCAGTTTGGGGACGCCTGCCCTAGTGGGAGTTATCAGTAAGCAGCAGAGCTGGGGTTACTTAGGCAGGTCGTAGTCCTGGTGAGTGGAGGAGCCAGCGGCAGGCCTGTGCCCCCCGCTGTGCTCTCTCTTGTCCTACCACAGGCACTCCTGCCTGGATCTCTCTCTGGGCACTACTGCCTCTGTCTGGATGTCGGGTGGCACAAACCTAGAATTTCCAGTGGGCCTTGCTGTGTGTCTTGTTCTCTCTGTCGCGCTCCTCTTCTGCACCCTGCCTCCACAGCTGGCCTACCCAGACACCCTCTCCCTTTGTCCCCAATCCTGTTACCAAGAATACAGTGTATCTCTGGGACCCCAGCCCACTGCCTTCGCCATGGTTCAGGCTCACACCTTTTTAAGGTTTGTTGTGTTTGGACTTGTTTTCTCATCACTGTGCCTTTGCATATGCTGTTCCCGCTGCCAGGAAGACCGCTTACTCCCGCCACACTCTCTGCTCCTGGAGGACCCCAGTCCTTCCGCGTGGAGCCTTCCCCGACCTTCCCCGTGGTCTGACCTTCTAAAGGCCAGCCTGTTCTCTGCTCACTGCCCTGGGGGTTCCGGGGGCTCTGGAGCAGGTTGCATCTCCCTTTTCATTTCCAGTGCCCAGAACGGTAGGTGTTTATTGACCAACAAGGTGAACAAATGAGTAAGGAGCAGGTTCCTGACAGAGGCCCTTGAGATTAGCTTTCATATCACAGTAGACAGACTCCTGCCCTCCTTTAAGGAGTCCCAGGTTCACCTAACTCAGTAGTTTCCAGACTTGTTCAGATGTCTGAAAAACCTGTCATTCAAACAAAATTGCCCCACTTCAGTGGGTCCTCGGGGGTCCCTGAGGCACCAGCAGGGTCCTAGGGAAGCGGTTTGCAAACCAGTGGTCTAGCCAGGCTCTCATTTTACCAGTGAAGCTCAGAGAAGAGAAGGGGCAGGTCGAAGGTGCCTCCAATCTCATGGTGACAGTGACAGAGCCCTTTCCAGCATGCCACTGTGTCTTCATTGTTTGCATGGTGCGCTGGGCCCCCATCACTGTGACAGTGAGCCGCCCATCATCGTGACAGTGAGCCACCCATCACTGTGACAGTGAGCCGCCCATCACTGTGACAGTGAGCCGCCCATCATCGTGACAGTGAGCCACCCATCACTGTGACAGTGAGCCGCCCATCATCGTGACAGTGAGCCCCCAGTCCCCGCGGCACTGGCACTGGCACCGGCACCGGCACCGCACCGCACCGACGGGGCAGGCGTGTTTCCCACTCTTGGTCTTTGGCAGCATTTCCTTTTGGGAGAACGACACTTGAAATGCAAAGATAGCACTTGTGTTTTACAATAGAACACTCTCCTTTATATTAACATCTTAACCTGGAGATTTATAAAAGACTTGCAGACAATTTGGGGGCGAACTTTTTACTAAGGTGCACTGCCTGTGGGAAAGCCAAAATCACCGTGTACCCCACTGCGCCAGCTTCTCCAAAGCTCACGGCCCCAGCCCCGGGGCGGGGCTGACACTGGGGGTCAGCTCTGAACTCTAGAGTTTGCCCCTCTGCCTCTGGCTTTTTCACGCACTCCTGGGTTTGGGACTCAGCCGCGCAGCTGCATGGAGTCGCCATTGATCTCGCTGCTGTATCCCACTGTCCTCCACACACATTTCATGTTCGCAGCAACCCCTTGAGGTTGGTGGGGTAGGGCCCGCCCCTATGTTATAGAAAAGGAAGCCCAGGTCACACGCTTCAGCGGAGCTGGGCTGGGGCTCCTCCAGATAGCCCTCCCCCAGATGGCTACACCACGCCCCCTTAGACACTGCTCCCAGAGCCTCCTCCTTCAATTTAGTGTGATATGTTCCAGAACTTTCCCTTCCAGTCTCCTGTTAATCCTCTGCGATGCGACAGAAGTTCATTCCCCCGCGTCCTTTTGTTCGTAGGAATAGGAGGTCCTCCTTTGCCTCTGTGGGAAATAACTCGCATTCCCTGGAAGTCACCCTTGGCCGGTGGCTGAGAGATGCCTTGAACTCGCCCTCCTTCCAACCCTGTAATTATCCGGGCTGCTCACCTCTGTGCCCCTCCTTAGTGAGCTGTGACTCAGACTGGGAACCAGCTAGAAACTTCCACGGGCGTGGCTTTCCTGGGAAGACTGCCTCAGACAGTCATGCTGGGAGCCTTCTCCTCGGCCCCTGTTGAGATGAAAACACAGGCAGAGGGGACCACTTTGTCCCAAAGAAGTGCCAGCGGCGCTCTGCCAGTCAGGCCCGTTCTTTCCTCCTGCCCAGCCCAGACTGGTGGCCTCTGTCTGTGGAACAGTCTGCCCCCAGCTGCTCTTTTCCCAGGCCTTTAAATGGGATGTCTGTCATCAGGGACACCCAACTGCACCACCACATCCCTATTGTAGCAGCAAACTGTTTATAACTCTGGGTATTTATTTCGGGGCCCTGAAGGTCAAACAACCTCCCATCTCCTCCAGAAGCCTGGAATTGGTTTCTCTGAGGAACTGGGAGTGGATTGTGGGTTGAATGACAGCCCGGATGGGGAGTATCTCTGGGACATGTCCCATCTGACAGCTGCTGAGGAAGTGACTTGATCTTTGTGGGAGTGATTTGCCCCTTTGCCCTAGAAAGTGCCAGTGGCTTGCTCTTTGGTCCTCCAAGTCCCCTGGCTCTCTTTTTGAGTTGCCGTGACCGTTTTCTTACCAGTTGAATCCTGGGTTTTCTGAGTATTCAGTGCAGTTTTTGCTTTTTAGCTAAGCCCTAGACCGCAAACATGGAGCATGCATAGCATTATTTCCCCTGCCTGTGCCAGTGGCAGGCATTGCTAATCAATTATGGCACTCGTGACCGCTGAGCCTGCACCCTGTCTTGAGTCCCACAGCTCCAGCAGCCGCTGCCATCACTTAGGAGCTCACAAGCTTGACAAAATCTTTTTACCATTGCAGCTCCAACTAAGCCCTGTACGCTCTACATTTTTCCCTATACACACACACCTATGATAAAGTTTATCGCTTCTCTTTGGCATATCTGAATGGTCAAAATCATCATTCTTGCATTTTGAGGTCACTGTTAAGCAAAATAAGGGAGACTTGAAAACAAGCACTGTGATACCAGGATGGTTGATCTGATAACTGAGAAGGCTACTAAGTGACTAATAGGGCCGTAGGTATACAGTGCGGACACGCTGGACAAAGGGGCGATTCACACCCTGGGCGGGACAGAGTGGGACATTGTGAAATTTCATCATGCTACTCAGAACAGGGCATAATTTAAAACTTATGAGTTGTTTATTTCTGGAATTTTCCACTTAATATTTTTAAACCGTGGTTGACCAAGGGTAATGGAAACAGCGGATAAGGGGGTCTACTGAATTTTGAATTCAGGAGTCCACATTCCTTTCGGGTGTCATTTGCTGCTTCCAGAATCACACTTCCAGGCAGACTTGAGGGTAGTGAAGTAAGTAACGGGCTCCCTCCCCGACTCCCGTGGTCTCCCAGTCGTAGGGCGTTAGTGGGAGTCCTCAGAATACGTCCAACAGGATAAAACTGACCTGGTGCAAAGCCACCCAATTCAGAAGTCTCCCTTCCTGCTTCCTGGGTGAGGCAGCGCCGGCAGGAGGGAGGCCCCCCTGGGGTGGAGGCAGTTGGGAGGCCGAGGGCCCTGTCCTCGCAGCCAGGCTTGGTCCGGGTGCCCGTGCTCCTTCCGTGCCCTGCACGTGTATTTCCAAGGCTGAACTCCGGGGCTCAGCGAAGCGCTCACCACTTCTGTTCACAAAAGCGGGTGGTTCTTTTTCTTAGCAGGTGGCTTAAGGCAGAGCGTGGCATTGTGGGGGAGCACTGGAAATGCGGCGAATTCCTCCCTGGGTCCCACATTTGTTGCCTGCCCCCCAGTACACTTTGTTATTACAGCTGGGCTGGCTGGGGTGGACCGGCCTCAGGCCAGACTACCTGGTGGTTTAAAACCAGACTTAATCAAAATGTAAATAGTTCTTGGGGCCAGAAAGCAGGACTGTCCAGGTGTCTGAGCAGAGGCAGCAGAGCCTGGGAGCCCGAGGAGAGGGCTGGGCCCGTCGGGCTCTTTCCAGCCAGAGGTCTGGGGTTCCCTGGGGCCTCTGCCAGGGGCCTCGGGAGGAACCATCTGCCACCGGGGATCCCAACACACCGCTGCTTGTGGACACTGTCACTGGGGCAAAGGTTGTTCCGGTAGTGACAACATCTGCTCCCTTCCAACCCCCCATCCCCCTGTCACACCCCCTCAGAATCAGTGATGCCATGTGTCATTGCACAGCAGAACTCAAGGCTCAGTGGGGTGTGTGACCCTCCCTAGGTTGCTTAGCCAGTAGGAGGATGGTCACATGCATTTATTTGTGGAGGACTGTGTGTCCGTAACTGTCTGGACCCTGAGGGTGAGTGGTGACCAAGGCAGATGCTTTTCTTGTCCTCAGGTCAGGGTGATAGGCCAGTAGTAAGCAAGGAGGCAAAGACGATTATGGCGTACAGAAATAAACACCCTATGTATACAAAGACAGTGATGCTTCCTGATAGTGATGAGCACAGTGGGACCCGTGAGATCAGGCAGGATTAGAGGACCTTGGTTTCAATGAGATCAGGCAGGATTAGAGGACTGACAGACTGCAGGCGATGCAGCCACTTCAGAGAGGGGCCCAGGGAGCCCCCTGGGGGGCATGTGCCTGCAGACAGAGGCGTCAGAAGGAAGCCAGCAGGGGACTGGCCTGGCTGTGGGCACAGTAGGGCAGGGGCCTGGAGAAGGGAGTGAGCTGGAAGTCCAGTGGGAACGAGAATGGGAGGAGGACACTGCCTGGAGGGTGTGGGCCTGGGGCGGGAAGGACTCTGAGAGCATTCCGTGATTTTGTTTGGGTCTGGATAACTCTGCTGCTGGGTGGAGGGGGCTTGGGGGAGGGGTGAGCATGGAGGGAGGAGGCTCTGCCAGCCCGCCTTGTTGGGCGGCCACCACAGCTGCCTGGGCCCTGCCCGCCTCGTGCTCTGGCACCTGCAGGTCACACCTGACCAAATTCTGCCTGATCTGTCATCCGCCTGCTCCCGCCAGGGGGGAGTGGAGGGGAAGGGAGTGAAGTTCTTTCATCAGATTTGGACGAATCCAGAGGACTCCCTCAGGGTCTGAGGATGAAAATCATACCAGGAGATTATCTGCCCACTCTCTTTATCAGGGATCGGGGGTGAACATTGCTCTGATATCCAGGAGAAGAGGGTATGATGTGTCCAGTCTTCCAGACCTCAGTTCTAGTTCCCGGTCCTGACTGATGATCAGCTGTGTCCTTAAAGGCGCAGGACCTGAGAGTCTGGGACTGAGCCAGTGGAGTGTGGCTTCCTCGGTCTCCTTGCTGCTGCCTCTGCGGTGTCTCCCGCCCCCGCACTCCCTAAGGAGGGCTTGCTGGTGCCTCATTCAGAGGTATCCCCGCCCCTTGCACCCTGCCCCCCAGGCAGATGCACAGAAACACTGGCTGGGACAGGGCGGGGTGGGGGTGGGGTGAGTGACTGAAGGACGGACTGACATGATGAATGAGTGAGTTGTCCCTGGTCTTCAGTGCTTTTCTCTTGCTTTGGACTGGTGCTGTCCAAGCCAGTAGCCACTCACCACATGTGGGCACAGAGCCCATGACAGGCGGCATGTCTGAACCGAGATGCACTATAGTGTAGCCTTTACACTGGTGTCAAAGACTTGGTATGAAAAAGTGTCCAATGTCTCGTTAATATCTTTTTATACTGAGTACATATTGCCATGATAATATTTCAGATACCTTGAGTCAAATAAAATACGTTATTAAAATTAATTTCACGCATTTTTTTCCCTCTTTCAGTGTAGCGACCAGCCAGCTCTAAGTGGCCCCTGTGGCTTGCTTTAGATTCCTATCAGAGAGCACTGCCTCCACCGAAGGTGTTTGTTTTTGAAAGACTGAGTGACCTGGTTGGAATCCTGACTCTCATTCTCGTGTTCCCAAAGGCAAGCCTCTGAGCCTCAGTTTCCTCACCTGTGAAATGGGCATGGGGAGTCAAACCTCATAGGTTAGTGTCAGGATTATACAGAAGACTCAGGTACTGTGTGCGTGCATGTGTGTGTGTTCATGTGTGTGCATAAGTGTACTTGTGCTGAAGATGCTCCCTCTGTCTCTCAGAGGCAGGCCCTGATTTCTGGGGGTTTGGGCCAGGCCACAACTAAGCTCTGCTCCAGGCTGTTTTGAGTTGGATGTGAGTAAATAAAAATTAATGTCACTGTGCCCCGAGGAAGCAGATGTGTCGGAAGGGTGGAGTACACGAAGGCGGGAGGGCTGACTTCCGCTCAGACTGAGGAGCCCCAGGGCGGGGCACAGGAAGGAGGGCAGGTGTGGTGGCTGTGTCTGTGCCACTCTGAGTCCCTGGGGTGCCTCTTCTCTCCGTTGTTACAGCCTGTGCCCTCAGTGGTACCAGGGCGGGTGCTTGGGTGTCCTTCAGTGTCCTTTGCGTTCAGAAAGAGGCCAGTTGTGTGTGAGGAGAAGGCTGGTGGATGCTTCCACCTCCCTCTCCAGGGTTCAGTGTCCTGGGCCTTGAAGGGGGTGGGCAGGTTCAGGACCAGTTTGGCATTTTGGAGCTCCTCTGCCCTCGGCAGCTTGGGAGCTACCAGGATTCACATAGTGCGGAACGGCTTCCCATCCATTTCCTCAGCTGATCCTCCCAGCGCAGCAAGAATTAGCCCATTTCACAGAGAAGAAAAACAGAGGCCAGGAAGGGAAGCAACTTGCTAAAGCCACACAGCTAGAAAGGGTTGATAAGCAGCACTTGAACCTGGTTCTGTGCTGGGTACCTGGAGGGTGGACTTCTGACACAGGGCCCGGAAGTTCCGCAGCAGCTGGGGCTGCAATGCACTGGCAAGTAGCCTTGATGCTGCTTGTCTTTTTAGAATATCTTAATTTACTGCATCACGATCCATCCACGTGTGTCTGTCTGTCCCTCTGTCTTCATCATTGGCTGGGCCCTAAGCCTGCTTGGTTACTGCCCTGGCACATCCCAAAGAAAGGAAAGGATGACCCACCATTCCTCCGTGTCCTCATCTATCAGAGCAGGGCCTTTTTGTCAAGTTGAGGGGAGGGTTGAGAGAGGTCAGCCTATAAAGAGTATCATGTATAACAGCAGCTAGCATGTGTTATGATTATTTGCTGGCCTTCCCCCAGTATTCCATGCCCAGTGCATTCTCTTGAAGCAGGGGTCGGGAACCTTTTTGGCTGAGAGAGCCATGAATGCCACATATTTTAAAATGTAATTCCATGACAGCCATACAGTATGTTTAACACTAAATACAAATAAATGTATGCATTTTATGTAAGACCAACACTTTTAAAGTACACTAAATCTCTGAATTCTTTTTAATAACGTTGTTATGCTGTTGCTAACCAATGATGAATAAAGTACTTCTTACCATTAATGCAACTTCTGGTGCTGCATGGTTTTACTGATGGCTTTGTAGTCTGGTTGATACATGGTGAGGTTAAGCTTCATGCAGGCATTGAGACTTCCATCTATTAAACGTGATCATAGGTTGGTCTTAACGTTCTTTAGATGTGAGAAAGACTGCTCACATGCATACGTAGAGCCAAACATTGTCAGTAGAGCAATACTCACACGCTGCAGTATGTAGTATGTGATGGGAAGCGCGTTCTAAGTTTTGACAATCAGCTGGTCTGTGGGTTGAAGTTTTTTCATTTCTCCCCACTTGTCTTTGCTTGCCAACTCTGCTTGCTGTCATGCAAGTCTTTCCAAATCTTTATTCAGTGACTAGAACTTATTCACCCACATGTCTGAGGCCTTCAGATCAGCAGCTTGTAGTTCAAAATCTCTGACGGAGACACTGGGGATGTAACTCAGGTCGGCGCTGTCCACTGCACACTTGTGTGGATGGGTGATGAACTTAAAAAGACGAGTGTGCTTGCGAAATTCTCCAAAGCACGCTTTGAATGACTGCAGGAGATTAGATATGAAGCCCGCTAGCTGCTGGAGATCAAGATGTTGAGCAGGGTCAGTGCTGTGCATGCATCTTTAAACTCTCTCAGTTTTTCAAAGTGTAATAAACGACCTGTTTCAATGTCAGCGATGAAGAGTTCCAGCTTGTTTTCAAATGCAAACACTGCTTGTTGAAGGGATAAGACTGAATTTCCAATGCCTTGCATTTTCACATTGAGCTGGTTCAGATGTTCAGTCATGTCCACGAGATAGTAGAACTTCAGGAGCCACTCAGTGTTAGCTAATTCGGATGCTCAGCGGTTTTCATTTCAAGAAAAGTCCGGATTTCACTCAGACAAGCCACGAAACAGCTGAGCGCCTTCCCTCTTGACAACCAACGCACATTGCTGTGCAGAAGCAGACCAGGATAATTATTCTCAACTCCATCCAGCAGTGTTTTAAACTAGTGATCATTTAAAGCTCAGGCAACAAAGGCCCTGGCCGGTTGGCTCAGTGGTAGAGCATCGGCCTGGCGTGCAGGAGTCCTGGGTTCGATTCCCGGCCAGGGCACACAGAAGAAGCGCCCATCTGTTTCTCCACTCCTCCCCCTCTCCTTCCTCTCTGTCTCTCTCTTCCCCTCCCGCAGCCGAGGCTCCATTGGAGCAAAGTTGGCCCGGGCGCTGAGGATGGCTCTACGGCCTCCGCCTCAGGCACTAGAATGGCTCTGGTTGCAACAGAGCAACGCCCCAGATGGGCAAAGCATCGCCCCCTGGTGGGCATGCCAGGTGGATCCCAGTCGGGCGCATGCGGGAGTCTGTCTGACTGCCTCCCCGTTTCCAACTTCGGAAAAATACAAAAAAATAAAAATAAAAATAAAGCTTTAAAGCTCAGGCAACAATAAAGTTGACCACCTGAATGACCAGCGACATCACCTCACCAAGCTGCTCACCACACATCTGAGCACAAAGCCCCTCCTGATGTAGGATGCAGTGAAAACTTAGCATGGGTCTCTTTTTATGTTCACAAAGAAGTGCTATGAATCCTCTGTTTTTCCCCACCATGCACAGAGCACCATCAGTACACACCGAAATAAGTTTATCCATCAGTAGATTTTTTTCTTTGGCAAACTCAGTGAAAGATTTGAATAAATCCTCCCCTTTTGTTGGCTCTTTCATAGGCAAAACAGCAAGACTTTCCTCACATAGTGTGTCACCAACAGCATACCTTACAATCACGCTGAACTGGGATGAATGGCTTATGTCTGTTGACTCATCCAAAGCGAGAGAAAAGAATGGTGCTGCATTTATGTCCTTCACTTGTGTTGCCTCAATTTGATCTGCCATCATGATGGTATGATCGTGAACAGTTCTTGCCGACAGAGGCATGTCTTTTATTCGTTTGATTATCTTGTCTTTATCCGGAAATTCGTCAAAAAGTTCATTGGCAACATCAAGCATGAATGTTTTGGCATACTCCCCATCTATGAATGGCTTTCCGTTTCTCACAGTTGCTAAAGCACCAGCAAAGCTAGCTGAATTCCAGTCACCTTGTTGGGTCCAAACACGGAGTTGCTGCTGACTAGCTTGCACTCTGCACAGTAGCTCTTGACATGCTTTCTTCCTGCTGTCCCCCACTGGATATTTTGATGCAAATGTAGTATGGCGTGTGTCGAAGTGCCGCTTTATATTTGACCATTTCATTGATGCAATTTTATCATTGCATATTAGACACACTGCAGAACCTGCTTTCTCCACAAAGGCGAATTCCTCTGTCCATTCCTGCTGAAAAGTACGATACTCCTCATCTTTTTTCTTTTAGCCATCTTCTTCATCAAAAGGGTTTCTGCAATTAGCTAGCTGACTACTTGATTAAAAGGAGGGAAGTTTACATTCTGACCTCACAACGAACCGTGTACGTTAGGCATTATCCAATAAAAATTTGGTATTGTCCCAGAGGACAGCTGTGATTGGCTCCAGCCACCCGCAACCATGAACATGAGCAGTAGGAAATGAATGGATTGTAATACATGAGAATGTTTTATATTTTTAACATTATTATTTTTTTATTAAAGATTTGTTTGCGAGCCAGATGCAACCATCAAAAGAGCCACATCTGGCCCGTGAGCCACAGGTTCCTGACCCCTGTCTTGAAGCATTGGAAGCGGATCCTAAGTGATTGATAGCAAGTGAAGGCCCATTGCTGGCTCTGCTCCTTGGCCTGACCCCAAGGGCAGGTGTGGCTAGCAGGTAGGGGCTGGTGCACTCCAGCTGCTCCCAGATGTGAAGGATGAGGTGCAGCCCTGGCCCAGGTCTCTAGGTTCCTAGAGCACCTGCTTCTTACAGCTGGGTGTGGCGGTGGGAAGTGTGTTCTCTAAGCCTGTTGTGGTGGAGCTGGGATCTGTCTGCTGGGAGCCCTGGGGGAGCCCGGATGAAGGTCTGAACTGTGTCTTATGCTTGGCACCGAGGACTTGGCCTCGAGCCTCTGACCTTTTAGCTCCCAAGGCTCTGATGTGCCAGGTTCTGAGTCCTGGGTGGAAGGGAGCACAGATAGCAAGTTTCTGGGGTGGTGCTTCTGTTCACTCATTCATTTATAGATACTTACTGAGGTCTGCTGTGTGCCAGGCAGTGTCCTGGGCACTCGTCACTATGCACAGATGAGCAAAAGGGACGTGGTTTCTCTTGTCTTAGAGGAGAACTCAGTGAAGTTATGAGATGTGCTTTGAAGGAGAGGCTGGAGAGCAGTGAGAGACGTGGAGACACAGCTCTCGGATGGACAGAGAGGGGTCCAGGGAATGAGGTCACACTGACAGAGGCCTGAAGTCTCAGCCAGAAGTGGGGGGATGTGTGTCAGAATATTCAGAGCAGTTTGTCTGTGATAGTAAAAATCTGGAAACAGTAACCTACGTGCCTTTTAACAGAAAGAGGATGAATGAAATATTTTCACAAAACCGGCAGGTATATATTTGCTTTTTAAATTTTTATTCTCTTTAAGCTTGAAATATTTTATTTTATGAGACTAAGAGACATGGACAAGAGTGTGGTGGTTACCAGGGGTGAGGGGAGGGAGGACAGGGGGAGAGTTAGGGGGAGGGGGAGGGGCACAGAGAACTAGATAGAGGGTGGCGAAGGACAATCTGACTTTGGGCGAGGGGTATGCAACATAATTTAATGACAAAATAACCTAGACATGTTTTCTTTGAATATATGTACCCTGATTTATTAATGTCATCCCATTACCATTAATAAAAATTTATTTAAAAAAAAAAAAAAAAAAAAAAGAAATATTTTATTTTAAAAATAATGCCAGAAGTGTGTATCTGGCAGAGGGGATGGCATATGCAAAGGTCCTGGAGCAGGAAATAACTTTTTCAGCGAGAAAGTAAGTGAAGGCCTGGCTTTTGCGCTGGAGGCCACCCCACTTTGGGCACCTCTCTGTTTGAAAGCCTGCTCTCAGCTACCTCTGAAACTATGGGAAACGCCCTTTACTGAGTTTGGGACGGCCTTCTAGGCATCCTGGGTGTCAGCTGAAGGATAGTGTGATGGCAGGGGAGATTGAACCGCCGGGGGCAATGCCTGCCTAGACCGATTTGTGGGAGGCGAGAACGTTCAGGGTGAGTCAGCCCTCTTTGGCTAGAAGCTTCAGAGCCTAGCTGAGCTTTTGCCAAAGAGCCATGGAGATTCCTGTCCCCTTGTGGAGGAATTTGCCCGCTGAACAGGCCACCTTTGTGAGACGAGTCACTGTTTCCCCCACTCTGTTCATCCCAGACACCCTGAGTGGGCCTGCTGAGCCTCAGCCTGATCACAGACACCCCGAGTGGGCCTGCTGAGCCTCAGCCTGATCACAGACACCCTGAGTGGGCCTGCTGAGCCTCAGCCTGATCACAGACGCCCTGAGTGGGCCTGCTGAGCCTCAGCCTGATCACAGACGCCCTGAGTGGGCCTGCTGAGCCTCAGCCTGATCACAGACGCCCTGAGTGGGCCTGCTGAGCCTCAGCCTGATCACAGACGCCCTGAGTGGGCCTGCTGAGCCTCAGCCTGATCACAGACACCCTGAGTGGGCCTGCTGAGCCTCAGCCGCACACTCCGATGGACTTGGACGCCCGGACCAGCAGGCCGGCATGTGTTTCAGCTGTGTCCATGTGCGACTCTCAGTGACTCCCTGAAACTTGGTCAGGGCTCCTGAACCTGGGAGCATGGACTGCAGGTTGGGAGCCACTGATCTGGCCCAGGAACTCACATTTCTAATGTGAAAATGGAGGCCCGAAGAGGAGAGGTGTCTTACTTGAGGTCACTCGGAAGCGAGGGGCCTGGCTTCTGTTTGCAGACCAGAGCACTTGCTCTTGACCCTGAACATCGGTCTCTGTGTCCCTAGCCAAGATTAGTTCTGCTGACCTCTCCTGGGGAGAGATGCGTAGTGTCTGACTCTGGCCCCCCGAGCCTGGCGGGAGGGGTGGGAACGCGGGGGTGAGATGCTGGCCAGGGGCGGCTGCACCTGCAGGTGCTTCCTGCGGGTGTTCTGCACTCACCCTCCTCCCCCGTGTGACTCGCTGGCTGCACTGACCTCCAGCATCTACTGGATGCAGAGCAGCACGCTGGGCCCGTCAGACCCCCGTGACTGGGGCTGGTTAGAGGGGGCTGGGGACTACGTGAAAAATGCTGTGTGACTAATTCTTCTCGTGGGGCCTCTGTGTCCCCAGCAGAGGTCACAGGAGACACGGTTCAGTGAGGGACAGAACTGGGTGACACCAGTGACTCTGACAGAGCGGAGAGGATAATGACATCCCTACTGCTCTGAGCTCTCTTCAGTGTGCCAGCTGCTCCATGTGCATTAGCTCATGACTCCTACGTCTTTGAGGTTGCCAATGGGTCAGCTGAAGCTAGTCAATGACACGACTGGGATTTATTCCTGGGATGTGTGGTCTTGATCACCCTTGTGGTAGGCTGAATAACGCCTCCCCCCAAAGACATTGACATCCAAATCCCTACAACTTGGGCACATGTTACCTGCGTGGTATAAAGGGGCTCTTCAGATGTGATTCGGTGCAGGGTCCTGAGATGGGGAGGGGATCCGGATGTTCCATTTGGGCCCGCTATAACCACAGGTCCTTGTAAGAGCACGGCAGAGGGAGATTGGACGGCAGACAAGGAGGCAAGGGACGCAGCTGGAGGGAGCCTGGGCCAGTGACTGCTGACTTTGAAGACAGAGGAGACGAGTCACTAGCCAAGGGAAGTGCAGCCTCCGGACACTGGGAACAGCCGGTGAGCAGTTCTCCCCGGGAGCCTGCAGAGGGACCCAGCCCTGCCCGCACCTTGATTACAGCCCAGCGAGTCCAGGCTTCTTCCTTCCAGGCCGTCGAGATAGTGAAGTCATGTTATTCTGAGCATTAAATGTGTGTGATTTGTGATAGCATCAACAGGAAGCGACCACAACTGTGTTCTAGGCCCCGGTCCCCCTTGGGCCAGCTCTCCTTTCTGGGTTCAGACCTGATTCTGAATTCCAAGGAGTGGAAATCGCAGCTGCCAAACAGAGCCTTCCTTGGCTGTTTTACAGTTGAAGATGCATCTTAGAGAAAGGCTATGTACGCCCGACTGCCTTGCCCATTTCTGTGCTGTGTAGTGGGAATTAGGAGGGCGTACAGAGGGTGAGAGGTCCTGGGGGTCCTGGGTCCCCAGGGCCGACCCTGACTCTGGAAGTCCCCCGTGGACACTCCACCATCGTTGGTCCCCTGTGAACGACCACCTGTGGTGGGTCTGCACGGTGTGCGTAGCACCTCTCTGTGGCCCGAACAGGCATGGTCACGGCCATGTCTGAGATAGCAGGTGGTGGGCTGCCCCTTGGGGCCTTGCTGAGAACACAGGTGTCCTTTCTATTGTCAGGGACCAGAGGTGCTCGTGGTAGAAGTAATCCAAGGGCTTTACTGGGTCGGGAATTTAAACAGCCTGAGAAAAAGCAGTTCTTCCCACAGAGCTGTGAGTTGGAGATCGAGCTGGTCTCTAAGGACAAAATGCCAGCTCCGAAGAACCTGGAGTGAAGCCCTCTGTTCCATCCAGGGACGCAAAAAGCGGGTTCTTTTACCTTCCTCAGAATACGGCTAAACTGCCCATGGGTCCATCACAAGGACCTACCGGACCTGGGAACTCATCAGCCCAGCTTCTCACCTGGGGAAACTGAGGCCCTGAGAGGAGAAGGGACTCCCAGAATCACACAGGAAGTTATTTAAGCGGTTCCTCAATGGAAAGTGTGAGCTCTGAAATGATAGGAGATTTTTCTGGGGTCACATTAAGATGGGGGGGTTAATTAAACTCATTCATTCATTCATTCATTTACCAACATTTTATTGCATACCTGCTTGGTGCCAAGTACCGGTACAGTCATGGTGCCGGCATTCAAGCAGTAACCTTCCAAGTGGTGGAGAGGAGTAGGATGATAGATCGTATAGAAGCTTAAACGATGAATGAATAAAGTAATTTCTGTCGTTACAGTTTATACAGAGAATAAACAAGATGAAATGCTGGAGTGTAGCCACTAGACAAGGTAATCAGAGAAGGCCTCTCTGAGGAGGTAACTCCTCAGCTGGGAAACAGAAGAAGAGTCATGGGAAGCACGTTTCAGGCAGAAACAGCCAATTCATAGGCCCAGAATGGGGCAGAACTGGTGTATCTGGGGAGCAAAAGGCAGCCCAGTGCGGCTGGTGCGGAGAGTGAACCAGGAGAGAGGTCAGGGAGGGAGGCAGGTGGGCAGCGGCCTACAGGGCCTGGTAGGTTGTGGCGAAGAGCCCAGGCTTTGTCCCGAGGGCCAATGGGAACCCTTGGAGAGACTAGAAATGGTTTGCTTTTATGGAATGCCACAGGCTGCAATGGACAGTTGCATAGGACCAGATGGAGGCAAGGAGGCCAGTCAGGAGGCTGCTGTGATCGTCCTGGGAAATGTGATGGTGGCCTGCACAAGACAGTGGCTGTGGAGGGGAAGGGAGGTGGCAGTGTGAGTATGTCATTTGGAAATAGCATCTGGAGGACCTGGTGGATGTTGCAGGTGGAAGACTGCATTAGTTAGCTGTTGCTGTGTAACAAATTACTCTAAACTCAGCAGCTTAGGACAAGAATAAGCACTTGTTACCTCATGGACTTTGTGGCTCAGGAGTTCAGGAGTGGCCTAGCCGGGTGGTCCTGGCTCAGGGTCTGTCATGCGGTTGCTGTCAGGATGTTGGCGGGAGCTGCCATCATCCGAAGGCCTGAGTGGGGCAGAAGGATCTATTTCCAGGGCAGCTCCCTCCCAGGGCTGGCAAATTAATGCTGGCTGTTTGCAGCAGGTCTCCGCTGATGCCCACGCAGGCCCCTCTGTAGGGCTGCTTGAGTGTCCTCCCAGCATGGCAGCTGGCTTCCTTCAGAGCAAGTGATCCAAGACAGAGCAGGGCCTTTGGTCACCTAGCCTTGGAGTCATACTTCGTCATTTCTGCACAGCCCGCTGGCTGCACAGGTTCCGTGTGGGAGGGGACTACATAGGCTGTCGCTACGAGGAGGCCAGAGTCAGCTGGGGCCATCTTGCTGGCTGTTTGCACAGAGACCCTGGGAAGGACAGAATCAGGATGACAGCTCAGTTTTTGGCCCATGTGGTTGGGTGTGTGCTAGCGCCACTTACTGAGAGGGGAGAAGTGTGTTTTGGGTGAAGGTAGGTGGCAATCAAGAACTCTCTCTTGGACCCCAGTTTGGGAGACCTCACTTCTCCATAGGTGCCTCTGTGTTGTGCTGGCTTTGGGCTTCCATGGCTTCAGACTTTGGGAGAACTTTGTCAGGGCCCCGTTCTCGTCCGTCCCTTGAGCCAACTCCATGTCAGGCTCGTGGATGAGAGTTAAGAATCAACTATTTTTAGGTTCAAATCCCAGCTTAGCCTCTTCGTGGCTGTGTGACCCTGGGCCAGATACTTGGCCTCTCTGGGCGTGTGGCTTCACCTGCACATGAATGCACTTGGCTGTTGTGTCTGACTGCAGGACAAGGGAGCTGAAGCGCGCCGGCCGGGCCTGGCTCTCCCTGACCGCCTGCGCCTCAGACCGCCGCGTTCCTCTGTGAGCACAAGTCATGTCACCAGCAGAACATCCCAGGTCCCTGGGCGGCTTTGACTGGGAAGGATTTCAAAAGAGTCTGTTCAGCTTCTTTTAAGTAGGTGATGCAAAAATTCTGAGGACAGCAGAAGTAATTATTACTCACAGGGAAATGCAAATATTTTTATGAATATCCTATGAAAAATTGGGGCATTTTTTTTTTCATGAGCAAATAGTCCTGTTTATTTCTCCAACAAAACAGCCACAGTTGTGCTGCAGGGTCTGTTACAACTGCCAGTGGCTTTTCTCAGGGGTCGACTCACCTCCCTCTTACCCCTCCCCACTTTCTCTTCTTTTTTAACCCAGAGAAAACACGGCAGAGACAAAAGTGACCAAATTTGGGCTTTGCCGAGAGAAGGACATTACTTTTGCAGTGAAAAGTTAACTTTTGTGGCCAGACTTTCTCAACTGTGAAAACCGGTGTGGGCAAAGCGTAGTAAAGCCCAAAAATACGTTTGAAAAATGATTTTCCTTGGAAAGGACATTTTTAAGAAGGTCATTAGTGTTTGCAAGAGGAGAACAGGGGTCTGCTTTCTCGTGAAGGAAATGTTCTTTAAACTCCTAAAGAGACACAGGGGAATGGAGGAGAGGGAGCCACAGGGAGGGGCTGGGGGGCCAGGTGGGGGGCGAGAGGATGACATGCGTGTCAGCTTCGCGCCCGCCCAGTTCCCGGCGGTGCAGTGCTGGGGCTTTAAGTGCGCTCTGTGTGACTATTACTAAGGGCATTTGGTTCCTTTTGTGTGTGTGTGTGACAGAGACAGAGTCAGAGAGAGGGACAGACAGGGACAGACAGGAATGGAGAGAGATGAGAAGTATCAATTCTTTTGTGGTTCATTGCTTTCTCATATGTGCCTTGACTGGTGGGGGGGCTATAGCAGACGAGTGACCCCTTGCTCAAGCCAGCAACCTTGGGCTCAAGCCAGCGACCTTGGGCTTCAAGCCAGTGACCTTTGGGCTCAAGCCAGCAACCACGGGGTCATGTCTATGATCCCACGCTCAAGCTGGTGAGCCCATGCTCAAGGCAGTGACCTCGGGGTTTCGAACCTGGATCCTCCACATCCCAGTCTGATGCTCTATCCACTGTGCCACCACCTGGTCAGGCAGGGCATTTGGTTCTTATAGCAGGTAGGTAATCAAGGCTCAGAGAGGTTAGGGAGGTGGCCAATGGTCGCTCAGCTCATGGACAGAGGAGTCAGAAGCCCAACCCTGCCCACCTGAGGAGAGCTTTCGCCATGCTGTCCTGGAGAAGGGGCCCTTGGTTCAGGGTTGGGATAACCCACAGCGAGATGGGAGGAGAAATCCCCAAGGGGAAGCACTGCAAAGGCCGTGTGCTCCTGGGGAAGGCAGCTCTGGCCCCATTTTTAGGAAGAAACAGGCTCAGAAAAGATTATGGTGTGTGATGTGTTGTTTGCTTGTTTTAGAATTTATTTAGGAACCACCTTTCCCTTCTGGTCCTGCCTCTCCATTTGCTTATCTGTCTAGTCATCAACAATTTATTGAGCATTTACTATGTGCCAAGCACTCTGCTGGGTGCTTGGGAGACAACAGGGAAGAAAACCAAGAGCCTGCCCTTGGGAGGCCTATACTCTTAGGGAAGGAGGCGTGGAAACGGGCGATGAGCAGTGACCAGTGTCCATGAGCCATGTAGACTGTTACAGGAGAATAGGTGCAGTAGAAATTAGAAATGAAAAGTAAAAAAGGCTGAGGGGTCAGGAGAGGTGGGACAGTGGGTGGATGCATATTGTAGTGTTAATAACAGGGATTAGCAAGTATTACTCTGGAGGGATGGAAATGCCTTGGAACTTCCTAGATAGAGATGGTAGGAGCCCACTGTGAATGTGCTAAGTGCCACTGAATTGTTTAAGTAGTTGATTTGATGTTCTATGGCTTTAACGTCAACAAATTATTTATTAGGCCAAAAAAGGTGGTCAGGGTCACTTCATGGAGAAAGCGGTATTTGTGCAAAGCCTAAAGGTGCTGGTCCTGGACATGTTGACTCCCACAGAGGAAGAAGAAGTTTCCGGCAAGGAGAACAGATAACCGCGGGCCAACTGTGAGCCCTGGGCCAGATCCCTGGGGCAGACAGCCTGCTTTGGTAATAAGGTTTTATTAAAATATAGCCACCTTCATTTGTTCACATATTGTCTGTGACCCAGGGACTTCATCTGGCCCTTTACAGAAAACATTGCCAACTCCCAAGCTGGCGCCAAGGTCCTCAGGGAGGAGGGTGACCAGGATGTTTGGGGGATCTGGGAGGAGAGTGGCAGCTGGAGTGGAGGGAGCAAAAAGTGAGTGAGATGGTAGCAGGTGAGGTCAGACATAGAACAAGGACCCAATCATGTAGCCTCCTGCATGACTTCCCTGTGGTTCCTCCAAACGCTGGGAAGGGTGCTGACATCACGCTGATGGGGAACTAATGCGTGCGTGTTGAGGGAAAGAACTGCTGAACCTGGAGTTAGAAGAGCCAGGCTTGAGACCTGCTGTCCGTCCCTTGCCAGCTCTGTGTCCTCAGTTCTCTCATCTACAAAAGTTCTGATGCCAGTGGTGGTAGCGATGGGGTGATGCTGATGGTGGTAGCGATGATGCTGGTTTTGATGGTAATGATAGTGGTAATGCTGGTGATGTTGATGGTGGTGGTGATGGTGATGGTGATGGTGATGTTGATGGTGGTGATGGTGATGTTGATGGTGATGTTGATGGTGATGTTGGTGATGGTGGTGTTGGTGACAATGGTGATGTTGGTGGTGATACTGGTGATATTGATGGTGATGCTGGTGATGTTGATGGTGGTGGTGGTGGTGACAATGCTGATGCTTGTGGTGATGATGGTGGTGTTGATGGTGATGCCAGTGATGTTGGTGGTATGGTGGTGATGATGATGGTGATAAATATGGTGATGGTGGTGATGATGATGGTGGTGAAGATGGTGATGGTGGTGATGCCTGTGATGATGGTGGTGATATTGATGATGGTGGTGTTGGTGACAATGGTGATGGTGGTGGTGATGCTGATGATACTGGTGATGATGATGTTGGTAGTGATGGTAGTGATGGTGATGGTGGTGGCAGTGGTGGGAATGGTGATGCATGGTGAGATGATGGTGATATTAAGTGATGATGGTGTCAGGGATGGTTGTAGTGGGGGGGTGATGGTGGTAGTAGTGATAATGGCTACATTTTGTGAGCCTCCTACTCTGTGCTAGGTACCTGCACACTTGGCTCTAATTCTTTACCCAGCAGTACAATTTGGGTAGCAGCACCTTTGCAGGAAAAAACACTGCGTGACTAAGCAAGGCCACACAATGGGTGTGTGACGGGGCTCAGAACATGCAGCGATGCCTACTGACATTGTGGTGAAGAGGCCCCAGGGCAGTGCATATTAGAACTCCTGGTAAACTGCAGCTGTCACTCAAGGGCGACAGCCTTTGGTCAAGGTGGCCCAGCCATACTGCTGCTCTTGGCAGCAAGGGTTTCCTGGGAGGGATTGTCGTCCCCCCCTCCGGCCTCCCCCACAAAGCCACACCAGAGGCCTACCTTCTCTCAGGCTCAGTGTGCTGGGGAGGGGCTGTCTCCTCATCCCCGTGGCAACCAGCTACCAGGCCTGGTGTTGGTTTGGGTTTTCCTAATTGAGGTGTGGGATCCTTCTGGTGTGGCTGAGGTTTCTCCGCTCTGGAAGCCTGACTGCGGTGTGGCCCTGAGGCGGGGCCCGGAGGTGCTGGGACCTGCCCACAGGCCACAGGCCCCGCAGGCCCGTGCTGCCCCCACGCCTCACACCACTTCAACGCTGCAGCTCCTTTGAAGAACATTCTGGAGGTTTCAGGTTCTTGAAGCTGACAGCTGCAGCCCAGGGAAATGTTCTGGGGGCAGGATAACTGCCTGTCTTTGCACCCCCATGTCCGGTCTGCTGGGTGGAGCCGGCCTCAAGGCCTGGGCGTGCTGAGGCTGCTTCCAGTTGCCCACTGCGGTCTCTGCCCACCCCTGCCGGGCCCGGGAACAACAGGAGCCTCTGACGAGCAGCTGAGTTCGGCTCCCAGGGCAGCCCGTCCTCTTCCCCTGGCTTCCCTGAGGTGGGGCGGGTTGCACCCGACCGGGCTGGGCCAGCACTGGAGCGTCAGCCACTGACGGAGACTGGGGCTGCTTCCCCTGGTCTCGGGAGTGGAAAGAAGGACCAGTGCCCACGGCGTGATGAAGCTGGTGGTGGTGTCAGGCTGTGGAGAGCACTTTGGGGTAGGAAGAGGCTCTGTGCCCCCCCAGACTCCTCCTCCCCTCTCTTACCCACCCCTGTGGCCCTGTGCCCAGCTAGGAAGGTGCTGGACACAAAGACGAGGGCGGCCTGAAGCTTCCCGCCCTGAGGAACCATGGACTCAGGCGACCCAGCGTAAGGGACAGTCCCCACCTCAGGCGATCTGGGCCAGGGGTGCTTTGGCCATCCCTCGTGTCACATCTTCTAAATATCCAATCACGGGGTGGTCATGGGGGCCCCCGAGCTGGCGCCACCAGATCCTGACCCCCAGCTCAGCACTTTGGGACAGGGCAGGACCTGAGGACCCGAGAGCAGGGCTTGGGGAGGGGGGACTGTGGAAGAGTCACCTTGATTCCGGGGGACACCCAGGAAACTTCACAGAGGAGGTGGCCCTGAGACAGAGACCCGGCAAGTGCTGGCTACTTCCAGAAAGTGAGATCCACAGAGATAGGAGGAGACCCCTGGCTCTGTCTGCAGGCTCCACCCCCCATGCCACCCACCCAATAGGCTCTCTTATTCTCTATCTCACCTTCCAGGATCTCCAAGAAAAAGTCCTTTGAAGAAAAAGTGTGTGTGGGGGGGCCTGTTGCCCTGGGCTGGCACAACCTGCCTGAATCCCAGATAGGAAAACAGGACAGAGGGCTGGTGCTCTCTCCTGCTCCCCAAGTGGCCTGTCTCCCTTTCACAGCGGTTGCCAAGTGCGTTGCGTTGGACAAAGTCCCCCGCAGGCTGAGGTCACCTCAAGTACACTTGGCCGGAATCATGTCCCTGTTGAAAAGGCCTGACTCACTCAGTGACGCAGACCCCGCGCGGGCTGTACAATGAGGATCTTGCCTTGTTTAGGGTTGAATGACAAGAGACTTTGAACTGGTGAGTGTCGCAGGCCTCCCTCATCAGCTTCAGCTGCGAAGCGCCACTCTGGTGGTGGGGCAGGTGGTGGAGTCCCGGTGGTGGTGACAGAAATGTCAGTGGTGGGGAGGGCAGGGGGAGAGGCAGCAGACACGGGAGCCATCCCTCAGCCACAAAACCAGCCTCCTCCGCTGTGCCCGTGGCCTCTGAGAACACCCACGGCCTCCCCACGGTGTGATTTTCTGGGAAACCAGCCCTGCTGGCAGCGCTGTGGAAACTGAGTCTTGAAAGCGCACCTGGGCAGAAAGGAATTGAACAGATTCTTTAGCTGCACAGACGTCACAGGCAAAATTGTAACCCTACCTGCCATTCGACCGGCTGAGAGTGGGTGAGTCATCAGCTTCCTGTGGCTGGGAACACAGAGCGAGCCTTCCCACGTACGGTCACTAGGATACTTGAGAACCTCCCAGACCTTGATCAGAGTGTGCCGAGCGCAGCTTTGTGGCTCCCCCACCTCCCCACATGTGTCGTCTGAAGACCCACCCAGCAACGTGATTTGCTCCCTCAACGTTAACACAGTGCTGACCTTTCCAAGCCTTCTGGTCTCTTGCGACCTACAGGCCATTGCGTGAGATGACAGGAGATAGGGGCCCTCCTCGGAATCCTGGGGCTGCAGTGGCCTGTGCCACTCTCCACCCTGTGTCCTTGTGCCTTTCACTAACCAGCAGCGCCCTGCACTGTTTTAGAGGAAGGGTGGTTGTTTTCGTGGACCCTTCGTGCTGCCTCTGGTTACACCTGGCACCACCCAGGGGCTGCTGGTCTGAACGTGCAAGCTCGGGGAGAGCAGCTGCCTAGTTCACTGAGAGCAAGTGCAAAGGCCCTAAGAGCAGCTGCAGGGAAGGAAGTGGACCTTGCGGAGATGTGAAGGTGCAGGGCGTCAAGCTTGGCCAAGGAAAGTGGGCTGACCTGCGGGTGATGGCCATCCTGGCTGCTGGGGCCTGGCTGGGCCCTGAGCAGGTGGGAGGGCATGGCTCTAGCCCCCGTGGGCCTGACAGCCCTCCCACGTGGGGAGGTGGGCTTGTGCAGCTGGGGCCACAGGGCCAGGGTGGGAAAGGAATTTCTGCAGACACATGGTGGGCCTGGCCACCTCAGCATACTAGGAAGCAATCCAGTCCAACTGAAATAATAAATAGTATCAACACTTCTGTCGTGAAATATGCAGTTTAATAACCTACCAGCCTACTTAAGAGCCAAATATTTGTCTGGAAGTGTTGACCTCTCTGAGGCAGGTTTTGTTTGTTGTTAAGACGCAGAGCCTTGCCCCAGCCCACCTGAGTTACGGAGGGGCCGGGTATATTCCACGGGACTCACAGAGGAACTAGAGGCCAGCTGTGAGTGGGGAGGCCATGCAGGACCCCCATGGCCTTTTAAGGGGGTACCTTGTTGAGAGTAGTTGAGAATCACTGAAATAAAGCCTTCGATGTCTGTCTTTCCTGCTAGATTGGGTCCCCAAGAGGGGGAGGTTCCAAGTGGGTGACACCTGTCCATCTTGCCCATCACCATGTCCCTGGCACCTGCATTGTGCTCAGCATTTAGTAGATGCTCAACACATACTGGTTGAATGCATTAATGAATCTGTGTTAATCTTCTTAATGAATAAATGAACTTATAAAAAAATATGCACACACACACACACGTGTGTGTGTGTGTGTGTGTGTGTGTGTGTGTGTGTATGTAAAATAAGACGACTGGCTACCTGAGAATTAACTGGGGAGCCTTTGAAGATGTCACATTCCAGGGGTTTTTTTTGTTTTTTTTGTTTTATTTTTCTGAAGCTGGAAACAGGGAGAGACAGTCAGACAGACTCCCGCATGCGCCCGACCGGGATCCACCCGGCACGCCCACCAGGGGGCAATGCTCTGCCCACCAGGGGGCGATGCTCTGCCCCTCCGGGGCGTCACTCTACCGCGACCAGAGCCACTCTAGTGTCTGGGGCAGAAGCCAAGGAGCCATCCCCAGCGCCCGGGCCATCTTTGCTCCAATGGAGCCTTGGCTGCGGGAGGGGAAGAGAGAGACAGAGAGGAGGCGCTTCTCCTATGTGCCCTGGCCGGGAATCGAACCCGGATCCCCCACATGCCAGGCCGACGCTCTACTGCTGAGCCAACCGGCCAGGGCCCATTCCAGGGTTTTGATCATAGAAAGTTGGGGTACAGCCTGGGAGTCTATTGTCAGGAATACTTCATGGGTTCCTCAAAAAGGTAAGCATAGAATGACCACAAGATCCAGTGTAGGGGTTCAGAGTGTCACCCTAAAATGTGCCTTTGTGGTAGGCGATTATTTTGAGCTAAAGGCAATCAAGACCGAGCAAGCTCACAAGAAACTTCTACCTCTCCCTTCCCTTAAAGAATTTAAATTATGGGCTTTACCCATAATAAGCATTATTACAGCCGGACCTGTGGTAGCGCAGTGGGTAAAGCATCGACCTGGAATGCTGAGGTCGCTGGTTTGAAACCCTGGGCTTGCCTGATCAAGGCACCTATGAGAAGTAACTATGAGTTGATGTTTCCCGCTTCCCCCCTTACTCCCTCTCTCTGCTCTCTCTAAAATCAATAAGTAAAATTGTTAAAAAAAAAAAAAGTTATTGCTAGAAATAACTTTTTATGACCTATCTATCTATAGGGCACGGCAAACTCCTGGCTGTTGTACATTTGCTCTTCTTAATCATGTTCCAACGACCTTCCTCTGCTCTGAAGCACCAATGTGCCTTATCTCATGCTCAGCTCAGAATGTCGTGTGCACCTTATCTGTCTGTCTCTTCACCTCTGATGTAGATGGGGCCTTTGAATCTCTTCTGTATGCGAGGCTCCCAGACGTACGTATTCAATTAAATTAGGCTCTTCTGTTAATCTGTCTCACGTAGATCTAATGATTAGAAATAGAGAAGAACAGACAAACCTGAAGGACAGAGGCCATCCGCGGTAGGGATATACCCAGAAGCACGGAGAGCAGGCACTCCCATCCATAGCAACACTGTCATTATGCTGAGTGAAACAAGCCAGCCGCAGGACACACAGTGCGTGGTTCCCCTTCTGCGCGGTACTCGCGGAGGGAGAAGGAAGAATGGCGGTTGCCGGGGGCTGGGGGAGGAGAGAAGTGGGAGTTGCTTGCTGGAGACAGAGTTCAGCTTACCTAAAAATGGTTAAGAGGATGAATTTTATGCTGTGTCTGTTTTACCACTCACACAGAAAGTGCTTCATCCCAGCCAGGCCTGAGAGTGACGAGAGTGGGAATGGGACAGTGAGTGGAAGGGAGGTGGACTGGGTGATCCTAACGGCCCTTCAGGACCTCGCAGCTTGCAAGCGGCTGAGGCCGCAGTCCTGGCTTTGCGGTCTTCTCTGGGGTCCGAGGGGTGCACAACCTGCCCTCTGCCCCTCAGGAGGCCGGGCAGGCTCCTGAATGAAGGCCACAGAGCCTGTCCCCAGGGCCGGCTGCTGCCCAGCGCCAGCTGGTTCTTGCCACATAGGATGCTTAGTGATGGGCGTTAAGTCTGAAACAGATTTATATGTGAAAGCTAATGTTTTGGTCTTGACCATTGGTCCAGTGGACAGGCGAACAAACAATCCACGGGTGGGCCTGCAGCCTCGGGTCTGGGCTGGTGACTTTTCTCGGAGCTTGCAGGCATGGGCCCCAGCTAGAAAGGTTCTCGTACCGGAGCTGTGACCCTTGTGGAGTCTGAGCAGATTCCTCTCTGATCCCTGAGAACTGGCCCTGCTTTCAGTGCTCCTGGAGGGGGTGGTCTAAAGGGTGAGGGTGAGAGCTGGAGTCTGAGTTCCACTCAGGCGGGGGTCTGGGCTCTGCCATCAGTGAGTTGTGAGGCTGTAGCCACTCGTTCCCGCCCCCATGTGTGGTTCCTTCTCTGTCACATGGGAATGGTACTAGTTTTGCCTCATCGAGTTAGAGTGAGGACTCCAGGAGGGTGCAGGTGAAGGGCTGGGCCCAGCGCAGGGCTGGTGGGAGGGTTCTGCAGTGTGAGCACCGATATGCACATGTGTGCCCGGGCTGAGCAAAGAGCGGGTGTGGTGTCCGACAGGCCATCAGCTGGTGAGTTACGCAAGCTCAGACATCTGTTTCTTCATCTGTGATGTTGGCCCAGTAATTTCTTCCCAAAGAGTCATTTTGATGAGACTTACACCAGATAATGTTTAATGTGCCAGGCCAGAGCACATGCCCAATCTACATTCATTCTGCTTTTTGGAGTCTGAGGCCTTTGCCTTCCACGGAGACTTGAGACGAGGGGTCTGGGGTGGATGGCCAGGTTGAAGACCAGAAAAGCCGATTGCATAGGAAGGGACCGGTGTCCTATCTTCCTCCATCGGCTCTCTCTCCTGCTTCCTGGCCCCTGGGATGGAGGGTCTGTGCTGTCCTCAGCAGCTGACCCACTTGCTGAATGGAGGTGTGGCCTCATTTTTCCAGCACAGCTTGGATGAGTTAGGAATCCCCATTCATTGAGACCAGCTTTGTGCTAGCCTCAGAATGCACACTGGGTGGGGGTCGGCCAAGAGCCCAGCTCCTGTGGGGTTCCTGGGTCTGCTGATTGGGGAGAGGGGTCCTTGCCCTGCCCAGCCCCATTCTGGGAGGGTTAGAGATGAGGGGGCTGTATACTCACCCAGAGCAGTGAGAGCCCAGGGTGCTATGGTCCTGCCCGAGGATCCTGTGTCTGTTTAACTAGGCCCCAAACTCCACAGGCGTTCGCGATGTTGATCACTTGAAGGAGGGTAAAAAGCCCCTAGTATTCTGGGACACTGAAGGACCTGAAGGGTTATGTGACCTTTGGCAAGTCACTGACAGATGATATCTAAGGGCCACTCTGAGGGTGGGGCAGGTGATAGCATCTCAGAACTTGGGGTGGGGTGGGGTGCAGGCCACAGGACACAGAGATGCCTCCAGACCCGAGGCCCAAATGCTGGTGGGCTCAGGGATACCCAGGCCAGAGCCAGCGCCCACCGCTGTTCACATACCTGTGTGCTCTGCCACCTGCCCTCTGTCTCCCGATCGGGGGGGGGGGGGCAGGTACACCTGTGTGTGCAGCTTACTCAGTTCCACGTGGCCCTTGCACATTTGCATTACGTGTGCCTCTTCATTGTGTTCTCATTACACGTGTGTTCATTACACGTGCGCCTTTATTGCGAGTGTTCGTTGTATGTTCATTGTGTGCCTAGTCATTGAGTGTGTGTGCTCATTTTGTGCATGCCCACTGTGTGTGTGTCCCTAGCGTGTGCACGCTCATCATGTGTGCACACAGCACAGGTATGATAGAGCCTTCTGGAGTCCTTCCAGCCTTGAGAACCACGTCCTCCGATACCTGGGGGTTTGTGAGGATGGAGAAGAAAGGGGTCTCTAAAACAAGCGGAAATTGACGTTCTTGTTCCCAACATCTGGCCTCCATTTGGGGAAGGTGACTCTCCACGGGAAACAAGAGGACAACATGAGGCCACGAGGGGACCTCAGTCCTCTTGCTGTGGGTGCATTCCACTAGGATTTTCTGAGCCTAAAGGGAAGGCTGTGGTCTAGCCTGGGGTCAGATAACCAGCACCAGTGGGTGGACAGCAGTGGGGGAGGCTGAGAAAGGACCGGGCACCTGGTGGGAGCACCTGCACGATGACTGGGGGCTCCCGGCTGCTGTGGGTGGGGGAGGGGCGGGGAGCTGGGGTCTGAGCACGCAGGGAGAACACACGGGCTGGAGACCGGTGGGGCAGGGCGTGTGTGCCTGGTGCCTGGGGCGTGTTGCTGACTGGCCCCTGAGTCCCTCCCTGCAGCTCTGTTCCGGTCGGGGTGCTGGGGGACAGGCTCCCAGAGATGGGACACAGGCTCCGGAGCCTTGGACAAGACCAACATCAACTGACATCTTTTCCTGTCTCTGCAGGGGGTGGAGGAAAGCGCAAAGGGAAGAGCAAGAAGTGGAAGGAAATCCTGAAGTTCCCTCACATCAGCCAGTGTGAAGACCTCCGGAGGACCATAGGTGAGTGTGCCGCTGGGCGGGAGCTGGGCAGCGGCTGGGCGGGGCACGGAGCGCCAAGTATAACCGAACGCTGTTGTTTCTGGTAGGGCCCCAGACTGCCAGCCTTGCTAATGGACATAAAGGTGCGACCACTGTTTATTGAGTGTTTGGTGGGTACTGGGCAGAATGAGCGCTGTTACCCTTTGAGGCAGGTGCTGTTATTTCACTCTGCCTTTCAGATGGGGAAACCAAGGCACAGAGGGGTCCTGTAACTAACTGGCCTGAAGTCACACAGCCTGTGGAAGGGTGGTGGAGGGGGCCAGGCCCAGCGCAGAGCCCCTACTCATAACTTTCCACCCTTCCTTTGGGGCCTGTGGCTCCTGCCTTCGGGAGGCAAGGCTGAGGTGAGCATCTGGGTGCCCCTTTCATCTTGTGGGGAATGTCAGTGCTCACTGAGGGGCCACCCCCGCTCAGTGGCACAGCCCAGTCCTCTCTATTCCGCACCTACGTGGCCAGGGGCCTCCAACAGCAGAGGGGCTGGTCTCCCAAGGGGCCGGCACAGCCAAGCACACTGGGTGAGGTCCATCGCAGCCCCACTGAGGACACAGCTGTGGTGAGGAGGCGGCCGACTGGCAAGGACCCCTGGGACGTGGGTGTGATGGCGCGTCCCCATACCGGCGGGGCCCTGGCCCTCCTCCCTCATGCTCCCTGGCGTGTCCCTCCGCCCCACTGCGGGAAGGCTTCTTGTTGAGTAAGGGATGGTCATTATTCAGAAGTCTGCAGGCCCAGATGCACTTATGACTTAAGCCCGAGGCTTTGGGTGAACTTCCCTGCGACTGTCTGGGAATGTGTGGCCACTTGCTGGCATTTAGCTTTTCTAAGTGGCTTCTCAGTGTGGCCTGGCCTCCAGCACTTTCCCAGGCCATGCGGGACCGACACAGCCTCCCAGGCCTCCTCAGGCCCAGCCCACCCTCCAGATTCTTCACAGGCCCTGTGACGGCAGGTGACAACTGTTCCCTCTGTGCGTCCCACACGCCAGCGTGGAAGAGGAGCTTGCTCGGCTGGTGTTCATGAAATGAAGGGAAGGCAGATGTGAGCAGGTGCAGAGCTAGGGTGCTAAAGCATGGAGAATAGCGTCCAGACCCCCTTTGACCCTTAAAGCCTCAGGTCAGAATCCCCATGGCATTCTTGGGGCTCGGAGTGGTGTTGGCCAACAGACCAGGGCCTCGGGGTCCAGCCAGACTGGGGTTCAAACCTCAGCCTTTTCGCCAGTCACCTGACATACTGTGGGTCGTGCTCAGCCAGTTTCCTTGGCTGACACCGTGATGATGGACATAGTCGAACGCAGCCATGTGTGAAAGGGCTTCGCTGGAGCCCCCTAAGGACCCAGGGACCTGGTGCCCCAGCACCCTGCCTTCCTGGGAGCCTGGCAGCCTTACCCTCTGCTGGGCCACTCCTCAGTTGGGGCTTGGTGCCCATGTTCACTCTTGATGCTGGAGGCACATGGGCAGGTGGGAGAGAGGTGGGCCCCTGTCTTGGGCTGGAGGGGGGTTTGCTGCTGACAGCTATGGGTGGCTTTCAGAGAGGGGATGTTAGGGAGAGTCTCCTGGGAACCAGGTTCTCTGCTCAACCTCTTGGTCCCGGACCACAAGTTCGCCGGCTACCGGGCACTGAGCCCAGCTTGTCCTCAGCAGACCCCAGGGAGTGGCTCCCACGCAGCCTCGTAGCACTGGTCTGACCCAAGGGGTAACTTTGGAAGAGAGAGCTTGAAATAGGAGGAAGGGACCTTCCGGCGTGAGGGGCTGTGCGGAGAGGCTGGGGGGCTGGGACGCGTCCGGTGGAGCTCCCAGTCCAGAACTGTCACAGCTCTGGGCAGCGTGGGGCCACCCACTGCCTCTCCCATTTAGAGACCAGGCCCCTTCCTCTTCCCCTCCCCTCCCCTCCCCTGCCCTCCCCTCCCCTCTCCTCTCTGACATGCCGGTCTGACACTCAGACGTGACCGAGCCCTGTGGAGGCTTGGTGCCCCCGGACTGGCTGCACGCCTCACTAGCCCTGCTCCCCGTGGGGCTTCTGGGCATGGCCCCAGAAGGGCTGTAGATGTTCCTCCCCGTCCAGGTGGCCTGGCCCTGCCCTCATCACTCTGGTTTGAGGGATCCAGGAACATAGGATTCACTCCGCTTTTCTCTGTCCGTGGACCCCACGCCATGCGCCCCAACCCCATGGGTCCTCCTAGGCCCACAAATGGGCCTCTTGGTGGGGCCCACTCCCCAGGGAGGGTGTGAGACATGTGCGTGCTGGCGTGTGAACGTGAATTCTGTTCTCCTAGAGGACATTGAAAAGACTCTGTGTGCGAACGCAGTGTGAGGAGAGGCCGGGAAAAACAGGAAGGCCACCATAAACCCCGGGCAAAGCCGCGGCCGCGGGCCCCAGCGCTGGGCCTTCCCGCCTGTTTACAGTCCGTCGCCCTGGTGTTTGCCTAGCCTCTGCTGGGGTCCTGCTGGAAGGCTTTCTTAAATAAAAATCTTATTGCTTCTCTAGACCAAGACACAAACCAAACAGTGGCAAATGCTGCATTTGTTTGTCTTGTGGACTCCTGAGCTCACTTTCTGAAGCTCTCTGGGAGGATGTCCCAGGACAGGCCGCAGGCCAAGGTGGAAGGGCCCCTTGGGCCCAGAGGACAGCGTGTGGTGGGGTGGTGGGAAGGCTCCTGATCAGACAGGGAAGGGCAGAGCCCACGAGGACCCTAGGACGCCCTCCCCTCTGGATTGCCCAGAACAGTGGTCTGTGAGAGCCACACCCCCTCTTGCCCTCGGCACTGCCCTGCGTGGACGTGCGCCAACTCCTCCCAGCAGTCAGGGTGACTTTGAAAAGGGAAGACTGCAAACCCCCTGCTGAAACCACGGCAGCCATTCTCCACCCCGCCCGGAATACACCCAAAGCCCTCACGTTGGCTGAAGCCCTTCTCAGAGTAATGCGTTTACATGTTTAAAATAAAATATATGGGATTCTTAGATACAGTTACTGCTACCTTTAAAGTTTATGATATTGAAGTATATCTGTTTCATAATAATAGTTGGAATGATAAGGTCGGCAGCTGGTCTCACAGCTACTGGAATTTTGAATTTGTGATGAGCGTGATGCTTCCAGATATCTGTAACAATGGTGATATGAATGCATCTGTGATTTCTGCTGTCAACGGGTCCCTGGTGCTGTTAACATTACTGGGGGTTGCTGGCATTTGTGACTGAAGGCCACGCTCATTTTCAGTTAGACGTTGGTGAAAAGAAAGATGATATTTTTTTCTATCTGAGTCCATAGACCCCCTAAGTTCTTTTCATGGGCCTCTTGGCAATACCCTGACCCTCGCCTGTGTTTTGGGTCACTCCTTCCTCCCCGGTCACAAGCTACACTGGTCACCTTTTTGTTCTTTGAATACCTCAAGCTTGTCTCCAGCCTGAGCTTTTGCAGTTGCTGTTCCCGCCGGCTGGCACGCTCTTCCCCACAGTTGTTCGAGGGGTCTATAGGTCTCAGCTCAGATACCACCTCCTTAGAGAAGCCTTCCCGGCCAGCGTCTAGGAAGGAGTCATTCTCTCCCTCTGGTGCGGCTCTTCCACACAGTGCTGTCTATTAATGTCCTCCGCCCAGAACGTCACCTGAGACCGTCTTCTGCCTAGTTGTGGGCGTGTGTGTTCTGTCTCCTGTCTCCCCCACTGGACTGGGTGTCCCATGATAGTGGTGACTGTGCCTGGCTGGGTTCACCTCTAGGACAGTGCCTGGCACATGATAGGAGCTCATTAAATATTGAGTGGATGAGTGAATGAATGAGGTAAAACATTGGAAATTAGGGCTCTTTTTAAAAAATTTTTTGACATGTGCTTGCCATACTAAAATATAATCTTAGCCTGACCAGGCGGTGGCGCAGTGGATAGAGCGTTGGACTGGGATGCCGAGGACCCAGGTTCGAAACCCCAAGGTCGCCAGCTTGAGCACAGGCTCATCTGGTTTGAGCAAGAGCCCACGAGCTTGAACCCAAGGTCACTGGCTCCAGCAAGGGGTTACTTGGTCTGCTGAAGGCCCGCGGTCAAGGCACATATGAGAAAGCAATCAATGAACATAAGGTGTTGCAACGCGCAATGAAAAACTAATGATTGATGCTTCTCTCTCCGTTCCTGTCTGTCTGTCCCTGTCTATCCCTCTCTCTGACTCTCTCTCTGTCTCTTAAAAAAAAAAAAAAATAAATAAAAAAAAATATATATATATATAATCTTAGGTAGTGGTATAACCCTAAAGTCATAAAAGTTTAGACTTTGGAGCTACCTTAGAAAGCATCTATTCGAACACCCCCCCCCCCCCCCATCAGTTACAAGGCAGGGACCACAGTCTTTCATCCGCGGAGCGGGCCGGCAGCCGTGGCTCTTGGTGCAGGCCAGTTTTCCCGAAGCCTCAGGTGGCCAGTTCTCACCGTGATGCTAGGTTTCCACAGCGTCCTCAGCCACAGGAACTGGAGAGCACCTGGTCCAGCTACCCATCTCAGACCTAAGTAAAGAGGCTCCAGGGGGCCCCGGGTCCTGAGTTAAGGCTCTCCGTCCGCATCATTTTATTGAAACTCAACCATTCTGGGCGTCCGCTCCCACCAGTAATCCAAGCGGAGGCTCGTTAGGCACGCAAGTGGACAGACATTTCTGCCTCTCTGTTTCTCTGTATTTTATAAAGATGGATCCTACGTTCATTTGTTTAGTCAATAAGTGTTTATTGAGCAATTGTTCCGTGCTCCTGGAGCCCATGCATGGGTTGGCCCAGCAGAGAAACAAAGCGGTGATAACAGGTGAGGAAGTTCTGTGGTGGAGGAACAGGTTGCTGAGCTGGAGGAAAGTGTCAGGGGTCTACAGCCAGCAGGACCATCCCCAGGGGAGGTGGCCTCACCCTGAGCCTCCCAGCGCATCCCTGTGTGAGCTCCCTGAGGGCATGGACCACATCCTGTCCATCTTGGAGTCTCCATTGCTAGTGCAGCGAGTGGAGGGGTGGGTGGGTGGATGGGTGAGGGGAGGGGCGAGTGGAGGGTGGGTGGATGGGTGAGGGGAGGGGCGAGTGGAGGGTGGATGGAGGGGTGAGTGGAGGGGTGAGTGGAGGGGTGGATGGGTGAGTGGAGGGGTAAGTGGAGGGGCGAGTGGGTGGATGAGTGGATGGAGAAAGCAGAATGGTTGGTGCCCTCCTCCCCAGCCCTCACACCGCCGTGGGCGGCGATGAATGTTAAAACAGAAACTCCTTGCCATGTACATCTACTTTCAGTGCGAGCCCCAGAAAGGAGGAGCTGATTTTAGACAGCCCTGGAGGAGGGCGGACGGACCGTGAGAGGAGGAAGGGGGTCTCTAATGTCTGCTTGATGCCACTTCCACTAATGACATTATTACTTACTGAGCCAGTTGTTCACATAAGATAATTAGAGGGCTCAAATCAAAGGCGTTCTCAGAATGTCCAAAACTTGGAAGGCTAGAACGTCATTGTGAAGATAAAAGATTGTTGAGGTCTGCAAATATTTCTCAGTGACGCAGAAAGTTCTGTTGGAGAAAAGTGTGGCATTTTTATTTATTTAGCTCAGTCTCACTGCGTACTTTATTCTTTCATTAAAAAAAAGTAAAAAAAGAACCCCATGAGGGGGCTCGAGTGAAAGAGTTGATTATTCTACTGTTTGGCAATATTTCTGTAGGAACTGTCCAAAAGCTATATAATAAATCAAGGCCCCCTGAGCAACCCCTGGCGAGACTGACGTTTACGAGGAGGCCGTTCACAGAAACGAGCTGCCGTGGTGCCCTGTGTCCTCGTGGGCCGACGGGACGGGGAGATTTCATTTGCCTGGTGGCAGGGTCTCCCACCAAAGCCTTAACTCTTTCCAGGAGCAGGAGCTCAAAGCTGTGGGCGATTCCCGGGAGAAAGTGTAGGATCTTAGCATTAAAGAAAAACACCCAAGCACCAGAATAATGTGAAGGCTGCTATGAACTAGGTCGATAATTCACTCCCTCAGCTTTGTGTGTGTTCTTTAAACAAGAACTCAGCCTACAGAGATTTGTCTTTGTGCTATAGGCACTGTTGTAGGCACAAGGGCTGTACCATCATCTGCAGAAGCAGTTCAGTCTCGGGGAAGGACTTCGGTTCTTGGCACGAAGGTCAGATGGCGGCTCTGCTGCTCCCAGCCGAGAGACGTTGGGCAAGTTGTTTAATTTCTCTGGGTTGCAGTTTCTCAGTCTATAAAATGGAGACACTAATACCAAGCTGGTAGAGCCGGTCATCATCATCGTTGTTGTCATCATCACTGTCATCATCATCGTTCTAGTGGCTTGAGGGCCTTTGAGGGCTTTAGAGATTCCCAAAGAATTGGCTACATGTGATGAATGGAGCTGTTTCTCTGCTGACATCACATGGGCCCAGTGTCCCAGGAACCCTTGCCTTGGGGTCATCTGAATCCCACCCTTTCTTAAGTGTCTGCCTCCAGCCTTTTCCTCCTGGAGGCCCACTCAGATAGATTCCTCTAGCCCTACCCCTCAGTCCTCCCCTTGTCCCCACTGTGCTTCCAGGGAAGTTGACAGTGTCACACTCTGTTCAGACCCCCCTCCCCCGGCCTGGTGGATTTCTTTGCAAGAATATATGGTTGCTTTGAGAGGTTGCACCCCAGGGTCCTAATAGGGAAGGCATGGAAGTTTGCTCTATCTGTACAGTGGTTTTTAGAAGAAGAATGAATCAGCGTGTTATTCGTATAATTAAAAGTGGAATGGATAAAGGCTGGATCTGCTGTCTGATTGCACAGTAGGGCACTGGGGACAGTGGCACCATTTCCCTCTCTGTTGACTCTATGTCCCCTGATGAGTCTGTGGACTCTGAGAGGACACGCAGAACCTCACAATCTCTGCAGACCCCGCAGGTCTATGGCTGAGGGACCCCTGCCCGTTTCTTCTGAAATGCTGGCAGGCGGGAGTCCCTCCACAGCTTTCAGCAGCGGGGCTCTCAGGGCCTCTGTCCTGCGAGGGTTTGGAGGGAAGCCCAGGCCGCGGTCGGCTCAGTCTGACCCTGGCCCCATCCCTGGGGTCTCCAGCCTCCTGCCAGGCTGCTCAACCTGCTGTCTTATCAGCAGTGGCCCCTGAGTACCGCCCACAGAGGTCCTTGTCACACAGCGTGGGTCGTGGGTGCCCACACAGTGCAGTGGGGCGGCTCGGGCCTCCTCGGAGGTGCGGTCGGACTGCTCTGCGCCTCCAGCACCTTCCTTTCTGCTCACTCCTGCACAAGGGCTGCAGGCCCCCCAGAGCTGCCAGGCACACGTCAAGGCCCGGAAAAGACTCCAGGCTCCCGGGACGGGTCCCACCCCGCCCACAGGCCTGAGTGACCCCGTCCCCTTCAGGCCCGCCAGGCGAGCACGAGAGCTTTCGAGCTCCTCGTCAGGGGACGTACGTCATCCTTGTCCTTGGGATGATAAGGGCGCGTCTGCGGCTCTGCCACTTGCCGGGCCCCGATAAGGCACAGCATCTGCGGGTCTTTGAAGGGCAGGATAAATTTAGATGTGGTGGATTTAGAACGTCAGGTGACCTGTTTGCAGCTGTAGGCCTCAGGAGGGAGAGGGCAGCAGGCTCGCCTGCCCACCTCTTTGTGGGCATGGGTCTCACTACTCTGCCAAGATCAGTAGCCACCTGGAGTCACGGGGCTGGGTCCTCAGTGCCAGGCACGCACGTGGGTGCGTGTGGGGTGCTCATTCATCTTACTCAGTGGGTTTCACTTTTGAAGATGCTAGCATGGCACACCGATCGGGACTTTGTACAGACGCCCTGGAATTGTGATTTTCAAAGGCTGCTCAGTACGAAGAGAGTGTGATCCAGAGAAAGCGTCCGCCTCGTCAGGGTTTCTTTTAATGTTTGGGCCCCTGTGTAAGATTTTATTCCAGGGTTAAAACCAAGTTTGAAACCTGCTCTAGGCTAGGTGTCCTGTTTTCAAGATAAGTAAACCGAGTCCCAGAGAGACAAGTGACTTGCTGAGTTCTCCCCACAATCTGACTCTAAGCAGGCTTTCTCCCACTGTCTGTTTGTCTTAATAAAGTGCCACAGTCTGGGGGCTCAAACACCAGGAACGGAGCCGTGGCCGGATAGCCCTGTTGGTTAGAACATTGTCCCAAAGCATAAAGGTTGCCAGTTTGATCAGGGCACATAAAGGAACACATCACTGTTCCTCTCTTTCTCACCCCTCCACCCCACCCTCTAAAATCAATAAAAAACAAACAAACAAAAAACCACCAGAAATGTATTATCTCACAGCTCTAGGGGATAGAAGTCTAAGTAAGATAAAGATGTTGACAGGATTGGTTCCTTCTGAGGACGAGAAGGAACAACCTGTTCCAGACCTCTCTTCCTAGCTTCTGGTGGTTTGCTGGACACTTAGTGTTCCTATGCTTATAAAAGCACTATCCCGCCCTGGCCGGTTGGCTCCGCAGCAGAGTGTCAGTGGGGCGTGTGGACGTCCCGGGTTTGATTCCCGGCCAGGGCACACAGGAGAAGCGCCCATCTGCTTCTCCACCCCTCCCCCTCTCTGTCTCTCTCTTCCCCTCCCGCAGCCAAGGCTCCATTGGAGCAAAGTTGGCCCAGGTGCTGAGGATGGCTCTGTGGCCTCCGCCTCAGGTGCTAGAATGGCTCTGATTGCCTTTTCATTCCCTCTTTTTATTGTTGTTGTTATTGTTCAAGTCACAATAACTTGAACAGTATACTGTTTGGTGTTTTTTGTTTGTTTGTTGCTCTAGCTTTTGCCATGACACTTAGCCTTCAGAAGAATATCTTTGTACTTCGTTGTGGCATTTCCATCTCGGGCTCAGAGGGTGAGGAAGCTCACGCTGTCCTTTTGAAGGCCAGATGCACTTAGCTCAACCGGAGCAGTGTGTGCAGTGGCCTCTGCCTCTTTTGCTTCCTCTGGAATGTTCCATCTCCAGCTCTGTGTCTGCGGACACCATTACCCTGAAATATGCTGCCGACGGACAGCGGACAGCACGGGCGAGGTTCCCGCTTATCAGCCCGAAGCCACTGCAGTCACGGGAGTGAGAAGGGCTTTTTTGTCTGTTTCAGGGCCCACCACTGAAAAAAAAGGGGGAGGAGGGAAGCAAGCTGGTTTATGCAGCAACGGGGACCTCCAACCAGCTCAGGAGGCCGTCCGACCCTCGGCAGCCTGGGCATGACAGCGTTCTGCCCCATAAAGAGACTCTGGGACAACACTTTTAAACGGTCTCTGCCCAGACTCTATTTACGGAATTTATTTCCCGGGCTCCGTCACCTTGGCTGCAGCAACACCTTGGCTGCGGCTCCGCAGGCATCTGCCTCAGCGTGTTAAATACTCCTTATTCCGAGTACCACGGAGCTAGCACCCAAGAGAGGGTGAGAAGAAAAAATGTGGGTGGAAAGTGATTTGGGGCCAATATAAACTTTTCAAATTAAAAGAGAAAAAAAAAACCCAACTGAAGAACAACAAAAAATTTCCTCCGGCAGGAGCTGCTGTAGATTTCTAGCCTCAACCCCTCCCAGCCAGGGGGAGAGAGGAAAACGTGAAATCAAGAAATGGATGGATGTGGTGCTTTGGTGTGTGTGTGTGTGTGTGTTCTGCATTTCCCTTGTGCTGTCCTCATGTTATTCTTTTTTTTTTTGTATTTTTCTGAAGTTAGAAACGGGGAGGCAGTCAGACAGACTCCCGCATGTGCCCGACTTGGATCCACCCGGCACACCCACCAGGGGGCGATGCTCTGCCCATCTGGGGCATCGCTCCGTTGCGACCAGAGCCATTCTAGCGCCTGAGGCAGAGGCCACAGAGCCATCCTCAGCGCCCGGGCCAACTTTGCTCCAATGGAGCCTTGGCTGCGGGAGGGGAAGAGAGAGACAGAGAGGAAGGAGGGGGGGAGGGGTGGAGAAGCAGATGGGCGCTTCTCCTGTGTGCCCTGGCCGGGAATCAAACCCAGGACTCCTGCACGCCAGGCCGACGCTCTACCACTAAGCCAACTGGCCAGGGCCCTTGTGTTATTCTTTAACAACGATTTTTAAAATTGTCTTTTAGCTCTCTTCCTCTCTATGAAAATAATATGGGTCCATGGAGGGAATTTCTAAAGTATAACCTAAAGAGAGGACACTGGAAAGTTGTCAATGAGATCATCGCTTGTAGCATGTTGGTTCACTGCTCTTTCCTAGTGTGTTCTGCTTGTAGGGAGAGACTTGTACCCCCGACACTTGTTTCCCTGGCCAGAAGACTGATGTCCCTTTAAATTGAAATACGTGGTTGTGGAATCCCTGCTGGACTGGGAGGCAGAGGGCCCTGGTTCTCGGGCCACCTCCTTGATTCTGTGTCCTTGGGAAAGTCATTTAACCTTGCTTTGCTCATCCTTAAAATGGGGACCCACTACTCCCCACCTTCGGGGATGATCAAGCGGCCTGAGGAATTACTGGTATGAAGTGATTTGTAACACGCTCTGCAAATGGTTGTGTCCGTTTTTGATGTGGTCGTGGGACCTTTGGGTTGGACACATGGCTGAAGTCACTTTCCGGTCTTCCTGGTGAGTGTGACCCTTTTTCCTCAAGCTTCCCTGTGTCTGATCTCTTAGTGAAACTCCCCACCTCCCTCGGCTGCTCAGACACTTGGAGTCTCCCCTTGCCTCTGCCCCACCTGTCACCCCTGCCACTGCTGAGTGCGCATGGCCAGTCTCTCCGGGCCAGGCAGCTCTGCCTCACAGTGTCTCCTGGGTCAGTCCTCTCGCCCCAGCCCCACTGTTGCCCTCATCCTGGCCACCTTCCTCTCATCCTGGCCACCTTCCCTTGTCCCGGCCACCTTCCCTCATCCTGGCTACCTTCCTCTCCCGCCTGACCACCTTCCCTCGTCCCGGCCACCTTCCTCTCATCCTGGCCACCTTCCCTCGTCCCGGCCACCTTCCTCTCATCCTGGCCACCTTCCCTCGTCCCGGCCACCTTCCTCTCATCCTGGCCACCTTCCCTCGTCCCGGCCACCTTCCTCTCATCCTGGCCACCTTTCTCTCATCCTGGCCACCTTCCTCTCATCCTGGCCACCTTCCCTCATCCTGGCTACCTTCCCTCGTCCCGGCCACCTTCCCTCGTCCCGGCCACCTTCCCTCATCCTAGCCACCTTCCTCTCCTGCCTGACCACCTTCCCTCGTCCCGGCCACCTTCCCTCGTCCCGGCCACCTTCCTCTCATCCTGGCCACCTTCCTCTCATCCTGGCCACCTTCCCTTGTCCCGGCCACCTTCCTCTCATCCCGGCCACCTTCCCTCGTCCCAGCCACCTTCCCTCATCCTAGCCACCTTCCTCTCCTGCCTGACCACCTTCCCTCGTCCCGGCCACCTTCCCTCGTCCCGGCCACCTTCCTCTCATCCTGGCCACCTTCCTCTCATCCTGGCCACCTTCCCTCATCCCGGCCACCTTCCCTCGTCCCGGCCACCTTCCTCTCCCGCCTGACCACCTTCCCTCGTCCCGGCCACCTTCCTCTCATCCTGGCCACCTTCCCTCGTCCCGGCCACCTTCCTCTCCCGCCTGAGCTCCTGTGTGGCCCCCGACTCCCTCCGGGCTCACTCACCCCTTTCCAGCCCAGCTCCATTAGCCGGGGGCCCTTTCTGGAATGCCCATCTGATCACACAACCCCCTGCTTTAGCAGCTCTCTGTCGTGGTCAGGACGGAGCCACAGGCCTCAGTAAGCTGAGCAGGCCTGCCTTTCTGCCCCTGTCGACCTCTCCGGCTTCACCCCGCCTGCCACCGCTGACCCAGCCTTCCCTCCACTGCCTTGGTCATCAGGCTCGGTGTCATCAGCCCAGGAGTGCCCAGCAGCTGTAGACACGGTGCCTATGCCGCAGGCAGGTCAGCTGGGACAACCCCACAGAAGGGCTAACACAGCTCCGTGGAGAGCGTGAGCTCGGGTGTCCGGGGGACCTGGCTGTGAGCCAGGCTCTCTTCCTTACTGACTCTGACTCTGGACAAGTGGTCTAACTGCTCTCATCCTCAGTCTCCCTATCTGCAAAATGGGAGTAGGAGGGTCGCAGGGGGTCACTGGAGACCTACCCGGGAAAGGCTCCACACGGGGCCGGCACGGGTGGGCGCTCGGGGCAGCAGCTGTTTCACCGGCATCCGCCTTTCCATCGTCACTGGTCGTCGTCATCATCGCTGTTGTCAACATGCCCGTGTGTTCAGAGCTTTGTTTCCTGGTTCCCCCCAGTGGTGGTTGCCAGGCCCTCCCGGTTTTAAGTTTATCTGTTTATTCATTCGTTCATTCATCTGTTAAGCCCTCACTCTGTGCCAGGGACCGGGGAGCTGCCAGGTGGCGGGGAGCTGCTTTCACGAGTGGCTCTTGGCAGCATGGGCTGGGCCACATTTATGGCCTTTATATAACCTGAATATCTCCCTTTTCCCTTAGCCCTCCTCCCATCCCTCCGATCACTAACTCTCAGCAGCTTGGGAGTTCTAGTACCTTCCCCTCCCCTTCATGAAAGGCGTCTCATCCATCCATCTGTTCTTCCTCCAGGCGGGAGGGCCTCTCAGACACACGAGGTGATGGGCAGTCCCATCCATGAAGCCCTGTTCAGCTTTCACGGCAGAGGGCCCCACGGGGAGAGGTGAGGCCAGCCGCACCCCGGACACCCTAGTTGCAAGGACGACAAAAAGCACACACAGGATGCTGCGAAACAGCCGCGTGAAAGTGGGCAGCTGTCAGATGTCCGTCCTCAGCCCCAAGTGCCCAGACGTTGGGCAGGGAAGAGGGACAGAGACATCTCTGTGGGTCAGGGAGGTTCCAGTCGAGTAGTGGGACAGAGAGGGGACAGGTTGAGCCTCAGTAGCTCACATGAGCAGCAAGCATTTCCTGGGGACTCAGCGTGGCCGGGCATCCAGCTTCTCGCTTCACAGACAAGCTCAGTGACTCGTTACAAAACCCCGCAGGCCAGGTGCAACTTCCCACCCCTGTTCTGTGGATGAAGATGCAGAGATTCAGAGAGATTAGTCAGTTGCTCAGGTGCAAAGCTCTGAAACAAGCAGAAACCTGAGCCTGAGCCATGGCCACGCCGGCTGTGGATTTCTGCCATGCTGGCCGTGCTTTCTCCGCAGAGGTGGGACAACATGGGGCACATTTGGGAGGGGATGTGTGCACTGTTTTGGTGGGCTGGGTGAGGAGAAGTCATGGGGAGAAAGCCCAAGAAAGGCTGGGTCAGGCCTGAGACACCAACCATGCCCCCAGCATGGAAGGTTCGATGTGTGTCCAGTGGGTAGTAGGGAGCCAGTGACTGTTCTTCTCTGATAGCCCCTGTAGCCACCGTCAGGGTGAGGGCAGAGAGCAGAGAGAGGCTGTGGACAGAGGAGGCTGGGCTTCCAGGGCAATACGAGATTCCTTCACTTGTCCTTATATTTATTCTTTACCTACTACACGCCGGGAGAGAGGAAACAAGGTTTCTCCAGTGCCCCGCCCGGGCCCTGGAAGGTGGCACCCGCGGCCTCCGCCTCTGATGGCAGCTCAGGAGGCGGCAGCCGCTGGAGCTTTTCCCACTGGCAGCGTCAGGCTGGGAGCAGGTTCCTCCTGTGACGCCGGCCACGGGCATTCATATTGCCTCTGACATCTCCGAGCCAGCAGCTGTTCCCGCTGCCCACCTGTCTCTCCTCTGCCCTCCCTGGGGTGGATTCTCGCTCCCCTGCTGCTGCTCGTTCTCCCCCTCCCCCTGCAGGGCCTTTGGAAGGGCGGCAGACAGGCATGAACACACACTGGCCATCTCTTTGCCTGGGCTGTGCCCAGGCGCAGGGAACAGAGAACATTGGTCACGTTGCAGGTGGGGCTCGCAGACGCGAGCTGACCAGGGGTCAGAATGTGGGTGTGGGGCTCAGGGGAGCTCTCCGCCCCTGACAGTCCCCTGGCCTCTTCCTCTGGCCAGCCAGACATGAGACGTATTCTACGGGGCTTTTGGTCCCCTCTGTCCCCGTTTGGCTTTAACACGACAGGAGTAGATCTCACTGTGCTCCCCAATGTTATGTTAACTTCCTAACCACCTCGGCCGCACACCCCCGGGCTCCCGTTTCGGTCAGAGGCTTTCCAGGCCTCCCGAGCAGAAGCCTCGGTTCCTGGCCCCAGGTGGTTGGATCTGTGCCGTCTTCTCTGCTCCGTTGCCTTGACACGTGTCACCCTGCTTGGACCAGTGCAGTAGCCTCTTCCTGGTCCTGGGTCTGAGCGGTTACTTCTTCCCTTCTGCCCATCCAGGGAGACCTTCTTACTGTTTGCTGTTCTCAGCACGCAGAAGCTTATTGACTTTTCTGAAGATATTCACATTGAGGCTCCAGGCAGATGCAGATGGCCTATCCACTGCCCGCGGGACAAAGTCCCAGTCACACAGCCCCACGGCAGGGCCTCTTGCCTGCCCTGTCCTCTGTCCCTCTAACCTGGGTCTTTGACTCGCTACATAAAGCCACGCACAGTGTTCCTCTCCCCATAACCACCCAGGCCCTGGGAGACTTCAGGCTTGTCATGCCCTTAGGTAAACCTCTACCAACATGGTGGTTACCAGCATGACCTTTCAAGTCACAGTGTCAAATTCCTGCTTTTCTTTAGGAGCTGTGTGACTTTGAGCAGTTTGCTTAACGTCTCTGAACTGCAGAGACAGAACCAAAGCGGTAGTGATACCGATAAACATCACTGGTCAGGCTGTCCCATGTGCCGGACACAGTGCCCAGCACGTTGCATTCCTTCCTTACGCCCGCCCCGTACCCTCCAGAGGGAGGTGCTGTCCCTAGGCCCATTGGCAAATAAGGAAATTGGGGTTCATGGCAGTGAAGCCCTCGCCCGAGGTCACACATCAGGGACTCAGAGCCAGACTCAGGTGCTGTCTGGGTGCTAGGCCGTGGTCACAGATGTGAAGACCACACCACGCACTTTTCGGGCTTGCTAAGGGGGTTTGAATGTGGTGGTGCATTTGGAAGTCCCTGCCCAGCGCTGGGCACCTAGGGGAGCTCAGTGCACAGGTTGTCTTCCGGCTGCTAGATCTTGGCTCGAGCGATAGCCTCTGTCTTCCACTGTCCCCATGCGTGTCCTGCCTCCAGCATCAGTGGACCCCTGCCTCAAAGAACCACTCACGCCCACCCCCAGGAAACACAACTCGGCTCCAGGTGTCCGACCGCTTTCCTAGGAGGCATGTGACGTCCTCACCACCTTCGCATGCTAGCCCCGCCCCTGTGCCTAGGCCCCTTTGGGAGCTGATAAGGTGTCCACAGAGCCCGCGAGGGGATCTCCGAGGGAGGGCGGGGAGCAGTGATGATGAGAGGGTGTTGATGCAGGGGGGCCCAAGGAGGGGACCTCTGGAACAGGCCTGTGCGGCCACAGCAGCTCGTGGGCCCGGCGTGGCCACGCCCAGCCCGGCGGCCTGGTCCTCACACCTCCACAGTCTGCAGGACTTTGGCATTTGTTTCAGTGACTTCCTGACCGTGACCTCCTGGGTCGGATTTATCATTTCCTGCACAGGAAGGAAAAAACCCCACGCAGCTGGGTTTATGGCGGGTGAACTCCGTCCCGCTGAAGCTGGCTTCCCACTGCGGGGCCCAGCCGCTCCTGATAGACCTACGGCCGCATGTAGCTGAGCGGCCAGGCTGACGGGCCACCTGAGGGCCATCAAAGGGTGCTGGCTGGCTCCTGGGCCCTGCTGGGAGGACCTCACGCGGATGAGGGTCCTCCCTGCTCCCCTGACCCCCAGGCCCCAGCTGAGGCCCCGGAGACACCATGCACCAGAAAGCTCATGAGGATGGGCTGGCCTTCCTCATTCTCCCCCGGTCACGGGGCCCTCCGACGACAGAGCCGCCGCGCCTCTTGGGCTGGACCAGGGACATCGATGTGTCTTTCCCCCGGGAACGGAAGGAAGGCAGTCTTGCGGAGAGGGGGCTGGCGGGTTTGCCCTCTGCTGGACTCGTTCCCCCACATCAGCCTCCGGAGATGGTCACCCTTTCTGGGAACCGTGTCACCCTGGTTGACTGCTCTGTCCTGAGGGCTGAGGTACAACCCGCACCTGGCCATCCGAGGGGAGACCCGGCCTGTGCGTTCTCAGCAGAGCCTGCGGGATTCCCTCTTGTCAACAGGACATGTTGTCCCCTCAGCCTGGCATTCGTGACCCACCTCTGTATGCCATGGGTGTGTGTGCGTGTGCATGAGTGTGTCTGTCACCAGCCTGAGTTCCCTGGAGCAGACTGCTGGCTGTCCTGTGTCCCTCCCACCTCAGCAGACATCGGGGAGGTGACGCTGACTTGGGGACAAAATTAGCGAAGGTAGGCAGCGGAGTGTCGTGGCAAGTGTTCTGGCCCATGAGCGAGATGTTCCAGCTCGCCATGGCCCCCACTCACCAGCTCTGTGCCTTCATAAGCCAGACACGCCACCTCTGCATGCTTCAGGTTTGGTTTGGTTTTGTTTCAATGAACAGACTTTCTTTTTGTATTTTTCTGAAGCTGGAAACGGGGAAAGACAGTCAGACAGACTCCCGCATGCGCCCGACCGGGATCCACCCGGCACGCCCATCAGAGGCGACACTCTGCCCACCAGGGGGCGATGCTCTGCCCATCCTGGGCGTCGCTATGCTGCGACCAGAGCCACTCTAGCGCCTGAGGCAGAGGCCACAGAGCCATCCCCAGCGCCCGGGCCATCTTTGCTCCAATGGAGCCTTGGCTGCGGGAGGGGAAGAGAGAGACAGAGAGGAAGGAGAGGGGGGGGGAGTGGAGAAGCAGATGGGCGCTTCTCCTGTGTGCCCTGGCCGGGAATCGAACCCGGGACTTCTGCACGCCAGGCCGACGCTCTACCACTGAGCCAACCTGCCAGGGCCTTGAACAGACTTTCTTTTCTGAGCGGTTTTAGTCGTGTGGAAGCACTGAGCAGGAAGTACAGAGTCCCCGTGGACATCCTCTCTGAGTCCAGTCTTCCCCTCTCAGGTGGGGACAGATACGCTGGGGAGCCCAGCCTCACCCCCAATGTCTGGATGAGGTAGCTGAGGCTCAGAGTGAAGGGACTTGCTCAGGGCTGCTGGCTGGTGACTGCAAGGCTCCAAGGAGGCAGAGAGTGGCCAGGGGCTGGCTGAACTGCCTCCTGCTGAGGGGACTGTTGGCTGTAAGGCCCTTTTAGGGGGCGGAGAGTCTCCCCCACCTTGATTTATAGCAGGGAGTGAGCCCAGCCCTCCCGGGGCCGCTGAGCTCCCAGGTCCCTCCTGATGACTCGTACATTCATTTGTTCAGCAAGTCTGAGTGCTGACCGGGCAATGCCAGCCCGAGCTGGTGACCAGAGATCTGCCCAGCTTCTTGACTAACAAGCAAAGATTCCTCTGGCATGTCAGAGCGGGCAGACCCCCTACGGGGAGCCCCACTCTCTCACTTTGTAGGTGAGGAAACTGAGGCCTCACAGGGGATGGAGGGGGCAGGCTGGGGGCTGAGGACGGCAGGATACCAGGTGTGCTCCAGGCCTCTGGCTTAGTGGCCAGGCTCTGTGGTGCTTTAGTTGAGATTAGAAGGCCCAGCAGGGGCACCTGTGCTGGGGAGAGGGGGTTGTGGAGGGTGGTGGGGGGAGTTGAGGAGGAGCAGTTCTGGGTGTGTGCCCGGAGAGACCCATTCTCAGTCCTTGACTTCCTCACGTCGTGCCGTAGAGCTCAGCGGCCACCCGCTGGACAGGGTGTCCTCCACACTGAGCAGTCTCTGGATCCACGAAGGGCATTCTTCCAGGGTCCTGAACCTCCCTAGGAGATGGGGACAGTTTGACAAGCAGAGAGGGTACCTTTACCGGTGCCTGTGAGTGTGGCCAGGCAGTGCCAGGTGGCATGTCCTGTTGTCCCTTGTTCTGGTGTCCCTCATTCTGTTCTGTTCCAGTGTTCACCCGTCTCTGTGAGGGAGGTCAGAGTGGTGCCCCACGAGCGCTCTCTGTCACCCAGCCCCGTCCGTCTGCCCCTTAGGATGGGCGCACAGTGTCTCCATTCTCTGCGCCCTGGCATGTGCTGTAGCCCCCGCACTCGGTGGGCGTGGTTGTGTGTTTAACGCGGAGTCCTGGGGCCTGGCTTTAGTTGTGTTCTGCCAGTAACCACCCACCTGCACCCCTCTTTGTTCCAGCTGCTGGGGAGCCTGCAGCTAAGTTTTGTGCCCGAAGCATGGCTCTCCTTCGTGGGCTGTCCTGGAGGAGCTCATTTCACTCTCCCCTCCCAGCTGGCTGCTTAGTGCCTGTTCTTTGTCTTTCATCAAACAATTGAACATGTGCTTTTATTGGAAAATGCTGTGGGACCTTTGGGCACGTGAAAAGCAATAAATACATCAGCACATCAGAAATGAAAAGGAGAAAAGACTCTCGGATCCACCTGGGAAGCAGGTGTGTCTGACCTCTGTTCTCTTCTCTGGGGAGTGTGCAGATTAGCACCTGTCCTGCTGACTTCGAGGGACGTAGGAGCAGAATGAAAGTGACAGGCCGACGTGCTGGGCAGTGCCAGGCCAGGGCCTTCCTCAGGCAGGGAGATGCCGCGTGCCTCCGTGGGACCCACTGGGGAACAAGCAGCCTGGAGGGCCAGAGCTTGCCCTGCTGGGCGCAGCTGGCGGCTTCCCACTTTGGAGAAGCTGTCTGGGAGCTTGGCGAGGCAGCTCATCGGAAAGCGCCCTGGAGGGGAATTAGACATCACAAGTCACAGCACCGGCAGAGGGCTAACCTCGCATGTTGTGTCTCTTTGCTCTCTGCTCCTCGGTCCCTGGTGGAAAGATACAATGACTGCATGTTTGCAGGGAACCAAGATGGCCACATTGTTCAAAAAGGAGAGATCGATTGAGAAATATACACGGGGGGGGGGGGGGGAGTGCCGAGGGTGGCCCAATGATGGGGCTGCTCGCTCGCTCCCTCAACCAATAGGAGGGCTGCTCTGGAGGTCCGAGCCACCATCAGGAGACAAATTTTTTGAGATGTTGGCAAGAGACGAGAGTTGAGCAATCTCCCACCATCCTCTGTTCATTGGGCTTCGGTCTTACAAAGATGTCAGTGGGAGGAAGGACACAGCAGAGGGCGGTGGCGTGGCTTTGGGAGGTGGGGCCCGGTGATGCTACAGCAGCCTATGTTGCCGATGGTTCTGGAAGAAAAGCAGTGTCTTTAAAGCCAGACTGGGTTTGGTTCTTTGCTATGTCACGTTCTCACCAGATGGCCTTGGGCTAGTCTTTCACCCTCTGGAGCAGTTTCTCACCCATACTGGGACGTGAACAAATAAAGGATACATACCTCCTGGGCTCTCCAGGAGCACCAACTAGGATTCGTGGTGGGGGCAGGGGCAGGGGGCACGGGGGAGGGGGGGCTTATACCCCGGGCTGCCACCTGCAGAGCTGGAATCATCTCACTGTGGCTGGAAATGGTCATCAGGGCTGGGCATTGGGTCTGTCTCTCTGCAGTCCTAGTGACAGCCTTTCTGGGGGTCACTGGCCAGGGCCACATTTTCCCCCCAGTTAGGCCTAAATGCTGAAAGCCAGCTTTCCCTTCTGGGATGGATTTAGCTGCCATCACCTCCTAGTCCTCTGAGTTCCAGGGATTCCTGTGACCCCTACACCCGCCACCGGCCTGGGGGGGTCACTCGGCCACATGCCGTGGGCTGTGCTGTAAGTGTGCCTGTCTTCACCCGCCCCGAGGGTGTGGGCTGCTGTGTGGCCTGCACAGCTCTCTCCACGCCCCCCAAGTCCATGGGACCCCCCAGCAGTCCCGCAAGTAGGGGTATTTTCATTCTCGTATTACAGACCAGGCTCCCAGAAGCTGCCTAAGTCACCCATTTGCCGACAAGGCCTGGCCTACAACTGCTCACTGCTGCTGCTTGGGGCTTAACCAGGGTGGCGAGTGCCACACAGCCCGCCTGGGGACGGGCTGAGGACACTGCAGACAAGCTGGTTGTGGGGGGGCTTCCTGGCTCTTCCTGGGGCTCGCCAGCTCCAGCTCCTTCTGCACGGGGCTCTGCAGCTGTCGGGTCTTCCTTAGCCCGCCACCTCCACCTGTCTCGTTTTCCCAGCGCGCCATGTGGCCGTGAAAAGGTGAGGTGGTGGGAGAAGTGAGTTACCTTCCAGTCTGAGCTGCCAAATAAAACATTCTCTATATGCCAAGAAACATTTGACTTGGTTACTGCTTCACAGGCCAAATATACTATTTTCCATCCAAACATTTCCATCATTCAGAAAGTGTCTCTGACACAGAAGCCGGGCCCACTGCGTCCTTGTCACAGCTCACATTTTATTTGGGATCCGGTGTTTTCAGAATGTTACCATCTCTCGCCTTACGTAAGGACCGGCGTTCCCTGATGGAAACATTTTGCAAGAATGTTTTCAGCCGTTGGTGGTGGTGCAAGACTCCTTCAGAAGGTTTTCTCTGTCCCGCTCAATGAAGAGCCTCCTTTCTGTAAAGTCCCCGCCGCGTTTCACTGACCAGCACGGGTCTGGCCAGGGCGCCACGAAATGGGTCAAATCCCACCCCAGCAAAAGCCATTTAAGGTTCATGGAAATGTTTGTGGAAACAATTGCAGACTCTTCTGTTGACAGCCTACTTCTTAGGTGTAATTTTTGAGAGAACACACCCAACACAGCAGAAGAATTTGGATGGCCCTTGGAATGTGCTGGAATGGAATTTGGCTGTGCTGTCTGTCCCAGTCTCTGGATTCGGCTAGGAGAGAATGTTGTCCTGCTCATTAGGCAAATGTTCAACAGGCCCCTTCCACGTCCCAGAGGCTGGGTTAGTCAGAGACCAGTGCTACCTGCCCACCCTCCGGGCCACCAGCTGACAGGGAATAGGAAATGCTCGTGCGTATCATTCCTAAATATGTCAGAACCACACTAGGAAGGGTGGCCGGCACGCCTCTTCACATGCGAGATGATTTTAGTTGGTACATGAACTGTGGTTGTGCGTTTTTTAAAATGCATGTCGTAAAAAATAGACAATAAGTGCAGCAGTCATTTTCCAGCCGATATTGCTTAGAGAGGCTAAGTTGAAAAAAGGCGGGAAAGAGTAAACTAAAACCGAGTTAAAGAAAAATACCTAGTAAATACTGTAACAAAATAGTGGTAACTATTACAGGCAGTAGGTAGGTGGTGATGACAGTGGCTCACAAATGGCTGGTGTCTGGAAAAGTTAAGTTCAAGTGCGTTTCCCGCTAATGGGATGCCAAGGGATCTACGTAGACTGTGTCATCATCCACGCTTCAGAAACCCTTGCAGATGGTAGCGTTGCTCTCCCAGCCAACAACGGATAAAAGTGATGCTCAAAGAAGTGAAATGATATGCCCAAGGTCATGTGACAAGTAAGTAGCAGAATTTGGATTTGAACCCTGGTCTGTCTGACAACTGATCATGGACCACAGTGCTATATGACAAAGTCCCACAGATGGTCAAATAAAGAAGTGTAAATCCAGTAGCCACGGCCACCATCACAGCTGCTTGGCCCGTACAGGTTCACATTTGATTCAGACAGACGGTAATGAAACAACGGAGCTGGCCCTGGCTGGTTGGCTCAGTGGTAGAGCGTCGGCCTGGCATGCAGAAGTCCCAGGTTCGATTCCCGGCCAGGGCACACAGGAGAGGCACCCATCTGCTTTTCCACCCCTCCCCCTCTCCTTCCTCTCTGTCTCTCTCTTCCCCTCCCGCAGCTAAGGCTCCATTGGAGCAAAGATGGCCCGGGCACTGGGGATGGCTCTGTGGCCTCTGCCTCAGGCGCTAGAGTGGCTCTGGTCGCAACATAGTGACGCCCAGGATGGGCAGAGCATCGCCCCTGGTGGGCAGAGCATCGCCCCTGGTGGGCGTGCTGGGTGGATCCCAGTCGGGCGCATGCGGGAGTCTGTCTGTCTCTCCCCATTTCCAGCTTCAGAAAAATACAAAAAAAAAAAAAAGAAAGAAAGAAAGAAAGAAGAAGAAAGGAAAGGAAAGGAAAGGAGGAAGGAATGGAGGAAGGAATGGAGGAAGGGAGGGAGGGAGGGAGGAAGGGAGGAAGGGAGGAAGGGAGGAAGGGAGGGAGGGAGGGAGGGAGGGAGGAAGGAAGGAAGGGAGGGAGGGAGGGAGGGAGGGAGGGAGGGAGGGAGGGAGGGAGGGAGGAAGGAAGGAAGGAAGGAAGGAAGGAAGGAAGGAAGGAAGGAAGGAAGGAAGGAAGGAGGAAGGAAGGAAGGAAGGAAGGAAGGAAGGAAGGAAGGAAGGGGCCAAGAACTGGTGGGCCATGACCTGGCGGGCAAGAAATAGTCACAGTGCAAAACACTTCCCTTCCCACTCAGGGCTCCCAAAGCCACTGACTTATCCGAGTTTTCCTAGGATCAAAGGTTTATACTTCACCAGCCTTATTCACCTCTGTTCCCCATCTCCTCTGCATAAACTGGCTTCTCCTTCAGCACTCCGCCATCTTGGCTGCCTCTCCTCTCCTCCACGTGGCCTTTCTCTGCTCTCCTTACAGCATGATCTCCTCTGCCCCATTTTATAGTGTAGAAATCAAAACCTTTAATCCAATATACAAACAAGGAAGTCTCTGATACAAAGTTACTTATCTGAGGCATAAATGGGATTCCTCATAAGAGTGTACCACCCCCTATCTTGCAACAGTCAAGGGTGTGGGGAAAAGCTGTCTTAAAATTAAGCCTTAGGCTATAACGACCCTGCTTGCTTACAGCCTGTCCCCCAAACCCCAATGCAAACTATAAGTAAGCAAACATATACATCATATTTACTAACTTATTTGACCAACAAGAAGTAATCATTTTCTCCCTCAGGTATAATCCCTGACAGCTTCCTAGAGGAGGTGGCCTTGACTGAGAGGATTTAGGAAAGGACGTTTGGGTGGTAAGGCAGAGTGTCCTATGGGTCACCTGCCCATGGTTATTGGCTGGGTGGTTTGAACAACCTGTTTTTTCCTCACATAAATGATGTTTTGAAGTCGGTTGTGGGTTGGCCTTTCCATGTCATCAGGGACCCAGGATCCTTCTGTCTCTCTGCTCCAGATATCTCATGGTCCAAGAAGGCTGATGCAGCTCCAGCCATCACATTCCTGTTCTTGGTAGTGGAAGAAAGAACAGAGGGGAAAGAATAAACGTGCATTTCTCTCAATAAGTCGACCTCCTTGAAGGAGCTTTTCTGGAAGCCGGCCCTATCAGCTCCCCTCCTCTCCTCGGCCATTGCTGGCTGTCAGGAAGGCTGCCCACCGTATCCTAGGAGCATGTGAGTGCAGGACAGGGGTCCTCTCCTCAGGCTGCTCCCGCTGCAGTGAGCAGCGTCCAGGGCAGGCTGTAGTGGGAACAGCAGTGGAACCGAGCGGGGAAGCCTGCTCTGCTCTGGGACGTGCTTCTGGAGTGGCCCCAGGAAACCTGGTCTGTTTGGGATTGCTCGGCGCTTCGGGGCTTCGATCTGGTGTTTAATGGGACTGTAGAGTTGCAGCAATTAGGCCGTCCCAGTCGCGGGTGCAGTATAATGCAGGTCCCTAACCTTCTGCCCTCCGGGGCAATTAGAGCAGGAGCCACAGAGCTGGCTGTCACTGCAGCTCAGGACTGGGGGCTTCTGTGCAGCTCACGGCAGTTGAGACCTGGAAACTGCTCGCTGTGGCCCACCCACCTCAGCAACCTCCTCCAGGCCCTGGGGGCCCAAGTATTCCTTTCACTTCTCAGTTCCTGGGCTGCATGCTGGCTGGCTGCCAGGAACTGCAAGGGCGGAGAGTTCTTTAAAATCAGTGATGCTCTTCTGGGCTACCGGAGTTGTTCCAAGGATTTGTTCAGGGAAGGTCGGCCGTTGTTCATGCGAAGCGTGCGAAGCCCCCTCTGCTGACATTTGGGGTCTTTTGTGTCTGAAGTGCTACCCTTTTACTTTGGGAGAATTTTCTGCTTTTTGTCAGACCCTGGAAAATATATTAGGGGTAAAATTGGCACAAAGGATGGGATCGGCCCCCATGCCTACATTTTCTAGATCAGGGAACTTTGCTGCCGCTGGTTAGAGGCAGAAGTGGGACCGCTGACTGCACTCCAGTGCTCTGTCCGTTCTGTAGCAGTATTTATTGTGAAGAGGCCAGAGAGATGCTTTCATATGGTGTTGGAAATCAAACTGCTATTAATATGCTAATTACAACAGCTCCTGTTTACCCTTTAAGCAGGTCCTGGAGAGCTTCTCCTTGGCAACACTGTTAGACATTCTGTCCTTGAAATAGAAAGTCCGTATCACTTCCTCATGAAAACTCTAAATCCAGGCTTTCCCTATGTCCAACCATCCCTTTTCCACAGATTGAGCAGGTCCAGCGCTGGCCTCCCAAAGTGCAGGCCGGGCGGGTGAGGCGGAGCAAGGAGAAATTGACGCACTTTGGAAAGAGGGCAACTCCCTGAGAAGTCGGTGGGCTGGGGCCCAAGGCCGGGCCGCTTACCTGCTAATGTCATTATACATCTAAGCATATTTTTAGCAGGGGCATTACTCACTCCTAAAATCAGTTCCACCGGCTTTACTTTTAGGCTGGATGGTGCAGGTGCTGTTTGGAAATGTGTTTTTTTTCCCACATCACTTTTGTCCTGGAAGTACCTGGTGAAAAACAAAATGGCAGCCCCACCGCCAAGGGCAATATAAATATTTGTTTGGGAAACAGAGGGATGGGTGCTTTATTTGCTTTGAGGGTGGATCCCAGAGGGCAGGAAGCTGGGTGGACCACACCCCTTAGCTTTCTGAGGAACTGGGTGGTGCAGGAGCCCTCTGGGCACTGAGGGCTTTCATTCCCTGGCAGACTGGAGAGTGACTTTGCTTTAATGCCAGATCGAAGATAGCCAATGAAGGGAGTGGAAATTCTCTGAAGGTTGGCTATAGATTCTAGAAGAATCATCTGACAAATATTTAAGCACCCACTATGTGCCAGACCTAAATTAGGCACTGGAAAGACACTGGGGAATGTTCCATGGCTGAGTGACGTCGTGACATAAAACAACTGTTTATTGTGCTTGCAGATTTCTGTGGGTCTGAAATTCAAAGAGAGTAAAGCAGGGATGGCTTATTTATGCTCCTCGTTGTTCAAAGAAGCCTCAGTGCAAGACTCGAAGGCGGGAAGACATCCGCTCCATGTCGGGCACTTGATGCTGGCTGTTGATGGGTCCTTCATTCTCTCCGTGTGTCCTGGGGCTCCTCATAGCTTGGTGGCCAGTTCCCAGGGTGAGCATCCCAGAGATGCCGAGCTAAGCAGAAGCTACATCCTTTTTGTGACCCAGCCTCAGAAGTCACAAAGTGGCTCCTTCAACGTGTTCAGTTGGTTAGAGTAGCCACAAGCCCATGCCCAAATTCAAAGGGAGGGAATATAGACCAGCTTCTCTGGGGAAGGAGAGTCGGTTACATTGTATAAAAAGCATATGGGATGTATATATATTTCATAATAAGCGTAAGAGAGACTTGGCAATAGGAGCAAGGAAGAAGAGGCTATAAAAAGTAGCAAGGCAAATTTGAAAAGAAAACTTTTAAAAGTGGAAATTGAATAAATAAAAGTAAAAATTCAGGGAATACATTAAAGAACAGATTACAATTTGTGAATGAAAAAATTAAGTGAAGGATACAGTCATATAAATGAACTAGAATGCAGTCAAGAGGCATACAGAGATGGAAATAAGAAAAGACAGGGTAAGAGACATGTAGGATGCAGTGGAAGGTCTAATACACCTCCGATTGGTTGTCAGAAGGGAGATAAGACAGAAAATGGGAAAGAGGTTGATATTTCAAGAGATAATGACAGAATGTTGCTGTCTTTGACAGAACCAGTCTTCTGTATGCTTCCTTCCAGGACTCAGCTCTTTTTTTTTTTTACAGAGACAGAGAGAGAGTCAGAGAGAGGAATAGTTAGGGACAGACAGCCAGGAATGGAGAGAGATGAGAAGCATCAATCATCAGTTCTTTGTTGTGACACCTTAGTTGTTCACTGATTGCTTTCCCACATGTGCCTTGACCGCGGACCTTTAGCAGATCGAGTAACCCCTTGCTCGAGCCAGCGACCTTGGGTCCAAGCCAGTGAGCTTTGCTCCAAACCAGATGAGCCCGCGCTCAAGTTGGCGACCTCGGGGTCTTGAACCTGGGTCCTTCCACATCCCAGTCCCACGCTCTATCCACTGCACCACCGTCTGGTCAGGCACCATTGGTCTCTTTGCTCACGGATTTCAACCCAGTCTACGGGAGGATTTGCCTTTCCGCATGGAACCCTTCACAAACTGACAAAGGGAGAAGAAAGGCTTTGCTTTGCTGAAATTTGCTGGCCAGCTCTCCCTTTTGCAAACTGCCAATGCTGGGCTATCTAGTGGTACCTCTATCGCATCGTCAAAGAAGGCGCAGCCTGGGAAAGGGAACTTCCACAGCCCCTGGAGGATAGCCTGTGGGTGAGGCTAGGCTTGGGGAGGAAATCTGGATTCTCAGCAACCAGTGAGGTGTGCAGGTGGTCGGGGCCAAAGGGAGCCTGGAGCCCAGGTGGATGAGGTGGCGCCATGTGCCTTTCCTGAACCTTGGAGATTGAAGGGAGCTGTAGATGGTTTTTCCCTTTTAAATGACAGAGCAGGACTGAGTCAGGAACGGTGATTTGATCAACTGGACCATAAATGCAGATGAAGCTTGTTTTATGTTCCGAAGACAAAGCGACAAATGGGAGACAGGGTGTGCTGTGGCCTTGTGCTCACTCTGGTTAAATTCCTTCGAGCCCGAGACCGTCTGAGCACTCCCTGTGGGGTGCCTTCCAAGGGTCTTGTCTGCAGATCCGTCCCCCGGGGGACAGAGGTGAGACGCCAGGCGGGAGCATCCCAGTGTGCCCTCTGGTGCTTGGGGTCTGGGAGAGGTTGGAAAGGGTCAGAGCCGCTGACGGGGCACGTTCCATCCTGGTGCCCACCTTGACCGTTGCCTCCTGCATTCCTGCCCCTTGGGGGAGAAGCGTTAGAGTCTGAGTTGTTGCTGGTTTGGCTGCCCTCCAGCGACCTGCGTCCGGTGCCGGGGAAACTGACTGCAGCTTGTTCAGCGGTGGCCACAGCAGCTCCAGCTCGGCACCGGGCGGCCGCGCTGTTCACAGCTCTGCCTGCGTTTCTTTCCATTCACATGGGGCCCTCGTTGCCTCCCCACCTCTCAGCCCCCGCCGGCCCTCTTGGCTGTGTGGTGACCCATGCACCCCCTTTGTGTATCAGGGCTTCTCCACTGCCAGTAGCCATAACCAGCAGCAGGGTGCTGGGCGGGGGGCATGACGCTGGACGCAGACACCTTGGCTCTGTGGGGACTGGGTTTTGGACAAGGTTGAGGCAGCCTTCCAGTCTGGGCTGGGCAGCATCTGCTGAGCGGATTCCGGTCCTCTTGGGGTAGCCGCATCCGTCACACCCCAAGGGGAGAGGCCTCCGTGTGGAAAGTATGTGAGCCTTGGACGATGTCGCGGGTGGCCTGGAATGGCCCGGACCCCAGCTGGTTTTCCTAGTGTGCAGTGGAGAAGCAGCAAAGGGCCAGCTCGCCCGGCTCCAGTGAGTGTCCTAGCGGGCGGGGAGGCAGGGTTCCGGGTGCTGCCCGAGGGCCCGGCTGGCCCCGGCTCGGACACTGTACCCATGTCAGCATCAGACCATCACTCCCACAGGCTGCAGGGTCTTGACCCCCATGGCTCATCTGAGAAAACAGAGTGGCTGTGCCTAGCATGTAGCAAATGCTCTTCTACCAGTGGATGCTCTGGTTGTGTGCTTTGTGTGGGGTCTTCCAGGTGCGTGGTGGGTCAGCATGGAACTTGTGTCCATCTCATGCCCAGCCCTGCTACCCTGGGCCTCCACAGGCCTCTCTGGGAGGCAGGCAGGTCAGAAAGAGTTATAGCCATATGTCACAGAGCTGGAAACTGAGGCCAAATGGTTGTCAGAGATCACTGAGCTTGTAAATGGCAGAACTGAGCCTCAAACTTCTCTTTTGATCACACCCCTGTATTAGCCAGCTCAAGCCACCCTAACAAAATACCATAGGCTGAGTGGCTTAAACGACAGACATTGTTTTCTCACAGTCTGGAGGCTGGACGTCCGAGCTCAGGGCACTGAGAGAGCCGGTTTCTGGTGCAGCCTCTCCTGGCTTATAGATGGCTGCCTTCTTGCTGTGTCCTCACATGGCCTGTCCCCTGTGTGCACAGAGAGAGCACGCGAGAGAGTGTGTTTGTGTCTCTTCCTCTTCTTGTAAGGACACCAGTCCCATTGAATTAGGACGTCATCCTTATGACCGCAATTACCCCTGATTACCTCCTGAACGGCCCTGTCTCCAAATGCAGTCACATTGAGGCTTAGGGCTTCAACATATGCATTTGGGAGGGTGGTGGGCACACCACAGTCTGTAATGGACCTGAGCCCCTCCCGCTGTTTTGGGCCCCGAGCACAGCAGGAGGTGGCCGCCACTGCACATTGGAGTCGCTTGGTGTGGTTGTGCAGGAGCCCAGGGATAGGGATGGGGCGATTTGAGCAGGCTTTCTGGAGGAGGAGGTGTGTGTGAGAGAGACTCTGGGTGTGTGTTTGTGCATATATATGTTGGGCTTGGGTAGGTGGCCCCTTTGGACTTGGGCTCCGTTCAGGGCACCTCGCCGACCTCACTGATGCAGATGTTCTGGGGCTGTTTTCTACTTCCTCACAATTGACATGGCAAGAGGGGACCATCTGGTCCCTGCTGGCCCGTGGCCCACGAGGCAGCTGTAGCTAGATGCAGCCAATCAGGTAGCACTTTCAGGTCTTGACTGTGGAAGGGCAGGGGTTCCGGGTGGGCCGGGATGGGCCTCATGGAGCCGAGGGCCCCGGGGCCCCTCTTCCACAGAGAGCAAGCAGGCCGCCCGTGGCAGCCGCCCCGGCTCTGGGGGCGCGTGCTCTCTGCAGAGGTGCCCTGTGCTAGGACAGCGTCGCTGTGGGAGCCCCTGCTGTCAGCTCTCTCGCCGCCCTCACCCTGTGTCTGTCCGGCCCTCTCAGACCCACACGCTGGCTGCGGCTGGAGGAGGGACTCGTCACCGCCAGGTTTACGTGTGCTTTTCTGCCGAGTCTGGGCTTCTGGGGTGAAGGCGGTGTTCCCGAGGCAGAGGTGTGGTTCCTACACCAAGTCCTGTGTGTGGGGTCTGGAGCAGGTCATGGTTCTGGGAGGGGTGGCAGGAGGTGCCCAGTCGGGAGGCTGGGGGCCCTGCTTTTTTGGTAGAACTTCCTCTTTCTCCTGTTTCCTGCATGGAGGCCATACTGCCCGGAGTTGCTGCAGAGCAGAGTCTGGGAGCCCACCTATTTTAGGGGTGCAGAGCCCGTCTCTGGCTTCTCTTATGTCTCTTGCTCTGCCAGTACACCCGGCCCTGGTGGCCCCGAAGGGTTTAGTAAGTAAGCCACAGATCGCCCGAGGGAAAGTGGGCCTCAGGAGCTCCCCTACCTCCCGTCCCCAGTCTTCTTCCACTGGCCCTGGCCCAGGGCCCTTTGCTCTGGGCCACACTCTGTTCCCAGGCCCTGTCTCCCTTCTGGCCCAGGGGCAGCCCCGAGGGTTTCTGAGCCTGTGGCCCCACCACATCTCTGGTGGGAAATGGTGGTTCCTCTTGAGGGAGGAACAGTAGCTGCCTTCCTCCCTCTGGTTCCCAAGGGCAGGTCTGTCTCTGGGACAGCAGAGAGGCCGCCCGGGAAGGTCTCCTGGCCAGGCAGGCTTCTGCCTCCCCAACACTTGCTGGGAGCAACGGGGGCTTTGGAGCTGAAAAGACCTGGACCCAGACCCCAGATCCACTCCTGACAATGTGTGACCTTGGGCACAGCCCTTGGACTGGTTGTTCCAGGGGCAGAGCTCGCTGCCCCACCGGGTGGCGTTACGTGAGAGAATGGAGTCTGAAAGCAGGTGGCTCCCGGCAGGCGCTGAACCCCCGTGTGATCACTGCGGCGTGAGTGTCCCTGGTACCCGGTGGGCAAACCTGAACAGGTGCCCACACACATGTATCAGTATACGGCCTCTGCTGCTCTCTACCTGCCTAGATGGAGACTTCAGCATCTTCATCGTGATTAAGACCATTCCCTTATTCAACATTCGTTCATTCATTCTCCCATTTCTGAGAACCCGCCATGGGCCAGACCTTGCTCTGGGCACTGGGGAACAGCGTGGGTCAGACAGACCCAGGAGGTGGGGAGGGCAGTTAGTCAGGCAATCACCCAGGCAGATTTCAAAGGTCACTTGGATTGAGGGCCTTGGAGAAGAGGTGAGAGGAGCCCAGACTCGGGGCCCGTGCTGGGTGCCCTGCACTGGTGGAGGCTCTCAGGGGGCCCGGAACTGCAAGACAGCCCCTGCCCTTAGGAAGAATAGGCACCGGGTGTGGGCTGCCCCCGCTCCGTGCTCTGTGACCATCAGAGGCACGACACTGCAAGTAGGAACTCAATATTTAAAAAAAGAAACATCAGTTCTGAGGAAGCCCTTCGTAACCCTGTATACAATCTTGTGTTTAGCTGTTTAAATAAAGCTGTAGCCCGGGGCCAGAAACCGCCTGGATGGCTTCCCCGTGAGTTGCACGCACGTCAGCCACCGTCCCAGCCCTCGTGAGTGGAGGCGGTGTCGCAGGTGCTCCTGCGGCCAGCTCGGGGTTGCCCACTACCCATACCCTTTGGGAACCCCAGAGGCACTTGAGGCTGAATGACTCCCCGTGGCTCGAACGAGGGCAGTTTCGCACAACATCTGCATCATGGGAAACAAATGTGGTTCTCAGTGTGTGCTGCCTTGAGTTCCTGGAACCAGAGTGTTTATTTTATATAATATACAGCGAAAACACTTCTGTTGATCTCAGGACCTTCCAACATCCAAACTGTAACTCTTACTGAAATACTCTTTAAATGTGGATTACCCAAGATGGCTCAGGGAAGGAAGACCAAATAGTGTTCTGCATTTCAGGTCACCATCTTTCAAACTATACACATTTTTTTTTTTAGACCAGGGTACTTTAATTCTACCAGGGAAATAGTCCTCTGCTCACATGCAGGGGCCCCCCAGAGGACCACGGGGCCCTTAGAGCCTTATTATATAGTCCTGTGGGTCCTGTTGGGGAAGGTCGGGCGGGTACATTGTGTTTAAAGGAAAACCTCGCCTCCTACTCTGTGAAACAGGGGCATCTGATTTAGGAGATGAGGCTCAGCTGGGTAAACCTGGTTCCAGTTAAATCCTTGATTGGCAGTGTGTGCCACGCTTTCCCGGTTGGGTGGCAAAGGAGGTGGGTATAAGGGATTTGGGCAAGAATATCCAGGGACTGCTCCTTACAATAGTACTGGGTGGATAGTGCCTACTGAGGGCTTACCATGTGCCAGGTGCCGTGCTAAGCGCCTTGATTGAGTCATTCCTATGAGGTAGGTTGTATTATTGTTATCTCCATTTTAGAACCAAGAAAGTGAGACTCAGAAAAAGATCCTACAGCTAGTAGGTGGCAGTATCAGGCAGAGAATAGGTTCAACTACTGTAACAAAGACCCAGATGAACCCAGGTTTTAACAAGGTAGACGCATACTTCTCTGTCCTGGAACAGTGCTTGGGAAGGGGTTAGGGGTGCTGCGGAAGTCTCTGTGGCTATTCCATCTCTTCTGTCTTTAGGACAGTGCCCTCTTCTGCATGGTCCAAGACGGTGCCCCACCACATCTGCATTCTAGTCCGTGGGAAGGGGGATGGTGAAAGAATGGACCTTTCCCTTTAAGGACATAGTCACAACTCACTTGGATTTACATATTATTTCTTCTTACATTCCGTTGACCAAAACATGGTCATAGAGCTACATGTAGCACCAAGGTGGTTGGGAAATGTAGTCTGTCTGTTAGGTGGCCATGTGCCCAGCTAAAACTAGACATTCTGTTACAACAGAAACCATGATGAACAGTCGTTGGATGACTGGGATGTGAGTCCAAGTGGTCTATGTCCCTCCCTTCTCCACCGCCTCTCATCTGGGAGGAATTCTAGGTCAGCTCTGGAGAAAGAAAAGCCCACAGCTGGCCTGTAAGCTCCTGGGGTGCATAAGGTGGTAGGCATTTCCCGTGACCCTTTGATCCCGCTGGGCTAGCTCAGAGCAGGACACCAAGCAGATGCTCAGTAAATCAATCTTGGGCGGGGGGCATGCGGTGCAGAGAGAGAGAGGGACCTGGTCTGTCAGATCAATCCCAGCGGAATGAGTTGAGCACAGCTCGAGGCAAATGCAGGGGACTGGAAACTGCGGTGACCAACCACCGGAGAAGGCAGCTGGTCTGAGTCTGGGCCAGAGCTTCAGGGTGTCCTGCTGGCTCCCCCGGCTTAACCCCAACCTTGAACAGCGCCAGTGACCTGTGCTCCCAGGATGGGAATTTGATTCCGAGCCCCCTTTGGGAAGAACTGAATTCTGTCCTGGTGGTGGTCACTTGGCTGTGCGGTGAGGGTGCCGACTCCGTTCTAGCGACACGTAGGTCCTGTTTGTCAGCTGCTGGGCTCCGTGCCGACCCGTCCACCTCCCGCCTGTGGAGCCCCAGCCGCCTACTTTCACTGGCCCTGACTCACCCAGGACAAAAGGCAGTGACGGCCTGACCTTTCCGAGCCCGGCCCCCGGTGAGAGGCGTCAGAGGGCTTCCTGAGGCGGCATGCCGAGTCCGCGGAGCGGAGGCCCACCTGCCTGTGGTTAGTTACGTGTTCTGAGCAGAGCTGCTCCCTGTGCAGGTGCTCAGAAGGGAAAGTAAGTGCCGGGAGTTTCAGCTTGGAATTTTTCAATCATCTGAACATTGTTCTTGGCAAGGAATAATGCAAAACAAACAGCCGTGTGGGTTACATTTTTAGCCCCGTTCCAACTAGGGGTTTCACCTCAGTGGTATTCTTTGATCACCCCGATCCTTGTTTTTGTCCGTTCCCCAGTTATCTGTCTTGTGCTGAGTAACTAAGGAGGCTGCCTGTTACATTCAGCATCAGCTAACTGTCAGAATGCCCGTGTCGAGCCTGGCAGCCGGAGGGAGGAGGGAAAGTGTTAACAGAGCAGCGCTCCCGGCCGAGATGGAGCTTACGAGGTCTAGACAGCGATGAGATGTGTGGCGCTCTTGAAAAGGGAAGGAGAGAAGAAAGAGAAGCGTGCGGCTGGGGTTCTGCAGGCTTCTCTCTGTATTTGTGTAGCTGCGAAAGCTCTAGTTTGAAATAAGTGGTGTTTGGCAAGACGCGGGGCTGCCTGCTGACAGATCGACTGGGCTCTCACTGCAGATAAAAATGAAAATGCATGAGGCCTTTGCTTTTCTTCCTCCTGATGATTAAAAGCGTCTACTTGGCTCCATGCAGAGACGGCCCTTGAAGATTTATTCGAGACACCTGTGTGGCATCGCTCACAGGCCCTCAGGCTGACAGAGGCAGCTACACTGCACGGTGTCTGAAATGGCAGTCGTGGGGGGGGGGGTTTGCAAAGGCTTGACGGAGTGTCTCTGTGCCAGGCCTGGGCGGGACCCCTGGGTAAGGGTCTTGCATTGTAATGAAGGAATTCCCCTCCCTGATCACACTGATCCAAGGCCTTCGAGCCACCCAGGCAGCTAAGCGAGCCCTGGGTGATGGACAGGACAAGACCCGTCCCTTGCCTGGCCTTCAGTTTCCCCATTTGAGAGACAGGGGGGTCAGCCTGGCTTTCCTACAAGGCCAGAGACCCTGCTCCCCGCTGCACGCCCACTCTGCGCTGACATTACTGCACGGTGCAGGAGGAGGAGTCGGTGTGGGGAGGGGGCCCTGTTCTGCCTGGCAGGGCCATTCATCAACCTGATCCAGCGCAGGAGAAATTTGGACACAAATTCGTTAGTATACAGCCAATGGTTAGCAAATGGATGAGTGAGGTCATTAATCTATTCATTCATGTGTTAAATGTTATTGCGTGCCAGCCCTGTGCCAGGCCCTATGCCAGGTGCTGGGGGTGCAGGGAACAAGGCAGCCTGGGCCCTGCCTGCTCCAGGTCGGGTCCAGCCCTGTTTGGACTCCCGTCCTACTGGCTCAAAGACTTGTCTCAATATAGGTCTGAGCACAGGAATGTGCTGTGAAACACAATTCCAACACCCTATTAAGGACCAGGCGTCGACGTCAGGACACCAAGGACTTGAAAATTTCTCCCTTCAAGGAGCAAGGGATTTGTTTTGACAAAAAAAGTGTAAACAGGATCCTAGTGAATAACTTTTCTCATGGCTGCGCCTGCTTTAATCAGTGGCATATTTTTTGGTGACCTCAGATGTGTTCGGACTGTTCCCGGGCTATACAGGGAGACGAAGGGGTGGCCGTGGAGAGAGAGAATTTATAGCTTAGGTGAGGGGACGAGGCCAACTCTGAGAACGGTAGCCAGAGGAACGAGATAGCACGTGCGTTGTATGGTCACAGGTGTGGTGCAGGCCTCCGAGCTGAAGGAGCTCGGAGCGGGGAGGGGCGGCATCCTCTGGCTCTCTGGAGGGAGAGAGGAGAGGAGAGTGTAACAGGTCATTCTCCTGTGCTGGCCCAGCCGTGAAGGGTACATGCCCAGCTGGGAGCCGAAGGAGCTCGGAGCGGGGAGGGGCGGCATCCTCTGGCTCTCTGGAGGGAGAGAGGAGAGGAGAGTGTAACAGGTCACTCTCCTGTGCTGGCCCAACCGTGAAGGGTACATACTCGGGCTCTCTGGAGGGAGATAGGAGAGGAGAGTGTAACAGGTCACTCTCCTGTGCTGGCCCAGCCGTGAAGGGTACATGCCCAGCTGGGAGCCAGCCCATGAGCTGCCACGCCTTTCCCAGGCCTTCGTCTCTGGAGATCGAAGCTTCCGGACTCCGTGTGCAGAGCAGCCCTGGGCCCGTGGACATGGGATGACCCATAGGTCAGGGCTACGTCCAGGCTACCGGGGTGCCCTTCTCCCCTGTGGGCCTCTGGAGAGTAGCACGACATTAGGGTGGGCAGGATGTCATCCACCCCCTGGGGTCCTAGGTCCTTGCCTGCTGCTGAGGCAGATCCCTAAATGGTAAAAGATGCAGAAAAGTTGTTTTGCTGTCAGGAAGACCTGAGTTCAGATCCCGTCTCTGCCTCTTGCTGGCTCTGGGACCTTGTGCTAATAAATGCCTTCTCAGCTCCTCATTCTTTGGCATCTAAAAAATTAGGCTGATAATAGCCCCTGTTTCATAGGGCTGTTGGGAGGATTGCGAGAAACAAAGCATGATGAGTGCCTAGCACGGTGCCTGGTGTACAGCAAGTGTCCCATTCATTAGCTGCTGCCATTTTACTGTTATCAGACATCAGGTGGCCGTGGGAAGACCTCTGCCTGACCCAGAGGACATTTCTCTCTGAAACTAGCTCTGCCAGACTCTGAAAATCCATGTCTGAAATCCCAACACCTGAGCTGTAACCCAGCCAAGCAATGTCTGAGTCGAGATTCCAGTTCTCTCTGTGTCAGTTGCTACTGAAGCAGCATGCCTCTGCCCTGCTTCTTGTTTGCAATGTGAGCACTGGTGACTTCTCTGTGCCTACAAATGCGTCCCTGTCTTCCCAGATCTCTCCCTTCTTGAGTCTGGGTCTGAGCTAAGCCAAGGTGGCTTGACTCAAGGAGTTGACATGGTTTCACACTTAATTACCAAAGACCCCAGTCGGGTTCCAGTGGCCCAAGCCGTCCATGCTCTGTTCCTTGGGGAAACAGAGACCAGGTTTGGCTGGTCTCCTAGGAGCCATGATGAGGCAGCCGGGGGAACTGGGGGTTTATCTGAGAGAAAACTGCAGGTGCAGAGATTAACTGCCACCTAACTGCCACTCATGGGCAGCCACTCTGTATCCCAAGAATGAGGACCAAGGGGCAGGTATGAGAGAAAGACGAGGGTGGTTCCAAGTTGAGAATAGACTTTTAAGGCCCTGGGCCAGTGGCTCAGTAGATGGAGTATTATCCTGGCATGCCAAGGTTGCCAGTTCGATCCCTGGTCAGGGCACATATGAAATGCAACCAATAAGTGCACAGCTAAGTGGAATGAATAATTAATGCTTCTCTCTCTCTCTCTCTCAAAACAATAGAAAATTTAAAAACAAAATAGACTTTTGACACAGTTCTGATAAGGAGGGCTGGACACTCTGTAGGGGACGTGTCCCCTGTCCCGGAAGTACAGAGACCACTGTTGGCTGTGCCTCTGGTGGGGTCGTGTTGAAGGGGCGGGGGGGGGGGCTGAGGTCTCGAGACCCTGAGACATCACGACGTGCAGGAGCCCATCGCTGCCTTCCCCGTCCCAGGCGTTTCCTTCTCCAGCCCCCGCGGCCGCGCGGCTGTGAGCCCCGATAAGCCCTGGCCGGTGGCCCAGGAAGAATGGGGCTGCGTCTGCACAGAGGCTGCTGTTTGCCTTGGCCCCACTTGCCCGCCACTTCCTGACGCCGCCCCCCTGTGGCTTTTGCTTCGTTAGCTGGGAGCTCCAGGTGAAACCGGTCCCCGGGGCCCGGGATGGCTTCAGAACCGCCCCTACCCCCGTCTCCCTGTTGTCTTCCCCAGCAGGGCAGGCCGGGGCAGCAAGCAGTAAGGGGCAGCAGGCGTCATCCTCCACAGGGAGAGCAGAAAAGCACAGAGGAGAGACCGAGGCACAGAGAGGAGGAGTAACAACCCGGCCCCACGGCAAACGGATGGAAGCTGGGACCCCTGCCCCGAGCACAGCCCTTCCCCGGCCTTCCAGAAGTTCTGCCTTTGAGCCCGTGCCCACTCGGCTGGTGTTCTGGCTGGTGCAGGTGCGGGAAGGATGGCGGCTGTGCGGGCCAACAGCCCAGTGCAGGAGAAGGGCCTGTGCCCGCGTGTCCCGTCCCCACCAGGCTCCTCCCTGTGGCACTGCCAGCGTGGGGGGTGGACATCTAAGCTCCCCTTGTCCATCAGCCTCGTGTGGTAAAGGAGGAACCCAAGGCCCACGGAGGAGGACGGGGGCTCTGAGGGCGTACAGGGGTCAGAGGAGGGGCTGGAGGTTAAGTCCAGAGCCCTGACTCTGTCCGAACTTCCCGGAGCAGTGAGCCAGGCAGGGCCCTGCACATGGGCCCCTCGCTCTGGGGGCCACGGGCAGCACACAGCCTGTCCCAGCCTCGCCTTGGCCAGGCACCAGAACCCTCTGCTTCCCTTGCATGGAAAACCCACTCAGAGCAACTCTTTGTCATCTGGTCGCTTCGAGGACACCTTCATTTCTGGCTGATTAACCATGGGGGTGGGGGGGCGTGTCGAGCAAGTGTGGGCCTGGGATTTCTATTCCCTGACTTGAAGCGTGTGGTCTCCACATCTCAGTGGTTTGTTCAGTCATTTGTTCGTCTTACATACACACCTGCACACCTGCTCTGGCCACACTCCGCTCCAGGGGAGCTGTGACAACGGTGGACCCCCAGAGGTTGATATAGTTGGCTTGGTGTGGCCTGGGCATTTCAATAACCAAAGCTGCTTGTGTCCACGTGGAAATTTCTTCCCAGGGGGAAAAAAGCTCGTAGAAATAATGTGTCTCTGAGAGGATGGCTGTGAGCAGAGAGCGGGGAGGCCTGGTCACCAGGACAGGAGCAGCATCGCCATTGACCGAGGCTTTCCCGGTGCCCGCAGACCAGGCAGGGCAAAGCCTGGAGGTCTGAGCACCCGCCTGTCGCCCGGGCTCTGCACAGAAGGGGGACGTGTCTGGTGGTCACGGCGCCTTTGCTTCCCAGTAAACAACTGCAGGTCTCCGTCGGCGTGTTCCCTGGTTGTCGGCAATTCCCGAGCCACCCTCGGTCCCTCTGCATGGGCGCGCAGACCCCATGTGAGCACGAAGGGAGGCTGACAGTCACAGAGCGGTGCACCTGAGGGGCGGCCCGGAGCTCATTAGTGAAAGAGCCACCTGGGCCCTGACTCTTTCCCCAAACCTTTCCAACATGCCAGGCTCTTTGCGGCATCTCCGGCACAGTGTGTGTCTGCCCACACCGCTCCACCCCTCCACTGACCCACCCAGTTCTCTGTCCCATTCCCACTATAAGAGACTATCAGAATTCTTTGCTTTTCTGGGCCTTGGAAATAAGGGAGAGGCGTGCCTGACCGTGGAGCCTGTAGGGTGACCATGGAGCCAAGGGTGGCGGCACGCACTGAATGTGCTGTCCAGTTCCACTCCAGCCCTCCCCAGACTCCCAGGTGTCTCCTGGGGTTCCCTGCACCTGCTGGGTTCAAGCCGAAGACCTGGACCTCCATCAGAGACGCCAGGCCAGTCGGGGCTCCGCTCTGGGCCCCCAGAAGCGCGCTTGCCCCCACCTCCCTCCTTTGTCCCTCAGATGCACAGACACGACCCTCCTTTCCTCCCTCCCCAATTGTTCCCCCTCCCCGCACTCAGCAGCCCAGCCCCAAGCCCCCTACAACTGAGTGGATTTTACACGTGACTTGTCCAGGTGCCACCGACCAGTGTAAGACCCAGCCTTAATGTTCTTGTTCCTACAGAGACACAAGACATGTATAAGACATTCGGTAGCACTAGAGACCAGAATGAGGGGGACAAGAGGCGCTGGAAGATGGGGCATGCTTTGGGTGTGTTTGTGTAATACACCATATGCCATTTTTTATTCACATAAACACATCTTTCTTGAAGTAATAGGAACCCACTCAGCTGTTGCTAACCAAATACCAAATGTTTCCCTTTTCCTCTCCCGCTCCTTCCAAGAGGCGGGCCGGCTGGGAAGACCTGCCATTATCCGTGCTGCTTATCTTGCCCTTCAAACGTCAGAGAGCCCTTTCCTCTGAGCAAACGCCCCATTGTTTTTTCCAGCTTTGACAGGAATTTTTTAAGAGAAAGCTGTTTTCAGATCACTTTTCTGTTGATGGTTTTAGACCTGGAGTATGGCAAAGTCAAGGGCTTGTCTCCTCACATCTGTTTTCCTAAATTGCTTTAGGACCTATCAGGAACCAACTCCCCCCTTTAAAAAAAACAAACAAAAACCCAAACCCAAACCCCTGGTATTTCGATAACACAATGTTGAATAAAATAAAATGAAACAAAACAAACCACCAGTAGGTAGAGATGGCCTCGGGAATCACTCTGGACGCCTCCTCCCCCAGCCCCTTGCCCCGTCCCCCCAGCGTACAATAAACATGTGGTTTCATTTCCAAGGGCTTGGTGTTAGTGGTTCCATTTCCTCAGGAAGCTGTGTTTCTTGCTCTTACTTCTGAAATGGAACGTGCATTTTCATTGGCCCAAGTTCAAGAAGTGCCTGGGGCAACAAAGAAAACAGTCCCAAGGAGGTTTCAGTCATGGACCACCCCCTCCGCCCACCCTGCCGTGACTTCTCCCTGCTCCCCTTCCGCTAGGGGATCAGCGCCACGCCTCCCAGCCGGGGCGGGAGGGCACCCTCGCTCACTGGGTTCCCGGCCATCTGAGTGGAGCCCTGCCTGCGTTCTGGCCCTCAGTTGGGAAAATCTGGTTGCCCTCCAAGCGTCCACATACCACAGGCTCCTAATTAAGAAAGTATGTTCCCATTTCATGTCATTCGAAAGGAATGAAAACAGTGACAGCATTTATTTATCTTCGCTATCAATATCATTCCCATTTCGCAGTCCCGCTGGGGCTGGTGCGTCTTGAAGGAATTGGCTGTGGGCTGCGAGATTTTCACGTCGGCCATGTGCTGTGAGGACACGTGGCTGCTCTCTGGGAGAGAGGCTCGGAGTGAGGGGCAGAGAGGCTGGCAGAGCCCTGGCCCTGGCCCTCCTGGGGCGTGGAGTCCTCGCATGGTCCAGCCACAGTGGAGCGGCTTTTTCCTCCTTTGGTGCCGATGCGTCAAGCCTCCTTTCATGTCCTTTTTCCCCCTGTGTCATCGGAGGAGGGAAAGCCACCATGTCTAGAGCCTTCTAGTAGAGCTATGATCTGTTTGAGGGGCAGCTGGTTATGGAGGACCTACTATGTGCTAAGTCTGGGCCGGGCGCCCATGTGAATTGCTCGTTCTTGGTAGCCGCAGCTCACTCCGGCTGTCCGTGGGACAATGGAGGCAGGATGGAGGCACTTGCCTGAGACCAGATCCAAGTCAGTCCATTTGGGCTGCTGGAGCAGAATCCCACAGACGGCGGGTTAGAAGCCACAGACGTTCGTTTCTCACAGTTCCGGAGGTTGGGGAGTCCGGCAGGTTCTGTGTCTGGTGAAAGCCTGCATCCTGGTTCATACGTGCCCGTCTTCTTGCTGTGTCCTCACATGGCGGAGGGCCGAGGGAGCTCTCAGGGGCCTCTGTTATCAGGGTACTGATGCCACTCATGAAGGCTCCACCCTCACGACCACTGAGTCACCGCTCAAAGGCCCCACCTTCAAACACCATCGCAATGGGGGTTTGGTTTCTCTGTGTGTATTTTAGGGGGGCCTACGACCATTCGGTCTATAGCAGGTGTCCTTGACAATGGGCCTGGGGTGGGGGCGCTGTCGGTAGCTTATTATGACAGCGACTAGAAGGCAAGGGAAGGTTCTCAACAGAGCTCCCTCCCACACTTCACCAAGTGGTGATGAGGATGGGCCCCTGGTCTCGCTGCGCCCTCTGTTGGCTGACAACTGGCTAAGTGTCATGCCTGACCTAGGCAAGGAGGATTGGCTGTGTGTTCTCTATTTGTAAGTGTGAGCATGCATACTTGCATGTGTATTCCCAAACAGTTTACATGCACTTTCCAGTACAGTTCCTTGCTGACCCTCTCAGTTAACACTGCATTCTGATACCTGTCTCTTTGGGCCTGACCTCCCACCCCCAAGCTATCTGTCACTTTTTGTCCATTGTCTTTAAGCCATTCTCTTTTTAAATAATTATTATGCTGAGAACATTTAACAATGAGATCTACCCTCCTAATAAAATTTTAAGTGCACAATACAGTATTGTTAACTGTGGGCACAACGGTATACAGCGGTCTCTAGAACTTAGTCCCCTTGCACGACTGACACTTCCTACCCATTGAACAGCCACGCCCCATGTCCCCCTCCACTCGGCCCCCAGCAGCTGCCTTGTTATTGTTTCTGTGAGTCTGACGATTTCAGATACCTCATATAAGTGGAATCGTGCAGTATTGGTCCTTCTGTGACTGGCTCATTTCTGACTTTTCTTACTCTTACTTGACATAATGTCCTCAAGGCTTATTTGTGTTGTCACATGTGGCAGGATTTCCTTCCTTTTCAAGGCTGAATAATACTCCACAGGATGTGTATACCACACTTTAGTCCACTTGTCAGTCAATGGACATTTAGGTTTCCACATCTTGGTATTGTGAATAGCCCGTGAACACGAGAGTCCAGATATCTCTTTGCAATCCTGATTTCAATTCTTTTGGGTAAATAACCCAATAGTGGGATTGTTGGATTATATGGTAGTTTATTTTTAATTTTTTTTCAGGTCCTTCATACACTTTCAGCCATTCTTGAAGGCTGCCTGCTGTGATCTCAGACTGAGCCTTGAATTCTTGCCCTGTCTCACCTCCTGGCTTCTTCCCTGGGGCTCACTTCTCTGCTGTGGCGTCTTCTGGGCCTGAACTGCGACCTCTGGTCCCATTTCCCCAGCTTTGACCTGTTTTTGGTCTTGTTCCCCAGCCCTCAGCCGCACCCCTGCCGGCGCTGCCTGCAGCGACGATGTCGTTCCTGCTCCATGTGCCGCCCCGTAGGCGCCACCCCTGAACCACGAGGGCAGTGCGTTGCTCCCTCGGACACGGCCAGCAGCCCAGCCTCGTGCAGTTTGATTCCCTGGCTGCTCTTACCAGCCTGTGTGTGAACGGGCCTCCCTCCTACCCAGCCGGAAGCAGGCTCACTGCTCTGGACAAAGACGAGCCCTGCGGGTGCCTCGTCTGTTCTCAGGGCCCAGAACACAGTGCCCCATCGGGTCTCAGCTAGTGCCTGTTGACTCGCCAAAGGGGCTGTCTGTGGGAAGAAACAGTTCTGTCTGAGGCCGTGGCTGGAGTCCAGTGTGTTGCAGGAAGGTGTGGCCATCCTGTCTTCCTGGGCCAGCCCTTGGCAGGCTTGAGAGGTGTCAAGCCCTCGAAGAAACACACGACATGTGGTTTTCTTCAGTGCGGCTCTGCCGAAGCAGGGTCCCGACCGCAGGCACTGCACCCTCCCTGCCCAAAGGCCGGGCTTGAGCCGCAGGTGGCCATGGCCCCCACAGCAGGGGCCGCCTCTGTAAATGTCTCAACTCTCCGCTCCCATCCCATTTTGTCCACCTTTCCATGGACTATACTTGAATCATTTGTGCTCTAAAGTCACAGATGCCCAGTGGGACAGTGAATCCACTTCTGTGTCCTCGCCTGTCTGTGCCCAGCCTACCTGTTCCAGGTATTTCACACCACCCTCCTGAGCGCACAGGGGGCTCCAGACCTTCCCTGGGCTCTTTACCCTTTGATCAAGGGCACAGCTCAGGGTCCTAGAACTTATAATGGGCTGAGACCTCCTTTTCCAGCCCCCTTCCTTTGGATATGCCTACATTTGCCGTGTCTACCAGCCCTCTGTTGCTGCGGCTGGGGCCAGATTTCTCGTCACGAAGACCACACCCCACTCTTGGTCTCAGCTGATGGCCAGCTGTTGTCTCCAAGCCTGTGACTATACCATTGACCTGCCAGTGTGTATAAGGCCTGCCTCTTCCCACGTGTTTATCCACCCCCACCACCAGGTGCTGAATTCAAGAAGTCTTAAAGTTGAAGGAACCTTCTATGATCAAAAAGCAAGAGACCTTGAAAGAGAATTTGTTCAACGAATGAAGGACCTAAAAGAATCATGCTAGAATGCTTAGGTGATTGGTGGATACTTTGGGGCCCGGGTACCCCAATGCCCCTCATCAGTCTCTTTGTTCTTGGAGGGACAGACCAATGAGACTCGTGGTCCAAAGCAGGGTTTTCATGTCCTTGAAGAGCTAGTGTGTGTGTGTGGACGGTACGTAGACAGTGTGTGTCTGTGTGCAAAGCAACCGGGGTTCTCCCAGCCTGAGAGACAGAGATTCAGACAGAAAAGGTGTTTGTGCCTCCTCCTGTCACATTGATCAATCCCCAAATTCATCTTCCTTCTGTGGCTTTGCGCTCCGTTTCTAAAGGCACCATAGACATTGCACTTCAGTTTTGTCATTGTTGTGGCTGGTTGTGGTGGTGGTGGCGATGGTGGTGATGAGGGTGGTGGTGGCGGTGGTGATGGTGATGGTAATGGTGATGATGGTGGTGATGGTGATGGTGATGGTGGTGGCGATGGTGGTGATGAGGGTGGTGGTGGTGGTGGTGGTGGCGGTGGTGGTGGTGGCGGTGGTGATGGTGATGGTAATGGTGGTGGCGATGGTGGTGATGAGGGTGATGATGGTGATGGTGGTGGTGATGGCAGTGGTGATGGTGGTGATGGTGGTGGTGATGGTGATGATGGTGGTGGTGGCAGTGGTGATGGTGGTGGTGATGGTGATGATGGTGGTGATGGTGATGGTGATGGTGATGGTGGTGGCGATGGTGGTGGCGATGGTGGTGATGAGGGTGATGATGGTGATGGCGGTGGTGGTGGCGGTGGTGATGGTGGTGGTGATGATGGTGATGGTGGTGGTGATGGCGGTGGTGATTATGGTGATGGTGATGGTGATGGTGATGGTGGTGGTGCCTCCTCAGAAGACAGGTCCATTTATCTTTGTTTGATGCTGAGAAAAGACTAAATAGATGTTTCCTGATCCTCTTCTTTCTCCCTGGGCTTCCAGCGGGCAGCCTTCTTGTCTGGGAATCCTCTGTACAGCTGGGAGCGGCACGGAACTGAGGTGCTGACAGCTTGTGTTGGAATCACATGGTGTTTACTATGCTGTGAGTTTATAAGAGCCTTGTTTCCATACTGACAGCAAATGCCATATGGAGAGAAAAAATACTGTCAGATGAACCCTTAAGCAATCACAATACAGTACATGGAATCTCATAATTGCTTTTGGAAAAAGGTAGGGGGGAGGGCTTGCTTAAATCACAAAAACCGTGTGGTGCTCCCACCATAATTGAATCAAACTGGAGTCTGACATAAGGTAATTTATTTTCCTTCTGTGACGGTTTGGGGGCAGCTCCTCTGATGGGGGCGGCTGTTTTCCTCACCCTTGGGCATCGGGCAGAGAACGCAGGCCGTGTCTGCAGGGTGTCGTGCTAACAGGTGCAGCCACAGACCCGTCAGCCCCCGGCTCCCTCCTTCCCAGACCCCCTGCTCCGTCTGACGATAACACTCATCTGACTTGACATTTTATTACTGTCACTGGGGAGCTTGTCTGCTTACCCACACACACGCTCCCTTTCCAACAGAATCCAGGACCCCTGAGGGCTGGGACCGCAGCCCACCCCCACCGATCCTGGCAGCAGCGATGTGGGTTAAATGTTCGTTGGCGTGGCTGTTTGTGGACCATCTGTGTGCATAGAAAGGTGGACTGAATTAAGGCGGTAGTTCAAGGCTAGTTTCAGTCCCCAAACCCCTTGAAGAGGGGGTCCCACTGATCAAAGTATCCACTTGTGAGAATGAGGGATTTTTGAGTGCCTTCTTACACACAGAATACTTAGAACCAGTGGATTCCAACAGAAAGAGCCCCTGCCTTCAGGCAGTTCAGCTGGGGTGGAAGTGGGCTGTAAAATTCTCCAGTCTGTAGACTAGTCCCTTGCTCCGGGTTGCAAGAGACAAAGACCCAATACCAGCTGCCCTCTGTGGAGACTGTCAGGTGGGAAACCGTGTGGTGCCGGGCTGGCCGGCAGGCTGGCTTCAGGGACGCCTGTGACAGTCACGGCCCCAGGTTTCTCTCTCCACTCTGCTCTCTCTGTGTTGCCTTCATTCTCCAAAGACGGGTGTGGCAGCTCTGGGACGACCAGTCCTGAGGCCTTGTCATCCCAGAGAGGAGCAAGTGTCTTTTCTGGAAGGCCTAGCAAACACCCTGGAAGGACTCCGAGACCCATACAGGCTGCATGAACCTACTGTGGCCGTGGGGAAGAGGGCTCTGATTGGCTAGGACTGAGTCACGTGCATCCCTGAGGCTTGGAAACAGTTGGCTCCCTTAGGACCACAGGCTGGATTTTTATAGACAGGGAGAGGAAGGTCCCCAGAGGAAGGGAGATGGAACAGACCAAAAACTTCATGTCCATGATAATAATAGATGGTGTTTCTTTTTTTTTTTTTTTTTTTTTTTTTCATTTTTCTGAAGCTGGAAACAGGGAGAGACAGTCAGACAGACTCCCACATGCGCCCGACCGGGATCCACCCGGCACGCCCACCAGGGGCGATGCTCTGCCCACCAGGGGGCGATGCTCTGCCCATCCTGGGCGTCGCCATGTTGCGACCAGAGCCACTCTAGCGCCTGAGGCAGAGGCCACAGAGCCATCCCCAGCGCCCGGGCCATCTTTGCTCCAATGGAGCCTTGGCTGCGGGAGGGGAAGAGAGAGACAGAGAGGAAAGCGCGGTGGAGGGGTGGAGAAGCAAATGGGCGCTTCTCCTGTGTGCCCTGGCCGGGAATCGAACCCGGGTCCTCCGCACGCTAGGCCGACGCTCTACCACTGAGCCAACCGGCCAGGGCTTAGATGGTGTTTCTTAAGCATTTCCTATGTGCCAGGCTCTGGTCTGAGTCCTTTCTCTGCATTGTCTTATTTAATCCTCAGGGTAGTCCTGGGAGCTGGGTACAATTACTGTTCCTGGTTTACAGATGAGGAAACTGAGGGATAAAAGTGTGCAGTCAGTTGCCCCAGGTCACACAGGCAGTAAGTAGAGAGGCTGAGATTTGAACCCAGGTGGCTTAGCTCCATGACCCACGCTCACAGCCCCAAGCTCCCTATGGGTAACAGCGTCACCTCCCACACTGAGCTCTTTGGGTGTGGAAATGAGTTGGCATGATGGCGTGTTCCTACCTCCTGGTGTATTCCCCATCTGCAGAGAAACGCCCTCTCGGGAACAGTCGTCTTGGCCCCTCCTCTGCATTTGGCGAGGACAGTCACTCCTGTCCAGATAGCTCTCCGAACCCAAGTCTAACTCCCCTTGCACCCTGGTTTTCCCATGAAACCACCTGACGGTTTCTGGTACAGTTACAGAACAGAAGGGCCAATTCGCGGTGCTTGAGAAGGTTCAAGACAATTTGTCTCAGTCAGTCCTTTGAGCACCTTTCTGGCCAGAGAAAGCCTCTTGCAGAGTCATTGAAGAAAGAGCCAAGTAGGGACCCCCCCCCCCACCTTCATCTTACTTCCAACACATGCCTCCATATTTCAGAGACTGAGGCCCAGAAAGGGCAAGTGAGTTTCTTGAATTCACACAGCAACTCATTAGCTAGACCTCTGGGCTCGGAGTCTTGCAATGCATTTTCTCTTCAAAACTCTCTTGGGTACCGAATGGCTGAGGGCTCTTTCTGTCTCTGTGCCTCTAGCACCTCAGCTGGAGAATACAGGGTTTTCATAATTTGAAGCATCCTAAGACTGGGCTTTGCTCCAATTAGGCAAAAAATGAAAAAATTTTACTGTATTCACTAGGATGCTTTGAATTACAAGTAATTAATTTTTTTTAAACCTTCCCCAAGCAAAGCTCATTAATACATTTTTCAGATACGGCTGGGCTGCAGGCGTGGTTTGATCTAGAGATTCATGACCTCTCCAGGGCCCCAAGTCTCCGAATAGTTTTCCCAGTTCTGGCTCCCTCTGGTTCAGCCTCTTCCTCACAGCGGCTTCCTTCCAGTGTCAGGAAGACTGCAGCCAACCCTGGCCTCCTCCCCCCGAAACCAGCGTCCGGAGGAGGAGAAACCGCCTCTGCTCAATGGGCCAGCCAGTCTGTGGTTCACTCTGATCTTACTAGCTTGGGTTACATGCCTGCCACCCTTATCACTTGAGTCAGGGAATATGGCGTGCTGATTGGCCTGCCCGGGGGACAGCCATTGTCCCCAGCACTGCTGGCATCTCCGCTTAGAAAGCAGGGCATCGGGAAGTGGAGTGGGCTGGGGAGGGGAGGCTGGGTCATAACTGGCACCCTCCTCTGCACTGACCTTGTCCCCTCTGAGTCTGCAGAGCCCGGAGATAGATGGGCGCTCCTGAGCGTGTGCCAGTCACCTTGCTCCGTCTGCCTGGGGCACTCCATCCAGGTGGGGTGGAGGGGCTGGCCCCACTAGGCCCTCTCCTGGGTCTCACCCCCTTCTTCTTTTCTTGTCTCCAGACAGAGATTACTGCAGTTTATGTGACAAACAGCCCATCGGGAGGCTGCTCTTTCGGCAGTTCTGCGAAACAAGACCTGCACTGGAGTGTTACATTCAGTTCCTGGACTCGGTGGTAAGTGCTGGCGGCCTCATTGGCTGCAGCCATCCCGACCTCTGTCGCAGTGGTCGGCAAACCGCGGCTCGTGAGCCACGTGCGGCTCTTTGGCCCCTGAGTGCAGCTTTTTGGCCAGCTTAGGAGTACCCTAGTTAAGTTAATAACAATGTACCTACCTATATAGTTTAAGTTTAAAAAATTTGGCTCTCAAAAGAAATTTCAATCGTTGTACTGTTGATATTTGGCTCTGCTGACTAATGAGTTTGCCCACCACTGGTTTAGGGGACAGCCCTGTGGGGCCTAAGTTTCTGTGTCTTCCTCGGGGTCTCAGTGTGAATCTCTAGACCTACAAGCCAAACTATCCGTTGAATGTCTCCACCAGAAGTCCCATGCCCCTCATAGACATGTCCTAAACAAACGCAAAACTATCCATTGACTGTCTCCACCAGAAGTCACACGGCCCCTCATAGACATGTCCTAAACAAACGCAGAACTATCCATTGAATGTCTCCACCAGAAGTCACACGGCCCCTCATAGACATGTCCTAAACAAACGCAGAACTATCCATTGAATGTCTCCACCAGAAGTCACACGGCCCCTCATAGACATGTCCTAAACATACGCAGAACTATCCATTGACTGTCTCCACCAGAAGTCACACGGCCCCTCATAGACATGTCCTAAACAAACGCAGAACTATCCATTGACTGTCTCCACCAGAAGTCACATGCCCCTCATAGACATGTTCTAAACAAACACAAAACTATCCATTGACTGTCTCCACCAGAAGTCACACGGCTCCTCATAGACATGTCCTAAACAAACGCAGAACTATCCATTGACTGTCTCCACCAGAAGTCACACGGCCCCTCATAGACATGTCCTAAAGAAACGCAAAACTATCCATTGACTGTCTCCACCAGAAGTCACATGGCCCCTCATAGACATGTCCTAAACAAACGCAAAACTATCCATTGAATGTCTCCACCAGAAGTCACACGGCCCCTCATAGACATGTCCTAAACAAACGCAGAACTGTCCATTGAATGTCTCCACCAGAAGTCACACGGCTCCTCATAGACATGTCCTAAACAAACGCAGAACTCCCCCAGGCTCCCCGAACTGCCAGCCCCAACCTGTTCCCTGTTCCAGTCGCCAGCACTGCAGTCACCCCAGCCCGAATCCTTGGCATTGTCCCTGACCTGTCTTTCTTCCTCATCCCTTCCCCCACCCAGTCATGGACCACATGCTGGGCTCCTTGCCCTCTCTCAGACCATTCCCTCCCTCAGCCTCTGTCTCAGCTCAGATCCTTTAGTGCAGGTCCTCGGCGTGTCTTGTGTAAGTGATTACAACATCCTCAGCCTTGGCTCAGTGGTAGAAACATCTGGGGAGCCTTTAAGAAACACCGGTGCTCGATCTGAAGCCCACGCTCATTAATTTGTATCTCCGGGGGTGGGGCCTAGTGCTTTCATAACTTTTTATGATGGAAAATGTCAGACCATGAAAGGTAAAAGTCGACCGAATGGTTTAATGAACCCCCATGCGTCCATCTTCCCACCTCTGCACTCAGGAACTCAAGGTCGGTCTTTGTGCGCCCACCTCCTGCCTCTGTAGCGTTTTGTAGCTGCTCTCACCTCTATTATTTCAGCTGTGAACATTTCATATGTATCTTCCAATGATAAGGGCTCTTTGACAACAACAAAATAACCACAATACCATGACCATAGCTACAATGTAATTCTTTCCTGTCATCTGTTATTAGTCAGCGTTTCCTTTTCTGGTTTTCTCATGCTTTTTATAAAGGTACATTTTAACAGTTTATAACCACCTCCCCTCGTTCACATAGAAGAGTGTCCCAGAGTCTGAATATTGCGCTTGCTTGCATGTGTCAGTTTGTAGGTTCCTCTGTATTTCTTATAAATTGGCTATTGACTCCAGAAACTTAGGCTCATTTCCATTTGAGGTGCGAGGGGACTGACTTCACGAGTGGTTTTGTGTTCTTCTCTCAGGGGACCATGATATCTGATCATCTTTCTTTTTGAGATGGTGTAGCCATTGGCATTTAATACTGAAATCTGTTGATTAATTAGGGGTTGCAACATGGCGACATTCCGAGTCTTTTTGTCATTCCTTCTTCATTTGCTGACTGGGAAACACGATTACTACTTGGTTACCCAGTGGTAGAGTTCATACAGGAAATGCTTGGTTCTTTCCCTGTATTTATGTTTTCAAAGTACCAGTTGTTTAGTCTGACCTGTGGTGGCGCAATGGGATAGGGTGTCGACCTAGAACGCTGAGGTTTGCCGGTTTGAACCCTGGGCTTGCCTGGTCGACGCACATATGGGAGTTGATGCTTCCTGCTCTTTCCCCCTTCTCTCTCTCTCTCCTCTCTAAAAATAGAATAAATAAAATCTTTTTAAAAAAAGTACCAATTGTTTCACTAGTAGTAGCCAGTTCGAGTTTTGAATGTGTGGATTTAAACATGGTGCACTCGATGCTCAGTAGCATGATTTTTATTGGTGATCCATGGTCCCATCACTGGCCAGTAGGAGCCCGTAGGTTGGTTCCTGAGCCCGTGAGAGGACCCCCGTACTCCCCGGCAGCCCCTGGCTATCTGGCATGTGATGTCCCAGGCTCAGCTACTGTGTTTCCTGCCCTACATCTAGAGCTGTCGTTTCTCTAAGGAGCCCTGGCTCCTCCTACTGGGAAATGGTGCCTGGAGACCGGTTTGGCACAGGGGCACTCGTCACCACTGGACTGGCCATTCTTTGTAACAGACATTGGCATTTTTCAAATTTTCGACGGTGCTGTGTATCCAGGGTTGGGAAACATTGACACCCAGGGTAGAGGCTAAGTTCTAAGGCTGACTTACCAGACCTCCTACCAACAGGCCCTCCCTGCCCATTCATCCTAGACCTTCCCCCGCGTCTTGCATGGGCCCCACATTCTGGCCCTGCCACCTGCTTGTGGTGGCTCTGGCTTCCCAGGATGGTTGATGCCTGTCGGTCCTGGCTGGAGTAGGGGGAGCAGGGCAGAGGGATCTAGGAGGGGTGGTAATCATGCCAGACCTGTGACATTAAAGAACTTTGACTTTGAGTGAATGGGAACCCCTGCAGGGTTTCACGCAGACAGCGGCATGGTCTGACTTAGGGTTTTAAAGGACTCTGACTGACTGTGTTGGGAACTGGCTGTAAGGGGCAAGGATGGGAGCCAGGAGCTCTGATAGGAGGTTGCAGCAGCAGTCCGGGTGGGAGCCGGTGGTGGCACAAGCCACATGGAAGCAGCTGGCAGTAGCGAGAGCGCTTGGATTTGGGGTGCACTGTGAGAGCAGAGTTATCAAGATTTCCTGGTGCAGGTGGAGGAGGGCGGCGGTGAGAGGGAAGAAACGCGGATGCCTTCAGTGTTGACCGAGCGTCTGGCAGCACGGGCCAGGGAAGGCTGGGACGGCTCGTCTGGAGGGAGATCAGGAGCTCCATTGTGGGGCCACCCAGCTGGAGGTGTCCACGAGACACCAGGTAGAGAGGTGTGAGGGGACTGCACTTTGTGAGAAAGGTCCGGGCTGGAAACAGAAAATGGGGTGTCGTCAGCACAGAGCTGGCGTTCAGAGCCGTGGGCCGGAGGAGCCCATGGAGAGGCGGGGGACTGCGCCCCGCACCAGGTGGCTGCCACGTGGAGAAGATGGAGCGCCGGCAGCTTTGGAACCCGTCTAGAGTTGATGAGGCGGACGGAGGGGGGCCAGGCTGAACCCAGGAGCCAGTGGAATTTTCCAGCCACGTGTCTTGTTAGAGATGCTTATAGTCTGTTTGAGAAGGAGAAAAAAACCCCAGTGGATGCCCACTTTCACTCGGTCATGTGGACGTTCCTCTTCCAGGAGTTTTTTTGTAAAGGAAATGTGAGTGTGCTCCCGTCCTGACGTGACAGTGCTCTCACGTGCGCCTCAGCCAGGCCGCCGCCCACGAGGCGCTGACCCCGGGAATCGTCGAGGCCTTTTCATCGCCCATCTTGACGTCAAATGGCCAGCCTTTGGAAACGCTTCTTCTACGCATGAAGACTGAGTTTTCCAGGGCTGGCGCAATTCTTGTCTGAAATTCTTTTTTTTTTTTTTAAACAGAGACAGAGAGAGAGTCAGAGAGATAGACAGAGGCAGACAGACAGGAACGGAGAGAGATGAGAAGCATCAATCATTAGTTTTTTGTTGCACGTTGCAACATCTTAATTGTTCATTGATTGCTTTCTCATACGTGCCTTGACCATGAGCCTTCAGTAGACCAATTAACCCTTTGCTCAAGCCAGCGACCTTGGGCTCAAGCTGGTGAGCCTTTACTCAAACCAAATGAGCCCTTGCTCAAGCTGGCGACCTTGAGGGTCTCAAACCTGGGTTTTCCGCATCCCAGTCCGATGCTCTATCCACTGTGCCACCACCTGGTCAGGCTGAAATACATTTTCTTTTTCCTTCCATCCTGACTAGAGCTCCAAGGAGGGAGGAGATGGCACTGTCCTGGGTGTCACGTACCGTCCAGGGATCCCTGGCTCCACCAGCGCCGTCCTCACCAGTTCCACCTCTAGGCTGAATTTCTGCCAAGTGGGGTTAGTTAAAAATAACCCGTCCTCGTCGGGCTCTGACACAGCCCATGGGACAGGCCAACCCTTCGCACAGTCCTGACAGTTGAGTTCCTCAATGAAGCAAAAGAGACAGAGAGAAGGACAGACAGGGACAGACAGGAAGGGAGAGAGATGAGAAACATCAATTCTTTGTTGTGGCACCTTAGTTGTTCATTGATTGCTTTCTCATATGTGCCTTGACTGGGGGCTCCAGCAGACCAAGTGACCCCTTGCTCAAGCCAGCGACCTTGGGCTCAAGCTGGTGAGCTGTGCTCAAACCAGATGAGCCTGCGCTCAAGCCAGTATCCTCGGGGTTTCAAACCTGGGTTCTCTGTGTCCCAGTCCGACACTCTATCCACTGTGCCACCACCTGGCCAGGCAGACTGTGGCTCTTTTAACATGGGGCCTGGGTGGTGGGGGGAGGGGGGAGCAGACGTGTTTGTACATCACCCATCTGACTGCAGGGCAATTCAGCCCTTTGTCATGGTTGTCAAGGGGCTTCTGGGAGCCTGGGAAGGACTCCCCCATGGTCCCCCTGAGAAGTGGAGCCAGCACCTACGTCATGGCAATGACTAGATTTGGCTTCTGGAGAGCAACAAGGACTTGCCCAGCAGGTCAAGGGATGAGAAGGGTCCCAGGTCAGTGTCGAGCTCCACGGGCCACCAGGGTCTTGCCACGGCCTTCTTAACGATGGATGTGCTTCTTCTGTAACCTGCTTCCTGGGAGGCTTGGTGGCATCTTTGTTCCTTTTGTGTTCTGTTTTCCCTCCAACTTTGTGTTGTTTTTTTCTCTTTATCGATCATCTCAGCTCTTTTGAAACCCACCCACGCCCATCGCGGGTCTCTTCTCTTTGGGGTTGGGGAGGTTCGGCAGGTCCTCAGCCAGACTTGCTCAGCACGTGTTTCTTGGACGTCTCCCATGTGCAGCGCTGTGCTGGAGCAGGTGAGGACCCCGTGGTGAGCAGAGCACACCGGCCCTCCGGGAGCTTGCTTTCCAACTGAAAAGTATGCGAAGAAAAGGTTTTAATGAAGTAATGAACTCTTTACTCCTGTGAATTCAGATGTAGCAGCTAGGTATTTATTTGTTGCTGTGTAAGAAATTATCTCAAAATTTAGCTGCCTGAAAGAATAAACATTTATTGTCTTACAGTTTTGTGGGTTGAAATTTGGAAATGGTTTACTGAAGTACACTGACTCAAGGTTTGTCGACAGCTTATCGTAAGCTGTTGCCGGAGCTGCAGGTGTCTGAAGGCGTGGTCTGTGTCCAGCTGCTGCTCGTGGCTGGCGGTCGGAGGCCTTGGCTGTTTCACATGCGAACCTCTCCACGGGGGTGCTTGACCGTCCTCATAACATGGCTGGCTTTCCCCAGAGCAAGTGACTCAAGAGAGCACAGTCGAAGCTACAATGTCTTTTACATTCTAGTCTCAGAGGTTCCCTGATGCTATGTCCCTAATACATATCATAAGGGTTGCCCAGGTTAGCCCTATTCAGTAATGAAAGAGGCTTCTCAAGGGCATGGACAGCAGGAGCAAAGATTATTAAAGTTCCCCCCCTTTTTTTAGAGAGAGAAAGAAAGAGAGGAACAGACAGGGATAGACAGACAGGAAGGGAGAGAGATGAGAAGTATCAATTCTTCATTGTGGCTCCTTAGTTGTTCATAATTGCGTTTTCATATGTGCCTTGACTGAGGGGCTCCAGCTGAGCCAGTGACCTTGGGCTCAAGCCAGTGACCTTGGGCTCAAGCCAGTGACCTTGGGCTTCATGCCAGCGACCTTTGGGCTCCAGCCAGCGACCATGGGGTCATGTCAATGATCCCACGCTCAAGCCAGCAACCCCAAGCTCAAGCCAGATGAGCCCAGGATCAGGCCGGATAAGCCTGCACTCAAGCCAGCAACTTCAGGGTTTTGAACCTGGGTTCTCAGCATCCCAGGCTGACGCTCTATCCACTGTGCCACTGAAGTGCTATCCACTATGTCAGGCTAAAGTCCCCATTTTTAAAAATGGACACTGTCAATGACATGAGGTTACAACTAGTGAAATCTAAATGTGCTAAATATGCTAGAAAGCACTCCAAGGCATTCATTTGCCTAGAACTATAGAAAATAACTTGAAATTAGTAAGCCGTCACCTGGCTTTGGGTGTGCCTGGCTGTCCTGAAATTGTAGAATGATTTGATATGCCTCACTTGGGGAACTAGACACTCAGCTGCTTTTATTTGTGTGAAGAGACAAATTCCCAGTGTTTGCTGGTCTTCCTGTCACTGCTGTGATCTCCCAAAAGAGGGAGGGTGGAGAGAAGTGATCACTCTCAAGATGGACATGGAGACCCTCGCAGAGTTGGTGAAGCCAGACCCGGGGGGCAGGTGATCTTGGAAAAGCACCACTTATACAGTGGGTTCTTCTGGGTGCCCCACCCATGCTTCCAAACAACATGGCTCTCCTAGACACTGCCGTGTTCCCAGTGACGTCACCCCCGAACCACAGTTGACTGAAGCCAGAGAGAAGCCTGTGACCTTTGTCTGGGTTTTATAGACTTGAGAGGAAGTCCTTTACTGGTAGAGAAGGCTTAAAATAAAAACCTGGGAGCTGGTGATTGCCATGCTTTCTGCCACCGGAGCAACACATCTCAGTCCTGAGAGTGTGACGCCAGTCACACGCACACACAGACACACACACACGTACACGCACACATGCCCATGAGAGGAGGTTCCAGCAGAGCTCACGCCCTAGCTCCTGGTCTCGGGGCCTGGCTGCATTTCCAGCCTCCCTACAGTTTGGTTGTTTGACCCATCCTTGGATTCCAGGAGCCAAGAGATTACAGTTTTGCTTGAACCAGACGGGCTTGGGATTCTTTTCTCTTGGAACCAAAGGAAGGAGAGTTTGAGACCCTTGCATGCTGGCCTTCTGAGCCTTGGTAGGGAGTGAGGACTGAGAGGAATGCCAGGGGCTGGGGGCAGAGGACAAGCAGCAGGCAGGGGTGGGCTGGGGACGGCCACTCGGGGCTGAGGTTCTCAGGAGGAGGATGGGACAGACGGGAGGTGACAGCACCAGCCCTCTGACTGCTGCTGATAAATTGATCTCCTCCACCCGGGTGAGGTGTGTGCCCCTTTCCTCCTTCCTTCTGACTAGCTTTTGCCCCAGGCAGGGCCTGTCTCATAAGCTGGTGTCTCTGGTCCTGTCAGTAAGGTTCGGGGTCACCCTGGGGCCACTCCTACCACACAGTCTATACCCCAAGGCGGCCAATGGTCCACCCTTCCTTCCCTTCTTTCTCTGGTCCTGTTCCATCGGTTGCCCTCTCTGAGGGCCTCTGTCCATCTCTTCCTGACCCAGACCCAAGTGGGGTCCTCAGATGCAGCGGAGATCAGAGAAGAGGCTGTCTTGAAGCGGAGCTGCGTCTGCAAGAGAGGGCATCAGGAACCCACAGTGCCCACGCGGGCAGGGAGCCAGTGGATGACTGCCCCTCACTCCCGCCTGCACGGCAGCAGGGTGGCGAGTGGCTCCGGAGGGGCCAGTGGAGACCCCTCCCACCCCCCCAGCCCACATGGGCAGCACAGGCAGGACACCAAGGCCAGTGTGGGCGGGGCCAGGGACGTCTCCAGAAGGGACATGGTGAGCACGCTGCCAGCCGGCATGTCACTCGTCCCTGCTGTGAGGACTGGAAAAGCTGACCGCATCCTTAATTGCAGAAGCCGGAGGTGGCGGGACTTCATCTTCCCGTCAGGGCAGGAGAAGGTCTCCCGGGAGGAGGAGGTGACATCTGAGGTTGGTCGGAGGCTGTGAGGAATTCAGCCCAGACACTGCTCTGTAAACCGGTTTCTTTGAAAACATGGCGGGTCCCCTTTTCTCAGCCTTCAATCTGCACGTTTTTAAAAATCCTCCGAGGGAACTGTGTCTGAAGAGAGAGGACACGTTTCCCGGCGTTTCCTGAGACTGACGGTGCACTTAGAGCAGACCAAGAGGATGCACTCCTGGTTTGCAGACGAGGACAGACACAGGTGTTTATACTCTTTGGCAGCTGCAGGTACATAAATACTCCTTTTTGCCTTAAACTCAGGGGCTTGTTTTGCTCTTTGTGCTGCAGCAGCACCCCAGTGGCTATTCCTGTGCTTGGCATCAATCGCAGTGCAGAGGGCAGGCTCCTTAAGTGGCCCCTCCGTCGGTGGGCACCTGGATATGTCCGGGGAAGAGAAATGCCCCCGGCGGAGCAGCCAAGGTGCTCTCTGCTGCTCTATTACAGCTGAGCTCCGGGCAGCAGCAGGCTGCTAACGGACGAGTCCCACCGCCCTTGCTGGAGGAGGGAGCTCTCTGACAGACACAGGTCCGCGGGCAGGCCTTGTGTGTGCTTTTACCTCCCTTGTCATTGAAGCCATTGTGTGGCTGCCATTTCCCAAGCCGGCTCTAATTGTAATATTCTAGGCTGGTGACCCAACCTCTTCTTTGCTGCTTATGTTTTCTGGCTTAAGCGGATTCCACCAGCTTTTGCCCATGACCTGGGCCCAGGGCGTTCCCACAGCAGCGGGTTTCTGGGTGGGTGGTCCCCCTGCCTCGGCGGTGTGACCTGCCTGTGCTTTGCCCACCCAGCTGAGCTGCCACGGTGCCTCCTCTCTGCAGGTGGCCTCTCAGGACATGTCCCCCAGGGAGCCCCACCTGGGAGCGGGTCGCTGTAGAGACGCGGCCTGTCACTCCAGGTGACTTAATCAGTGTGGAAAGGCCGGCTGGACGCCATCTGTTGGTTTTCTGCCTCCCAACACAAATGCTCTTCAAGTGGTGGTGACCTGATGTGGACTCTCAAAGAAAGGCCTTTTGATCCCCGGCTGGGATGCCTGTCCCCGCATGCTCCCGGCTGCCTCCCTGTGGAACTGTGGCGCCCAGCCGCCCGGCCAGGCCTCTGCTGGGAGGCAGCTGACCTAAAAGTGATGTTATTTTTTTTTTAACTTGGGTTTTAGTACCTAGAGCAATAATATTTTCAGCTGGTTATTGAGGCTGATTAGTGAGTCTGTTTGGTTAAATAGAGCCGCCCTCACAGAGGTATTTTGGGACAGAGCAAATCCAGGGTTCTGCATGGGATTGAGTTACCCCAAAAGGTGGTCTGGGCCTTGCAAAGCAGTCTGGGTAAATTCCCATGGTGCCAGACCACTAGCGGGGTGTCCAGGGCAGCAGGCACTGGGTGCTTCTCCTCACTCTAGGGAAAGGGTGGTCAGTTGTGCTCTGGACTCAGCCCCCAGCCTTGTCGCTTGCTAGCTCTATTGTATTTGAACAGGTTAGACTTGGCCTCTAAGAGCCTCAGTTTCTTCATCTGTGAATTGGGAGTAACAATACCTTCCTTGTAGGATGAGTCTGATCTTTTCAATACCATGTGGAGTTGTGTGTTCACTTGTGTATCAGCTTTGGGGGAGTGTCGGGGAGCACAGAGGGAGAAAGTAACAGGAAAAACTCAAGGAGAAAGAGCTACCTTCTCTCCTTCATTGGTCTTAAGGCCTCATTCATCAAACCAAAGCATTGAGAAATGAACAATCCTACAGGGCTCATCCTCATGGTGAGGAGGCGTTGCCCCCTGGAGAGAGAAGTGTGGAGGCAGGGGGGCCCGGTGGAGTCAGGTAGATGTGCCACGCTTCTGTGCTGGCCCTGCCGCGACCAGCTGTGGGACCTGAGGCCAGCGCTCCACCTCTCTGAGCCTCGGTGCCCAGCTCTGTGAAGTGAAAGGGTCGAATTCCTTCCAGAACTGCCACCCTCTAGTCCTGTGATTCAAATGAGCATAGTGTCAGTGTCTCTTCCTTGGAGAAAAACCATCAACACTGTCAGAAAACTCACTTGCTCTGTACAGAAATGTGCCTGGCTGCCTCTGGGGGCCTTCCAAGTGTTGCCCACACTTCCTCCTTCTTGGGAGGGTCCCCTAGACACTGGGTTGAGAGGTTGCCTTGAGCTGGGCCAGAAGGTCTGGAGCATATAACCCCACAGCAAGAAGGACAGGGAAGGAGTTTCAGCCGGTCTGTGCCGATGCTATTGTCTCTGTGTCTTTTGAAACAGCTATACTCTTGGACCATGACTGACAAATCATCGGGTGGTAGATGTTGTAGTGGTTATAAACAATGTGCAATTAGCTCCCTTGTCTGAGCGAGAAAGGCAAGCTTCCCCAGGCTTTCTGTTAACTAACTCCAGGCCTTTCATCTGCTTGGCCCATGCTCAGGGGTCAGTGAAGGAGCCCCTCGCAGGTCAGGGGAAAGAAAGAGGCCCACCTTTCAGAGGCCCCACCTTTTTTAGAGCCGGGTCCCGCTGGCTTCTTCTGCGATCTGGAATCCCACATTCCTTGGTGTAATTGAGAAACAGCTCTGGGTTTAGAGGTCCAGGACCCAGCTCTGCCACCTCTCCTGAAGGACTCGGGGCCACTCCGCTGACCAGCCCCCGCCGCCCCCGCCGCTCTGCACATGCGGGTGAAGGGGTGTGTAATGGTGACCCCTGCGCCCCACATCTCTGTGGGGCTCTTTGGAGGTTCAGATGAGAGCATCTGAAAAAACCTCTGGATGTAAGCTGTAAGCTGAAAAGCTGCAAAGGTAAGGCATCCACCCCTGTTATTGTCTTCCCTTGCAAGGTGTAATAATAGCAATGGTGATCATTACGACAACTGTTAGTTGAGTGTTTATTATGTGCCCAGCTCTGGGCCAGGAGCTTTAACAATTGCTAGCTACCTGAACACCCTGTATAAGTCAGTGCATTTCCCGGTGCATTTTACGGGGGTGACGCAATCGCCTAAGGTCATGCAGCTTGCAGGTCTGAGTGACCTAAGGCAGCCTCTCGGGGTGGGCCTTCCAGCTTGGTGGCCTGTTATTTTCCAGTGACTTCCTTTGATTTATCTCTGTTGGTGGTTCTCAGCCCCAGCTTCCTGGCATCTCAACCCCAGCTGCCTGGATGCCCGCCCTCTGTCGCCAGAAGGTCTGACGTGGTGTGTGGTGGGGGGGCCCAAGCACCAGCATCTGCTCCCCGGGGGATCCTGACGTGCAGCCCGGAAAGAGAGCCGCTGTCCTGAGCACGTGTCCACGCTGGGGCAGAGTGGGCCGCATGGGACATTGGGTCTCCTGCCCTCTCTGGGCCTCAGCTCCCTGCCCTGTAGGGAGGAGGGGATTGGCCCGGTGACCTCCAGGGTGTCTTCTCCAGGGACCTCAAAGGTTTGTCATTATAAGAAGCTCATGAGCAGACCTCATTGTTCTTTCCCTTCTTCTGTTTCAGGCAGAATATGAAGTTACTCCAGATGAAAAACTGGGAGAAAAAGGGAAGGAAATTATGACCAAGTACCTCACCCCAAAGGTAAGAGGCTGCCCAAAGCCCGCACACAGCAGGAGGACTGGGAGACCTGACCCCGAAATATGGACCCCCAGATCTGCGCCGGGCCGGGTAGAGAGCTGTGACGCCCGCGGCTGCGCTTGGTCCCCGAGTGCCCACGCCGGGCAGGGCCGAGACGGGCGGGCCAGGCCGGGCCAGCAGGGGTGGCTGGGAGGGGCCGGGGTGGCGGGGAAGGGTTTGGGGGTGATGGGAGGGGAGGGGTGGCGGGGAAGGGTTTGGGGGTGATGGGAGGGGAGGGGTGGCTAGAGCTCTGTTGGCAGAGGCAGTATCAGCTGAACATTTAACAATGCAGAGTGTTCTGAAGTCGGTTCTGAATATACTGAGGGTGAGGGGCTGCCCTGACCCCTCCTCAGGGGCGCCCCCTCATGGCTGAAGGAAGACAGGCAGCGCCACCTACATGCCCTCCTCCCCTGGCATCCTGGCAGCCTTGGTTCCCTGGAGCTTGTGTCTTCCTCCCCCCGAATCTGACAGATAAATCTACGTTGGAGAGCCTGGCCTGGGCACGGGGGTCCTAGTCCCACCCCTTCCACCCACGCGGTCCTGTCCCCACACTGGGCCTCAGATCCCCTTTCTGAAAAGAGACCCACCCTGCCAGGCCCACCTCCCGGGGGCCTCGAGGCCTGAGATGAGAGCTGCATGCAGACAGCTTTGGGGTGTCCTGCACCCGGTGGGCCAGCGTTGGCTTTATCCTCACTCAGGACCTGGACACTGTGGGCACTAGGCCCCCAGGAAGGGTGCTCCTCACATCCCGGGCTGCAGGTGGATTAACGTCACCATCGCCTGTGTGACAGGGTCCTGGCTGTCTGTCCTTCCACACACAGTGTGGCAGAGGTGGCAACACACAGGCACGCAGGTCAGGAAACTGCACCACCCGTAACTTACCCTGAGACCTTAGTCTTTCTCTGCCCGGGCCTCGGCGTTCTTTACGGTAAAATGAGTGAGGCTTGGCCAGATGATCTCAGAGGGTCCCTGAAAACTGGACAGCCACAGACTGTCCTCTCCATGCCCCCACTGAGGGAAGGGCACGTGATTCACAAGACCAGAACCAAACAATGAGAAGCAGAAGGTGGGAGAAGCTTCCAGGCAGGTGGGTGGGGTCATGCCACTGAGACAGAGACTCCCAGGATGCGACACTGAGCCCCTGAAGAGAGGCAGCCCCTGGCCCACCTAAGAGTATTAATCAGTTGATCCTTACTTAGTTTGACTCAGAGGCGCTGACCTCCTGCCACCCGGGGGCGCTAACCCCACGGCCCGTGCCCATTGGTGATTGTGCTAAGGCTAAAGGCAATGAAGCCGGTGCTGCAGTCACTCGGGTGGACTTCCGCCCAGGAGATAGGTGGGACTGAGGACGGGAGTGTCCATGTCACCTGCATCAGCTCCTCCAGCCACAGCGGGGCTGCTGAAAGCCTGCATCCCCCTCGTGAAGACATTCAGGTGACATGAGGGCTTTAAACCCACAGTAGTACCTTCACCCCAGGGCTGTAGGAACGGCAGCTCACTGGCTAAGCGCCTGCTGGGAGCTAGAGCCACCAAGAGCGCTGTGACGGTTCCATCCTCCCAGAGATGGGAGTCAGCCCACTCATTCACAGGCAGCTGCGCGGCCTGGGAGAGGGGAACTGGCTGCGGGCGCAGCTAAAGGAACCCCGACTGCCCTTGGCTTTGCCCGTCCAGCTCTCCAACCCACCCCTTCAGGGCTGCCCTCCCGTTTGGGCTTCCTCTGGACAGTGCAATGCATCTAGCATGAATTGTGGACCCACTGTGTGTTGGCGCCATCTCACTTAGTCCTTGCTGTCACCGCGTGATGTGATTCTGTGGGCTCCACCTTACAGGGAGGACGAGGAGGCTCAGGAGGGGCTGTCACTGTCCCAGGTCACACAGCAGGCATTGAACCCAGGGCAGGGTGACCCAGAGCCCTGGGTCCTGTGTGGTGTGCTGTTTCCCACCTCTGCCCCCTCGCGGCCCTCACCGCCCCTGCCGCCCCCATCCGTGTGTCTGCCGGCCGGGCTGATCTCAGCGAGGTGAAGTGGTTGGTTGCCCAGCTGCTCTGGCGCCTTCTGCCTCCCTCTCTGCTCACAGACCCCAGCCCGGACCCTGCAGGCCTCTCTGCCCTGCGCAGTACTGCCTCCGTCTCCCGCAGGGTGGGGCCCAGCCTGCCCGGCAGCTTAGACAGTTTTATAAGAGCCTCAGAGCCTGCCAGCACCCCCTTAGGTGCTCCTCAGTGCTGAAAATCTAACCCGCACCATATGTTACACCCAGGGCCTGAGGGAGAGGGTCGAAGTGGTCCCGCAGGCCGGCTGTTTTCCGACAGTAAATTTTGCATTACTTTCCCAGCCCTTCCTGTGGTTGCTCTCTGCGGCCTGTGTCCCTTCTCAGTCCTGCAGACGCCCCAGGTGCTGGGAGCCAGGGACTGGAAGAGGGGCTGAGCTCGTGGGGACAGCCCCCAGAGCCACTGTCCCCAAGCCCACATTGTCCTTACCGTAGGCCCTCTCAACATGCAGCTTAGCTGTCTGCTCCAAGGACCATTTGCCAAAGGGTGGGCCACAGGACACTGGTCATTTGAGAGGCTCTGAGAACAAAACATCTCCGTGGTCAATTATGCGTGCTGCCTCTCCCCCTTGTAAAGGTTCGCCTGCTGTGTGAGCATATTAAAGGCTCTCAGAAGACCTGCAATAAAGAAACCTGTTTACCTATTCACAAAATATATATTTCCCAAACTTGTAGGACCATACAACCTTTTATTCTTTTTTTTTTTTTGTACTTTTCTGAAGCTGGAAACGGGGAGGCAGTCAGACAGACTCCAGCATGCGCCCAACTGGGATCCACCTGGCACTCCCACCAGGGGAAGATGCTCTGCCCATCTTGGGGCGTCGCTCTGTTGCAACCAGAGCCATTCTAGCACCTGAGGCAGAGGCCATGGAGCCATCCCCAGCGCCCGGGCCATCCCTGCTCCAATGGAGCCTTGGCTGCGGGAGGGGAAGAGAGAGACAGAGAGGAAGGAGAGGGGGAGGGGTGGAGAAGCAGATGGGCGCTTCTCCTGTGTGCCCTGGCCGGGAATCGAACCCGGGACTCCCGCACGCCAGGCCGACGCTCTACCACTGAGCCAACTGGCCAGGGCCCAACCTTTTATTCTTTTTCAAATTTTTCATCCTTCTGACTATTTCTTGGACTGTAGAACACATCCGAGGGTCTTCACAACCTGGCCTCCTCTGGCTCCCACATCCTTTCTGCTGTTCCCTCTTGTCCATTGTCATCCTGGGCTGCCGCCAGGCCACTTCCCAGTCTCGTCCTGACATCTTCACTACACTGTTTCGTTCAGGCTGTTCCCTGCAAGGCCCCCTATCTGGCATGTGGGGCCCCTACTCCGTCTTTCTCTCTGTGTCCCCGCTCTGCCTGACACCTCCGGCCGCACGGAGCCTCTCTGCCTCCGGTCAGAGGTCACCGCCTCTCCCTGGGTGGGTTCTGAGAGCAATGCTCAGTTGTGTTTCTGGGGTCCACATAGTCGGCGCTTCCATGGTTTGGTGGAGGGTTCTGAGGCCCCCACCTTGCAGAGGGAGAGACAGCATATCGACAAGTTGGTCGAATGCAGTGTAATGGAGCTGTGCAATAGAGGGCGTGTGGCTCGTGAGAAGCTGTCCCTAAACCATCCTGGCGGGCAAGCTGGGGAGGCTTCTCGGAGGTGGTGTGGCTGGGTCACATCTGAAAATGAGGAGGAGGAGGAGGAGGGGGAGGAAGCCAGGTACAGATGAAAGGAAAGGAGAGGGCCTTTCATGGGTTCTCAGCTGGGGACCCCCCCCCCCCAGGATGTCCTATTCGGCGGTGCATGGCGATATTTTTGATGGACACATTTGGGAGGATGTGCTACTAGCACTGAATTGACACGGGCCAGGGTTACTCTTGAGTATCCAACAATGCACAGGGTGGCCCCACCACAGAGAATGATCAGGCCCCAAGTGTCACTGGTGCCGAGGTTGAGAAGCCCTGGTATAGACGTGGGAAGGGTGCGGGAGGTCAGTTCTGTGGGAGCGGAAGGTAGGGGACGCCATGCTGGGAACTTGGACACCATCCCAGGGGCCGTGCGAGCCACTAGGGCTGTGCATGCCGTTCGCAGTTTGGGATGATCCCTCTGACCACACGGAGGAGAAAGGGGAGCGGGAGAGACCAGAGACAGGAGACCGTCCGGGGGCCTGCCGCAGGAGCCGGGCGGGGACCCAGGCCGTGGGGATGGCGGAGTGGGTGCGGGTGCCCAGGAAGGGCAGAGAGCACAGGATGAGGGCCACTGCTGTAGGCAGCAAGGTGGCCAGCTCAGTGGGCAGAGGTGATGGCTTCTGCCGTCTCTGGGTGTCCCCTGCCCCAGCCCAGTGCGAGACATGTGGCGCTCATTCATGGCCAGCTGGTTTGATTGAGGCAGTGAGGGGGCTTCTTCCAGGGGGCCCTCACCTTTCCTGCCTCGTTTCTCTTTCTGGGGAGCTGAATGTGGCTGACCTGTGTCCCCCAGTGTCTGACTTGGTGTGTTTGCTGGGAGTTTGGCTGGAAAGTCCCTGCTCAAAGTCAAAGCTTAAGCCCAGAGCTGTATTCCCGACTTCCGTGGGATGGTGCTCTTCAAACTCTGCCCCAAGAGGCGAAGTCCGCTACTTGGACGCTGATTAGAGTCCTGCGGCAGTTGCCCATACATACCGGCTTCGCTCTGGGGGCTGTTAGAAATCGCAGCCGGGCTGGGCTTTGGAATGGGCCAACAGCTGTTGGACGTGTAACACAGAGGCAGCCCAATGCTGTGAGGAGGTGTTTTAGAACCGGGTAGACCTGAGCTGGGAGCCAGACTTGTCCTCTTTTAGCTGTGTGACCTTGGGGACGTTACTTAACCTCTCTGTGTCGCAGGTCACTCCTCTGCCGAGTGGGCAGGGTAGTGGTGGGGGTGATTAATACCAGTGAGCACAGAACCCCGGAGCTGGGACATATTAGACACTCGCTCAGCGGTGGCTGTCATCTGACGTCCCTTTCCTTTGTCTGTGCTTTCAAAATCAGGCTGTTGAATGAGGAAATCACTCAGACATGAACTCCAGCTGTGGGGTTGTGAGAGGCCAGGGAGGGGTCCGGAGGCCCCCCAGCCACAAAGGGCTAGCCAGAGCGGCCGGACGCATTAAAAGGCAATGCATTAGTCAAGATGATTAATGCTGGCAGCCACAAGAAACAAACCCAGACCTCAGGGGCTTTACAGGACGGAGATTTCCTTCTCCTGCACAACCGGATTGGGTCTCCGACTCTCCCTGGTGAAGACCAGGGGTCTTGGCTTCTTTTTTGGCTCCACCATCTTGAAGATGTTCTCGCATGGTCTGCACCAGGGGGGATGGGAAGGGTGATGGAGGAGACACATGAGCCTTAACCGCCTTGGCCCAGAGTGACACGTCACTTCCTCCCCCGGTCCTTTGGCCCATGAGGGAAGCTGGGGCAGCCAGGGGAGCACGTGCAGTATTGCCTCCTCCCTGTGGTCTCATCCCCCGGCCCCCACGCTGAGCACACCGTCTGTGTGGCAGGCTAGTCTCTGGAGCTGGTGAGGTAGCCGCGGGCACGGCTTGTCCTATAGATACTCAGGCTTCTGTCCTATAGACTTCTCAGCTCAGAGAAGGCGCCCAGGGCCCCCGATGGAATCCGACATGTGCTGGGCTCTGTCGAGACCCAGACTGCTCACCTTCCAGGTATGCCTGCGGATCAGAAGTGACACAGGTGACAGGTGTTCAGGGCCAGGTTTGCTCTGAGCCGGGAAATATTGATAATAACAAGAAGTGACCCTGAAAACAGTATTCTATACTGTGATTATTCCCCACGACCGACCTCATTTTTTAAATTACTAGCTTTACAGGAATATAACTCACATACTATAGAACTCACCCTTTTAAAGTACACAGTTCAGTGGTTTGTGAAATGTGCGGAGTTGTACAGCATCACCATTGTTTGACCCCAGGAGGTTTTATCTCCCCCTGTCCCTAGAAGCTCTGTCCCCATTAGTGGCCACTCCCCATCCCCTCTCCTCCTCACCCCCGGCCACCACTAACGTACTCTCTCTTTTCTGTGGTCTGGGTATGTCATAGAAACAGAATTGTACAATGTGTGCACTTCTGGGACCGCCTTCTCTCACCTGGCGTGTCTTCAGGGCTCTCAGGGTCCGTCTGTGCCGTCGCATGCATCAGCATGCCACTCCTTTCTGTGGCTGAGAAACACCCCGTCATGTGGACACACCACACTGTGCTTATCTTCTCATCCACTGACGGGTACTTGGGTCGTCTCCCCTTCTTAGCTATCAAGAAGAATGCTGCGATGAACATTCCCGTGCAGGTGTTTGGATGGACGCATTTTCATTTCTTTTGGGCGTATACTTGGGAGTAGAATTGAAGGTCGTCTGGTAGCTTGATGTTTATTTATTTTTTTTCAGAGACAGAGAGTCAGAGAGAGGGATAGATAGGGACAGACAGGAATGGAGAGAGATGAGAAGCATCAATCATCAGGTTTTTTTTGCGACACCTTAGTTGTTCATTGATTGCTTTCCAATATGTGCCTTGACCGCAGGCCTTCCGCAGACCGAGTAACCCCTTACTCAAGCCAGTGACCTTGGATCCAAGCTGGTGAGCTTTGCTCAAACCAGATGAGCCTGCGCTCAAGCTGGCGACCTCGGGGTCTCGAACCTGGGTCCTCTGCATCCCAGTCCGACGCTCTATCCACTGCGCCACCACCTGGTCAGGCTGGTAGCTTGATGTTTAATCATGTGGGGACGTGCCAGACTGTTTTCAAAGTGCCTGTGCCTTTTGGACCCCCCCCCCCAATAGTATTTGAAGGGTCCAATCTCTCTACAGCCTCCCCACTGGGTATTTTCTGCCTTTTCTATTTTATCCGTCCTAGCCCTAGTGGGTGTGAAGTGGTATCTCCTTGTGGTTTTAATTTGCATTTCCCTAATGACAAATGATGCTGAGCAGCTTTTCGTGTGCTTATCGGCCATTTGTATATCTTCTTTGGAGAAATGTCCATTTAAATCCTTCGCCTGCTTTTTAATTGGACTGTTTATCTTCTTAATGTTCAATTTTAAGAGTTCTTTGTACGTTCCAGATACATGATTTGCGGATATTTTCTCCCATTCTGTGGGCTTTTTACTTTCTTAGTGGTGTCCTTTGAAGCATAAGGATTTCATATTTTTATGAAATTCAGATTCATTTTTGTGACTTGTTTTTAAATGACTTGTTTTTACTTTATCTTATCTGTCCTTGCGATAAGGTCCAGATTGGGGGGGGGGCAGGGAGTATATGGGGACACAGTAAACACATCAGTGCACAGTGAATCTGTCTTCCTCTGGAGAACCAAAGAAATAGTAGGGCCAGATCTGATCCTTCAGGAATATTCCAGCCCTTCTCCCTGTTGGCGTGACAGTGTTCTTGAGTCCCTCTGTGTCCAGCACCGCAGTGGCGTCTTACACACCTGCTCTTGGGTCTTCCCGGCAGCTCCCTGAGATGGGTATCAGTGTACCCATTTTACAGATCAGGCAGCTGAGGCAAGGGGGGGAAGCGGCCAGTTTAGAACAGTGGGGGCCAATTTGAGGGGAACCCTGGAGGACCCTGCGTTGGCAGCGGTGTCCATAGGGCACCTTGCTGTGGTTCATTTTAATCAGGCCTGTGAGTGACCGTGCTGGGTCACCGGTTTTGAGCTGCGCCACCCCAATCACTATGGCCTGGCAGGGGGCACCAGTGGGGTCCAGGGGACGCTCAGGCCTGGTGGAGGGCACCGCTGAAAGGGCCCGCGAAGGCTGCTTCTAACAATGAGGCGGACAGGCGTGTTGGGTCAGGCTCCTGACGTGGAGCCCAGGTGCCCTGTGGGACACTGGGAATGTCCCAGGCAGGCGGCCCTTAGAGGGCTTTCCTTGCTGAGGGTCTGCGGGCAGGATGTTCTCTGGGCCCTCCACAGCCGCACGCCTCTCTGTTTTTATAACAATGATAGGGTAAAGCAGGGAAGTTTGTTCTTGTTAAGGGGGAAATTACCCATCAGCCCGAGTTCCTGCACAAAAGCACTCTATTCGTAGTGCTTAAAAAGTAAAGAGCTGGAATGAAAGGAAATAATAATTGCTCTAAGATCCCCTTTCTTTGGACTCCCGGCTCACAATGTCACTTCACTGGGGTGTCCCCCTCCTCAGCCAGGCAGCAGCGTGGGGGTCTGAGCCAGCCCGAGAAGGCTGCCTCTCGGCGGGGGACATTTGCGGCCTCTGGGGCAGTCAGCAGCTCCAGTCCTTGTCCCTGGCTTACAGGGAACCCCGGTTCTGCCACTTCCGGGCTGTGCATCTGTGGAGCCTCAGTTTGCCCATCCGAGTGTGGTGGTGATAACAATGATGTGCACAAGGCTCACAGCTGCCCCTCATCCTCAAAGCACTTTCACAGGTTTTGCTCTAACTGCACGCCACCCTTATAATTATTTATATAACATTTTTCTTTACACCCACCCATCTTTTAACTGAAAATAAAATGAGCTTGAAAAGGAAACTTTGTGTCAGGAATATATCCGGAAAACCAGTATTGACTTGTCATACATAAAGATGACAAATAACTGACATTGAACTCTAACTAAATACCCTTTGGCTCACTTAAGGCTCTGAGCCTGAAGCCTCTTTTCTTTGATTAAGGGAGGTTGGCAAGATGGCGGCACCACGCTGGGCCTTTCTTCTTGAGGCTGGGAGGCTTGAGGATTTCTAAGGGGTTACCTTTTTTACTGAGTGAGTCAATATTATTGATTTGTGTCCCAAACCTCCAAAGACCACCTCATCATCTTTGGGCAATGCTGGGGTAACTACCTACTTCCCGGCTATGAGGCACTCTAGAAATGCTGACTTGTTGGAAGACTGCCACCTGGAGCCAAGAGCACTGGACTAGGAGTCAGGCTTGTCTCCACGATCTCCCTTTCTGGGCTCTGCGACCTTAGGGTTGCTGACCAAGCCTTGGTCTCCAAGGAGACCCAAGGCACAGAATATGGGGGCTCAGGCCAGCCCCGCTGTTCCAAGTGCCTGCCCCCTCCTCCGTGGGGTTTGGGCTTCCAGCCACTGGCCCTGGACCCACTTTCCACCTCTGCTAAGATGGCTTGGTCCTTGTCTGTCTCCCAGCACCCAGGACAGCATTTCCGTCCTGTTGTCACTGAATCCGGTGAGCTTGGAGCCCACCTTTGCTTGAGCCCCCGAGCTGGGCTGGGAGAGCAGCTGGCTGTGCACCTTGACTCTGCCCAGTTCCAGCCACAGCACTACAAGAAGCCTGCAGGGTGGGAAGAGGCCTGAAACCTTGAGAAAGGGGCGGACTCCCTGGAGTTTTCTCAAGGGCAGGGGCGAGCAGGCAGAGGCTGGCCTTTCCTCTTCCATTTTTGGGAGCATCCGAGAGAGGAAGTCAAAACAAATAAAGCCACACTTGGGCTCACAAGCTGTCCTAGAGCAAGACAGAAGAGAGGTAGCATTTATTGAGCAACTACTGTGTGCCTGGAGCTTCATGTTCCATGCTTAACTCAAATCTCCTAACAACCAGCTGAGATGATGAGAAAAGGGGACTCGGAGAGGTAAGGTAATTGCCCAGGCACACCCAGCTAGGACCAGGGCAGGGAGCCGAACCCCAGCCCGACTCTGTCCTCACACCCGGGCCGTGGCTTTCCCGTGGGTGCAGTGAGGAGGGAGGTTGGCCAGAGGCCGTCTGGGAGGTCCCTCCCACTCGAACCATTGCTAATAATGACAAACCCTGGAGTCCCAGGAGCAGATCTCTCTCTCTGGCAAACACTGGGCTGTCTTCTCAAAAGTTAGAGACAAAATTGCCCCCAGATCAGCCTCCCAGGCGCTTCACGGACGGGTGGGCCCAGGAGGACAGGCGGGCTGGACTGAGGGTGTGCGTGCTAGGCAGTCCCTCCTGGCCCTGCCCAGCTGCTGGCCCTGAACCTGGGCGTCAGCTCCCACTCTGCACTGCGTGCTTAGCGTTTTCTCGTGTCCCGGTCTTCCTACGCAGCCCTTTAAGCGACTGTGTCATTGTCCTTCAAAGAGACATCCTTTTTTTTCTCCCCCAACCTTTCCTGGAAAACAGATTCTCTTTGCCCGAAGCCTGATTTTTTTCCAGCTCCTCCTGACGTCGTTCTGGAGACTGCGTGCCAGCTGGGGCTCCTCACGCAGGCTGAGCGTGCCCGTCTGGGTCCCGTTTCCTTTCTCGTGACCTTCCAGGTCAGAAAACTGGGCGTTCCTTTGATGCCGGTGGAGCCAGCTCTGCTCCGCCCCATCCCGTCCTGGGAGTGGATAGTGTTCCTGCCCAGATCCCCTCTCCTTGGAGTAGTGGGCCACGGGCTTCCTGAGGACGCTCCTCGCCCCCAGCTGTGCCCTGGGCAGGCAGTGACTGGTCCCTGGTGCCTCTGCTGGGCCCATTCTCTCTGTGGCCTGACAGGTGGGCCTTGGGCAGAGAGAGGCCATCATGGTGGGGGGTTGAATTTCCTGGCTTTTAGGAGATGCCTGCCCCTCCTTCACTCCCAAGCCCCATGGAATGAAATCCTCACCAGAGAAAAAAATCTCCCAAGGCCAAGATATTTCCAACACAGTTTCAAAGGGAAGACGTTTTGGACGCCGTGGAATGGGAGGGTGTTCTGGGAGATGGAAAGTTGGCTCACCGCACTCTCGCCTCTCACGCGCGAGGAATGAGGGACCACTCCCGCCGCTGTGAGCATCCCCGCACCCCAGCCCTTCGGCCCGAGTGCCACGTGAGAACGCCCTGCGTGTGGCCGCACTGACCCAGAGCAAAGCTGGCTGCACTCGAGCCACTTGCCAGAAACAGCCCACGTCTCCTGTCCCGAGAGTGGCTCCCCGCCTGCGCAAACAGCGTGTCACCTCCTGTCGCACACTTCAGCCGCGGGTCGTGACCGGGATTATCGCATTGACAGAGCCCAGCTGGCCCCCACTCCCTCCCTCTCCAGGCACGTTTCGGTTTGCTAATTATCGTTTTTGCTTTTGACGTAAACAGCCAAGGTCTGGGTCAGGGCTGCCTGTGTGTTTTCTGTTCTTTTTCATTAAAGTTGCCCAGACCTCGGGGGCCCTGGTTGGATTCTGCCAGGGCTCGAAAATGTCCTCTCCCTTCCTGACTTCTAAAAGTCCTTCATCCCGATTTCTGCAAAACCACTTGAGCAGCAAAGGAAATTCGGGTCAGAATCTTGCAAGCCCCAAACCGCTTTTCCTTCTTGAAGGGTTTTGGTTATTTCTCCAGGGCTGTGTTCTCTACTTGACTGACTTAGGGAATGTGACAGCTTGTGACCTAGGGTGGCCAGTGAGCAGGGGACACCATGGGAAAGCACTGGAAGCCCCTCAACTCAGCATCTCCTGGCCTCATGCCGCCCCCCCCCCCCGTGATCTCTGTGAGTCTGCTGTGTATGTGGGGTCCTCAAAGCCGTCTGAAACCCTGCCATCTTAAATTTGTCCAGAGAAGTATCAGTTCTTCATAGGTCTTCTCAGGTTACTTCCCGGTGCACAAATGCCAGGAGTTGAAGGAGGGAAGGGTCCTCCTGGGTCCCCATCAGCCTGAACCCCTCTCACCCTCGGCCAGGTGAGTTGGTCCATGAGGTCCTGGGGGTGGCGCTCATGACCGGCACACAGACGGGGCACCCCAGGAACCGGCGTGGCTGGCAGACCGGCTCGCCCGACCCTGGCTGGAGACGCCGCCAGCTCCGTGCTTTCTGATGGGCGGCAGCAATAGTGCCACCTGCAGGGCCGCTGGCAGAGACACTCCCAACCCTTGTGGTGTCTTCCTGGCCTGGCAGGATAACCAGCTCTCCCCAGGGTCACCCCCAAATTGGGACAAGAGGTTGTTGCCTGAAGAGCTAGGAGGTCGCAGGTGGTGGGGTGTATCCTGTCTGTAATGGAATCGTGGGCCATACAGAGGCCTCAGGCTGCCTCCCAACACAGTGTCAGGGTGCTGGCCTTCCTTGCCTGCTCCCCCAACCATGAGAAGCCCCCGCAAGCCTCACAGGCCCCTCGGACTGTGGTCTTCGGCTATTCATCCCGGGAAGGTAAAGGTGTAGGTCAGCCTCCATCTTCCTAAAGGCAATGGCCAGTGGACAGGAGGGGGCACCTGGTGTCCTTCTGGAAAAGGCCACTTGGGAGACTGAGTGCTGTTGGAGACAAGGGAAGAACCAGGTTTTGTGGGGGCTGAAGCTTAAGTAACTTGGGGAGTGTCCTCTTTCAAAAGAACAGAACTTTAGGCCCACAAGTGAGTATTTCCTGAGACTGGGCAAAGAAATCACCAAGTGATGGGAGCCGGGGAGATTCAGGTCCTTTTCCTGTGAGATCTGTGTACCGGGAGCGCTTGTGCGGAAACGCTTCCCGGGAAATGTGGCTCTCTGGCCACCTGGAGCGCTCCGGGTCCGCGAGGAGAGGGCCCCAAAGCGTCGGGCTTCCTCCGCTTCAGGGCCAAGCGCTTCTGCTGGGACGATGCCCACCCTGATGGGAAGCGGTGAGCGTCACCTTCCCTTAGAACTTAAAAAGGCACAGCGGCTTCCGGAGGGGAAGACTTGTCATTTTTCTGGCTTCTACCCCAAGGACCTGCGGTCACAGTTGCCTGTCCAGCCATGTGTCCCCACCGAGTGGGGCCGCATCTGATGCGGTACTTGGCTGTGGGGTCTGCCCATCGGGCTGACCACACAGATGCTCGGGTAGGAGTTGGGGGTGTCTGGTCGAGAGCTACAAGATACAGATGTCAGGCTCCGAGTGGCGGGCACAGTGGCCCTATGGCACGTCACTCGTGAGCATTTGGCTGGGCTGATTTATTTTTTCCCAGTGACCAGTGACCAAGAAAACAAAACCCTGCCTTTTCCCTTTGGTTCTTGTTTGGGGCTCGTGTCTGCTGCCCGGCCATGTAGACAGGGGAGCTGCCCCAGACCGACACGGCGCACGGCCGCAGCTGCTCCGCACGGCACTGAAGGTTTTGATTAAAAAGGTGGAAGAATGGCGCTTTTTCTTCCTGTCAGGCAGACCTTAAATCAACCCTCTGGTGAGGAAACCCTCTGTCCGAGGCTGCCATTCGGTAAACTCTCCTTTGTCTTGAGGTTGTGATTGTACAAACAGGTTTTGTTTCCAGCCAGGATTTAGGCTCAGAGCACTTCCCCTCCGCCCCCCCCGACGGGCCTGCTTCCTCCACCCAGTTCCGTGCCCTTCCCCTCCGCCCCCCCTCCCGACGGGCCTGCTTCCTCCACCCGGTTCCGTGCCCTTCCCCTCTGCCCCCCCTCCCGACGGGCCTGCTTCCTCCACCCGGTTCCGTGCCCTTCCCCTCCGCCCCCCCTCCCGACGGGCCTGCTTCCTTCACCCGGTTCCGTGCCCTTCCCCTCCGTCCCCCCCTCCCGACGGGCCTGCTTCCTCCACCCGGTTCCGTGCCCTTCCCCTCCGCCCCCCCTCCCGACGGGCCTGCTTCCTCCACCCGGTTCCGTGCCCTTCCCCTCCGCCCCTCCCCTCCCGACGGGCCTGCTTCCTCCACCCGGTTCCGTGCCCTTCCCCTCCGCCCCCCCTCCCGACGGGCCTGCTTCCTCCACCCGGTTCCGTGCCCTTCCCCTCCGCCCCCCCCTCCCGACGGGCCTGCTTCCTCCACCCGGTTCCGTGCCCTTCCCCTCCGCCCCCCCAATGGGCCTGCTTCCTCCACCCGGTTCCGTGCCCGCAGTCAGGGGAACCGGGCAGAGTTAGTTCACGGAACTCGGAATCAGCCAACTCGGGGGGGGAGCAAGACCCGAGGACAGAGGAAGCCCTCTGTGGCGTGGGGGAGCATTTGGAGGGTCCTCCTAGCCACCTGGCCCAACTTCTGACTTGACAGATGGTGAATTCATCTGCGTTCTTGGCATCAAGTGGTAGACACCTAATCCAGTTGCTCGAACAAAGGAGGAATGTGGTGGTGGGGGTGATCAAATGAGGTTGTGAGAGAGACGTGGCGTGTCTGGGCCGAGGAGCCCCTGGCCAATCCCAGGTTCTCACCAGCTGGCCACCCCCAAGCCTCCAGCTCACCATTTCTACCTGAGACAGGTACTCCAAGCAGTTGTAACTAAGAAAACCCTAAAGATCTCTGACTGGCCCAGTAGTCACGAAGGCAGGGGGTAGACCAGATGACCTCACGCAGGTGCTTCTGATGGACGGATCCTCTGTGGCTCTCCACCTCCCTCTCTGCCACTGTGGACGTGCCTGTGCACGCACACTTACTCCACCTACTATGTGCCGGGAGCGCCAGCAGTTCATTGCGGCAGAGCGGAGCGGAGAGATCCCAGGGTGGGGAGCCAGGCCGGCCTGGATTGGGAGGTCAGGTCCACCGTTTACTTCTGTCCTGAGCTCGTACGGGGAGCACTGGCTGACGTCCAGGGGTGTGCTGACCCTGATGAGACAGGAGTGAGCAACGCTCCTGCCCTTCAGAGAGCTTGCTGGGGCTCAGTCTCCACATCTGTGACCCTGGAACGGGCCCCACCGTACAACAGTGTTCTGGGGAGCAACAGAAGTATAAAGTTGTGGGAAAACTCAGGTCAAGGGGCATTGACTGAGAGGCTGGCCCCTCTCCCAGGCCCTACGGCCAGAGCCTGATTCCCACTCTGTCCTCGCCCGCGGCCAGGCCCTGGGGCTCTGTGGGCACAGCTTAGCACCGCTGACGCAGGTCGCCAGGTGCAGGGTCAGTGGGCGGCAGGGGTGTGGCTGTGGGGGCGCCCCTCCCCCACTCCTGTCCTAGAGGAGAGATAGGAGTGCCCTCCACCAAGAGACTGCTGTCCCTACCCTGTATGGGCAGCATGGGCAAACCCTAGGCAGCCCCGTGTTCGGAAAGTAGGGGAAACCCTGGAGCCTCTTTCTTCTACTGTCCTGCCTCTCCCCTGCTCAGCTGTTCCTGAGAGCCGAGTCCATCCACGCTGGGAAATTGCAAATAGTTTACATGGGGAATGTCAGCTGCCCACATATGAAAATACACACATCATTAAGCCCTAAGTGCTTGCGTCTGGAGATAGAGAGGACATTCTCCTGGGCTGACCTTTTGTTCACTGATGGAACCACTGCTAATGAGCGCGGAGCCCCTCATTGGGATGTTTTCATATGTTGAAGTAAAGCATATGTTGGCCATTAGCCGGGCGGGGGTGGGGTGGGGTGACCACACTATACAAACAGCATTTGCCAAAACAGGCAGAGTCCACTGAACCTTATTCTTCAGCCCCCGGGGGCCTCCAAGGAGAGCCTGCTCCTCAAGGGTAAAGTCACTTCCTCCTCACGCTATCTGAGAAGGACGGTGGCATTCTTAGAGGACGTGAGGATGTTTGGGGAGAAGGCTCTCTGACCGGATTGCCTGGGTTTGAATCCCATCTTCATTCCCATCCTAGCTGAGTGACCTTGGGCATGGCTTAACTTTCCTGAGCCTGCCTCTGCATCTGTAAAATGGAGATGATAATAATAATAAACCAATCTTGAGAAGATTAAAAAAAGATAACCTGTATCACGTTCCTAGGATTTAACACACAGTAGGTGCTCAGGAAACGGCAATGATCATGATGAGGGCAGTCCCGGGAGGTGGCGTTGGGTGGGAGGCCCCGCCTGCTCACAGAAGCATCTTGGATGAGGTTGTATTGGAAGTGGGTCCTGAAGACTGGGTGGGCTTTGGACGTGCAATGATGGGGCGGGAAGGGCTCCTTCCAAGAGAACAAGCAAAGGCCCAGGGGCTGCCATGCCGGGGCCCATCCAGAAACAGCGACATGCAGTGAGAGCAGCAGCCAGCAGAGGGCAGGAGCGGGGCAGGTGGAGAAGGGTGGGAGGGGCTGGGCCCACGGAGGCATGTGCTGTGCGGTGCCAGAGAAACTCTCTTGGGGGCCATCGTGTCAGTGCCAGAGAAGGTACAGAGACCCATGAGGGGCCCACTGAGTGGTGCAGCGAGAGAGAGGAATCCTTGGAACCAGGCAGGGAGGTGGGGTGGAGAGGAGGGCCAGGTGGGAGAGGCACCAAGGCTGAGGTCGCCGTGTGTGCATGTCCCCGTCTGTGAGATGGGGACAGGCTGGTGTGAGTAGGGCCAGTGTGGCCAGCTATGTCCTTCCCCTAGAGCTGGCTCAGGACAGCTGGTGGAGCCATGAAGCGCGAAACCGCCACCCAGCTGAGGCCTGCCATGTAGCCCCTCGGGGGTTGATCTTGGCTCCACTTTGGGCCAGCAGTGTGACCGTGAAGGGGTCCTGTCCCTTCTTGGTCTTTTCTGTCCATTCCCCGTCTGTGCCCGGGTAGGTTGAACCAGCTGGGCCCTGAGGGGTCTCCCAGGACAGCCCTCTGCCATACCCTCCCGCTGCTGCATCTGGGGTCCTGAGTCTGAACAAGCAGAGGATGTGTGTTTGCAGAACGGCTAAGGGTGACACCGGGCGCTGACTTCAGGATTATTGATAGCTACTGAGGAGGGGGGTGGTCTCGAAGAGCCAGTCACAGTGCCTCCAGCCCTGGGTGGCCCCAAGGACATCGGCCACATGCACTCGATCCCACTGCCACGCTGACATCTTGAAACGAGACTTTAAGGCCAGGAGATCTTTGGGTACCAGGTCCTCAGACATGTGGGTTTTCTCACTGATGCAGGAGATGATGTCTCTTCCCCGTGCCAGTCATCACGGTGCAGAGGGGACAGCAGTGCCCACAGAGAGCAGGCGCAGTGCTGGGGCAGGTGTGGCAGGGCCCGTGAGAAGCCACCCTTGGGGCTGATGATTCAGCAGTCAGGGAAACCAGCTTCCCAAGAGACAGCAGCCTGTGCCAGCCAGTCCTCCTCTCTGAGCCACAGCCCCCGCCGCTCCCTGCCCAGTCCGGTCCCCGGGCCTCAGTGGGCAGTCCCTTACCCTTGAGTACATCGGACCTCTCCCTCGTGGTCCTCTCTCGCCTTCCCTCTCCAGGGCTCCCTCCCAGCTGAGCTCTCATTTTTTCCCCTCCACTGCTTTTACAAAGACTGCGCTCCTCAGGCCTGAGATAAATCACTGGGTCATTATTTCCCGTGTGCCACCTGGTCTCCGAGTCCTGAGGGCTGGTCTACCTGTGGGTGTCGTGCAGTGAAACACAGGGAGCAGGAGCTCAACAGCGCCACCTTGTGGAGTGATGACTCACTGGCCGAGGTTGGATGACCCGGCGGGTGTTGGCAGCCTCCAGCAGGGAAACCCTGTCCCCATCCTTCTTCCAGTCCAGAAGCCACACCACCAAGACCTAATTCCACACACTTCAAAGGGGCCTGGGCGCCTAAGTTGACACTGTCCTATTAAAGCAAACCCTGCAGGCTGGAGCTGCTTGAGGAGACCATCTAGTGACCAAAGAAGTAAGTGTCACTTCAAAGCACTGCTGCCCTGAGGGGGCCCGGGACTCAGGCAGAATTTTATGAGAGACCTCACTGTCCATGTCTAAGGGCCTTGAGGCCCTTTATGGTTGGCTAGACATCAGGGAGACCTCTTTGACATGGAGGAGGATAGCGCCCATCCATCCTGCCCACCCTGATGATCAGCTCCACCTCGGTCCCGGCTTCTGGCACTGGCAAGTGGGAGGCGCTGGGGACACAGCCCACTGCGGACAGTCCCTGATAGAAGGAGCCACAGAGCTGCCCAGCCAGAGCTCTCCTGGAGGCGGAAGGGACTGGCTTGTGGGAAGGAGATCTGAAACTGCATAGAACTCTCACTCAGCTGCAGGGGGACTGTGGTTGCTGGGACCTCGGAGCCTTTTCTTCTGTGATGGGGCCACACACTGCAGCAGCCAGGGAGAGCCCCGAACAGCCTCCCTCCGAAACTCACTGCCCTGGCTGGGAGGGCAAGGACCAGACGCCCACTGCTTCCACGGGTGCCAATAGCGAGCAGCCACAGCGGTGCCCACTGAGTGGCTGCTCCGCTCACCGCCTGGCACATCTGGCTCTCAGTGTGGACTTGAGCTGCCCAGCAGCTTCTTGTTCCCTTCTTACTAGCAAAGGTGTCGTTCCCTGGAGTCACTTGAAAGGGGGTTTAGTTGGAATCCCTTAATCTCTGTGTGTTGAGCCAATGACTGAGTTTAAACCTGTGGTTGTTAAACTAAACCCATTTCAACTTGCTCGTTAGTTCCCATCAGGGCTCAGACTGGTGGGCTGTATCCCCAGCTCCTCCTGCCAGCCAGTGCCAGAAACCAGGACCGGTGTGGCTGACAAGGCGGCCCAGGGGTCTGTCCTTGCCTGCAGGCAGAGGGGGGCATGAGGGGTGGGAGGTCTGAGGCCAAATTCAGCTCTGCCTCTGACCCCGGCTTCCTTTCCCAGAGGACCCCACCCCGTCAATATCTCCTCGCATCTGAGCCCCCGGGCTCTTTACCCTGAGCCTTGTCGTCTTCCAAGTGAGCTCTTCCTGCTTCTGCCCGAGGGCAAGGGCCTCAGGGTGTCCTGGTCACCCTGGGGCCAAGGCCACCCCTCAGAGGCCCCCTGGGCGGTGGGAGTGGGTGAGTGGAGTCCAGGTGACCCTGACACCCTACCACCTCCAACCAGACTTATTCTTGACCCATTCAACATGGGTTCAAATCCCCTCTCTTCTACTTGGTGATTTTGGGCAAATGACTTCACCTTTCTGAACCTTGGCCTCCTCGTCTGTGAGGTGATCATCATAGTGGCGTCCCCTTCCTAGAGCCACAGTGGCAAGTAAGTGAAATCGTGCCCGTGAGGTGTTTCACGCAGTGCCTGTCCAGGGCTGGCCTCAGTGTAGGTAAGCCGTTAGTGTCCATTATATTATTTCTTTTGGTTTTATTTCATTTGGGCAAGGAGAAAAGAAGCTCTGCTGCTAAAAAATAAAAAAGGGTTTGAGAGCCATGGAGTTCCAACCAGCCCACTCTATACCTCACCACATGTAGCCAAGAAAAGGGAAAGACTTTTTGCTAGGATCTTACCTTGTCTCATGCATGTCTTACTGGAGAACAAGTGCTTTGAGGTCAAGGACCACGCTGGCTTCACCTTTGAACCACCCCCCCGCCCCCTCCCACTGTGCCCAGCACCAGGCTGGGCTGACGGTGGGTAAGGGTGTGTCCTCCCTGGGTAAAGTCTGATGGCAAAGTAGTGCCACCCACCCAGCATCTCTGCCTGGTCTTGGCTTACTGCCCCCAGGTTCCAGGCATATCCTGGCACAGCACACGGTATCCTCTGTCTTATTAGCAAATACGCAGCAGGTGCCGATTCTGGGCCAGCCGCCCGGCCCTCCTGCAAGCCAAGGTCCCCCGGGCACACAGCTCTCTTCCTGATGTGAATGTGCACGTGGCCTCGGGGTTTGTTCTGATATTCCATTGCTCTGGGGTAGCCTGGAGTCATTGATCCCCAATAGACTCGGCTGCCAGAATCCCCCCAAAAGTTCCCCAAGTCTTAGATGCAAAAAACTCCCAACCAAACCATCAATTCCCAAGTTGCTAAGGACCGCAGGGCATCTCTGGAGGAGCTCCTTCCTGTTACCTGGGAGGAGATGGAAGTCCAAGATGGCAAGGGTGGAGGTCAGACCAGAGCTCGGGCTCCGGCAGCCAACCCTGCTGGTGGCTCTTCTGTGGTCTCATTACGTTGTTGGCGTGGGACGGAGGGGTGGGCCAGGGCCCAGTGGAGGGAAGGTGGGAGGGAGTCGCCACCACTCAAGACTGGTGACAGCAGCCATCCGGGAGATGCTCTGAGATGCATGGTGTAACTTGTCTGCACCGGGCATATGGGCGGCAGTGACCATAGCAGCGGCTCCCCCCACTCCAGCCCCAGGGGGCGGGGCTGGGAGAGGAAGAAGGAAGGGATGTGGGCATTCAGAACAGCGGGGAATACACAGTGAGCCGCCGGTTCCATTCACCAGGGCCGTGTCAGGCTGCTCCACTGCTGCCCGACACCGCCCAATGGGCTTAGCCCAGCCGTCAGCCTCCCGGGCGCATTTCCATAGCTGGGAAGAGAAAGCTAGCCTTTCAGATTTCAGCATCTTTGCGAAAGATGCGCCCACGCCCTTCTTTCTGAGCCTGTTATTTATTAAAAAGCCACCTTGGGGCCCAGCAGGTGACTGAACAGCTGGCGGAGCGTGGCTGGTGGGGGGAGGGGACGGGTGTGGGCGGGGCTGCCTTCCCAGAGGTGGCGCTGCCCCTGGGCAGGACGAAGAAAATGGAGCTGTCCTTCAACTTGAAGTGTTCGGATCAGACAGCTCCACTGGGGAGGAGGGCGCAAGGACAGTGGTGACAATTATTGCACGCTTTCTACTGCGTGCCAGGATCTGGGCCAAGGCATGCCCCAGAGGGTTCCTTGATTCCTTCTGGGAGAGGCTGTTAATTCTGATCATCTTCCTGGAACGGCTGAGCAGTCAAGGCCAGGGTCCCGCAGCCACAAGTAGCAGGTGTGGGCTGCGGACCCTGGTTTGTCAATGCTGATGCTGCAAATCCTAGAGCTGCTGAGCTCCCGTGCCGGCTGCTGTGTCGTCCTGTCTACAGGCCCTTTACACCCCCTCCCCACCATCTTGCACGTGGCTTTGAGGCTGAGCAGGGTGCACCTCGAGCCAGCCCTCTGAGGAGCCAGCCCGCGAGGCTGGGGATCATTGACAAGCTCGGGGGCCGGGGGGGGGGTCGCTGATGAGCTGGACTTCGCTGCACAGCTGCTCACATCTGAGCACTCACATGCTCATTTGGTTCTGGCCACAGGCCCAGGACACAAGGCATCATCATCGACATTCTGCCGATGAGGGTGGTGATGCTCAAAGGAGCCATGTGACCTTCATTAAGGTCACACCAGCTGAACGTGGCAGAGCAGAAAGCTGACCTGACATGTGGGCTCACTTGCCGCATTCCCGCCCAGCCACCTCCCTGCACCACTGGACAGTGTGCGGGAGGCCGGGCGCACCGTGGGCAGAGGACACGCCCATGCCCTGCCCCGCCCCGCCCCTGTGGGGGTCTCCGGCCACCCTGCATCCCCCCCCCACCCGCCTTGCACTGATCACCTCCTCTTCCCTCCAGTCTCCAGTTTTCATCGCCCAAGTGGGCCGGGACCTGGTCTCCCAGACGGAGGAGAAGCTCCTTCAGAAGCCCTGCAAAGAGCTCTTTTCCGCGTGTGCACAGTAAGTGCTCCGGCGGCCTGGCCTCCTGGGCAGCCGGCCCCCTTCCCCGGGCCAGGCGTCAGCCCCTCGGCCCCTCTGGTAGCCACACGCCCGGATGGCTGGGGGCTGCCTCTTGCTTCCACCTGGACCCTGGGCAGTGGGGCAGGTCTTCCTGGCCAAGGGCCCCGCCGAGCCACCCAGATGTTTGTGTACTCCTTAAGAGGGAAAGATACCAGCGGGCTGAGTCCAAAGCAAACATCTGCTTCAAAGGGTGTTGAAAGCAGTGGCTCTCCAGGCTGCTGAGACCGAGGAATGTGCAAAAATCTGCCCCAGTCTGGGTGGTTTGGAAATCCTCCCCGGGCTCCCAGCCCCCACCACTGCCACCAACCGGAGCAGGGTGGCACTGCTGCGGGCTGCTGTCCTGCCACACCCCTCACCTCTGCAGGCCAGATGGTGACCCTGATGGGATAGGAGGCGAGTCTGTGGCTGTAGCGTCAGCCCTGTACCGGTGCACGCCCACCCCACCCCCACGCTACGAGGGCCTAATGCACATACATTCATGAGCCCGCACACGCCGCTCCCCGTAAGCTGATGCGTGTGCATCAGAGGCATCCAGGCCAGGTCACCCCACACAGCTGACGAGTGGGGCTTGCTGTGGCCTTGTCAGCCCTTGCACCACAGACATGACCATGGTGAGGGGACCCGGTTCCGGCTCTCATGGAGCTTACTGCCGGTGGGGAGAACCAGAAAGCCCGCAGTCCTGTGCTCCCATGCACTTCGGGGGGCCAGCGTGGGGCCCAGCTCTGTGTTAGGTGCCAAACAGCAGAGACCCCGCCTCCAAAGAAACCCACCTGGTCGCTGCCATCTCGGAGCTGGAGCCAGCCAGGGGTCAGGGCTGACAGAGGGTTGAGGCTCCTGTGCTGTCCCCCTGAGGGAGTGGCCGTCCTGGCCCCCAGGCCAGCCCCGGTTTCCAGCTATGCCAGGACACATGCCCCGGCTCCGCACTCCCCTCCCTTCTGGGTCTGGCCTGGGACCAGGTCCGCAGTAGGTGACCAGTAAACTTTGCTGTAGGAATCAGTGTCTCCCTGTGGCTTTGCTGGTCCTGGACCAAACCCAGAGCCTGGGCCCTCAGGGCTGCGTCCCTACTCTGCCCCCACCACTCACTCTCACGGGGTTCCTCCCCCTCCCCTGCACCCAATTAAGTGCCTCTGTTGTCATTTCAGCTCCTGTCCCTTCAACAGAGAGACCTCCCCGACCCCCCCACCTCACTTAACTCTAGTTCATAACACATCCCTGGGGCATTTATTTAATGTTTGTGATTTCCCGCTGTGAAGTTCCCGATCACGATGCTGCCTGCAGGGGAGGGGGAGGACACGGGGGGGGGGCCCTCACTGCTGTGCCCCAGGCCTGCAGTATGCCCGTCAGTGCCTGTCTGCGGGCTAGAACATGGGGCCTCTGGCACCTGTGTGTTTGTATCTCCAGAGTCTGAAGTGGGCGAGGCTGGGCGCGGACCTGCTGGACCTGGCTCTGCCCACCTGCCCCGAGGCCAGGGTTGTAAACCGTTTCTCTCTGCCCTCCGTCTGGGCTAGGTCTGTCCACGACTACCTGAGCGGCGGGCCCTTCCATGAGTATCTGGACAGCATGTATTTCGACCGCTTTCTCCAGTGGAAGTGGCTGGAAAGGTGAGTGCTCCTTTGGCACTCCGCACTCATGAGTGTGCCAGTGTGTGTACGGGGGGCGGGGGGTAGGTTTTCACCTGAGACGTCATAGGAAAATCAGCTACCTCCATGGGCTGATGGTTCCTTCTCTTATGAATTAAGTTCCCGTGTGTTCTTCTAGACGAGCTCTGTGCTCATTAACGTGTGCTTACACCCACGCTCACCCACTCATGCACACAGACTCATAGCGTCTTGGCTTCTTCTTCTCCTTTTCTTTTTTCTTTTTTTGTCCTTGGGCATCCCTCCTCCACAGCAGATAGAGCTGTCCTCTTCTTGAATGAGCTGCACATCCCTTACTTGACCTCACCTCTGTTGAGGGACGTGGGGCTTGCTCTCAGTTTTATGTGCAGCCTTCCCTAAGTAATGCAGCTTGGTACATATATCTTCATGTACTTTTGCCAAGTACAGCTGTGGAAATTCCCAGCACAGAGGGGTTTTGGGGTCAAAAGCACCCGTTTTAAACTGCGAGGGACAGAGCCAAGTTGCCCTCCCAAACAGCTGTCCCCAGTTCCCAGTCTCGCCTGTCCTGGGGCCGGCTGCCCTCCGTGTTCCTGTCCAGCAGGGAGCTTTCTCCCAGTTTCTCCTTCACCTGCAATGACAGATGAGACAGAGGGTATCATCATGGTGTGTTTGCTGCCGTGTTCTCTGCAAAGTGCTCTCACACGTCGGTGACTCGTCCGGGCAGATGTGACTGATGAGGGAAGAGGGGGTAGAGGACAGCCAAGGGGGGCCCTGGCCCTGGCCCCCTAGCTCATTGCTCCCCTAGCTCACAGTGTGGCGGGGTTTGCAGGGCAGGGTGATGCCTCTGTTAGATCCTCGCTGAGCTGAGCTGGTGGATGTGGGTGGGGCCGTCCCCTTCTGCAGCCCAGAGTTCCCCAGATCCCGGGGGCCTGGCGCTCATGGCCGTCTGGGCTCGCCGTGGTCACAGAGGCTGGGCACGTGCGCAAACACCTTTGCTGGCCGAGTCCCTCAGGAAACTACGGGACAGAACCCACTAGGAACTCCATTTATGGCCCTTCCCTGCGCACTTCCAGAAGCCCAGTGGAGAACACTGTGCTCATCAGCCATGGGGGGGCATTCCTCTCCCCCCAACCAAGGGGGATGGCAGTGAGCAGTGGACCGCCTTCTGTTAGCCCAGGGACCGCCGCTGGTCACCGTGCAGCTGCACGCCATGGCCACAAGGGGGCACCGAGGAGTGAATGGCTGGGCTGATCTCCGGACGGACGGCCGCGGTTATGGAGCCCACAGCCTGCAGCTGAGCCCCAGCTCGACCTCCAGAGGGGCCTCGCCACACCTCGGTTTCCTCAGCTTTAAGCGGAGACAATAACTCCCCTCCTCGGAGGCTTGGGGTGAAGATGAGGGGAGGCCGGCACAGCACATGCCCGGGACAAGGCAAGAACTCAACAGAGGTCAGCCGCTGGGCCCCAGCTGGGGAGCCGCTGAATCCAGTTGTGGTCATCTCGCCAGCATCGGCATCGGCGTCAGCGTCAGCGTGGCCATCATCCTCGTGCGCCTGGTGCTGGAAGGAGCAGCTAGCTAACCCCAGTGGAGGTCCAGTCTGGTTCCGACGGTCATGGGGTAGTGGTGGGCTGTGTTCATCGAGCCCCACGCTGGGCCCTGCACTGTGGAACCCATGACCCCACTCCCCCGTGTTGCACTGTGGGGCCAGTGCACTGATCACGGGCTCCACAGCAGGCGGCCCGGACTCCACTTCCAACCCCGCCACTTGTCAGCCGTGACCTGGGACAACTCATTTCCCGTCTCAGAGCCTAAGAGCCCTCACCTGCAGAGCAGTAGTCTCCCCTCAAGGCTGGTGTGAGGATTACACGCTACGTGGTGCGCCCCATTTCCACAGAGCCCGTCAGAGGGGCCTGTGTCCTTTGTTCCTAGGATTCCAGTAATGACATCTGACACCCGGCAGCCTTCAGAAAGCCTTTGGATGCAAACGCTGTTTCAGTATCTCCATTTTATTGAAGAGGCAAAGTTCAGAGAGGTTGATGGCTTGGCCCCAGGTCACACAGCAAGGGCCTGGCAAAACTGGACCCCTCACTCCAGGTCCCTCACTCCAGTCCTTCACCCTGAGTCTACCCAGCACTCCGTTCCAACAGAACCTTTAGCTGCGGCCACAGACCCTTCACTCGTCTGTACCAGGCTCCTGGAGCAGAGAAACGGACTTTTTACATCTGAGAAGTTAAGGCCTTTTGCATTAAAGTTGCTGAAGCCAGTAGGGCAGGGGCCTAGCCTAGAAATGTCCTAAATGAGTGACAACACACTGCCTTCCCTCTCTCCTTTTACTTATTTTATTTATCTTTGGTTCCTCTGCTACCAAGATCACAGCCCCTTAGTGCTATACTGTTGAAATGTTAAAGGGCTTTTTCCCCTCCCAAGGTTAACCAAGAAATTCCACGGAAATTGTATTACACTCACTTCCCCTAGCAGAGGAGTTCTGCGGTAATGTCAACCGACTGTTTGTTCTCCACGTATCATAAACTGTTGGGCCCCGACGCCTTCATGTGGTTTCGAGGGCGGCTGTAGGAAACGCTCCCTGGGCGTGTGGCGGACGCAGGCACGTGGCCGGTGTCTCCAGGGCCCTGGCCGCCCACGTGCGGAAGGAAGCTACCGATTAGGAGAGCCCTGCAGAGGGGCAGCCCTGTGTGCCGAGGGCAGGGGGCCAGGGAGTGGGCAGGGGCCCTGGGGCTTCAGGGCCGTCCTGTGAGGACAGCCGTGGGGTTTCTGGTAAAACCCAATCCTCTTCAGGGCCTGGCGGCCAGGAGAGCTCCCACAGTCGAGTCATTCAGGAGCTGCTGGGGGACCGGAGGCTCACGTCTGTCCTGAGCGGACCCTGCTCTTCAGCCCAGTTCAGTCTCCCTCCAGCGGCCTCCGGCGGACTCGGGTGCAGGGAGGGGGGATGGGCAGAAGTAGCCCTGCAGTTCCCAGAGCCAGTCTTAACATCTAGCTGACTGCGGAACATTCACGCCCCAGCTGACGGATATTTAGATCGTTTCCCTGTGTGGGCTATTGTGGATAACGCTGCAGTGAAGGCGGAGTCAAATATGGTGTGCACACACGCACACACACACAGTGGAATACTACTCAGCCTTTAAAAAAGGAAGAAAATCCTGCCATTTCATGACAACGTGGATGCACTTGGAGGGCACGTGCTAAGTGAGATAAGTCAGACACGAGAGACAGATACCGCATGGCCTCACTGATAGGTGGAACCTAAAATAGTCACACTCACAGAAGCAGAGAGTAGAATGCTGGCCCCCGGGAGTGGGCAGTGGTGGGGGGTGATGGTCAAAGGTGCAAACCTTCAGTCACGCCGATGGATGAGTTCTGGGGACCCTAATGCACATGGTGACCGTAGTTATCGAACACTGTATTATGTGCTTAAAATTTGCTAAGCGGATAAATGCTAAGTGTTCTCACTAGAAAGGGAGAGAGAGGGGGAGAGAAGGAAGGCAGGTGGGAGGGAGGAAGGAAAAGAAAAGGAGAAGGAGAGAAGAAGGGAGAGGTAACTGAGGTGGTAGAATGTTAGCTTGATTGTAGTGATCACTTCAGGGAAAAACAACAACAACCCTGACTATTCATAGCCAAACAGGCCCTCAAAGGAAAAGACAAGCTGTCCACAGCACAGAGCCTTTGCGGCGACTAGAGGACCATCTGTGTCTTTACTCCGAGACGTCCCACCCTCGCCTCCTGGTCACAGGTTCTGTCTGGTTAGACAGGAGGTGTAGCTCTGGCTGATTAAAACGGGCCGTCGGGAGACACTGAGCGCTATGACTTCATAAATCCCGCCTGGCAGACAGGACCTCCCAGTGTCGGAGCTCTGGGGAAACCCAGAGCAGGGGCCCTCGGGTGGGAAGGCAGGGGTGGCTCTCCTGCTGGCAAGGCTGAGCCCCGCAGGTGTGGGGAGGGCCGAGGTCTCCGCATGTCCTGTCTCCCCCGGGACACTGACCGCTGCGGCTGCGGCCCCTCCCACACCCTCCCCCTGCACAGGCTCACAGCTTCCTGCTGGGTTTAGCACCTGATCTGCGTTCAGGGGAGTGAGAGGGGAACCGGGGAGGCCGCCTGGTGGGTGAGGCCGCTTCGGCTCTCATTTCTCAAGCCTCCCGCCCACTGCTGCTCTCCCAGGCTGCAGGGCACCAAGGGCAGGTGGCCCGGGATTTGAACGCCCAGCCCCAGAGGGAGCCCTGCAGGGTCCCCTCCACAGCGATAATTCCCGGGGGTCTGCGGGGTGTGGAACTGCGCCCTGCACCGGCCACTCCACTGCTGCCATTGTCTAGTGCGCGTGGATTATACATCTTAATGCCATGTTTCTTGCTTTATTCCAGGCAACCAGTAACCAAAAACACTTTCAGGCAGTACCGAGTACTGGGAAAAGGAGGCTTTGGGGAGGTGAGTAGACAGCTGTTTCCAGGTGACGGGCCCCGTACTCCAGTCACCTCTCCTGTCCCTTCCGGGTCTGCCCGCAGTGTTCCTGCTCTTGCTCAGTCGAGGCCCCAGGTGGAGAGGAAGGGAGGCTCAGGGCTGGGGGAGGTCAGATGTGTCTGAAGGGGGAGGGAGGCGTGGAGCAGCCCTCGCTGTGCGGTGGGTAGAGGTGCTGGTGGAGGCAGCCTGGGCAGGGTGCAGGGCTGGACAGGAGACATGGGCGCTCTTGGCTGTGTTCGGAGGGATGAGGACGGGCCCGAGGGGCTCAGCGCCTCGGCCAGATGACGCTGTTACTAGGCGCTGCTGGGCTGACACTCCCAGCAGTGGGGCAGGCCTGTGGCTCACTGTACAGATGAGGAAAGGTGATCACGACTAAGAATGGTCAGGTGACCCAGCCAAGGGCACACAGTCTATAGGGGGCAGAATTAAGGCTCGAACCCAAAGGCCCTGTTTCCCGTTCCTCTGATTTACAAACTCATGGTTCCCAGGGGTCTTGCATCGCTGACCCCAACAGGCACCTTCCACCTGCAGCTGTCCTCGACAGGCCCCAGGCAGCCGTGGCTGCGTCTGGCTGGGAGCTTAGACGGAAAAGCCCGTTGCCTCGGAGAGGGGCGGGGCTCTCGGCCTCGGTGGTCATCTGAGCGTTGGTGTGAATGGCTCACTCTGCAGCTCTCAGAACTGGGAGCCACTGGAGGGGAAAGGAGGGAGGGCACTGGAGCCACGTCCCGAGGGGGTCCCGGCGCAGCCATGGGTCCAGGCCAGGCGTGCTGGCTCCGGCTCCATCAGTCCCCAACCCTGCAACCCAGCGCCCTGGCCCCGGAGGAGGTCCGGCCGGCTCGTGTCCCACCCACCCACCCCCGGCTCCTTTCCGCCCCACAGGTCTGCGCCTGCCAGGTCCGGGCCACGGGGAAGATGTACGCCTGCAAGCGGCTGGAGAAGAAGCGGATCAAGAAGAGGAAAGGGGAGTCCATGGCGCTCAACGAGAAGCAGATCCTGGAGAAGGTCAACAGCAGGTTTGTGGTGAGTGTTCGGGGCGGGTGACGGCACGGCCTCTGCTGACCGGGGCTTTCATCCCTTGGGAAGTGGGTGGTCGTCCAGTGTGGCCACTCCCCAGCCCTGGGCCGTGGACTGCAATGAGAGTGCCTGCAGAAAGGCAGCCAGACGGCCCCTCCATGCCAAGGCACCGTGGGGTCAACTAGCTGACTCCGTCCTGTCGTTTGAGTTAGCTCACCCCCTGGCCCGTGTGTGGGACCAAGGCCTCTCTGTTCTGCACGACCACCTTGTAAATGCTTCAGTGGACAAAAGCCCACCCCGGTTCCACCCAGGGGGCTCCATGTCCACAGACCCTGTGGGCCAGCTCCCTCCTGGTGGACACTTCAGTGCCATATCCTGAAGGCACCATCTTGTGTATCGCTGCGCTGCGTTCTGCTGAAGTAACAAATTCACCCCAGCTCACAGTAGCTGAGAACAGCAAAGACTGCTCTGTCCCTCACCTAGAGTCCAGTCAGCTCAGGCTCCCTCCTCCACCTCACCACCACCATCTGCAATCACGGAAGTGTGCGCAAGGGGCGGGCACAGGGGCTGTCCCAGCAGTGATGCTCCTCGCTTCCACCCACCATCCATTGGCCAGAAATACAGTGTGTCTGTAAAATCATGGTGCACTTTTGACTGGTCACAGGAAAGCAACAAAAGACAATAGAAATGTGAAATCTGCACCAAATAAAAGGAAAACTCTCCCAGTTTCATACCTATTCAGTGCAGTTCGATGTGGGCTCACGCACAGATTTTTTAGGGCTCCTTAGGTAGCTATCCCATATAGCCTCTACAGACTCGTCACTGACTGATGGCCTACCAGAATGGGGTTTCTCCACCAAACTGCCGGTTTCCTTCAACTGCTTATCCCACCAAGTAATGTTATTCCTATGTGGTGGCGCTTCATTATAAACGCACCGATATTCACGTTGCACTTTGGTCATGGATTTGAATTTAGCGAGCCACAGAACACACTGAACTTTCCTCTGTACCGTCCACATCTCGACTGGCATGGCCGTGGGCTGCTCTGCTGTATACACGGTGTTACGTCATCATCTGCGCATGCACACATGCTGCCACATCATCCTACAGAAACTGGGAGGGTTTTCCTTTTATTTGGTGCAGATTTCACATTTCTATCGTCTTTTGTTGCTTTCCTGTGACCGGTCAAAAGTGCACCATGACTTTACGGACACACTGTAGTCACTGCAAGGGACTGGCCAGCTGCAGGGCAGTGTGGAGGAGTGCGTAGATACTCGGTCAGCTCTAAATGTCCCTGCCACACGTCCTTATAAAAAACAATATACGGACAAGGTAAAAACTCCAACAGCACAGACGGACACAAAACAAAAACAGAAGCCTCCCTCTGTGTGTAACCATTCCAACACGTTCGATTCATTATTTTTAGCCAATGGGATCTTACTAGACATCTTATGATGCAATGTCTTATTCCCTTTAAAATGTAGATCTTTTTTTATATCCAGACCTATAGCTGCACCTTTTTTTAAAAAAACCGCATCCTTCCCTTGATGTACAAGGAAGAGAGCAACCCTAAGCTGGGCGGCCACGCCGAGAGCAGACGAGGCTGGTGTCCGCCCCTGAACATCCCTCTGGCGTGTGTCTGTGAATGTGTCCGTAGGCGGTGTCCGCCCCTGAACATCCCTCTGGCGTGTGTCTGTGAATGTGTCCGTAGGCTGTGTCCGCCCCTGAACATCCCTCTGGCGTGTGTCTGTGAATGTGTCCGTAGGCTGTGTCCGCCCCTGAACATCCCTCTGGCGTGTGTCTGTGAATGTGTCCGTAGGCTGTGTCCGCCCCTGAACATCCCTCTGGCGTGTGTCTGTGAATGTGTCCGTAGGCGGTGTCCGCCCCTGAACATCCCTCTGGCGTGTGTCTGTGAATGTGTCCGTAGGCTGTGTCCGCCCCTGAACATCCCTCTGGCGTGTGTCTGTGAATGTGTCCGTAGGCGGTGTCCGCCCCTGAACATCCCTCTGGCGTGTGTCTGTGAATGTGTCCCTAGGCTGTGTCCGCCCTGAACATCCCTCTGGCGTGTGTCTGTGAATGTGTCCGTAGGCTGTGTCCGCCCCTGAACATCCCTCTGGCATGTGTCTGTGAATGTGTCCGTAGGCTGTGTCCGCCCCTGAACATCCCTCTGGCGTGTGTCTGTGAATGTGTCCCTAGGCTGTGTCCGCCCTGAACACCCCTCTGGCGTGTGTCTGTGAATGTGTCCGCAGGCTGTGTCCGCCCCTGAACACCCCTCTGGCGTGTGTCTGTGAATGTGTCCGTAGGCTGTGTCCGCCCCTGAACACCCCTCTGGCGTGTGTCTGTGAATGTGTCCGTAGGCTGTGTCCGCCCTGAACACCCCTCTGGCGTGTGTCTGTGAATGTGTCCGTAGGCTGTGTCCGCCCCTGAACATCCCTCTGGCGTGTGTCTGTGAATGTGTCCGTAGGCTGTGTCCGCCCCTGAACATCCCTCTGGCATGTGTCTGTGAATGTGTCCGTAGGCTGTGTCCGCCCTGAACACCCCTCTGGCGTGTGTCTGTGAATGTGTCCGTAGGCTGTGTCCGCCCCTGAACACCCCTCTGGCGTGTGTCTGTGAATGTGTCCGTAGGCTGTGTCCGCCCCTGAACACCCCTCTGGCGTGTGTCTGTGAATGTGTCCGTAGGCTGTGTCCGCCCCTGAACATCCCTCTGGCGTGTGTCTGTGAATGTGTCCGTAGGCTGTGTCCGCCCCTGAACACCCCTCTGGCGTGTGTCTGTGAATGTGTCCGTAGGCTGTGTCCGCCCCTGAACACCCCTCTGGCGTGTGTCTGTGAATGTGTCCGTAGGCTGTGTCCGCCCCTGAACACCCCTCTGGCGTGTGTCTGTGAATGTGTCCGTAGGCTGTGTCCGCCCTGAACACCCCTCTGGCGTGTGTCTGTGAATGTGTCCGTAGGCTGTGTCCGCCCCTGAACACCCCTCTGGCGTGTGTCTGTGAATGTGTCCGTAGGCTGTGTCCGCCCTGAACACCCCTCTGGCGTGTGTCTGTGAATGTGTCCGTAGGCTGTGTTCCTTGGCGAAGAAAGTGCTGTGTCAGAGGGTGTGTGCACTTTCCACTTGGTAGCTGTTCCCAAATGGCTCTCTGTGAAGGTTGCCCCCATTAAATGACCAGCTGTGTGAGAGCAAGAGATGCTATCAGCCTAGCGCCTCCATCATTCCCCAGAGAGGGGGTGGTTTTATAAGGTGACGCTCAAAGGGGACAGAAATGTGCGTCTCTGGGTCCTGTCCCAGGTTGTCCCCACTGCCAGCCCCACCCACGGGGATGTGCCATGTGGGAGGCAGTGGTCAAGGCTAACACCAGCCATCCGTCTGGCCGTAGGCCTCTGAGTCCAGAACTGTACTCCTGTGCCATTAGCCCCCTCCAGTAGGGACCACCGGTCACCACCTCCATGCTGCCTGGGGAGCCCACAGAGGCAATGCTGGCTTTGGGGTTGGTGATGGTGCGTCCTATTTGAGGAAAAGGTCAGAGTGTCACATCTTCAAGAACCTGGACTTTCCTCAACTGTGATCTGTCCTCTGCCCCTGACGGGGTGTTCCCACACTCCTCCTGGAATCCTTCCTCGTGGCCACCTGGACAGCTGTGGGGCTGGGGACAGTTCCCAGAGCGCCCTCGCCATCGGCACCATTCTGTGTCCTTTCCTCAGAAATGACCCCTTGTTCCTGGTGTTTACACCCATGTTTTGTGCCTCAGCCTGGCCCAGGCTGACCAGGTTTTTATAGTACTGACCCTCTAAGAGGAGAAATGTACTTTGCCTTAGACCCAGGCCTGTCCCCTCTCCTGCCGCCCCGTGGCCTCATCCACAAAGCCTCAGGTGGCTGGTCTCCATCAGTGACAGACCAGGCCCCCTCTGGTGACCCCTCTGACCAGGCGTGTCCTGCCTGCAAGAGGAGACAGTCTTTGCCAAGTTGTGTTCTATTAACACGACCGAGCACACCACGCGTGTCCCTGCACTAATGATGTTGGAAGGGCATCTGGGCCGCTGGTCCTGACCAGCCAACGAGGCAGCAGTTCTGAGCCACGGAGGCACGCACGTGCTCTTGTGGTGTCAGAGCACAGACACCGGCGGGCGGCTCCTGGGCCGGGGACCAGCCTGCCCTGCCCCTTGTGCCTCCCCACCCGGGACCCGGGATTAGAAGGTATGAGTCCTTCACAGCCCGGGGGTAGAGGGCAGGGCACGGCCAGGCTGCCTGGATTCAGGACAGCCTGAAACCGCTGCAGCTCCCCTGGCCCGCCCCCGGCTGGGCTGCCAGGACCCTGAGGAGCGAGGGCAGAGGGGGAGGGCGGAGGCAGCACCTCACGCGGCCGCCCATGCTGCAGGTCAACCTGGCCTATGCCTACGAGACCAAGGACGCGCTGTGCTTGGTGCTGACCATCATGAACGGGGGCGACCTGAAGTTCCACATCTACAACATGGGGAACCCCGGCTTCGAGGAGGAGCGGGCCTTGTTCTACGCGGCGGAGATCCTGTGCGGCTTGGAAGACCTGCACCAGGGGAACACCGTCTACAGGTGAGCGGCCCCCCCTGCTCCCCTGCCTGAGCCTGAGCCAGTGGGGACAGGGGAACACCGTCTACAGGTGAGCGGCCCCCTGCTCCCCTGCCTGAGTCTGAGCCAGTGGGGACCCGTCCCTGCCCCGGGACCCGCGGCCTGGCCATTGCCCTTGCGAGTGAGGGTGCTCGCGGCCCGACTCCCAGCCTGAACCTGAGGAAGTGAGGTGGGCTGCTCTGTGGGGACCAGGTGTTCTGGCCCAGCCTGGGGAAGCTCTGTAGAGCCTGGTGGCCACGACCCAGGCCCAGCCCCAGGAGGACCTGAGGAGGACCGCCCCCGTGAGCAGGCCTCCATCATCCCGCACTGCCCGGCTTCACAGGACCAGGGGCCAGGTTCCGCGTGCAGGGGCCCACAAACTCGTCTCATGGCCCTCTGCAGAGAATTTTGAAAACTTCTGCCCTCAGATATGTCAGGAAAACTTCTGAAATATTTGTTTAAATAGTGGCTCAGCCCTGGCCAGTTAGCTCAGTGGTAGAGCATTGGCCTGGCGTGCAGGAGTCCCAGGTTCAATTCCTGGCCAGGGCACACAGGAGAAGCGCCCATCTGCTTCTCCACCCCTCCCCCCTCTCCTTCCTCTCTGTCTCTCTCTTCCCCTCCTGCAGCCAAGGCTCCAATGGAGCAAAGTTGGCCCGAGTGCTGAGGATGGCTCCATGGCCTCTGCCTCAGGCGCTAGAATGGCTCTGGTTGCAACAGAGCGATGCCCCGGATGGGCAGAGCGTCGCCCCTGGTGGGCGTGCCGGGTGGATCCCGGTCGGGCGCATGCGGGAGTCTGTCTGACTGCCTCCGCGTTTCCAACTTCAGAAAAATACAAAATAAATAAATAAATAAATAGTGGCTCATACTGATATTTTGACATTGAAGTTACTTCACATCTTTAGAGGTATCCAGTGGAATCTAATTGCTGTAGCAAATTGTTTTCCACCATTGTTTATCCAAAAAAAAAAAAAATGCATAAAGCTCTTTAATGATGAGGAAATTCCTCTCATTTTCTTTTCTATTCTCTACCTATATTATAATGTGATATATTTTGGGCCCAGAATTCTTTTAAAGTTCTTTTGACCATAAGGCTGTACGTGTTCATTTCGTCTGTTGAGTTGCCATTATAACTATTACTAGTAGAGCCCACTTCTAATGGGAACCCTGGGGTCTTTACAGCTGGAGCAGGATGCGGCAGTAATTAACCTGGGGGGGGCGGGGCTTGCTCATCGTCTGTCATTTGGGGAAGAGCTGTTAGAGGAGCAGGCAGGAGGGAAGCCCCAGAGGAAGCCAGGGCGTTGTGCTGTGAAGGATCTAGAAATGCACCTTCTTGAAGCTGCCAGCAAAGGGGCCTCTTCTGGGCAGTCCCCACGGACCCCCAGGCACACACACTTGGGTTTGGAGACCTTGGCCATGGGGCTCTTGGTGGAGATCATCTTGGGAGACCCAGGAGGTCCTGAAAACAAGAAGGGAGGTCCTGACGGCACGCCCTTGCCCCTAAACCATCGCCCTGTTCTGCTCTTGTTTGGTTTTCATTCGAGTGAGAAGAGAGTCAGAACGGTTTTCCTAAGGGTTGATTGCTTTTCACTTAAAAAAAAAAAAAAAGCTTTCCAAATTCAAGCCTGACCACTTGCTGTGGCCTCTCTGGTTTTGGCCTGGGCCCTCTGACCAGCCGGTTTATTGAACTGGGTGGCTCTTGCCTTTATTTGGGATGGGTAATACATCAGAAAAATGACAGTTAAATAACAACAGCAAAAAAAAATGTATTTTGTAATGAATCACTACCCACAAACACCAATTATCACTTTGTGAGACTGCCCACGGGATTGGGGCACATGAACCACGCCCCCTGAGGAAAGCGGCCATCGGTTAAATAAACAAAGCCGGTTGGTTGAGAACCAGTCCTCAATCCAGATGCTGCCCATCGTTTGCCCAGTGGCTTATCTGAGTGGCACACACCGCCCTGCTGGCTGCCCGTTTGCCCCGGGGGAGGAGAGCTTTACTAGTAAAACCGGGCCCTGCCACTGCCTCTTCCCCGACCGGGAACGGAGAGGTTCCCTTTCTTAAGAGCATGACTGTGTCATCAGAGAGAAGACAGATGTTAGGGGCAGGAGGAGGTGGCCACACTTGTAGCCGTGCTTTCTTCCAGACTGTAGCTCAGCTGCTGTTGGCAGATGTGCCAGACTCCTGGGGGCCCCATGCCAAGGGGGTCTTTCTCCAGGGGGCGGCCATCTTCTTCTACAATCCTCTGTCCCGACTCTATAGCTAGTGCTTTGTTGCCAATTATGCCGCTTCCTTTTTTCCCAGGCTCTGCTCTGCCTTCAGGGCATCCCAGGGCATCCTGCGATCTCATGGTCTTCCCAGTCCTGGAGGGCTCTGTCGCCGCCCCAGCCAGAGGTGCTCTCAGCCCTGGGAGCTGGCAGCCTGTGGGCAGGGGCCAGGACCAGCCTTCGCCTCACCTCCTCTGTCCTTACCCTCCAGGGTCAAGGAGATGCCTGCGACAAACAGTGTGGGGAGAGAATTAGCCCAAGACTGTCTTGACCCAGAGGCTGGACAGCCTGAGCAAGTGGTGGGAAGGAAACACCGAGGCCTCGCTGGCCTGGGGGTCAGCGCAGACACCGTGTGCCCCTCGGTGCCCAGAGAGCCACACTCACATGCTTGTGATCTTTCCCTTTCAGAGATTTGAAACCCGAAAACATCCTGCTAGACGATTACGGTAAGTTGGGGAGTGGCGTGGAAGGTCCTTTTCCTCCTCTGTAGCTGAGGTGAGCGCCGCAACCTGAAGCAGAAGCCCTCAGAGACCCTGACCCTCACCCCGGGCCCACTGACCCTGACCCTGACCCCGGGCCCACTGGCTCCAGGCCCACTGACCCTGACCCTGACCCTGGGCCCCCTGACCCCGGGCCCACTGATCCTGACCCTGACCCCGACCCTGACCCTGGGCTCCCTGACCCCAGGCCCACTGACCCTGACCCTGGGCCCCCTGACCCCGGGCCCACTGGCCCCAGGCCCACTGACCCTGACCCTGGGCCCCCTGACCCCGGGCCCCCTGGCCCCAGGCCCACTGACCCTGACCCTGGGCCCCCTGACCCCGGGCCCACTGGCCCCAGGCCCACTGACCCTGACCCTGGGCCCCCTGACCCCGGGCCCACTGGCCCCAGGCCCACTGACCCTGACCCTGACCCTGGGCCCCCTGATCCCAGGCCCATTGGCAGGCAGCAGACAAGTGGGGGGGACCCACTCCCTCTCCTCAGTCCTGGGAACCCAGAGATGGCAGTGGCGTGTGGAAAGCTCCTATTTGTAGAGGAAGCAATGTGGCTGGGCAGAGAGAGAGAGAGAGAGAGAAGAGGAGCGGAGGGGAATGAGATGAGAGGACCGGAATTTCAGAGATGATGGGCAAATTCTGAACTCACACAACTCCTCTGAGCCATCTTTCTTGTTTTTACGTGGAAACAGTGGCTCCGGCCCTGCCAGCCTAGGGTGCCAGGTGGTGGGAGGTTCTGACGAGCCAGCTGGAGGGCACGCGGCCGTGTCACCCATAGCTGCTGCGGATGTGTTAGTCATTGGTGTGTGCATCACCACTGTCACTCTGACACGGGTGACGGGTGACACGGACGGCCACAGCAACCCCTCGTGCTGTGTATCCTCTCGCACTGCATGGCAGGAGATGGTCTTCACATCTTTTTTTGTTGTTTTTTGGTTTTTGGGTTTTTTTCCTTTGTATTTCTCTGAAATTGGAAACGGGGAGGCAGTCAGACAGACTCCTGTATGCGCCCGACCGGGATCCACCCGGCACGCCCACCAGGGGGTGATGCTCTGCCCATCTTGGGGTGTTGCTCTGTTGCATCCAGAGCCAGTCCAGCGCCTGAGGCAGAGGCCACAGAGCCATCCTCAGCGCCTGGGCCAACTTTGCTCCAGGAGGGGAAGAGAGAGACAGAGAGGAAGGAGAGGGGGAGGGGTGGAGAGCAGATGGGCACTTCTCCTGTGTGCCCTGGCCGGGAATCAAACCCAGGACTTCCGCACACCAGGCCGACGCTCTACCACTGAGCCAACTGGCCAGGGCCTAGTCTTCACATCTTTGACTTGACTAGATCTTCCCATCTCCACGGAGGGGGCAGGGCCAGTGTCCCTGTGCCCGTTTGACAGATGACAAGATTAAGGCTCAGAAGAGCCAAGCTGCCAAGGAGCGGAGCTCAGAGACCAGGCCCCCTCACGCGTGGGTGACCTGGGGATGCTGACATGCAGGGCAGCAGGCCGAGGGCCCAGAGCCCCGCCGTCCCTCTCAGATGAGCCCAGCGCCCCCTAGGGTCCCTGTTCCTGCGGCCTCAGGCATGCTCACCTCTGACCTGCACCTCCATGGCTAGAATCTATGTGCCCTTTCTGCCCTTGTCAGGAGCCGCTGAGCAGGGGGACCCACACAGCTCACAGCTCTGACCCGGCCGGGGCCCCTGTCATTGGGCCTTGCTGAGGTCCAGGCTGTGGGGGCCCGGACACCCACAGACGGGGGGGGGGGGCGGCGTTCCTTCCTGCAGGGTTGGATGTGGCCGTGACACCCCCACCCTCACTCCTGGGTAGGCTCCCAGGCGAGACAGCACCGAGGCTGAGAACACGACATCGTCTCTGCTTTGGGGGTTCACTCTGGGACCAGCAGTTCCAAGCCATCTCCCAGCCCCTCGGGCCGGGCGCCCCACCTTGTTTCTCGGCAGGGAGAAAGCGGCCTCCGAAGAGCATCTAGGGCAGGGAGGTGCTCCCCAAGTTGCTTTATAATCTTCCCCCTTAAGCAAATTGTTGCAAAATGTCAGGAGAATCTCACATTTTTTTCCATGAAGCAATCCCAAAACCAGGCCAAGACATTTTAAACTCTGTGACCTCAGCCTTCCAAGAAGCCCATTAGAGCAATTTATGAGGCAGGTCGGCCAACGACCAGCCAAGCGCAGGCGTCCCTCTGCATCTGCAGGTCTTGCTCCTACAGAGTGATGATCGGCCTGGCCAGGTGGCTCGGTGGTTGGAATGTTGTCCTGATGCACCAAGCTTGCGGGTTTGGTCCCCGGTCAGGGCACAGGCGGGAATCAGCCAGCGAATGTATAAATAAGTGGAACAACATGTCGATGTTTTTCTCTCTCTCCTCTGCATCTCTCTCTCTCTCTGAAGTCAATAAAAATTTTTTTAAAAAGTAATGATTTCCCCACACCCTCTGACACCTGACTCTCCCAAGGGTCTGTAGTCACCCTGTGCTGGTAACTGGGGGCCCCCTCTTCACGAGCCAGATGAAAACACTGACTCCGAGTGCCTTGCCCAGGGGCACACGGCAAGTCTGTGGCCCTGCCCAGGGTGGACTAGTGTCACCTGACTGTCCTAGGGCCCTGCTGACCCTGACCCTCCCCCTCAGGCCACATTAGGATCTCGGACCTGGGCCTGGCCGTGAAGGTCCCTGAGGGCGATCTGATCCGCGGCCGGGTGGGCACCGTCGGCTACATGGGTGAGTGTGGGTACGGCCCCCCCCCCAGCCCTCCCCTTGGGAGTCCCTGGCCTCTTTGTGCGACTCTGATCAGAAGTAAGGTCTCGGTGGGAGGTGGGCAGTCTTAGCCCCGTGGGGGTAGCATTCGGGCCCCACGTGTGACTTGACTAAACTGAGCTTTCTGCACCCCCACCCCAGCCCCACCGGCGTCTTAAGCCAATCCGCTCTTGGGTTCCGTGGCCCGGGCTGGCACACAGTGGTGCTGGGCGGAGACCCAGTTAAAGTGCGGGTCCTGTGGCTGGTGGACAGCTTTCAGGAAAACCCCTGAGAGGAAGAGGTCTTCAGCATGGGTTCAGAACAGAGGGGCACACTGCCTACTGTGCCACCCAGCATGGCTCTCAGCAGAGCGCAGTCCTGGATACCTTGCCTCCTCTGAACCCACTCTGGGACCATCATCCTTGGGACTGCAGGGCAGAGACCTGAGCTACAGCCGGTGCCCTGGAATCCCCTTCCAATTAGGAATGACCTCCGGGCTTCCTCCTGCACGCCTCACACTCACCCGAAGAGGTTAGGGGCTCCAGAAAGTTCTCAGAGCCAGGGACGCAATTGTCCTCTGCCAGGCTCATGCCAACAGCACATGCACAGGACTGTGTTCTGTGCTGGAGGGTCCTTTTCACTAGAGAACTGTGGGAGGGGTGCATCGACTGTGTGTGCCGTGCAGATGCTGATGGCTGTCTGGCCAGGTGAGAGGCAGCTAGCTGGCCAGGCAGATGGATGATTGAGAGCTCTGTCGGCACTCCTCTGTGTGCCTGTCTGTCTTCTACACTGTGGCAGCTGTCTGTCTGCACGGCCTCTGTCGTGTGCAGACCAGCACATATATGGATGAACATGTAGCCTCCCAGATGACATGAAATTATCTTTTTTGAGCATCTACAGTGAATTTATAAGTCATTTTATCAAAATAGTAGGGAATCCATAGTGAGAGGCTGTTTGAATTTCAGCTAAATTTAAAATCCTCTTTAATTTGGATGAACGTACCTTCATTGATGCGAATATGTATGCAACACCCACTGGTGCTGGGCATCAGACCTGTTCCTGGGCCACTGCAGTGCATAAGGCGGTTCACATTCTAGAGGGGAGACCCCAGGGAGCAGGCCATTTCCCCACTGTGGTCAGGCCCCTGAAGCCACAGTCAGAGGAGAGCAATCAGGGCGGGCTCCGTGGAGGAGGTAATACTTGTATCAGTTGGTGAGTAGGAGTCTGTGGGAGGAAGCTCTCCCAGCCGTGAAGCTCCAGGCCTTCCGTGAGCAGCACTGTCATCCCTGGACGTGGGATGCCCGCCACCCGGCTGGCACGAGCCACAGCCCTGAGCCCGGGCGCCTGGGCTCTGTCCTGCCACCAGCTGCCTCTCACCTCTCCCCCTGCCCCGTCTGCCCCCAGCTCCGGAGGTCCTGAACAACCAGAGGTACGGCCTGAGCCCCGACTACTGGGGCCTGGGCTGTCTCATCTACGAGATGATCGAGGGCCAGTCGCCGTTCCGCGGCCGCAAGGAGAAGGTGAAGCGGGAGGAGGTGGACCGCCGGGTCCTGGAGGCCGAGGAGGTGTACTCGCCCAAGTTCTCCGAGGAGGCCAAGGCCATCTGCAGGATGGTGAGCCCCTGCGGCCGGTGCCGTCCTGGCCGTGGCCATGCCGTGGCCGTCCTGGGGCCGTGTCCATGGCTGTCCTGGGCCGTGGCCATGCCGTGGCCGTCCTGGGGCCGTGTCCATGTCCATCCTGGGCATGTTTGTGTCCATGTCCGTCCTGAGCTGTGTCCAGTGGTGCGCCCCTCCCTCCTCTCAGCTGAGACTGGCGACAGGCTGAGGGACACAGGGTCAGGGCACACCTGGTACTTGTGCACCGCGGTGGTTGGTGACGACTCCAGGGTACTGGCTGGGGGGGGGGGGGGGGCTCCTGGGGGGGGGCTGAGGTGAACTGTGTGTGAGACACCTGCACATCCAGCTTTGTGGGGGGTCAGCAGGGGGAGGAAGAGGTTGATCCTAGCTGATCCCCAGGTACAAGGGGGTTTGGGCCAAGCCTCTGCCCGACCTTGGGCCTGCTCCCCCACCCCTGCATCCCCGGTGCCGGCTTGAGGCAGTGATGCTTTCCAGTTGCATGTCTTATAACTGAGTCTCCCTCCCTAAACGGAGGCTGGTCGCACCTGCATGGCAGCACCTGTGCAGGAAGATCTGACCCGTCCAGGCAGCGTGCACGTGGGAGGACACTTAGCTGGTGGGTGGGGCCGGACGGGCCTGGGAAGCCAGAGACAGGGAGTGACAGAAGCCATCGAGATGGACCTGGGAGGAAGTTCACCCCTGGCCACCACCCTTCCTCTCAGCCCAGGCGGGCCGACCTCTGGCAAGGGGCTCTGTGGGGAAATGCCCGCTTCCTGTCCCTGCTCTCAGGCTCCCCAGTCCTGCTGGGCCACTGGGGGCCCGCCGCCCTCTGGTGCCCACAGGCAGCTGCCCTCTAACGCCGGCCACGCGGGGACAGGAGGGCCTGGGTGTGCAGCCTGCACGCCTGCAGTGGCCACGGGTCAGGCGGGACCCCTGCCTCTGCGCCATGTGCCTGAACCACTAGGCTGGACGAAGGGAGGAGCTGGCCCCGAGCCGGAAAAGGAGCGAACCCTCTGGGTGGAAGCCCCGAGGCTGCGCTGCTAGGGGCCCAGGAACCCTGCACAGAGCTCCCATCCCTAGGGGGCCCCCCTCCTGGGCCCATCCCTGCACTGCCTGACCACTTCCTCTTCAGCTTCAGTCTGACGGCACAGAGCCCTGGGAAGAAAGATTAGGGCTAGACCTGCCATTTGCACGCATGAGACACTGAGGGAGGGACAGCAGGTGACAGGCAGATGCACGCCTGAACCCAGGGCCTGGGGGCAGCCTGTGGCGGGGCCTTTGCCCACATGCCCGGGGCCTCTGAGAAAGCCGGTTGCCACGGCTGTGGAGTTGGGCGGGGCACAGAGGAGCGAGGCAGCACAAGGCGGGTAGATGGATGTGCGGTCTCCTAAGGATGTTTGAGAACTGGGTGGACGTGCTGACAGTACTTAGTCTGTTGGGGCGAGGGATCTATCTTGGGGAACCAAGCTGGGGGCGGGGGATAGAAGAGGAGGTCAGAGCACCACCAGATGTCCTGGGTCAATCAGGGACTCAGAGAAGCAGGTCTTGAGAGAGACCCCCGTAGGGACAGGGGAGGTGCTAAGAGGACAAGGCAGAGCGGGCCCCCTCCCTGCCCGTAGTCGTCGGCTTTGGAACATAGCTTTGGGGCACTAGGACCAGGGACACTGCTGTGCCTCTGCTGCCCCCTGGTGTCCGCAGAGAGAAAGGTGGCCAAGCCTAGGGCTCAAGGTGGTGTGGGCCCCTGGGCGCAAAGTGTCAAACAACTGACCCCTCATCTTTCTTGGCTGGAAGGGCCAGAGGCCTTGCTCCATCTTCTCAAAAGTGATCCTAGGGTCTTGAGATTCCAGCCTTGAGCTTCTTCTGTGTCCTTAACCACAGCCTGTCTGGTCTGACAGCCAGGCTTGCCCTGTCCCCCGAATCAGGCACTGGCTCAGGACACAGAAGGGCCTGATGCTCAGGACACAGAGGCCCTGCCTATAAGGAGACCGTGAGGCCCAGACAGCTCCAGCCCTGCCTCCCTGAGGGGCCTCTCCACAAACAGCAAGGAAGCTGGTCCCTGGCCCCCGGATTCTGTCCCTCGTTCCACCTTGGGGGCCCGCAGACCTTGGCCAGTCTCCTTGGGTCTAGGAACTTATGCACCGCACTGCTGCCCTCTGGGCCCACTCTCTAGGCCCAACCCTCAGCCCCCACCTTCCTAGGCCCCCGTGAGCCCCAGCTCTGATCCTACCTTGCTGGACCCTTCACCCTCCCCGACCCCCAGGCCGGCAGCCAGTCTGTGGTGGTCTGCCCCCCCTGGGCGTTGCATCTGTGATGCTTGACTGTTCCTTATACATGCCTCTGCTGAGGCCACGCCCTGGGGTCCTCCTGCCTCGCCCTCCCCCACAGTGGTTTGCACTGGGTTCCCGTCTACAATGTGCTTGTGAGTTGAGTAAATGAACGAGAGACCTACAGAGTCCTGGCCCTTTGTCACTTACCTGTAGCAGGTCACGCCAATTCAACAAGCACCAGTGGGTGCCCCGTGTGCACCAGGGACAGGGCGCATGGTCGTGGGGTGACACAGATGGAGTCTCGCTCCCCAGGGGCCTCCAGGCACCAAGCACCTGAGAGGCTGTGACTGTGGGACCACAAAGCTCCCCGTGGCTCAGGCGGTGACCCTGAAACCAGGCCTGAGCGGGGTGGAAGCGGGTCCTGTGGGCGTCTCGGGGACGCACCTGTGGCAGGAGGAGGGCAGGCCCCCCAGCATGGCCTCAGGGGGCTGTGTCTTGTCACAGCTCCTCACCAAAGATGCAAAGCAGAGGCTGGGCTGCCAGGAGGAGGGGGCCGCGGAGGTCAAGAGACACCCCTTCTTTAGGAACATGAACTTCAAGCGCTTAGAAGCGGGGATGTTGGACCCTCCCTTCATTCCAGATGTGAGTAGCCTCCCCCGGCCCGGCCTGAGCCTGTGCCCTGGTGCTCCGCCTTTGACTTAGCCCAACATCTGTTCTGGGCCCCGAGCCAGGGACCAGGGAGACCCGTGGCAAGAGGCGACCCTGCCCTCTAGTAACAGACATGCCACAGGGCGGGGGTCCCCTGCATCCAGGTGAGGTCCTCATCGTCAGACCCACCGGCTCCAGAACCCCTGGGAGGCCTCCCCCCGACATTGAGCTCCGGACGGCAGGCCCAGCCCGGTCCGGTTGTCCCTGTGGGCCCTGGCACGGAGCAGCCCAGTGCACGTCTGGGGGCCGAGTGAGGGGGAAGCTAATACCTCTGGAGCAGTAGTGGCTCCTGGTCCGGCCCAGGCCCCACGGGCAGGTGCCCAGCCCGGGCAACAGCCCCACACACAGGTGCTTCTCTGTCCCACTTTGCTGGTGACACAGGCCTGTGGGGATATGGGACTTCCCCAAAGTCCCTAAGCTCCACAGCTGGGACCCCAGCCTGGGCCTGTCTGGCTGCAGGGCCTGGGTGCTGAGCCCCTGGTACCCCGATGTAAGTCGGGGTCAGGGGACCTCCTGGGACAGCCACCATGGCTGTGTGTGTCCCCCGAGGCAGTGTTAGCACCCAGCCTAGCCCTGTGAACCAGCGTTCGCTCTCTCTATGGAGGGGTGGCCCAGACCGCCAGCCCTTGTCCTGACAGAGATGACAAAACACATCTCCCCATCCCAGTCCTGTCGGCTCTAGGGGAGGCCGGATCCCCAGAAGGGCCGAGGAGCGTGGGCTTAGAGAGGGGTGACCTGCGGCATGTGTGATGGAGGGCGTGGTGGCGCGAGGGGCCCTGGGCACCCTGAGCTCACGTCTCCCGCCGGCTGGGGCCCCGTTGGCAGATCTGAGAGGGGGCCGCACAGGGTCCTGAGGCGGAGTGGCCTCGGCGGATGCCCTCCGCTTCCCCTCCTGAGCCCCGGGCCGGGCTGGGGGACAGTGATGGGCGCCCTCCCCCTCAGCCCCGGGCCGTGTACTGTAAGGACGTGCTGGACATCGAGCAGTTCTCCACCGTGAAGGGCGTCAACCTGGACCACACGGACGATGACTTCTACTCCAAATTCTCCACCGGCTCTGTGCCCATCCCCTGGCAAAATGAGGTGAGGGCGTCCACCTCGCCCCGGCGGTGGCCGTGTGGTGAGGACACAGAAGGACGCTGGGTCAGGAGTCCCCGGGGCCTGCTGGGCATCCTGGCATGGGGGTGGGACAGGCATGGCCAGTCTGGGTGGCCCTGGGGAGGTTTGGCTGGGAAGGGAGGCCGTGGAGCCATGGCTGGAGGTAGAGTAGGACCACGCTGGAGCCAGAGACAGAAATGAGAGGGCAGGGAGGGGCTGGAGCCCCAGGCAGGGGAGCCTGGGGGTGACCTGGGCTCAAGTGGGGTGTGGATTTGGGGGTGGGCAGCTCTGCTTTCCCAGGAAAGGTGCTAGCCCTCCAGGAGAGGCGGTGAGCAGGGGCCGCCACAGGGTCTCGGCCTCAGGACGCCAAGGGCGGGGGCGGGTCTGGCTCAGGGACGCTGTGGGCCCAGGCTCCACACTGGGACTCCTGTCCACCCAAGACAACGACGCAGCCCCTCACGCCACCATGTTTTTGCTCCACTCCTCCAGATGATAGAAACAGAGTGCTTTAAGGAGCTGAATGTGTTTGGACCTAACGGTACCCTCTCGCCGGACCTGAACAGAAGTCACCCTCCAGAACCACCAAAGAAAGGGCTGCTCCAGAGAATCTTCAAGCGTCAGGTGAGAGCCCCCCACCCCGCGGCTGTCCTGGCCTCAGCTGCCAGGTGCCACCTGTGCAGACCTGGAGGGGCCTGTCTGAAGCCCCTGAAACCCACTGGCTTAAGGGGACCCCCAGGGTGCAAGGGGCGGGCCGGCTCCAAGGTCACCTTCCTCAGGGTTTCTCCACCTCGCACTGTTGACATTTTGGGCTGATGGTGGTGGGGGCTGTCCCATGGTCTCTCTGGCCTCCGGCCACCACATGCCAGGGGCAAAATGTCTCCAGCCAGTATCCCCTGGGGACACAACGCCCCTGACAGAGAACCCCTGCTGGGTCTGGCCCTGGGGCTGCAGGGAGACTGGAGGCAGCCCCTGAGCCCGGCCCTGCATTCAGGTCCAGAGGCGCGGTGGCCCCTGGGCCTCAGCGCAGGCTCTGCGAGGACTGACTTGCTTTCTCTCCCCCCCCCACTCTCCTCCCCCCCCCCCCCAGCATCAGAACAATTCCAAGAGTTCGCCCAATTCCAAGACCAGTTTTAACCACCACATAAATTCAAACCACGTCAGCTCAAACTCCACCGGAAGCAGCTAGTCGCAGCTTGGCCTTGAAGTCCACGGTGAGACCAGCCTGGACCCCTGTCCTTAGAAGCAGAACTTGTAAGCCATGGAGCTGCCGCTCTGGCGGGCGGACAGGGAGCCCTCTCGGAGCCGGAGCCGGGGAAGGGAGGAGGCCGCAGCCCCTTGCCGCCACGCCCCGGGCTTCTCAGCGAGATTTCCACTCAGGTCTGTGTGCAGAGGTGACCCTGCAGCGGGTGGCTGGATCCGTCTCTGTCGACGATGGCAATGGACGTCCAATCGGATACGACGACCTGCACGTGTTTTAATAGCATCATGACTAGAACTGAACTTTGTCTTTATTATTTTTAAAGAAAAGTTTTGTAAATTTCTCTATCGTCTCAGTTTACATTTTGTATATTTGTATTTAAATGAGAGTCCAGACTTTGAGGGTGTATATTTTCTGAGCGGCCTCTGTTAAGCCATGTGTTTTCAGACGTTTTAGAGGGGGTGGGGGGGATTTACAAAAAAACACAACAATGTGACTCAGACTTCCACAGCCTCAAATGAGAGAACATTTTTATTAAATGTAGACAATGATTCACATTTCACCTGTAAAGGACTGGTCGTCTCCATCCCTCTAACCTGTCTCTTGCATCGATCAGCTTCTGTTGACTTGGAAGAATTGGAATTAAATGCTCAACACCCACTTGGGACTTGACCCCCGCCAGAACGTGCTGGGGGGTCCACGGAGCGCCTGGGCCGGCGCCCTGCGGGGGGCGCTGTGCCTCCCTGTGGCTTTGCCGCGGCCTCCTCTCCCTTCCGGAAGGCGGCTGGTGGTCCCAGGCGGGCGTCTTTCTAAGCGGGTTCTGACTGCTCAAGCCAGTATGATTTCTAGAGGCAAGTGTCGGGGGGATTCTGTTTTATTCTATTTTTAAGAGCAGCATCGTGATGACTGGGAATAGTCATGGAGCCCCAAGTGTCCCAGGCTTGATGGCCGTGGTAGCATTGGTGTTGGGTCGGTGAGTCGCCCTAAATGAGTCTATAGAGGGGAGGGGCTCACCCCGGGACTCCGGGCACGGTCCTTCAGTGTTGATGGGGTCCTCAGGTCTCCTGAGCTTCCCGAGGGGGTCCCCCAGTTTCACTGACCCAGGAGGTATGGGTGGGCGTGGCTCTCCCAGCCAATAGGATGCCCGAGAGGCCAGGCCACCAAAGAAGCTCAAGACAAACTGTCGCCTCCTGGGAGAGGTGGGGCAGAGGCCAGCTCTAATTGGGATCTCCAAGTTTTGGGCACATGTAGCTTTGCCAGACCAGGACCTCTGAGGACAGTCCCCAGGCCTTCGAGTGTGGCCATCCAGTCCTAGGGAGCTGCTGTGCCCCCCCCCCCCCCGCCATCTCCAAGACGTAAGGGGGCAGGTTCCCGCTCGCCACCACTGGGGACAGGTGAGCAGTTGGCCTGCCCTGCTCCCTGCCCAGCTGGGCTCCTCGAGACCAGTCAGCCTTTGTCACCTGGTCTCTGCCACGCAGGCAGCTGTGGGGAGTCTCCCAGTGAGGGCCCGGCTTGTGAGTCCTGTGACATGCAGGTTCCCTGCTCCACCCCAGACCTCAAAGTCTGCATGTTTGAAAAGCTCTCCGGACCCTTCTGACGCACCGAAGGCTGTGAGAACCACCACCTGGGCCAGCAGTGGGTCTGCAGATGTGATCACTCGACCCGTTTCTCTGGGTGACCCGGCAGCCTTGGAACGTGAGCCGGTAGGGGGAGAAAGCGGTGACCGTGTCTGCCTTACACCCAGTTTCCAGGCCCTTTTCCTAAACGTTTCCAGTGGTCCTGCAGCCTGCCATTCGAAGGGGGCCTGGCCTTTGGGACTGATCGTCTTGAAGTCGTTTTACAAATAGACGGGAGAGAAGAAACAGTCGGGCTTCCGTCAGACCCCTTTAATGCGCAGTGTTATTTTCTTCATGACAGACTCTCGTCTCAAGAGGCCGCTTCCATTACCCTCCTTGGGCTGAATACAAGACAAATACAAACAGCACTATCCCGTTTTTGCCAAGAAGTAGAAAGCTCTCCGGCCAGTATTTTAAGATCCCCAAGCTCTTGCTGACTGTCCTTTCTTAATGACAAGACCAGTCATCTTTCTGGGATGGACCAGCCCAGGCCACAGCCCTCCTGTCCAGAAGTTTCATTGATTTTACCCAATCCAAGCCCCCAACCCTTCACCAAACGGACTGGCGCTGGGAAGCCAGCCTCCTTTGTTACCTCAAAGCCCAACACACTGTCCACGTGTCGTCGACGGTTCTCCAGGAGCGAGAAGGGAAACATCGATCTGCTTAGTGTGTCTGCCGTCGAGAGCTCAGACAACGCTAACGCCTATGTCTTCGTGTGACTTAAAAGAACTGGAGCCTTCCTCCGCGTCCCCCTGTTCCCTTCGAGTGCCCACAGGACATGGGGTCAGAGTCACTGACCCCTTCAGTCCTCCTCTTCCTTTGGCCCATTGCTTCATCCAAGAGCAGGGAAGTCCTAACTCAGAACAGTGCCTGAAAATCAGCCCTCCCCACCGAGTCCCCAGCCCCACACGTCCTGTCCCTGACCCTGGCCGTTCCCTGACCCTCGCCGCTTCTACTCCAACTTCTTTCCTATAGCTGCATTTTGTTAAAAATATTTTTTAATTAGAGAAAAAGCCAACACCTTCCTACCCATCCACCTGTCCAGGAGGAGGCATGTTTGGACAGTGAGTGGATTGAAATCTTTTTTATAGCATCTGAGCCCCTCACAGAGGAGCCTTTCTCCAAGCGTGGCATTTGCCTCACCGGACGTTCGCTGACTCCGTGCCTTTGAGGTGAGACGCAGAGGCGTGCAGAAGCATCTCTGCTTCCACTTCTCTGGAGACAAGCTGCTGTCCCCAGCAGGACAGGGGAGGTCTCTGCTGTGACCACCACGACCAACGAGCATCACCCACAGAATCACAAAGACCCAAGCCCCCTGTCGCAGAATAGGGCCCCGCCTCCCACATCCACCGCTCTCCCCTCCAGAGGCTGGGACATCACTTTCCAAACCATGAGCTTCAAGGGCAGCTCCCTTGCCCAGGAGCTCAGCGCTGCCCTGTCTCGAGCTGCCCGGGCAGGTTTACTTGTTTCTGTAACACACTGCTCTCGCCAGGGGGACCCCGGTCCTGGAGGGTGGGCGGGAGGGGGGCCGTGCCCCACGGGAGGAAGTGGTGTGGCCTGGTTCTGTGCACACTCGGCCAGCAGCCTGCTGGACACTTGGTAAGTTCTGGGGACATGCGTGCCACTGATGCAAGTAGGGCGTGGCCTCCTGCCCGTGAGCCCAGCAGCCCTGACAAAAGCTTCAGCCTTCCCTCCAAGAAGCTGGGGGTCTCCATGCTTCTCCAAGCAGCCCAGCCCCCCAGGGCAGTTCCATATTCTTCCACAGCCCTGTCCTTTCCCGACAGGCGTGGGTCACCGACTTGCTCATGTGCACTGTTGACCCAGACCTCAGTCCAGAGGGCGCTGTGGCCGTGTTCCACTTCAGGGAACCAGGAGGCCACTGAGTCGGAGAGAAAACGGCTGCGTGACATCGCCTGTCCTCTCGGCGGCTGTGTGCTCTCAAGTCCCTGTGAGCACCTGTCCCTCCCGGGGCAGCCTCCACCGGTCATCCCGTTCTCATAGCCCCACCTGCGGAGACAGGACCTCCTAACTTTCTAGCCTTCATTACGGGGAGCTATGAGTCACCGACAGTGGAGAGCTCACTTCTCTGGACCGAGCAGCCCGGCCGGAAGCTCAGCCGTGCGGAGCAGACCCTGCTCAGGCTCGGGGCGACTCGTCGGGTCTGCCTTTCAAGGCCTGCGCTGCTGAGGGCGGTTAAGACAGGTGAAAAGCCGGCTCTCCCAAGGAGGGAACACACTCCCCCAAAGAAGAATCTAGATGTCTTTCCCCATTCATCGATCAGTCGTCTTTGTAATAGATCAAAAACAAATGTTCTCGATCGGTCGAGGCGATCTTAGTGGCTATTGGTCCTGTTACAATAAAAACCCTTCTAGTATCCAAAGGTTTCTACTTCTTTTATTTTTTTTCCCCAGGGAAATGTTAACATTGGTGGATGAAAGTAGTTGCATTTTGGAGGTCATTCCTGAAGATAACAGCTTTGCTCTGCTGCTCTGAGTCTGTATGTTCCATCTAATTCGTCACCATGCTGCTGTATCTAGATCGAACCACTGTTGTTGTTTTTTTAAAGAGAAATAAATTCCTTAACGAAAATAACTGCATTTCTTTCCTTCTGCTGAGCTGTCGTTCTGTCCCCTGTGCATGTGACGGTCACCACTCTGGAGCTGTCTGGAAGCCGGGAGGGTGGACGTGTAGTAGCCAAACACTATCGAGTCCAATGGGGCTTCCTAGTATGAAGTAGTTTTATTCATTGTTATTATTTTTTTAGATGTTTCATCAGTGGAGTAGAGGCCAATATAATATAGGTCCCAGAGCACTTCAAATACTCGCAGCTCTCCACCGGCCAGCCCCTCCCCACAGAACGGGATAGGATACATTTGTGTCGGTTCAAGCCACTAACTTTGTGTTCATTTGTTACAATGGCCACAGGAAACCAACGCAGTAACCGACCCCGAGGTGTACAGTGGTGACATTATCGGTGTCGTGCCCTCACATTGCGCTTCTGTGTCCCGGGCATTCTGCACCCCTGCGTCCCGAGCATTCTGCATCCCTGTGTCCCGGGCATTCTGCATCCCTGCCTCCCTGCCTAGATGACGAAACCCTCCTGGGTGCGGACTCCCCTGATTCTCCTCTTGGACCCCCACCAGGGCCTAACACCACGTGTTAAGAAAGAAAAGGAAAAAGAATCTATTTCACCAGTTTAACGTTTTATAAGTCCTCATGTTCCCCTTGTTTATTTCCCTTTGGGCTTTGCGGGTTGTCAGTAAAGTTTCATTTGCAAACCCCGGCCGGCATCCTTGGAGCCAAGGGAAACAGTGCTCTGCCCGCACTTGGCCGGAGCGGGGAAAGCCGGGCGGCGGGGGGTTGAGCGTGGGCTCCGAGCCAAGGGAGCCGGGGCAGGACCAGGCTGTCAACCCACCGGCGGAGACCTGGGGCGGCTCCCCCCAGCCTGAGTCTCTGCCCTGTCAAACGCAGGCATCGATCACTCCACAGATGTGTGCCGAGCTCTGACGGTGTGCGAGGCGCGTCCCCAGGCCGGGGGAAACCTGCTCTCAGGGGAAAACCATCTAGAAGGGTGTGGGAAGACACACAAATAAATGCAGAGGGCGTTCATTAAAAATGCCCAGGAGAAAACAGTCAGGGAGACAACTACCGGTCAGCAGGTGTGAGGTTAATAGCCTGTGGCCCATTCAGTCCCGTGCTGATGGGAGACCCACCTGGCCCGCCCCCACCCTCGGGGGGAGAGACATGTGTGGCACATGCAGGTGGACTCTGTGACCTCAGGCCAACTTTCCCCACTCACGTGCCCTCTGCAGGGGGCTACTGTGGGTGCAGACGGGGGCCGGGGGTGACTGTTCTCAGGGTCAGTGGCTGCCTCTCCTGGGAGATGGTCTTCAGATGGCTCAGGGGGGCATGGAGGAGGGGGTCTGTGACAGGAGCCGCTGGGACATAAAGCCATGCAGAATGGTGACGCCACGGACAGGTCATCCCAAACCCAGAAATGCCCCCTTCACCCGAACAAATCAAATGAAACGTGAATTAAACCAAGCCAATGCTTTCGGGAGTCTCCCTTCTCCTCCTTCAAAGCTGGAAAGAGAAGCAGGACGGGGACGGGGAAGACCACCCCCTCGTGGTGCTGCCGGCGCTGACGCCACCTGGGTTAGTGACATGCTCCGGGCTCAGTTTCATCAGCCACGAGACAGGTAAGAATACCAACCTCGTGCACAGCTGTGACCATGCACGTCAAGCATTTGTCTTGGTGCTGAGCACCTCGGGAGTGCTCAGTACACGGGAGTCATGCTGCTGTTGTCTTAGCTCAGGGTCCCCAAAAGCCCAGCCTGATACTGGGTTTTGTGCTCGTAATTAGTCAAGGTCATGAGGGAAGCTGTACAGGCAGTGGAAGAGGCTGGGCGAAGATGTAGCCTCAGGAGACGTCCAGACAGCCTCCCCCCAGCCCCACAGGGAGCTCTGGAGCGTTTACTGCAGCCCGGGGGGGGGGGGGGGCAAGCCTCCAGATAGACAGGAGGCAGGTGTGAGTCCTCAACAGCTCGATCCGCAGCGCCCCGAGTGTGAGAGCCCCCACCTGGCGGAAGGCATCAGTGCAGGCACCAACAGCCTCTGCTCCGCTGCTCTCATCAGTAGCAGGCTGCGGAGCAGGGGGCCAAGGGAGATTGGGAGGCTGAAGGGTGGCTTGAGGAGAAGAATGGCTCAATTGATTAGTGATGTCTGCACATAGGAGGGGAAACAGTGGCAGTGAGTTTGCTCATAAACTTGAGGACCTTTCAGGCCTTTCCAGCTCTGCCTCTCTGGACTTCTAAATGCTGACCAATCACTCACTCACTCATTCCATTCATTCATTCGTTCATTCATTCATTCATTCATTCATCATTCTCTGCATCCAAAGCAGAGAGACCTTGGGCAAGTCACTGAATCTGAGTCTGTTTCCTCATCAGTTAAACTGATCTAACAACAGCAGCTGCCCCAAGGGGCCAATGTGACATTGGCTGAGGTGAGAAATGTTAGTTTCTGCAGAAGTGGGGCCCTGCCAGCCCCCTCAGGATAGGGGGGGGGAGAGGCTACTGGGATGGCCCCTGGGACTGGGAGAGGCAGATTCCCTCCCCCCTGCAATTCTCTCTTTCTCTTGTGGTCTCCTCCCACCTTGGTGACGGTGACGTAAGAGCCCGGCCCCCAGCAGGCCGTGATGTTGGCTCAGTCAGGTGAGTCTCTGGGCCTCTGTTTCCTCAGTGCTGACACAGCCGAGGCAGGAACCCCGGGAGCTATGTTCCCACTGCGACTGCTGACATGGCCCCTGAACTCCAAAGACGACTCTCGGAGCTCAGAGCACCCCAGACCCGGAGGGCGCTCCGAGAGCCAGGCAGGCACACAGCCCACTCTGCCAGTGAGAGGACTGGGGTGGCCGAGAGCACCCTCAGACTGCGTCCCTCTGGGCAGCTCCCGAGGGAAGGGGTGTGGTGTTGGGTGCGGGCGGCCGGGTGGGTGAGACCGGGCATTCCTGATCCTCTAAATCAGTGGTTCCCAACCTTTTTTGGGCCACAGACCAGTTTAATGTCAGAAAATATTTTCATGGACCGGCCTTTAGGGTGGGATGGATAAATGTATCACGTGACCAAGACAAGCGTCAAGAGTGAGTCTTAGACGGATGTAACAGAGGGAATCTGGTCATATTTTAAAAATAAAACATCGTTCAGACTTAAACATAAATAAAACGGAAATAATGTAAGTTATTTATTCTTTCTCTGCGGACCGGTACCAAATGGCCCACGGCCCGGTACCGGTCCGTGGCCCAGGGGTTGGGGACCACTGCTCTAAATGCCCTTTCCTACTCCCAGGGAGGAGGAGGGGTGGGCTGCATTGGTCCTCAACCTGCCTCCAGCCCTCAGGGACACTGGAGGCCCCATAAGTCCAGAGAGCCACCTGCCTCCGCAGGAGAGCTGGAGGACCGTGGGTCAGGGCGTCTGGCGGGAGGAGCAGGGTCTGAAATGCAGCTCCAAGTCGCCTCCACTCTCTGCAGTCTCTCCCGCCCTCCCTGCCCGTGGCTGTCATTCTTCGTTTCCACTGTGTTCCGGTCCCGCGTCTGTTTCTTGTCCGTCTCTCTGGTGTGTCGGGCCTCTGTCTTTTTTTAATTTATTCATTGATTTCAGCAAGAGAGGAAGGGAGAGAGAGAGAGAGAGATGGAGAGAGAGAGAGGGAGAGAGAGAGGGAGAGAGACAGGGACATCCAGGTGTTCCTGTCTGTGTCCTGACCAGGGGTTGAACCGGCAACCTCTGCACTTTGGGACGATGTTCCTAATGACTGAGCCACCCAGCCGGGGCGGGTCTCTGTCCTCCTGCCTCTCAGGCACTCCTGGTCTCCTAAGGTCTCAGACACACCCCCTCTGGCCCCCTTTCCTCTACCAGCCCCTCCCCCCAGGTTTCTCTCACTTGGAAAAGAAGTCTGGTCCTCGCGGGCCAAACCCCAGCCCTCGGAGGGTTTCGGGAAGGAGGGGTTTGGGGACTCAGAGGCCAGGCCCCCAGCAGCTGCGCACTCCAGCCGTCAGCACCCCCTCACCAGGCCGTGGCCCCAGAGCAGCGGCTTCGACCTCTCCTTCATTTGGTCTGTTTAACTTATTTGTTTCTAATGCTTCCCACCTGGAGTCACAAAGAACCAGCCTGTCCTCCCCCCCATGGCCCCTGGCTTCCAGGGAACTTTGTCGTTAGAGAGCTTCTCCTCTCCAGACAGGGAGGGTTTGGAGCGGCATGATGCCTGCAGCCGAGTCTGAGGGCAGGGACTGGGCTTTCTGGGATTTTCCCACACCGCATCCAGCCCACCTCGGTTTGGAACGGGCTGTGTTTGGCCCACACTGGGCGTGAATGGCATAATGTGTGCCGAAATGCCCAGGGCCGTGAGGCTGGGTGTGCTGTGTGCTGGGAACACTCCCTTTCCTGCAGAAATACAGGCGACACCTGGCTTTGGGCGGCCCGGGACCTGGGAGCAGAGGGCAGCCCAGCAGGAGGCAGGACGAGCTGCCCGGGCCTTGGCAGGACAGCCAGCCTCAGATCCAGCCGGCCGGGCTGGGTCATGTGTGTTCCTTCCACACCACTCTGTGGCACCTGGCACAGTGGACCGGTGCCCCCGTCACCTCTCCGCAGCTGGCGGGGACCTTCCACATTCAGCCCATTGCAATTTCCAGCTCTTCAGCTGCCCGGCCCCGTGGTAACTGGAAGCAGGCTGGCACGGAGCAAGCCTGGCGCTCCCGGCCAGCTCCCCCGCTGCGCTGCTTCGGCTCTGGGGCCATCCCGGTGCCAGTCCCACCACAGGGAGGGCCACCTGCTCGCCACCGCCACGGAGCGGGGAGAGGACACAACAGGGATGTGACGGAGGCCGTGTTTTCACACCACGTCCTCGTAGGTCCCGTCCTGGGGGGGGGGGGGTCCAGCCGTGGCCTCGCCGAGGACCGATCATCTGGGCTGAGTCACTGGCCCCACTGCAAAGCGTCCCCCTCACCCCCCACAAGGGCCCAGGACTCGCCAAAGATTCCAAAAGCAACAAGAGGGTCTGAGGTTGGAAAGTGTAGCTCGGGATTTTGTTCATGTTTTTGTATACGACGGCTCAAGCATCCGTCTAAGGGGACGTGAGAAGCTGGGGCGACCTGCACATGTTGCCGCGAGCAAGGGCAGGACCGTCCCAGCTCTGGGCCGTGTTGTGAGAGGGGGCCTTATCTCCTTTGTGGCCGGTCTTGTAGTTGGCGTTGGGGCATTTCTGGAGGACTGTGAGGTGGTGGTGACATCACACCTCTTTGCAACATAATTTGTGGACATTCTGAAAGGCTGGAGAAGGGGTGAATTTTCTTAATAATCTTTGAATTCCCCAAACAAGAATTGGTTTGAACTTGATCTCCGTCCTCCTAAATCTGCTTACTAGGTGTTACTCTGTCTTTTTCCACCCCTGTTCTTCACAAACTCACTGCTCAGGTCTGAGTTCACCACGAGCCGGTTCGTTCCTGTTTGCCCTTTGCCTGACTGGGGAGGTGTTTCTGAATGTTTTTGAATGAACTCCCCTGTCCCATGAACTAAACTGTTGAGATAGATAGATAGATAGATAGATAGATAGATAGATAGATAGATAGATAATAGATGAGAGATAGATAGATGAGAGATAGATAGATGAGAGAGATAGCTATAGATGATAGATAGATAATAGATGATAGATGATAGATAGATGATAGACAGATAGATGATAGATAGATAGATAGATAGATGATAGATAGATAGATAGATGATAGAAAGATAGAGATAACTAGAGAGATAGATGATAGATAGAAGATAGATAGATAATAGATGATAGATAGATAGATGATAGACAGATAGATGTTAGATAGATATATGGTAGATAAATAGATAGATGATAGAGAGATAGAGATAACTAGAGAGATAGATGATAGATAGAAGATAGATAGATAATAGATGATAGATAGATAGATGATAGACAGATAGATGATAGACAGATAGATGATAGACAGATAGATGTTAGATAGATATATGGTAGATAAATAGATAGATGATAGAGAGATAGATATAACTAGAGAGATAGATGATAGATAGAAGATAGATAATAGATGATGGATAGAGACATAGATAGATAGAGAGATAGAGACATAAAGAGATAGATAGATTGTAGATGATAGATAGAGACATAGATAGATAGAGAGATAGATTGTAGATGATAGATAGGTGTCACACTATATATGAGTGTGACCGCCTCTGCCTGGAACGTTCAGTTCTGTGCTGGTAAAGTTGAACAACAGGTTCTGGGTTGGGATGGGGGTGTGGGGGTGGTGACAAGCCCTGGTTGTAGCATTTGCTGATATCTGTGGAGTAAATGTCCGCCCCCCGCTGACCTCACCCACCCATGCAACATCACTCACTCAGTGTGGAGCGGGAAGACCCCACGCAGTCGGCTGTCAGGAGCTGTGTTTGCCGAGCCACCACATGGGAGATCATTATGGGATGGCTGCTAATGGCCTCTGAGGCCGGAAGTCCCCTGTCCCCTCTTCTGTCTGAGACAGCCCCCAGGGGTTTGGAAGCACTTTGCTCCCAGCAGGCTTGTACCCTTTCCTCTCGATTCCTATTTAACGTTCCACCCTGTCCCCCACCCCCAGCGATCCCTGTCAGCCCGCTGAGGCCAGCAGGATAATAGGCCTTTATCTTTTTTTTTAAATAGAACCATAAACCAAACCAAATAAATGTATTCTTTTTTTCTAGATATGTAAAAAGAAAATATAGACTTGTTATTGTAAGTAGAGATGACAGAACGGGAATGGGTGGTAGCCACTGCAGGAAGTCCCCCCAACACTGAAGTGGCCGGGGTGGCCCTGGGGGGAGGGCCCCGAAGGTCATGGCCGCTGCAGGAAGTCCCCCCAACACTGAAGTGGCCGGGGTGGCACTGGGGGGAGGGCCCCGAAGGTCATGGCCGCTGCAGGGACAGACCCCACACACACACTGAAGTGGCCGGGGTGGCACTGGGGGGAGGGCCCCAGAGGTCATGGCCGCTGCAGGGACAGACCCCCACACACACTGAAGTGGCCGGGGTGGCACTGGGGGGAGGGCCCCGAAGGTCATGGCCGCTGCAGGGACAGACCCCCACACACACTGAAGTGGCCGGGGTGGCACTGGGGGGAGGGACCCAGAGGTCATGCCGCTGCAGGGACAGACCCCCCCACACTGAAGTGGCCGGGGTGGCACTGGGGGGAGGGCCCCGAAGGTCACGGCCTCTAACAGTGGAGTCTGCAGTTGGGGGTGGGGCAGTGACGGCCTCGGGGAAGGAGCGGGCGGGGTGGTCAGCCTGGAGCCCTGGGAAGGCTGTGGAATGTGTAGGGTCGGGGTTCAGGGAGAGGGACCCCAGGCACCCTCTGAGAGTGACTGCGTACAAGCGTTATATCGGCTCATTTAACGCCAAGATTTAACTAGATCCACTCGAGAGATGTGACCACGTTGGTAACTGAGGCGGCTCCACACGTCACCTCACGCAGGAACCGTGTGTCCCCTGAGTGATGTGAGGGGCACGCGTGAGTCTGGTCAGCTGGCCTTCCTGTCCCACTTGGTGAGAACACCTCACTGCATGTGACTGGTATTTAAAGATGCCCATTTGTCACCCAGCCTGGGCCCTCCAAGGAAGCCAACAACTAGGGAGGGACCACCCTCTGAAACAACTGAATCCCAGGTGTGTGTGTTTATTTTTAAAGGAAAACCTAAAAACCAACATCCGTGAGTGCTTCCCCAGCAGCTCAAGCGCAGCTGAGCTCCCGCTCTGGGGAAGATGGGTCACTGATTGAGTGAGCAATGAATGAGTGAGCAGTTTTCCTCAGATCCCTGGGGCAGCCACTGCTGGGGGGCGAGGCAGGGCCACCCACCAAGGTCCCACGGGTTCTGCTTCTTGGCATGTAAACTGAAGGAGAGTAGCCCCTGCCCATTCTAGGTGTGTGTGTGTGTGTGTGTGTGTGTGTGTGTGTGTGTGTTAATCAAGTTAGAGGCAGGGAGGCAGAGACAGACTCCTGCATACGCCCCAACCAGGATCCACCCGGCAACCCCCTGTCTGGGGCTGATGCTCTGCCCATCTGGGGCCACTGTTCCATTGCTTAGCAATTGAGGAAGGGATGGAGAAGCAGATGGTCACTTCTCCTGTGTGCCTGACCAGGAATCGAACCTGGGACTTCCACATGCCGGGCCAGCACTCTACTGCTGAGCCAGCTGGCCAGGGCCTGTGTGTGACTGAAAGTAAGTTTTGTAGAGTTAGTAGCATCTTGGAACCTGTTTTTCAATCACTGAACAACTACAGTGACACAACTACGAGTTGATACTTCTTATCTCTCTCCCTTCCCCCCCCCCCTCTCTCTCTCTCGGTCACTCACTAAAAAGAGAGAGAGAGAGAAGAAATAACTGTCAGAGAACTGGCTCCATCCCTGAAACCACCTCCGAAGCTGTGCTTTCTACAGCCTGAACTTGAGCAGTGTTGGAGATTCTTTCCTTCTGTTGAACTTCTTCGAAGCTCCCATGCGGTGCGGGACTGACCCCACACACTGTTTCCATATGGAGAGCTATGGCAATGAGCTCATCTCAAAACCATATTTTACTATCCCTCTTTCTCTCCCCTCCGCCCCCTCCCACTGCCCTCGCCTCCTGTGGGACCCACGGTTCTCTCTGGAAGGCATGATCAGCACACAGTCCCTCTTTGAGAGGAGCTGCCAACTAGTTTGTTTGCCTTTCTTTTTCATCTAAACTCCAAATACCTCAGACCCAGCACCTGCACGGTTCCCTCAGCGTCCTTTGAACTTGCTGCAAGTGAAACACCATAGATTGTTTCCATTTTGGTTACAATGTATGCTGCCTGCCCCCACCCCTTTACTTCCAAGAAACACCCTGTTCCTCCTTTCCTACCCCACCTCCCAACAACAACAACAACTAAATGGAAATAGGAACTTCAACAGCCGCTCCCGAGCCGGCTCTCTGAACGCCGCGGAGAATAGAGCCCTGAACTGAGAACCCCATAAACAGTCGGCGTGCGGAGGGGCGCGCGGCACATCCAGAGGGGACAGATGTAATTAGCGGCAGCGTTTTCTTTGTGTGTGCAGAATAGATACCAGAATGCCACCGCCCACGTGATGCTTTGGCAAGTGCGTTGTCACTCATTTTCACAAACAATTCAATGGGTTTTCAGAAAGTGCCTCCGACAAGCAAAGAAAGGACTGGAAAAAACCAGAATGATAATTCAGCCTTCAGTTCCAAAGTTGCTGGAAAGTTGCTCTGGGGACAGGGAAGCCAAACCAGCTTGATGAGTCTTCAAGCCAAAGCTCAGATGGAGAGAGAGCCTGGTGTTCACGCGGCAGATGGGGGAAAGGCAGGCAGCGAAGGTCAGCTTAAACGTCCCCATGTTCCTTAGGCAGCTGTCATGTACGCCTCTGAGCCTCACTTTTGCCATCTGCATAATGGGCACATTGATACCTGTGCGTTGTCTTTAAACTTGTAGTGAGGCTCAAAGGAGATCATTAGGAAGACTGAGTGCTTTGCGACCTACAGGGTGGGGGTTTTCTCTCAGGGATGGAAAGCGGCACCATTCTGAAGGCGAACCAAGTGACTAGAAGCTTCTCAGGCACACCCTACAACCCTGAGCAGCACCTCGGCATGGTGGCGACCCTCCTGCAGCCCAAGGGTTAATAAAGGAACCCTTACAAAGCCCAGAACCACATGGCCCGTCTCAGAGGACTGGTACCATGGAAGATACACAGTCCAATGTGTTCTCCTTTTGTTTCCTTCAAACCCTGCAGGAGATCCAAATAACAAGTTCTGGAACTTATTAGAAGCCCTGTCTCCCGCCCATGTCCCTCACCCCAGCAACCACCCTGGCACCTCCGCCAGCTTCTCTCTCCCTTCGTCTCCACCGTCCTGGGTTAGGTAGCTCAGTCTAAGCTCTCCGGGCTAGAAAGAGCCCTTCCTCCCTCCGTGGGGTGGTGACCCAGCTGGCAGACTGCACCTCCCAAGGATAGCTGGTAACAGGGGAAGGCTCCCAAACTAATATTTATTATTCCTCCGAAATGGTTTCGTTTGATGGTGTCCTCAAAGCTCTCCAGTGCCCAAGCTTAAGAGCTTGTGCAAATGTTGAAACAAAACGTGCCTTTTGGGAGATTTGTTTTCTCTCCTAAATCTCCCTTGGAAACTCACTTCCTGCTTTCCCTCAGAATGAAGCCAAAGCGGTGAGTTCCCCTTTCCTGAGAAGCATCTTCCAGGTCACAAACCTGCAGCCCGAGTTGAACAGTGTGCTTCAGGGCTCAGCAGTCCAATCGCAGGTGACATCTGAACACTCCTGTACCCTGTCTCGCAGGTGACAGCTCGGTCTCTGCTTGAATGCCTCCAGGGGTTTGACTTCTTCCTAAGTAAACCCTCCCCCTGAAGGGCACTTACCCTTCCCACCCCACAGACCCACCTCCCCCAGGGCAGCTGTAGGCGGAAGAAGGAGATGGCCCAGAAGGATCCACACACTGCCCGGTGTGCAGCAGGTGTCCAAAATGTCTGGGCAGATGCAAGGTTTTCAGGAAAATGATTTCACCTGGATCCGTCTGAATGGCAGTGGCTGCTCAGATTCACGACTGCAGTTCCTTCGGAGAAGGGAACTGGGAAGGTGCTGTGGTCAGGGGCATGGGCACAGCTGGGCCTGCTGCCAGGGGCCAGGTGCAGGTTACAGCTCGCCGGCCACTTACTTCCCAGGGACCCTGAATAATCTACTCAGCCTGTGTAGGCTCTGCTTCTCTATCTGTAGAATGGGGTCAACATTCCCCTTCCATTTCAGTGGCGAAAATGCATGTGTGAGCTGGAAGGAACTTTATAAACCTGTGGGTTATTCTCATTATTCTAATTAAGGAATAAAGAAACCATAGAAAGGCCCCCACCATTGCCATTTAGAATTTTTAGTAATTCACCAAGGATGTATTGATACTGGCTGAGAGAAAGAGCCCTCAATTCCCCTGCCCACTGATATTTGGGAGGCGGGGTACGGGTTCATTTGGTGCGGAACAGGGAGGCGAGAATGTAGGACAGCATCAGTAACTCACCGTCTAATTTCCCCTGACACTTAAGTCACACTCTAAAGACTCCATTCAGGAACTCAAGGGCAGGGCTGGGCTTGTTCATCTCTGGGTCTCTGGGTCTGGCACTGCCTAGGTCAGGCAGGGTCTGTCACCTGTGCTTTATTCAACCAGCACCTATTCAAGAGAACGGGTGAGTGAGGAGTATTCACAAGGCCGCTGACATCATTCCATTGGCTGCATCAGGACCCAGGCTTTGTCCCCGAGACTTGACTCTTCTTTTTTTTCCCCCTGACCGTGAATTCTGTGTCCTCACACAATGGTCTTTAGATTATTTACCCAGACCACTGCCTGAGCTCCCTTGTTAAATAGATACCTGACACCTGGCTCAGTTTCTCAGCTCTTGCTTACGCGTAGTCACGTTAGGAAGCACGACCCTAGTAAAGAAGGTGATATTTTCTCTCCACTTTAGTTGAAACAAACCTGTCCACATTCACTTTGCCTTCAAACAGCTTGTAATGGGGGCAGTTGAGGTGACCCGATGGTGTCCTCACACTACAGTTCCCAAACTGCCCACCGAGGCACCCAGATGACAGAGCAAGGTCACAGGGTGTTCTGTTTTCAGGGAAAATCCACGGATAGCTGACACTGAGTTGGGTCCAACTAGTTCACAGTTTCAGCACTGGACTGTGCTACGTTCCTTTTGACGTAGTCATGTCCTTGCAGAGGTGGATCTTCCGTGGTGGCTGGGATTAAAAAAATAATAAGGTGCCTGACCTGTGGTGGCGCAGTGGATAAAGCGTCGACCTGGAAATGCTGAGGTTGCCAGTTCAAAACCCTGGGCTTGCCTGGTCAAGGCACATATGGGAGTTGATGTTTCCTGCTCCTCCCCCCCTTCTCTCTCTGTCTCTCTCCTCTCTCTCTCTCTCTCTCTCCCTCTCTCCTTTCTAAAGTGAATAAATTTAAAAAAAAATTTTTTTAAAAGGTGATGTTATTTAAAAAAAAATAAAAAAATAATAAGGTAAGTACCATGCAGAAGTCACCGTGAGACAGGACTTAAGGTTGCCGGGTCAGCCCGCTCCCACAGTCTGAGAAGTGCGCGGTGCTCGTCAGAGGCGGGTGTTTCATTGGTAACTAAGTTTGGTTATTTTTGAATGAAACAGGAAAACTCTTAAAATTTCAATGTATGTATTTGTTTTCAATCCGTTACTAAGTGGTTCGATGCTAACACCCACCCGCCCTCCACCCCACCACAGCCCCCTGGCCCCAGGGCTGTCATCAGATGTCCCCCTCAGGTGGCCTTCTTGAGACGGGGCCCCTTAAAAGCTGTACCCCAGATGCTGGACCTGGTGGCGGGTCCATGTGTGCAAACAAATGTAGGCATTCACTGAGCCACTCACTTAAGATGTGTACACTTCACTGAACATGAGTTATTCCTCGGTTAAAGAAAAAAAAAGCCCTCGCCCTAACTAATAATGCATCCCAGAGAGCTGGGGAGGAAAGAGTGAAATTTTATTTTATTATCCTGGGAGCTTTAGAAATAATAACTACACTGCAGAACAAACACCAGAAATAAAAGGTGAGGATTTAGAGATCTACTTTTAAAAAGCCAGTGACGGGAAAGGGAGGAATTTAATATCCTAACCACTTTGAACCTCTAAGCCTCCGTGCACAAGCCAGTCACTTCTTGATCTCTGTGTTAATATAACTATAGCACCAGGCAGTTTAGTGTTGTTTAAGTAATAAACTGCTGTCGAAACATTGTTTCCAAGCATTTTAAAAAAATGGGCAGTGATGTTAGCAATGAATGAAAGTTTCCCGCGGATGGTGCCGTGAGATATCTGGGGTCTCTGGGGCCAGCAGAGGCCAAGGTGCAGGGCGTCCAGACAGTGAGAGGAGGCCAAAGCTCCGTGCCAGCCGGAGAAGAGCCTCCTCCTCCTGCCTGAGCAGCCAGGGGCCTGCGGGGGGGACAGGAAGGGACGAGCAGCTGCCCCACCTTCCCGCCTGTCCCAGCGCAGCAGTGGTCTTGGTCAGCGGGCAGGGGCCTGAACATTCCAGGGCTCCCCATCCTAGGACCTGGGCTCTCCGAAGCTGATTAGCACAAAGACCCCTTTTCAAACGGACCTGGGGAGGGAGCATCTCTTGGGGGGACCTCTTGGGGTGCCGGGGGTGCCCAGGCCCTCGAGAGGGTCGTCCAGCGCTGCAGGGACCTCCCCACCGGGATCCCAGACGCTCCCTCCCTCCCTCCCTCCACGGCTCACCAGCGCCCCCGTGAGCCCGAGCCAAGAACTTCAGGAAGGCTGTTCCTACTCTCCCAGGGGTGGGGGCCTGGAATGCCCTGGACACCCTGGAAAGCACCGGGAGGGGGCGGGGGCGGGCAGACAGGGCCTCCTGGGGAAACTATAATCCTCGCTTGCCAAGGGAAGTCACTGACGATGCTAGCGACTCTCCAGAGGGCATTTACTGTATCCCCTGCCCCTCCCCTCGGATGCAAAACGCCTCCAGAGGAGACAGCCGGTTTCCCTGCGCTTCCATCTGCCAACATCCTCTAAGTCAGTGGTCCCCAACCCCGGGGCCCCGGACCGGTACCGGTCCATGGGCCATTTGGTACCGGTCCTCAGAGAAAGAATAAATAACTTACATTATTTCCGTTTTATTTATATTTAAGTCTGAACGATGTTTTATTTTTTAAAAATGACCAGATTCCCTCTGTTACATCCGTCTAACACTCACTCTTTTTTTTTTTTAATTTTTTTTTATTTATTCATTTTTAGAGAGGAGAGACAGAGAGAGATAAGGGGGGAGGAGCTGGAAGCATCAACTCCCATATGTGCCTTGACCAGGCAAGCCCAGGGCTTTGAACCGGCAACCTCAGCGTTTCCAGGTTGACGCTTTACCCACTGCGCCACCACAGGTCAGGCTAACACTCACTCTTGACGCTTGTCTTGGTCACGTGATACATTTATCCATCCCACCCTAAAGGCCGGTCCGTGAAAATATTTTCTGACATTAAACCGGTCCGTGGCCCAAAAAAGGTTGGGGAGCACTGCTCTAAGTGACCTTCTCTAAGACACGCTTCCCTTTAGCTGGGCCGCTTGCCTGGACTAGGAACCTGCCTGCAGGCTGACAATTGAGCCACCTCCTGGTCTTGTCACCCAAACCTAGGCCCACTGGGGTCTCCCTCCCCCCCCCGCTGCCCCCTGCACACCCCCAACTTCTAGCCTCACCTGCTCCTGTTCCTGTACCCACTTTCCACTTCAGTCATTTGAATGGCCTCAGATCCAGCCCCCTTAACCCTGGGGCACTTCCTTCCTCCATTCAGGGGTCATGGGGTAAGAAGAGCCCCAGCCAAGGAGTCAGAAATTATCCCAAAGCTGCTAGCCTTCCCTGCACGTCCTTAGATAGACCACACAACCTCTCTGGGTCACTAATATCTATCAATCCCCTATGGGCCAGGCACTGTGCTCTGTATCAATACATCACATACATTCTCTCACTGAATCTTACATGGGGACCAAATGTGATCTGTATCTAACGGGCCAGGAAACTTAGGTGTGGGAAGAGAGATGTCTTTAGTCCGAGGCTATAGACAGCTAGGAGGTGATGGAGCTGGGTGAGAATTCAGACAGTTGAACTTCATGACCTGATCTCAACCAAAATCCCCATGGTAACCAACAGTAAGGGAAAAAAATAATAAAGGTAACAGAAAGAAATTCTTTCACTGCTAAGATTCTGGGGAAGCTGCACATGTAGTAAAAGTGGACTCACATGCACCTACCTAGGTAAATTCGGGGATCTCTTCCCTCCAGGAGGGGCAGGAACACCTCCTTCAGGACCAGGAGCTCACCTCTATGTCACCAGGGTCTGTAAAGGCAGATAGTCAGAGGCGGCCGCATTGCTTCCCCCATTCTTCTTACAGGGCTGAGAGTGGTGACATGTGGACCAAAAGCCACATACTTGCACAGTCAGCCTTCCTCTGGAGACCAAGAAGCAGCAAATTCTTTTCCTGGGAACATCTCTATCAAGCAGACATCTGTTACTCTTAGGCGATCCGTATGCCATAACAGTTTAAAAAACAGAGTTTAAATTTCTAAGTAAGAAGAAAACAGTTTGCCCATGTTGCAAAACAGCATATAAACTGTGCTGAAATTAGCACGAAGGAAACATTTATCTTTCTAGATCATCTCAAAACTGGCCTTTTATTGATGGTGTGTAGTTATGTTTTCTGGCATGGAAAGATGGTCATGATATATAACCAAAACGGGGAAAACTGGTTTCAAGCACAAAACCAGACATTTTTGTAAGGGAGCATTTGATGCTACCCCCTTGGCTAAGGGTAGGCCCCTTCTGCAGAAAGAAGGGAAGATTAGGTCAAGACCAGCTGGGTGGTGGCCTTCTCCCCAAAAGAATAGAGAGAGAGTCCCATTTCTTAGTTGGAATGGCCAAAGCTCTGCTTGAGCTGAAATCTGGCCCAGCCTGGGGGAGTGCAAGACGGTGGGCTGGGTTCCAATCCAGGAACCACCAGCCACAAGCCATGGTACCTGGTACAGGTTCAGTGCCTCTGAAGGTCAGTCCCACTGATACAGTGGAAGCCACGCCCATCAGCAGTGTCCCTGGCATGTGGGAGGTGCTCTGGAAGCGGTGGGCCTCTCCGCGCCCCCCCACCTCTGTGTGTTGATGACAATCACAGGTTAGCCATTAGCAAAGGACAACATTAAGATGGTAGGCTGTGAATGAGATCAGCCAAAATTCAAGGGCCAGGCATTGCACTCACTCACTCAGGAAACATGATGGAGGGCCTGCTATGTGGCTGCTCTGGGCCAGGCACACGATGAGACACACTCAGTCCCTGTCCTTGGGGAGAGAGGTCACAAACCGGTAACAGATAAATAGCCATGCACCAGGCTGGGAAGGGGTATAGGGGTGGGGAGCTTTCCCCTAAGGGGCAGAAAGTTTGGGGACCTTTCCCTGCCCCTGGCTGTGCGTGTGGTTTCTGCCCACCCGGCCTAGGCACCAGCCCTTTACAGAGCTCAGGGTGTCTTGAGAATTGCAAATTTAAAAAACCTGGAAGCTAATGGTTCCACCAGACCATTCAGCACTTAAATAAATGCAAGTTCTAGAACAGCCACAGCCCAAATGAAAGTAAACAATGACAGAGTGAGAGTCATAACTGCAGTTTGCAAAGTTTGTACACAAAGCCTGCTCCCAAAGCCAGAGCCAGGATCTGGCTGTTGGATCCCAGAACATCAGCTCCCAACTCTGTGACACAGGGAGGGACTTATGTCCTGGTTAGCACCATCATGGGAAACTAGTTAACCAAACTAGTTCTCTGGAGTTCACTAAGACTGGAATCAAAAGCTATCTCCACGAGAACAGAGCACTCCTGTGTGTTTGTGTGTGTGTTTTAAAGAAATCACTCCACCCCCAGTGTCAGTATGAGCCCTAGCATCCTGGTATTCTGGGGAAAGCCAGAACGTCTGAGCTTGTAAACCTAAGAGGATCACACCAGCCGGTATGTCCCAGTGGTCCCTCTCCCAGGGGCCGGTTGCTTTCTTTTTGGTAGCAGAATTTTGGTAAAGGCTCGATCTCATCTCCTGACCAGCTGCTCCCTGGAGGCAGGCTGTCTGCCTCCTTCCTTCATCCCTACAGCCCTGTATCTAGCATTTGGCCTGACATGTAGTTGGTGCTCATTAAATATCTGTTTTGTGGGTAAGTGAGCCTCTTTGGCAAAAGAATCTGGTTCACCCCAACCCTGGGCTTCCCTGGGGCCCTGTGCAGACAAGGGACAGACAGAAAAGGGAGCTGGGGTCAGGGGACACAAGGTGTAGTTCCAGGCTCAGGTCCTCGGTCACCAGCATGTGCCTGTGTGAGTCACGCCACTGGTTTTGGTCTTCCGGTCTCTAAAATGGGAGATGTTGCTGTTCCCTCACTCTGGGAGGTAACGTGTCTGAGGCGATGGGAGAGGGGCTCTCTCTGCATGTGTGAGGCGACCCCCACCAGGCCTGCCACACCGCGGGTGGGTTGTGTGGACCCGTGTGGAGGGTACGGACCGCAGGTTAGTCTGCAGGAGTCAGGCAAGTCAGCAGAGTGGATTTGGAGATGTAATTCATGACTGCAAAGTCACAGAGGAAAATGTTACCCAGGCCATGTCCTCCGTATCTGGGGACAGGAGAGCAGGGTGCCAACCACGGAGCGAGAAGATAACGAATACATGAGTGGCCTGTTATAAGGCAATAGGATATGCTGGGGCCTGTGGCTAACTGGAGATGTCACTCACGCTCTGCCTAATGCATTTGCATTGAAAGATTTAAAACACTTGCCCCATCAAATGCATCTATGACCTGCAGGTGGGAGTTTGAGATCCTGCAGCCTGTTGCATTAAGCATGTCTCCTTTTTGTTGTTTGATGCCTTGACACCAGAGGCCTCGCTGGCAGCGGAGGGACTGGCCTTCTGGGGCTGCTGATTCTAGAGATGGCAGGCAGCTAGAGCACACCTTTCGTATGCAAACGACCCACTCGGGCTCATCTCCCAGCCCTCAGACTCTGGGCTGTCTGCCCTCCTCACCCAGGGCCAGGTACCAGACAACTAGGGACAGCCCCTAACCCCAGAGCCCACGGAAATCATTCCAACCAGCCAATCCGAAGCCCGCTCACCCTGCCTGCCTTCCTGTGGAAGCCACAACAAAGCCTCCCGCCCACAGTTTCCGCCCACTCCCTCTGCCTCCCGGTGGTCGGGGGTCGACCTGGTGAGTCTCCACGTGGCATGGCCCGGCATGCCCCCTCCCCCACGGAACTCTTCAATGGTAGTCGGTCCCTGATCTGTTGGCCTCACCAAATCTGACTAATAATAAAACCCACATTTTAAAACACCTGTACACTCCACTGGAGCATGAAGCATCATGGCTCCTTTCTCGCCACTGAATCTTGGCCCCTAACACTGTCCCTAGAGCACTGCTGGTACAATTTAACTACTAATTAATAAATGGATGAGCCCTGGCCAGGTAGCTCCGTTATTTAGAGCATTGTCCCCACATGCCAAGGACGCAGGTTTGACCCCTGGTCAGCGTACGTATCAGAAACCACCACTGAATGCATAAATAAGTGGAACAACCACTTAATGTTGTGTGCTCTCTTTCTTCTTTTCTCTCTAAAATCAGTAAATTTGCCCTGGTCAGTTAGCTTAGTTCATTGGAGCATCGTCCCAAAATGCCAAGGTTGCAGGTTCGATCCCTGGTCAGGGCACACACAGGGAGCAACCAGTGAATGCACAACTAAGTGGAACAACAAATGAATGCCTCTCTCTCTCTTTCTCTCTCTCTCTTTCCCTCCCCCTTCCTCTCCCTCCCTTTCTTTCTGTCTCTCTAAAAGCAATCAATAAAAAATTTTAATTAAAATAAAATTTTAAAATTAAATTTTAAAAGTTAAAAAATAAATAGATGGAGAACAGACATAGGGATCAAGTGAAAAGCTGGGTAGAGCATCTGTGTGGCCACGTGGATTCCCGTGCTTCTGTCTTGGGAGCAGTGGCCTCAGGAAGCCGGATTCTGCACCTGCCTCGGTTCCCATTGGCGTAGACGGGGTGGCTGGGCAGGAGCGAGCCGGGGGAAGTGGGCACGCTGGCGCCGGGAGGCGTCGGCTGTGGTTAAACACATGCGCTTGTCTATCCTGTGAGCATCGGGCTTCTCAGGCCGCTCCTAAGTGAGGGGCTTTGCTGCAGTAGACAGTCTCCTGGCTGGTTCCTTCCTTCAAGTGCTGACACGGAGACGCCCCTTCAAAAGGGTCTTGGAAGCCAGTGGGGAGAGGGAGAAAGCCAGAAAGAGGGTTCTGGCTCACCTGTGGGCGCAGGCTGTCCAAAGGCAGCAGCAGGGAGGGGGCTCCACTCCATGGACCCCCAAACGACCGTAGGTCTACACTGACCCGGTGGGGAGGTCTCCGGCTCGTAAACTCCAAGTTGAGCTGGAGAACCTTCCTCTTTAAAATGTATCAATCTACTCTGCTTGAAGGACTGAATTTCCCCAACAGCAAGGCCCTTGGGTGTCATTCACAGCACCCCTCTCTCGTCCCAGGCAGAGAGAAGGCCCGTCTAGGACCTCCTGGGGAAGGAGGAGAAGCCCGCGGTGGGGGGATCCAGCATTTGCTGTTTCTGAGGGACACTCCGCTGGATGACCCAGTGAATGGCTCCCGGAGGCTATCCCTTCCTCAGGCTAGAGAATCCAAGGCACAGCCCCAGAGGTCACACCAGGGGAGGGTCATCCATAGGGTGACTGTGTGAACTGGTTCACTCAGGACAGACCCAGCTCATGGCATTATTCCGGTGTAATAATTCAACTCATCCCCCTTCTGTCTCAAAAGTGTCCTGGTTTGACTGGTACAGCATCCAGTCACCCTCGACATCGGGCCATTTATAAATCAATGGGAAAATCGGAAAGCTCACAAGTAACTGCGTCTGGTGGCTCTGTCTGCACAAACAGGAGTGTAAGGTTTGCAAACAGGCTGGAGAAGGTCTGGCGGAAGCAGACAGCAGGAAGAATTAGCAGAAGGGACCTGTGCCTGACCTCGGGTTCTGGTGGGCTTAGCTCAACAGGGGTGGGGGAGGGTGACCCAGGCTGGCTGGGTCAGCCTGGGCCAAGCAGCACATCACTTGCAGCCTTTCTGCCCAAGGAGAGACAGGATTTCTTTTTCCTTGTTGATGTTTCAAGCCGGGAGGCCAGCAAAGGGTAGAGGCAGAGAAGAAAGGATTACGACGTGTCCCCAGTGAGCCCTGGAGTCAGGGAACGTGCATGCATCTCGAGGTCGGCACAGGCTGTGTGCCACCGTCACATTCAACACCACCTTGCATTGCCATGGGGACTCTGAACAGCTAACTTCCCAGGTGTTAGGTTTTTTCTTTCTGGTGATCTTATTTCTGTCAGAATGAACTATTTATCCACGTTGCATGAAATGTCAAAGACTGTGGGGAAAACCAGGACAAGCTCACACAAGAGAAATAAGAACCCTCTGCTGACGCTCACACAGCTCCCCAAATCCACACAGGCTGTTGGGGGTGAGTTTTCTCAGCTCTACCCAGCACTGAACTTGCCCCGGAGAAGTATTTTACCCAAAAGGCGCTGGACAGACAACACCCCCAGCGGCCTGGGTTTGTGAGATCCACTCATTCTTGAGCTGATTCATCAAGTGAACCCGTGGACATGTGTGACCCCTCCCATAGAGGCGGGGCAAAGACTTGAAAAGAAAGAGGTGGCTACGAGTTTCACCTGGTGGCCTCAGGCCTCACGTGGCGGTGTATCAAGCTATAAAAGGCTCAGAGGGGCCTGGCCACTTAGCCCAGTCGGTTAGAGTATCCTCCCAAAAGGACAAGGTTGCAGTTCAATCCCTGACACGCAGGAAGCAACCAATGAATGTACCACTGAGTGGAATAACAGATGAATGTTTTCCTTCCCTCTCACCTGTCTCTCCCTTCCTCTCTCTGTCTAAAAAAAAAAAAAAAAAAAAAAATAAGCCTGGTCCAGATAGCTGGGTTGGAATTCATCCCAGAGCATGGAAGTGCTGGTTCGCTTCCCTGGTCAGGGCGCACACAGGGACAGCGTGATGTTCCTGTCTCTTGCTGCCTCTCTCTAAAAAAAGAAAGAAAAACCCTCTCTCTCCCTGCCTCTCTCTCTAAAAAAGAAAGAAAGAAAAAAAACCCTCTCTCTCTCTCCCTGCCTCTCTCTCTCTCTCAAAAAAAAGGGTCTCTTTCTCCCTGCCTCTCTCTAAAAAAGAAAAAAAAAAACCCTCTCTCTCTCTCCCTCAAAAAAAAAAAGTCTCTCTCTCCCTGCCTTTCTCTAAAAAAAGAAAAAGTCTCTTTCTCCCTGCCTCTCTCTGAAAAAAAAATAAAATCTCTCCCCCCCTCAAAAAAAGAAAAAGAAAGAAAAGAAAGAAAAGAAAAGAAAAGAAAAGAAAGAAAGAAAGGAAAAGAAAAGAAAAGAAAGGAAAAGAAGGGAAGGGAAGGGAAGGGAAGGGAAGGGAAGGGAAGGGAAGGGAAGGGAAGGGAAGGGAAGGGAAGGGAAGGGAAGGGAAGGGAAGGGAAGGGAAGGGAAGGGAAGGGAAGGGAAGGGAAGGGAAGGGAAGGGAAGGGAAGGGAAGGGAAGGGAAGGGAAGGGAAGGGAAGGGAAGGGAAGGGAAGGGAAGGGAAGGGAAGGGAAGGAAGAAAAAGGCTCGGGGTCCAGTGCGTAAGGACTCTTGCTTTTCACATGTGTTTGTGAACTTAAACTTCAAAGCTATTAGTTTGTTTGGTTTTTATGTAAGATAAGCCATCATGCAAAACCTACTGATCAAGCAGTTAATAACATACACACATCCCATTGACGGGTCTTGTACATTTCGGTCCTTGCAGATTGATAACAAAGCAATTATAAACCCTGCAAGGTCCTGAGAGTTCCTTCCTTCCTTCAGCGGAAGCTGCCGTCCTGACGGCTCTCGGGCTCAGGTGTTATAAATCCTCGAAGCTCTTTTAGCGGCAGTTTGGGCATCGGGAGGCTCTTCTTCCTCTTCCTCGGTGCGCTTGTGCTTTAAGAACAGGTCAGACTTCAAGAAGCGGCTGTAGCTGTCGTACTTCATGAGGTTGAAGATCTAAGGGGAAAAGGAAAGAGAAGTGTGAAGGGTGAGGCTCACCAGGCCATGAATCATCCTATCAAATATTTATGAAGTACCTATCACGCGCCAAAGACTGCAAATACGTGCAACACACAGAGTGAGACAGCTACAGTCAGTCACGTGCTAGACCAGGCGGATTTCCTGGACGTTTCGGGTCCTCAGGAAATAATCTCAGTGGACGCGAACAGCTTGCGGAGTCACTCGAACAAGTCTGTCTTTATTTTCCACGGAAGTACAGATTCACACAGCAATGATTCATAGCCTAGTGTCAAGAGGTCCTTTAAGAATCTCCACTTAAGCCTGACCTGTGGTGGCGCAGTGGGTAGAGTGTCAACCTGGGATGCGAAGGTCACCGGTTTGAAACCCCCGGCCTGCCTGGACAGGCACACACAGGAAACAACTATGAGTTGATGCTTCCCACTCCTTTCTCTCAGCCTTTCTCTCTCTCCTCTCTCTAAAATCAATAAATCTCTTTTAAAAAAATTTTTTTAAAGACATGTTTAAAAACAAAACAAAACAGAATCTCCACTTTATTTGGATAGATGACACAGGGCTGTATTTCTCCAGGAACTTGAGCTCACAGACTAGAAACTGCTCCTGTAGACTGGTGGTGTAAGGGCTCCTGTCCTATCAGATGATGCCGGTATTGTAAGACACCCCCCCCCCCCTCAGAAGCCTAGCATCCAAGATCTCAAACAAACCTATTATTATGCCAAGAAGCAAAGTGGGACTTACTCACTGCAGAGCAGAGGAATAAACCACAGTCTGAGCCAGGAAGGGATTTGGGAACAGGCCCTAATGAAAGGGACAGCTGTCGGCCGCAGAGTGAGAACACCTGCTCCCCCGCGTGGGCATGGAGCAGGTCCCCAGGAAAGAAAGGACCCTCAGGTGTGCTGCTCAGGGGCGAGAGGACCCCTGACGGAGCCTAAGTCCTCTGGATGAGAGGACTGCCACCTGCCACACTGCAGGTCCCAAGAGTGGCCCCTTCTCTTCTTCGCCACAGTCCTTATGCCCAGAATCCTCTCTCCCCCACTCCCCTCCCTTGCCCTTGAAAGGGGTAGGGAGAGGACAAGCAAAGAAAAAAAAGGCAAGCATTTTCCGCTGTGTGTGGGGGGTACAGCCTCTTTTGAGAATTCTCTCTTTCATCTCGCTCTCAGACCTTCTGACTGAACTTTCAGGACACGCTGCAGACTGGAACTCGCACTCTGCGCCCTCCTGCCTGGACTTACTGCGCAGCCCCGGCTCCACAAGCGGAAAGTTCCAGAGGTGTCTAGAATGTCGCTCACTGCCAGGCGGGGTTCTCAAGTGGGTGGTAAAACCCTGGCATCTTTTAAATCTGCCCTTCCCCTACATGTAGACAGACTGTTGCGTAAACTAAACACCTGGAGGACTCAGAGCGCCTGTCTGGGGGGGGACTGGAACCTTCCCCCCTTTCCACCGTCCTTATCCCAAGGCGGCTTCAGCCACAGGAGACCCTCCTATGCCGTGTCTATCAGCAAAGTCGACCACCAGGGAAAGATTTAGGGCTTGGGGTTTTCTTCCCACTCAAACGACTGCTTGCCCTTCCCGGAGTGTCTGTCAGTGTGCCCAAGACCCCCAACTGCTCAGGAAAACCACGTCTCCCGAAGCCCCCAGCAGTTACCTACTGAGGCAATCTTGTCATCTCAGAGAGACTTGCTGAGGTTTAAAGAAATGACTCAAAACAAACAAACAAAAACAAACCAGAAAATACAAAACTCATAGCCAGGAATATGGCAGGGGATGAGGAATGCCATTATCACTGCGTGGTCTCCCACGTGCCAAGCAGATGACCGCATCCCTCACCACCTGCATGGCCCGGCCCAGCCCTGCCAGGCCTAAAAGCCCCTCCTCCCCCCAAGGAACGCTGAGAAGCCCACCTGGTTCCAAGTCTGAACCGGATGCTCCAAGACAGTCTAAGGGAGCCAGCTCCGCTGCCCCTCCCGGCACCCAGCCCTGCGCCCCCTCCCACACCAGGTCCCCTGCAGCTGGGACCCACCACTGCCAGCAGGATGCAGTTCAACCCAGGCGCCTGTTCGAAGTCTCTGCGTGTGGGAGTGGAGCATCCTGTTTGCCTGTCGTGGCTCTGAGGCTCGCACTTCAAAGGGGAGAAGAGAAAAGGCAGAGGCTGGAGGCACCCAGGGCTGGAGGAGGCGGGGGAGGGAGGTGCCCGGGGGTGGGGGGGAGGTGCCCCAGGCAGCTTCAGCGGCTGGCGGGGAGGACTCCGAGGAGCTGCTCAGTGGCTGGTAGGACTCTCTGGGCCTCCAGGAGAGCCCGAGAGGCTGCAGGCTCTTTCCTGGTGCCAGCAAGCTCGAGGGGAGGGGGCCGGGAACTGTTTGACAAGAGCATAAGGGCCACACCCTGCCGTGGGCAGGTGTGAAATGCCTGTGAAGTCCCCCAGACTGGGCTTCCTTCTCCAGGATCCCCTCCTGCCTCCGGGTGCAGCCCCTGGCGCTGCGGAGTCCCAGGGTGACAGCTTAGAGCCATGAGCCCTGGACAGGTTTGAAAAAGAAAAATCGTTCCCAATGGCTCCATTTTCTGGGGCTGTGAGCTGGCTGATCTGTCTGCACAGGGTCTCCTGGGCACTGGCCTGGGAGCACATGGCAAGAGTGCTCCCATCACATGGCCCCTCAGGGTGGTGCTCAGCAAGGATGGCTTACACTAGGATAGAGAACATTTCTAAAGATCTCTTCCAAGAATGTGGCCAAAGGTAGTGTACCCAGCTGCTGCCACAGCCTTCTTGATCACGACTGTGGTCCACTAAATAAATGTTCACCCTGTCAATGAATAGAAAGCATCCACCATGCAACAATAGAGGGCTGGTGAAATGAATCAGGGTAGCACCAACGGGCCGAGAGCGCCCGCTAACCGTGCACCAGACAGCATTTAATCCTCACTTCATCCTCACCAAACCCTGTGAGATACCCGATTACAGAGAGGAAGAAGCAGGGCCTTAGAGGTTCCGTGCTTTGCCCCAGGGCCCGGTGTGTAAGTCAGCTAGGGTTGTAGATAGCTGTCTTCCCTGGTGTCCTCACATGATCTTCCCTCTGTGCGTGTCTGTCTCCTGATCTCTCCTTATAAAAACACCAGTTGTACTCGATTAGGGCCCACCACCAATGACCTTGTTTAATCTTAAATACTTCTTCAGAGACCCTCTCTCCAAAGTCACATTCTGGGATACCTCGACTTAGGACCCCAACGTATGTCTCTGAGGCCTGGGGGTGGGGGGGAGCGGTGTGCACACAGTTCAGCCCAGAACAGTGAGCACACCGAAAAGAGCCCAGCAGGATGCCAACACTTGGCTGTCTAGCACCAGAAGCCACACTCCTAACCACTAGGCAGTACTGTCACCCATGGCAGACCTATAAGCAGTCATTACAAATGAAGTCTGTGAAAAGAGTTTAGCAAGGAAAAATGTACGTGAGAGTTAAGTGACTAAGCGCTGAGTTTTTTTTAATGCACTAAAAATAGAAACAGTGATTCCCAAATAGGCTTTTTAAGGGTGTCTGTGAACACTCTGTAAAGTATAGAATTGTGTAACCACTGTGCTGTACACCTGAAACTAATATAAAATAATACTGAATGTAAACTGTAATTGAAAATAAAATTTTAAACAAAGGAGCATGTTTATGTGTATGAAAGGGAAATAAATATCTCCAAAGGTCAGTGTAGTGGGCTGAGGTGTCGCCCTAAATTTATGTCCAGCTGAAACCTCAGAATGTGACCTTACTTGGAAATAGGGTTCGTTGAGAATGTCAAGATGACACCATCCCGGATTTTATAAGGTGGTGTCCTGAGGAGAGGACACAGAGACCCACACAGAGGGAAGGAGCCACGTGACAACAGAGGCAGAGACTGAGTGATGAGGCTACAAGTCCAGGGGCACCGGGGAACACCAGCCGCCGCCGGAAACGAGGAGAGACAAGAAAGAAACCTTCCCTGCGGCCCCTCCCGCCCTGCCAACCCCGTGATCTCGGACTCCCGGCCTCCTGGACTGTGAGAGGATACATTTCTTCTTTTTTTTTTTAAAGCAACCCAGTTTGGGACAATTCATTATGACAGCCCTTGGAAACAACTACCATTGATTTCACCTCACTCCTAAGTGAGCACAGAAAAATGAGATCGCCCCCAGGGTTCCAGAAGGTTCTACAAAACCAGGACTACTGGATGGGAGAACTGGCCTCACTGGGCCTGGACGATGATGGTCCCCTGACCAACACACCTCAAGCAGTCCGCAGGGCAGAGAAAAACGTGGAGCCAAACCTCGGGCGGGGGTGGGACTCCAGGTGGGCAGAGCTAGGAGGCGGGCAGTCCTGCTCAGGGACGGGCAGCCAATGGGGCAGAAGACTCAAGCTGGCAGCTAAATTGCATTCCGTACCTTTTTTTTTGTGGAGGCAGCTGTGGCTCAGCAGGTTTCAGGGTTTAGCAACCCCCCACATCTGTGAGCTGCGCCCAGACTGTACTGTTTGGCGTTGTTGCCCTGGGATCCAGTCCTGCAGGCGGCTGGACGAGGCGGGAGCCCTCCTGCTCACCGCACCGCCGCACCAGGTCCTCACCCGGCCAGGGTCCCTCCGTCTCCGGAGCCCAGCAGTGCGGGCCGACTGGGTCCTGCCTTTCCATGGGGTGCTCCCACTCCAGTGCTCCCGCCCTGCTGCCCGGGCCCAGCCCCTCCCTGACCGTCCTCAGCCGCGTGGAGAGTGAGAAGCTCGGCCAGCCTTGAACGCTGCTCCGGGAAGCTTTCAACACTGTCTCAATTAAGCACGTTTCAAGCCTAATAAATCTCCTAACACTTCTCAGAAGTCAAGGACATTCAAAGACCTCGACTAAACGCACACCCTCCCTTCTCTTCAAAAGCTTCCGCCACGTTATTTCAACTAGGTACAAGGAGGGGGAAAAAGAAACCCTTTCATGTAAGTTTTATTAATGAGACTTCATATTCGCTGCGAGAACTGGGCTTGGTTTTTAGGTAAAAACTGCTGAAAGACAGCGGCAGGCGCTCCCATCTCTAGGCTCTTTCTCCCCACGTGCTTTCAGACGCACACGGACGGACGGACAGACGGACAGACAGTGTAGAGAAAGCAGGCCCCTCTCCCTCCAGCCTTCAGCCGCAGAACCACGACAGACCAGAGAAGAGGCTGCAGGGAGAGGGCACCCACGGGCATGTCCCCACCTCAAGGTGAAGGCCACCTCCCCGCCTTCTGAAACGGGAGCAGGGTGCATCTGGGGGTCTGCCGGCAGCTGGCAGGGTGGGCCCCCGGACGTTCGGTGGCCCTGGACGGTGCTCCTGCTTCCGTGACAGGCTCACCAGAGCCAGACAGCGTGCCGGAGTGGGAGCGGAACCCCAGGAAGAGGCTGGGCGTGGACAGAGACTGAGACCCCTGCTGGGGCAAACCCCCCCACAGCCCCAGGGTCCAGAGCTGTTGTGAGGGGGTTGGCGATTTGTCCCCTTGTTCCCGGAGTCCACAATACTCCAACACAAGGCCCAAATGACATCCTTTCTACACAGGACAAAGGTACTCGTTGTTGGTCTCTGGCCATCAGGAGAGTTCAGTGCTATACTGATGCCCACCCCCACCCTTCTTCCCCCAAACACCATTTCAAAGTTTGTTTTTTAAATCTCAAAGTATTTCAAATACTGTCCTTCCCGCCCCACCCGTCCCCTCATAAGGCGAACAGCTGTGGTAGACGTCGGGAGCCAACTTTCCTTCCATTTGAACAAAAACCCACGGCCTGCCCTTTCTGGCTTTGTATGCTGGAAAATGCCGGCTTCTGGACCGGACTGGGTCTGTGGGAGCAAACGTCAGCTGGCACCCACATGACAGAGGGTGACAGCATGTCCAGCCCCAGCCACCACGGCAGACATGGAGAAGCGGGGTTGGAGAGGACCCCCCAGTGACCCCTGAAGGCACACAGCCCCTCCCCCATCTCTGGGTCCTCGCCAGTGGGTCCAACCCTTCCTATTAATGTCAAAAAGGAAGTGTTTCTCACCTCTTGAGTTCTGAGGAAATTCAAAGAAACAGCAGTGCTGAAAAGGGGCCGATGCGTGGCTCCCCTCTCTGTCAAGGATGTGGCTGGGGGCACTTGACACCTCACTGAAGTCATTCCGATTGTTTCTAAATATCAGAGGTTGAGGGCTTCCTTTTCAATGCAGGAGGCCGCCTCCACTCTGCCTTCCCCAGAGCAGATCAAGCACCAACCAACCCCACAGCCCGGGTGAGGGCATCCACAGGGCACGCGAAATCCACTTTAGTGTAGGCGTTGGGGTCCCTAAGATTTAAGAAAGAAGAACTCCCTCTCAAACCTGCGGCCTTCTCTCTCATGGCCTGAGGAAGCAACGATCTCAAGTTGCCATTTGCAGGGACCTGCACCCGCCCTTCCGTCCTCTCCAAACTCCTTCCCGGTAACATTTTCAACCAGAGGCTTCAGAGCAGGAGAGGCGTGTCAACTGGTGCGGTGAAGCTCGTAGGAGCAGGATTTTGTTTTAAATCTTTCATGTGCTGCAACACAGGCCCTGAGTGGCTATCAAAGTGTTGCATTTTTAAACATTTGCAGAGCCAAGTTCTATCAGAGAATGATGTCTCCACTTAACATGAGTTTTCCAAATAACCGAATTATAAACTTAAGATATCGTTTTGATGAACAAAAACTTGTGGGCACAGACAACGGCAGGGTGGGTTACCAGAGGGCAAGGAGGGTGGGAAGGAGGTTGTAAAGGGAGCAAGGGGTCAAAGATTTGGTGATGGAAGGAGACTTGACTTTGGGTGGTGAACCACACAATCAATGCAGTATACAGATGATGTATTAAAGAACTGTACACTTGAAACTTACATAATTTTAGTAACCAATGTGACCCCAATGAATTTAATTCAAAATAATTAAAATAAAATCATCTGGATGAAATGCTTATTAAAATGCCTCACACATTCTTCACGGAATACGCCGACCACAATTTAAGTTTTGCCCGATGCTCTGGGGTCATTAAGATCGATCATCACAGGCCCTGGCCGGTTGGCTCAGCGGTAGAGCATCGGCCTGGCGTGCGGGGGACCCGGGTTCGATTCCCGGCCAGGGCACATAGGAGAAGCACCCATTTGCTTCTCCACCCCCCACTTCTTCCTCTCTGTCTCTCTCTTCCCCTCCCGCAGCCAAGGCTCCATTGGAGCAAAGATGGCCCGGGCGCTGGGGATGGCTCCTTGGCCTCTGCCCCAGGCGCTAGAGTGGCTCTGGTCGTGGCAGAGCGATGCCCCGGAGGGGCAGAGCATCGCCCCCTGGTGGGCAGAGCGTTGCCCCTGGTGGGCGTGCCAGGTGGATCCCGGTCGGGCGCATGCGGGAGTCTGTCTGACTGTCTCTCCCCGTTTCCAGCTTCAGAAAAAAAAATACAAAAAAAAAAAAAAAAGATCAATCATCACAGTCACCATCCCGCAGCACAGGGACGCCCCCACACGGTGGCTCCCGGTTGTTGTGCTGTGGTTAGTGGTCAGTATCGTTTTTCGGCCCCCCCCCTTGCCCTGCCACTGGCTGCCAAGTTACTGCTTCTTGCCACCCATCTCTCCCCTGCCTGTCCCAGCACTTTTAATCTACTGCGCGCCGAAACCCCAGAACCTGTTAGCACTGTGTGTAAACCAGGGATCAGCGGGACCTGAATGAACACCCGAGAAGCTCTGCTCATATGTGCTGCGTGCCTGTCGGCTCCTCTCACCGGATGCTTGGGGGGGGGGTTTTCCCATCCTTCTAGGTCCTGGCTGAGCCCCAAAGTGCACGCTGCCGGCCAGCCGCCTCCAGGGCACAGAACATGGCCCCCGTGGTGACGGGTGGAGGGGTGTTGAGGCCATGAGAAGTTTTCCTTGGAGAAGGGCTCCTGCGAGCACCACGCTGCCTGATCACACAACCTGGCCATAGGGCCAGCGGAGCTCAGAGAAGCCCAAGCTGCCGAGGAGAGTTTTTTGGTAAAATTATGTGAGATCTTGTGGTTCCAGACAGGCTCCCCTCCGCTCCAAACTCCCTCATTTAGGAAAACCGGGCTCCCGCGGGGGCCTCTGGGGAGCAGCAAACCACAGACCGCACTGAGCCACATTCTGACGGTTACCAGCAGGCCTGGAGAGGCCGAGTGACGGACAGAACCCAGCAGCCCTTCCTTCCCAGGGACTCGCTGTGGAGTCAGCTCCGATTCCAATACCTCGTTTTCACCCAATTATGCCTTAGAAAGCTAGTTAGTGCCTCTATATCCCTCTCAAATAAGTGATTCTTAAGGACAGTGAATGGAAGTTTCCTTCCTTCCTTCCCTCCCTTCCTCCCTCCCTCTCTCCCTCTCATCTTCCTTCGTTCGCCCTGGCCTGTCCCTGGCAGGCAGGCGACAAAGGTGGAAACCATATATAGTGGGTCAAAAGTACTTTCTTTAAATAATATGGGTTGAACTGCACTGTGCCGCATTGGCGGTATGTGCACACGTATGCGTGTTTATAGGAAGAAGGAGGGAAAGTCTAGAGATTGGATGTCATTTAGTGGTCCTGTCCAGGTATGGAATTGTAAATCTTCTTGGCTTTGTATTTTGGTTTCTTAAGTTTCCCTTGTTGAGTATGTATGACTTTTATAATGAGGAGGGTAACAGTTTTCTTTTAAATATTTTTCTCTCGTCACTTGAAAAAAATCTTCCTCTGTCCCCTGCGCTCCTCCTTTCTGTGCCAGCCAACGTCCCAACGTATGAATCTAGTGGGGTGTGGCTGGGACGGCAGGGGCTGCTCATATTTTGAGATGTGTTGCAGGCCTAACTGCAGGCGAGCTGGCTCCCTGGGAGCCCGAGGTCCCACCGTGCAGAGTGGCCCCAGTCTGCCCACCCTCCCCAGGACTACCTCGGCATCTGCAGCCAGGAAATGGGTGCTCACCTGGCCTTCCCAACCCCTCCCTCTGCTCCAGCTGCTCACCGGGCTCTGATGCAAGTGACAGACTGCCTGTGAACGGAGCAGAGGGGGCCTCTGGAAGCAGCTGGACGAGAGTGAGTGGGCCTCCCGCACTGCTGGCCGCCTGTGACTTCGTGCTGTCAAACCTCTTAGTGTCCCTGAGGCTTGCTTTTCTCATCCTCAAAACAGGAAAAATACTCACTGGCGATGCAGTGAGAGACTACGCCAAATGGGCATTGGGCACAGAAGGGCACCCCGAATAGTCAATATTGTTATTAGTGGAAAGACCTAGAACACAGGGGCTTCGTTCAGTACAGGTTCTCAACCCTGGCTGTACTTGAAAGTACAATAGGAAACTTTTAAAAGATTGAGGTCTGGCGGGGGAGGGGGGGTAGACACCCTCATGTGGCCATAGCCACAAAAACTGCCTTTGGGCCACAAATTCCACTTCCTTTCCCTCCACAAATCCATGTCCATGGCATCCTTCCCTTTGACTCAAAATCACCACCTCCAGGAGGCCCTCAGGAAGTCTCCCATGCTAACGGAGTCCCTTCAACACTCCGAACTGGATTCAGAATTCGGGGGAATTTGCCATGGTGTCGAGGGGAAAGCATTCTCAAACTACTTCTCATGCTTGTATTTTCTACCTGTATGTTTGTTTCCTATCTGTACTGAGCAAGCACGAGGCTTCTTGGGTGCTGGGGCACGCTCTGGGCTCTGTGCACACTCCAGGCGATCAAGAAAAAAGGCCAGCCCATGCAGTGGCCCGGTGGTTTTAGAGTGTAGTCCCAGGACGGGCAGCACTGGCATCACCTGGGACCTGTTGGCAAGGCAAAGCTCGGCCTGCCTGGGATCACCAACTCTGACAGTTTTCTCAGGCGGTGGGGTGCAGCATCTGCCCTAACAGGCCCTCCAGGTGGTTCTGGACTTGCTCACGGTGGCGAACGGCTGAGTTAAGCTAAAAGCGAGTCTCCACCGGTGTGCCAAGCGAGGCCTTCACTTCCTCAATAAGAATAGCCCGCAGAAGTCTGAGATCTGTGTTCCACTGTCTACAAATGTGAGTATGACATTTCGTAAGAACGAAGCTCACTACAGACAGTCATGTCTGCAAGTTCATGTCTAAAAAAACCTCTGGGGCCCTGGCTGGGAAGGTCAGTTGGTTGGAGCGTCAACCGGAAGCACAGAGGTTGCCAGTTCGATCCCCGGTCAGGGCACATACAGGAACAGATCATTGTTCCTGTCTCCTTTTCTCCCTTCCTCTCTCACTAAAAGCAATAAATAAAAAAATTTCTTTTTAAATCTCTGGAGCGCCCTTTCATCCCTTTGCCTGTTACCACAGGCGTTCCTCATGAGAAAATTTGCCAGGAAACTGGTTTTCTCTGGTGGGTCTGTTTTAAACCTAACTTCCCTGCTATAAGTGCAGTATGAATGCTGCCATATGTTAACATTTCATTTCGACTCGGGGTCCTCACTGTGAACTAGCTTACGGTATTGGGTCGCCAGGCGTAGGCTGCGATGTTTGGATATTTGCACAAAAACAGCCCCGGGTTCATGGCCATTTTGACTCCTTGTTTTCTAGAATTTTCTGTCTGCTCCTCCCTCCAGCAGTTATCCCATGTTGCTTCCTCGGAGTGGGTCCCGCAAACAGCCCCAGCCATGGGGCTTCTAATCTGTGTTGAGAAGACAGATAACCCTGCTGGCTGAAACTGTGCAGACCGAGAGGAAACAGGCCCGCAGGGAGCCTCCTGCGGGTTCAATTCTCAGCCTGGCCTTGTAGTCCTCTCTCTTTCTCCAGCCACGGCTCCCTCCTCCACGGGCCAGGCTGGGAACACACGTCAGCTTCAAATCCCCGTGCGGGGCAGGAAGCCGGTTACCTGGTCCTGGAGTCTCTGGAACATCAGGGGGTGTGGCTCTTCCAGGATCTTCTCATTGAGCCGGGACTGCCCCTCGACGTTGACTTGTGACGAGGCCTTGCTGGACAGGAAGGTCATGTAGATCTCCTTCGCCTTCTCCTGCATCTGCGGGAGGGACACACAGGAGCCCGGTTGTTATTGGCAAGCCTCGCCCGTGCCCGCCTGATCCCAGCTCTCCGCTCCGGCCCGGCCAGGCCCGGGGCTCTCTGGCTGTCTGCTGTCCCCTCTCCTGCCACAGAACTGCTACACCATCCACTTGGAAAGATGACAGAAAGAACCCTGGCCCACGTGGGTGACACTTGGTACCATTCAGGAGTACCCTGTGAATTCTCCAACTTGCGGACTCGTGGGAACACTCTTCAGCCGTGACAAGGAAGTCCTGATACATGCACAACATGGGTGAACCTTGCAACGTGATGCTGACTGGACGAAACCAGACGCTAAAAGCCACAGAGTACACGATTCCGTTCATCCGGAATATCCAGAGCAAGCAAATCCACAGAGACAGAAAGTGGGTGGTCGCCCAGGACTGTGGGGAGGAGAAAGGAAAGCGGTTTCTGTTCGGGGTGATGAGAAATTCTGCAACTAGATAGTGGTGACGGCTGCAAAACACTATCACACTGAAGGCCACTAAGTTGTACACTTTAAAATGGTTAAAATGAGCCCTGCCCAGGTAGCCAGTTGGCTGGATCACTGTCTCGACACACCAAGGTTGCCGGTTCGATCCTCAGTCAGGGCACATACGGGAATCAACCCATCAACGCATAAATGAGACAACAAATTGATATTTCTTGCTCTCTCTCTCTCTCTCTTACATCAGTAAATAACTTTTAAAATAAAATGGTTAAAATGATAAAATGAGAGCCCTAAAAATAGCTAAAATGGTAAAAATTTGTTATGTATATTTGACCACAATGTAAAAATAATGAAGTTCAACCATGCACACGCATCCCCCCAGCTCTCGAGCACCTGCTGTGCTCCAGGACAGGCGAGGTGTCTTACAACCAGGGCCCGTTCCCTACACTTTGGGAACACCTGGCAAAGTGCCCTTTCCCTGTTAGCGCCACGTCCCTTGTGAGGACACAGAGCCCAGGAGAGGCACCGGGGCTTGTCCAAGGAGCCTGCAGGGAGACTTAGAACCGGTGGCTCCGAAGCCTTGCATTTCCTCTCAGTTCCGCCTGCGAGATACATTATCCCCCCTCCAGGTTATGCGGTTGGTCGGCCTCCCGGGGCAGGGTGTCTCTTCCAGGTACTGAGATGTACTAGCCAGGGAGGGAGCACTCACTGGCCACCCTGAGTCCCGAATGCAGTCCTTCCCGAAAGCAGCAGCCCTTGAAAGGCTTGTAAGCAGACTTGGAAAAGGTGTGCACTTCTAATGCACCAAAAACCAATCTGGACCGGAGCAGGGGCGGGTGGCGGGTGGTGGAGCACACTCACTGTAAGTGCTTTTCCTTAAAACCAGCTTGCCTCCTCCTGGGGGGGGGGGCTGTAGGAGCCCGGTCCTCCGGGGCATCCCCTGAGGCTGAGGGTGCTATTTTCTCAGAGAGAGCAAAGTGCTTGTACTCACATCTCAGGGCCACAAACATGGAGGCTGTCTCTTTAAACATTAACACCTCAAGTATTGCCTCACCCTACTGAGCAAGCCAGCTGATCAATGCCTCTGAAATGCAGCCCTGGGGCCATGATTTGTGGGGGCAGCCAGGGGGCTTATGAGGCCTGGAAAACTGCTGTTCTCCCCCAAAGAGCTCACCCGGGGGCCCCGTCCCCACACATGCTGCAGAGCTCGGCCTTCTAGAAAACACCAGAAGGCTTCGCTACCTGGTCCTTGAAAGGAGAAAAGCAGTCCTTGGACTTATTTTGATTCCGAGGACTCGATGACAAAAGGCCCAGGGGGCTCCGTCCTGACCACCTCCTCTTCCCCAGAAAGACTGCCCAGGTGGAAGTCAACACCCAAGGCCATGGTGTCAGGTCTCGGTTGATGACCACTGTGAACAATTCATCAGCACCAGGCTCAAAGGTACAAGGAGCATCTTAAGACCAATACGGCTATTCGACGGGACAAGTCTGGGGACCGTCCATCCAGACCCAAGTGGGACAGCATTTTGGGGTGGTTTCCCCCTTGAGGACTGACCCCCCCCACACATGACGCCATGAGCCTCCCTCCCACCACCCCGTGATGCCAGGAAAAAACATTTTAGAAAAACTACTGCCTGTTTTCATACTTCATAAAAGTATCAGTCAGTCAGATTCAAAAATTCCATGCAAAGGTCTGGAGACTGAAATCACTTTGGGCCTCCCCTCCCCCTTGAACACACACACACACACACACACACACACACACACTGTTTCCGGATGAATCCAGGCAGACACACACACACACACACTGTTTCCAGATGAATCCAGACACAGACACACACATACACACACACACACACTGCTTCCAGATGAATCTAGACACACACACACACACACACACACACACACACACACTGTTTCCGGATAAATCCAGACACAGACACACGCACACACTTTCCAGATGAATCCAGACACACACACACACACACACACACACACACACACACACACTGGTTCCGGATGAATCCAGGCAGTCTCGGTGGTTCTGACAGAGGAGTGTAATGAATCAGCTTAGAGGAGAGGGTGTGGGGGGCCCCAGGAGAGGAAGCAGGCTCTGGGGGCCCTGGGGCCCTGTCTCTGGGTCTCTCAGCCCTTCCTGCACGTGCCCAGCCGCCCCCCAGTGTCCAGGCCCAGAGCAGCCCCGAGGCGCCCACTCCGACGAAACCCCCAGCAGCAGAGCTTATCTGGGCGCAGGCGGGAAGCATGACTGGAAGGGAAACCCTGAGACTGCTGACCGCAGGCCGGTCACGGGGAGGCCGGCTGTCCATGCGAGAACACAACAGAAAAGAAGAACCTGGTCTCTCGAGTTATTTTGGGAGATTTTCCAGAACTTTGTTAACCCTCTTCTGGCTCCTGTCAGGATAGAGACAGAAAACATCCCCCCACGGCGGTGGGGGTCGTCCGCCCAGGACTGCGCTCTGGGTGTGCTCTGAAGGGTGTCTGGCTTCCCTTCTGCGGCCCCCAGCGGGGGCGAATGTGCCCGGCATCCCACCCTGCCCCAGAGGTGTTGGAAGAGGACCTCGCCCGGGCCCACCTGTGACCCTTGACATCAATTTGAGGACTGCTGTGGGGGCGTTGGCACCCAGAGCCCCTCTTCCCAGACTTCCCATCAGTCTGGGGCCTGCCCTCCAGCCTGGCATCAGCCGTAACGGAGCGCGGGCAGAAGTCAGCATGCAGCCTTTGCTCCCAACAAGAACATGTGCAGGAGAAGCAGACTCCCTCTGCTATCAGCCCTGGGGCTGTTATCAACGCCAAGTGACAGCATAGGCCCCCGCCCCCCAAGGCGCAGAGAGGCTGCCTTGAATGTCCTAGTCCCTCGCCCTCACCCAACAAGTGGGGAAACAAAGTCTCCTCTTACTCACACCCCCCTGTGGCTAATGACCTCTCACCCTGACTTCTCACTCAAACATCGCAGAAGCTAAGCACGCACTGCGGGTCTCTTTCCCACCACTACTGACTCGCTCGGTGTGGCATCTGCCCACCTGCCTGCTCAGCCTCCCACCGGCTCACTGATGTCCTCCCTGTGTCCACGTCCCTCAGACCTTACTCCGGCCGCTCTCCCGCCCCTGGCCCTGCTCACGACTGCTGCCTTCACAGGCTTCTCCAACACCTCCCAGTCTCTTTTGTCAGCTCCTGTCCCTGTCTGTCCTGTCCCCCTCATAAATTCTGGGGTGTCCCAGAGTTCTGCCCTAAGCTGACTACTTGCCTAACCCCACGCTCTCCCAAGATTTCAGCCGCACCCTCAGCCCAAGCTGTAGACCAGGCGTCCCCAAGCTACGGGCCCGAGGGCCGCATCGGCCCCCTGAGGCTGTTTATCTGGCCCCCACCGCACTTCCGGAAGGGGCACCTCTTTCATTGGTGGTCAGTGAGAGGAGCACTGTATGTGGCAGCCCTCCAACCGTCTGAGGGACAGTGAACTGGCCCCCTGTGTAAAAAGTTTGGGGACCCCTGCTGTAGACCATGCAGCCAACTGATTTCCAGAAATGTGGGCTCGGCTGTCCCACAGACACACCTCAAACACCAAGGGCAGAAGCGGTCCCCTCCTGGCCAGTGGGTCCTGCGGTCTCCACTCAGGGAAGCTGGGGACTGAGATCCCAGGACACCTCCCTCACCCCGACCCTCTGCCTGTCCTCGAGTTCTGCTCCCTTTGCTTCCTGCACCTGTCCCCATCCGCTGTTCCTCTCCATCCCAACACGCTGCCAGGGGTGGCCAACGCGAGAGGGCACGCAAGATCATTCAAGGAGCAAGCCACCACCTGTATTAATATCAGCTTCAGACCAGGCACGAGGCAGAGAAAATATCAAGTAAAGGATTTGAGACTGTTTCCGAGAACTGGCTCAGGAAATGGAACGCAGCTGGAGGGACAGCGAATGACTCTGCAGAGCAAGAACAAGCCTAAGCACCTGCACCTCGGGGCGGGGGAGGGAGTGCCAACGAGAAATGTCCAAAAACGGCAGGAACTCGGGCGTCGGGTACCCCAGATGGAAGGGAGGAGGAGGGCAGCAGAAAGAAGCCAATGGACCCCAAGGCCCCCCAACTCGGAGCACTCGGGCGGTCATCTCCCTCCTCTCCCCCTGCCTCGGACTGGAGTTTTCTTCTCTGAAGAAACTGACAGGGAAGCTGCAACTCAGCAGCGTGGAGCAGAGGGCAGGCATGGGTGCCCTCTGAGCAGGAGGGGTAAGTGCAGTTCTGCACACAATGCCCCAGCCAATCCTCCCCGATCCAGCGGATTGGAGATGGGCTTAGTTTATAGACGTGGTATCAAGCTTGTGGCCACCAGCAAGCAACCGGAGGGTCTAGAGAAAACAAACCAACAAAAGCATACAAAATTCAATGCAAGGATTTAAAAATTAAGTTGAGACCTCCAAAGAATAGCAGAAACCAAAAGCCAAAGAGATTTTTAAAAATAATGGTCATAGCTCTCGGTTCCTGAGATTAGCATTAGAGGAGAGAGGAGAAAAGAGAGCAGAGAAAGGCCACGTGGAGGAGGCCACGAGAAGCAGCCAAGATGGCGGAGTGCTGAGGGAGAAGCCAGTTTGTGCAGAGTTCGTGCAGAGAGAAGGAGATGGGGAACAGAGGTTGGCTGAGACGAGGTGTGAAGACGGTCTTTGGGTGCAGAATCCCCATCTTCTCAGATAGCCGGCCATCTGAATAAAGTGCCCATAAAGATTTTTTTAAAAATGGTCATAATAATAATAACAATAACATAAGAGCACTTTCCAGAACTATACATTTCCAGGTGGAAAGGCTCCCTAAGGCTCTAGCCAGGTGGCTTAGAGGGTAGAGCATCGTCCCCACGCGCTGAGGTCACAGGTTCAATCCCTGGTCAGGGCATGTATGAGAAGCAGACAATGAGTGCACAACTAAACAGAACGAGTTAATGCTTCTCCCTCTCTCTCTCTCTCTCTCTCTTCTTCTTCTTCTTCTTCTTTCTCTCTCTCTCTCAAATATATGGGGGGGAAAAAGGCTCCCTAACATGCCCACACAATGAATGAACCCAACCCCCTCCAAAGCCTCTAACTAGACAGTTTTAGAATACTGGTGATGAGAAGAAGATCCTATACTATTCGAGACAGAAAAAAGGCAAAGAAAACAAATCAGCTTCCCCATAAAAATACTCTTAACAGAGACGAAGGCAATGGAACAATGTCTTTAAATTTCTGAGTGAGTTTCAACCCAGGATTCATTCAACTCTGTGCTGTCAGATTATCAATGAAGTGGGAGAGTAGGGGAGAAATCACATTTTCATTCAACAAGATCTTTAAACGTCTACCTGCCACATCCCCTTTCTGAAGAGACTAATGCGGGCCGGCGCCACCACAGTGAGCGAATGGCTGCAAACAGAGGACCCGAGTCCAGGACGCAGGAGGAGCAAAGGGGGTGGCCAGTGGTGGCAAAGGCAGGCCTGGGAGCCGTGGTCAGAGGGCCCCAGGAGGACTGTCCCCAGGTGAACCTGGACTGCAACCATGAGCTGAGAGGCTACGAAAAGAAAAGAAAAAATGGTGCAAGAAGAAAAACGGAACCGTAGCATCTTCTTTGGCTCAGCAGCAAAAAACAGTATTTTCATAAAGAAAACGTAGTAGACAGGTATGTAAGTGAAACCTCGGTTAGAGTAAGAGGAAGTTTATAGCTAAGATCTAAAAACGATAAATTCAGCAGGGTAGAAACGAAGACACTAGGCTGGCCCAACACTATATACCGGTCGGGTTCGGCCTAGATCCGGCCTAGACCCCACGCTCAAGTCCACATCGAAAGGCCAAAGTTGGAAAGACACAGCCCAAACCAAAGGTAGCGTGAGCTCAGGGGGGTTCTGAGGGGTGAAGGGAGCAGCCCTTCTCACTGCAGCCACTTGTGAATGAATGCATTTCATCTGAGGAGAACGTAGGTCACTTTTGGATCTTTAAATACTTTTCTGTTTTAACTAAAGAAGATAGTGTGTTTCTGCCTTTTAGGAAAGCCTTTACTATTTCTTTAAATAAGAATATCAAACCCTCTAAAATCCTGGATCAAGTTTTAGTGTTAAGTAAAATACAATACAAATAGTAGATACGACAGACTGCCCCAAAACTCTGTTGACTCTAAAAGGTATTACTATATTTAAGGACCGGTGCAAGCCGCTCTCCGAGTGAGAATTATCAGAAACCGTGAGGCACCCACCACTTCCCCAGCCCCACTCTGTTTGGTTTTTACAAGTCTGTACAGACTGCCATGTCCCTTTTAATCCTTGTCACACAGTAGCCTGGCCCAACGTGCACGTGCTGAGGGATAGACGAATGGATGAATGAATTCGGGGTGATCAGAGAATACACACCTTGTTGGAGCTGGATTTTTTTTTTTTGGACGTTTTATAAAACATAAACGCTGCTTTGTTTTAGAAGATAGATATATCTCGCGTGTTAATTCACGGGGAAGAGGCACTGGACAGAAAATGTTAAACCGTAAAGAAAGAGCAAAGGGAGGGACCTGCTCTGAATGCTGATTGCTGGATGAGAACAGCTGGAAGGGGCTACCACCCCAGGAGCCCCAAGGAGGGCGGGGTGGGGGCACCACCCTCCCACGTTTCTGAAGCCCCAGCATCCACCATAAATGCAGGGTACCAAGACCCTCCGAAACCGAGGGGCTGCTTTCCTGCCAGCCAGGGGGCGAGTCACAGCCCAGGGAGCACAGTAGACACAGCACTGTTTGGAGGCTCTGAGTGTACGAGCCCAACAGCATGGACGCATGCTCATCTGTCAAGTCCAAGGGTGCAGCAAAGTGAGAGGAAGAGAGGCTTGGCCCCCACCCACAGCGAGTCCTCAGGGGTCGGCTGGCCTGAGGGGAATGAGCTGGAAGTCCCAGCACTGACAAGACACTTGGACACTGGAGAGAAGACCGACAGAGGCCTCAAACCTTATGGAACCTGCATGACACAGGGACAAGCAAACAATACAGAAGATAAACAAAGACATTCTACAAGAGACCAGAGACATGGCAAGTGCTAAGGAGCGATCTGGCTAGATAAACCTAGTAAAAGAATGGAAATCAAACCAGCACAGGTCCCATCTAAAGTAACAGAAGCAAAAGTGATATTCACGTGGATCCCACAACCGCCTTCGTCCACTGCAGAGATAAACCCTCAAACAGCTCCAGATGCAATAAGACTTATTGAGAAATTCAGCAGGCTGACCCCCCGCACCCCCTGTATGTCCTGCTCCTCCTCCGCTTTCCTAAATTAGTGACTTCGGACTTAACTGGTTTTACTTCCCTTGCCGCCAGACCAACTAGAGAATTCACAGGCCCTGGAGTCAGAGATCTGGTCTGCATCCCAGCTCTGTCAGCACCAAGCTGGCCTTGGACAAGCTGCTGCTTCACCTGTCCCCCCACAGCTGCGGGGAGGGTGGGAGGGGCCACGAGGCTCACCCAGACAGGTCTGGGCTCCGAGGGGTCCCCTGGATGCTTCCTACCTTCCAGCACCGGCTGCATTCTCAGGCAGTTGACAGTGAGGCAGCATTCAGGACCCTGCAGCAATCAGCAGGCACACTCCAGGCTAAGGACACAGACTTTCAAGGAGTCATAGTCTGGGTGTCACGGGTGGGCTGGCTGCCAAGGGCAGCTGCCACATTCTGGAAGCTTTGTCTGTAGGCTATGGATGGGCCAATGCAGCCCACCCCACATGGCTTTTTTTTTCTTTTTTTTTTTTTTAGCGAGAGAGGCTGAGAGATGGACAGACAGGGACAGACAGGAAGGGAGAGAGATGAGAAGCATCAATTCTTTGTTGCAGCTCCCTAATTATTCACTGATTGCTTTTTCATATGTGCCTTGATGGGGGGGGGGGGCTACAGCAGAGCAAGTGACCCCTTGCTCAAGCCAGCAACCTTGGGCTCAAGCCAGCGACCTATGGGCTCAAGCCAGTGACCCTGCGCACAAGCTGGTGAGTCTGCGGTCAAGCCAGATGATGCTGCACTCAAGCCGGTAACCTCGGGGTTTCAAACCTGGGTCCTCTGCATCCCAGTCTGATGCTCTATCTGCTGCGCCATCGCCAGGTTAGGCCCACATGGCTTTTTCAGTGTTCACCTGGGCACCCAGGGTCTCCAAGTGTGCCCCACCTGCCTGCCGGTCTCCTGCATAGCAGAGCCGGGCCGCAGAGCAGAGCCGAGCACAACCCTCCAGCCATCTGGCCTTCCTCCAGCTCTTCTGTCCAGGAACTCTTCCCCACGTGCTGTCCCCTCTTCGGGAACATGACCCCAGCCCCAAACTTCACTTCAGGTGTCAGCTTAACAGTAACTTCCCTTGGGGGCTTTCCCAACGGCCCACCGCCTATGCTCCACAGAACCGGCACTTCCCGTTTCTAGACTCGCCACGCTGGCAGAGGCTTGCCAAGCGACTTCCCCTCCCGATGCCTATTCCCCAAAGAAGCTCATCTGCCCCATCCCCGTCCCCGTGTGTCTCCCGTGCTCTTCACAAGGGCTGGTCCCGGGCAGGCGCTCCACAGAGATCTGGGGAACTCAGCTGAACTGAAGGACACTCCTGCACGTTATGCAGAGTGCTGGTGCAAGCCCAGCTTGGCCGAGGTTTCTCCAGTGAAGGGGTGGGCCCACCGGTAGGCCTCTCTCACCCCCAACATCCTAGCTCTCCGAAGCAGCTCCCCACCCCCACCCCCTGCTCTCTGAGGCCAGGGATTAGAAGCCAGCAAGAGTAAATGCCTACGGCCCCACCCTGGGTGGCTTTCTAGGCTGACCCAGGAAATTCAAGCTACAGGGAACCTATCTCAGAATCCACTCCTGCCCTACGGAGAGAAAGGCCACATTGCTGCATCTCAGGGAAAGTGTGTCTGAGTCCAAAAAAGCCTCTGAATAAACCAGTGATGAACATTTTCCAAGCTGCTGTCGGCAAACACGTAAGGACCGCTGGCCTCGTGGACGCCAGCTTTCGGAGACGGACGCTTCAACAGCCGACAGCCCACAGGCCACTTCTGCCCACGGCTGTGTTTTGTTTGGCAGGCAAGGTTTTACATTTTTTAAAAAATAATTAGTTCTAACCCTCATAAAATTGGACGGGTTCACATAAGAATGCACATATCCAGCTTCTCTGGAGAACTAGGCAGCACTGGGCTGAAGATGGGAGATGCCTTAGGAAGAAAGGCCCCTCCGGGTTCTGGGGACAAGGGTGGGCAAGCGAAGACCTCGGTGGGCAGGACTGGAAGCAGGGAAAGCCTAGACAGCCACAGACCCGAAGTGTTCCCTGCCAAAGTCAGCTCAACTCCCAGCTGTGGCACCTGGAGGCAGGGCAGCTGCCCCCTGATGACCCCAATCCCCACCACTCCCTACAGCCTCACACCAAAAGCCGCACTCACGTATGTTACATTACCAGACCCCATAGGCATTTAGCTAGTCGCCTCTTAGAAGTCCGCAGGCACAGCCTCGTAACCACCCCTAACCCGCAGGCCTCCTTCCCCCTGACCTCCACCACCTCCCCTCTACCCAGCTCTCAATGGCGGAAATACTGGCTGACGCTGGAATTGGAGGCTACCCCCTGCAAAGAGCACACATCTGTCCGGGAGAACAGTCAGAAACCTTGGTTGTGGAACGCCTGCCAACTACGGGATGTTTCGTGAAGATACCGTGAATAACTGACGACCATCTGAGGCACGTGGCTTTCGTCACCACAACTGCTGATCATTCTACCTGCACAAAAGGCCGACGCGTTGAACTCCAGGGTCAGTGTCCTCCTAACTTATTCACGAAGAAAAAGAAAATCGCACCCTGGCCGGTTGGCTCAGTGGTAGAGCGTCGGCCTGGCGTGCAAAAGTCCTGGGTTCGATTCCCGGCCAGGGCACACAGGAGAAGCGCCCATCTGCTTCTCCACCCCTCCCCCTCTCCTTCCTCTCTGTTTCTCTCTTCCCCTCCCGCAGCCGAGGCTCCATTGGAGCAAAGATGGCCCGGGCGCTGGGGATGGCTCCTTGGCCTCTGCCCCAGGCGCTAGAGTGGCTCTGGTCGCGACAGAGCGACACCCCGGAGGGGCAGAGCATCGCCCCCTGGTGGGCGTGCCGGGTGGATCCTGGTCGGGCGCATGTGGGAGTCTGTCTGACTTTCTCTCCCCGTTTCTAGCTTCAGAAAAAAAAAGAAAATCACCCACGATGATAAACTCTCAGTGACATAAACTGTTATTTTTACTTTAACATTTGTCTGTTTGCGTAGCTCCATTAAACAAGGATTAACACCCTCCTTTTAAAATTACGGATATTTGAGCAACGCAAGATACCTAATCTGCTGCACCTATGTCTTATCCCCAAAACCAGTGTAGAACAGATTTCTCTTGGCAATTTCAGTATACACTGGAAAGGCAGCTGTAAATTTATAAGGAAAGATTAGAAAAAAATGATGATGGAGCACATGATTACAAAGAGAAATAAATACCTGCTTCTTATCTTGCGTTTTCTTAAAATCTTCACATGCTAGCCAAAATAAAACATTTTCTTCACTGAACTCCTTTTTTAAAAATTCCTATGGACAGAGAGAAGAAAAAATATAAAACAGTATTCTACTTAAAAAACGAACAAATAATGCATTTCCCTCATTTCCCTTCAAGGACTGATTTGGCAAAATCCGAAAGACAAGCATGAAAAAAACACCACCCTAAAACACAAAGGTTATGTTTAATGTTAAAGCTAGAATTTCATGTGCATTTGAGCTGAATGTCTTTGACATTGTAAGGACGAGGAAAGATGAAGCGAGCGTCTCCTCACAACGCTAAGCGGACAATAAATCACCAAGAAGTAAATTAAAGTGGAAGATATATTAGTTCCTTCCAGACATTGTTTAAACCAAGAACATTCCTCCAAAATCAGGCCCATTTTTTTTAAACAAAACAAAACGTATTAACCATGTCCAAAAACATCATGATGAAAACTATTTTAAGTTGGAGGTCTCTATTTTTCTCTTTTGGCAGATGTTGGGGGTGCGTGGCATGGGAAAGCGTCTTCCATGAGATCTAGGCAGAGCTCACAGTGGCCTGGTGTGTCCAGAAATGTTAGCAGCCCTGCCTGCCACTCCCTCCCTGGGTGCCGAAGGACCAACAGCCGGACGGCTTCTGCTGGCCTGATCCCAGACATACGGACAGATTTCAGCGGAACCCAGGCAGAGATAGGGCATTCTTCAAATTCACACGTGCTCCTTCTAACTGACACCTGGGGTTGCTGCTGGCCAAAAAAGTTATTTCTAGGCAGCACCGATGCTTCCCCATCCATCTTCCTCCTCCTGCGGAGTTCAACTTCACTTTGCCAGCTGCTGTCTAGCCCAGTGTTTTTAAATCTTCATACATCAGGGTGGTTAACCCTTTCACAGACTGGCACAAAATTTCCGGTGGACCGGCGCCAGTCTGTGGACCAGCAGCTGAAAACCATGGGTCTAGCCCAGGGGTCCCCAAACTTTTTACACAGGGGGCCAGTTCACTGTCCCTCAGACCGTTGGAGGGCCAGACTATAAAAAAACTATGAACAAATCCCTATGCACAACTGCACATATCTTATTTTAAAGTAAAAAAACAAAATGAGAACAAATACAATATTTAAAATAAAGAACAAGTAAATTTAAATCAACAAACTGACCAGTATTTCAATGGGAACTATGCTCCTCTCACCGACCACCAATGAAAGAGGTGCCCCTATGGGAAGTGTGGTGGGGGCCGGATAAATGGCCTCAGGGGGCCGTAGTTTGGGGACCCCTGGTCTAGCCTGTCTCGCTTTGTTAATAATCCTAACACACAAAAGAACAAACCTTCACCGCAGAGAGGCCCAGACCACTGCTCCCAGATGTCAGAGTGGGACAGTCTGTCAATCCTGTCAATGAACACAGAATCTACTCCGCATCGCCCCCCCCCCCCAGCTATATGAAACCCAGAAACGGTCTGTGCGTGACCCTCGCTGCTGGCCGCAGCTACCAGAAAACCTTTCCATCTGGGCATTGACAAGTAAGAAGCTCTTATTTTCGCGTTGGGACAGACAGCATTAAAACTGGCTCATGCTTCCCCCACACCTATCTAAATGTCTTCACGTGTCAAATCAATCCCGTCAACAATGAAAAAGGCAAACCCGAAATCTTTTCACGCCTTCTGGGTCTTCGAGCAGATTCTCCAGAGAGGCCGCCCATTTGGCCGTGCTCTTGGGGGTCTGGTGGCTGCTGCTGGAACTCCCGTCATTGTCATGGATGTCTGCAAGGAAAGTTTAGACTGTGTACGTGGTCCAAAGATACCATCATTTAAAAACATCCGCATAGAATGGTTATCATCATCGTCATCATCATTGTGGCTAACATATATTAAGTTAGCTGCCAGACTCTATCCTAGGCGCTTAACCCAGTGAACTCATTTGAGTCCTGACAACAAACAACCTTATGAACTAGGTGCTACCATTCTCTCCATTTTACAGATGAGGAAAACTGAGGCTTAGAGCGATGAAAGGACCCGTCATTTCCCGCCAGTCTCCTTACACCCTTCCCCTGCCTTATCCACTGGTCAAGTGCAGGCAGCCCACAAGTCTCACTCAATCCCTCCTCCCAGGCACCTGGCTTAACAGAGACTCCTTCCCCATTGCACTTTCCGCACCATCTTATAATTATGCTGAGTTGTAACTCTGCGCAACTGACGCCCACTTGTCTGAAGGCTCCCGTACATCCTTATCTGATATCTCCAGCAGGTAGCTCAATGCCTGGCACACAAATCAAAGTATATACCAGGGTCAGGACGGCGCAAGGGAGGCTCTGGCTGCAGGTGCAGAATTTGAGGGGGTTGTCAAAAACTCAGGCATCAAGATAAATATTTTCATGCAATATTTTGAAAAATAAAAATTAATGCAAAAGACCACAATTTTAAATAAAGACAGGATTGTTACTACTAACTGGGTCCAGGGAACCTCCAACCAGTAGAAGGAAGTTAACACAAACATGTCACATTCTACAGAATTTGGCCCTTTCCTGGAGTCCAGGGAGAACCATGAAATGTCACTTGGGATGGACCCATGTTCCAAACCCAGTTTGGCCCATTCAAACTGTGTGACCATAGGCTGTTGCATTCGAAATAAAGGTAATCAATCCCCTTACATTTCGGGTTATCCAACAAATAGTTCCTCTCTCCCTTTCCTTAAAATAATGAATTAGCGAGTGAACTATTTTTATAGCTAATACTTTTTTTCTCCGTTACTTTATTTTTCAAAATAGAGACATGATTCTATAAAGATCAGTTTCAATCTAGGAGGAAATAAGCTTTTAATTAAGACATCGGCCAAATCGGGGGAACACTTTGTAAAGTATATGACTCTCTAACCACTGTGCTGTGCACCTGAAACTAATATGGAATAATATTGAATGTAAACTGTAATTGAAAATAATAATAATAATAAAATAAACCAGCCAAGCAAATCACTTTAAAAGGATACATGAAAAAGTCTTATAAATATTAACTGCTGCAAATAACTAGGGGCCATACAATTTTAAGGGTTTGAGGGGAGAGCGTTGTATCAGAACACATTGGAATTAATAGTAATTCAGCTTCTGTGACCTCTTATGTTCTATTGGGGTTCAAACACACACTCACTTCTCAAGCAGCTGAGACTCCATCTCCCAGCATCTGGGAAAACTACCTGGATTTTAGACATTCTCTGGCTGACTCGGGCTAAATAAAGCAGAAGCCAGAACCCCGGCAGAAGGCTGTTTCAATACGCATGGGCGATGGAGCACGCAAGGGCATGACTTGGGACAAATCCATCCCTTTAATCGAGAAGCAAACTCACTCGAACACATCACAAACACAAACGGATCTGACGCTTCCCCAAAGTGAGTCTTCAGTTCACGGACACTCGTTTCTGCTCTCTTTGCAAATGCTAGCTAGAATGGCAAGCCTCGGGACGCGGAATTTCTTTCCAAAGAAGTGTAAATCAAACGAAAAGATCATTCTTATAAGAAAGTTCTGCAGCAGGATTCTATCTGTCAAGCATCCCACTGGTCAACTCTCCTGTTTTTTACCTGGAGGATACAGTTTGACAGTTGACTTCATTTCTCCAGCAGATCCTCCCTTAAGTAAATAAACGTAGAGACACAAGGTCGCAGTTCCAGGAACAGTCTTAGGCAGCTGCACATCTCTCTGGCTGTTGTAGAACCACTGCTTGGGCCCTATGTTGGATTGGCCTTGATGGATTCCCAAACTCTTGACATTCTTTTCAATAATAAACCAAACCACATTTGGATTTTCACTGACATGCTATCATGCAAATAAATACACTCAGTGGATTCCCATTTACCCGAAAGAGTTGTCTGGTTCACCAGACCTTCTGGTTAACGGAGGTGAGATAGCTGTCCCCACCGCTTTTGATAGCTGCCACCTGCTCCACCCTTTATTTCATATTCTAATTATTTTGCAGGTTGGATGTCCCTGCCACCTTCCATTCAAACAGAAAGTTCCACAATTCAAAATCTGCTAATATCATCTAGTCACCTTATTTTATATAGCTTGGGAAATAAAGATCCAGAGGTTAAATGACCTATCCAATGTCACCCAGCTAAGGAAAGGCTGGATGGAAAGTGGATGTCTTTCCATTTTTTCTTCCTTCCTTCCTTGCTTCTTTTCTCTCTCTCTCTCTCTCTCTCTCTCTCTCTCTCTCTCTGTCTGTCTTAAGTGAGGGAAGGAGAGATAGTGAGACAGACTTCTGCCTGCACCCTGACCAGGATCCACCCAGAAACCCCCGTCTGGGACCGATCCTCAGCGCCTGTGGCCAATGCTCTATCCACTGAGCCAACCGGCCAGGGCCAGGATGTCTTTCAATTTTGATTAAGGCTTTTAGCTATGCCCTGTTTTCATAATCTTTTTTGATTGGTATTAATATAGATAGATGGATAGCTCTGGATGGCTCAACATTTGCAAACTCCATTTGCTAAACGGTGCCTTTCTTTTCCAAGTCATTATCCCTGACCTTCAGTGAGACTGAACAGAGGTCCACTCCGTTTGGCACTATCCTAAAGACTGCCCCTTAACTCGGGGCATTTCCGTTACTCGGGTCTGCTCCCTGCTCAGTGGACGTCTGCTGTTTTCTGATGTATGTATGTAAGAGCCTCCTACAGCTCAGTTCACTTTAAGTGTTACAATCAGTCCAATAATGATGCACGGGAGAAAGAAAGAACCTTTCTCCACAGCTAGCGGTTTACTATCTGGGCTTAAGAACAAAGCAAAACCCAGCTTCCCAACTCCTGGCATTCGGAGCCACAAAGGTCCCATGCTCTTCTTTCCTTTTTCCTTGATAGAAGTTTCCAGATGCCCAGGTGGAAAAAAAAGTTATACCTGTTTCTCAAGCAGCTTTAAGAACCCACGCTGGTAACTGGTTGTTGGGGTAACGCTTATTTCCAGTTTGTCTGGCTCTGTTTACCTTTTGTTGTTGTTTAGTTCAATTGTAAAACATTTCTGTCATGAAAAAAAAATGGTTTTATACTTCTTGGGCTCTTGCAAGCATTTCAGACCTTCAGAGTTTTGCAGACACAATACTTATTTTTCAATAAGTTTATCTGCAGATTAATCTGTCACTAACTAATAATAAACACGTTGTTTACAATGTTCTGGGTATTGTTCTGAGTTTTTTTTACATAGGTTATATCATTCAGTTTTCATAGTGACCCCCTCTTCACAGGTGAGAAAACTGAGACACAGTAACTTGCCAAGTCGCCCAGCTGGGAAAATGGGAGTCATGGTCAAGCCCAGACAGTCTTCAGAGCGCATGCCCTTTGCCATGAGGCTCTACTGTCATTTTTATTTTTTATATCTGCTGATCTTCACACTCACAGAGGCCAGAACAGGACGGCCTTGAAGAGATAACAAGTACACCCTGGGGGAAGACTGAGAAAACTGGGTGAGCGTCCAAGTCCGTGCAGACAGAAACTCCTCTCAGGCCACGCCAGACTCACCCCGCACGCAAACACGTCCATACGCTTCCCACTTACATTGATGCTGCTCTGCAAGGCTCCTGGCCCCAGGAAAAGCCATTATTTCAAAGACGGCGGGCGCAGCGTCCCGGTGCAGATGGCTGGGGCTGGGGTGCTCGCAGCCTATTGCATCATTCATTATTTATAGATGCTATGATGTCATATCTACCAGAGACCTTCTCCACGCGTTAATTCCTTGGAAATCCATACTCAAAAGGCATCTGTAACGCTCACCAGAACTGAAGGCTTACAGTATGGATTTCTGCTAGGCGTCTGCAGGAAGGTCTGGACAGGGGTCCTGCACCGACAATGTCCCCAAATCAAATAACGTTTTAGTAAAAAATCAGCGTCCTCAACAGCAGGGTCAACTTACATCCTCAAAGGATCTGTCCCAAGTACCCCTAAAACTCACAGCATATTAACGAAAATAAACTCAACATTCAAGCCCAGGGAAAGGCAAAAATGTTAACCCTAAGTTCTAAAGTGGTTTGCTACGACACACTCACACGCATGCAACACGCACATGCCCACATACCACACTTCTTGAAAATACTCAAGGAAGGTAGATACTCCACAAAACTTATTTAAAAACCCAGATCACTTATATATACCGCATCAAACATATTACATTAAAAAAAAAAGTCATCCCAACGTAGACGCAGCAAATCTGGTGATCTGTGTAAGGTTCCAGAGAAACTGGGTCATGGAAACACTCTATCTTTTATCTAAATATCACTTAAGTGTTTATCGGCCCCAGCATCTAGTTTCTGAAAATAACTACCCGTCAGACATGCAATTCCCTGAGTGGGGAGGTTTGTGTGAACTGCAATTAGCGGAAAATAATAAAAATTAAGAAGTGCTAAGGTAATCATAATAATAGCAAGCATCAAACAGCAGGGCAGCAGGTTTGCAGGGGGGTTGGCTCAGCTCAGACACGGCGTCCTGGCAGTTTCCACGAGGTCTGGGGCCTCAAAGAAAGCCGAGTGTTCAGGCTGCGCCTCCGAAGTGCCCCGTGCACCTGTGTCTGTACACCGCACCCCTCAGGCCCTGCTCCGCCCTGCCAGCGCCTGGTGATACACAAGCCCAGGCCATCTGCCACAGGAGTGGGGCCGCTCCTTACGCTCCATGCTCTGGGGTCCACGGAGGGCGCTTCACGCAGCCCCAAGTCCACTGCCTTCTCGGAGACTCCGTGTGTGAGAACGGCCCGGGCTGCAGGCCTCCCGAGCACCCTTGGGTCCGAAGGCAAAACAAGCCTCAACATCCTCTTTTGAGTGGACTAAACAACAGATGGCCGCTGGTTTCTAGTTTCTACCAGAGGGAAGGAAATAAGAACGCCGGACTGTTATATTTGTAGCCTCCCTAGAATCCTCACTTTCTAGGCAAAGGCCCAGAAAAAATAAAACTACCCAAAAGCTCTACTCTGGGGGTGAAAGTGAAGACCCTGTCATTATGTTTTATGGTTTTTTACTTTCCAGAAGCCCCCATGCTTCCTCTGGGGACTCACATTCATGCAAAAATGTGCCCTCACTCTCCTTCTCTGTCACTCGCCCCTGCCCCTACCTCAAGGCATGTAAGTGACTTTTCCCCTCCTGTATCAGACAGGTAGACTGTGCATTTGTTGAGAGTCAGAGCTGTCTTTTTCTGACAGGCTGGGGGGCAAGGCAGAGAGGAGAATGACGCCTATAGAAATTGCTGCTGTTTAACTTCCCAACAACCCTTGGAGGTTCAGGTGAACTGTTTGGCCCATTCTACAGATGAGGAAACTGAGGCACAATGAAATGAAATAACTTGCTCCAAAGGAGCAAGCAAAGAAGCAAAAATAAGAAAGAAAAGAAAGGTGCAAAAAATGAAAGGCGGGGCCCCTTTTCTCACAAAACTTAAAATTAATTGAGAAGATGAGGCTGGGAGTTCCCAGATGGCCATCTGCCCACAATGCCATGGGCAGGTATGAAGTTTTCCTCACTGGTCCAAGAAGAAATGAGAATAAGGAAAAGGGAATATCACCCAAGTGAGCTGTGTGGATGGATGAAAGACAGTCTGGGGTTTTGGTGGTGGTGTTTTTTTAATAGATAATTATATTTACTTACATGGTGCAAAATTCAAGGGCTACAAAAGGGGGGATATCAGAACAGGTCCTCCTCGCCCCTCTCCCCACGGCCTCTCCCTATTAGAAGACTCTTGTGTACCAGAGCAGTTCCTTACATGAAATTATACCTTTCCTACTACCTGCGGTATTCAACATCCTTGCGTTTGTGGAACAATACAGACGGGTGGTGAGGGGGTTGTTCGTTAACGTCCTGTCTGGAGAAAGGAAGAAAGTAAAAAAAGAAAGACGGAAGGAAGTAAGGCAGAGAGGCAGGGCAGGAAAGAGAAAAGTCATGTCCCTATTCATTCTCTAAATATATTTTGCCCTGGCCGGTTGGCTCAGTGGATAGAGCATCAGCCCGGCATATGGACGTCCCAGGTTCTATTCCCGGTCAGGGCACACAAGAGGAGCGACCATCTGCTTCTCTCCCCCTCCCTCTTCCCCTTCCGCAGCCAGCAGCTCGACTGGTTCAAGCATCAGCCCCAGACAGGGGTTGCCGGGACCTGGTTGGGGCGCATGTGGGAGTCTATCACACTATCACAGAGAGAGAGAGGGAGAGGGAGAGAGAGAGAGGGAGAGAGGGGGGAGAGGGGGGAGAGAGAGAGGGAGAGGGAGATATTTTTGGGATATATTTATCAGATGACTAGATGGCTACTGTGTGAGGTTATGCAGGTAGCTGTGGACTTGGGTCAGAGATCTGAGGTCTCTGTCCCTTCTGAAATGGGTGGCTCTGGTCAAGTCCCTGGCCTGGGCGGCTTCTGCAGCTATCAGGGAAAGCTGAAATGGACAGGCTGCATGGCCGGGGCAGAGAGAGGTGCAAGAGCATGTTTGCTGGAGCAGGGAGGCCGGCTTTGGACAGGGGCCCCCTCAGGAGCAATGGCACAGAGGTGGGAATGTCAACCCAACCAGGGACAGAGTTGGGGTGGGGTGGGGAATGGGACTGGGCAGGGCAGATTAGGCGTCCCTGAGCACCCTGCAGATGAGACAGAAAAGCTGACCCACAGGCAGGGCCCGCGAGAGATGGGAACTTGCTTGGAAAGGAAATGTGTCCCCGGAAGTCTGCAGGGACTGTGTCACTCAAGTGGACGCGCCTGACACCCCTTATCAAGGAGCTGCTGCTGTCGCCTGCCTGGGCCCCCTCGGCGCCCACAGCCACCCCCAGGGCAGCTGTCGGGCTGGGGGAAGCTATCTGGGGGAAGCAGAAGAAACTGGTGAGAGTAAATTTAGTATAATTTAAACAGCAAGTTCCATGAGCCCAGTGTCAGGGGACTGGGGGGGTTACTCAGCCCCAGGAGGGAAGTGACTCAGTCCGCCAGGAAATGGGCACCTGTCTAGGTTTCCAAAGTTCCTAACAGTGAGGAAAGGAGACATCAGTTCAACTACAGTCAGTGAAAGTAATAAAGCAGCAAGAGCTCCCCCCCCAACATCCACAGGCCGCCATGGTGCTCAGAGCTGGCACCACAGGGTCAGCTGACCATCCTGGAATAAAATGAGACCCCTGGGCCCAGCCGGCCTCTCCATGTCCCTGCTTCACTCTCCCTGAACCCAAAGGCTGGGGCCAGTGACGTTCTGCAGGGAAAGTTTCCCCAGGGGCCGAGACTGCTCTGTTGCTGGATTGTTAAAACAAAGGCATTAAATTGCTATGTCAACTGTCATCTTTAAATAAAAACTTAAGCCCAGCAATAAATCTGAAACTGGTTCCAAAAGTTTAATGGGATAATGCATAACAGGCCCGGGAGTGGGGGTGGGGCTGAGGCCTGGCTGGCAGGTGGAGATTCCCCTGACAGGTCTCTGTCTAGTCACGGGCTGTGGCTTTGGCTTTGGCTTTACTTTTCAACTCAGCAGCCTGGCAGTTACTGTCAACAGTGCAGGTGGTTGTGGGGGGCAGGATGGGTGGGCAGAATCCGTCAGGGGTGAGAATCACCTGGGGCACTGTGGAAATGCAGTCACTCTCCCTCAAGCCTCGGTCCCCAGGACTGGACTAGGGGTCCGGATGCGCCCAGAAAGCTGCATTTCATCAAGCTCCTCCCCCCTCCCCCCATGTAGTTGGTGAGCACATTTTGAGAAAACTCGGGAAAGAGAATAAGGGAATTGCATTTGGAACCCTGGAATTCGGGGCCGGGAATGCCAAACCCTCAGCTTAAAGACACTGTCTCCAATAAGAGTCTGCTAAATAGCAAGAAATATTAGTAAAAGGCACTGGGAGGCAGGTCCCAGTAAAAGGCAGCCAGGTCCAAATTAGGAGTCCTGTAGGGGCAGAGCCTGCTTTTGTGGGGCCACTTTAAGAAAATTCATTCAATGGCCCTGGCCGGTTGGCTCAGTGGTAGAGCGTTGGTCTGGTGTGCGGGAGTCCCGGGTTCAATTCCTGGCCAGGGCACACAGGAGAGGCGCCCATCTGCTTCTCCACCCCTCCCCCTCTCCTTCCTCTGTCTCTCTCTTCCCCTCCCACAGCCAAGGCTCCATTGGAGCAAAGTTTGCCCGGGCACTGAGGATGGCTCTGTGGCCTCTGCCTCAGGCACTAGAATGGCTCTGATTGCAGCAGAACGATGCCCCAGATGGGCAGAGCATCGCCCCCTGGTGGGCATGCCAGATGGATCCCAGTCGGGCACATGCAGGAGGAGTCTGTTTGACTGCTTCCCCGTTTCCAACTTCAGAAAAATACAAAAAAATAAAATAAAATAAAAAAGAAAATTCATTCAAATCAAAAAAACAAAAAAATCAGTGCAGAGTCCCGTGGCTCACTTGGCTGGCTGCACAGTACCTCTGCCTCAGGGCTCACAGTCCCCCTGTCTCACTGGCTGGGTCTCCTTCCCCTGCTGGGTGATGACCAAACCCGCAGGACCTAATGTCCTTTCCCATCTGCGGGGCAGACTTTAAACCTAAAAAGCAAAAGGAAATCAGGCCTGTGGACACCAGGCATCCAACACCAAATCATGATTTTTAGCTACTGGTCTTTATTCAGTGACCTAACCACATTTAATCAGGCTTAAAACGCGTTATCCCGAAAGAGGTATACTCACTAGAGGCCCAAGAACTGCCCCAGATATTTCTGGGGTGCAACCTGCCCACATGGAACAGTACCCTAAAATAAAGTCCGTGACATAATTCAATTGTTCTGTTTGGAAGACTTCACACCCAAAATTATCCAAAGCAAACGATAACCTGCTCAGGGATGTTCACAGCAGCTCTATTATAACAGGAACAGGAGGGTAAAGATAACTGCGAGCCATAAGTGAGTACTTACTATGTGTCAGGCATTGTACTATGGGCTTCATATGTTTCAGTCTATTTAATCCCACAACTCTATGAAACCCACTTTTAGGGATAGGATAAATTGATGTAGAGGTGTACTGGCAAACCAGCTTTCCTAGGGGGGCAAAAACTTTTAGCATTTGCCAGTTTTCATGGTATACATGTCCGACGATAGCCAACTTCCGGCTAGGTATGGTTTAGCAAGCAGCTCCCAAATTTCCCAATAATTTAGGAGTTGGCTCACAGGTCGAATAACTTGTTCAAAGTCGGTGAATGGTAGTCGGGGTGGGAACCAGGAGTTTAACTCCAAAGTGCAGGCTCTGACTACTGCTCCACAGGTCTGTGTATATCCAACAGTAGGGAATGGCCAAAGTGAACACCCACAAGGGACTGCTTTGACCCACAGGCCACACGGCATGTTTCCCTGACCACTAAACATGCATATAAGCTCCTTACAATAACCCTCTGTGGTTCTACATTATTAGGGTTGTCTTAAATATTAAATGCAATGATTTGCATGACTTGACGGATGGGAAACCAGCTTCAATGAAGTGCTCAAAGAGAAGGAGGGAGCTATGATTATTCCATTGTGTACATCCTTATCTGCAGAGACATATAGAGGTTCCCTATCTCCTAAGCGTGTAGATGAGATTCCGGACCCGGCCAGGCCCAACCTCTCAACTGCAATGTCCCTCATAAAATGATAGTAGGTGGAAAGAGGGTAGGGACCAACACGTACACACTCTTCCTCTGCAGATGTCACTCTGGAGGTGGGAGTCAGCAGAAAAGCCTCAGAACTCAGTCAGGCAAACCTGGATTCTTCATCACCTACCGTGTGACCTGGGCCAAGTTACCTAACAGTTCCTGGAGTCCCTCCTCTGTGAAGCGATTATGACAATTCCTATCTCATACAGGGTTGTCCTAAGGGTGAGCCGGGGGAACAGACACCTAAACCCAGGTTAAGTAAGCGCTCAAAGGGGCGTAGCTATTATCACGAAGGTTGGAATCAGGGCATGGTTTCATCGTCATCGTGGTTTTTTTGTCCTATCCAGTTGCCCCAAATTGTAGCTCAGGCTGGTCCAAAGGGACGGCCAAACCGAATCCTTTGTAATGTAAGCGCCTCCCTGGCGCAAACTACAGAAGTGCCCTTCTCCACCCTGGTGTTCACGCTCCCTCTTGGCCCCCCATTTCGGCTCTGCGGTGCAGGGCAGCCCAGGCCCGGATGCCCAGTCGGATGCCCAGGATCAAGTCGTGCCTCCTCTGGGCGCCGTGTGGGCATCCTTCGCACCAACGTCGGCAGCGCGGACAGAGAACTCCAGAACCCGGGGAACCCGTGCGACGTTCTGCTTTCGGAACCTAGAGCCCATACTAAATGCAAAGTTTGGGGGTATCCTGCATCTCCTTTTCTCCCAAACAATCACTAAAAAGAAAACTGCTGTTGTTCCTCCTTTCAACCAAACTTCCTCCCCCGGAAGCCCCTGGGGCTCTGCGCTCCCGCCGCGACTGGAACCGCAGGAACGCTGGACCGCGCAGGGAGAAGTGGCGCGGACCGCCGCGGCTCTCGTCGGGGCGGCACAGCCCAGACCCGCCCGAGAACAGGCGGGAGGGAAGGATGCCCGGCGGGTCCTCGCGGCGCCTCGGGGCTCCCCGACCTCCAGCCCGCGGGCCCCGGGAGCAGCTTACCTGACGGCGGTCGCTTCCTGCTTAACCGGCTCACCGCGCGGTTGAACATCTCCGCCGGCGCCCGGGTGAGGAAGGAGGAGCAGCGCGGCCGCGCGGCGGCTGAGCGGGAGGAAGGCGAGGAGGAGGAGGAGGCTGGAGAGAGGAGGAGCCGGCTCAGCGCCGCCCCGGCGCGGCCAGCCCCCACCCAGCCACCCTCCCCACTGGACGCCGCGTGGCGCGCTCCCTGAGCCCTGCCCTCCCACCCCGGCGGGGTCCTCGCGGGCCTGCTTCGGGGTGCCAGGGCTGACCAAGGCGGACCCGCGCCGCCCGGGGTGTAGGGACCCCTACACCCGGGCGGAAGAGACCGCCCCGGGTCCCGCCCGTCCAGCTCCCGACTCCAGCGCCCACCCCTCTCCCTGCAGCCCGGAGTAACAGGCACCGCGACGCGGGCGCACAGGCAGGCGTGGACCTGGCAACCCGTGTAACGTGTCTACGCCTAACTTTCTACCCCTGTACCCGCCTCCTTATTTTCTGTGTTAGGGTTACTTGTCTTTTGGGGAGAGGGGTGCTATGCAAATTCCCCGCGGAGCGGCAGGCGGGGGTCACCTCCCAGTTCACAGACTGGGAAGCCGAGGAGGCCTCGCGGGTCTCCAAAACCCTAGTGCGGCCCATGGCCTTCGCTTCCTCGCTCTCGGGATCCAAGATCCCAGCGCTCCCGGGCCTGCCCGCCCCGCGACGCCGTGAGCGCTGGGCCTTCCCCCCGGCCGCGAATGCCGGTGGGGCGTCACCAGGGTCCTGGCTGAGGTGCCCGCGAGAGAAGTGAGCCGAGCCTCCGCGGGTGGGCGCCCTCTCCCCGGCCGCTGAAACTTGGGCGCCTTCCGCCCTTGGCCCTGAGCCCTCAGGGGCGGACCTTGGGGGAAGCCCGTGGGTTCAGGCGCAGAGCGATGCCTCTGCCCCGCACACACACTGGCCGGGGACAGTTCTCTAACTTTGGGGACACGTGGCACACCTCCTGGTGGGGTCATTGCGCTCAGTGCTCGACTGCACTCTGGTTCTGATCCTCCCCCGCCGCCAGTCACCTGCTCAGCGCCGCGCACCCCACTCTATCTAGTACATGATCTCATTTCTTCCGCAGAACATCCCAAGAAGGGATGTCATTAGTCCCATTTTCTTGAGCATTTGCCTTGCGAAGAATTGTCTTTCTGGCGAGTCTTGTTTTTCTCCTTGTGTATCTGGCTTTGTCTCTAAATTGGTCTTTATTTTTAGCTGTGTTAATTGCTATTTTTCTAAACGGCCCCCCAGTCGCCGCCCGCCCCCCTTCCACCCATCCTTTTGGAGTATTTTCACTAGTTGGCACTTTCTTTTATATCTTCTATTCTGAGCTTCCCGTTCCACTAATTTCTCCTCCCACCCTCTCGGTCCCAACTCACCCCATATCTGGCCCTAGGATTGCTTCTCATTTCTCTCCCTACCGTTCCCTTCCCAGAGCTATTTTCCTCCGAGTATTTCCAAGCACTTTCCCGCTCTGCTACTGGGAGCGGCTTTTCTGGCCCTGAAGGTTATGGGGTGTGTGTTGGGGGAGGGGGGAATTTGAGGAGAACACGGTGACTAGGAACAGGGTTAGAACCCAGCTCAGAAACTCGATTTCTTTTTTCTTTAAAACATTTTTACTAAACATTAAATACATCCCAAAAGTTAATAACACGTGTAAAGTGTAAAACAATCACAAAGTGAACCCTCTTTACACCTACCACCCATCTCCAGTGGTAAATCTTTACATAATGAGGCGAATGGGTCGAAGGCGCACGGAAACAGATTCCTGGAGACCAGCTGAGGCTAGTCTTGAGCAGAGACGAAGGGGTCTGGGGCAGGGAAAGGTAGGGTGGGCTCAGGAGATGTTGACGAGGAAACTTGGACTTGAAGCATTGTCACTCACTAGTTGTGTGACCTAGATAAGTCCCAATCTTTCAGAACCTCGGGTTCTGCATCAGTAAAGTAGGCTGATAATAACTCTAGTTATTTGTGTTTCTAGCACCAAGCTTGGTACAGGATGACACACAAAAGTCACAGCCACTGCTGCTGATGTACTGTGTAAGCGTCAGGAATGCCGGCAGATGCACATGCTGTCAGACTCGGGGCTGGAGCCCTCCATTTCCTTCGAGGATGGAAAGCGATAAATGATGGTGACTCTGCCTGAACCGATGCCCATACTTCCCAGGAAAAGCGTTAGCGCGGGCCTGGATGATTCTGGTGCAGGGCCAGCCCCCGGACCGGACCCGGACCCGGACCCGGACCCGCCCACGTCCCAGCGAGCTCCGCCCCCGACGGCGCGCGTCCCGCCCCGCTCCTGCTGGTGGCGCGGGGGGCCGAGCGCGCAGGGCGGGCTGCACGAGCCTGGTGGTCGCGGGGCCTCTGCGGCAGGGGGCGGGCGTCTCTGCGGGGTTTCGCCTGCTGCCTCGGGGCGTCCGCGTGGTCGGCGTTTCAGCCGGAGACCAGGGAAAGAGTGAGTGTTGGAGGGAGCAGGATGGGACCTCCGCCCGGGAGCCAAAGGCTGGATGGTAAAAGCGTCTCCTGTTGTTGGCCGACGTGGGGAATGACGTTTCCACTCGGCTGTAAGGGAGTCGAGCAGTGATACCCTGCTTCCCCGAAAATAAGACAGTGTCTTATATTAATTTTTGCTCCTAAAGACGCGCTAGGTCTTATTTTCAGGGGAGGCCTTATATTTATTTCTAAGCTTGAAAAAAATTGCACTAGGTCTTATTTTCGGGGAAACAGAGTGCTTCAACTTCCGGCCACAGTTTCCCCTTTTGTAAGAGGAGGCTTTAAAACTCTGGCCCAGTCCTGGCTCCAGAGAAGGTCCCTGCATTCTCAAAACAATGACAGAGGGATTTGTGCGGCACCCCTACCCAGAAAAGGACAAGTCTCTAACACAGAACATAAGGAGGCCGGTCCCATGGGTAAGAAGTTAGGCGTCCATGAGTGGTGTGCAGGTGGCTGGGCCCACCCTGCCACTCTGAAAGAAACCCTGCTGTGGCCCAGGACGTGCTCCTGAATCCCTCCTGAGCTGAGAAGGAGGCCAGGACTTGAAGTCAAGTGAAAACCCGAACAGCTTCAATCACTTCTACTGTCCTGTTTGTATTTTTAGATAGTAAGTACAGTACAAAAATAAAGACCCGTGGTTAAGGTTTCATGTACACAGTTTAAATTTTTATTTATTTACATTTTATTATAAAAGTAAATTTTTATGTATTTAAAACTAAATGTATCCAGTTTAAAAAAGAGTTTTTAAACAATTAAAATTTGTTTCAGGACACAAAAGACTGTCTAAAGTTGTTACAGTATCTGTTTTGGGTTCATAGATCTAAGAGCCAGTTTTCAACGTGTACTGTATGAGGACAAGTATAAAAGCACAGAGCCTCACTGTCCCTAAAGCTACACACACACACACACACACACACACACACACACACACGGCTCATGATTCAGTTCCCCCTGTGGTTTGTGTGTGGGCTGAAGATGCCTGCCATCCAAATAGCATCACCCACTTTCTGTAGTGCATCTCGGCGCTTCACAAATACTGGTAGCCAGTCTGGGCAAAAAGAGAACGAGCATTCTGGCCCCTCCCTACCCTGACTGGTCTCACCTTTGGTTGAACAACCTTTATTCAGACCAGGCAAGGAGCAGGAGGCCAAGACGTCTAATGGTAAAGCAGAGTTTCAGAGTGATTATCGACTTGAGTTTCGTAGTTTTTACTCTACTCAGAAACAGATAAAAACTGGTAAGCTGTGAATAACGTTATAGAGACTTAAAATATATTTTAGAGTCTCTTATAAAGAATAGTCTAAGCCCTTTAAGGCAGGTGAGGAAGAGTAAAATAAATAAACAAGTTGTATTTATTTAAGTCAAGCGATCTGGGTGCCAGTCCTGGCCATATAGCAGACCAGCTGTGTGTCCCTAAACACAGCCTCATGGGATTGGACAAAGAAATGCCACCTACATCCTAAGGGTGTGACATTCACTAGCAATAAACAAGAAAGCATGCGGCACAGTGCCCGGGACGTGTAGGCACACAAAAATTGACTTGAATCTGAATTACTCACTCCCTCTACAATGCTGTTTCAACAAATAATAATAAACTTTAGCCAATATGCTGTAAAATGTGACATTTTAAAAAGAAACTATAGAAAGTTGGCAGGGTGAGTATCAGTAATGCAATGGACAAGCAGAGTGAAGAGAGGAAAGGATATTGTTACAACTCCTTTGGAAGGAAGAGAGGCTTATGTATGAAGATGCCCATTTAGCAACATGTGTCAGAGCCTTCAAAACGTTTATACCCCACTATACCAGTGAAAAATTCTACAACTGGTCATTTATACCAAAGAAAGAATAAGAGATGCAAAGATTTATGTGCAAAGTGGAACATCACAACACTTCTTTTATCAGTGCGGTTTATGTTAGCTACAAATGCCCATTAATGGAATGACTAAGTAACAGTAGCATATCTCTCTGGTGGAACATTGAATGGTTGTACGAACTGCATAAAGAATATGTGGTGATGGAGGAACATGCTTTTGATGAAGCTTTCACTGAAAAAAAAAATCAGGATTCAAATATAGAGAAGAATTGCTGTCAGGGAGAGAAGAAAATATAGCAGATTTATGTATAGAAAACTATGCCCAAATGTTACTAATACAGACATTTTATTGTGCTTTGCTGTCTGGTGCTTCACAGATGTATTTTTTACAAATTGAAGGCAAGACCTTCACCAGCAAAAAGATTACTGTATTGCAGTACTCGGGGCTGTGGGGGTCTGGATCCCAATGCACGTTATCTCCAAGGTATGCCTATATTTTTACCTCTAGATATGGGATAATGGATGAGTTTGATTTTCATTATTATGTTTTCCTGTTTGGCAAAATTATCTGTAGCATATATACTTTTAAGTCAAGAGAGGAGGAATCGGTAGTTGGAAACTGGTCAAAATCTCTGCTGGTTTTATTTTACTTTATGTTTTTAGAGAAAGAGAAACAGACAGACAGGAAGGGAGAGAAATGAGAAGCGTCAACTAATAGTTGTGGCACCTTAGTTGTTCATTGATCGCTTTCTCATATGTTGCCTTGACCGGAGGGTTCCAGCTGAGCCAGTGACCCCTTGCTCAAGCCAGCCACCTTGGGTTCAAGCCAATGACCTTGAGCTCCAAACCAGTGACCTTTGTGCTCAAGCCAGCGATTGTGGGTCACGGCTATGATCCCACGCTCAAGTTGGCAACCCCTTACTCAAGCTGGTGAGCTCATGCTCAAGCCGGATGAGCCCGCACTCAAGCTGGCGACCTCGGGGTTTTGAACCTGGGTCCCCAGCATCCCAGGCTGATGCTCTATCCACTGCGCCACCGCCTGGTCAGGCACTGCTGGGTTTAATCTATAAATATTTAAGCCCACATTTTTACATCAGTTTTGCTTTTTTTTTTTTTTTAAGAGAAAGTTTATTTAGAACATTACAGAGGTAGTAAAAGCGAACCCTAGAAGAAATGGGCTAAAGACACAAGTTAGAGGGGCAAAGTAAGGGCCTGTGGTGGTTAGGAGAGAAAGACGCAAAGGTGACGCCCCCGGCGGAGGGGGCAGAGAGGGAAAAGGGAGAGACGGCCATGGCGCCCGCGAGCTCGGAGCGAGAGAGCGCCCCAGTTTTGCTTTCTTTAAACGCTCAATTTCCCATGGAAGGAGCAAGCGGACTTGACTGCCTTTCCCATCTTTGATCTTCCTTGCATTTCAAGTCACACATTTGTGCCATATCACAGCTGGAGGGGTCTTAAGCGGTCAGCGTGTTTGCTGCAGATCGGGAGAGGAGGCCCAGCTAGCTGTAGCTACAATGAGAAGCGTGCTCGGGTCCTGAGTCTAGGCGTGGGCCTCCGGTAGAGCCCTCTGTCCCCTTGCCAAGCTGCGTCCGTGAAGATGCACCCAGAAAGGAAGACCTTTATGTGCTTTTGGATTGCACTGGGATTCCTGCTGAGCAAGGCAGATGAATTCTATCAGCATGCAGTCATACCTGGATTTATCCAATTCAAAACAGAACCAAACTCCTCTGTTGCCCTGATTCACCGCCGCCGTTTGCAGCAAAGGGCCTCAGAGGACTTGTCCGCACTGCCTGCCATTCCTCTCCTCCACTCCCCTAAACGCTCTTTGGTCTGACTTCCTTCCCCACCAGCCACTGAACTGCTCTTGCGAGGTCTCAGTGATGCCCACCTTGGGGGATCTAACGGTCAGTTCTGTCCCCAACTTATCTGACCCACCGTCAGCAGTGACCTTCCCCCCCCGGAACCACTTTCTTCCTTTGACCCCAGGACACCATGCTCTGCTAGTTTTTCTGTCACATTTGCTGTTTCTGCCGCCACCACCTCCCTGTCCTCTTAAAGGTGGGCTCTGCACACTTAGTCTTTGGATCGCTTCTCTTCCCTTGCACTCTTAACTCCCTTGACCATCTTACCAAGCCTCCTGGCTTTTAATACTACTTTTAAAAAATAGACTTTTAGGCCCTGGTTAGTTGGCTCAGTGGTAGAGCATCACCCCAGCATGTCAAAGTCCCGGGTTTGATTCCCGGCCAGGGCACACAGGAGAAGCGCCCATATGCTTTTCCACCCCTCCCCCTCTCACTTCTCTCTCTCTCTCTCTCCCTCTCACTTCTCTCTCTCTCTCTCTCTCTCTCTCTTCTCCTCCCCTCCTGCAGCCAAGGCTCAATTAGAGCAAGTTGGCCTCGGGCGCTGAGAATGGCTCCATGGCCTCTGCCTCAGGACCTAGAAAATTGTTACAGTTGCAGTTAAGCAAGGGTCCCAGATGTGCAGAGCATCACCCCCTAGTGGGCTTGCCGGGTGGATCCTGGTTGGGGTGCATGTGGGAGTCTGTCTCTGCCTCCCCTCCTCTCACTACAAAATTAAACAAACAAATAATAGCCTTGAGGCCTCAGCTGGATCGCTCAGTTGGTTAGAGCATCGTGCCAACACGCAGAGGTTGCCAGTTCAATCCCCAGTCAGGACACATACAGGAACAGATTCACGTTCCTGTCTCTCTCTCTTCTTCTTTCCCTTCCTTTCTTGCTAAAATCAATAAATAAGCATTTAAAAAATAGACTTTATTTTTTAGAGCAGGTTTAGGTTCACAGCAAAATTGAACAGAAAGTACAGAGATTTTCCATACCCCCCCCCCAGTACTCACAGCCTCCCCATTATCAACCTTCCCCATTGGAGTGGTCCCTTTGTCACAACTGATGAACCTACGTGACATCATTAGCCCTCAAAGTCCATATCAAGTATCATTTTTTTTTTTGGTATTTTTCTGAAGCTGGAAATGAGGAGGCAGTCAGACAGACTCCCGCATGCGCCCGACCGGGATCCACCCGGCATGCCCACGAGGGGGCGATGCTCTGCCCATCCAGGACGTAGCTCTGCCGCAACCAGAGCCATTCTAGCGCCTGAGACAGAGGCCATAGAGCCATCCTCAGCACCCAGGCCAACCTTGCTCCAATGGAGCCTTGGCTGCAGGAGGGGAAGAGAGAGACAGAGAGGAAGGAGAGGGGGAGGGGTGGAGAAGCAGATGGGCGCTTCTCCTGTGTGCCCTAGCCAGAATCGAACCCAGGACTCCTGCATGCCAGGCTGACGCTCTACCACTGAGCCAACCGGCCAGGGCTCAAGTACCATTTTTATCCCACAGAAGAACTCCCACATTTACACCTTCAGCCAGGGCCTGTCTGCTCACACCTCCCCTTGAATGCCTCATAAAAGACAGCCCAGACTGAGTGTGCCCAAACAGCCCTCCTCCCCTGCCCACACTCCCCTCACCTGCCAGCTCCATTAAAGGTACCTGCACCCCTCCAGTTGCTCAGACCACTTATCTTGGAGTCATTCGTCATCATCCTTTTTCTCACACCTCACCTCTAATCCATGAGTCATCCTGCAGGTTCTGCCTTCAAACTAAACCCAGAGGTCCACGTTTCCACCACCTCCATGGGCACTACTGTCACCCTCACCCGCCTCACCGTCCTCTGCTTGGGAGATGGCAGCTGCCTCCTCACAGGTCTCCCTGCTTCCACCTTGATGCACACAGTGTATTCTAAACTCGGCAGCCAGAGCGATCATTTCAAAACGAGGAGTTTCACCATATCAACCCTGTGCTCAGTACTCTGCAGTGGGGTTCCTCCTGTGGCCTGGAGAGAAAGCCCAATGATCTTATAAAGACAGACAAGGCCCGGCCCTGGCTGAGTAGCTCAGTTGGTTAGAAGGTCATCCCAGTATGACAAGGTTGTGGGTTTGATCCCCAGTCTGGGTACATATAGGAAACAATCAGTGAATTCTTAAATAAGTGGAACAACAAATCCATGTTTGGTTTGATGAGTTGGAATGTCTCAAAAATGTTTTGAAAAGCATGGGGTAAATCTGTTTCTCTATTTGGTCAAAATTAGTGACAATTATATAAAAAACTAAGCAAGGAAAAATCAGTACAAGTAACAAAGTCAGGTTTTTTTGTTTGTGTGTTTGTTTTTTGTATTTTTCTGAAGTTGGAAACGGGGAGGCAGTCAGACAGACTCCACATGCGCCTGACCGGGATCCACCCGGTGTGCCCACCAGGGGGCAACGCTCTGCCCATCTGGAGCGCCGCTCTGTTGCAACCAGAGCCATTCTAGCGCCTGAGGCAGAGGCCACAGAGCCATCCTCAGCACCTGGGCCAACTTTGCGCCAGTGGAGCCTTGGCTGCAGGAGGGGAAGAGAGAGACAGAGAGGAAGGAGAGGGGGAGGGGTGGAGAAGCAGATGGGCACTTCTCCTGTGTGTCCTGGCTGGGAATCGAAATCAGGACTCCTGCACGCCAGGCTGATGCTCTACCACTGAGCCAACCGGCCAGGGCAACAAAGTCAGGTTTTATACAACTGCCTCACACCCACAAAAAATGATTTTTGATTCCCGGCCAGGGCACATAGGAGAAGCGCCCATCTGCTTCTCCTCCCCTCCCCCTCTTCTTCCTCTCTGTCTCTTTCTTCCCCTCCCACAGCTGAGGCTCCACTGGAGCAAAGTTTGCCTGGGCGCTGAGGATGGCTCTGTGGCCTCTGCCTCAGGCGCTAGAATGGCTCTGATTGCGGCAGAGTGACACCCCAAGATGGGCAGGGCATCGCCCCCTGGTGGGTATGCCGGGTGGATCCCGGTCGGGTGCATGCGGGAGTCTGTCTGACTGCCCCCCCATTTCCAGCTTCGGAGAAATACAGGAAAAAAAAAAAGAATTTGTCTCAGGGCTAATTCAGGCAGTTAGAAGAATAGTATAAGGATGCTAATTCTGCTTCTCAGGTCACATCCTGTAGAAGGGGCCCCAAGAAAATTGGCGATTTGGCTCTTCTGATTTTGCCAATTGGATTTAAAAAAAAAATAGGTCAGGAACGCCCTGAAATGAAACTAACAATACATGAGCATAAATTTAAAGGACTTTTAGATACTGGAGCTGATGTATCTGTTATTGCTAAGCTACATTGGCCTCCTTCCTGGCCCACTCATGCAGCAGCCACAGAATTACAAGGTATAGGGCAGAGTAAATCCCCTCAACAAAGTTCTAGTTTTTTACATTGGGAAGATTAAGAAGGTCATTCTGGATTTTTTAAGCCTTATGCGCTCCCTGGATGGCCAGTTAATTTGTGGGGTAGAGATGTTTTGAAAAATACGGGAGCATTGCTTGTCAGTCCTACTGGTTTAGTCAGTACTGGGATGCCTGATCAGGGATTTTTGCCCTCTAAGGGACTAGGGAAAGAACAGCGAGGAATTCTCACCCCCATAGAAATGGCACCCAATACCAGAAGGTGTGGATTAGAATATCAAAATTTAGCATAGGGGCCTTGGTAGCTCCTGCTACCTCAATAATGCATTGTGCAGACCCAATTACTTGGAAATCAGATAATCCTGTATGGGTAGACCAATGGCTCCTTTCTCAGGAGAAACTTAGGGCAGCTGCTAGATTGGTACAAGAGCAGCTACAGCTTGGGCACATTGAACCATCTAATAGCCCATGGAATACACTTCCATATTTTGATCTTGTCAAGGACCCCTACCAGGACAACTTTGGCAAATGGATGTTACTCATATACCTTCATTTGGCAAACAGTCCTATGTCCACGTTACAGTGGATTCATATTCTGGATTTATAGTAACCTCTGTTAGAACAGGAGAGGCTGCTAAGCTCATTGTCTGTATTTGTTTTTCTATTATTGGATTTCCTAAACTGGTTAAACTGACAATGCTCCTGCATATGTAGCAAAAGCATTTACTGTATTTTGTCAAACCTTTCGAATTATGGGTATCTCTTACAATCGTTAAAGTCAAGGTATTATTAAAGTGTACCCAGCAAATATTTTAAGGTCAATTAAAAAAAATTTAAAAGGGGGGAGTCATATCCTGGAACTCCTACGGGTCTACCATATCATGCTTTTTACTTAAAAATTTTTAAATTTCTTTTGAATGCTGATGAACAGGAGACGCCAAATCTTCTCCTGCAAACTTCTTTCTTTTATTTGATCCAACTAATAACACTGTTTTGTCTTTTTCCAAATAGCTTCAGATATACGGAAAATGTTTATATAGGCAGATGGGGATCCTCAAACCCCTCAGTGAGATCTTCTGAGCATGGCCTTTAAGGTACCAAGAGGCAGAAAAAGCCCAATAGAGATCAGGTGAATTACCAGCTTTTAGGATACACCCTTAAAGGCTCCAACGCCCCAAAGAAGTCTCATAGGATGCCATCTGGGTCCTGCTTCAATAGTGAAAAGGAAGGTCATTGAGCTAAAGCCGGCCAGACTTACATGCCTCTGCTGTGAGGAAACAGGTACACTGGAAGGTAGGATTCCCCCTTGCTCCTCTAAGGGAGGGTTCAGTCTCTTCCAGCCCTGCTCCAGCCACCTATGACCTAACCTTGCCCAGAATGCTGGGGTTTGCCACTGAAGGCTGAAGGTGCCCAGGGCCATCGGCCCCATCTACAACACTGTGGACGAGCCTAGGGTATTTATTCCAAGAAGCAGGTAAACTGATCTCATTTGCACAAGGGCCACTTAAATATGTCTTGCCTGAATAGTCAGGTTTTTTTATTCTTCCCTCAAAGATCTCTGTTGTGGGTGTTGATAGTCCTATTTTCTGCTGCTTTGTTCAATATATAGTGTTTCCTTTATTCCTCCCTCCTCATTGCCCCACTCATATTTCAGGCTGGGACCTACTCCTAATTTAGAGCTTTCTCTCTCCCTTTTGCCAAATTCTATTGTGACTTTACCTTTGCCACCCAGCTTAGTGTATCCCAAGGTTCTCTTTACCAAGCCACAGTCGCAGAGCTCCAGGGAAAAGCACCCTGGTCTCATCTCTCCAGGCAGAGGAGAACAGAAGCTCTATCTCCACACATGCTACAGATGGCTTTTCCAGTCTACCTGAATCATTACCAGCTAGAAGCAGCAGACATTGGGACTTGGACGTGAGCTGCAAAGTATAGAATTGTGACAACAATTCCAGTGCCATGCAGACTTTTCCTGGATGTGGACTTTTTCTGGACTCCTGCTCCTTGTGATAGCTCCTAACGGACTGAACTGGGGTTGGGTTGCATTTGCAGGGATTTGGAATGGTGTTAGTGCCAACTTGGACTTGGTGAACATGTTAAGGACACTACTCTTTTATGGATTCTTGTTGTATTGGCCAAGAGTTTGCTTAAAGGCTTTAATCACAGTTAAAAAAAAAAAAAAAATATATATATATATATATATATATATATATATATATATATGACTGGATAAAGAAGATGTGGCACATTTACACTATGGTATACTACTCAGTTGTAAGAAATGATGACATCGGATCATCTACAACAAAATGGTGGGCTCTTGATAACATTATGCGAAGTGAAATAAGTAAATCAGAAAAAAACAAGAACTGCATGATTCCATACATTGGTGGGACATAAAAACGAGACTAAGAGACATGGACAAGAGTGTGGTGGTTATGGGAGGGGAGGGAAGGAGGGAGAGGGGGAGGGGCACAAAGAAAACTAGATAGAAGGTGATGGAGGACAATCTGACTTTGGGTGATGGGTATGCAACATAATTGAATGACAAGATAACCTGGACATGTTTTCTTTGAATATATGTACCCTGATTTATTGATGTCATTCCATTAAAATTAATAAAACTTTATGTATAAAAAATGATTTTTATAAAATCATGGTGTTCCAGATGTCTACTTGGTAAAACTGTTCCCCTGTGTTATTTTTAAATGTTGGAGGAGAGCCTGCCCTGTGGTGGGGCAGAGGGTAGAGCAGGGGTCCCCAAACTTTTTACACGGGGGGCCAGTTCACTGTCCCTCAGACTGTTGGAGGGCCAGACTATAAAAAAAACTATGAACAAATCCCTATGCACACTGCACAGAACTTATTTTAAAGTAAAAAAAACAAAACGGGAACAAATACAATATTTAAAATAAAGAACAAGTAAATTTAAATCAACCAACTGACCAGTATTTCAATGAGAACTATGCTCCTCTCACTGACCACCAATGAAAGAGGTGCCCCTTCTGGAAGTGCGGCGGGGGCCAGATAAATGGCCTCAGGGGGCCGCATGTGGCCCACGGGCCGAAATTTGGGGACCTCTGGGGTAGAGAGAGCCTCGACTTGGAACGCTGAGCTCACTGGTTTGAAACCCTGGGCTTGCCCGGTCAAGGCACATACCACAAGCAACAAGAAAGCAATGAACAACTAAAGTGAAGCAACTATGAGTAGATACTTCTCGTTCCCTTGCCCTCTCTGTAAAATCAATAAATAAAATCTAAAGACAAAATTAACTTTAAAAAGAGAAAGCTCCACCTGACCAGGCGGTGGCGCAGTGGATAGAGCGTCGGACTGGGATGCTGAGGACCCAAGTTCGAGACCCTGAGGTCACCAGCTTGAGCACGGGCTCATCTGGTTTGAGCAAAAGCTCACCAGCTTGGACCCAAGGTCGCTGGCTCAAGCAAGGGGTTACTCGGTCTTCTGAAGGCCCGCGATCAAGGCACATATGAGAAAGCAATCAATGAACAACTAAGGTGTCGCAATGCGCAACGAAAAACTAATGATTGATGCTTCTCATCTCTCTCCGTTCCTGTCTGTCCCTGTCTATCCCTCTCTCTGACTCTCTCTCTTGTCTCTGTAAAAAAAAAAAAAAAAAAAAAAAAAAGAAGAAAAAAGAGAAAGCCCCATTCCCTGTTTAACTGTTAGAGAAGAAAGGGTTTGGCATTTCCAAGAATCTTAACTCAGACCTTCCTTCAAATCTAGATACAGAAATGTCTTCTGAAAAGCAAGGAGAACAAAGCTTATTTGTGCTGACACATACACATAGAAGGCATGACTGTAACATCATAACACCATCCTTTTTGGAAGGATCATACTGCCACACACATCTTCCGCAAAGTGTTGGCCTGCTCAGTGCGAGCACACAGACTCTATACAGGCTGCTGGCAGCCCCCGCTGCTCAGACCTTTTGCTAACTTCTTTGGAATATCCTGTCTTGTATATTGTTCATAGTGAACACTACCTTGCGGACCTAACTGGTTTTGGGAAACTGTCAAAAGCTATTTGAAGAAAATTGGCAGAATGAGGTGGGAGATAGACAGAGTGTTGAGATGCTGGTGGGTGGGTTGGGTATGAGACACAGCTCTTAAAACAGCTGGGCCCTTACGGTGAGGCTTACAAACCAGGCCCCAGAACGACTTCAAAGAGTCAGCAATCGGGAAGAGGATTACAGAGGACTGCTTTTTTAAGACAAACACACATTTCACATTTTTGATGCTATATAAAAGCTGGGCGTGATTAAAAGAGATGCCCTTTATAAAAGTAATAGGTTACGTCACGAAAGCTTATGGCCACCGTACAGATGTTTAATAGACCTTTTGTGAACTACTCAATTCTCTGTAAGACAGAATTCAGTAAAAAAAATTTAAATTATGTTTTTAATTGACATTTAAAATTATAAAATTGTAGTGATTTTTATTATTAAAAGTTTCCTGGTTATTCATCTATGTTTATGAACTTATATCTAAAGTGCATTTTAAAATCATAAAACCCAACCAAGAAACAGAAGGCATTTATCAAAATGTTCCCATTTCTGGTTTCCAACTACCTCCTGAACAGCTATCAAATTGCACCTGAAAGCTCTTTTATACCCATTTTACATGTGGCTGTAAAAAATAAGATAAAAAAGGTAGTAAACATATTTTTTAAGTCATCTGACAAAAATGCAGGGACTGCAAATCATTTTTCATTCTTGCTTAAATTTTAGCCAGATGGAAACTTTCCTAAATCACTACTTTGACCAAATTCTTGGAAAATGTACTTTGGCTCAGCTCATAAATTCAATATTTTTATCAGGTGTTAAAGGAATATTACATGAATTTTTGCACTCTAAAGGAATGTTTTTTTAAAGCTAAAATAAAATACAGAACTGTTACTCAGATTTTGAAGATACTTGGGGTAAAAAAAATGCATGTGTGTATATGTGTGAATACACATATGAACAGTGTGTGGACATGCACGTGTATGCACACATAGGTAGGCATATATATATACACGCACACACATATTTAAATGAGTTAGCAAACCAGCTGAAAAGCACTGAAGGCTGTTGGCACAACAGCGGACGAATGCATTTTAGAGACAGTTTGTACAGTTTACATCTCCCGCAAGTAGGCATTGATTCCAGAGACCTGGCCATTGTCAGATCCAAAGTTCAAAGCCCAAAGATGTTTCCCTAAAAAGGAATGTGTGGTTATCAGGATCTTCAGATGATCTCTCTTGATAAAGATGGGAGTATCCATTAACAGCACTTGGTCATATATGCCAGGAGACTCTCCTTAATAACTTAAATCCCACGCATTTGCATAATGGGCTATCAAGGGCCACTTTGGATCCAGTGCATATTTCTAAGGCATTTATAGATACTGTACAGGAAATCTGTTGCCAGGCACTATCTACAACCTCAAACAATCTTTCCAGCTGAGGCTAGGTCTGTTCTCAGCCACCGCCACCCTCAACCTTTTATAGTCAGGGTCACCAGAAAGGTTTTCCATCCTTAACATAAACGGCAGTAAATTCTCCAAGTGCAAACATACCATTCTTGACTTTATAGGCTCAATGGATATGCAACAGCTGAGGAACAAAGACTATTAACTGCTATGTTTCACAGGCATGTGGAACCTCCTAATGTTGCTGATGTAGATGATCTACCTCATTTCTCACGTCTAATATTTGTATGCCATTAGATTAAAAATGCCAGAAGACTAGAGACACCGAGGTTGTGCACGCACAGAGGAGACTATGTGAGGACATGTGAGAAGGCAGCCATCTACCATCCAAGGAGAGGCCTCATCAAAACCAAACCTACCGACACCTTGATCTTGGACTTCCAGCCTCTAGAACCGTGAGAAAATCACTTTGTTTGAAGCCACCCAGTCTGTGGCATTTTGTTATAGCAGTTGCAGTTAACATCGCACCACCAGTGCACAAGTGTTCTAGTATCTCCATACCCTCGCCGACATTTATTTTGGGTTTGCTTTTTCCTTTTGAATACAAATATATACAGGGGTGGTGGGCAAAAGTAGGTTTGCAGCCTGACCCGGTTGTGGCACAGTGGATAAAGAGTTGACCTAGGACGCTGAGGTCCCAGGTTTGAAACCCTGAAGTCGCCTGCTTGAGCAAGGGGTCACTGGCTTGGCTAGAGCCGGAGGAATTTATAATCTGGTAGAACATCACTAATTAAATAAAACACATAAATATTCTATCATTTCAAAGACCGTAAAGGGATAATAAAAAGTATAACTGGGGAACCCTTTAGTTAGATACAGGGATAAGGCAGAGTCAGAAAGACGGCGGTGAGAGAACTTTCTAGATTAAGAAGACGTACGCAAGGGCCTTGAGGTGGGCAAGTTCAGTGAGTATAAGAAAATATAGATCTGCCAGTGTTACTGGAGCTTGCTAACATGGAGGGAGATGAGGGAAAGGCCAGCTGGGTCGCAGGCCTCCAGTTGGGCAGGGCCATACAGAGCCGTGCTAAGGACTAGGGGTTTATGGTAAGTGCAATGGGGAGTTATTGAGGCCTTCTGAAACTATGTGTCAGATGTGTTTTTAATTAAGGCAACTGTTATAGAATAATTTCTAGGATTTATTAAGTAGATAAAGGTATAGAACAGTGTGTATAACATGCTATCACTTCTCAGAAAAGGAGAGAATGCTCATATATAAAATGGTATCTGAAAACACACTGGGCACTGGTAACTGCCTCTTTACATAGAAATAGATGGCTAGGACAGATCAGTGGGAGGGACAAATATTTTATTATATGTCTTTTTTGTCTCTTTTGAATTATATACCATGCTTAAGAATTACCTACATAACAGTATTTTAATTAAAAATAAGTCACTCTGGCTGTTGTATAGAAAAGGCTAGAAGGGTTAGGAGCTTAGGGAAGACATAGGTACCAGAACAGTTACAATGATAAAGACTGATAAACTGGTGCAGCCATTTGGGGAAATTGTTGGGCAACATCTACTGAAACTGATCAGACCACATACCTTATAGGCCAGCCTCGCATCCCTGGGTACACGCTCAAAAGAAAAGTGAATATATGTCCTCCAAAACAATGAAAAAGCCCCATTACAGCACTATCCATAACTCCCAAGTATGAAGAGCAGGATGGATCAATTGTGGCACATTCACACAATACTACAGCATTGAAAAACTGAGCTGTATGCAACAGGAAACTCATAGTTACCGGATACAAGACTATTCAGGGGTGGGCAAAAGTAGGTTTACAGTAGCATGCACATTAATTGTATTACTTTGGATTACAACTGTAAACCTACTTTGCCCACCCCTGTGTACTGCTGAATTTCACATTTTGTATCTTTTGAAAATAAGGAAACTAATCTGTGGTTACAGAAATCAGGCTAGTGGTTATCTTCGGGGAAGAGCGGGGCTCAGAGACTAGAAATAAAACATGCAGGTCTCTGGGGGTGCCACCCATGGAAACGTCCGTTTTGTAAAAATTCTGAGTTGTGCACATATGTGTACTTTCCCGGGTCATGTTCTAACTTTGAAATCTGTAGGGCAGGTAGAAAGCTACTGCAGCAGTGCAGATGAGAGGTGGGAGTTCAGACGAGGTGACAACGGGAGCAGGTGAAGACAGAATCTACAAAGTGACGTTTTTGGTTTTTGTTGTTTCTGCCTTTGCATTCCTGTCTGGTAAGTCTAATAAAATCATCACCAAATTGCCAGACCAGGCGGTGGCGCAGTGATAGAGCCTCAGACTGGAATGCGGAGGACCCAGGTTCAAGACCCCGAGGTCGCCAGCTTGAGTGCAGGCTCATCTGGTTTGTGCAAAGCTCACCAGCTTGGACCCAAGGTCGCTGGCTTGAGCAAGTGGATACTTGGTCTGCTGAAGGCCCGCAGTCAAGGCACATATGGGAAAGCAATCAATGAACAACTAAGGTGTCGCAATGAAAAATTGATGATTGATGCTTCTCATCTCTGCGTTCCTGTCTGTCCCTATCTATCCCTCTGACTCTCTCTCTGGAAAAAAAAAAAAATCACCAAATTGAATGTCAAAACAAAGCATTTACTTAAAGAGATAACCTTGAGTAAGGTTATAAATACCTGAGAGTAAATGCAAGTAACATCCAGACATGTTAAGATTTAAAATCTTTGGCCTGACCTGCGGTGGTGCAGTGGATGAAGCGTCGGCCTGGAATGCTGAGGTTGCTGGTTCAAAAACCCAGGGTTCTCTGATCAGAGCACATATGGGAGTTGATACTTCCTGCCCCTCCCCCCTTCTCTCTTTCTCTCCTCTCTAAAAAATAAAGACTTAAAAAAATACTTAAAATAAAAAAAGACTTAAAACTTTGGCCCTGGCCAGTTGGCTCAGCAGTAGAGTGTCAGCCAGCATGTGGGAAGTCCTGAGTTCAATTCCCAGTCAGGGCACAGAGGAGCCGTGCCCATCCACTTCTCCACCCTTCCCCTTTTTCTTTCTGTCTCTCTCTTCTCCTCCCGCAGCCAAGGCTCCATTAAAGCAAAGTTGGCCCAGGTGCTGGGGACAGCTCCATGGCCTCTGCCTCAGGCACTAGAATGGCTCCTGCCACAATGGAGCAATGGCCCAGATGGGCAGAGCATCGCCCCCTGGTGGGCAGGCCAGGTGGATCCCAGTCAGGCGCATGCAGGGGTCTGTCTGCCTCCCTGCTTCTAACTTCAGAAAAATACAAAAAAAAAAAAAAGGAAAAAGAATGATTTAAAACCTTTGCATTTGACAGCATGAGGCTTAGGGCACACTTAAGATGCAACCAAACTAGTAATGTAGAATCTAAGGCCTTCAGTAAACATTCACCCTTCATAGAAGGCAGAGTGCACTGTACACAACACATATTTTAACTGTGCACTGAGATGGGGGATACCATACCATGAAGATCAAGTTTGATTACCTGCTGCTGCAAGTCTTTTATAAGTTGTCTTGTTCTCAAATAATTAAATTTCCTGGCCTGACTGGGCAGTGGCGCAGTGGGTAGAGCGTCGGACTGAGATGCTGAGGAACCAGGTTTGAGACCCCAAGGTCACCAGCTTGAGCACAGGCTCATCTGGTTTGAGCAGAGCTTACCAGTTTGGACCCAAGGTTGCTGGCTCTAGCAAGGGGTTACTCAGTCTGCTGTAGCCCCATAGTCAAGGCACATATGAGAAAGCAATCAATGAACAACTAAGGTGCCACAACGAAAAACTAATGCTTCTCACCTCTCTGTGTTCCTGTCTGTCCCTATCTATCCCTCTCTCTGACTCTTACTCTGCCTCTGTAAAAAAAAAAAAAAAATCCTTCTAACCAGTCTTAGTAAATACTATATTTCCCCATGTATAAGACGCACATAATTTGGGGGCCCGAAATTTGGAAAAAAAAAAAGTATTACAAGTTCACAAAGTTATTGAACTTGTTTTATTCATCATAAAATTCATACAACTCATCACTGTCAAATCGCCTATCCATTAGTTTGTCTTCACCTGTGGTCTGATGACGAATCACTGTCTTCAATAATGAGCGCAAAAATAAGCACGAAAAAACAGTAAGTGCAAGTAAAAAAACTACAACCACTGTATAAGATGTACCCAGTTTTTAGTCCCCCAATTTTTCGGGGAGAGGTGCGTCTAATACATGGGGAAATACACTATGCTGAAGCACATGGATTTCAGATGTCTATGAGCTAAAAATGTACCTGCCACTTCAGAAATCTTAACGGGTGCTCTGGCTGGATAGCTCAGTTAGAGCTTGTCCTGACATGGAAAGGTTCTGGTTCGATCCCTGGTCAGGGCACATCCAAAAACAGATTGAGGTTTCTGTCTGTCTCTCTCTCCTTTCCTCTCTAAGATCAGTTAAATATATTTTCTAATCTTCACTGTCACTTCCCATGGCTCTTTCCAAGTTTTCTCTTATACCCAGATGCTGCCTGTCCAGGAGCCCAGTCGGCTTGCTAGCAGCCCCTCTTCCTAAATGAAGTTTTAATTCAACAAAGTTATTAATGGACTTTTAACATTTATACAGAATACAGAAATAGGTCCTGAATATATGTACACTCCACATACCTAATAAATTTTTTAAAAACTGCTTACTTCATGGCAGCCTGGAAAGAATAATTATATAATAAACAACAATAAGAAAAGGCCACTTATCATAGAGTCTAGTCTTTATTGAAAGACTTCAACTGTGGTTTACAGCTTTGGCTTAAGTTGGCCGGTCATTTTAGCCTCTCCTGCCAGCAGACATAAAAATCAAGAGGGAAGACGGCAGTCAGAAACACGTCACCAAAATCAGTCTCAAAATAATTACAAAATAAGAAACATTTCTTGCATGCCAAAGAATCTTTGCTGCTATTTTTAATGAACACGGACAAAGCAATGATTCTTAGGCTGAAATTAGATGAAGATAGCACTGACTTCACTTTGTGATGAGTCTGTGTTAGCTTGACAGTTGTATTCTAAAACGGTGCAATTCATTTGGATAAGTAGCTTTGTAGTTAAAAAACCATTCACTATGAAATAACTTCCAGTAACTGAACAGATCATGAAATCTTGTTCTCTTTCCGATTAGGACAAAGGACACTTTAGTCATATGTTGACTATGGCGATAGAATTAGTCCCTATAATTTCATTAACTCCTAGATTACAACTAGGAGACACTGCAGCTGTATTTAGCTGTTATCGCAATAAGCTGATATACTGGCAGACCAAAAAAGGCAAACTGAGAATTTAATAGGCTTTTATCAATATATTAAAAAAAGTCTTTAATTGTTCAAGTTTCACATATATTCAAGAAATTTTTAACTAGAAGACATAATTGATATAATTGAGTGTTTTTTTTATAAAATATAACTTTTCCACAACATCCCCAAAGACACTAACCATGAGTGAAAGAAGTAAGGGTAACTTTTAGAATGGAAGCATGTAATCGATGACTTCCGTGGGTAAAACTGAAGTCCCATCTCGGGTTTCGGCACCACCACCAAAAAAAACAAAAACAGAAAACCTAAAGTGCCAAAAAAAATTTGGCCCAAAGATGAACTTCAGACTGAATTTTCAGATTTAATAACATTTGGCTAGTTTTCTAAATGGGGGAAAAGAAAAATAATACCAAAATTATCATGGTTACCCATTTATAAAACCATCATTTCAAAACTAATTTAAGATTTCAAAAGCTTAAACAGTCATCTGTGGGTTATAGTTGTAACTTAAGTACTTAACTGTAAAGGGTTTTCTTAATTTGGTACCCAGGCCTCAAAACATTTCAAATATACTGCCTAAACATTTGCACCCCCTAGCTGTCATAATTCAAAAACATTGGATTTTATCTCTTTTTACATTCCTGTTATAAAAATTTGAGGCAGGTTTTATCCACATAGCCTAAAAAATACCTCAGAAACAAACTTCAATCTTACCCACCTGATTTGTTTACAAAATGCACTCACACACTTCGGCCTCAGGTCAGGCTCGTCACGTCCCATGCACACAACCCACACAAGAAAAGCAAATCAATTAAAAACAAAAGTCACAACTCTGTACACTATTTAAGCTGAACATCCAATTATAAATTGGTTCATTGAACTGTCTAAATAAGATGTTTTTGCAATCTTGTTTAAAAAATTCTTGGGCAAAATATATCTAATTTTAAAAAACACCCCAAGATTTTTAAAAAACACTTGTATTATACAATTTATAGAAACCTTGAAATGGTTTACAAGGTTTTAATCAAGGTATTTACATACCAAGTGATGTAAAGCAAAGGAAAAATAAAGCAAAAATAAAATAATAATAATTTCCAATGTCATTTTAAAACGTACTCTAATGCATCAAAGATTTGTATGAAATTAAAATTAAGGCTTTTTCTATATAGTAATTTGTATAATTTTAATTTTACATAGTAGCCAACCTTGGAAATGTCAGTCTTAAACATTCTTATCAATCCATTGCATTCAATGCAGTGGAGTGTGTTAAGTGTTACTTCAAATAATTACATTGCTACTTCTATGTTGAAGCATGCTTTTAAAACACTGTAGTTCATATTTACAATGTATATCATTTAAACTTCATGTAAAAGCACAAGTATGACTGTCTGACTTGAATACAAACACCATACTTGGAATTTCCCCCCCCAAATGAAATGTCATTTACTACAATTTAATAATTAACACTTTAAAAATGTGTCTTAATGTAGACCACCACCATTTGCTCAAGTAACTCAGACAATGCTGTTCCTTATTTAGGTTGCAAAATTTCTTGATCAGTCTGGCTTCAGTTTCTTTTAAGCATTAAGTAAATATTTCCTCCAAAGCGACTCCAAAACCATGCATTTCTTCTCCACATCACACTTTTTCCTGCTGACTGAATGTGGTCCACCTCAGGGCAGGGAAGGGGAGTATCAAGGTTCAGGAAGAACTTATATGTGATTCCCAGTTTTCCATCATCCTCCCCTTTTTTGCTCTTTTAAAAACAGTGAGTTAAAATACTGAACAGCAAGGTAAAAATGGAATAGTATCTAACAATCAAAATGTATTACCCACTTCTCTTATATCAAAATTTGTAGTCAGAATCGTCTTTATTGACTTTATTTTAGTTTTTGTACACAAAGAAAATCATGTTCATATCCATCATGAACAAAAACTTAAAAAGGCAGAACTAGAAGACATGTGTCCTTCACCAAAGCAAAGCTGTGCTAAAGGCTCCAAACATTTCAATTTTTAAAATAAATATTTTCATTTTCCGATGTCTACTTCCATGTCTTCAGAGTGTCACAGGAAACTGAAGCTATCATGAATTACAATTTTGTTTAGAGTCCCAGCTCACTGTGTTTGGTAACTTGCCATACCATATCCAGCTTGGTTAGGAGGAGGTATTACAGGGGGGGGAGCTTGTCCTTGGGGAGGCTGAGCACCAAATCCACCCATCCAAGCAGCAGAAGGTGGTTGACTTGGAAGGAAAAAACAAAATCTTCAGCAAACACAAAGGAAAAACTATCTATATAGTTATACAAAAATCAGACAGAACCAAACCACAGAACAGACAACAAGAAACCAAAAAACTTACAACAGAGAGCAAAGAAACAAATGATATGTAGCTATATATGTAGAAGACATATTAGTCTTGTTTCTTTTAATGTTTTTTTTTTCCTGATTGATTGATTTTAGAGAGACAGAGAAAGGAAGTGAGAAAGAGACATAGAAAAGCATTCATTTGTTGTTCCACTTAGTTGTGCATTCATTGGTCGCTTCCCATGACCGGGGATCAAACCTGCAACCTTGGTGTTTTGAGATGACACTCTTAACTTACTGAGCTAATTGGTCAGGGCCAGTCTTAAATTTTTGTTAAGATAGTAACCACACTTAACACAATGACTTCTCTGAAGAGTATCTCAAAACCAATTTTTAAAAAATTGACAAATGATTCAACACATCAACTACCTATCATATAATGCACATGGTATATAAATTTACAAGAAATTTTAAAAACATAAGTTCACGTTGGAAAGAGAAGAAGGAATGAGTGGAGGAAGATAAAGGTCCAGGCTGGCCTAAAAGTACAAAGGACCAGCCTACTCTATCAATAAAGAAAAAAAACAACAAGCTACCTTTTTTATCAGATGGACTTCTCACACAAGCCAACAGGTATAAATCATTAAATTTCTCAACATATCTAGACAAAGGTCTTTTCCATGCAAAAATAAACAAGTAGATAAAATAGAATGTTAGAAATGTGAATCAAATTCTACCAACTGCTTACAGAGATAGGACACAAAATTTTAGCTTCATAAATCACTTTTCATAATGTTCCTAATGTACATATAATTCCAAAGAGTTCAATGTATTTAATTTAAGTAGATTCTCCCTCAGCCCTGACTGGATAGTTCAGTTGGTTATAGCATCATCTTGATACACCAAGGTTGTGAGTTCGATCCCTGGTCAGGGCACATACAAGACACAACCAATGAATGCATGAATAAGTGGAACGACAAACTGATGTCTCTCTCTCTCTCTCTCTCTAAATCAGTAAGTAAACAAAAATTAAAGTTAAGCACAAAATACATTTTTTAAAATTTAAAAATAAATCGATTCTCCCTAGGAAAACATAGTTTTTTATTTATGTCAAAACCACATCTGTTTCTACACTGGAGAAACTTACTCTACTCCAAATCCTTGCTGGTTCCACGGCTGCCCGTAGACGCCATAGGGCGGCACCTGCCACCCGTTTGCCATGTACTGTCCGTACTGCTGTGGGTTTCCATACACTTGGCTCCACTGGCCCCACTGACTATAGTCGACCTAGGAAAAAGCAAATTACCGTTTTAGGGAACAAGTAAGAAAAACAGTATTTGAAGAAAGTGGGAGGCAAGGAAGAGAAAAACTAAGTAAGCACCCTTATGTGAATAGGACTCTGTTAGTTATCATTGTCTAAGTTTATTGGGGTGGTGACACCTGTGAAAAGAAAGTATTAAGATTCAGTTAATACCACAAAATAATCACTTTTGAAATAGCATTAATAATATTAACTGAAAGCAGATGTATGCTTTATTTTTTTATCTCACGATTTCTAAAGCTTTTACGTAGAAATGCAAGATAGAAACCCTAGAAAGTGCTATGAAAAATCGAATTACCTGTTGGAAGTTTTTAGTCATATCAGGAGATTCTTTACCCCAATAGCATTTAACGACATGTCCTTCGATTGTGGTACCATTCACTGAAACAATGGCATGGGCCGCACTTTCATGGGTTGAAAATCTAAGAGAAAAAGCTAGTAAGTCCTTCTTTTTTTTTTTTTTGTATTTTTCCAAAGTCAGAAACAGGGAGGCAGAGAGACAGACTCCCTCGTGTGCCTGACCAGGACCCTCCTGGCATTCCCACCAGGGGGCGATCCTCTGCCAATCTGGAGCATTGGTCCACTGCGGCAGGAGCCATTCTAGCACCTGAGGTGGAGGCCATGGAGCCATCAGTGCCCCGGCCAACTTTGCTCCAATGGAGCCTCGGCTGCGGGAGGGGAAGAGACAGAGAGGAAGGAGAGGGGGGAGGGGTGGAGAAGCAGATGGGCGCTTCTCCTGTGTGCCCTGGGTGGAAATTGAACTCGGGACTTCCACATGCTGGGCCGACTCTCTACCACTGAACTAACCAGCCAGGGCCTTTTTGTCCTTTTTTAATAACTTAACACAGTAAATAATAGAGACACTCATTAGTTTACAAGTGTCAACATGGTATTGGTATTCTAGAGTACATTACACAGGTAGTTTAAAGTTCTACATTGCAAAGAGGTACTAAAATAACAAACTCTGATACCTGGGGGGATCAAATAATATAACTGAAAAGGAATGGATCAAATATAAGACTAATAATATTACAGGAGGAAATTTACCTGACAAATGAATAGCCCTTCTCTGGAAAAACTCTTATTTCCATGATTTGTCCAAATGGTGAGAATGTCTGTCTCATAAGCTGATCTGGAAAACAAACAAACATATAAACAGACAATTTAAGTCTCATGTTTATCACGTAATTGGTACTGATAGTGATCCAACTCCACAGAGAAGGGGGTTAGAAAACCAAACACTGTACCTGTTAACCCAGAAGCAATCCCTCCACAGTACACAGTGCAATTTTTTGGACTTGACTGGTTTACTACATCTTCAAATCTCAACTGCTTAGTGTTATCTACGTACACACAGAAAACAAAAATGTTGATAGCGGTACAATGTTATGCAATTAATTACTATATTTCATTAAGATATGCCTCATTCGGGAGAAAATGGGGAGTTTTTTTCCTAGACACTATAATTTGATCTGTAGTATCAGCTGGCTCACAGCTCCAAATACACTTATATCAAATCCCAATTCTTTTCAGATAATCATACTCAAGATGAAATGAGTCTTGTAATGCTAATAAAATTTTTAGGAAAAAAAGACTATACTAATACATGCTTTAGTGAAGTATCCATAATTTTACTGTATACAGGATACATATCTTACTTTCTTGTGTACTTTTAGGTGCTGGTGGTTTGCGTGTGGCCCAATTGGTTCTGATTTGACGACCACCCAACCACTGACCACCCATATGCACAATTGCATTTTCTGCATCCTATGGAGAAAAAAGAGAAAGAAAAGAGCAATTATGAATAAAAGATAGTGGTACAGAAGACACAGTAAAATGAAATAAATGGCAGCAGTGCTGGAGCTAATAAATCTTATTAGTAAATGGATCCACTAACCATCCTAAACAAAACTGAACTAAGATCACAAGAAAATCACTTCAATTGAGTGACTTATAAAAGCTATTATTATTTATAGATTTCAAAATATGAGGAAAGCATTAGGCACCAGGGAAACTGATAATTCAAATATTACAAGAAAAAAATCATACTTTCATTGATCATTTAAAAAAACCCAAAAAACGTAGAAATCCTACAAGGTTATTTTCAAATATCTTAATTTTATGGAAAACTTTTAACTTTTACTGAATATATAAAATCTCTAATGTTACGGTCTAAATCATCTACCTTGTAAATTTACATTCTAGTAGCAATGGATTATAACTATAATACTAGATTAAAACTCATTTTAAGACAGAAGACTTCTGCATTGTTGTAGAATGCTGTAAAATGTCTGCCAATAAAAAATGAGTTTAGATTCTCAGAATTAATGTGAATTTGCAGTGAATCTAAGCAAAGAAAGTATACGACTCCTGCCCTTTATCTTACTGTTCCAATAAAATGCAGGGAACTTAAGTTGCTGACACTGATCTAACACACCACTAGCAAAGCCCACTTTATCATCTGATGTTACAGTTAATGCAAATGCTCTGATATTTAGGTACCTCTTTCTTAAAGAGTACACGGAAAAATCAAGATGAGTTGCTTTAATGTTCATTTACTTTATTTGCTGGGGCATTAATATTCCAGCTACAAAAGTATGAATAATTAAAGTTACAACTGAGATTTTCATGATTCCGACTAAATATACTTTAACATCCCTCCAGTCAGAGAGCACCGATCTGTCCTGATCTTCAGCTCTAACTCTCACAGGTTCAGCCTCCCTTCACCTTTACCAATGTATATATAAACACAGCTTTAATACTCTCCTTATAATCAGCCTGTCAGTACTCCAGCTAACTTCACGGTTATGAAAAAAGAATAAATTATACTGTTATTATACACACAGAATAACATCAAAGCTATGTTTGTAGCTACCATCTAAGTTTTAGATTAATTAATGACTAAATTTTGTATTGACTTTAGATTTGAGTTGAAAGAACATACCAATTTGTTATAAAAAGATACAAAACCGTAGCCTTTGGATTTCCCAGTCGCCATGTCTTTAACTACTCGGGCGTCCCTGTGAAGAGAAGCACCGCTAAATGAGGGAAGTAAGAGTCATCCTCAAAATAAAAACTAAAAGGAACCACACACACTGTATTGTGAGCATTTTTTTAAATAAAATTTCAGTTAGCCCTAATTAACTACAACCATTCCTGAACTTTCCCTAACGCTTCTTTACCTGTTAGAAAAAAGCAGTAGGACAAAAACATGTAATAAACATGCAACCTAATCAAATAGCCTGTGCTTTCTAAACTAAATACTCAAATCTGAAGATTAATAGGAACAATAGTTTCCTTTTCTACTATTCTATTGGCTAGTGTCCTCTAAGGTTTACTGATTCTATAAATTACTGTAACAATGCTAACTACTTTACCATGCAATCTCTAAATAGTTAAATGTTTTCTGCCTAGTGATACAAAATATATGAAATATTAAAAAATTGAAAAAGAGGAAAAAATAGGAATTAAAAAGGCATACATGGCCTGTTAACAGATTTCTTTATTTTTCTTGGTCAATTCTCTATCATCATTTTGGAGTTTGGGCAGCTGTAAATTTTGAAAAATTGACATTTTCAGAAATTTAAGAAAGGAGAATAAAAAACTAACAACAATGCTAAGCACACCAGTACGAAAACAACAAATTTACACAGAAATTTTAGTGAGTAAGTTAAAATGATTGGAAATATAGAACTCCACTGAATATAGAATGTTAAAATGTAAATACTAAAATATGTATATATAAATAATGTATAATAAGAATAAATAGAAATGAGAAAAAAATCTACAACTGAGTTCCAGTGTGCACAGTTCCTTGCAGTTAGCCTTCAAGATCCTGTCCATTCTTATGAGCAATTCTGCAAAATAACCAGAATGCTATTACTTTTAATTGTGACTTGGACTTTAGAAAAACTGCAGGTCTCAGGTATAAATAAAGATCGAAAACAGCAACCTGTATTACTTTTTATACTGATTTTTAAAACAGTACTACTTACCACATTTATAGATTAAAAAGCAAAGCAAATATCAAAACAGAAAATTAAGAATTAAATTTTTCTTTCAAATAAATCTATAGAACAACAAATTATATACAGAAAAATATTGTTGTTCTTAGTTGAAACATACTTCTATAAAGTAACACTAAAACGTTTAATTTCAATCTATAGGAAATACATAAAATAAATACATTTTAATCAGAAAGATAAATTATAACATTTTATAAAATTGTAATCACTTTTAATTTTCCAATATATCTGATCATATAACACACAGTGAAATTTGAGCATAAACTGTTAAAAATCAAACCACATTTGGGCCCTAACTAGCAGAATAAATACCACCACCACCAACAAAAACCCCCAAACTACTAATTAATCCCAAATTTATGGCTCAGACATTGAAACATTTTAATACTATAATAGTACTATTTTTCATCTAAAATATTAAAATACATTTATCATTATAATTAAACATACGCATTTTCAAATTAACCACAAAACATAAAGAATTTATTTCCCCCACTTATAAAAAATTTAATACACAGCATAAATCACATTTATTTTTAGTTAACGCATTATCTTTTAAAACCACCAAATATTGAAAACATTTGACAAAAAGCTGGACTTTATAATAGGTTTTACCACCCAAACATCTGCTTTAAAGATAACAAACAGAATTACTTAAAATTTTTAAACATATTATCACAGGATTAGATAAAAACAAGACCCCAAAACATTAAAATGACATTAACATTTTCAACATCTACTAATCAAAAAAAAAAATAAAAAAAAAAATCACACTGACTAGGGAAAGAAGATCTTAATTCTGATATAAGTTAATTATATACAACAATTATGCCTATCACTATCGAGTATAGTATTGATTGTGACACTTACGATATTTTACCAAAGGGGGCAAATGCTGATTTGATATCTTCTGTTGTAATTTCTGGACTCAAATCCCCAACAAACACATGGAAGTGATCTGAAATCAAAGCATTTGGTAATCAAATACTTAAGTCAGCAACTACACATTCTAGAGGCAACACTAGGGAAGGAAAACCCTCTTTAAGCCGATTGTGCGCCAGGATAATTTCAGAACTCTTCCACAGTGAAACGTGTAGAAGTACTTACTGGAAGTATCTTTTTTCTGGCTACTTGGTGTTGTTGCCCAGTTTACTTTGACCTCCTAAAAATAAAGATTATATTTAATACAATTATTAGACATGTCATTAAAAATCAAAACACCACTTACTAAATCATTTATCATGCAGGAAAATTTTTAAAAAAGCATTAGGCTGAATAAAGCAAAACTATCACTCAGCAGAGCTGAATATTCATTTAAAAACTTGCTAAGAGAGAGTGCAAACTGAATTTGACATGCAAATACATATACTCATTAGGTGCCATCACCCTAGTCTCTTACCTTTCCCAAAATTTTTCTCCCATTCATAGCAGCTAATGCAGCAGCTGCATCTCTGTGTTCATAAAATTCCACAAAGCAATATGGGTCATTGCTTGTATGCTGCAAAACAGAAAATCCAACAGAAGAGTTGACCCTTCTGCTATCGGGTTGCTGAGAAGAAAATCCAGGAAAAAACATTACTGATAGCTAGGAATGTACAGGTGAGATTGCATAAGCTTATGAAAGCCTAACACTTTATAAATAAGATTTATAGCTATGCCTGACTGTCCACCTCAGGATACTGCTGTATTCCAACAGAACTGTCAGAGCAGCGTGGAAGCATGACTCTCAGTGTTAAATCCAAACACAGAATTCTGGTGAGATGACACAATAGAAGGCTGTCTGAGACCAGACAGAGCCTCAGGTTCATATCTGATGGGTAAGGACTACTTCCTTATCATTGTTTTCAAAAGGATAAATTCTCTTTATGTACCTCAATCCTTCATTAACTGTAGCCCATGACTATAAAAAATACAGAAATGAACCGACTTGACAAACTTCACTCCTGATCGAAGCTAGTATTAACACTATATATGAGACAAAATTTTGTATTTCTTTCATAAATAATAAAAGAATGAGAATAAAAATAGGAAAAGTTCAGATTTATAACCAGCAATTAAAGGAATTCCCCATCTTTCAAAATATTCTAATGTACTGGAGACTCTACATACTTTTGAATTTGGTCATTAAAGACCAAAAAAATAAGCTAGTGATCAAGAAAAAAATTTCTAAAACTATCTTTGAATAAAGCATTTCAGGACAAAGCTATAATTTTATATCACAAAAACACTAATAAAAAATCTTTATTAAATATATTCTACAACATTATGTTTGATAGCAGTTGACAATAGGTATTTATAAAAACAGTGAGAAAGTAGTACTACCTAATTACAGTAGCTCTTATTACCTAACAACCTAAATCAAAGTAAAACTTATAAAACTGCAGCCTATATTGGAGTTACATACTATATGAGTATATTTTTTATTTAAGGTTAAAAACATTCATCACATCACTGTTCAGCGTAAAATGCCCTAAAAATATTTAAAATTTAAAATATGGAATTCTAGTTGCACTTACAAAGTAAAAAATACCACATAAAATAAAGATCTTTTCAACAACCACTGTTTTTCATCCCAGGAAAGTTTTAGAAGAAAAATCCAAAATAAGACATCTAAAACAACAGTGGCAAAGCAACCTGAGGCATTTTTCCTTGCGGGGGGGGGGGGGGGGGGGAGTGTGATCATTAATACTGACAAGAAAACTATGGGCTCCCATACAAAATCCTACTGCGGTAGCCACACTATTCTTAAGAGGCAGAGAAAGAAAATGAGGAAAAAGTCTCCAAATAAAAATAAGCACTTCAATTCCTCTTGTAAAAAAAGTTAACATATTCTAGTAACATTCACTAAAGAAAGAATCTTGAAGGTAAATAATAAGCTAAAACTGTGCTAGTTGATTTCCCCTTTTAGTTCTACCTTCTCTGCTTAAGAAAACACTGACTAATTGTAGTAAAACATGCGTCCAATGGTAGATCTACAACAGGTGTTAGTAAACTAGTCTACTTATGCACAGGGACCTCAAGTTTCACTGAGCAAGTAGCAGGCCAGACACCATTCAGCGTGTGTACGTGTACACACACACACAAACACACACACATGTACGTATTCATGTCACACTGCATTTCATCTCATTTAAGACCCCAGTGATCTGTCACATCCTAGCTGTCAGATGCATTAAAAAAATTTTAATGTTTGCTTTAGAATGGATAATATACATTTATTATAGTATATAAGGAAAGCTAGAATTTAAATAAACAAGAGCGAAAGTACAAAAATCATTATACTAAGGAAAAGAAAGGATTTTCCATATGCTGAAATGAAATGCATGAAAAACATAAAAAGGCCTAGACAGTCTACTAGAGTCCATGCCCTCTGGAAGCTTTCCGCTTACACCACTCCCAAGTAACACTGAAAATCAAATGTGTCCTTAATTACTGCTGTCACCAATTTTTGTTGGGTGACATAAAGGTCAAGACAGAGAAATACAACTATTTACAGTTCAAGTTGGAAGCTGTAGCACATTAGATATTTTGAAACTTCATTTCCAATCCCTCTATCCCTCAAATGGCTGTATGTGCAGGTTTATAAAAAATACACTTCAAATCTTTATCAAATGTGTCACAGAAACCTTCTAGTGACTCTTTCCACTTTTCCACATCCCATTCTCTCCTAAAACCATTCCAGATGGCTTCCAACCCAACCAAGCCACTGAAACTTCATGTTGAACTCACCCATGATCTCTCCGCCACTTCTGTGACCCCTTTTCTGTCCTTATCTTGACTTTCAGTAGAATTCAAAACAGCTGACATCTCTTCCCCCCTCTAAATAGTCTTCTTTGGACCCGACTAGACTCGATTTCTCTGGTTCCTCATTGGGGGGGGGGGGATCTTTCAAAAGGTAGTTCTCCCTCCTTAACACCGACTCTTAATGTCTAGTGTTGAGATGCTGCAGGGCCTGTCTCCTCTTCTCTGTCAGCACTCTCTCTAGATCTAGGAACGGGATGCCAGCTGGTCCCGTGGATTTGGTCTCAAATACTCCTGCAAGCTAGTATCATCAGCACTGGGCTCTCCAGAGTTCCCAACTAATTTACCCGATGGCCTACACATGATGTCTGTTTAGCTGTCTGATGCACCTCTTAAAGTTAGCACTGCCAGACAGAGCTTTTGAGTCACACTACTCCCCATCCACCCAGTGCCCTCCTCAGTGTGCCCATTTTAGCAGATAAACAGCAGTACCATCCATTTAATTGCACAACAAGAATCTTAAGTCATCCTTAATGTCTTCTTTTCTATCACGTTCCACAGCCAACTGAGTCCCATTGTATCTACCTCCAAAATATATCCCAAATGTACACACCTCATTTCTACCGCTATCAGTATGAAAAACAAGGCCACATCACCTCTTACCCTGGACTGATGAAATAAACCCAGCTGGTTTCCCTCCAGCCTCTTTTGTCCCCTACAATCCATTCTCCACACCACAGTCATTCTCCAAATAGAGTAATTTAAAAATACAAATCGGAATACTTTAACCTACTTAACCCCACTACAACCAGAGTAAAATGCAGTCTTTCTGTCCTAGCCTGTACTGCCCTGTTATCCCAAACCCTGCCTGTCTACCTCTTTATTTATTTATTTGTTTTTACAGAGACAGAGTCAGAGAGAGGGGTAGATAAGGACAGACAGACAGGAACGGAGAGAGATGAGAAGCATCAACCATCCGTTTTTCGTTGCAACACCTTAGTTGTTCATTGACTGCTTTCTCATATGTGCCTTGACCGTGGGCCTTCAGCGGACCAAGTAACCCCTTGCTCGAACCAGCGACCTTGGTTCCAAACTGGTGAGCTTTACTCAAACCAGATGAGCCCGCGCTCAAGCTGGCAACCTCAGGGTCTCGAACCTGGGTCCTCTGCATCCCAGTCTGACGCTCTATCCACTGCGCCATCGCCTGGTCAGGCGCCTGTCTACCTCTTTAGACTCACTTCCCTTCACTCAGCAGGCTCTGGCTAGCCTGGTCTTCAATTCCGCCAATATTCCAAGCTCATTACCAACTCAAGGCCTTTGTATTTGTCATGCCCACTGTTCCAGTTGTTAACAAAGATGGCACCATCTTATTGTTCCTGTCTCAGCTCAAAGAGGTGATCTCTTCCCTTACCACCTGGCCTATGTAGCACCAACCCTCCAATCAGCATCACAAAACTGTTTTATTCTCTTCATAGTCCTAGATTTGAATATTGTCTAGCACAAAATAAATTTTTAAAAAATATTTTAAAATTAATTTTTACAGAGAAGAGGGAGACAGAAAGGGAAACATGGATTTGTTGTTCCACTTACTTAAGCATTCACTGGCTGATTCTTGTATGTGCCCTGACTGGGGATCTAACCAACAACCTTGGCATGTTGGGATGATGCTCTAACCAACTGAGCTACCGGGCCAGGATGCACAAAATAATGAAAATGAATAAATAATCAGAGATAGGAACAAGAGGAAACAAAATATGCCAGAACATACTGATAATTATGATTAGTTAGGGAGAAAGATCAAAAGGCCAATTTGCTTTATAGGTTTCTTTGTTGTTTTTTTGTTTGTTTGTTTGTTTTACAGAGAGAGTCAGACAGAGGGATAGACAGAGACAGACAGACAGGAACGGAGAGATGAGAAGCATCAATCATTAGTTTTTCATTGCGCATTGCGACACCTTAGTTGTTCATTGATTGCTTTCTCATATGTGCCTTGACCGCGGGCCTTCAGCGGACCGAGTAACCCCTTGCTCAAGCCAGCGACCTTGGGTCCAAGCTGGTGAGCTTTGCTCAAACCAGATGAGCCCGTGCTCAAGCTGGCGACCTCGGGGTCTCGAACCTGGGTCCTTCCGCATCCCAGTCTGATGCTCTATCCACTGCGCCACCACCTGGTCAAGGTGCTTTACAGCACCTGTCTCAGGATAGAACACAAACTCCTCATGACAGCTCTGGCCCCTACCAAACACTCCTGTCTCCTGTCCCAGCCCCTCCGTGACTATCAATCCCATTGGAAATTCCAAGCATGCTATGATTTCTATCTTTTCCTCTCTTCCTCTCACAAGCACTTCCGCTCTGTCTACCAGACTAGATGAACATTCTTCTCTAAACCTGAAATCCCTTCTTCCTCAAATTCCTGTCTAGCCAGTTTCCATTACTATCCTTTTCCGTTTCACCCTAGACACTGCCTCCTCTAGAAGCGTCTCCACACCTAGACTGTCCTGGGACCTATGCTCTGCCCCCACAGCACTCGAAACTGCTTCCATAGCATTTATTATCCTGTATCCTTGGTACCTGTCACCTCCACTGCCTCCCCCTCATCAGACTGTAAAACTCCACGCAGCTAGAAACTGTCTTGTTCACCACTGTATCCCTCACACTTACCATAATATCTGGTACAGAGAAATTTTTTTAAAAAGTATTAAAAAAACAAAAAAACAAAAAGGAAGAGCTTGCCCTGTGGTGGCGCAGTGGATAAAAGCGTCAACCTGGAAAGCTGAGGCAACCGGTTCGAAATTTTGGGCTTGTCAAGGCATATACAGGAAGCAACTACTACAAATTGATGCTTCCCACTCCTCCCCCCCCCTTCTCTCAAATCAATAAGCAAAATCTTTTTAAAAAATTTAAAAAAGGAAGAGAATAAACAAACAAATCATTGGGCACTGCTATAGAGTCTTAACTAGGAAAGTATAAAAAGGTAGTTTTCTTTGGGAAAAAAGGAAACAAAATCATTATGCTAACAAGTTCGATTCCTCTCTGTAACAGGCCGTGTGGCCATTAGTACTTACTAAAAACACAAGCTGCACGCGCTGCACTGTACACAGAATAACCCAGTGCCCGCTCGTCTGCTCCTAAATGTAAATGTATACTCTCTGAATCAGTAACATTCTTGTTGAACCGTATGAAATAGCATCTACTTTTTCCACAATCTGAGGTAAACTGTAACGCTTTTTTTACAAGCAGGAATGAAGAATGACCATTTGAGAATAACAGCACAGGAACTTTGTCCTCGCAAATAAAGCTCCATTCCAAACCGTTTGTCAGCCTGATCAAAGTAGTGTTAACACAACAAACATGACTCACTCTGTCAGAATAACATGGAGCTTAACATGGAATTTTAAATGATACTAATCAACTCATGTATCTCAAAACATTAAACACCATGCTAACTGTCAGCTCCCGGACCTGGGAAGCTCTTACCTCTGTGATCATCTTACAGCTTTTACAGGGTCCAATCTGACTGAATAACTGAAGAATAAGGACTTCTGTCACATCTCTGGAGAGGTTACCTACATATCTGGATGAGAAGAAGGAGAAAAAATCAGCAGTTTTCTTTCAGCTCTGACTCTAACCTGTTGTCATTTAACTCAGCACCTTTTAGTTCATTTTAAGTTCCTCTGTCTTCAATAAAATTTTTCCAATTAAGCCTAACCCTATAAAGGTAAAATTAACCCTTATTTAGGAAAACACAATTTTTTAGACCACTAAGTACCACTTCAAAAGACTACAACTTCTGGATGTGAAACATGATTCAAAAATAATGTGTAATACACACACAATTACCAATTCATCAAAATACCTGATTACAAAGGGATATCCCTTCACATTAGATATAAGGAATAGAACATGAGTTTATTTTAGACCTCCAAAGCAATTACATGAACAAAAAAACAAAATTAAAGTTCTAGCAAAACACAGAGAAATCAGAGGGCTGTGTTTTGTCTTGCTAAATAACACTGTTATTGATGTTATGCTTTCACTGTTTTGTTTTAGAAGAGCAAGGTAAAACAATAAAACTTCCTAGCCTTAAACACACCAAAACCAACAAAATATATATTTATGTAGATAGTGCAAATATAAAGACTTTAGAAATTCAGAGAAAATTTATACAAATATAAGTATACTTTTGACCATGCATATTTTAAAAATTGGTTTTTTAAAAATTTATATATATTGAATGTTATTTTATACAAGAAAATTATAACAAATTAAAAAAAAATTTTTTTAAGGAAAAAAAGAACACCACCACCCAGAGATGGCTATGTTGGTTTATTTTATACCATGGATTTATTTATTAAAATTTGTATTTATTGATTTTAGAGAGAGGAAGGGAGAGGGGAAGGGAAAGGGGGGAGGGAGAAGGAGGAGAGGGAGAGAGGGATAAGAGAGGGGGGAGAGAGGCAGAAGAGAGGGGGGAGAAAGAAACATCATCTGGTTCCTGTATGTGGGGACCGAGTCAGCGACCTCTATATATCTGGACAAGGCTCTAACCAACCAAGCTATTCAGCCAGGGCTGTCCATGGATTTATTTTAGTTTAGCTTACTTAATTGTCAAACTTATCTTTCTGGTAGTCAGTGTATAAATTCCTAAAATTTGTCTGTTGTGAACCTCATCAGGTAAACAACATTTATAAAACTTAACAGTTTCATTAACACAGAAAGTGAATATACACACACACACTTTTTTTGAAAGAGAGACAGGGAGAGGGAGGGAGAAGGAGACAGGGACAGACAGACAGGAAGGGAGAAAGATGAGAAGCATCAACTCATAGCTGCGGCACTTTAATTGTACATTGATTGCCTTCTCCTATGTGCCTTGAGTGGGGGGCTCCAGCCAAGCCAGTGACCCCTTGCTCAAGCCAGCAACCATGGGGTCATGTCTATGACCCCGCACTCAAGCCGGTGAGCCCCTGCTCAAGCCAATGACCTCAGGGTTTCGAACCTGGGTCCTCAGCGTCCCAGGCCAACACTCCATCCACTGCACCACTGCCTGGTTAAGCGATTTAGGTTCTTATATTTTCCAATTTGTAACATCTGGAAACTTAGTACTGAGACCAAACTAAGCTTTGTATCTATTACCATATTAAATACATAACTGCTTTAAGATGGAATGCTTTGAAAGGGAAAAGCAGACTGAAAAAGAATACATGTAATAAAGAAAATTATCTGATTAGGAATGAATAGCAATTTTCCAGTTCAGCTAAGAATTTCAATGTAATGGGTACTAATATTTTTAATTTACGTGCTCTAAACCTGTTATTAAATATCCGACTAAATCAGTGACAAGTTGGTTTAGTTCCACCCATGCCACCTTTTCCTCACAATTAAAGTAGAACAGACCCATTGGTAGGCCACACAGTGACACAGTTTTCCAGCAGTAGTGAAAGGGTTTAGGATTATGAGTTAGCCAGACAAGTGCCTGTCCCTTTTTAACTCATAAGGGTTTGTGAAGCAAACATGCATAGGATAATTTCTTTTTTATACACAGTAGACCTGTCCATAAAGTAAATTAAATAGTAACCCTGGTCGCCTAAGTGTTATACTCATCTAAAAGTGCTAGTGCTCTTATTTTTTAAGAGAATTGGCACAGCTAGAACTAATTTTCATATATTGAAGCTAGCCAGTAAAAAGTTAAAAGAGAATGATCATTTAAACAAATTTTAAATAGCTTTAAATTTGAATTGCAGTTTAAAACATTGATTTGTTCAGGAAAAACCACATGAGCATTAATTACCGTCCATACATAACAGTCACAGTTAAAGGTGTTACTGTTTTATGGGACTTTTATTTCAAGTCAATCTATTTTCAGTCAGATTTTGAAGAATTTCTAGAGGCACGTTTCAAGCACTGATGCCAAAGAGCAAAATGTTAATCTAAGTTTAGAATGGCATGAAATACATAAAATCCTAGTTTTAAGGTTTCCTAGTTTTCGAACATATCCACTAAAAGTTCTGTGGTAAGGCAACAAACTTCTTTCTGCTCTGGTTATGAAACTGTCAGCATATTCTAAAGTTCCAAGTGTTTAAATATAAAAATTCTACTTGAAGAACATATATAAAAGAACAGAAAGAGACAAATGCTCAAATGTTTGTACTCAGAGGTCAATTCAAAGAATAAACATTTAGGAAAATTCCAAAATGATTTTTAATTCAAGAAAAATGAAAAGGCATACCTTAGGTCTATTTTGTCTTCTAAGAACAGGAACTGTAGGAACTAAAGCATTACAAATGGAAAATGATGCCTTTATCCCTAACATCAGGGTTAAAATCCAGTTTGAGACTAGAAACTTGGCAGTTCCCCAGTAGACAAAAGTTCACATTGCCGAACAACTTCCTATGTCCCACTGGGCAGAACTTTAAGTTAAGAACATCACGCCTTTCAGAGAAAAGACCAACCACACTTTTTCAACTCTGATAAGAGTAACCCCAGGGCTGAAATTACCAGCACTTTTACAAACCATAGTGGCTGAAATTACCAGCACTTTTACAAACCATAGTGGAGACAAATTTCTATAATCAAATAACATTTTTGCTTTTGTTCTTGACAATTTCCTATATGAGGAGATTTTATAAATACCCTTCAATGGGCCTCTAATGAATTAATCTGTCAATATTCATTTTAGGTAGGAGGCAAGGTGCAGGAAGGGTGCAGGATGTACAACTGAATTGACCAACTACATGAGGGTTAAACATACACATACAATTTAAAGAAGCAGATAATATGACTAAGTTGATGAAGGGCTTAATTACAGCCACGATACAGCCAAATCCATGGTATAGCTAGTCATTTTTATAATGGGTTGAGAAGTATTTTCTGCTATTGCCTTTAGTCATGCAGATTATACTGTAAATCACTGGTTTATTTCCTCCTTTCGACTGAGTCTCTATCAGCCTTAAAGGATGGCACTGCATAACATGGTATAATCCCAGATCCACAATTCCTCCTCATTTTGGTGCATCAGATAGACGAAGAAAATAAACTACAACAGAACACCATTATATAGTAATTTAATGTTGTATTACAGATTTAGATATACCATGGCTCAAATCACTGCACTCACAGCTACCCACAATACATCTGAAATGTGGGTCTTACAAGGTAGGTGTCAGGCAGTCCAGTTCCAACACCAGTATTACATGGCATGATCTCATTTGTTTGGTTTTTTAGATCACAAGTTACCCAATGTATCTTACCCCAAAATAAATGTCAAATGAGAACAGGGAGCATCAGAAAACAGACCTTTAGAGCAACTATATGAAAAACTTTAGGCTCAACATCAAAGCAATTCTATACCGCTTTAAATACTATTAAATAAATTAGTAATACTGTAGGTAATGAATATTTAAAGACCTACCTAGGCTATAAACACCATATTGTTTTCTGATGATAGAACCATATGTCTTAGCTTGTGTGTGTCTGCAGGAAAAAAACCTCACTAGTAACACACAGGCATTTTAAAGAAACAGTTTAAGATAAGCTTTGTTAAGAGTACATTCTTTTAAAACATACTAGCCACTTATAAACCTAACCCATAGATCACACTGTAAAATAAAAGAAGTTCCATAAATAAAATGAAATCCTACTAGATATCAACCTTTAAAGTCATGTCAAAGTTTTCATTGCATTACTTTTATCTAAAGAAACCTTTTAAAATATAAAAAATAAACACTTTAAAAAACTACGCAGTTTTTTTTAAATCTGACCAAAACCAAAAAACAACCCAATTGTGAAATATCTACTTTTATCTCAAAATTTTACATTTGAAGGTTTTAAAATAGATATAAAATCTCCAGACAGCACCATGTAGGTATGGCAGTCATGTCTGCCTATAATTTAAATCAATCAGGACTTAAAAAAAAGTACTTATTATTAATTGAATGAATTGAATGAAAAGAAGTATAATCATTGTAAAATATTTGAATACCTCTTATTTTCCAGGCAGTGAACTAGGTGCTGCAGGGGTAAGACCTAGGAGGATGCAGAATTCATTGTCTAAAAAACACCCTTCCCATGAGAAGAGTGGGAGAAGGTAAAAGGAAGACAGAATAGTAAGCATGTACTGACATACACATACCCCAAAGCTCAAGACGTTTCCTTACTTCTGAGTATGCAGGTCACATTTTTAGACAACTGTAAATATAGATAACTTAAGTATGCTTCAGAGAAAGAACAGGAGATTGGAGAAGATAGAGGTAGAAAATAAGTGACAAAGAAGTTAGCTTATTAGTCTATTGAAGAAAGTCTCAGGTATGATGGGCATGAGACAAGGCAAATTCAGAGACAATTATATGAATTAAAAGTATTGAAACAGCATATTATTTAGCATGGCAAAAATAAGAATTTCTCTTCATAAAGACCAAATAAATACAGCTAATGAGAAATATGCCATGAGAACTTACTAATTAATTCAACAGCTATTATGATACAATGATGACATTTCAGATTTACAGATACAATGTAACTTTTTTTTCTTTGTTACAGGCTAGCTGGGCTCTAATTCCAGCTTTCCCAGATGCTTCTGTCAAAGTACACACTGCTAACTAAATACCAGGGCTTGGCTTCAACAGATGTTAAAGGACAAATTTCAGGTTTACCCCAGTTCTCTTTTCTGGGGAAAAATGTCAAAATGGAAGACAGAACAAAACAAATATAGAAGTTTCACTAAACAGACTTTTCATTCAAGCATTTGATGGCAAATACTTTAGTGAGACAGAGAAACAGGGATGAAAAAAGTGCAAGGCCCCCCTCCCCAAACAAAACACAAAACCTGTATCAATATCAAACAGATATCTGCTTTACTGATCGGACTTTTCCTGGGTGAGACTGAAGAGAAGCGAAATCTTTCCGAGTACCCATCCACCTTCATCTAGTCTCCCAAATGTAATTTGCCCATTAAACAGCAGAGCCAGGTGAACTAGGATCCTATCAAGCACACCAGGCGGAGGCAAGACAAAACAAAGCAGCGATCTGGCGCCTTGGACTCGAGGTAGGTGTGCTGAGCTTCCAGAGGCTGGGACAACCGAGGATGCCCAACTTAAACATTTAATTAGAGGTTACTCAGACTTTTTTTTTTTTTTTTTTTTTTTGCAGGAAAATGAAAGGAGTGCCACACTATCTGGAAAGAGTGCAAATGCTGAGTCATCACTCTTCATCAGGAAGGAAACTCGAATAAGCGGTTGGAAGATTAAATTCATTCATTAGCTTGGGCTTTAAGGGAAAAAAGAAACGGCAAGCTAGAAGAAAACGCGCTCAAAGGACACACAACGCATAGTGGATAAAAGGCATCATTTTATCCAATCTCGGGAGGTCTCGACACACAAACAGATTAAAAGGAGGTAACACCGAAAGGACAAAAGCAGTTGAACTGGCTGTCAGTTTAGCGTAGGTAGCGCTCAAAGTAAACTTCGTTATCCAAGAAGAGAAAGATGCTCCAGCCGCGAGAGGCATCTCTTTGGCACTTCAAAAGTAGCGGGCGCTGGGCGAGCGTCTCTGACAGCGTGGGCGGGGGCACGTGGGGGCAGAAGGAGAGTAGGGGCTCGAGCTGCAGAAGAGTGTCCCGCTTCTTCCGAGAGCTCAGCTTGGGAGAGGAGCCGGGAGTGACAGGAGCGGGGGACCCGCAGGGCGTGCGCGCTCCTTCCCCGCGGCCCGCCGGGGATGGGGATGCGGCTGCAGCCCCACCCCCAGTCCCACCCCCACAAGGCCCTGCCCCCGTGGGGACAGCTCCCGGCCCAGCCCAGGGCCCCTAAAGAAGAGGGAGAGCAGGAGTTCTCCCGGGCCTGTCAGCCTCTGCGGAGCAGAAACCCGACCCGGGAAAGGTGTGCAAAGAAGGGCGCGAGAGAACAAGATCGAAAACAAGCCCCAGGCCCCAGGAAGTGACTGTTGGGGGAAGGGAGGGCTTCCTTCCCAAGGAAAAGGGGACAAACGAGGAATGCACTTGGCGTCCGCACCACCCCGGCCAGGGAGCCGCCGAGAGTCCCGGCTTCGGCCCCGCTCTCCTACCCCCTCCCACAGCGTCCCGCGGTGCCCGGGCCTCTCGGCGCTTGGCACCCTCCATCTCGGGTACTCACAGAGTCCGGGGCTGCCCGTCGTCTTCCATCATGGTGGGTGCGACGGAGTGATCCCGGGACAAGGGGGAGGGCAGGGTTGGGGAGGGGAGGGGGTGGGGAGGAAGGGGAGGGGGGCTCCGGGCACCAGCTGGGGGCAGAGGAGAAGGCACCGAACCCTCCTCTTAGGCTCTCTCCCCCCAGCCCGCTCCGGACACTGCGCTCCAACCAGGAGGAGCAGGAGGAGCAGGAGGAGGAGGAGGATGAACAAAATGGCCGCTGCCACCAGCCAGGCAGGAAACGGGGCAGAGCGCAGGCGCGGCCCGCCAGGTCACGGCTGAGGCCAGCCGGCCACGGCCTGCACAGGGGATAACTGAGTGAGGGGAAAATCGGGCCGCCGAGGAAACCGTGTGTCCGGTCACGAGGGATCGCGTCGTCGCTACGCGCCTCCCAGGCGGCCGAAGCCCAGCCGGCCCAAGAAGAAATAGAGTAAGAAAAGAACCGCCGTGTAGCTGTAGTCTCTGGGAATTGTGGTCCTGGAAATGAGAGAGGGCAGCATTTCTCCAGAGGGCTTCTGGGACCTGTAGTTCAAAGGAGATGGCCGGCTTCCGCGCCTCGCCGGGACGCAAAGGAGAGACTTCTGGGTAGTGTAGTCGTACGTGAGGACGTGCGGCGACCAGGAAGTCGGCGTCCGGGGAGAGGAGGGGGCGAATAAAGGCGACGTTAAAGGGCAGGGAAACCAGGTGGAGAGAAACGTCCCGGACGTAAACTACAAATCCCAGAGCGCTTCGCGCTGGGGGCTGCCCGACGACTGTTCCAGGCATTTTCAGGCTCTTCAGTTGGCTCAGCCGGAGCTGCTGCTCCGCCTCTGTCCAGCCCGAGAGCGGTTTCTTCAACTGCGGCTCAGGCAGTACTGTGGCTCCGCGTGGTGTGCGAGCCGGTAGGTCTTCACCGATTTCTGTTCATCAGAACGGCCGGCCGGTCCTCAACCGTCGCCCTACGCGACGGGCCGGAGTAGCCGAGCGGACCTTGGGCCGGGGGTGAGCTGGGAGTTGCTCTCTACCGGGGACCCTCGGGCTTCCCAAGGGCCGACCTACCCTCTTATTTAATTCTTTGAGTGAAAAAAAAAAAAGAAAATCTTTGGGCGGAGAGGCGTGCGCTGACTTAAAGGTTGTGTTTATAGATCCATCGTGTAGACAGGGAATGAACTCTTGTTTTGTTTTTATTTATTCATTTTTAGAAAGGAGAGAGAGAGGGAGAGAGAAGAAAGAGAGAGAGAAAGAGGGGAGGAGCAGAAAGCATCAACTCCCATATGTGCCTTGACCAGGCAAGCCCAGGGTTTCGAACCGGTGACCTCAGCATTTCCAGGTCGACGCTTTATCCACTGCGCCACCACAGGTCAGGCAGGGAATGAACTCTTGCTTGAACATGTGCGAAGCCATGTCCAAACTGGCTCTGGAGCCCTTTTTTTTCACCCATTTTCTTCCCACTACACCCACTGCAAGCAAGCATCTTTAGGAGAACGTTACTGAGTTTGCACCCGCTCATGAAGGGTGGTGGGGAAGGCAGGTTTTTCAGCCCCGAGCTTAGGGGTCTCAGTTAAAACGATGCCTTGGGAGTTGTTTCTACAAACGTGTACTTGACAGGCAGTTCCGCCAGCCGCTGTGCTGCTGGATGTGCAGCAAAAGCGTTGTAATGTCGATATAGAGGAGGCGGAGGGGAAGAGTAGATTTCAACGTGGAAGGCTTCAAAGAGACCACCACAGGGAGTGGAGCCCCGTTAAGAGTCAGTGGGAACAGCGAAGGGGCACAGAGCAAGAACTGAGGTTTCCCAGAAAAGAAGGAATTCTCTCTTAGAAAGGTAACAGGTTCTGCCTGAGTCTCCAGCCTGCTGGCCTAACCCAAGATTTTAGACATAGCCAACCCTAACAATCACATGGGCCAATTTCCTAAAACAAATGATCTCTCGCAATATCTATAGATATTGATACAGGTGATACGGATATAGATATAGATATATATAGATATCGATGTTTTGTTCCATCAGGCCTAATAGTTCATAGTTCCCAGCTATTAATACCGGGGTATGTGTCAACCCCTCCTTGTCGCTGTCACTCAATCCTGCTCCCACTTTTGTAAATAGCTCTTTGATTCAGTTCTTTTCAGTTCCCCCTTTGGAATGTGTTGTCTGTGTCCTGCTGCATAAAGATGAGACTGTTCCAGCTTGGAGACAGAATACAGAGACCTCTCCTTTCTTGGCTCAACTGCAGCTGTTTTGTGCTTATCTCCAGCAGGGGGCCCGTGTGGGGGGCATGTCTCTCAGGCCAACATACATAATCCAGTTGAGCCCCTTTGATTCTTTCTCACCTGCTAGTTGGTCACTGCTATCTCCTTTGGGGCAGGAACAAAGCCTGTCCCCTTCCTCTCTGCTCTGTGCCTTTGGTATGAGCTCTGTACTCGGAACCCTCCAGGCCCTTGGTTCTGAGGCCTCAGGAAAACCTTTCCCACTCAGTAAGTCCAGCTCTTGCAAATGAAAGGTGTGGCTGTCAAGACCACTGTCTTAATGTTTGAAAAACCCACTGAGAGCTCTGTGAACTTCTGAGACAGGCCCAACACGGGCTCACTCTCCCCCTAAGGTGGTAAATGTTACGTCGCTATGGGTGAACGTCAAAGGGCAGTAAGAAAATATTGGGATAGAATAAAATCTTAGTTATCTCCAAATTTTATCCCACTGCTTGGCACCTAGTACAGTGAAAGTTCAGTGCAATAATACTTAAAAAGAAGAGTAATAATATAAACAGTTACCCCTCACTGCACATTTCATCTGTGCTGAGCACTGCAAACACTACTGGTCTCCAACAAGCCCTCGAGGCAATGAGGTTTCAGTTCAGCTCCCACCATTGAGGCCCGTGTTCTGTGAGGCCAGGGCTGAGGGTCTGCAAACCACATTTCTCCTTGGCCAGCTGGTCAGTCAGGGCCAGAAGGGAGAATTTGGAAGACAAAGGAGAGATGGGACTGTTCCTTCCTGCTAGTTTACAGATTCCCCCTGAGCAGCAAATTCCGTATTTCTCCATATAGAAGATGCTCCCATGTGTAAGATGCACCTTAATTTGGGGCCCGAAATTTGAAAAAAAAAAAAAGTATTACATAAAGTTATTGAACTCAAGTTTTATTCATCATAAAATTCATACAATTCCTCATCCACGCGAAAAAGCGGGAAATGCAAGTAAAAAAAGCTACAAGCGCTGTATAAGACACACCCAGTTTTTAGACCCCAAATTTTTCAAAAAGGGTGCGTCTTCTACATGGGGGAATACGGTAGTTCTGGTTTCCAACCTCTGCATATTCCCAGCACAGCCAGGTGGCGTCCACTCTTTACCTGTCTGAGCTCCATGAGACCCCTCCTCCAGGCTCCCAGGAGCTAGCAGCCCCCTCCTCTAAACTTGTGATTGTTAAACTAGTGGCCCTTGATGAGTCAGGCCTCCTGAAATCCGTGCCCTCGTGTAGTCCCCCTCCACTGTGACGCAGGCTAAGCCAGGTGATCTTTGGCCAAAGGGACATCAGCAAACAGGCTGGAAGAGCATTTGTGCATTGCGACCTGTTCTCTTGGACGATTGCTGCCACCATAACGTGAGGGAGCCCGGTTTAGCTTGCTTGAGGATGGAAGAGGCGTCGAAAGGCCAAGCCATCCCTATGTCCCAGCCGGCCTTCCAGCTGAAGACGGCAACACAGATGAGGCCAGGCGAGACCAGCAGAAGACCTGCTTGGCCAACCCAGAGAGGGTTAAAAGCCTTTATGACTTGTAATGTGTAACAGATGACTAAGGCAGTTCTGATCATTCTGACCTCTCCCTTCCACCGAAGGGACAGTAGCTACCCATTTTGTTAAGTCCTCCAACATGTTTAACTAGTGTAATTTCTGTTTGCCTAAGCGGTGGCCCCTGGCTGATACCATATTACTATATCCATTTTACAGATGAAAAGACTGAGAGTCAGAAATTAAGAAATATGCCAAAAGTCACTGCTAATAAAGGCTCCAGGCTGACTACATCATAGTAGCATTATTTATCTACAGCAATAGGTAATTAGGCTAGATAAGAAACAGCCTGTGGTGGCGCAGTGGATAAAGCATCGACCTGGAAATGCTGAGGTCGCCGGTTCGAAACCCTGGGCTTGCCTGGTCAAGGTACATATGGGAGTTGATGCTTCCAGCTCCTCCCCCCCTTCTCTCTCTCTGTCTCTCCTCTCTCTCTCTCTCTCTCTCTCTCTCCCTCTCCTCTCTAAAATGAATAAAAAATAAAAATAAATAAATAAATTTTAAAAAAAAGAAACAGTTTGTAGATTATGATGATGACAATTATTTGAGGCTGACGTCACTGTAGGATGGGTTCTGTTTAACATCCTGAATCCTCCAGCCTGTGAGCCAGCAGAGGGCGCTCTGTCCCTAAGAACCCAGACAGCAGCTCTCAGTAGAGCAGTGGTCCCCAACCTCCAGGCTGCGGACCGGTACCGGTCCGTGGCCCATTTGGTACCGGTCCGCAGAGAAAGAATAAGTAACTTACATTATTTCTGTTTTATTTATATTTAGGTCTGAACGATGTTTTATTATTAAAAAATGACCAGATTCCCTCTGTTACATCCGTCTAAGACTCGCTCTTAACGCTTGTCTCGGTCATGTGATACGTTGCCGCTAAAATTAAACCCATAAACTAGCAAAATGAGTGAAAAACAAAATTCCATCGAAAGTTTTTTTGCGAAGCGGAAAAGGGCCAGTGAGGAGACAGAAGAACCTACGACCACGAAGAAAAAGAAGGCTTCAGTTAACGGTCAATACCAGGAGTCCTACTTGAAGTATGGATTTATCGTAACTGGTGATTCTCGCACACCAAGGCCGCTCTGCATAATATGTGGCGACCGGCTAAGTAATGAGGCAATAAAGCCTTCAAAATTGCTTTGCCACTTGGAGACCAAGCACCCTACTTTGAAATACAAGCCTTCTGAATATTTCAAAAGAAAAAAGCATGAACAGAAGGACAGAAACAATTACTGGCCACTACATCAATAAATGCGAGTGCACTGAGAGCATCATACTTGGTGGCTAATCATATTGCTAAGACTAAGAAGCCATTCACCATTGGTGAAGAATTGATCCTAAAGACATTTGTCGTGAACTTCTAGGAGAGGCTGCTGTTAAAAAGATAGCACAGATGCCTCTTTCGGCTACCACCATCACACGGCGCATCGAGGAAATAGCAGAGGACATTGAATCACAGTTGTTGGAAAGGATTAATAAATCACCGTGGTACGCTCTCCAGGTTGACGAATCTACAGATATTGACAACAAGGCAATGCTACTTGTTTACGTGAGTTATCTTTATCATGAGGATATGTTATGTGCACTATCATTGCCAACCAAAACCACAGCCGCAGAACTATTTAAATTGCTGGATGACTATATATCAGGAAAACTGAAATGCTCTTTTTGTGTCAGCATATGCACAGATGGAGCTGCTGCCATGACCAGAAGGATGTCTAGTTTAACTACTCGGATTAAGGAGGCTGCACCTGAATGTGAGTCTACGCACTGTGTCATTCACAGGGAAATGCTGGCTAGCCGAAATATACCAATGGAACTTAACAGCGTATCGAATGATGTCATTAAAGGTATTAACCACATCAAAGCACACGCCCTTCACTCATGCCTGTTCGAGCAGCTTTGTGAGGAAATGAACGCGGAGCACAGACACCTTCTCTTATACACAGAAATAAGATGGTTGTCTTGAGGGAGGTCCCTGGCCAGAGTGTTTGAATTACGAGAGCCGCTGCAGAGATTTCTCTCAGAAAAAAAGTCACCGCTAGCACATTTCAGTGACGAGGAATGGGTCGCAAAACTCGCTTACTTGTGCGACATATTTAACCTCCTCAATGAACTCAATCAGTCACTTCAGGGGAAAATGACAACTGTTTTCAAGTTGGCAGCTAAAGTAGCTGCATTTAAAGCCAAACTGGATTTGTGGGGACGACGTGTGAACAGGGGTATATTTGACATGTTTCAAACATTCGCGGGAATTTTGGAAGAGACTGAGCCCAAGCCTTCATTGTCCCAGCTGGTGCACAATCACCTGTATTTGCTTTTTATTTTATTTTTTTAATTCATTTAAGAAAGAGAGAGGGGGAGAGAGAGAGATGAGAGAGAGAAGGGGGGAGGAGCAAGAAGCATCAACTCCCATATGTGCCTTGACCGGGCAAGCCCAGGGTTTCGAACCAGCGACCTCAGCATTTCCAGGTCAACGCTTTATCCATTGCGCCACCACAGGTCAGGCCATGTATTTGCTTTTAAAAGAGTTTGAACACTACTTCCCAACCATAAAAGACCCACGAATTGCCAAGGAATGGATCTGCGATCCATTTGTCAACAAACCAGGTGAATTCAGTGTGTCTATGCAAGAAGAGAATCAACTACTGGAGATCGCAAATGATGGCGGCCTTAAAAATATGTTTGAGGCCCTGGCCGGTTGGCTCAGTGGTAGAGCGTCGGCCTGGAGTGCAGAAGTCCCGGGTTCGATTCCCGGCCAGGGCACACAGGAGAAGCACACATCTGCTTCTCCACCCCTCCCCCTCTCCTTCCTCTCTGTCTCTCTCTTCCCCTTCCGCAGCCGAGGCTCCATTGGAGCAAGGATGGCCCGGGCGCTGGGGATGGCTCCTTGGCCTCTGCCCCAGGCGCTAAAGTGGCTCTGGTCGCGGCAGAGTGACGGGCAGAGCATCGCCCCCTGGTGGGCGTGCCGGGTTGGATCCCGGTCGGGCGCATGCGGGAGTCTGTGTGACTGTTTCTCCCCGTTTCTAGCTTCAGAAAAATACAAAAAAATATATATATATGTTCGAGACTACAACTCTGCCGGTGTTCTGGATTAAAGTCATGGCAGAATACCCCAAGATCGCCACAAAAGCACTAAAAACCCTGTTGCCATTTCTGACATCCTATTTGTGTGAAGCAGGATTTTCTGCAGTAACAGTAACCAAAACAAAATTACGGAATAGACTGGACATAAGCAACACACTTCGGGTGTCATTGTCTCCCATTACCCCTAGATGGGACCGTCTCATTGCAGAGAAACAAGTTCAGGGCTCCCACTGATTTAGCGTTATGGTTGTTGAGAAATACCATCTCTCATTCTATATAAACATTATAATAAATAACCCTTAACTTACAGTATTCATAACAATGGTGAGTTGTATTTTTCACGCACTTTATATTTGTTTTTGTGTTGTATCTTATTTTTAAGGCATGTTTAAACGTTACCATAGTGACTGGAAAGTGTTTGGAGACAGAGAGGATGTACTCATGTTATGTTGTTGGTGCGATGTTAAGAGGATACTTCTAATAAAGTTGCATACGAGTACAGAGTGGATTCATGTTTATTTTTATTGTCATAGGTTCATGATTGGTAGTGAGCCTGAACCTATCATATTACATATTGATGTCAGAATAACAAATTTAAATACAGCCTGAATAATGAGGACATGCTCGTTCCTCCTTTAACTTAGCCCAATAAATGTCGTAAGTTCGACAATTATATTTAAAAATACCACAGTTTTTACGCCGGTCACATAATTTTATTTTGTGTATTTATCTGCCCCACCCTAAAGGCCGGTCCGTGAAAATATTTTCTGACATTAAACCGGTCCGTGGCCCAAAAAAGGTTGGGGACCACTGCAGTAGGGAATACAGCTAACAATTCCTGTCCTGAATTCCTGTCAATAGGACTGAGCAAGCACATTGTCGTAGGAGACTGTAGGCTCTTTGAGCAGCAGGGAAAGGAAGCAGTGTAGCATTTGTTAAGCCCCCCCAAATTGCATCAGTTTAAAATGGAGTTCCTGTTTGAATCTGCTTGTCCCCCAGGAATAGGAAGCCAGAGCCTGATTCCACCCTGATGTTAATGAGACTTTCTCTGGAGTGGTCCACATTTACCAGTGGACAGAGTCACTGAGTGAAAGGGACCTCGGGAACTGTGGCTGTCTCCTAAGTCCCTTCCTGTGAAATAAATGGTAACAGGAGTGAGAAAGGGCACACCTGCTCCCTGAACCCATGAGCACACTGTCTTGACTTCCTCATCCCTTTTACCTGCATGACCCCTGCCCTCGGCTCTGGGGGCTCCCTTGATCGTGTCTTCTGGGTGCCTCCCAACTCTTGCTTCCATGACAGCAGCAAAATCAGAGGTTCAAGTGTGAGCTCTGGGGTAGTAGATACTAAACCTCGGAACCTGTAAGTAGATCCATAGTTCAGCCAACACCGGACAAAGGGGCAGCACTTGTCCAGCCCAGCTTACCTCCTCTCCCTGCACTGGGATTTGAAGGGAACAATTAGTGATCCCTCCGCCTCCCCGTTACCTGTCATTGCCTCCTCTGTACACATACCTGCCTTGGAACTAGGGCTAGGTAGAAGTCATCGGCCAAAAGTAGAATCTGGGTTTTCTGACACCCCCTAGTCAAAATGCCATTTTAAAACATGATATAATATGTAACACATACTAAAGAATATATATATATAAAAGATATGATGTTATCAAGAATAATAAATGAATTCTTAGGAACCCACCATCCAACCTAACATTTAGTACATTATGTAGCCGGGGTATCTGCATGCTTTTCCAGTCTCCCCTCCAGAGGGAACTTGAACTAGGCTGTCTGTGCTTCCATTCCCACATTTCAAATAGTAATTCATCACAATTGTATTTGTTCTTTAATTACATTGACACTTTTTAAAAGTTTGGGCCCTCAATTTGGATTTGTCTTATTGTTTCCTCAGATCACATTCAGGCTCAATATTTTTGGTAGGAATACCATTCATAGGTGATGCTCTGTCCCCAGTGCGTCCCATTGGAAGCTGCCTAGTGTGGGTTGGTCCTGTTATCAGTCATGTTAAGTTTGATCACTTGGTGAAGATGATGTCCCCCAGATTTCTCCTTTGGAAAGATACTTTTTCTGTGTGTATGACAGAGACAGATAGAGGGACAGATAGGGACAGACAGGAAGGGAGAGAGATGAGAAGCATTAATCCTTTGTTGCAGCTCCTTAGTTGTTCATTGATTGCTTTCCCATATGTGTCTTGACCCGGGGGGCTACAGTGAAGTGAGTGACCTTGGGCTCAAGCCAGTGACCATGGGGTCATGTCTATGATCCCATGCTCAAGCCAGCGACCTCAGGGTTTTGAACCTGGGTCCTCTGCATCTCAGTCCAACGCTCTATCCACTGTGCTACCACCTGGTCAGGCATGGAAAGATTCCTTTTACCTTTTGTAATTAATAAGTAATCTGAGATAATATTTGAGTCCATATAAATATCCTTTTCCCCAACATTGTTTCACCAATGGTTTTAGCATCTAGTGTTGATTCTTGCCTGAATCAATTATTACTGTAGTGGTTCCAGAATTTTCTAGTAATCTCCTTTTCCTCCAACCCTTCTGCTCCCAATATTTGATTTGAAGTAGTACCCTTTTATTCCAGTTAATAACCACAGGCAATTAAAAAGCTTGTTCTCTTATTTCACCTTCAGTCTTCATTTTATTTTCTCAGTCTCCTAGCAGTCTTCTTGTCATTCCTTTGTAAATGATCTGACTTTTCTCAAGAAATGAAAGCCCAGATTTGAAAAATAAATTAAACTTTCAAAAGTGAAAAACATAATTGTTTAAAAAAATTTATTGCACAGATTAAACAGCAAGTTTGACACATATTTGAAAAAAAAAATGAGTAAATGGGGAGAGAGTATGAAGAAATTGCCGAGCATGCGCAGAGAGGGGAAGGAGAGCCCTGTGGGGGGCTCTGACCTGCTTGAGGGACTGATGACTAAGCTGTGCCCCTTCTGCGGAGCCGCTGCCCCACTGCCATCCCTCGTGCACGGAAAACAGCTGTCGCCCGCTCCTCTGCTCTCTCTCTTTTTAAAATTAATTTATTGATTTAAGAGGAAGAGGAAGGGAGAGACAGAGCCTATGTAAAGCCAGTATCCACGGCCACCATCACAGCCACCTGGCCCATGCAGGTTCACATTAGATTCGGACAGACGGTAATGAAACAATGGAGCCAAGAACTGGTGGACCATTACCTTTAATCCTAGCTTGCACCCGGCGGGCAAGTAAAAACACACACTGGGCTCCAAAACCCACTCATTCAGTGCTCACAAAGCTACTGATTTATCCGAGTTTCCTAGTATCAAAGGTTTCTAGCTCACCAGCCTTATTCACCTCTGTTCCCCATCTCCTTCCTTCTCTCTGCACAAACTGCACAAACTGGCTTCTCCCTCAGCACTCCGCCATCTTGGCTGCTTCTCCTGGCCTCCTCCACGTGGCCTCTCTCTGCTCTCTCCTCTAATGCTAATCTCAAGAACCGAGAGAGAGCAAGCTCCCGTCTGCCCCACTTAATAGTGTAGAAATCCAAACCTTTAATCCAATATACAAACAAGGAAGTCTCTGATACAAAGTCACTTATCTGAGGCATAATGGGATTCCTCATGAGAGTGCACCACCCCACATCAAAAAGGGTGGGAAAGGCTTAGTCCCAAAACCAAGCCCCAGGCTACAAGGATCCTGCCTGCCCACAGCCCACCCAACACACATTAATATAATCACACCCATCCCAAGCAAGAAGGGCAACCAATACTATCACCTGGGCAACAGGCTTCCACGTGGGCAGTGCCATCTTTAACAAAGTGAGCATAATATATTTTATCTGCCCAACAGCCGGAAACATGGACCTGTTTCTGCATGTGCCCTGTGCTGGGATGGAACCAGCCACCTCTGCATGTGCGGGATGCTCCAACCAGCTGAGCCGTCCCTCCAGGGCTGGTCACCTTCCTTCCAGTGCATTCTCCACATAGAAGTCAGTGAGCTTTTAGAAAAGATAGGAATTCGACTGCATTGTTGTGCCTCAAATCTGTGGCCTCCGTAGCACTGAACAAAATCCAAACTCCTTGCTGTGATCTCTGCAACCATGCAAGATATGGGCCCCTTGGCACAGTGTCTGCTCCACTTCCTCACCGTGATCCAGACACGTGGGCTTTCTGTTCACCAAACATATGGCTCTTCCCCACCCCAAGCCTTGCCCTTGTTCTTCCTGTAGCCCAGAAGGGTGTCTCTCAACTCCTCTTGGAGCTGGGCCTTTCTATCAAGTCTCAGCTCACGTGTCCCCTTCCCAACCAGACGTGGAAAGGGGGTTCCCCTCAGTTACTCTCTGTTTCATCGTTGTTTGTTTCCATGGCGGTGAATCATAAACTCTGTTTCTTCTGTTTGCTTGCTTGTTCATGTCTGTCTCCCCACTGAGAACCTTCCAGCGCAGGGACCCTGTCTCACCTTGTCCATTTTATCTCGAGTTCCCTCCACAGTGCCCGATGCATCTGGTAGACTTCATATCACAGGTGCTATTCAACCACAGCCCCTGGACCCTGTAGCAGAACTCATTTCTTACATTTCTCACATTCCGAGGGAACCCAGAGCTCAGCAGACTCCCCGGAGCCGGAGCCGCAGCTTGGGCCCATCCAGCTCCCAGCCATCCAGCCTACCATCAGGATTTAAATTGACCCCAGGAGCCAAAAGTAGTTGAAATGCAGAGCTGGCAACAATTTCCCTCCATAAACTAGACTCCCTGTTGCTCTTGGTGTTAACTCTGGCTTCAGGCATTGCCGCTTCAATTAAGACCTGCACACTCCAGAATGCGTCTGAACAGCGGGACGCTGATGGAATTTGAGGTGCAGGGAGCGAAGTAGGAAAGTAATAGCAAAACCACTGGTCCTTTTATATTGTAGTGAAAAGCTTGAACAAACAACTGTCACACATCCTTTAACATTGTATTCTTTTCCAAATTAATCTGGAGTAAGCATAGTAAGTACTCTGTGTGTCACCCCCCCACCCCACCCCCCGTAGGTATGTACGCCCTGGCCGGTCCTCAGTGATCTGGATTTGAGGTCCACTCTGCCTCTCAGCAGCTGTTGGTACACAATTGGGAGAAGTTTATAAGATTTGTGAAATTTAAAAATATATATATTATTTTATCAATTTTACAGAGAGAGGAGGGGGGAGCAAGAAGTATCAACTCATAATTCCTTTACTTTAGTTGTTCAGTGATTGGTTGTCATATGTATGTCCCTTGACCAGGCAAGCCCAGGGTTTCAAACCAGTGACCTCAGCATTCCAGGTCCACGCTTGATCCACTGCGCCATCTCAGGTCAGGCTAAGATTTGTGAATATTGAAAAAGAATATTTATATTATTTGTATTGAATATTTGTATTATTCAAATGGATGCATATATTTTTTAATATAAAATCTCTGAACAAATATGTAATGATACATTTTTTTAAAGAAATATTTAAATTTTTTTTGATTGATTTTAGACAAAGAGGATTTTAGACAAAGGGAGAAAGAGAGAGAAACATCGATTTGTTGTTCTACTTATTTATGCATTCATTGATTGATTTTTATATGTGCCTTGACTGAGGATCAAACCCACAACCTTGGCATATCAGAATGCTCTAACCAACTGAGTTTCCCTGCCAGGGCTGTAATGATATATTTTAAATACTCTCCATTGGTCATGTAAATTGTGGTTCACCATTCAGTGAAATCCTGCCTCATTATTTAAAAAGAAAGTGGGTGCTCTGGCCAGATGGTTCAGTTGGCTGGATTGTCATCCAGATATGCAGAGGTTGTGGGTTTGGTCCCCAGTTAGGGAACATGCAGGAAGACATTGGTTATTCTGTCTTGCTCTCTCTCTCCCTTCCTCTCTCTAAAATCAATAGAAAAATTCTTAGCCTGTGGACAATCAATATGCATTAATATGGAAACACCCAAGATTACTGTTAAGTGAAAACAGTAAATTGCAGAGCATTAAGTATAACATCAATCTGTGTGTGTGTGTGTGTGTGTGTGTGTGTGTGTATGTATTTTCATGTAAGTGTGAGATATTTTGGGGAAAGCCCCTCTGTCGTCTCTGGAGTAGAGTGACTGTGACTATCATCGCGAACATGGCAGATCCTTGTTTTCTGCCCAGCACGGCACCAACCATTTTTCAAATGCTATCATTTGATCCGCACAGTCCCCTTAGAGGAAGGTATGACTATTGTCTCTCATTTTCAGATTAGGAAGCTGAAGCCAGGAAAAGTAAAATCACTCAACCTCGGAGTCCTGTATTATTTGAGGTGTTTTTTAAAACCTTGAATCTGCATTAGTTTTATAATTTTTTTAAAAAGTCAATAACTTCAAATCATTCCCACTTGGATTTTGAAACCGAGAGGGTCTGTGGAACTGTTCAGTCTCAACAAGTTCTACTAGAACAGTGAGTGCAAATGCTGGTTGCGTCCCTTCTAGCCGGGGCCCTTTCTCTGGCAGCCTGGCGTGGAGAGGGTGGTCGGAAGTCACAGCAGGGCCCAGAGCAGCAGGAGCGCAGGAAGGAGGGAAAGCCACTGGAAGCCCTTTCAGAACAACCAACTCTGGTTTCCTAGACATGCGGTTACAGAGGAGCTGACCACACTGCCCACTGTGGCGACATTCAAGGAGGCCTCCGAACTGAAGGGTGGCACATGTCCCCCAAGAAGCCTGAACAATTCAAGGTGAGCTGCTGGCTGCAGCCTTTTGTCTAGAGCACCTGGATAAAATCCATTTTTCGTCAGCAGCCACTGCAGTGCCAGAACTCACACTAAGACTTCATTTGACACCCACAACAGCCCAGAAGGAACATTATCCGTACTTTAACAGCAAAGAATCTGGCCCTTGTGCAATTCAGTAATTTAAGTCTCAGAGCGAACTGCGAGATTAGGACTTGAACGCAGGTCTGTCTGGTCCTGTTAACTCCCGCGCTGGGGGTCCTGTGGGTGAGCTGATGGCAGCCAGCTGTCACGGGTTTTGTATGTTCAGCCCTCCTGTACTAAGAACTCTTCATCCAAACAATGTAGGATACAGACAAGTGGAAGAGTGCGAAGCTCCTGCCTCACGAGCCAGGCTCTGTCTGCTCCCAGCCTTCCACACTGAAGGATCGTTGGGCAAAGAGGGTCTGCTATCATCGGATCGTCCTGTGGCACCTGCCTGAGGACCTCTGAAACTGCCCTGAATCTTGTTCCTGCGGCCTACAGACAAAACCTTGCTGGATTGATTGCTGTGTCCTGAAGTTCCCCCAGCTGCCCCAGGCTCGGGGGCCTCAGCCTCCACAGACCAATCTGCCACCCGCTGAACCCCAATTCTAACATTTAGGCCCTCTCAGGCGGAGCTTGGAAATGGGGGTGGTTGGCCTGGGCACACCTTGGAAGGGCTCATCATGCTGAATCTTACGCCCTAGAAATCTAGTGTCTTAAGACATCCTGCTGGGGTGGTTCCTAGAGGACTTGATCTTGCTAAAAATGATGTCTGGGCAAATGTGTACTCAGCTAGTCCCTGTCTCGCTCTTGAGCTTCCTGGAATTGCATGCATGTGTGTGTATGCATGCACACACACACACACACACATGCCCAGTGTCTCAGATGTGTGGGTCTCAGCTTGCTTCTGCCTGAAATGCCTTCCCACCTTCTTCATACAACTGACTGCTGTATCAATCAGCTCTGGTATCGATCACATCCTCAACCCAAAGCCAGGCTAAAACTTTGATAGCAGCAGGGCTTACTGCCTATTCCAAAGCTCTTAGCCCGTTAACATGGAAGCGTGTCTCTGCACCCCCTTTGGACTGCAAGTCTTTAAGGACAGGGCTCAGGGTTGAGTCCCCTGGCATCGCCCAGAGTCTCACTGATGTCTGGCATGTCTGCAGGTGCTCAGAGCAGGCATGCTGCTCTGTCCAGTGGTCATGTTCTCAGCCTCCAAGTGGCCTTTTCATTGTGTCACAAGGTTCTCATTGTGCCGACTCATCACGTAAGTGCCAGGGCTTGTAAGATCGCCACTTATCTGAGGTTTATCTGCAAGAAGCTATAATTGAAACACCTTCCAGGATGAAAAAAATCACTTCTGGAATTTAATCTCTAAGCTTGTGGCCTGGATTCTTCAAGCTAATTACAGGAAATGGTTGGAGCACTAATGCCCCCTATACTGAACCCAGATGGGTGTGTTTACCATGCTGAGAAATGCTAATTCCATCTTTGGCCCCCAAAATGTCTGGCATTTACTTTGGAGGAAATAGAAAAATAGGGTAGTACAGCTAGCTAGGCTCAATTATATTTCTCTTAAAGAATGGTTTTTTCAAAACAAACAAACAAACAAACAAACAAAAGAATGGTTTTTTTCAAAAACAATGGCAAGGAAGAGGAGGTTTGCCAATTTTAACCTTTTAACCTGGAGCTGTTGGGGGACCTTTGCTGTTCAGGAGACAAGGTGCAACTGTTACTTATTTTAAAAGTTCAGGAAAAGCCTGACCAGGCGGTGGTGCAGTGGATAGAGCGTCGAACTGGGATGCCGAGGACCCAGGTTCGAGACCCCGAGGTTGCCAGCTTGAGCATGGACTCATCTGGTTTGAGCAAAAGCTCACCAGCTTGGATCCAAGGTCGCTGGCTTGAGCAAGGGGTTACTCGGTCTGCTGAAGGCCCGCAGTCAAGGCACATATGAGAAAGCAATCAATGAACAACTAAGGTGTCGCAACGAAAAACTAATGATTGATGCTTCTCATCTCTCCATTTCTGTCTGTCTGTCCCTGTCTATCCCTCTCTCTGTAAAAAAAAAAAAAGTTCAGGAAAAGAACTTTGAGTAATCAGTCTCTAGTAATGTCACAAGGTGGGCCGAATGTCAAGAGGGCCTGAACAGTGAAAGAAGGAGCACCCCAGGGCGAGGGAGAAGAGGTATGAATCCGTCCTCTTCTGAAGATATGAGACTGTGCATGGGGTCCAATGACAGCAAGGAGAAGAATAGCTCACGTTTACTGAGCCTTTGGCTTCTTGCCAAGCATCATGCTAAAAACTTGACATCCCTTCCATCATTTGATCCAATATTTTGAGGTGGATGCTAGTATTATTCTCATTTACAGTTGAGGAAACCAAGGTTTAAAGGGTGACTTTCCCAAGGTGGCAGGTCCCCTACTGCTTTGCAAATACTTTTACAACTTTAAACAACTATTGGAATTCCTATGTGGGTCAATGCAACCAATCCTGCCTTGGGGTGACCACCCTGTCCTGTGTACTGAGAATTCATGTTCCTCCAGCTAGGAGATCAGCAGGGGCTCCTCAGAAAGTAGGGCGGAGGGCTTTGCCCCCAGCAAACATGCTTCCACACAGTGCTCAGGACAGCAAAGATAAGAGATTCCTTAACTAAATGAGTGCCCGGCTGCCTTGGGTTATACGTAGTGCAGTGAGCAACCCAGGAGAGGTCTGGAGCACTTTGAAGCCCTGTGAATGGCCCTGGCAGGGACCTATTTCTGGGCCTCCAGTGGCACCTTTCCATAGATGCTAGGAAGACGGCAAGAAGGGGAAGAGCCCCTCTTTGTCCATCAAGAACACTCCGTCCTGATGCTGGTGCCAGGGGAGTGTGCTGAACCCCCTCTGGCCCCTGAGCTCGGCTCTGTGACTTATCGCCGCGGCCTGGCTTATGCTGCTTGTGTAGCTCTGTAATTAATGAATTATCTGAACGATATTTCTCTAGTCATTCAACTAGTCCCATCCTCAGGGTGATCATTGTGTTTGAGGTTATTTAAAATAGAGTTTACATCAGCAGACAGTGTGATTAGTAATCCTGCTATCCCCAGTGAAGTTAATGGAGCTATAAACTGCCTGGTGACTCGTTGGAAACGGCTGCTCCAGCAGCGAGCCCCTCTCCCGCACCCCTGCGGGTTCTCTGCCGGCAGGAGCAGCTTTCTGAGAGACGGAGCAGTGAGAGCAGCTTGGGGCCAGAAGCCAGTTGACCTTGGGTTAGAACACGGGAGGTTCTCCACTGATTGACCATCGTCTTCAGATGTGAACTAACTCTTCCTCATCTTTACAAGAAAATATGCTGACATGGATCTTGACTTGCCCTCTTTTAACACCATTTTTGGAAATATTTGCAGGACACAGTTAAAAGCATGTGTGGCTTACGGAACATCTCCAAGTCTTCATTTCCTTGTCTGTAAAATGGGGATCATTGTAGCAACAGTTATGAGAGTTGACCTTTAATGTTCGTCATGTGTCCGCACTATTCCAGGTATTTCACATGGATTGCCTCTTCCTCGGGATAACTCTGTGACATACCACTCTTAGGTATTTTAACTAGGTAGGTACTATTATTGTTCTTTCTTTGCATGTCAGGAGACCAAGTCACAGAGAGAGAAAGAGAGAGAGAGAGAGAGAGAGAGAGAGAGTCAGTGACTTCTCCAAGATCACTTCCCTAGAAATAATGGAGCCAGGATCCAAATCCAGGAGACTGATTCTAGAACCTATGCACTAACCACTGTGCTACTCTGCTCTTTTTCATAAGGCTGTGAGCATTCAGTGAAATTTGCTAAATAAATATTTCCTGTGTGCCATGTGCTCCAGGTGTAGAGTTATGGACAAATCCCTGTCCTCGTGGATGTCTCATTCAAGAAGGAAGATTATCCACTTAAAGTTTTTAGTGTGGCCCTGGCCAGCTGGTGGAGCATCTATTCGGCATGTGGATGTCCCAAGTTCGATTCTCAGTCAGGGCACACAGGAGCAGCGACCATCTGCTTCTCTCCTCTCCCCCTCCCCCTTCTCTTTCTCTCTCTTTCTTTCCCTCCTGCAGCGATGGCTTGATTGATTCCAGTGCATTGGCCCTGGGCACTGAGGATGGCTCCTTCAAGCCTCCACCTCAGGTATTAAAAATAGTTCGGGCCTGACCAGGTGGTGACACAGTGGATAGAACATCAGCCTGGGATGCAGAGGACCCAGGTTCAAAACCCCAAGGTCACTGGCTTGAGCGCAGGATCACCAGCTTGAGTGAGGGATCACAGACGTGACCCCATGGTCCCTGGCTTGAGCCCAAGGTCGCTGACATGAGCAAGGGGTCACTCACTCCGCTGCAGCCCGCCAGTCAAGGCACATACAGAAAGTAATCAATGAACAACTAAAATGCTGCAACAATGCTTCTCATCTCTCTCCCTTCCTGTCTATCCCTATGTGTCCTTCTCTCTTTCTCTGTCACACAAAAGAAAGAAACACACACACACAAAAGAAACAAAGAGGTGTATTAGTTATCTATTGCTGCGTAATATGCTACCCCAAAATTTAGTGGCTTAAAACAATAGCAAACATTATCTCAGACAGTTTCTGTGCGTCAGGAATTTGGCAGCAGCTTGGATGCGTGGTTTTGGTTCAGTGTTTCACGCAGTCAAGATGCCAGCCAGGTCTGCAGTCATCTGAAGGCTTGAGTGGGCAGGAAGATCCACCCTCCAGGTGACTCACCCACAAGTTGGTGCTGGTTGTCGGCAGGAGGCCTCCGCTCCTCCCCATATGGGCCTCTCCACAAGGCTGCTTGACTGTATTCACAGCATGGTGATTGACTCCTCACCACGGGGCCATTCAAGAAACCAAGGCAGAGTGACCTGTGGTGGTGCAGTAGATAAAGTGTCGACCTGGAATGTTGAGGTTGCTGGTTTGAAACACTGGGCTTGCCTGGTCAAAGCACATACCAGAAGCAACAACTATAAGTTGATGCTTCCTGCTCTGACCCCCCTTCTTTCTCTCTCCCTCTCCTCTCTCTAAAAAAATCAATAAATAAAATCTTAAAAAAAAAAGGAAAGGCAGAATGTGCAATATCTTTTATGTTCTATGTTGGAAGTCAAGACCTGTCTCTTCTGCAAATCCTATTAGTCACATGAGTCAGCCTTATTCAGTGTGGGAGGGTGGGTGCCCACATGACTCACACAGACAGAGCGGGTACCTGAGGGTGGTGATCATGGGTTTTGGAGGCTAGTGGCCATAAAGGCGAGCTGGGGCTCAGCAATGAAGGACAGTGGCCACCGCCCAGCCAGGCCCCCAGAGGGCACCCTAGAGCCAAGGCAGCTCTGGGCACTTCAGTGGCAGGCATCCTTAAGCCTTCACTTGTTTTCTCCCCTTCGTGTTACTGAGCCACACCCCTCCGTCTTGTCTGCCAGTTCTTTCCAGTTTCTTACCTCACTTTCCTAAAAGCAGAGCCTGATAGCTCAGTTTCTCTTTTCTCCCAGGTCATCAGAGGTCACATGCTGGCCTATGAGTTGGCTTCCTGAGATCCGCTTCTAGCTCAGACATTTCGGGGAAGCAAGGTTCACGTGGCCCAAGACATTGATGCCTTAGCACAGGGCCGTGGTCAGGACAGTCTCGCTAAGATGTGATGGTGGGTGGGATAGAACTCGGGTGTAGCCCACCCCGGTTTCTGCTGCTCACCAGGCACTGTGCTGGGCTGAGGCACCACAGGTGGACAAATAATAAGGACAAATAAACTGATCCCTGGCCTCCGTTTAGAGAGAAAGATGCCCAAAAGCAAATAATTACTATTTGTGTATAAGTCTATACTAGAAGTATCTGAGCAGATGGGGAAGACTCCTTAAAGGAGACTTCTCCCAGGGCCTTCAAGGATGCGGCCGAGAGGACCGGACGCAGAGCAGAGACGTGGCATTTCCAGCAGGAAGGCGCCCTCGCTGGCCGTTCTGGGGGAAGGTGCGGTGCTGTGGTGGGACCGGGAGGGGGGGAAGGCAGGCCAGATTAGCTGGGCGACACTGTGATGGTGTTGGCAGGCGCAGTGAAGGACTTGAGCTCCTCTGGAGAGCAGTGGGAAGTTCTCGAAGGATCTGAAACAGGGATGAGGACCCAGCCCAACAACAACCCTGGAGGTGGGGCCGGGTCGGAGGCTTCTCTTGAAGCCTTACTTAAACACACGAGCATCCTTCCCCTTGCGGTTCTAGTTCACGGGTCGTGCATGATTTGAGGAACACTGTAGTCTCTATTACGAAAGACATCCACTTAAAAAAAGTTTTACTTACTGATTTTAGTGAGAGAGGAAGGCAGGGAGAGAGAGTGAGAGAGGCACATCCATCTGTTCCCTGTATGTGCCCTGGCCAGAGGGATCAAACCGACAACCTCTGCGCTTCGGGACGATGCTCTAACCAAGCAAGCTATCCGGCCAGAGTAAGACATCTATTCTCATGAGCCACTAATGACTGCTCCTTCACTGGTTTCCTTTAATAACAATCCCTACAAATATAATTCCTCAGGCATCTAAATTAAGCAAAGCTTCATTCAACAGCAAAATGGCCACATCTGCGTAATGAAAGGATTTAATCAGAAACCTAAAAAAAGTCTCTCTGTGGCCTCTTCACTGAATAAATAACTTGTCCTCCTACAAACAACCTCCCAACCAACTCAGAAAATAATGTCTGGAAAAGAAGCCCTTTTTAGAAGTTCAGGCCCTGCCGACAAGCAGCTTATAGCACACTCAAGGTTTGTGCAGTAGTGAGCAAAATTCAGTGTGCCAGTTGCAGGTTTTATTGTATAAATGTTCTGTAGCCAATTACATGTCTCAGACCATGTTTGTAGAGCGAATCAAGAGGCCAAAATAAGCACCCAGGCTTTCACTGGAAAAATGGTTGCTCTGGTGAAGGCCAGCCTTGGGTAGGGGACCATTATGTTGCCAAAGCCCCTGGAAGCTGCAGGGCGCTTCACGGCCAGCCCGCTCGGGCTTGTACCCAGGCTCTGACACTTCCAACTGTGTGACCTTAGGTGAGACAGTTACTTGAGCTCTGTGTACCTGTTCGTCGTCTGTGAAACAGGGATTGTCTTAGTCTGTGCAGGCTGCTATAACACAGTAGCACAGGCTAGGTATATAATCAACAGAAATTTATTTCTCACAGTTCTGGTCACATTCCGGTGGAAGCCCTCTTCTTGTTTCCTACCAGGTAACTTGTCACTGTGTCCTCTTATGGTGAGGGGGGGTTAGAGCCTCTTTTGTAAGGGCACTAATCCTATTCACGAAGGTTCCACCCTCATGACTTAAGCACTTCCCAAAGCTCCACCTTCTTACACAATCACCTGGCAGGGTAGAATTCCAACATAGAAATTTGGGGGGACACAAACATTCAGACAGACCATAGCAGGGATAACACTAACACCTCCTTCTTAGAGTTCTTGTGACGATTGAAGTAGATTAATTCCCCAAAGAAGATTATGAGAGCTTGGCACATAGGAGCTCCATAGAAGTGTTTGCTATTATTATTGTTACTTTTAGTGTAAATTGATTTGCAACTTTTCTCTGATTTAGCTGTACCTGCAACAAATTTGCCTTTTGAGTTAGCAGTCCCATCATAATCAATGGCACAAATCATTAGTTGGATTGAGACCATTCAGGTGTGTGCTTTTCCCGACTTTAAAGTGCACTTTTACCAGCCTGGTGCTGTTGGCCTGGAATACTGTATGGACTCCCAGGGGCCACAAGGCCTGTGCCAAGGGGTACAGGATGTCTCACCAGGTTATAAACACCATGAAGGCAAATACCACCTGTCCCAGTTCACCAGTCAGTCTTGGCATCTTGTAGCCAATGAAGAGCATGGCATCCCTAAAGGTAATCAATAGGTTTTGAATAAAATCTGGAAAATGGGAATTTTGGAAAATCATACCAGGTTTTTCCCAGGTGCGAGTGGGGTAAACTTTAGCCTATGTCCTGTAAGAACAACTCTAAAGAATGTGAAGAAAGGCCAGATGAAGACTCATTGAATGAAATGCTTGATTTATACGAGTTAAAAAAAACACTATTTTCCCACTGATTTGACAGAGAGAGAGGAAGGGCGAGAGAGAAGCATCAACTCGTTGTTCTACTTAGTTGTTCCATTTAGTTGTGTGCTCATGGTTGCTTCGTATTTGTGCCCTGACTGAGGATCAAACCTGCGACCTCAGAGTGCTGGGACAGTGCTCTCTCCACTGTGCCACCACCGGTCAGGTTTGGATTTTTAAATGTTAATAATTATAAAAAACACAAATTGTTTGAAAATGTGTTTTAAGTTTTAAACTCAGCCCTGGCTGGGCGGTTCAGTGGATGGAGCATTGTTCTGGGGATCTGAGGCCGCTGGTTCCATCCTGGTCAGAGCACGAATGAGGAGCAACCAATGAGCACACAGCTAAATGGAACAACTGAGTAGGACAAGTTGATGCTGTCTCTCCCTCCTTTTCTCTCCCCCTTTTCTCTCCCCCTTCTCTCTCCCCCTTTTCTCTCCCCATTCTCTACCCCCTTCTCTCTCCCTCCTACTTCTCTCTCTCTCTCTCTCAAAACAATGGAAATAAATTTTTATACTGTTGATTCTGTTGTGTGCCCAGCACCCAAAATCAAATCATTTTCTGTCACCTATATTTGTCCATCCCTCTGTTATTGAAAAAAAAATCCAAACGGGAACAAAGGAAATGGTGCTAATTACTCCTTTCTATTTACTGATAATCCTGTGTCTTTGTGTTAGTGAGAAGTGATAAAACCTAAACCAGTTTTGCCTGTCAGTCTGAGTAGCTGCTGCTCAGTAGAAGAATGTGATCCTTTTTTTTTTTTTTTTTTTTTTTTTTGTATTTTTCCGAAGCTGGAAACAGGGAGGCAGTAAGACAGACTCCCGCATGCGCCCCACCGGGATCCACCCGGCATGCCCACCAGGGGGTGATGCTCTGCCCATCTGGGACGTTGCTTTGTTGCATCCAGAGCCACTCTAGCACCTGAGGCAGAGGCCACAGAGCCATCCTCAGTGCCCGGGCCAACTTTGCTCTAATGGAGCCTCGGCTGCGGCTGCGGGAGGGGAAGAGAGAGACAGAGAGAAAGGAGAGGGGGAGGGGTGGAGAAGCAGATGGGTGCTTCTCCTGTATGCCCTGGCCGGGAATGCGAACCCAGGACCCCTGCACGCCAGGCCGACGCTCTACCACTGAGCCAAGTGGCCAGGGCCTAGAAGAATGTGATCTTTAAACATAAAACAGTAACCCCAAAAGTCATTCATCTAGAGAGGCCGAGTTTCCAGAGGGATCTAAGAAACGAAATGAGAAGTGCCTTTCAAATTTAACAACCCGTTTTGTATAAGATGGAAATGGCTCCAAAGAAATGCCTGGAGAGATTAGTTCAGTACAGCCTTGGAAGGGAAAGGAAAACGTGTACTCAGGCCCAGCGACAACAGAAGCCCGCGCTTCCCGCAGCCAAGCAGTGGCAGAGAAACTCCAAAGCCCGGAAGAGCTCTGGGTTAGAAGCAAGGAAGCCATGTCTCTCTCTGCATCACCTATGCTTTTTAGTCCCTGCGTACAACAAGTAGATGCTCAGTAAATATGCTGGTCTTGGTTTAACAGCAAGGAAATGCTGCTTACTGAATGTCCAGCTCCCTGTTTTATGTGTCACTTCCTCAACAATGGGGAAAGAACGGGGAAAAACAGCAAAGGAAGATCTGATAATGTGGCACAGACAATGTATCACATTTTACAGTTAACAGTGATTTCGTGTTATTTTATTCACATCTCATCTCTGGGTGATGGGACTACAGATGTTCTGGTTTTCTGTTTTCTGCATTGTCTGAATTGTTTACAAGTATTTTTTTTTAATCTTATAGTTTCTTTTTCTTTTTTTTTTTATTGAATTTGTTATAACAAGTATGTTTTTTGAAATGGGATATAATAAAGTTATGTCCCCATCTGGGAAATAGTCATTTATATAACCATCATCACCAATTTCTTGACCCCTTTTGAAACAAGGTAGGGGATTAATTCTGCCTTAGATTATAATGCAACAGGAGGACAAAGTAGATTTAATCATCCCATATATTTATTCAACACCTACTTGTTGATCTAGGTAGGCGTGCGGAATATGTATGCTCAATAAATACCAGTTTATGACCTAAGAGGGAGACAGGCATTAAACATGCTCCCATTAACAAGCATCCAGTTGCAAATGTGACAGCTACCATGGGAAGTCAGCTGGAGCTAAGAGCACCTGTGTGTCCAGGGTCAGCCCCTGCCTGGGCCTAGCCCCACACATTTCCTCCCACTGTTGTTCCTCTCAAAAGAGCTTTTCTCCTCCTTCCACCCGTTCAAACTTGACCTTGCTTCAGAATCCTGCTTGAGTCTCTAGTTCCTGCTCCAGGCCTCCCTGACTGCTGGGCCCTCGCTTCCTCCCTTCTCTCAGCCTCGCTGTCATCTTGTGCTAAGTCGAGTACTGCCTTGACCATCATGCAGCGCCCTAGTAGTTGTGTTAGTCAGAGAGAGCAAGGTAGAGAGAGAAAGAGGAAGAGAGTTTAAGGAATTGGCTCACACAATTGTGGAGGGGCAAGTCCAAAATCTTCAGAGGAGCCTGAGCTGTGGTGGCGTGGCAAATAAAGTGTTGACCTAGAATGCCAAGGTTGCCGGTTCGAAACCCTGGGCTTGCCTGGTCAAGGCACATAACAAGAGGCAACTTCCCCTCTCCTCCGTTTCTCCCCTCTCCCCTGCTTTTCTCTCTCTCCTCTCTCTAATATCAATCAATAAAAATCTTAAAAAAAAAACCAAAAAAACCCCTGCAGAGTAGATAAGCAGGCTGGGGGCATAGGGAAGAGTTACTGTCTGAGTCCAAAGGCAATCTGCTGGCAAAACTCCTTCTTGCTCCAGGGACACAGTCTGTTTTATTAGACCGTCAAATGATTAAATGAGGCCCACCCACAGTAGGTAGGGTAATCTGCTTTACTCAAAGTCCTCCAATGTAAACCTTAATCTCACATGAAAAACATCTTTACAGAAACATCCGGAATAATGTTTGATCAAATATCTGGGAACCATGGCCAAGTTGACACATAAAATTAAACTTCACAGGAGTCTTTTTTCCATAACTAGAATCTACCATCTTGGAAGGCACTGGTCAGCTCTTCCATGTCTGAATCCTCCAACAGTCCAAGCTCAGAGATCACTGTCAGGAGGTATTTAATCAGTCCCCAGAGAGTGGAGGAATAGAACAGCAAGACTGGACAGGTCTGATGGAAGCAACCTCCTGCACCTCTGAAGACAAAGGAGGAGGTGGAACCAGCATCTGCCTGATCCCCACAGCGCCGACACAGCAGCAGAGACACCCAGCACATAACCCTGATTCATCGTCTGCTCTGCAAACAGCTCTCCAGCCATACTCAGTCATGCCTTTCAAAGTAATAACAGGTTTAGACAGAAATGTCTGCTCGTTTAGTTTGAACTCAGCCCTAGCCAGTGAAGAAAAGACAAAACAACACAAAAGCATGTTGTGGCTTAGGAGGAATTTTTGCCCCTGGTCTCTGACCATCTTTGTATGACATATGTTTCAACCTTTCTCTTTCTCCCAAGCCTATTATTAATTCATACAACATGCTTCCCCCACTTATCCGCTCCCCACTACCCCCTAATCAAGCCCCCCAAGCTCAGAGGGGAGGCCTAGTGGTTTGTCATCCAATTCGCAGTCCAACCTCAAATTTGTGATTCTAAACCCAGAATTTAATTTCCAGGCTCCCCCTTGGTTCCAGAGCAGGCTGTCACTTAGACAGGAGTTTGAAGCAGGCCAAGGCCAGAAATTTCAAGCATCTGGAGAGATGATAGTTCCTGAAGCCATTTTTCAATGTCAGTTTCTACCTTTAAGTACAATTATCGGCTGGGTGTCCTTTTCTATTCCCTCTTCTGCATCTGTATAAATCTTCTCATCCTTCCTCAGTTCCAGTAGAAAAATGGGCAAAGGATAGGTGCAGCCTGTTCCAAGAGAAGGAATTCAAAATATCTCTTCAGTATGTGAAAAGATGCTCAATTATGCTTATCATAATAGGAATGCAAATTAAAAGTACAATGGGATGTATAGAATTGGCAAAGACCAGGTGTTAGGGTGTTAGTTAACACAGACCGGTGGGATTGCGGGGAAGCATGAGCTGTGAATACTGCTGGTGCAAGGCCAACCTTCTCTGACCTCCATGGAGAGCAATTTGGCAAAGTATCTCGGATTTTAAAATGCACTAGTCTGATGGCCAAGCACTTCCACATCCAGGTATTAACAGATGTACTCCTATATTCATGCAAAACGTCATGTGCCCAAGAATGTACAGTGTAGCATAGTTTGTATTGATAGTAGTTGAAGACTAGATGTCTATTAACAGAGGACCAGTTAAATAAATTATGGACTCCTATATAGCCACTCAAAGGAATAAGGGAAGTCTGTATGGACTGATGTAGAAAATTTCACAAGGGTATTGTTCAGTGAAAAAAGTAAGGAGGATGCTGCCTGTCTGGTGGTGGTGTAGTGGATAGAGTGTTGACCTGGGATGCTGGGGTCCCGGATTTGAAACCCCAAGGCTTCTGGCTTGAGCATGGACTCATCAGTTTGAGGGTAGGGTTGCCAGTTTGAGCATGGGATCATCCACATGACCCCATAGTCACTGGCTTATTGCCAAAGGTCACTGGCTTGAGCCCAAGATTGCTGGCTTAAGCAAGGGGTCACTGACTCGGATGGAGCCCCCCATCAAGGCACATATGAGAAGCAATCAATGAACAACTAAAGTGACACAACTACAAATTGATGCTTCTCATCTCTCTCCCTTTTGCTTCTCTCTCAAAGAGAGAGAGAGAGAGAGAGAGAGAGAATAAGGAGGACACCAATGCATATGATGTGCTAGCATTTGTGAATAGAAAGAACATTCACAGGCTGACCTGTGGTGGCGCAGTGGATCAAGTGTCAACCTGGAATGCTGAGGTTGCCTGTTTGAAACCCTGGGCTTGCCCAGTCAAGGCACTATGGGAGTTGATGCTTCCTGCTCCTCCCCCTTCACTCTCTCTCTCTCTCCTTCTGCCTCTCTAAAATGAATAAATAAAATTTAAAAAGAAAGAAAGAATGAATGTGCACATAGTATTTTTAAATAAATACATGGAGGACCCTGGAATAAAACCCAGTAACCCGGGGATACTGGTTCCCTCTGCAGCAGAGACCTGGGAGACTTTGAGACTCAGAGGGAAGGAGATTTTTCATTGAGTACCTATTATCAATTGAATTATGACAAAACTCATATGTTATCCTAACCCTCAACATCTGAAAATGTGACCTTCATTACAGATGTAATCAGTTAAGATGAGGTCACAGGAATATCGTGGGCCCCTCGTCCAGTGTGCATGTCTCTGTACAAAGCTGCATGTGGGCCTGACCAGGCGGTGGCACAGTGGATAGAGCGTCGGACTGGGATGCGGAAGACCCAGGTTCGAGACCCTGAGGTCACCAGCTTGAGCGCGGGCTCATCTGGTTTGAGCAAAAGCCCATCAGCGTGAACCCAAGGTCGCTGGCTCCAGCAAGGGGTTACTCAGTCTGCTGAAGGCCCGCGGTCAAGGCACATATGAGAAAGCAACCAACGAACAACTAAGGTGTTGCAACACGCAATGAAAAACTAATAATTGATGCTTCTCATCTCTCTCCATTCCTTCTGTCTGTCCCTGTCTATCCCTCTCTCTGACTCACTCTCTGTCTCTGTAAAAAAAAAAAAAAATAAATAAATAAAAATTAAAAAACAAAAACAAAAAAAAACACAAAGCGGCATGTGGGCACAGGAGGAGCACTGTGTAAAGATGGAAGCAGAGACTGAAGTGATTCTCAGCAAACCATGAAGCCGGGAGACGGGCAATGGGCACACTTCCCTGCTGTCCTTAAAAGGCACCAACCCTGCAGACGCTTTGTCTTTAGACAATAGATTTCTGTTCTAAACCAACCAGTTTGTGATACGTTGGTACAGCAGCCCTAGTAAACTAATACAGAATCCTTCGGTGTCTTTTTGTTTTTTAATTGATTGATTGATTTGGGAGAGAAAGGGAGAGAGACAGAAACGCATCGATCTGCTCCTGTATGTGCCCTGACTGGGGATCAAACCCACAGCCTTCTCATATGGGGATGATGCTCTAACCAACGGAGCTTCCCTGTCAGGGTTTCTTTGGTGTCTTTTGAATTCTGTATTATGCACCTGTATTACCAATTTAAAAATTATTTTATTTATTCATTTTTGAGAGGGGGGAGAAAGAGATGAAGATGGGGGGGGCAGGAAGCATCAACTTCCATATGTGCCTCGACCAGGGAACCCAGAGGTTTCAAATGGCAACCTCAGCGTTTCAGGTCGACGCTTTATCCACTGCGCCACCACACATCAGGCTGAAAAATTTTTTTCAATACAAATATTCACTCCTCCCTGAAGCCCTCCCAGATTCACCAGGCTGGGTTGATTGCTCCATCTTTTAGACTCTGAGAACATTTTATCTCTGCAACAGCTTTTACCAGATTGTAATATAATTTAGCTTTCCACAAGAGTCTTGTGGGCTAAACCTACAAACATTTTCTTTATGATTATAGTTCTAGAGCCAGGCTCTCAAATGTTTACTGGGATGATAGAACATGAGTAACTAGACATGTTTAACTCGCTTCCCTAATTTTTCATCACTTTTTATTGATTTTTGGCTTGATAAGCTATTAATTGATTTATGTTTAGTCAGAATGACATGACTGAAACCTGACCTTAAGATATAAAGGCTTGCCTGACCAGGCGGTGGCGCAGTGGATAGAGCATTGGACTAGGATGCGGAAGGACCCAGGTTCGAGACCCCAAGGTCGCCAGCTTGAGCGTAGGCTCATCTGGTTTGAACAAGACTCACCAGCTTGGACCCAAGGTCGCTGGCTCGAGCAAGGGGTTACTCAGTCTGCTGAAGGCCCGCAGTCAAGGCACATATGAGAAGGCAATCAATGAACAACTAAGGTGTCGCAATGCACAACGAAAAACTAATGATTGATGCTTCTCATCTCTCCGTTCCTGTCTGTCTGTCCCTGTCTATCCCTCTCTCTGACTCTCTCTCTGTCTCTGTAAAAAAAATAAAAATAAAAAAAAATTAAAGGCCTTGAGTGTGGCTCTTCCACAAAATACCACGTGCGGGCGCTACCTCGATAAGGAATGTACCTACCTATATAGTTTAAGTTTAAAACATTTGGCTCTCAAAAGAAATTTCAATAGTTGTACTGTTAATATTTGGCTCTGTTGACTAATGAGTTTGCTGACCACAGGGCTAGCCTGACCTGTGGTGGCACAGTGGATGAAGCATCAACCTGGATCGCTGAGGTCACTGGTTCAAGGCCCCAGACTTGCCCAGTTCAAGGCATATGCGAGAGGCAACTACTATAAGTTTCCTGCTCCTCCCCTCTTTCTCTCTGTTTCTCCTCTCTCTGAAACTCAATAAATAAATTAAAAGGAGATAAAGATTTGGAGAATAGACCTGACTGGTAGTGATGCAGTAGATCGAGTGTGGACCTGGGACACTGAGATCCCAGGTTCGAAACCCCTGAGGTCTCTAGCTTGAGTGCAGGCTCATCTGGCTTGAGGGCAGGCTCTCTCCAGCTTGAGCGTGGTATTATAGACATGATCCCATGGTCGCTGGCTTGAGCAAGGGGTCACTGGATCAGTTGGAGCCTCCTGGTTAAGGCACATATGAGAAGCAATCAATGAACAACTAAAGTGATGCAACTGCGAATTGATGCTTCTCATCACTCTCCCTTCCTGTCTCTCTCTCTTTTTCTCTCTCTCTCTCACTGAAAAAAAAAAGAAAGAAAAAAAGGATTTGGAGGATAGGTGGAAGAAAAAAAAACATTATTTAAATACGCATTTAAGGGTCTAACTTCAAATGAGTTGAGGGTTTAGTACTTTTCAGAGGAGATAGTTCCTTAAACAGAAAGAGGGTTGATTTTTTTGCCTGGAATCAGGAAAGGTGTCCTCTCTGAGCTGCTGTGCTTGATGAGAGACAAATGAAAGAACCTGTCAACCATGCTCCAAAGGGTAGCTCTTGCTATGGATTATATAAGTGACATTTGCATTGGGTGATATAGGCTGTTTTATTTGTTTCCTAGGCTGCCTTAACAAAATACCACAAACAGGGTATCTTTCTCTCTCTTTCTCCCTCTCTCCTTTTTCTCAAATCAATGGAAAAAAAGTTTCAGCAGGGCCGTGTTCTGTCGGGACAATGCAGGGAAGGATCCGTCTTTGGGTCTTCTACTGTCTGGTGTTTGCTGGCAATCCTTGGCTTGTAGACACATCCCTCCAATTTCTGCCTCCACAGTCACATGGCATTATATCTGTGTATGTGACTCTGTATCCAAATTTTCCTCTTCTTATAAGGATACCAGTCATTGGATTAGGGCCTGCCTTAATCCAGTATGGCATTATCTTAACTTGATTACATCTGCAAAGTAAAGTCACATTCTGAGATTCTAGGTAGATACGATTTTGAGGGAATATTATTTAACTCACTATAGCTGCTGAGCTAGAACTCACTGCCGACAGAGAAGCAACAAAGGGCAAGGGAGTGTTTAACCTTGTAGTTAATTACAGGCTGTGAAATCAGACAGACTTGGTTCACAACATCTCTAAGCCTGTTTTCTCATCTGTGCAATGGACTTAATGCCCCCTTGAGTTGTTAGGTGAAATAAATAAGATTGGGTCCTCGCATCCTTAGCCCAGAGCCTGATCCTTTTAAAAAAGATTAGCGTTAGGCCCTGGCCAGTTGGCTCAGTGGTAGAGTGTTGGCTCACCATGTGGATGTCCCAGGTTCGATTCCCAGTCAGAGCACACAGGAGAAGCACCCATCTGCTTCTCCAACCCTCCCCCTCTTGCATCTCTCTCTCTCTCTCTCTTTCTCTCTCTCTATTCTCCCTCCTTCCTGCAGCAATGGCTCTATTGGAGCGAGTTGGCCCTGGGCACTGAGGATGGCTCCATGGCCTTTGCCTCAGGTGCTAAGAAGAGCTCAATTGCTGAGTAACAGAGCAATGTTCCAGATGGGCACATCATCCCCCTCAGTGCGCTTGCTGGGTGGATCCGGTCAGGGCGCATGCGGGAGTCTGTCTCTCTGCCTCCCCTCCTCTCACTGAATTTAAAAAATAAATAAAAAAGCTTTAAATGCTAGAATTCTCTATTATTTAAGGGAAGAACATAAACAGTTAAATAGCAAAACAAGATAGTTTATGATTAAAGGCCCTGAGGCCTGGTACAGGATTACCTGCCACAGAAGGTCAGAGAGCACAAGGTCAATGGACTTTAACTTTTAATAACAAACAGATGCAAAATTAGTGCTGTAATCTGAAACTCTGCAGCTAAACCCTATTAATTTCCCTCTCCCCCTCAACCAGGATATATTTCTGGAGCTCATCATGGAGGTCTCTATAGCAGCAGAGCAGACATCTCCCATTTCCCTTTCTGTTCTAACACCCACTGCTGAGGCCATTCTCTCCCGATGCAGTTGACCATCAGGACGTTAGAGAGAGGCCATACATTTATCCAGGTGGACCTGGCCAGCCATTGCTAGGCTGCCCGTAGTGGGAAGGTCTTCCTGGGAGGGGCTGGCTGGTGAAGCTGTGCATGGCCGTGTGTGTCGATCTCTGGTAACATCCCAGAAACAAACCAAAATTACTTGGACTGATCAGCATTTTGTACAGGTTGGGGAGAGCGGCCTATTCTCTTATACCAGCTCATGTGTCCCATTAGAAATGGATTAAATCATGTAAGTACTGAAATCTTTGGGTAACATTTCCTTTGTGAACTCACCATTATAGCTGGGCTTGAGTCCTCACTCTGTGAACTGTGCTGAGTCAGCCAGGCCTGGCCACATCATGGACGGGGCTGACAGTCATCTTCCACGGCACTGAGAAAAATTATGTGCACAAAGCTTTGTTTCTGAGTTGTAACTTTGTAAATGTTTTCTTTGGTGACTACTGGAACTAAGCCCATGGGTTCATTTTTCTTTAATGTTTATTTTTTATTGATTTTATAGAGAGGAAATGAGAGAGGGAGAGAGCGAGACAGGCTTCCACCTGTTCTTGTATAGAGAGGAAGGGAGAGAGAGGAACATCAATCTGTTCCTGTAGGTGCCCTGACCAGGGATCGAAACAGCAACCTCTGTGCTTTGGGGCGATACTCTAACCAACCAAGCTGTCCAGCCAGGGCTGATTCACTTACTCTATCGATTGAGTGCCTGGTGAATAGCATGGGCTCTAGAACCAGTTGCCTAAATTCAAATTCCACCTCTACAAATCATGAGCTTTGTGACACTGAGCAAGTTACTGGCGTCTCTTAACCTTAATTGCTTCGTCTGTGAAGGGCGAATCATACTAATACCTACCCATAAGGCTGCTTGCTGAGGGACCTGTTCTAGGTTTGGGTCCTCAGAAAGCAGGCTGTGAGACAGAAGTGAGCAAGCAGGGCTTTATGAGGGAATTCTCTTAACAGCAACGCCAGTAAAAGGGAGAGCAGGAAGCAGGAATGGGCAGAGGGGAAAATTGAGCTGCGATGCAGTTCCACAGAAAGCGGCAGCCAACCCCAGAGGTTGGAGCTGGGAGCTGGGGAAGCACGGGAGCCCTGATCTCAGTTGGACCTTAAGAGCAGGGCCATTATGATTCTCCATAGGTCAGTCACTGGGATGCAGGTTTCCCTGGAAAGTAAGAGCTTGGCCGAGGTCTTTCTCTTCAGCTGAGCCAACACCTAACAACAGCTGAGATTCGTCTTCCTGCACTTCCTGCAGTGCTCACAGCGCCTGGGAAATAAGTCCTTCATTGCTGAAAGGGGATCACAGCCTCTACCACAAGGATTAAATGAAATAATCCACATAAAGCCCGTAACACAGTACATGACATGCAGTAAATGCTTAATAAATGGCAGCCATTACAATTGTTGCTATAACTTATTTGCCAGGCACTGTGCCAGATGCTGGGGACAACACCATGGCGATCAGGGTTCTTCTGTCTTTAAGAAACTCAATGCATAAGCTAATCAGACCATCAAACAAGCAATTACGAGGCAGTGCACTTGATAGGGTGGCCCAGGATTTGTATGGGCGCATCTAGAAGGGATACGTGACCCAGATTAGTAAGAGTGATGCCAATAGGTGATGCCTGGAGGTGAAGAGGAGTCAGCCAGACAAAGGCAGTGGGAGGTGTGGGGGTGGAGGAGAAGGTAGAGGAGGCAGTGTGTGCAGACAAGAGAAAGCACAGTGTGTGCAGGATACAGCTCAGCAGGCCCAGCACAGTGTGCACCAGGGAGAGGGGAGGAGGATCTCGTGCACACCAGGCCAAGGAGTGCGGACTTGGATATACAGAAGACAGTGAGGAGCCATTAAAGCATTCTAATCAGAGAAAGGACAAGGCCCGTTTGTGCTTGAAAATGTCACTCAGCTGCCATGTCGGCAATGGATTGGACCTGGACAAGATTAGAGGCTGTTGCCAGGCCCAGATAAGAAAGAAAGGATAAAGCGACTTGGATAAAGCTGGTAGCACTAATGGAGGAGAGAGCACAGTGTCAAGAAATATTGAGGAAGTGGAGTCTACAGACCTGATGATTGGACGGTAAGAGAAAAAGGAACATCCAGGGTCATGTTTAAGCTTCTGATCTGGAAAAATGGACTCCAGATGTCTGATGCCTTAGTCTATGGAGCTGCTGTAACAATACCATAGACTGGGTGGCTTAGAAACAACAGAAATGCATTTCTCACAGTTCTGCAGGTTGGGAAGTTCAAGATCAAGGCAACAGCAGATTCAGTGTCTGCTGGATCCCCGCATCCCAGTTCAGAGATGGCTGCCTCCTTGCTCTGTCCTAACATCGTGGAAGGGGTGAGAGAACTCTCTGAGGTTTTTTGTGTTTTTTTTTTTTAATATCGACACTACTCCCATTTGTGAGGGTTCTGCCTAATTACCTACTAAATAAAGGTCCCTCCTCTAAATAGCATCATGTTGGGAAATAGGTTTCAACATATGAATTTTGAAGGGACACAAACATGCAGTCTATATAGCACCTGGGAAATAAGTGTCCTAAGAACTAGAGAGAAAAAAAACACTAAAAATAGACATATTTCTCCTTATCCAGCATGGCTCAATGGAGCTTCCTCCAGCCAACTCTCCGAGGCTTATGGCTACATGGTAGAAAAACCCATTTGAAGTTACTGGGAGAGTACAGCTTTCAGAAGCAGCTCTATTAATCCTAGACGAAAACCAGCTACCTCCCTGCTTTTGTCTAGGTAGAAAAAGAAAAATCCCAGCAAAGAGTGCTCTCAGGCCCTGGCCATTTGGCTCAGCGGTAGAGCATTGGCCCGGCGTGTGGAAATCCCGGGTTCAATTCCCAGTCAGGGCACACAGGAGAAGCGCCCATCTGCTTCTCCACCCCTCCCCCTCTCCTTTCTCTCTGTTTCTCTTCCCCTCCTGCAGCCATAGCTCCATTGGAGCAAAGTTGGCCCGGGCACTGAGGATGCTCCATGGCCTCCGCCTCAGGCGCTGGAATGGCTCCATCTGCTGCAATGAGCAACACCCCAGATGGGCAGAGCATCGCCCCTTGGTGGGCATGCGGGTGGATCCCGGTCTGGCGCTTGTGGGAGTCTGATTGCCTCCCCACTTCTAACTTAGAAAAATAAAAAATACATAAAAAAAAAAGAATGCTCTCCGTGTTTAATTTTTTTTTTAATTTTTTTTATTCATTTTTAGAGAGGAGAGGGAGAGACAGAGAGAGAGAAGGGGGGAGGAGCTGGAAGCATCAACTCCCATATGTGCCTTGACCAGGCAAGCCCAGGGTTTCGAACCAGCAATCTCAGCATTTCCAGGTCGACGCTTTATCCACTGCGCCACCACAGGTCAGGCAGTGTTTAATTTTTTTTAAGTTTTTCTTTATTCATTTGAGAGAGAAGGAAATGTCAATTTGTTGTTCCACTTACTTATGCATTCATTAGTTAATTCTTGTATGGAACCCACAACCTTGGTATATCAGAACGACACTCTAACCAACTGAGCTACCTGGCTATGGCTTTGCTCTTAGTGTTTAAACTGTAGCTGTAGTGGAAATCAAATCAAGCAAAGGAAGAAGATATAAATGCTCACTTTGGATTCAATCCAAAACATCAATTTGTTGTTTTGTTAAACATCAATATTTATTGAATATGGACTCTGCACTCAACCTGTTCTCAGGGCTTTCAACATAAGAAAGAATAAGATAGAAACTGACCAGTGAATTTAAAGGTCCACTTCCTTCAATAGTAATACTTCTTATGGATTAGTGCACTGGCATTTAGGTTTGTAAATCAGTCTCTTGTATGTTTGGTGATCTGAGTCAGTTGCTGGGGGCTTATTCACCTCTGTGTTTTTGCAAAACTGAATTTTTGGACTTCAGAACTGATGAGTATACCTACATAAGTGGGATTCATGCCATGGGAAATGATCAGCAGGCCTCTAGCATTTTCTCCAAAGGAGTAATTTAGGGCTAGAGGAGACAGGAAGTGGTATCTCTGAGAGTTCCAGGTAGTCTCTGAATTTCAGTTGAAAAATTGGGCTCGCCTGACCAGGCACAGTGAATAGAGCATAGGACTGGGACACGGTACACCCAGGTTCGAAACCCGGAGGTCACCGGCTTGAGCGCGGGCTCACCAGCTTAAGCTTGGGGTTGCTGGCTTGAGCGTGGGATCATAGAAATGACCCCATGGTTGCTAGCTTGAGCCCAAAGGTCACTGGCTTGAGCCCAAGGTTGCTGGCTTGAGTAAGGGGTCACTTGCTCTGCTGGAGGGAACCCCCCCTTCTCGTCAAGGCACAAATGAGAAAGCAATCAGTGAACAATTAAGGTGCCACAACGAAGAATTGATGTTTCTCATCTTTCCCTTCCTGTCTGTCTCTATCTGTCCTTCTTTATGATTCTCTCTGTCAAAAAAAAAGAAAAAGAAAATGGGGCCCAATATCAGTCCAAGGCAACTTCTCAAAATGTTTCTGAGGAAGGGAATGAGTTTGCCTGCCTAAGGATCTAAAATGGAACCTCCCAAACATTCAACCTTTGGTGGCACATTCTCCAGGAAGAGGGTGCTTGGTTGAGGTTACAAGTGCAATCACCATTGTATCAACCAAACAAGAAATTTTCATTTCAATTTAGTCCTTACTTCCCAAATGGAGGTCAGGATTTAAGATAGCAAGAACCAATTTCTACCATAAAAAGGACCAAAACTCAAAAGAATGTGATTTTTCTTACAGTTGTTTGTTGCAATGATAGTTTCTATATTTGAGATTCAAGGTTCAGGAGTGTAAAACCACGCGCTGATGCGATCTTGCATCCTCTTTAGGTTTCAAAGGAAAGGCAGGTGAATTTCCATTCGCACTTCCATTTTCTCCCTGGCTTCCTTAGTGTCAAGATCAGCATCCCAGGGCCCGTAAGAAAAAAGAAAGAGAAAGTAATGAAGACAAAACTGAGAGCCGCCAGTGTCCCGAGTATCTGTGGAAGAGGGCGCAAAGGGGCTAGGGGGCCAGCCGGACTCGAGTTTAAAACCAGGCTAACGATGACTTTGTTTTTATACGAGGAGCCGCGGCGCGCGGCGCGGACTCCAGTTCCAGGAACACTTGGGAATCCAAGAACAGGGAGCGATGGTGAAAGCGGAAAGCGGGCCGCGGGCACACACACGACACCCCAGCCGCCGCAGACCCGGCGGGCGCACCGCCGCCCACCCCGGTCTGTCCGCGAGGGGGGAGGGGTGGTCGGCCGAGGCCCCGCCCCGCCGGGCCACGATTATAGCCGATGACTCAGGGCGGAACTCCGCTTCCAACCCGCGCCGCCGCCAACTTCTCTGGATGGGACCAGAAGTTTCTAGCCGGCCAGTTGCTACCTCCCTTTATCTCCTCCTTCCCCTTTGGCAGCGGGGAGGCTATTTCCAGACACTTCCACCCCTCCTGGGCCACGTCACCCCCTCCTTTAATTCATAAAGGTGCCCGGCGCCGGCTTCCCGGACACGTCGGCGGCGCGCACGGTTCTTGCTCCGGCCGCGGCCTGCGAGCGACTCGGCGCCTGGAGGCCCCGCACCCCGCGCCCGGTGACTCGGTACCCCGCGACCCCGCACCCGGCGGTCCCCCCCTCCGGGCCGACCCCGACCCAGCATGAGCGCTGCCACCCACTCGCCCATGGTGCAGACGGCGTCCGGGGACCCCCTACCCCCTGGCTGGGAAATCAAGATCGACCCGCAGACCGGCTGGCCCTTCTTCGTGGATCACAACAGCCGCACCACGACGTGGAACGACCCGCGCGTGGCCCCGGAGGGCCCCAAGGTGAGCCGGTCTCCCCCACTCGACGGCGCACAGCGGGGCAGGCCCGGGCTGCGGGGACGCGCGGCGCCCCAGCCTCCGATGTCGGTGATGGTCCCCGGGGGCGCAGGGACCCCGGGGCGGCCCCGGCTCCGGGGGGTCGGCCGGCTGCGCTCCCACGAGCCTCCTCCCCGGGCCCGCCCTTGGCCAGCGTAGGGGCGAGGGGAGCATTCGGAGGGGACCGTCCTCCTTGTGCCGCCGGGAGGTTCAGGGGCGGCCCGGGCATAGGTCCCGTCCCCCGGCGCGACTTGAGAGGCTGACGGCGAGGTGGCTGGAGCTGGCCTGGGCTCCGCGAGGGACGGCCGGCCTGGTCAGCCCCCGAGGCGCGGGCCAGGCCCGGCGCCGCCCAGCCTCCCGGAGGGGAGATCGTGGTTTCACTCGGCGGAGCGTGCTTGGGCCGGCGCCAGGGGCCGTTCACAGCCGGGGGTGGTTCGGGCTCACCTCCTGCCGTCCCTCGGCTCGATTCAGGGTCCACTCTCCGGTCTCAGGCACAGTGACTCAGGAAACTGGTGTAAATGCATTCCCCCCCCCCCCCCCCCATATATGAAATTAAAATTGTATTGTTTTCACTGGGAATCTGTTTTCGTGTGACTTGTTAAAAACCAGTTTCTCTTCTGGGCGATTTCTGAAATAAAGATGGGAGGGAGACTGTCTTATAGTTGGCCATCGCCTGACGACATTGCCTCACACTGGCGAGAAGGAAATTTTTTTTAAATGGCATACTTTCCCTTCCTTGTTATGAAATTAAAACGTCTAGACTTGTTTATAATACGCAAATAACTGAGTACTAATACTTCTGTGAAGACAGCAGAAGGATGCTTCATTCATATATGTATATGCAAAGATGTATACTTAATCCTTAGGAGCATGAATATTTGAAAATAAAAATTTGAAATGAGTCTGCTAATTTTAAAAATTATAACTAATTGTACAGTTACTGCAATTTTCTATAAATTTGAGCTTTTTCAAAAGAAAATATCTTAGAGAACAGTAACTGTTAACGCTGTCTGGGCAAAATGAAAACAAAAGTTGTGAAGACCTATTAAGTTATTTTGAGGATGTAAAAATCCACAGAATTAACAATGCTTTAAAAATTATGTTAGAAGAAATATGTATATTGTCCAGTTTGATTTTGTGAACTTACTTTCTTTAAAATATTGGTCAAACTCTGGTGCCCATAGTGAGACATTGAACATTCAGCAACTTACATTTAAAAGAAATTAATTGTATATTTATTTCTGAAAATTAGTACAAGCAACTGTAATTAGTACAAGAGGCATAATTATACATTTGTGTGTATGCGTGTTTTGTCTATTCAGCCCATTATTGTGTGAAACTAATGCTCATTTCAAACCAGCCCTGTTACTGCAGTCTTTGGGGACTAGGTCTTTAGTGTGGTTTTGAGGTTTTCTTCCTATGGAGACCCGGGCAGTTAGAATCTGCTGGCACCTTTCTTGTGAGTGAAGGTCAAGTCTGAACATATCCGCTGGTAATGCGGTTTAAGACCCAGATTGCTAACTCTTTTTTTTTTTTCCCAACACAAAACTCACCCAGCAAGTTGAGATTTTTGTGCATTCATCCAGTGGATGGGCTAGGCTGTGGTTTCATAAAGCTTTTTAAGGGTGGAAAAAAACAGCTTGAAATACTATTATTCTCAACACATAGACGATAAGAGCTAATAAATTAGAAGCCAGACGCTGAAAAAGTTGATTTGAAAATTCAAGTCAGAATGTTAAAGTTGAAAGATTCTTAGAGATCTTTTAGCTCAGCCTGTTTATTATACTGAGAAACTCAGAATATGTGTGTGTTTCCAAAGGTCACTCAACTGTTACCAAACAGAGAACCACACCAGAAAGTTCTAAGAAGAGGCATTGTGTGTATTCAGAAGAAGGTAGAAGTATCTTGAATTTTTATGAAACTGGAGTGTGCAGGCTAGAATACTTGATTATTTTTGTGTCCTTCTGACCACCAAGTATTGGGTGGCTGATATCTCTGCTGTGATTACTTGGATGAACACAGCTGGTTGTAATCAACTCAAGAAAAGAGTGTCTTACCAAATTAATTTCTTGAGATTTGTCAGCATGGCATCAACACATAAGGTGAAAACTAACTTTTGGTTCATTAGCTCTTTGGGCTTCATTGCTTTCAAACCTGTGCTTTGATACACTGTATACATTACATCTGGGTGACTGATTCAGTTTCACTTTTATGAATTATACTCTATCCCAGACTGAATACAGTGGAAAGTCCTTTACTGTTACTTTATATTAGAAATTGGTTTCTTAATGCATTATGAGAAAAGGGCCCTGGCACAAAACAAAGGGCTGTTTTGGGACAACTGAGCTAATAGGACTGAAGCATCTTTATCTTCAAGAGGAGGTGCTGTCAGTCAATAAAGAGCTATTCACTAAGCAGAAATAACAGAGAGAGCCCTCTTTGGGGGGAAGACAGCTCCCGTGTGTTTACAATGTAACCATGTTGGTAAAGGAAGGGCTTTCATTTGGCCTTCTACTCTGTCTTCTCAGATTGGTCTCTCACGTTCCCCTGAGGTGCTTAGAGTGATCCTTGATCCCCATTATTACAGAGGGGGCAAGGCAAAGCAACTGTCTCACACTTCCTTCAGTGCAGAGGCAGGACAGCTGGAGGCAAAGACAGACGTGGGCTTCATCCAGCTCCACCGAGTGACCCTCCCCACCTTCAGTCTTCCTGGATATGGATTTTCTGCACACGTGGGCTTCCCACTCATCTCCTGGCCAGTTCATACCAGTCCAGACTCCTCCCCTGGCAGAGAGGTCAGCGTTGGCTTTGGAGTCAGGAGAGCACAGCCCCTTGCAATCCCTCCTCTGGGTCTCCCCACTGAAGAAACAGGCCAGCTCCTTGGCAGGATGTCACTGTATTGCTTGTCACCAAGCCCTCTTGGCCCGGAAAAGACCCTGCTCCCTTCCCCAGCAGGTTTTTCCAGCTCCCCAGATCTCGGAGGTCACCAGCACAGATTCTAAGCTGGGCAGTCTTCAAGGAAGCCTTTTTAAAAAAAACTTTTTTTAGATTTAGAAATAAAATGTAATGGGGTGACATTGATTAATAAAAGTACATAGATTTCAGGTGACCATCTCTGTAACATTTGAAGTGTTGATTGTGTTGTGTGCCCATCACCCAAAGTCAGATCATTTTCCATCACCATCCATTTGTCCCTCGTTACCTTCCCCCTTCCCGGGCAGTAACCACTTCATTTTTATCTATGTCCATGAGTCTTCTTTATACCCCACCTACGTGGAGCATATATTTGTCCCTCTTTACAAGGGAAGCCTTTTAAGAACACAGATTGCCAGCTGTGTCACCCTCTGCCCCAGCCCCACCCCATGACGAATTCTAATCAGTCATGGTAGAACCCAGAAATATGTAACTTAAGAAAGCTTCCCTGATGATTCTTGACTCTGCCAGACTTGCATTTGGGAGCCACTGAGTGGCAGTGATCTCGTTTGAGGGGGTGGAGGGGTGGCAGACTGTGACTTAGTGTACAGCGCGCCTGCGTGTAGGCCTGGGAATCCGTCACAGGGCACCTGCTTACCATCTGACCTGCAGAGGCTTTGTCCTAGCTTCCATTTTCCTTCTTGGTGAAATCCCCAGTGCTCGGCTTCTGGGAATGTAACTGATGGGTGGTGTGGGAAAGGGCGGGGCCTGGTGGGGTGGCAGAGCCAGGTGTGGAGAAGCCCAGACCCAGGGAGGTCCGGAGACCCTCCTACGCCCCAGGAGGAGAGCAAGCCAGTGTTTCCTTCCTGTCTTGCCCTCCCAGCAGAAGTTTGCAATAATATGACAGCTAATATACTCAGCCCTGTGAGAGAGAGGTAGGGACAGCCTTTCCGAGGAAAGGGGGAATGTTTTGAGTCACGATTGAAGTAGAGACACTCATTGATTCTGCTTCAGGCTCAGCAGAGCCTCCTGATTTTTCTTGAAGATGAGATCATTTTGCCTTTTGCAGATTGATTACAAGCTCTAGTGCATCTTAGAGGGATCAGAGAAGTCGGAAGCGAGTGGCTACTCTCTCCTTTGTATTTCTAGCAAGTCGCAGCTCCCGAGGACACATTCCTTTGTGACTGATGAACAGTTTGTTGGGGTGGACAGAGTGTGGCCAGAGGTCCAGCTCAGCCAGGGCCTTCATTTTCCCCTCTAAGAACAGTCGGGGTTTGGCTTATGCAAGGACTGAACATAATTTGTCCCTGTTCATTGAGTAGCTTTGCCCTTTATGAGGGTAGAGTCGGTACACAGCAACTGTCGCGGCGTTTGACGTTAGCCAGGGCCTGGGCGGCTTAGCTGCTTGATGCTGCTGAGTTTGGTTGTGAGTCAGAACACTTCATACCACCCATGAGGCCTGATTAGCATTGTCCTCCTTTCTGGAATGACACACGGTTGCCTTATATAAACCGCTTGTTATTTCCTATTGACGTTTTAAGATGATCTGATGTTTATCATCAAAAATAGGAATCCAGGAAAAAAATAATAGGAAACCAGGCTAATCCAAACCTACACTTTCTTCTTCACATTTTTTGCTGGTTTAACATTGCTCTTAAATATTGATGACACCCTACGGAGAAAAACTGGGAACGGAAGACAAAGGCCTTTCTTGGTAGGAACCTCTGAGGCCCCTCTAAGAGTGCTGATAACCCCAAGAAACCTCTGTCCTACCTGCCTGGAATTCTCCGCCGCGCCTCCTGAATCAGGTCTGCACCCCGGGACCCTCCCGTTACTCAGCTCTCAGACTCACTGCTGGAGTTCTGGAGCTCAGCTCCAAGTCCCTGCCTTGGGCAGATGTGGAAGTGGGTCCCACCCCCACCCCCACCCCTTGGCATTGTGAGACCCTGTGAGAAATCTGAGGCCAGCCAGTCTTCACGTATTTCTGTGGAGATTTCTTGGGGGGAGGGGCTTGGCAGCTATTCAGGAAGCCAGGCAGCCTGCAGAGCTTAATCAGAGTTTCTTTAGGAAGGAATGAACCCAGTATATTTTTTTGTGTGTCTGTCAGCGTATTTATACATATGTGCCAGACCCTGGTGTGTGCTTTTCCAAAACTTATGTCTTTAAATCCTCCAAGCAGCTCTCTAAAATAGAAACATTCAGGTACATCTTCTCCACGAGAAAACAGACTGGGGGGGGGGGGTGTCAGCTGTGACAAAACAGAAAGGCTGTTGTGGCCAGAATTTACCCTCACCCGGCAGGCCAACAGGGGTGACAGGCAGACTTGCCCCTAGCTGGCCTTCTCGAAAGTCCTTCACACTGAGAACTTGCCAGGCGTGGTCCTAGTAATCAGCAGCCTAGGTGTACGTCTGGACAGCTGATGAGAAGTGTTGGCTCATCTGCTGAGTCTGGGTCTGAGCCTGGAGATGGGTCCGAGTCTTCACTCCCTCATTCATCCCATCCGAAATGGACTGCGTGCCTGCTCTCTGCAAGCCATGGTGCTAAGTGCTGTGTAGAGGACAGTGCTGCCCCTTCGATGCCATTCTCCATGAAGCATTTCTTACACCTCTGGTTAGGAGGCAGGCTGTCCCTGCCCTGTCCCCACATTAATTTGAATCTTTCCTCCAAAAGGCAGCACTTTCTGCTTGGCCTTGGGGTCACGTGTCTGTGGGCTGACAGCTCCAGAGGCAGAGTCTGCGTCTGTTTTATCTTTCTGCCTCTTGGTGCCTGGCAGGGTCGACAAGCTGGGCAAAAATTAAATGATTCTATACAAAGAAGAGTAAGACATGGGCCTGGGCTCCAGAGTGGGCTGGCTGATTGAAGAAAAGAGGCCCTTAACCGAAGAGCAGACCATGTGTGTCACAGGACGCTTTCTGTTGCTTCCAAGCACTGTAGTGTTGTCCTGAGCTCCCAAATAAATGTCCCCGTGCCACTTCCTTTTCATCGCACTTCTGAATGGCCTTTTCTTCCTCGAGGGCTCTGGTATTGATTCCCTAGCTTCATTCTCAGGGATCTGGAGAGACTCTCTTTTGTCCCCACCAGTGACACAGCATCTTGGAGCCGGCCTGCTGGAGAGGCTGATTGCTGACGGCCACCAGACCTGCTAACCCCCAGCTGCACGGAGCGCCTTTTCCCCCTTGTGGCTGACAGTAATATCAGACACTGCACAGCGAGCTCCTTATTCACTGTCGCTTCAGAAGAGCCCAGGATTGCAGATTGCTCACAGTCTGTATCGGGAGCCTGTAAACAGCACAGCTACCCAGAGCTCCCGGCACAGAGTGGTGGCCCTAGTAATTGAGGCGAGACTTTCCACTGCAGATTGACTCCTTAGCATCCTGCTGGAGAACAGACATTTCCTATTTCAAAATAACTTCCTGAGTGTTCTTTAAGGTAGAATGGTAATTTCCCTGGTTACTTTAGATCCTTCTTGGACACTGAGTGGCTGAGAGCCGTGTCTGTGCAGAAGAGAAGCAGCCAGCTCCTTTTCTGAATCTTCCCGAGCAGTCCTGTGGGTCCCTGGCGGGAGCAGGACCAGCTCCGTGGCTGGCTGGCTGGCCGGCCAGCCGGCCGGGAGCTCCGCGGTGACTCAGAGCGAGCAGTGGCCCTGCCTCCCGCCTGCAGTGACTCAGCAGCAGCGCCAGCGCCCTGGCCTGGCTGCGCTTGAACTGAATGTTCCGGGTCTGAGCCTCGGCCCAGCTCGGCCGGGCAGAGTGAAGTGCTTTTTCTCTCGCTGCGTTTTACCCCAGGAAGATGAAGGATCTGAAGACATTAGCCACAAGTAGCACAGTGGTGTGGCAGGAGCAGGGAAAGGATTGACACGCCCTGGTCTTGGTCAGATAAGCGATCTCAGATAAATCCCTCGCCCTCCTAGGGTCTCAACCCCCTTTCATAACACGGTTGGTCCAGCAGGCTGTGGGGACAGTGGGGGATGGTATACGGAAGGTGAGGAGTCAGGGCCTGACCGGCTGCATGTGGGCAGTCCATGGAAGGGCTCACAGCTTCCGCTGAGAACTAGGAAGGGAGTCACAGGGAGGCATTTGGCTTTTCTACACAGTAGACAGTTCTGGTCAGACATGGGTCTTTCCGACTCCCAGGTAGACCAGAAGTTTTTGTTTTCAGAAGCAAGGTCTCTTATCCCCTTGGGTCCCTTTAACTGACTCTCCTTCAGCCAGTGTTTAGGCGTCCTCGGCACTGTTCCCGGATGGTTCCTGTGCTCCTCGTGAGGGCAGGACCGAGCTGGGCGGTGACTTGAGGATGCGGCAGGGAGTGGCATGAAGGTTGTTGGGTCTCCTGGAGCCACAGCCCCGTCAGCCTGTAGACTCATCCCTGCCCCCCTGCCCATCTCTGCAGGCCCAGGGCCAGTGCCTGTAGGAAGTAGGAGCCCAGTCAGTGTTGGGGGAAAACTGAGCCACATTAACCCAGGGCCAGCCATCTAAACAGCATTCTGGACCCAGCTCTCGGGCAGAAATGTCACTGTGGCAGAGGAGGAGGGCCTTTCTAATTGTCACTGCCCTCTTGTGGGAATGTGGTTGCTGGGGAGGACTTCTCTGAGCAGCTGCTTGGGAGACCACCCCCAAGGTTGCCACCATCGACCAGAGTGTAGGTTTTTCTTTTGGGAAATTGTATTCTGTACGAAATGCATGTCTAGTGAAGCCCTGCGCTCTGATACCAGCAGACACTTGCGTGGTTGGCTTCTAGCAGGTGGAAGAGCCGATTTATTGGCCAGTGTGCAACCTAGCATGAGACAAGTGCTGGAGAAATTCATGGAAACGTACCAGGCAGAGAGGTCCCTTCTCTAACTTCAGACAGTCTGCTTCCAGGCGTGGAAATTTCAGGTGCTTTTCCATGGGTGATTCCTGCTTTAGATGATTAAAGAAGGTACCCCTACTCTTTATTTTGTTCTGAAGAGCAGGTCGGTAGTTTTTCATTTCCTGGTGTGCATGAGTTCAGGAGCTGAGAGTCTGGTGAGTGCAGTTCTCAGCCTGGTTCTGCAGTAACTTCCCATGTGACCTTGGACCACATCTACACTGAATCCTTGAGGAGGACTCCAGGGCGTGGGGTACTGGGACTGAGGGGGACAGCTGCTGACTCTGAGCCCTGAGCACTCCCCCCATGGGGGGAAAAAGCAGCTGTAGGCACTGGAGCCCGGCCTAGAAATCGCTCCTCTGGTACGGGGCCGCGCTGAGGACTCTGGGAGGAGACCAGGTCTTCTGGTCTCAGGCATGTGTGCGAGGAACCACAGTCACTGCAAGTTGAGTACGGATTCTTGTGGTGAGTTTGCCCAGAGTGCAGCGCCTTCGGAGCAGCTGGCTGGGCCTGTTGAAGGGAGGGGGAGCTTAAGGCTTCAGCCTCTGAGGTTGCTTTCAGTTGTATTTGCTTCCAGGTTGCGAGACATTAGATACAGTTCTCAGCAGAGAAATTGGTCTCCTTGCTCACCGTGCTCGTCAGACTCAGATAAAGGGACTTCTAACTCGAACAGACTCATGCCAGCCTGGTGAGACCACCAAGGAACTGGGCTTTGTTCAGCAAAGCAGGGTCGATCAGTGACTATTTGTGGAATGAAGAGAGGCGATTGTGTAGGGCATGGCACAGCTCAGAATTTACAAAGACTTGCTTGTGTCTCATCTCATTTTTAAACCGTGCAAAAATCCCTGGTAGGTGTGGGGGTTTTTACAGCTGGGGAAACTGAGTCTTCAGTAGCAAGGAGTCCTGTCTGAGGGTGCACAGCTGGTGAGCAGCAGGGAGGGATTGGAGCCCAGGGTGACAACTTGAAGACCTGGGTTCATGCTGGTTTAGCCTGCTGTTGAACGCAGCTGTAAAGGGAAGCCGTGTTGAGTTTCATGCTCTAAAAGTTTTCCCTGGTAGAAACACAAAGGGACGGCTACCTCTTTAATCCTAGCATAAAATGCATATATTTTAATAACACATTACATAAAACTTGCAGTCACCTGTGACTGGATTGCTTACAGAGTTTGTGGTCAGTACAAACTCTTGTCTTACCAAGAGTGCTGTAAATAGACTTTGGTGGATGTAACCTTCACTTATTCAGAATATGCCCATTATATGTCCAAAACAGGGCTAGGATTGTGGGACAGACCCCTGATCACAATCCAGTGGGACCTGAAAGAATTTTGAGCTTGGCTGTGGGCATACAGAGGACTGTTTATACATCAGGTTGGCAATAATACTTTATTTTTAAAGATTTTATTCATTTTAGAGAGGAGAGAGAGAGAAAGGGGAAGCAGAAATCATCAACTTTCATATGTGTCTTTTGTGTGTGTGTGTGACAGAGAGAGAAGGACAGATAAAGATAGACACACAGGAAAGGAGAGATGAGATACATCAATTCTTTGTTGCAGCTCCTTAGTCTCCTTAGTGTTCACTGATTGCTTTCTCATATGTGCTTGATGGGGATGGGGTGCTACAGCAGAGCGAGTGACCCCTTGCTCAAGCTAGCGACTTTGGGCTCAAGTAAGCGACCATGGGGTCATGTCTATGATCCCAAGCTCAAGCCAGCGACCCCGCGCTCAAGCTAGTGAGCCCGTGCTCAAGCCAGATGAGTCTGCGCTCAAGCCGGTGACCTTGGGGTTTCAAATCTGGGTCCTCTACGTCCCAGTCCAACACTCTGTCTACTATACCACTGCCTGGTCAGGCTCCCATATATGTCTTGACCAGGCAAGACCAGGGTTTAGAACTGGTGACCTCAGTGTTCCAGGTTGACACTTTATCCACTGCGCCACTGCTGCAGGTCAGCAATAATGCTTACTGTATTTCCCCATGTATAAGATGCTCAAATGTACAAGATGCATCTTAATTTTGGGGCCTGAAATTGTAAAAAAAAATGTATTACATAAAGTCATTGAATTCAAGTTAGTTTTATTCATCATAAAATTCATTCCCGCAAAAAAGCGGGAAATGCGCCTGACCAGGCGGTGGCGCATTGGATAGGGCGTCAGACTGGGATGTGGAAGGACCCAGGTTCAAGACCCTGAGGTCGCCAGCTTGAGCGCAGGCTCATCTGGTTTGAGCAAAAAAAAGCTCACCAGCTTGGACCCAAGGTCACTGGCTCAAGCAAGGCGTTACTTGGTCTGCTGAAGGCCCGCGGTCAAGGCACATATGAGAAAGCAATCAATGAACAACTAAGGTGTCGCAACGAAAAACTGATGATTGATGCTTCTCATCTCTCTCCATTCCTGTCTATCCCTATCTATCTCTCTCTCTGACTCTCTCCCTGGAAAAAAAAAAAAAAAAAGGCGGGAAATGCAAGTAAAAAACACCTTACAACCACTGTATAAGATGCACCCAGTTTGGAGACCCCAAATTTTTCCAAAAAGGGTGCCTCTTATACATGGAGGAATGTGGTAATTCATTTCTGTGGCCTGTGATACCCATGGAAAGTTTTGGTAGGAGGTTGAAGCTCAGCTCTATTTGCTTGGTAGGAGGAAGCTTGCCTTTTTGTCTCCTGCCATACAGGGGCATCTTGGTCCTAGATATGGGGGGAGCTCCAGGATTCTTGTTTCCTCCATCCTTTTTTGTTTTAGAAGTTTAGAAATGTCATTAATGAATGTCAACACCTGACCCGTGTGAAGGCTCTTCTGGCCTGAAAACCCACTTATTAGAGTCTGTGTCCTATTTCAGACTCCAGGACTGCCTAGGGCAGCCCTCTGAGTTCCCTTGTGGCTGTCACTTCCGTTCCAGCCACACTGATGGGAGCGGTGGTGTGTAGTGTTTAGCCCACAGAGCGCTGTACTGTGGAACTGAGGTTAGAGGCTTACAGTGGGGCCATTTTCAGGATTCAGAGGTCACTCTTTGTACAGGGAACCAATTGTGGATGGATCAGGGCATACCCTGTGCCACAGCTGTCTCCAAAGCAGCTACAGTAGTTGATGTGTGACACCCCAGCACAGCGGTTGGCATACGCCTTGCAGGTGCCCAAGAACCGTCATTCCTGACCTGCTTCTAAGGCAGGTGTCCTGGGGTGGGGGGTCATCAGCTTCCTCCTCTTCGCTTGGTAAACATGAAAATTTAGAGGCACCTAGAATTCCAGCAATTTCTGATAGGGTTTAACTGAGTGCAGTATGCGTGGTCCTTTTTAGATTTCTGTGACATCAACTTTTCCTGGTCTTTTAGCTTTATGTAGGTGGCTTAGATCTGGAAGGGACCTTGGAAACCAGAGGCCACAGAGCCTGTCAGAGCTAGAAGGAACTCCATTTAGATCAGAGTTTCTCGGTGCAGTCTTGGCTGGCCGTCCCACACACCTATTGAATCAGACTTTTGTGGGGCTGGGAATAGCGTCTGCATTTTTTTTTTGGTATTTCCTGGGTGCTCCTGAAGCTCCCTAGAATCTGAGAACCACTGCTTTCCAGAACATTTGGCCTCCCCTTCATTTTACAGCTGAGGAAACTATAAAGTCCAGGGGGGGGGGGGTGAACCGCTTACACCTGTCTAGGCAGAACCAGGGTTAGGAAAAGGGCACTCTCCTTCCGTGTCTCCTGGCTGTGCCCTAGCACCCACGTTTTGATTAAAAACAAGTAATGAAGTTTAAGTGTGCTGTTAGACAAACAAGACTTGCATAAACCCAAGGGCTCACCCAAGCTCAGGTGACCCCGGGCTTCTCTAATAATAATATCTCGTACACAATAGGACAAATTTTGGCTCATTTGGGGTCATTTTTCCTGCTTTTATCCTTGCTGTCCCATGGAGTTATTTGCTGCTCTCTGAGACACACGTCAGAGGATTTTCTTGTGTGTGCAAACAGGGAAGAAGAATTAACCAACTCGTTTTATAAATTAATGCAGGGAGCCTGACTTGTGGCAGCACAGTGGATAAAGCGTGAATCTGATACACTGAGGCCGCCTGTTCGAATCCCAGGGCTTGCCGGTTCAAGACACATACAGGAAGCAATTCCCATGAGTTGATGCTTCCCACTTCTCTCCCCTCTTTCTCTCTCTCCCTCTCTCCCCCAGTTCTAAAAATCAGTAATAAATATACTAGTGATAAATGAGTGTGGGGAGATCAGCAGTGAGGTCGGGATGCGGGCTGTTTGCTATGTGGGTTTTGTTTGTATGTGCTCCTTGTCTTTGGCCAAAGATACGGCGAGTGAGCTGAGCTGCCCGGGGAAATAGTTCCTCTGATGCCATCATTACTCCTTAAGAAGCTATAGCAGGCCGTGGTGAGGCAAGACTTGGCCCTGTCTGCTCGGTCCCTGTGATCATGCCCAGTCCCTACCCATGATCACACAGAATAGCCCCAAGGAGGTGGAGTCCCCGCGGAAGTCAGACGGGGTCAGATTGTGAGACTTGATGAAAGGTTCGGTTGTAACCAATAGGCTTTCTCTAGACATGTGCTTGAACTTAAGAACAATTCTTATGGGTCTGAAGAGACAGGTTCTAGTCATAGTCAAGGAGGATCATAAACATTACATATTTTAAAACGTTTTTCATTAAAAAATGGTGTTTTTTTTTACTGGATTGTGATGAAAGTGCCATAGGAGATGGAAAAGACAGTTTAATGAACTCTCGGGCGGTGGTCTTTAGTTAGTAAAACCTGAGCACTTTCTGTTCCCTCAAAAGCTTCTTTCAGGCCTGACCTGTGGTGGCACAGTGGATAAAGCGTCGACCTGGAAATGCTGAGGTCGCTGGTTCGAAACCCTGGGCTTGCCTGGTCAAGGCACATATGGGAGTTGATGCTTCCAGCTCCTCCCCCCTTCTCTCTCTCTGTCTCTCTCTTCTCCCTCTCTCTCCTCTCTAAAAATAAATAAAAAAATTAAAAAAAAAAAAAAGCTTCTTTCAAGACCCTCCTCAGTTCCTGCCATTTCATCGGGAATCAGAATTGGGTAACTTTGTCCTTCAGGTTTTTTGTTTGTTTCTTTTTTGAGGGAGAGGTAGAGAGAGAGACATGCTGGAGTAGAACATTAGAAGGTGGCGTCCTCATTCCTGGTACAGACTTCAGATTCATTTGTGTTTTAAATTCTTCATCCATGTAGAAAGAAGTGTTCAGTTGTCTGTTCTGTAAAACTGAAGATGTATCTAAAGCAGTATTTTTCTAAACAAAATCCCACTGGCGTGGTAGGGGAGTCACTGCCTTTCAGACCTGCGGCTCCTGAAGAGATGTGTGGTGTTTTATTACCTGGTAGAGGGGCACTCACTCACCTGGCTCAGGAGAGCAGGCCTCCGGATTGGAGGCAAAGCAGCCCCCAGGCCACCGTGACCATGCCTGCCTTCCGTCTGCGCCAGCCGACAGCGCCGTTTCTCAGTGGACCCCAGGCTCAGAACTCGAGTCTTGGCCCCTTCCTCCCTCTTCCTCCTGGGTCACCCTTCCTTTCCTGCACTTGTCCCCAGCTTTGTCCTCATTCCTTGCTCTGATCCTTGACTTCTCTTGTTTCCTAACATGGCCTGGTGAGGTGTCTTGTCAGCAACTCACAGGACAGTGGACCTCTGGGGCTCTGGCCTCACCTTTTTCTGTTCAGCACTCACCTTCAGGGGCCACCCCCTTCCCACTGCCCCTCTGACATCCACTCCACTGCCCACAGTGACCCCAGTGTGGCCCCAAGAAGCAGCATCTGCTGTCACAGGCCCTGGGGCAGGCAGAAATAGCCTCCCTCCGTCCCTTTTTCCTTTTCTGTCCTTCCTCTCTGTCGCTGAATACGAAGTATCAGGTCTACCAGAAAGTTCTGTTCGTTTCTATCACAACAAGTTTCGATACGTAAGCACGTTTATTTGGCACATGTGTGCCTCTCTATTTTTATCACTTAATGTATACATACTGACGTAGCAAATTAACTAAAAGTTGATTCACATTAGTCTTATGTGTGAAGTGATAGTGTACCCATGGCTACTGATAAAGTTCATTTATGCCACTGTAATTTTTATGAATTTCAACAAGGAAGAAATGCTACAGAAGCATGTAGAAATTTATTGAAAGTGTTTGGTGAAGGTACAGTTTCTGATAGGACATGCAGAAGATGGTTCGAAAAATTCGAAACAGGTGATTTCGACTTTTCTGATAAGCCACGTTCTGGGCAACCATCTTTGATCAATGACGATGTTGTTAAGACCATGTTGGAGCAAGATCCTTTTCTGACAACATTGGAGATTGCAGAAAGGCTTAATTCAGCTCAGCAAACCATTTCGGACCATATTCAGAAGATAAGATTGGTGTGGAAATATTCAAGATGGGTGCCACATAAATTAAGTCAGAAGAATTTGGATGATCGAGTCATCATATGCACGTCTTTGCTTGCTCGGAACAAAATTGAGCCCTTCTTGAACCGGATGATAACTGGGGATGAAAAGTAGATTACCTACGAAAACATCGTAAGGAAAAGGGCATATTATGAACCCGGAAAACCTAGCCCTTCCACCTCTAAACCAAATTTGACTCTGAATAAGAGAATATTGTGTATATGGTGGGACATTCGAGGACCAATACATTATGAGCTTTTAAAACCGAACGAAAGGCCTGACCTGTGGTGGCACAGTGGATAAAGCTTCGACCTAGAAATGCTGAGGTCTCCGGTTCGAAACCCTGAGCTTGCCTGGTCAGGGCACATATGGGAGTTGATGCTTCCAGCTCCTCCTCCCTTCTCTCTCTCTGTCTCTCCCTCTCATCTCTAAAATGAATTAAAAAAAAAAATTTTTAAAACCGAACGAAAAGCTCAATTTGGAGAAGTATTGTCAGCAACTGGATAATTTAAAAGACAACAGTCCAAGAAAAGAGGAATAGGAAGAACATCATACTGCATCATGATAATGCCAGGCCACATGCTGCTTTGGGGACTTGTCAAAAAATTGCAGAACTAGGCTGGGAAATTCTGTCACATCCACCATATTCCCCGGACTTAGCATCCTCCAACTATCACTTGTTTTTGTCCTTACAAAATTTTTTGAAGGGCAAAAAGTTCAAAATTCAAAAATGATGAAGGTATCAAACAAGCACTAGTTCAATTTTTCGCATCAAAAGATAAAACATTTTTCAAAAATGGGATATACAAATTGCCCTCATGCTGGCAAGAAATCATTAATAATAATGGCAATTATATTATTTAATAAAGTTTATTGATGGTAAGAAAAATTTGTATTTTGTTTTATTCTAAAAACGGACAGAACTTTCTGGTAGACCGTATATATTCAGTGAGATGCATACAGTGCACAGCTCTTGGCAGGCCAGCGCCAGCGCCTTCTGTCCCCAAGGCTGCCCCCAGGGAGCCCAGGCTCAGCCAGGCCTGTCTGAGGTTTCCAGGCTGGCAGGGTTTGAGTTGGAGGACAGCTGAGCCCTGGCTGTGCGGGGATGGTAGGGTTGGCGGCCCTCCCCTGTGCAAACCGGGCGGTGTGGGGGGAATGTGGCAGGGAACGGGCAGTGTGGGGTTCCAGAGAAGTTCACAGTTTGATAGATTCGTGCAGCGGCGTACCCTCATTTGTCACTGCCCAGAAAGAGAGTGCATTTCCTGATCTCAAAAGGTTCTTTCAGGACCCTCCCGAGTCCCTACCATTTCTTCCAGAATCGGGTCACTTTGTCCTTCAGGTTTTTTGTTTTGTTTGTTTTTTGAGAGAGAGAGACAGGAACATCAGGCTGCTTCTGTAGGTGCCTGACCAGGGAGTTGAACTGGCAACTTCTGTGCTCTAAGACGATGCTTCAGCCAACCGAACTATCCAGCCAGGGCTTAATTGTTTTATTTATTGATTGATTTTTAGAGAGACAGAAAGAGGAAGGGAGAAAGAGGAAAGGGGGAAGGGAAGCATTCATTTGTTGCTCCACTCAGGCATGCATTCATTGGTTGCTTCCCTTATGTGCCCTGACCAGGGAGCGAACTGCAACCTTGTGATTTCTGGACAACACTATTAACCACTGAGCTAACTGGTCAGAGCTGTCCTTCAGTTTTGATTCCTTTGACACTTTGGGGTCTCACATGTGTTTCAGCTCTTGACTGCTCTCATAAAGACTCCAGCAGTCCTGTGACATGGGTGTGGTGATCTCCCTTTTCTGGAAAAGGAGTAAGGGTCATAGAGGTTAAGAGAACTGTCCCAGCCTGACCAGGCAGTGGCACAGTGGATAGAGCATCGGACTGGGATGTGGAGGACCCAAGTTCAAGACCCCGAGGCCACCAGCTTGAGCGTGGCTCATCTGGTTTGAGCAAGGCTTACCAACTTGAGCCCAAAGTCGCTGGCTCGAGTAAGGGGTTACTCGGTCTGCTGTAGCCCCCCAGTCAAGGCACATATGAGAAATCAATCAGTGAACAACTAAGGAACCGCAACGAAGAATTGATGTTTCTCATCTCTTTCTCTTCCTGTCTGTCTGTCCCTATCTGTCCCTCTTTGACTCTCTCTGTCTCTGCCACCAAAAAAAAAAAAAAAAGAAAAAGAAAAAAAAGAGAGCTGTCCCAGAACTGGTAATAATGGAGGTAAGAGTGGACTTGTAACCTGTCTGCAGGAGTCCCAGCCCAGCCGGAAAAGCCCCTGCGTTTCCCCATCCACAGGGGCCCCATGCCTTCCAGGTAGCGCTCTTCCCATCTGGTTCAGGCAGCCTTAAACTGCCCTGTGTACGCCCCTCGCTGATGGCGCTGGTGGTTGCTGGTTTGGTCACCCCATCGTGCTGAGCCCCTCGCTGGCAGGATGTTCACCAGGAGGTAGTCAGGGGATGAGGGCTGGCTAACTGCTTAGCTCTGTGGACTGTGTAGATGGCGCAAGGCTCCTGTGGTGGCCGGGAGGGTGCAGAGCCCCTGGCAGCCAGCAGAGAGGTCCCAGGACTTGTCCAGGTCCTGGTTTGAGCCCTGGGGGGGGGGTGCCCAGTGGTGTGCCCAGTGAGTGGAAGAAGTGCCCAGGTGGCATGGTAGGAGTCAGCACCAAGTAGCACAGGGCTTCTTGGTGTTTCTTGTCACCTCTTTTTGGTGCCTGTCTCACGTCAGGAATTCGGTTTTGAATATGAGGCCTGGACTCACTCCCTGATCTTGGGTGACCTGAGAGTTGAGCAGGCTAAAATAATGCTGCTACCCTGAGCACGTGGACATTCTAATCTGAGAGCGCCTGTGTGTTGGTGTCCCCAAGGACACGGTGACACCCTTGCTTCTGCTGTGTGCTGGAGACCTCTGGGCAGGGGCTCAGCAGGAGGGAAGCAGTTGATGGGTTTGAAAGACTGAATTCCTGGGTCAGCCACCTGGTGCACACAGATACAGAAACATGGCAGATTTACACGGTCCATCACTCAAAATGCAGATCAGCCCTTGGTTTCCGATCCTGGTGACCGAGCTGGTCGCAGTGGGGATTATGTACCCTGCAAGCTCCTAGAGGCTCAGTCTTTGACATTTGTTTGCAGTTCAGAGACGCCTCCCTAAGCAGGGATCACTCTCCTTAATAGCTGATCCACTCAGATGGAGCCCCCCTTCCCCCCATGTAAAAGGACCAGCCAGTGCTCAGGAGATGTCAGGACCAAGGGTCCGGGGGCTCCTTGGCTTCAGCTGCCCAGCCTCTGCTTGCTGAGAAATGACATTGCCTGGTGGGTGACTGGCCAGCCTCGTCGTCTGAAACAAGATCTCTCTCTGTGGTACATCTGGAACTTGGCCTTCTCAAGGGTCCCAAAATAGGCCACTGAAGGGAGAGCTTCATGGGAGGACATGGAGGGACCGGCCACGCCTCTCCAGGCAGGCTCTGTTGGCATCAGAAATCCAGCACATTTAATCCCTGGCTTTTGTTCTCGTCCTGCGCTGCTCCTGCATTCCTTGGGTGTCTTCCTTCCTTGCAGCTCGTTTTGCAGATATTCCAGAGGAGGAGCCTCCTCTTTTTGTGCAGAGATTTCCAAGCTGTGGCCTGTGTTTGGGGCCAGCACAGCTCTGGATTGCTAGGAAGCAGAGAAGCTGGCTCTGACTGGGCGAGTTGAAGTTGAATCCCCCTCGCACCTGCTGATCCGGGTCCCTGAAGATTTGGGAGACGGTCAGTGGCTCACCTGTACACGGTGCTGCCTGGGAAAGAACCGTCTTACCAGTGTGGGCAATGGAGACCTCTCTGTGCTCAGCAGATACCTTGGCTCATCTGATTTCCTTTGATGCCTCTAATACTTAAACTGCTGGCCAGATAGCAGCCTCTGTAGGAAGGGGGTCTGGCAGAAATGGGGGCAGCTGTGCTCCTTGCTCAGCCGAGCTGGCTGGGTGGGGGGGCAGGGTCACTCTGGAGGGTGGGAGCGCACAGCGCCTTGCTTTTTCCGCTTCACAGGTGTTTCCTTCCCAGCTCTGACCCGTCTGTTTCTCTCTGTATTTCAGGAAGCTTCATCCTCTGCAAATGGCCCCTCCCGGGAGGGCTCCCGGCTGCTGCCCGCTCGGGAAGGCCACGCGGTGTACCCGCAGCTCCGACCAGGCTACATTCCCATTCCTGTCCTCCACGAAGGCCCGGAGAGCCGGCAGCCGCAGCCTTTCCCTGCCTTTCCTCAGCCCGGGGCGCAGCGATTCCGCACCGAGGCCGCCGCCGCGGCTCCTCAGAGGTCCCAGTCACCTCTGCAGGGTGTGGCAGAAACCACCCAGCCAGATAAACAATGTGGACAGGCGGTAGCAGCGGTGGCAGCCCAGCCCCCAGCCTCCCACAGACCTGAGGTAAGGACAGGCTTGGCTCTCAAGCCTGTGGGTGCGACCGGGAGCTGTTGTGCTTCTCAGTCTGGTCCCAGGTTCTGCCAGCACCCGGCCTGGCCCCTGAGAGAATGCAGGGCATCTGGGCCTGGCCTGAGCATCAGAGATCACCCAGCAAAGGCAGCAGGGAGACAGCTTCTGGGCAACAGGGTTTTAAGCCTGAAGCCAATAATACTTCAGTGCATGTATGTCTAGAGAATAATTCTTTTTTTTTTTTTTTTAAATAATTAACACAGTTGTATTTTATTTCCTTCTGACATATTGCACTACATTCTTTTTTTTTTAATTTTTTTAAAATTTATTTTAGAAAGGAGAGAGAGAGGGAGAGAGGTAGAGAGAGGAGGGAGGGAGGAGCAGGAAGCATCAACTCCCATATGTGCCTTAACCAGGCAAGCCTAGGGTTTCAAACCGGCGACCTCAGCATTTCCAGGTCAACGCTTTATCCACTGCGTCACCACAGGTCAGGCTAGAGAATAATTCTTAATCGGATTCTCAGCCGAGATCTGAGACCCAGTGGACCCCAGTAGGGTTCTTGAGCAGGAGGCCCTCTTGGTTTTCCTGCCTCAGGCTGCACAGAGGACACAGTTCCCAGTGCCCCGCTGAGTCCTCTGGGGATCAGCAGGGACAGGGTGACGCGTGATAGCAAATGCAGTGTACTGAGCACGTCTTGTTTGTGGCACTGGGCTAAGGCACAGACGCGCTTGCTTTACACCTTCCGGCCAGCCCGGGGAGGGGGGTACCTTTCCCAGGTTGCGGATGAAGCTCGGGAAGCTCTTCAGCTGGTGAGAACTTGAACCGAGGCCCCTGGGCTGCAGAGCACCCCGCCCGAACACTACAGTCTGAAAGCTTACAGATGGGGGGCCTGTACACCTGCCGTCCTGAGCAGGCACATAGCAGAGGCGGGCAGAGTGCCAGGCAGAGGGTCTGCTGTGGGGCCACGCCTCTACCTTCTGTGTCTTGCAGCGATCCCAGTCTCCGGCCACGTCAGACTGCTCGTCCTCTTCCTCCTCGGCCAGCTTGCCCTCCTCCAGCAGGAGCGGCCTGGGCAGCCACCAGCTGCCCCGGGGCTACATCCCCATTCCTGTGATCCACGAGCAGAATGTCTCCCGGCCAGCCGCTCAGCCCTTCCACCAAGCCCAGAAGACCCACTACCCAGCCCAGCAGGGCGAATACCAGACCCACCAGCCCGTGTACCACAAGATCCAGGGGGACGACTGGGAGCCCTGGCGGGCGGCATCCCCGTTCCGGTCGCCTGCCCGGAGTGCGTCCAGCCGGGAGGTCTCTCCAGCCAGAAGCAGCACGCCGGTGCAGTCCCCGTCACCCCGGCGCGTGCAGACCGTGGTCGACAGGCCTCAGGTACGAGAGTCAGTGTCGCCAGACCAGCCACCGCAGCTTCCCTTTGGGGGCGAGGAGCTCTGTGGGAGTGCCCCGGGTCCCCCGACAACCCTCCCTAGATGACACACGTGTAACAGGGAGCACGAGGCCCTGGAAACGGCTGGTTATCCACAGAAATGCAGGAGCAGGCCTGGCTGTAAACCCTCAGTACTTTCTACAGCGTCTGCTTGTGTTCAGGGCAGCTGCCGGGGGCAGGTCCCACCACGATGGGAGCAGCTGGGCAGGAGGCGGCGTCACTCACACACCCGGGGCCCAAGTCTCTCAGCGCCCCACACCCCGGCAAATTCTTATTTCCCAGCTGACGAAATTGGGGTATATGAGATTCTTAAGGGATTTTAGATACTCACTTAAATGTAGATGAGCCAAGATATTTTGGTTTTAAGCACAGCTTGTTTAAAAAAACATGGCTCTAACTTAGTCACATTAAAGAGTGCCTTAGCCTATGCAGCCAGAGGTCAGTGCAGAGATGCCCGGCTGAGTAGTTAGCTCTGGCACAGATGTGCCCAGCAAAATTCCTACAGGGTTAACTAGTTCATACATCTTGCTTTTTCTCAAAACATCTATCAGTTTGGGTAGAAACCACTAGGCTGTCATAGGTTAAAAAAAAAAGCTTTGAACTTTTCCAAAACAGGAAATGGGAAAAACACAGTCTGAACAGAGAGACTGTCCCCATAGCGTGAGGAAGGGAACAAGTGACAATTACTCCTCCAGAGCTGTGTTACCTGGAAGTCTGAGTCATCAGGACTGTTCTTTGAGTGAGCTAAACTAGCTCAGCAGTCAGCATGAGTTTTTAGTATTTGTCGTTTCTGAAAATTACATTGGTTTTCTTTTTATTGCCCCAAGAATGCCATCTACAGAAAAACCCAGCGAGAGGTAACAGACTAATAGACCAAGGGGATGAATGGAAGTGTGACAAGTGGTTTGGTCACACACACGATTAACACATTTCTACTTTGTAACAGCCATTACTGACTTTGAAGATCTCTATACTGTTAAACTTTAAGAAAGAAAATGCCATTTCTCAGTGTTCTTTCTAATCAGTATTGTAGTAGCTACAGATAGCATCCTGTGACCCTCAGCCAGTTATTAAAACACCTCTGTGTCCTTGCCTCTCTTCAGCAGCCCATGGCCCATCGAGAACCTTCACTTGCTCCCCAGCCTGAACAGAAACCAGAAAGCAAACCAGGCCCAGCTGGACCAGATGTCCTTCCTGGACACGTCCCAATCCAGGTGATCCGAAAGGAGGTGGATCCTCAGCCTGTTTCCCGGAAGCCCCCACCTCCCTCGGAGAAGGCGGAGGGAAAGGTGCCCTCTGCTCCCGGTCCCAGCCCCGCCTCTTCTGCTGTCCCCTCGCCCCCCAAGAATGTGGCTGCCGAAGAGAGGGCAGCCCCCAGCCCTGCCCCGGCAGAAGCCAGTCCCCCAAAGCCAGGAGAAGCTGAGACACCCCCCAAACACCCCGGCGTGCTGAAGGTAGAAGCCATCCTGGAGAAGGTGCAAGGGCTGGAGCAGGCTGTGGACAGCTTTGAAGGTAAGAAGACAGACAAGAAGTACCTGATGATAGAAGAGTATTTGACCAAAGAGCTGCTGGCCCTGGATTCGGTGGACCCCGAAGGACGAGCAGATGTCCGTCAGGCCCGGAGAGACGGCGTCAGGAAGGTTCAGACCATCCTGGAGAAACTTGAGCAGAAAGCAATAGATGTCCCAGGTCAAGTCCAGGTCTATGAACTGCAGCCCAGCGCCTTTGAAAGCGATCAGCCCCTGCAGGAAATCATGGGAGCCATGGCAGCAGACGAGAGCAAGAAAAGTGCTGGAAATGGAGAGAATCCCAAGACTGAGACCCAGCAGCCAGAAGCCCACGCAGCGGCCGCTTCCCACCCCGGCAGCACGACAGACCCGGCTGGTGACCCAGCAGCACCGCAGTCTCAGTGAAAAGCAGACTCGGGACGGAACTGACTGCGCGCGTTCGGGAATTCTAAGTTGCATGCATTTCAGGGACTTGAAATCAGTTGGTTTTTACTATTCATAGCCGCTTGATACGCAGTAACCTGGGTGGAGGCAAAGCAGTAAAAGGGCTAAAAGGAAAATTATGCTTTTCTTCAGTATTCTTATTCTTACACTGTACAAATAAAGAAGTTGTTTGTTTCACAAGTTGAACAACGTCACTTGTTTCGGGGCCCTCTCTGCATGGGCACCACGTGTTAGCCACGGTGTGAGCTGTCTCCCTGTAGCTCTGGACTGGAGGAGTGTTTTCAGGGGGGAAATAGGGAATCGATTTCCCATCACAGAAATATGAAGCCCATTTTGTCAGAAATGTTGCCATTTTAATGGGACGATTTTCTTCATCTCCTAGCTGAAATACTTAACTTTAGATAGAATAAAATGTGTAAGGAGCCGTAGGAATATCTGTATGTTGAATGACTTTAATGCTACATTTTAAGAAAGGAAAATAAAGTAGTAATATGACTCTGTTTCTTGTGGTTTGTAAAAATTGGAAGAGAGTGGCAGCATCCAGATGGTCTCTCACTGGCTTCAGGGAAAATAAATGGAGATGCATTTCCAAGCCTGCTCTGGGATTCCTACCACTTCTGCTGGCCCCACTCATGAGAAAATGAGTCGTCAGTTTTCAGTCTCGGGTTACAGTGCATGCTGGGCAGACCTGGGGCTGTGAACGCAGGTAAGGGCTATGTGCGGGCCACATCTCTGCAGACTGCACCAGCCAAGGTGCCACTTGGGCAGCGTCTTTGCCCACCTGGCCCCAGGCGATCTGCAGGACTCACCAGGTTGCTGAGATGGTTCAGACGTGCACAGGGAAACCAGCTGCCAGTATTGCCCGAAGCTGGTCACGGTGGTGTTTCAAGTCCAGGTCAGGAGGGCTTGGGAACGTGCTCTTTGAGCGTCTTGGGGTCATCTTTATCTGACACTTCTCTGAGTCACCAAACCAGTCTGGAGCTCTCTTCCCAGATTGGATTCCTAGAAGCCACTGGCTGTAAGAGGACCCTTCTTTCTGTGCCAGTGGCTCAGAGGTTGGGAAGGACCATGGCCCCAGAATGTGCTAGATTTCTTTCTTAACTGCTTTCTAAGTAAACCTGGAAATGGAAAGAGGGAGGTGGGCCTGAGATCTCGGAAGACTCCCGGGCGCACGCTGACTTCAGAGACCTGAGCCAAGTTCCTCATGCCTGTATTGAGTTTAATATCAGTGCCTGACTGACGAAGCCGCTCAGAAGTGCATGCTGGCGGACTCGCTACTCTTAGCTTGTTGAGAAAGGTTGAAGCTATTCCCGTGGGAGTCTGCCAGCATCCTTCCTGGGTGAACTTATTTGGGGAGTACAAGCTGACTGCTACAGACACGCCACGGATTCCAGAAACTCAACCATGTAGATAGGGGGGAGAGCCCGCTGGGCTATCTACAATGAATCAGAGATGAAAAATGTGACCATTTCTTGCTGTGACTTGGGCATCTATTCTCAATGGGCCTCAGCGTTAAGACTTCTTGAGTGGTTACTGAATTAGGTTGGTGTTATTTTTATCACTAAACATCAGCAGTAGGTAACCCTTTAGTGTAGTTAGAATAGTTTCAATCATCCAAATTAGAAGGTACGTGGCTATCAGGACAGGAGTTAGTCTGGCCTGTGATGGCGGTCCCTGCGCCCTGCATGTGGGCAACAGGCTGGTTGTAGACGGGTCCCTGGCCACAAGGCTCTTACAGCTGTCTTTGCCCCTGTAGGAGACTGATCCCTGCTGAGGATCTGCCTAGCGTCAGGGGGGTTTTAGTTTTATTTAACGCCCTTTACGAAAACATAGTTTATAACAGGCTTGAATCAGAACTGGGTTCAAGTCACAGTTTCATGTAATAGCTCTAGGACAATGGAAAAGTTACATGGCTTTATCCTTCCTGGTTTCTTCAAGTGTTAAAAAAGAAAGTGAGGCCCTGGCCGGTTGGCTCAGTGGTAGAGCATCGGCCTGGCGTGCAGGAGTCCTGGGTTCGATTCCTGGCCAGGGCACACAGGAGAAGCGCCCATCTGCTTCTCCACCCCTCCCCCTCTCCTTCCTGTCTGTCTCTCTCTTCCCCTCCTGCAGCCAAGGCTCCATTGGAGCAAAGTTTGCCCGGGCGCTGAGGATGGCTCTGTGGCCTCTGCCTCAGGTGCTAGAATGGCTCTGGTTGCAACAGAGCGACACCCCAGATGGGCAGAGCATCGCCCCCTGGTGGGAATGCTGGGTGGATCCCAGTCGGGTGCATGCGGGAGTCTGTCTGATTGAATTCAGACAAGTGAAGCTGGGACAGCACATGACGAATGTTCGCTCTTAACATCTTTGTGCATTGGGCGAGGAAACAGGAAGTGATGTGCTCATGCCCACGGCCAGGAGCAGAGGCAGGATTTGAATCCAGGCCCAGGAGACATCCAAGGCCATTTTAGTTTCACCATCTTAAGCACCAACTGGGCTGTGGTGGTCAAGAGGGAAAGGGCTAAGAACTTCTCCCAGGTCAGGACATTTATTTTATATAATGTGTCTAAAACCTATGAGATTATTCCTGTCTTCCCAGAGCAAGCGGTTTGGAACTCGTAAGGAATGGCATCTATTCTGAACGTCACTTGCGGCCTTAACACTAGCAGCTCAGATCCCTGGGTTTGGTTTCCAAGGCTTTCGGGAGCACCTCTCCTTCCTCAGTGTCCACAGCCCCCTCCAGCCCCTTCCCACCTTCGATGCCTGTGCTCATACTCTCTGTCCCCCTTTCCAGGTCTGGCCCACCTTTTTGTGAAACCTCCCCTACTTGGACAGTACCCTCCTCAGACTTGACTTTCCTCTACTCTCACCAGCCTTTGGTCTAGAGCCCACTTGTTTTACAGGTTTAACATCTTTAGTTATTTTCTAAGCAGCTCTAGAAGTTCCCTGAGGGCAGGTCTATTCTGACACCTGCTTCAGTATTATTGTCCAGACCTGGGCATATTATGGGACCCTGGATGGCCTGGGGCCCTTAAAGTCCTAAGATTTTGTGTGTGTGTGTGTGTGTGTGTGTGTGTGTGTGTGTGACAGAGACAGAGGGACAGACAGACAGGAAGGGAGAGAGATAAGAAGCACCAATTCTTCGTTGAAGCACCTTAGTTGTTCATTGATTGCTTTCTCATATGGGCCTTGACCGGGTGGCTACAGCAGATCGAGTGACCCCTTCCTCAAGCCAGTGACCCTGGGCTCAGGCTGGTGAGCCGTGCTCAAACCAGATGAGCCCTTGCTCAACCTGGCGACCTCAGGGTTTCGAACCTGGGTCCTCCACATCCCAGTCCAATGCTCTGTCCACTGAGCCACCACCTGGTCAGGCTCTCTTAAGATCTTAATGATTCCAAGGCTAAATTGACTTCTATCTGGAAACAAGTATCAATATTAGTTGGCAAGACTTTAGGACCAGCTCCCCCTCCAACTTTCTCTTGTCATCCCCAGATGTGTAAGTTTGGGCAAGTAGTTTCCTCTGTCGGGACCTTTTCTCCCCACATGAAAGGCAGGTGTTGACCCTGGCCCCTCCTGGTGCTGTGGATGATGCTGGTGAGTCCATCCTCCTTCCTGTGGCGGTCTCTGTGCTTTTTCCCGACTTCCAGCTCAGCCCTACAGCATGGCCTCCATTCTGGGCTGTGCATTCCTGCAACTCCCATGTGAGTGTAGCCACTTTGCCCACTGCTCTGTAATATTATACAAATGTAATCATATGCCAGGGGACAGGATCCAGGATTGTTATTTTGGGATGTGCAGGAGCCTGTGGGAAAGTGCTGGAACATGTCTGAGTCACTCAGGCAAATACCTTCCTTTCTGTGTTCCAGCATGTTTGGAACTTTGAGGCAGCACACACAAAGAGGAGCCTGAGCAGGTGTCACGCCCTTGGTGTTTCTGCGTGCCTTCCTGCGCCGCGCTGCCTGTTTCTGGGCTGTGCCACCATACCCTCTGAGCTCCACCACCATAGGAGCGAGGGGCAGGGCTGGATGAATCCCTTGGAGGCCCTAAGCGTGGAAAAAAAATATGGTTCCTCCCCTCCTATGTGAAATAACAATAGAAAGCCATAGAAGTGTAAGGATGACCTGAATTTGCCATGTTATATATTCTTGCTATTGAAAAACTATTAAATTCCTCCAGTTACAGTGTGTGCACTTGGGCGAGCCCCGGCTCTCCGGGTACTCAAGCTGCCTGCTGTCTGGCACCTCTCACCAGGCAGGAACCAGCGGAGGCCAGAAAGAGCCCTTCAGTCCCCGGAGACTGCCGAGCAAGGCGAGAAGGGGCTGGGACCAGAGGAGCAAGCGGGAGAAGCCAGCCGTGATGCTGTCTGCCATTCGCGCACAGTGGAAGCGAGTGGAAGGCGACCCCAGGTCATCTGCTCGGGTTCTCCCCAGACTTGAAGCCCAGAACAATGTGGGCAGAATTCCAGGTGCAACTGGAAGCCAGCCTGGAGGAGGTGAAGAAAGGATCAGAAAAAGTATTCCAGGTAGAAAGGGCGTTTTCTAGAATACTCCCTTTCCTGTCCTTATCTGCTCTAGCCAGAGCTTCGCCCCATGTCCTGGGTTGCCCACATAGGGTCTGTGCTTTCTCCACAGCTGTGTTGCTAAGGAAGAAGGCTTTCTGTTGTCCAAAGAGAAATCCCACCACTGGCCCCTCCCTTGTTCCTTTCCACTTCTCTCTCTCTATCTCCCTCTCTCACTCTCACAACGGGCTCCTTCTTTCTCCTTCGCCTACAAAAGTGTAGACTGTAAAGAACCCTTTCTTGCTTGCTCCTCAGTTTACCCTTTTTACTATCAAGTGTTTTGAAAGAGCCCACTAAAGTCATCCCCTGGCGTCCCATGCACCACACTGCCGCCTGTAACCATCCCCCCTCCTGTGGGCCAACACCTGCAGTTCTGGGCGAGCCTTCTCCTAGGCTCTGCCCATCACAATGACAGGCTCGCCCTCCTCCCCACCTACTCCACCCCTGTGTCTTCTGGCTCCCTTCCCCAACCCATGGCTCTTAACACTGAGGACTTTTAGTTTTATGTGTCAACGTGGCTAGGTGATAGCACCCAGGGATTTAATCAAACCCTAGTCTAGGTGTTGCTGTGGAGGTATTTGGTAGTAGATGTGGTTAACATCTACAATCAGTTGACTTTAAATAAAGGAGATGACCCTGGATAGTGTGGACGGGCCTCAAACAGGTTTCTTGGCAAAGAACACATTCTGTCTAAAGACTGCAGCGTCAGCTCCTGCCTGAGTTTCCAGCCCGCTGGCCTGACCTACAGATTTTCCAACTTGCTTGTCCCTCCAATTGAATGAGCCAATTCCTTGAAATATCTTACACTCTCTCTCTCTCTCTCTCTCTCTCTCTCTCTCTCTCTGTTTCTCTGGGAAACCCTGACTGATACATACTGTATACACTCTCACTGGGTCACCGGCTTCCCCTCCCCAGGCCCGGGCACCACTGGGTCTGCTGTTTGGGGTACTCTCTGATGAACATCAATCTTAGGGGTACCGTTGCCTACAAGGCACACAGGACCGTGAACATTCACCCGATAGTCTGTCTGCAGGACCCTAGAATTCCAATCCGTGGGCACAGTCTCTAATGCTCGAGAGGCCACCAGGTGGAGGTGAGGCGGAGCCAGCTGTCACATGGGGGTGAGGGGCTGCCAAGCTGCTGCTCAGCCCCAGCCAGGGCTTGTCGTGTGGGGTCACGGGTCCAGGATTACAAATGGCTCTCAGATTTTCAAGAAAAGCCAGAAATCTGTTCTTTGTGAATTAATTTTTAAATATTTTTAAATGTTTTTTAAAGAAACCAGCAGGCCCCACAAAACCCATCTGCAGGCCAGATTTGGCGCTGGGGCTGCCAGCTAGCAAGTCCCAAGTCCCTCTGTGCTGTGAAGACTTGTGTCTCCGGTTCCTTCTGATCTTCCCTCGGCCCCTGTGAGCTGAGAGAGCAAGGACTTTGGCCGGGCTTCTTCCACTGGACTGCACCCCCACTTGGGGCAGAAGAGATGAAGGGAGCAATGGCCGCAGAGAGACGGAATGGGCTCCCGCTCCCGCCTTGCCGCGCCCTTTCTTATTCTCTCGCCCCTCCTGGGCTTCCATCCTCCCTCGGAGACTGCCAGCAGCGCCCTGTCACACGTAGTTCAAGGTGCCCCTATTCTGGGGAGATCAGCGAGCTGCCTCCAAGCCCCTGGTGTCACCTCACAGTCAAGTCCCTTCTCTTACTGGCCTGCGCTGCTCACGGGCCGTTTGAGGGCAGTGGCCCTGAGCCAGCTCTGCTGTCGGGTGGGCCGAGTTCCAGTTCCGGCTTCCTCATTCGGTAAATGTGAACGCAGGCGGGCTCTTAACTTTCCTGAGCCTCAGGATCTCCCTCAGTTCAACAGTGATGATCAGAGTGGCTAATTCTACACCACGTGACACATTTAATCCTGAGGACAACTTGCCCAACTGAGAGCACTGTTTCTACCAGTTTTCCCTCACGCCAGCTGGTGACAGGAGGAAAGGACCAAGGAACAGGTCTGCGGTGTTGGTCCTGCTCTCCAACCTCAAGAGGACACATGACTCAGTTCTTCTCTCCCTGCTGTCACTCTCCATCTCTGCTGCCTCCTGCTCGTGTTGGGATGACAGCTTTACAGTGCATTCTAAGCATGGATTTTGCCGTAGGGAACACAGAGACACCCAGGAATATAGAAGTGGGGCTGAGAGTGCATACCGCCCCTTAATGCCCCTGGCAGTTGGTACCTAACTATGGCACTCGCCCATCAGCATCCCTCAACATGATGTATGTGGATGGGTAATGACTAAGAGGAACAGTCCAATTCCAAAACCAAGACACAAAAAGTCTGCCCCTTTACACGTTTCCAAATAAAATGTAGGCCAATTCAACCCTAGGGGTGGGTGTCGAGCTACACAGAACAGATGTGAGGGCCGGCTGTTGACCTGCAGCCTTAAAGGCATATGCAGCCAGACTCAGAGGACTGCACATCCATGTGTCCTTCTCCCGTCAGGTCAGGAAGGGTATGACGGAAGAGACCAAGTTCCAGCAGAAAGACCTGGGTCGGGAATCAGTCACATGGATATCCAGTGGACAAGGTCCAGGATCTATAAGGTGAATCTGTATGAGCTGTAAGTTCTTGGACATGCCTACTTCCAATGACTGCTGCCGTGTGGGAATAAGCAGTGGAGCGAACTCTCAAGGTAGAAGGCTGTCGGAGCTGACTCCTTGCATTCTGGAAGACAGGATGGAGTTCTGCTGGCTTACAGCTATGTGAGGCAGCGTTCTAGAAAGTCGCAGAGGGTCTGTAGAGAGGGTGACAACCGCCCTGGTCTAATCAGCTAGGGCCAGAGTGGCGAAGCGGAGTAATGTGATTCAAAACATGGCTACCAAATGCTCATCCCTTCAGCAGAGGAAGAGATGAGGTCTGAACATGATCCCCTGAAGGCAGAGACCTTGGGGATGATACCAGCCTCATCTGGGGCCATATGTGCAGAGGGCAACAGGTCAAAGAAAGAAAATGGCATTGCTTCTCTGGGGACTATACAGGAGACAAACTAGGAGACTTAGACCTCGTTTGATCTGCTTCAACCACTTATGGTTAGGGGTTCACATACAGTTGGGTCTCTAGCTTTTCCAGGTAGTGGCTTGGAGCACCTGCTTGCCCATATGGACAAGAGGTCCCATGTCTCCATTACAGGGCCTCACCCTTCCGCCCTGCATTGTCCAGGAGCCTCAGGGGTGCACTCACTCCGGTCAGCAGGACTCAATCCTCCGCAGGTGTTGGTGGGACAGGACGTGGGATTCGTTCACCACCAGTGTTTCAAGGTGTCCTCAGTGTTGCTGTTGACCAAGGGCCATCCTTTTTGGGTAGACACTTGCTCCTTTTGTAAGGACCTGGCCTGAATCCCTAAGGCCACAACCCGGGGCTGCCCGCCAAGCTCTCAGTTCAAAGCTCTTTTGGATCATGCTGATAATGTCCAGCAGTTGGGTCCAGAGCTTCCTCCTCAGCCACATCCTATGCAGAAACCAGCACGTGGTCCCCATGAGGACCCAGCCCAGGCCTGGGGCCCAGGAATAATGGGCGTGGAACTTTCCAGGTCATTGGACTGTAAACTCACATGCCTATTAGTACAAACAGATAAACAGTTTGCTTAGCATAAAGAATATGGCTGCTGAGAGGGCTAATGAGATGGTAAGCAAAATACATTCTGCTGACAAAGGAGCCTGCAAACCCGTGGCCTTCAGCGTCAAGTGGTAAAAGCACGAGGGGCCCTGAGAAGCCCTCCACTTGGCTGCACATTGACCTTTGACATTCCCTTCCAGGTGTGACATGGAGGAGGTGTTTATCACCAGAACAAGGCTCCTCTGAACACTTTCACCTGAAAAGAGGTCTTAGCCAACTTTAACAGCTGGATAGTCACCTGATTTTTACCTGTGGACAGTCACCTTGGACCTCTAGGTATGTCCACCTGTGCACCCTCACCAAGTTCCTTAGCCACTTCCCAACCCCCTCCTCACCCCACTCCCCACACTCCTCCACCCCTGACTGCCAGTTCAGATTTAGCACAGCTTATCCTCAGGACTTTGGTATTCTTTTCTGTCAAAAGATCCTTCATCTACCGCAAGTGGTTTTCCTGTCTTTGAATCTCAGGGTGGGGGGCCGAGGGCTGGTATCTGGAGATTTTGTGCCCAGGAATCCCCTCGACTCAGGTGAGTTTATACCCTTTCTCTCAGGCAGCCGCATTTGCCCATCAGGAAGGATTAAGGGAGGGGCAGCCTTCATCAACACTTTCAAAAAGCTTTATGCCACTTTCCACTCAGGGCAACGAGTGTCTACTTGCCCTCCGTTTTCAAAGCTAAAAGAATCCACTCAAAGAATAATGACAATCCTAAAATGACTCTCTGGGTCCACCCTCTGACATAGAAGCAGCTGGAAAAATGTAGAAATTTCTCTCAATAGGTGACCAGTTATGTTTTAAAAATTAGAGATATTAAAAAAAAATTAGAGATATTTTTTATGAATTTTGATTGGATAACAAAGTTCTTTTGGACAAAAGATCATTATCTAAAATATATTTTTAAAACCTCGGGAATAAATAAAAGGAAAAGATGTGGTCATTCTTCCATTTGGTTCATTATATGTAATTTACCCTAATGATCAAGATATCAGCAAATATTTTAAAAATACAATGACAGCCTGACCAGGCGATGGTGCAGTGGATAGAGCATTGGACTGACATGTGGAGGACCCAGGTTCGAGACCCCGAGGTCACCAGCTTGAGCACGGCTCATCTGGTTTGAGCAAGGCTCACCAGCTTGAGCCCAAGGTCGCTGGCAAGAGCAAGGGGTCACTCGGTCTGCTGTAGCCCCCCCGGTCAAGGCACATATGAGAAAGCAGTCAATGAAAAACTAAGGTGTCGCAATGAAGAATTGATGCTTCTCATCTCTCTCCCTTCCTGTCTGTCCCTCTCTCTAACTCTCTGTCTCTGTCACAAAGAAAATAAAAATAAAAATGCAATGACATTCCATAATTATTTCATGAACAGTTTTAACAATTAAGTTTCTTAGACTGACAAGAAAGAGAGAGAGGGTGAGGAGGAGGGGAAGGTGGGAGGTAGGGAGAGATGGAAGGAGGAAGGGAGGGAGGGAAGAAAGAAGGAAGGAAAGAAGTTTGTTCCTGAAATAACTGACTATTAATTAGTACAAAATGCCTGGCTGAAATGGTCGATTTTGCATAAATGTGGTTTTTTTCTGATACATCAGAAAATTAAATTCAGACTATTTCTTTAGAGCTACAGCTTCACCAAAGCGATTGGACGGTCTGAAATCTCCAGGGGGATCAGTCTGTGAGTACAGGTGAAGGCGGGCAGCCTCCGGCCCTGGTGGCCTCCGGGCTTGGAGCCCTGCGGTCCTGGCTCCTCACCCAGCACTGTCAGCAACTCGCTGTGTGTTTTAGCAAACCCCTCCCCCTGGTTTCAAGAAATTCTGCTTCTTTCCGATTGTTAATAAAGGACTCATTCCCACAAATTGTTAAAATCTGAGATGAGGGATTTCACCTTATTGACCAAAAGGGGGCGACTCCTGACTATGCCTTCTTTTTTTACCCCAGCTCCCAGAAATCCTTCCCTGCTTTCTCAGTAAGTCGCTCCATTTCAGAATGAATACCTCTGTCGTTATTTCTCCTTTTGTATGATACAAGGGATGCACTAGCGAAGACTACGGCCTTATTTGAATATCAACTCAAGGACGCAAACACAGGCGGCAGCACAGGTCTGAAGATTGGAACACAGCCGTGAACTTATTAACTTTTTTTTTTTTTTTTTGTATTTTTCTGAAGTTAGAAACTGGGAGGCAGTCAGACAGACTCCCACATGCGCCCAACTGGGATCCACCCGGCACGCCCACCAGGAGGCGATGCTCTGCCCATCCGAGGTGTCGCTCTGTTGCAACCAGAGCCATTCTAGCGCCTGAGGCAGAGACCACGGAGCCATCCTCAGCGCCCGGGCCAACTTTGCTCCAATGGAGCCTTGGTTGTGGGAGGGGAAGAGAGAGACAAAGAGGAAGGAGAGGGAGAGGGGTGGAGAAGCAGATGGGCGCTTCTCCTGTGTGCCCTGGCCGGGAATCAAACCCGGGACTCCTGCACGCCAGGCCAACGTTCTACCACTGAGCCAACTGGCCAGGGCCTCATTAATTTTTTTACTCCAATGAATAAAAGCCACACCTCCTGTTTTCTAAAACGGGAGATTTGTGAATCAGAAATAATCTAATTCACAATCTGATTAGAATTTCCTTCTTTTTTATTTATTAATTTTAATGGGGTGACATTGATAAATCAGGGTATAAAATTTCCTTCTAATAATGGGAATTAAAGGTATCTGTCTAGACCTGAACTTTCTGCCAGAAGCAAAAATAAACCTCAGCATCAGCCCCAAGCCTCAAGTTGTATTTATATTTTGTACATGATGTCTAGGACCTAATAAATAACAGGGCTAAAAATAGATAACAAAATTGCCAGAATTAAAAAGAGATAGACAAATCCATGTGAAAAATTGCCATAAGTGGAGCCATTTGAAGGTAGAGCCATAGCAATAATATTGTAATAACTGTGTGTGGTGGCAGATGGGTACTAGATTTATCGCGGTGATCACTTCGTAAGTTATATAAATGTCCAATTACTGGGCTGTACTCCCAGAACTAATATAATATTGTATGTCAACTAATTGAAAATAAATTAGTTTTAAAACTAAAGTAGAGCCAGAGCAGCCATTCCAGGGGAACTACTTACATATCTTGCTCTTTGGACCTTCAGAATGTTTGGACTGGGCAAAATAAACTTCTCACCGTGCCAAAGCAACATGTCTTACAAACAACTGTTTATAAAGCAAACAGGAAAGCAGACATCCTGACCACAAGGAGAGATGACAATGGACATTCTTTAGAATCAGTAACCGGCCACGTACATAGCTAAAGAGTAACTCAGCCTGTTCGCAGCTACAGAAAGTCCTTTCTTCTATCATGTAATTATTTTCCTTCTTTTTCTCACAAAAACCCCTTGCCCTCACTCTCTACTCGGGACACATATGGGTTTCTGCCTGAGTCTGTGCCTTTCCTTTTTTTTTTTTCCTGTATTTTTCTGAAACCGGAATCGGGGAGAGACAGTCAGACAGACTCCCGCATGTGCCCGACCGGGATCCACCCGGCACACCCAGCAGGGGGCGATGCTCTGCCCACCAGGGGGCGATGCTCTGTTGCGACCAGAGCCACTCTAGCGCCTGGGGCAGAGGCCGAGGAGCCATCCTCAGCGCCCGGGCCATCTTTGCTCCAGTTGAGCCTCGGCTGCGGGAGGGGAAGAGAGAGACAGAGAGGAAGGAGAGGGGGATGGGTGGAGAAGCAGATGGGCGCTTCTCCTGTGTGCCCTGGCCGGGAATTGAAACTGGGACTTCTGCACGCCAGGCCGACGCTCTACCACTGAGCCAACCGGCCAGGACGAGTCTGTGCCTTTCTATTGCAATTCTTTGATCTCAAATAAACACTTGTTGCCTTTCATTTTAGCTCTTTATTTTTAGGTTGACATCCACGTATTGAAAAGTTTTCAGACTAATTTCTTAGGAACTGATAGAATAGGCAAACTTAAAGAAAAAACAAAACCCAAGCTCCCCTTAAAAAACCAAGTTTTGGCCTGACCTGTGGTGGCGCAGTGGATCAAGCGTGGACCTGGAACACTAAGGTCGCCGGTTCAAAATCCTGAGTTTGCCTGGTCAAGGCACATATGGGAGTTGATGCTTCCTGCTCCTCCCTCCTTCTCTTTCTCTCTCTCTCTCTTCTATAAAATAAATAAACAAATAAAAATTAAAAAAACAACAACCAAGTTTTGGACAACAGGATTAAACTGCGAAGAGGGGAGAGTTTCTGGAGGGAAAGAGTAGGGCATCCGGTCTAGCTGCATGATTGAGGGGGCTGTGACAAAGGGGGATGTTGAGATGATGCAGGTGTTTGGGGGTCCAGATACCCGAAGGTCCGTAACCCACTGTGGGCTCTTGGTTTTGCACTGGAAAGAATTCAATTCAGCACAGAGTTTAAAAGGAAAGAGAGTTTATTAGTGAAGAGTGGGACAGAGAGAAGGCTACTCCACAGGCCGAGCAGCCCCTCCCTTGTGGAATTGACTTCTTTTATTAAGGCTCATTTAAACGAGGGGTAGGGCATTCAATAACGGGGAGCCCTGGCAGCCATGTTTCCTTATATGGGCTTTCTGCTTCCCGTCACGGTGACTCGATCATGGTGGCTGGGGAGTGCTGTCTAGAACGCCGATGTATTACAAGGACCCCTGCTGGGCTGTGTGGAGCTCCCTGAAGGCAAAGGATAGGTCCCATCCATCTCTATGTCCCAGGCCTACACTCTCTTGTGTGTACAACTTCTCTCACTCTCTGGATTTTCCTAATAGCACTAAGATATCTGTAAGTCACTCTCATCACTCTATACAGGGATTGCTCCATCTCTCTCCTCCCTTGAAAAATCAAACTTCTTGAAGGTGTTGTCTATACTCACCACCTTTACTTCCTCACTCTCTGTTTTGCTCAAGTTCCTCCAGAATAGAGACTCATCTGTCTGGTTTCTTGTAGGGACACACGGGAAACCATGTACAAATCCAGAGATAAGATGCGGAAGCACAGGTGCCTTGGCATGGAGGTTGCTGCTCGCAGGAACTTGGCACAGAGACTGCAAACTCATCAGAAACAGATGTTCCTCATCTCCCCTCCCCCCCTTACCTTTCCCTTTGCTCCCCCTCCTCTCCTCCCTCTTTGTTTCTCTCTGACCATCTCTTCTATTCTCCCCTCTCTCTACTTCTCATCTAGCACCATCCCATAATGAGCACTCCAACTCCAGGCAACCTCAGGATCTTTGGCTCAGCTCCCACTGTCAGCAGACAGATGCCCCAGAGAAATGGAACCTAATTAACCCAGTAATTTCTTCAACTGAGGAGGTAAGTCATAGGTCACGGGCTTCACATGACAGGATATGGCTATTTAGGGCCACAGGATCACAGACAGGGCAGCCTGCCTTAGAAGGGGCCATGCAAAGGAGAGCAGCCCATGAGAAGCCTCTTTGTTTTCCCTCAATTCACTCTTCAACCCAAGGCAGTTGGCTTACGTGCTCAGCACCCTGGGAGCTGCTCTCGGGAGATCGTAAACAATGTCTTCATTGTTGAATCCAATGGATAACATTCACTGCTTTCTCTGTATGAATGCTCAGTGGCTTTTGAAACCATTGACCCTCTTCCTGTTCCTCTGCTTATAACTCCATAAAATGTATACTCCTTAGTTCTTCTCCTGCTTGTCTGGCAGTCTCCTTCCAGTTGTCCTGGGGGCTCCTCTTTCTTCACCTCTCCTTTCAAAGTCGGCCTCCCTCTGGGTCCAGATTTTCTTTTCTTCTTTCCTTTCTTCCTTTCTAGTCCCTCTCCAGGCACTCCTTGTTCCACACGGCTGCAGTCACCTGCTCTACGCTAAATAGCTTCCAACTTTTCATATATCTGCCCAACCTCTTTTCAGACCCTTCATCAACTGGGCAGCTCCACCTGGGATCTCACAGGAGGAACCTCAAAGTCACTGGGTGAATTTGAACCATCTTCTCCTTTGAACTTGCTCTTCTTCTGATGTTCTCTGCAGCAGCAAATGGTGCCACCCACTTGCCCAGGCCAGAAACTGGGCTTCATACTCAGTGACTGTCTCTCTGTCACTCTCCACACCAACCAAACACCAAACATAAAAGAATTGACAATTCCTTTATATACCAAATACCCAGTGCTCCACATTCTAAGTATCCCTTTATTTTTTTCTCCCTCATGTCATCACCATCATTCTTGGGGTCAAACAACCCCCTAACTAGGCTCTTCACCTTCAGTTTTCTAACACCCTCCCCCAATCCAGGGTGTTCTTTTTTCTTCCTCCTCTTTGAAAGAAGTATAGTTTTAGTAATTTTATATACGCACAAAGACTCAAACCACTAAAAAAAATGGAGGAAGGACTGCTTTTTTTTTTTTTTTTTTTTTTTTTACAGGGACAGAGAGAGAGTCAGAGAGAGGGATAGATAGGGACAGACAGACAGGAATGGAGAGAGATGAGAAGCATCAATCATCAGTTTTTTGTTGCAACACCTTAGTTGTTCATTGATTGCTTTCTCATATGTGCCTTGACCAGGGGCCTTCAGCAGACCGAGTAACCCCTTGCTTGAGCCAGCAACCTTGAGTCCAAGCTGGTGAGCTTTGCTCAAACCAGATGAGCCCGCGCTCAAGCTGGCAACCTTGGGGTCTCAAACCTGGGTCCTTCCACATCCCAGTCCGATGCTTTATCCACTGCGCCACCGCCTGGTCAGGCTTTGATATAAATATAAACTTTTGTTGCTTTTAAACTTTTACATGCAAAATTTTGTTCATACATTAAGGAAGACAGAATATTATTTAGTTCTGGTGTTCCCATCCTTCCAACCCCAACAACTGTCAACCCAGGCCAGGCCTGCCACATCCCTATTCCAATCTATACTTCATCACAGAAGCAAATCTCAGGTATCCTATCATTTCATTCATAAAGATTTTAGTATGAATATCTTTTTTGTATTTTGTTTTTTAATTTTTCTCTTTCCTTTTTTTATTTTTTGGTATGAATGTCTAAAAGATAAGGATTTTTAAAATACCATATCGCACTTAAAATATTAAAAATAATTTCTTACTATCATTAAATATCTATTTTTCCAGATTTTCAATTTCCTCATAAATGTCATAAGTTTTTAAAAATCAAGATGTAAATAAATTCCATATATTGTGATTGGTTGCTACATCTTTAAATGTCTTTTAATAAATTGGTTCTTCTTCTTTTTTTTTTTTTTTTTGTATTTTTCTGAAGCTGGAAACGGGGAGGCCGTCAGACAGACTCCTGCATGTGCCCGACCGGGATCCACCCGGCATGCCCACCAGGGGGCGATGCTCTGCCCATCTGGGGCGTTGCTCTGTGGCAACCAGAGCCAATCTAGTGCCTGGGGCAGAGGCCAAGGAGCCATCCCCAGCGCCCGGGCCATCTTTTGCTCCAATGGAGCCTTGGCTGCGGGAGGGGAAGAGAGAGACAGAGAGGAAGGAGAGGGGGAGGGGTGGAGAAGCAGATGGGCGCCTCTCCTGTGTGCCCTGGCCGGAAATCAAACCCAGGACTTCCGCACGCCAGGCCGACGCTCTACCACTGAGCCAACTGGCCAGGGCCAGTTCTTCTTTTATCTCTTTCTTTTCCTTGCATTTATTTATTTAAAGAAAAAATGAAACACATCATCTGCCCTGTAGTTTCCCACAGTCTGGGTTTTGTGGATGGCTTTCCCATGGTGTCATTTAACTAGATCCTCAGTCTTCTGTATTTCTTAAATACTGGTCATTGGTCTTTGAAAATATGTTAGTCAAGCTGGGTCGCCGTGACAAAATACCATAGACTGTGTGGTTTGAACAATAGCAATGTATTTCTCACAGTTCTGGAGGCTGGGAAGTTCAAGAGCAGGGAGCCGGCATGGCCACCTTCTAAGAGGGCCCTTTTCCTGGCTTGCAGACAACTCCCTTCTTGCTGTGTCTTCACATGATAAAGAGAGAGAGCTCTGATCTCTTTCTTTTTATAAAGATACTAATTCCATCATGGGGCCCCACCGTCATGACCTCACCTAAACTTAGTTATCCCCACCTCCTCCTTTGGAGGCTTCACCCCCAAATAACATCACATTGGAGGTTAGGGGTTTAACATATCAACTTTGGGGGATATAGACGTTCAGTGCATGATATAGAATATCTTTTTATTTATTTTTTATTTTTTTTATTTTTTTTATTTTTCTGAAGCTGGAAACGGGGAGAGACAGTCAGACAGACTCCCGCATGCGCCCGACCGGGATCCACCCGGCACGCCCACCAGGGGGGCGATGCTCTGCCCCTCTGGGGTGTCGCTCTGTTGCGACCAGAGCCACTCTAGCGCCTGGGGCAGAGGCCAAGGAGCCATCCCCAGCGCCCGGGCCATCTTTGCTCCAATGGAGCCTTGGCTGCGGGAGGGGAAGAGAGAGACAGAGAGGAAGGAGAGGGGTGGAGAAGCAGATGGGCGCTTCTCCTGTGTGCCCTGGCCGGGAATTGAACCCGGGACTTCTGCACACCAGGCCGACGCTCTACCACTGAGCCAACCGGCCAGGGCTCTTTTCTTTTTTTTTAACTGGTAGGATCATTGCATCAGACTCTTAATATTCTGGATCTGAGGTTAGTTAGTTTTCCTTATCCATTTAAACTTTCTAGACAAGTAAATGTTTCTAAAGCTAATTAAAGATATCTCCTCCTCTACTTAAAATCCATCAGCAATGCCCTTATTTTCCTTAGGCTAAAGTTCAAAGGAGTAATCCAGCAATTACTCCCTGGCCACTGTGATTGGCCAGAGTGGGGAGCATGTGGCCCAGTCTGTGCCAATCAGAGCCCTCCACCAGCTTTTTCTGCCGGAGCTGTTGGGAATTTTTTGCTTTGGAGAGACCCTACCTGAGGCCCCTGGGAACTCCTCTGAAAGTTCTCTTTTTTTCATGGAAGGACTTTCACCAGCCAAGTGGTTCTTAAACCTGACTGCACAACTGGAGACATTTAAAAAGCAATACAGGCCCTGGCTGGTTGGCTCAGTGGTAGAGCGTTGGCCTGGCATGCAGGAATCCCAGGTTCAATTCCTGGCTGGGGCACACAGGAGAAGTGCCCATCTGCTTCTCCACCCTTCCCCCTCTTCTTCCTCTCTGTCTCTCTCTTCCCCTCCCGCAGCCAAGGCTCCATTGGAGCAAAGTTGGCCCGGGTGCTGCGGACGGCTCCATGGCCTCTGCCTCAGGCGCTAGAATGGCTCTGGTTGCAACAGAGAGATGCCCCAGATGGGCAGAGCATCGCCCCCTGGTGGGCACGCCAGGGTGGATCCCAGTCAGGCGCATGCAGGAGTCTGTCTGACTGCCTCCCCGTTTCCAACTTCAGAAAAATACACACACACACACACACACACACACACACACAAAAGCAACACATAAGCCCATGAAAGAAACCAGACACAAACCGCCACACACTGTACGGTCTTATTTATGAGACATGTTCAGGGCGGACAAATCCGAAGTAAATTGGTGGTTGCTAGGGGCTAAGAGGAAGGAGGAATGAGAGTGGCTGCTTGTGGGCTGGAGGTTCTTCCTGGGATGATGGAGATGCTCTGGAATTAGGTAGTTGTGATAGTTGCACAACTTTGTGAGTATACTAAAGCCACTAAATTGTACACTTTAAAGAGGGGCATTTTATGGTATGTGAAGTTTATCTCAATTTAAAAAATCCACCAGCCCAGATGTCCCCCACCCCTAGACCAATTAACTCAAAAACTCTGTGGCTGGGGCCCAGGCAGTGACAGTTTTGTAAAGCTCCCAGGTTATTCTAATGAGCAGCCAGTTTTGAGAATCCTTTCTTCCCCTTGCTTCTCGCCAAGAAGTGGAGAAACTGGGCAGAGAGATTTTGCATGCTCACCTACCGTGGGTCTCTGTCTCTCCCCCTTCCTATTTCTCTCCCCTCTCTAGACTGGCTCAGCAGGAAAGAGACCAAGCCCAGCAATGGCCTGTTATGGACTGTATTGTCTCCCCAAAATTCAGACGTTGATGTTCTTGTCCCTAATGTGACTGTAGTTGGGCATAGGGCCTTTCAAGAGGGCCTTTCAAGGGTCATTAGAGTGAGGCTCTGTTCTCATAAGAAGAGGAAGACACCAGGTATGAGCTCCCACAGAGCCAAGGCCACGTGAGGACACGAAGGGAAGGCAGCCATGGGCAAGTCAAGGAGAGAGACCATAGGAGAATCCAAACCTACTGACACCTTCAATTTAGATGTCCAGTCCCAGAACCAGGAGAAAATAAATTCTTGTTTAAACCATCAGTCTATGATTTTTGTTGTGGTGACCTAAGAGTCTCCAATCCAGTTGTTTCTGTAATAAGCAAGAAGTAGACAGTCATATCTATAAATAATGATAATTTTGTCTTGTCTTTTTGTGTGTGTGTGTGTGGCAGAGACAGAGAGAGACATAAAGAGGGACAGATGGGGACAAACAGACAGGAAAGGAGAGGGATAAGAAGTATCAATTCTTCATTGCAGCTCCTTAGTTATTCATTGATTGCTTTCTCATATGTGCCCTGACCAGGGTGCCACAGCAGACTGAGTGACCCCTTACTCGAGCCAGCGACCTTGAGCTTAAGCTGGTGAGCTTTGATCCAACCAGATGAGTCCGTGCTCAAGCTGGCGACCTCGGGATCTCGAACCTGGGTCCTCTGTGTCCTAGTCCGACGCTCTATCCACTGTGCCACCGCCTGGTCAGGCTGTCTTGTCTTTTCTAATTGTCATGCCTCCTATTTGTTTTTGTGTTTTATTTACAGGCAGACCTCATTTTATTGAGCTTCACTTTGTTGCACTTCACAGATCTTGCATTTTGTACAAATTGAATGCAAGACCCTCCACCAGCAAAAAGATGACGACTAGCATTATTGAGAGACTCTATTACAGTGGTCTGGAACCAAACCTGCAGTATCTCTGAGGTATTGCTGTACTGTGTTATTGTATCATCTAGAACAGGGGTCCCCAAACTTTTTACACAGGGGGCCAGTTCACTGTCCCTCAGATCATTGGAGGGCCAGACTATAAAAAAAAACTATGAATAAATCCCTATGCACACTACACAGATCTTATTTTAAAGTTAAAAAAACAAACAAAACGGGAACAAATACAATATTTAAAATAAAGAACAAGTAAATTTAAATCAACCAACTGACCAGTATTTCAATGGGAACTATGCTCCTCTCACTGACCACCAATGAAAGAGGTGCCCCTTCTGGAAGTGCGGCGGGGGCCGGATAAATGGCCTCAGGGGGCTGCATGTGGCCCGCGGGCCGTAGTTTGGGGACCCCCTGATCTAGAACCTCCAGAAGAATGCTGGCTGATATGAGGAATAACAGATTTCCTTGGCCTGTTCTTTAATGAGAATGCCTTTAGTATTTCATGGATAAATGTGTGCTTTTTGTTTCTGAGTTCTGTCTCAATCCATTCAGGCTGCTATAACAAAATACCACAGACTGGGTAGCTAATAATCAAGAGAAATTTATCTCTCATAGGTCTAGAGGCTGGAAGTCAGGGTGCCAGTGTGGTAAGGTGAAGTCTTTCTTCTGGGTCACAGGCTTCTTGTATCCTCACATGAGGGAAGGGGCTAGAGAACTTTCTGGATTCTTTTATAGGGGCACCGATCCCATTTTTGAGGGCTCCACCCTCATGACTTAAGTACTTCCCAGAAGTCCTACCTACTAATATCATGACCTTTGGGTGTTAAGATTTCAACACACAAATTTGTGGGGACACAAACATTGAGACTGTAGCAGACACCTTTCTTCAAATCAACCAGCCTGACACACCATCTCATTCTTGCCCACCTGTCCAGAAACCTCTCCTGTCACTACACTGAACAAAATGACCTACAGACTCTTTCCCAGACTTGCTATTTTCTTTTGTGGCTGCATGCCTTCGTGCATCCTCCTGTTCATCCAGCCACACCCTCCCCAAACCTCAAACATCTGGCCTTAAGGAGAACCGGATCAAATTTTCATTCCTCTTTAGGCCCAAAGACCCCTGTTTCTCTCTCCCTTTGAGAGAATACCAGAGGGACCACTCCCCTCACCCTTCTCATTTTTTAACCACTCCCTCCCGAGGGAGAGGTGGTCAGTCAGATTAGCCACTCTCATCAGTGTTGCGGGAACTGATTTTTAAGGCAGGGCCCCAGCCTCCACCCTTCTCTCACTTCCCAAGTTCAGAAAGGATGCTCTTGTGTGATTAGCACACCCTACAGGCCACCTCCCTGGAGGAGGGCAGGCAGGGAGTTGTAAGTGTCTCCACTGTGACTGGATGGGTAGATCCAGTGACCCTTGTCCCGTGGGTCCTGCCCCATTCAGTTCAGTGGAGAGAGAGGATGACCCCATTTCCCTTGGGCCTGGGGTTAAGCCATGTTCAAATTCAACTTTTACTGGAGATTTGCATAAAGGTTGGTTTTTGCTTTCCCACTTGACTTAAAACCCTTGAACATATATTCTATTTCTGTGCATCCTGGAATGGGGGGTGACTCTCTCCCTGACTCACTAGGTGCTCTCATCAAATATCCGTCTGATAAATGAGTGAACCGATTGGTGGACCCCAGCCTTTCCCTCCTCTAGTAATAACTACTGTTTCCTGGGTACCTTCCACGAGCCAGGCGCTATGACTGCACTGCATCCACCCAACAGCCCTGTCAAATATGTATCACTATGTATTTCCATTTTATAAAAGAGGAGATCTTCTCTGTCACTACCATGCTAACTATCCAGGAAATCTGTGCTTTACAAGAGTAGCAGCTCTCCCTTGCTTACAAAGTCTGGCCCTGTTCTCCAGTCAGTCCTCTTTCTGGTCCGCTCCGCGGTACCTTGGAACACCAGGCCCCTCCGTGTGGGCCATATGCGTTGGGATCTTGCGAAACTATACACTTTCCTGCCTTAGTTCCTGCTTTTGTTCAAGCACAGATATTTCTTGAGTCTCTGCTGTGTGCTGGGTACAGAAGCAGGTGCTGGGGATGTGGTGGGTGACCAAGACAGACTTGGTTCCTACCTCGGGGAGCTTCCTTTGCCGGGGCCATAGACCTGCACAAACGCAGTGAGTGCTCCAAAGGAGAACTGTGGGCTGAGTGGCAGTGTGAGACAGGGATGGGACTTCATGTGGGGAGTCAGGGACTGCTGTCCTGAAGAAGTGACCGGTTTAAACTAAGGTCTTTGTGTGCTTGCTCAGGCCACCCCTCGGCTTGGAACGTCCTTTCTGCTGATTGTCTCTGGCCCCATCCATCATTCAGCATCCAGATCCAGTCAAATCTCCAGAAGTCTGACATCAATCTTTTTGTTAAAATATAAAACAAAGCCTGATCTGGTGGAGCAGAGGATAAAGCATCAGCCTGGAGTGCTGAAGTCACCGGTTTGAAACCCCGGGCTTACCTGGTCACGGCACATACAGGAAGCAACTACTATGAGTGAATGCTTACTGCTCTTCCACCGCTCCCTTCTCTGTCTCTCTTCCCTTCCTACAGCCAATGTCTTGATTGATTCGAGCATGTTACCTGGGTGCTGAGGATGGCTCCCTCGAGACTCTGCCTCAGGCACTAAAATTACCTTGGTTGCCAGCAGCTCCAGATGGACAGAGGGGAGGGAAGGAGAGAAGGGAGGGGAGAGGAGAGGGGAGGGGAGATGGAGGTTGACGGGTGGGCTGGCACATGTGGGAGTCTCTCTGTATCTCCCCTACTCTCACTAAAAAAAAAAGGGAGGGATATCTCCTATTTCTTTCCTTCCCAGCCTAATGCTCAGTAGGTACGAAGACTGGAGACCCATCCTGGAGCATGATGTTGAGCGCTGCCTCCTAGGGATGGTAGAAAGGAGGCTGGAAGTAGCCTGGGTCCCAGATGCCCAGAGAAAAACTGTATTAATTTCCTGTGGCTGCCAAAACCAATTACCACTACCCGGGGGGCTTAACGCAACAGAAATTTATTCTCTCATAGTTCTGGAGGCTAGGAGTCTTCCCTTTATGAAGTCCTTAGTGGCCAAGCAGCCCCTTCTCTCCTATACCTATGTTGTTGGGGACACATGGCCTGCAAGGTTGCTGGAGGAAGAGAGATGGAGGAGGTACAGCCACTCTTTTTTTTTTCTTTTTAGATCATTCATTTTATCTTATTATTATGTACAATATCTATAGTTTCAAAATCCAATCTACAAATCGATTTACATTCAAATAAATCTAGCTTGTCACCCTATCCCCTCTACCCAATTCCCTCTTTTCCACTAAAGCTAATTATAAAGTTATATATATATATATATATTTTTTTTCTTTATTTATTTATTTATTTTTTTTTATAGAGACAGAGAGTCAGAGAGAGGGATAGATAGGGACAGACAGACAGGAATGGAGAGAGCTGAGAAGCATCAATCATCAGTTTTTCATTGTGGTACTTTAGTTGTTCATTGATTGCTCTCTCATATGTGCCTTGACCGCGGGCCTTCAGCAGACCAAGTAACCCCTTGCTTGAGCCAGCGACCTTGGTTCCAAGCTGGTGAGCTTTGCTCAAACCAGATGAGCCCGCGCTTAAGCTGGCGACCTCAGGGTCTCGAACTGGGGTCCTCCACATCCCAGTCCGATGCTCTATCCACTGCGCCACTGCCTGGTCAGGCATTTTTTTTTAAATATAAGCAATTATGTGCATAGAGTCCTCTTTCTCCTTACTGAATACTACACAAAATTTCTTTACCTTACTTTTTAAATTTTCTGGTTATTTTTATTATGGCAAAATATTTATAACATAAAATTTACCATCTTAACCTTTTTTAAGTGTGCAGCTCAGTGACATTAAGTACATTTATAATGCTGTATAACCATCGCCATCATCATCTCCAGAAGTTCTTCCATCTTCCCAAACTTGGAACTCTATTCCCATTAAATTGGCATCAACTCCTCATCCTCTCCTCCCCTCAACTCCTGGCAACCACAATTCTAGTTTTTGTGTCTCTGCGTTTGACTAGTCTAGGTGCTTCATCTAAGTAGAATCATATAAGATTTGTTCTTTTGTGACTGGCTTATTTCACTTAGCATAGTATCTTCAAGGAAGGAGAGTCATTCATAAATGCCTCAACCCTGAAGTGACACATGTTGTAGTCCATTGGCTAGATCTAGTCATGTGGCCCCAAATGAACTGCAAAGGAGGCTTGGAAAATATAGAGGAGTATATGGAGTATTTCGAGAGTTCCATGAGACACTGGGTTCCATGAGACACAGTCGTCTCATGTGATACATTCTCTTTTTTGCTTAAGATAGCTTATGTTGGTTGTTGTTCCTTGTAACCAAGGAATTAAAATCATATCCATTCTATACATGTGTCTCAACATCTGGTACATGGAGGAAGCTCAAAGCTGAGAACTCTTTATTTATTACTAACTGGGAATATTTTGTGCTGCTTTTCAAAATTAGAATCGCAGGGTGTTGGCATTAAAACAACCCTGAATCCAGAGTTCAGGCAATCTTGTAATTTAACTTTCTGTAGATCACATATCTTTTTCAATCAGTATTTATTAGACAAAGTGCATTGAGCACTAATAATGCCTCAAAAATGGTGAGGATTCTGGGGATACCACATTGAATAAAATTTGGTCTCATTCTAGTTTATGGAAAACATCATCTTTTCTCTACTGTTTGTAATTACTTGTGTGACCTATGACCTACATGTTGGGTATTATTAGATTGTGCTCATGAGGGAAATCTATGAGTAAACCATGAGTATATTTTTGACTTGTATAATTTCACTTCCTTTTTCTTAACACTTTTACTGTTGGTAATATTGTATCAAAATTTCCCTTCTTTTTCTTTTCTTTTTGTATTTCTCTTTTTTTGCAAAGTTAAATAATAAGGATGTCACGTTTCTCAAAATTTTTTGAAATCTTCTAGCCAGGAATGACTCCTCAAAAATTTTAAGGACCATAATAACTTTTCTAAATCTGTGCTTGATGATCCCAAGCCTGTGATTTGACATTACCCAGAACAAGAAATCAGCAAGCTTGGCAGAGATATAGAAATAATATGATTGTGGAATTAAATACAAAGAAGGAATCAGTTCTGTGCCTAGGTAACCAGGACACCAGGGATCTCATGTTGGGTCCTCCCACAAATTAAATGCATAACTTTGAGCAAATTCTTTTTTTTTTTATAGAACATTTTTTAAAATTTAATTTTTATTTATTTATTTATTCATTCATTTTAGAGAGGAGAGAGAGTGAGATGGGGGTGGGGGGGGAGGAGCTGGAAGCATCAACTCCCATTTGTGCCTTGACCAGTTAAGCCCAGGGTTTTGAACTGGAGACTTCAGCGTTCCAGGTTGATGTTTTATCCACTGTGCCACCACAGGTCAGGTGAACAAACTCTTTAAACTTCCTAGACTTCAGCCCAAAGATGGAAAAGACAATATAAAATAATTCAGAGCAGCAGAAAGTGGCATAACATAAAATAAGGTGAAAGTGAGGAGATAGAAGGGTAATGTTTTCTTGGAATTGCACAGCTAAGTCACATGAAATTTTATTTTTAAGCCTGAAGAGAAAGAAGAAATCTGGTTACTTACATTTCTCTTGTCTTAAGATATAATGTTCCTGAGTCATTATGGCTTGCCTCTCTAGGACTTAGGAATTCTGAAGGAAAGAAAACCCCCCAGCTAATACGTAGTAGCTACTTGGAGCTATCAGCTTGTTAAAGCTAGTACATAGTCTTGACTGCATAAATAATGCTTTCTAAGGAGAAGGTGGACAGAGATGTAATAGGGTAGAATGAGACAATGGTGGGGTCACCCTCGAATGAATCATTCACATTTGTGGGTTCTCCCTCCCTGCCCCCGACTCAGAAAGAATGATCACTTTTCATGATTTTCTCCAGCCTCCCAACAAAGCACGTTACAGATGAGAAGAACAATGCTTAGCTCACAGCCACCTGACTCACATGACAATGGGCCCCTGTTGTGGGGTGTTGTATGAGTGGCTTATTCTGATTCAGTTGGCTGGTCAGAGGCAACCCTGCACAAACAGGGAGAGCAGCTCCTGAACAGACTATTGCTTGGTACAGAGGGAAGGAAGGAAGCTTCTGCCTGACCTTTTTCACCCCATTCTGTCTCCTTCTCTCTAGTCCCAGTTTTCTTGCTTTTGAGGTCAGAAGCAGGGTGCATCAGTCTGTAGCTTACCCTTTACCCACTTAGGGCCTGTGAGACCTTGGTAAGTTCTTGTGTGCTCTGCCTCTCATCTTCCACATCCCTAAATGTGGACAATCGTGGACATATATGTTAAGTAGACTGATGGTGACTACCACAGAGTCCTACGCAGAACGGAAGCTCAAAAATGTTAATTCCCATTATACACTTTTCCCTCTGTGGACATTGTTTCTTTATAAAGAAGAATCATTTAGAATCAACTATCCCATTTTGGAAGAACTTTCCCCTGAAAAATACTGTTACCAGCTTTACAGATAGGAATATAAAGATTTTATCATGGAAAGGTCACATCAGGCAGTATAGATTATAGATACTGTGGGATATTGAGTTTTAAGTCCTAGAATCATGAATCTTAAATCTTAGAACTGTTAGAGAGCTTATGGAGAAAGAGATTCTGGGTTATTTCACCAGTAAACATGGTGTTATCTCTCTCTCTTTCTCTCTCTCTCTCTCTTTTTTGCCTGTAGAGACATAGCTTTTGGTGATTTTGAGTATATTTACCCCTAGGAAGCAATTATCCTGTTCTTTAACTGATTGTTGTGGGTTGAATTGTATCCCCTCAAAACATATGTTCAAGTCCTAACCCCTGGTACCTGTGAGTATGACCGTAATGGAAATAGGGTCTTTACAGATGTAATCAAGTTAAGATGAGGTCACACTGGAGCCCTAATCCAGTGGCTGTATCCTTCCTTGTAAGAGGAGGAAAATTTGGGCACAGACCCAGAGGGAGAGCATCACGTAACAATGGAGGCCGGGAATGGCAAGCATTGCGAGCAACCACCAGGAGCTGGAAGAGGCAAGGAAGGACTGTCCCGAGAGTCTTCAGAGACAGCGTGGCCTTGCCAATGCCTTGATTTTGGATGTCTAGCCTTCAGACTGTGAGAACAAATTTCTGTTGTTTTAAGCCACCCAGCATGTGGTAATTTGTCATGGCGGCCCTAGGAAACTAACACCAAATGACTATATCTCTTTGTCTTCTTAGTTCATCTACAGAATAGGACAAATTCTTGCTCTTAATAGCTTTGAGATTTCTTATGGAAATTTTATATAATTATTAACATAGAATTTTTAAAGATTTTATTTATTAATTTTACAGAGAGAAGGGGGTTGGGGACATGGGATGAGAACTTGTTGCTTCACTTTATTTACTCATTGCTTGCTTGTCTAATGAGACTTGATCCAGTGAGCCCAGGGTTTTGAGCTGGCAGCCTCAGCGTTCCAGGTCAGCACTCCATCCACTGCACAACCATAAGCCAGGCAACATGTAGTATTTTAAAATTAAAAGAAGACATCTTTGGGCAGGGGAAACTTTTTAGTGACTGAATTGGTGCACTCCTAGGAAAAAGAGACTCCCTCTGTACGTCACTTCTGTGCTACTCCATCCAGGGCTGGAGATCCCACCGCAGAATCCAGGCACCCCGGAAACCATCTGTAAATGCTGCTTACTCTGACTTCCTGCTACCTCAGAACAGAAATATGTCTGATAAGTCTTCTAAGCTCTATAGAGGCTGCTGTGAAAATTAGAGGCAGCATTATCTTCCTTTGCACCTCCCCCCCTTTTTTTTGTATTTTTCTGAAGTTGGAAACAGGGAGGCAGTCAGACAGACTCCCACATGCGCCCAACCGGGATCCACCCAGCACGCCCACCAGGGGGCGATGCTCTGCCCATCTGGTGCGTAGCTCTGTTGCAACCAGAGCCATTCTAGCGCCTGGGGCCAACCTTGCTCCAATGGAGCCTTGGCTGCGGGAGGGGAAGAGAGAGACAGAGAGGAAGGAGAGGGGGAGGGGTGGAGAAGCAGATGGGCGCTTCTCCTGTGTGCCCTGGCCGGGAATCGAACCTGGGACTCCTGCATGCCAGGCCAATGCTCTACCACTGAGCCAAATGGCCAGCCCCACCCCCCCTTTTTAACTGACTTTCCCTTCCTCAGAACTTGTTATTCATATCACTTCCCTCAAGACATTTTCTCCTTGGTACCCGACAATAATGCTTGTGCTGACGTCATTGATGAGTCCACACCTAAGCAAAGGTGATATTTTTCCATTCTACCAGGAACTCAGCTATTTATTCCACTCTATTCATAGACGTAGCAGAGAAGGATATTTTGGTGGAATATATTCTCATATTTGTCAGATTATAGATGCATCCTTAGTGCTGTGGGGTTTTTAAATATGTGAAATTGAAATAAACTCTGTTGACCTCATTTTTTTACATCTTCCACTGCTGCAATGAGTCACCTAGGACTTGGAACTGACATGAGCTAGTGACCTGAAAAGGACGCATTGCTTAATTGCATCATCATTAGTGATAAGCTCTCTGGTTTTATAATTTCTAACTCCAAGAAAGGTTTTGTTTCGCCTATTGAATGAGGAATCCTCAGTCCTGGTGCTAGGGAGTTTTTCTTTCTTTCTTTCCTTTTCTTTCTTTTTGTCTTCTTTATTTTTCTTCTTCTTCTTCTTTTTGTTTGTTTGTTTGTTTAAGGATAGTTTTTCATGCTTACTTTTTGGCTTTAGTGTTAATTCTTCACTAGAGCATTACCAATGTTTGTTTTTTTTCTGAAGCTCTACAGAAAAATATGAATAGCTATTTAATTTGATATTTCTATGAACATAACCTTTTGGCTCTTGTGCTATCTCTAAAACTTAGAATTTTTTGGCGCCCATTTTTTACCTTTTTTGTGCACTTTTAGAAGATAATTTTTCACATTAGGTGTTGGTTATAATTGAGGGTATTTAAAAAAATTATGCATTGATTTTAGTAAGAGAAGAAGGGGGAGAGAGAGAGAGAGAGAGAGAGAGAGAGACTTGACTGGGGATCAAACCAGCAACCTCTGTGCTTTGTGACGAGGCTCTAACCAGTGAACTATCTGGCTAGGGTTGATTGAAGTCTTTATGATTAAAAAAAAAAAGGAAAGCCTGACTAAGTGGTGGTGCAGTGGATAGAGCATCGGACTGGAATGCGGAGAACCCAGGTTCAAGACCCTGAGGTCACCAGCTTGAGCACAGGCTCATCTGGTTTGAGCAAAGCTCATCATCTTGGACCCAAGGTCGCTGGCTTGAGCAAGGGGTTACTTGGTCTGCTATAGCCCCACGATCAGGGCACATCTGAGAAAGCAATCAATGAACACCTAAGGTGTCGCAATGAAAAACTAATGATTGATGCTTCTCATCTCTCTCTATTTCTATCTGTCTGTCCCTGTCTATCCCTCTCTCTGACTCTCTGTCTCTGTAAAAATGAACAAACAAATTTCTGTCGTCTTGCTTAGTCAGACTCTTGGTGCTATTTTTAGCACACCGCTCACCTCACACTGTTGTTTTAGATTAGATTAATAATGGAACTAAATATCTTGACTAATTTTTTCCATTTTCTAAGCTAATAAGATATTTGCAGTATGTCTCTCCTTAGCAGATCTACAAGCCAAGGAATGCCAAGGGTCGCCAGAAGTCACAGGAAGCTAGGAAGCGCCAATGAGGGGTCCTACTTCCTCCAGAGGGAGCATGCACCTGTCAACACCTTGACTTTGGACTTCTATCCTCCAGAATTGTGAGAGAATAGATTGCTGTTGTTTTAAGCCACCCAGTTTGTAGGATGTGGTGACAGCAGCCCTGGGAACTGACAGAGGAAGTGACCAGGGCAGGGGCAAACACAGCACTTGACAAGTGCTTGTGGCTTGTAAGTGTGATACAGTAGCTACAGGTCCAAATAAGAGATTTCGAACCCGTGGTAAGTGTTATATCAGTGGTAATGGGTCCAGAACAGACCCTCAGTGATCGTTTTGCCCTTTTTTTTAAACATACTATACAGTAAACAGGACCCACTGACTGAAGTTCCCTGAAGACCTCTTGAAGGTATCCATGTAGAAAGAGCTGTAGAACTAGAGAGAGCTTTATAAACTGGGAGGTGATTATTGTACCTCCAGAGTAAAGAATTTCCTATATTCTGAAACATCAGAATAGCTGCTTTGGGGTATAAAATCAGCTGACTCTTGAGAGGTCCTTCCCTTTCCGACAATTATTTAGCAACAGGCACAGGAAGGTACCCTACTGGAACTGCGATGTTCTCTTAAGTATTTCAGACGTAAACTTGAAATACAAAGTCCTGGTTTTAATGTTTAGTTTAGTGTATAGTATGCTGGTCTTTTCTGCCCAAAGGAGCTGCGTGAAGAGTGGCGAGGAGTCTATTTGAAGCTGATTGTAAATGCAGTAGCATCGTTCCTAAGTAGGGGATGACCGAGAGGCTAGGCGGTGTGCTGGGAATTCTAAGGTGGATTAGCAATTCTAAGGTTGGTTTCTAGGAGGCCTGCCGCCAGAAATGTGCTGCCTATCCTAGGCAAGTTGCTACCACTTGCTGAGTCTCCATTATGATTGCTCTGATTGCTAGAGTTCTCTATCAGTCCCCACTGAGTGAGAAGGGAGGGGCTTTGGCTCCTGTTCTGGGTAGAATAGTGTTCCCCCAAAAGAAAATGCCCAAGTTCGAACACTCAGTACCTGTGAATGTGACCTTATTTGGAAGGAGGGTCTTTGCAGATGTGACTTCCTTTCTTTGGATGAGATCATGCTGGTCTAGGTTGGGCCCTAGACCCAATGACCCATGTCCTTATGGGAGAGAGAAAAGCAGCTTACACAGAGACACAGGGGTGAAGGCCATGTGAAGATCCACGTGAAGACAGCGGCAGAGAGTGGAGTTGTGTAGCGACAAGCCAGGGTGGAGGAAGCCACCAGAAAGGAGGAGAGAGGCATGGGATGGATTCTCCTGCAGAGCCTCCACAAGGAAGCAATTCTGCCAACGCCTTGATTTTCTATTCCTGGCCTCAGCACTGTGACAGAGGAAATTCTGCTGTTTTAAGACACCAAGTTTGTGATCGTTTGCAGGGCAGCCCTAGCAAACTAATACAGCCCCTCATAGTCAGGAGGGCCCTGGCACAATAGGTGCTCTCCACGAGTGACCTTGCTACATCTGATGACTAGAAGCCAGTGCTGTTCAGCTCTGCCAATCTCTGCCAGACCAAACATCTAGAGAATTCTAACAGGGGTTGTGTTTGTTTCCTGTGGTGACTTAAAACAACACATGGATTCTCTTCTCGTTCCAGAACTCAGAAGTCCAAAGCCAGCCTCACTGGGCCAAGGTGTCAGCAGGGCCCTGCTCCCCTCAGCAGCCTTTTAAGGCAGAATCAGTCCCTTGTCTCTTCCAGCTTCTGGTGGCGGCCGGCATTCCTTGGCTTGTAGTATCACTTCCGTCTTCAAGGCCAGCATCTTCAAGTCTCTACTCTGTCTTCATACAGACTTCTCTCTGTGTGTAACATCTCCCTCGGCATCCTTTACCCAAGGACACGTGGACTTGCATTCAGGGCCCACCTGGATAATCCAGGGCAAGATCCTTAATTGCATCTCAAGATCCTAAGCACATGTGCAAAGACACTTTTTCCATATGAGGTGACATTTACAAGTTCCGGGGATGTGGACTGATATCATGCAGGGCTATTATTATTCAGCTGGCTACCAGGGATTATACCAGGGGTCCCCAAACTTTTTACACAGGGGGCCAGTTCACTGTCCCTCAGACCGTTGGAGGGCCGGACTATAAAAAAAACTATGAACAAATCCCTATGCACACTGCACATATCTTATTTTAAAGTAAAAAAACAAAACAGGAACAAATACAATACTTAAAATAAAAAACAAGTAAATTTAAATCAAGAAACTGACCAGTATTTCAATGGGAACTATGGGCCTGCTTTTGGCTAATGAGATGGTCAATGTGCTCCTTTCATTGACCACCAATGAAAGAGGTGCCCCTTCCGGAAGTGCAGCGGGGGCCAGATAAATGGCCTCAGGGGGCCGCATGTGGCCCACAGGCCGTAGTTTGGGGACCCCTGGATTACACTGTGCTTTTTTTGAAATGTAGGACAAGCAGTCCAGTGACAGGGCTGGAAGCTTTGCCTTCATCGGACCCTTCCTCATGCCACTCAGGGTGAGAGTAGGGTGGGGCAAATCCTCTCAGTTGGGGCTTTCAGAGAAGATTCTTTTTTGTTTGTTTGTTTGGTTTTTTTGTTTTAACAGAGAGAGAGAGAGAGATAGGGACAGACAGACAGGAACAGAGAGAGATGAGAAGGATCAATCATCAGGTTTTCGTGGTGACACCTTAGCTGTTCACTGATTGCTTTATCATATGTGCCTTGACTGCGGGCCTCAGAAGAGGAAGGAACCCTTTGCTTGAGCCTGAGACCTTGGGTCAAAGCTGATGAGCTTTTGCTCAAACCAGATGAGCCCATGCTGAAGTTGGCGACCTCGGGGTCTCGAACCTGGGTCCTTCCGCATCCCAGTCCGACGCTCGATCCACTACGCCATCGCCAGAGAAGATTCTGAACAGATACTACCTGTTTCCTCAGTTCAATCTCTCCAGTTTTTGAGTGTCTGCCTCCTGCCCCACTATAATCTCCTCCCAGTCTGATGTCTCCCAGCCCTTATTTTGAAAATTCCAACCCTTCCAACAGATTGGGATCTGTCCTCTATCTCCCCAACTATTTAGTGCTCCAGTCTTCAGCCTGATGTTACTGAGGATGCTTCTTTGTTGGCTCTGGAGTGTGTGATGGTGAACTCGGGTTCTTATAAATTGGGGGAGGACTATCGTGCATTGCTCGCTTCCAGGGAATTGTTGGACCAGAAAGGGCTGTGGCCATATTCCTTCTGATTCATCCAAGGGCAAGCACACCTCGCCACATGGAGCATTGCGTTTCTCCCAAAGACAACCTAGTCTAATATGCATGCTGAAAACACTCTCTTCCTGTTAATAGCACTTTTGAATCCACTCCTGGAAAATCTATAACCCCAGCATTATTGAATTAAATAGTTCTTCCTAGCTCTATTTTTACTCTAAGGACTCCACACTGACTGGGAATAGCTCTCTCTGAGTCATTGGGGATGAATGGTGCTATCCTTGAATGCACTGTTTCCGATCTCTAAATTTATCTCTTGATAGAAGTATGTGGTGTGTGTATGTTCACCCAGCGACATGACTGTTAATGAATTAAAGAACTGGAGAGAAGCAGGAAGTATATCTGAGTTTAGAAAGAGGAAAGAGGACTAAAATGATACAAGAGAAAGATCAAGAGAAGATAAAGAGACCCTGGCTGGATGGCTCAGAGGATAAAGCATTGACCTGGCATGCCAGAGTTGATGCTTCTCTCTCTCTCTCTCCCTCCCCCACCCCACCTCAAAGCAATGGAAAATCTTTAAAGAGAGAGAGAGAAGATAAAGAGCAGGTCCCGAATTCTCCTGGAATATAGAAGCATAGAATGTTCTTTTATGCTAGTGTTGAGAACAAGGTTTGTGGCACCTGAAGCTTTTAAAAAATATGGAGGGTCCTCTTTAGAAAGAAGAACACACAACAATAAGTACAGAATGAATACAAGGCTTTGGACGAAACTGAAAACCCTGAAGCTTGAGCTTCATTAGCTGCAGGGTAAACAACCTTCTGTCTCTGGTTTGGAATCAAGACCAACATTCTTCTTCCACTTACACGATTAATATCTATTTCTCCTATCTCCCAGTGATGTGGTTCCAGCTAAAGACATTTGAATTATATATATATATGATATATCAAGAATCTAAAATAGATATACTATATAGTGTTATGATTATAGATATATTATATAATTATATAGGTTCCTGTTGAACAATCTGACATCTCTAGGGGAAGACTTTACACATGGATTTTTAAAATTATAAAATAACATTTCTATAAAACTTTATACTTTAGGATGTCTTTTCAAAGACTTTACTTCATTCAATCAGACAAGAGCCCTGTGAAGAAATTTTATATTTTATCCCCCTTTTTATTTATTTATTCATTCATTTTTAGAGAGACAGGAGAGAGAGAGAATGAGAAAGAGAAAGAGAGAGAGAAGGGGGAGGAGCAGAAAGCATCAACTCCCATACGTGTTTTGACCAGGCAAGCCCAGGGTTTCGAACTGGCAACCTCAGCATTTCAGGGTCAAGGCTTTATCCACTGCACCACCACAGGTCAGGCTTTATCCCCCTTTTGCATAAGGGAAACTAACTTTGGAGAGTTGGGAGATTTGCCCAAGTACATAAGGCTTAGGTTAGTACAGGAAGTGGGCTGAACGCAGGGTTTGACACTTGCCGGGGCTGATGGGGCGCAAACACTATTGGCAAACACTTCTTTCCAGGGGTAGGGGAGGGGGAGGGCAGAGGAGGGGGGAGGGTCGAGGAGGGGGAGGGAAGAACAAGACAAGGGAGTTCATCTAAACTGCCTATCTCTCCATTGATCCTTCGAACCTGTCTCTAATCCCTTGGATTTCTCAGCTCCAAGCTTGACAGGCAGAACAGTAAGTAATTTGCTCCAAATAGGGCCTGTCAGCAGAAAAAAGGGACTGTTGACGCTTTGGGGAATGGCTACAGATCCAGAGCTGTCTGTCTCTGCCTGCAGTCACCTGTCCCCAAGCTTACCAATGTCCTCTGAGCCAGACACTCAAGTTCCAACTACAAAATCACAAGGGAAGCAAAGTCTGGATACTAGTCTGGGGCCTTTGGATGTAAGGGGTCCAAAATAAAATTGTTTATAGGCCACATTTTTCTCCCATTCAAAATGAAAATAGTTTTACTAAATTCCAAGGGAGAAAGCAAGTCCCTGCTATAGTGGTGGGACAGACTTGTCTCCCTTTCCCGACAGCTGGACAGCCTGTGGCTTAGCCTCCTATTTCTCCACCTCTGCCTGCTTCCAAGGAGGGCCAGGACTCTCAGGGGAACTAGCCCTAAGATGTCGGATTTCACTGCCGAGGGCTGAAATACAGAAACGAGTCCGGAGGGCAGTTTGGCCAGGAGACGTATGAGAGGACCTATGCTGTATGAGGGCATTGGTGAGAAGGAAAATAAGATTAAAAAAAATAAAGGAAAGAAACTTATATAGAAGGCTTTATAATATTGGGGAAATACACACAAAGAACTTGCATTTTCTCATTTTTAAGTTTTTTTTATTTTTTCATTTCAGAGAGAAGAGATAGAAACGGGGCGGGGGGGTAGGTGGGGAGGAGCAGGAAGCATCAACTCCCTTATGTGCCTTTGACCAGGCAAGCCTGGGGTTTCAAACCGGCAACCTCAGCATTCCAGGTCGCTGTTTTATCCACTGCGCCACCACAGGTCAGGCTCAAATTATTTTTAATTGAATAAAATGGATCTTTTAAAAATTTTATTGCTGTCCATGACCGAACCCTTTGGATTGTAGTTTTTATAAGCATTACCCCCACAACCTAGAACCCCTACTTGATTAAATCATAGAACAGCAGTGAAAAATGATGTGTAATTTGCGGGCAATTTAAATGTTAGTGTCTCACCATATTCAAGAATCAGTAACAGCACACTAGTCTTAAAATTAGAGTGAGGGCCAATTTTTTTTATTGATTTTAAAATTTTTTTTATTTATTTATTTATTTTTTTTTACAGAGACAGAGAGTGAGTCAGAGAGAGAGATAGACAGGGACAGACAGACAGGAACGAAGAGAGATGAGAAGCATCAATCATTAGTTTATCGTTGCGCATTGCAACACCTTAGTTGTCCATTGATTGCTTTTTCATACGTGCCTTGACCGTGGGCCTTCAGCAGACCGAGTAACCCCTTGCTGGAGCCAGCGACCTTGGGTTCAAGCTGGTGAGCTTTGCTCAAACCAGATGAGCCCATGCTCAAGCTGGTGACCTCGGGGTCTCGAACCTGGGTCCTCTGCATCCCAGTCCGGCGCTCTATCCACTGTGCCACTGCCTGGTCAGGCTTTTTTTTTTTTTTTTTTTTACAGAGGCAGAGATAGACAGGGACAGACAGACAGGAACCGAAAGAGATGAGAAGCATCAATGCATCAATCATCAGTTTCTCCTTGTGCATTGCAACTTCTTAGTTGTTCATTGATTGCTTTCTCACATGTGCCTTGACCGCGGGCCTTCAGCAGACCGAGTAACCCCCTGCTGGAGCCAGCGACCTTGGGTCCAAGCTGGTGAGCTCTTTGCTCAAGCCAGATGAGCCCGCGCTCAAGCTGGCGACCTCGGGGTCTCGAACCTGGGTCCTTCCGCATCCCAGTCTGACGCTCTATCCACTGCACCACCACTGGTCAGGCTGGTCAGGCTTTTTTATTAATTTTAATTTATTGTGTTTACATAGATTCTAGTGTCCCCCTGAATGCCCCCCCCATGTTCCCCTCAACATCTCCCTTGTCCCCCTCCCCCCACCGCCCTCCCCCCTTTCCTCCAGGATTTGCTTTTCTGCTCTCTATAACGCTGTGTTATGTGCGTATAATTTCACCAAGCTCTTTCCCTTCTCTGATCCCATCCTCTTACCCCCTTTCCCTCTGTCCGTTTTCTCTCTGGTCCCTTTGATCCCACCTCTGCCTCTATTCTGTTCCTCAGTTCACGTTGTTCAATTGGATTCCTCAAATGATTGAGATCCGATGATATTTTTCTTTCTCTGCCTGGCTTATCAGAGTGAGGGCCAAATTTTTAAAATATAATTGCCACCTTTGCTGCTGGTCTCTGGTTGCCCACCATGGGCCTGGTTAAAAACAGCATCTTGGAGACTGCAAATCACATTCCCTCTTCACTCCCCCACCTAAGTGTCCCCCTCTTTGTTCCCCCAAACACCCTTCCGCCAGCATACCCCCTTCACTGAGCGTCCTCAGGCTCCCTGAAGAATTGCTGTAAAATGGAGAGAATGGATGGACCAGTGTTAGGAAGACCCAAACCCTGTATTTCCTTGAAACTAAGGGCTGCTCTTATGTAACGGCAAAACACTGAGATATTATTTTTCTTTAATCAAGAGAAGAAACAATGGGTTTAAAATCTGGCGATTTTTCCAAGGATGTACTAAGTTTCTATAAGAGCAATTCTGCTTGTTGTTTTCTGGTGCAGTGCAAGGTCATCTTTGAAAAATCTCTAATGTGATTATTTAACAGAAGACATTCTGACCATTGTTATTGATTTGCGATGATACAGACCCCAGAAGGCCATCAGACTGAGAATTACAATTGACAGAGAGGAAGAACAGGCCACAGCCACTCTGTGGTTCAGAAAAGATGCTAAAGGAAAAAAAAACACTCCATTCAAAAGAACATACACTCCAGGAAGATGGCTTATCTAATTAACTGGACCTCACTATGACAGAATTGCAGGTGTTAGGAAATCTCAAAAAATACTAAGCAGTGTATGAAGAATAAAACCAGCTAGGCGCTAGGCCTGCGACTCTTGGCTTGTCAAAGCCAAAGGTTCTAGATCCTTAGGTAATAAGTAACCTAAACATATGTTTTTTGGGTGTGGTGGAAGAATTAATTTTACACACACACACACACACACAGGACTAGTATTTTTTTTTTAAATAAAAACAATCCCGGCCCTGGCCGGTTGGCTCAGTGATAGAGCGTCGGCCTGGCGTGCAGAAGTCCCAGGTTCGATTCCCGGCCAGGGTACACAGGAGAAGCGTCCATCTGCTTCTCCACCCCTCCCCCTCTCCTTCCTCTCTGTCTCTCTGCCTCTCCCGCAGCAGCCGAGGCTTTATTGGAGCAAAGATGGCCCGGGCGCTGGGGATGGCTCCTCGGCCTCTGCCCCAGGCGCTAGAGTGGCTCTGGTCGCAATAGAGCGACACCCCGGAGGGGCAGAGCACCGCCCCCTGGTGGGCAGAGCGTCGCCCCCTGGTGGGCGTGCCGGGTGGATCCCGGTCGGGCGCATGCGGGAGTCTGTCTGACTGTCTCTCCCTGTTTCTAGCTTCAGAAAAATACAAAAAAAAAAAAAAAAAAAAATCCCTCTGCACTGATTATCATCTGGTAGTAACATAAGGGTCATCAAAGTAATTTGAATACATGCATGTCTGAGAACAGACTCCCAGCAAAGGGCACCTAAAAAGCACAACCTGTATTGCCTTCTCGATGATTTCTCACTTCATTAGTCATTTCTGCTTGGAGCCTCACTTTGGAGCAGAGAAATAGTATCTCCTTTTAGCATGATCCAACCCAGTCGTTTTCTTTTATTTTTTTTAATTAAAAAGTATTTACTTATTCATTTTAGGGAGGAGAAAGAGTGAGAGAGAAAAAGAGAGACAGAAAGGAGGAAGGAGCAGAAAACATCAACTCCCATATGTGCCTTGACCAGATAAGTGAGGGTTTCGAACTGGCGACCTCAGTGTCCCAGGTTGATGCTTTATCCACTGCGCCACCACAGGTCAGGATTGTTTTATTGAATTTGTTTTAGAAAGAATCTCTTCTGCGTCAGCTAATACGAGGTTCCCATCTTCATCAAAACCAGTGATACAGCCCTCTGTCCGCGTGTTCACGTGCTCAGAGGGTCACACCTGCTCTGGAGATCTATTCTGAAAGTATCTGAAGGTGAGGTTGATGAGCTGCGCCATCACCCTCTGCATTTTTTGACCTTGGCCACGATACGCCATGGTGGAAACTGACAAAGACCACACTAACTCACACCTTAAATAATTTTTTTAAGCACTAAGAGCACATGGTTATAGGCCCTGTAGGGGTTGCTTGATTGGTTAGGGCATTGTCCTGACATACATAAGTTTGTGGGTTTGATCACTGGTCAGGGCACATACAAGAATCAACCAATGAATGCAATAAATGAGTGGAACAACAAACTGATGTTTCTTTCTCTCTCTTCCTGCCTTTCTCTTTAAAATCAATAAAAATTAAAATAAATAAAAGCACATGGTTATAAAATCAAAGCAGTATATAGGAATAGAAAGTGAAAGGAAAAGTCCTACTCTCCCTGCATTCCTGATCGCTCCTGGAGGCCACATCGCCCCTCCGTGTGCGTTCCTCAGAGGTAAACACACTTTCTTGAGTTTTGTTTCAGAATGTTCTGGGCATATAAAAACATAATCTCTCTCCCCTCCTCCCCTTTTAAAAACGCAAGTAGAATACTTTAAAATACTATTCTGCGGCTTGGATATTTTCTAGTTCATTTTTCTAGCTTGGACAGTTTTTTTTCAAGGTAGCTTATTTAGAACTTTCTAACGTTTTAACTGTCTTGCCTATTTTTTTAAATTGAAAAGTAAGTACATAACAGAAGGGGAGGAGAGGCAGCTGACTTTAGATGAATATGAAATCATCACTGTAAAAGACTAATTATCTCTCTCTGGAAGGAGATTAGATGCAGAAACACATTTTGTTTTTCCTCTCTCTCTCATACATACACATACACACACACACACACACACACACACAAGAATGATTATATCTGTTTTAAATAATAACTTGGGTCCTTGACAATTTTATCAAGCCATACAACAAAATATCCAAGAACTTTTTAACCCCTGAAGTATAGAAATGAAGGAGAGACAGTCTCTCCACTGAAATAAGTTATTTTTCTTAGACCGTTATTGTCTCGTGATGGCCTGGCCCCTTTTTGGTTCTATGGTGCTTCTCTGAAAATATATAATTTTATAAATGCCTAAGTCCGTGATGGCGAAACAATGACACGCGTGTCAGAACTGACACATGTAGCCATTTTTGATGACACGTGGCTGCATGTGGCCGCATACCAGAGAAGTATGGGGCCGCATGCTGAGAAGGACATTTCATCCTCGGCTCCTGCACGGCCAGGTGCAGTAGCCGAGGATAAAACATATGCTGTAGTGTAGACACTCTGTGCTGGAGGTCTGTAGGCCAAAACAACAGAACTCCAGCACAAAGAGTCTAGTTCTGGGACTTCCGGTTAGGCCATTTTTCTCGAAGTGACACACCACCTGAGTTATGCTTGGTTTTTTGGCGAATTTTGACACACCAAGCTCATAAGATTGCCCATCACTGGCCCAAGTGCTCCAAAGTGGTCATTACAATTTCTGCTTGTCCCTGATGAAGTTTTAGGAGGAGGTGGCACAAGTTTACTGGCAGACAAATCCATGAGAAGTTGGCTGATGATTGGTCAAATGTAAAAATATGGCTTGCAAGTGTCTGGGGCCTTTAACTTCCCCAACTGCTGACCTAAGGAATTGCCAGCCTCCTGCAGGCAGAATATGTTTTTGTTTTTTTAATCTTTCCTTTGGGAGATTTTTCATATACAAACAAGACTGAAGAAAATTTTTATAGACAAACAACATACAAGACTGTGGTGAAGTGTCACAGCAGATGATATCAAAGGTCATATTGTCCCAGAGGATATTAGAGTCTAATCAGAACCCCCAAATCTCAGAGACAAATAATAAATCTGACATTGAAGGCCAAATTGACAATCAAAGCTGAGTCACTTACCATCATTATTTGTGTAGGTTTAACTATGTGGACTCATTTTCTCACATTCTTTGATTGCAGGGCTGGAAGGACCCTTAGTGATCGTGTCTTTTAATAAATAAGGAACAGACTAAAAGAGATTAAGTGACTGGGCTGAGATATACAGAACTGGCTAGAACCTAACACCCTAGTGTATCATATATATCATACATATAAAAGAAGATATATAATATGTGTGATGGTCATGGTCATTCATGTTTAAAAAACAGAACAGCATCATAAACTTTCCACTATAACGTGGGTGACACCATTCAAGGGCTGGGTGGCCTTGAGTTAGGAAGCTGGAAGAGAGGGATGAGGATGGGGAGGCCAGCCAAGGAGTAGAGAAGCTTCAAGGTCAGGAACACCTGGCAGGCAAGACCGGGGACATGGTCTCTGTCAATGACAGAATACTTACTCTTTCACTCATTCTGTTCAGCCAGGCCAGGGCTCTACCTACCCCAAAACTGAGCATGCATTTAGAGCGAGGGGCAAAGAGCAGTGTGTATGTAGGTCAAATAGAGTCCTTCCGTTTTTCTCGAAGGACTTTGCACGTTAATTCTAGATTTACAGGTAACCACCCTCCCAAAACGGTATTAGTTAATGCTGGACTGCTGTTTTCTGCTATGCTGCTGTCAGGCAGATTTTTAAATTTAATTTAAAATAGCGGTGCTTAGGGCCTGACCTGTGGTGGCACAGTGGATGGAGCGTCGACCTGGAGCGCTGAGGTTGCCAGTTCGAAACCCTGCACTTGTCTGGTCAAGGCACATATGGGAGTTGATGCTTCCTGCTCCTCTCTCTCTCTGTCTCTCTCTCTCCTCTCTAAAATGAATAAGTTAAAAATAAATTTAAAATAAAATAGTGGTGCTTACTTCTGCTGCATGTTAGAATTATCTGGGGAGCTTTGAAGAAAATACTGATACTAGAGCCCATCACAATTAAATTCTGGTATAAGATTCTGATCTAAGATCCGAACATTGGTAGGTTTGAAAACTCCCTAGCTCCAAGTGATTCTAAAAGGTAGCTAAGGTTGGAACCACTGATTTAAAACATCAAGCAGAGTTTCAATCAACTAGTTAATGGTTTTAAATGAGTTACTATAGTTGCTTGACCAGTGGTGGCACAGTGGTTTGGTTCAAAGCTCCGAGGTTGCAGGTTAGAGTACGGACTCAACATGATCCCAAAGTCACTGGCTTGAGCAAGAAGTCATTGGCTTGGCTCCTCTGGTCAAGGCGCGTAAGAGAAGCAATCAGTCCACAACTAAAGTGAAACAACTATGAGTTGATACTTCTCATCTCTTTCCTCTCCATTTCTCTGGCTACCTGTCTCTCTCTCTAAAAGAAACAAAGATAATCCTGTTGACAATAGCTTGTTTTCTTCACATCTGGCAATGTAATTTATTTTAAAAATAATTTGTAGAACATACTGTCTTCGTAGGACTTTCTCATTATCCATTTTTGCTAAAGAAAGTCATGTATGGCTGAATTCAACAATAGATCTGAAACTGATGGCTCCATTGAAACTTCTTTTTCACCTTTTTTTTTAAAAAAAAGATATTGTTTTTTTATTTTAGAGAGAGGAGAGAAAGAGAAGAAGAAAGGGGGAGAGGAGTGGGAAGCATCAACTCGGTAGTTTCTTCTTGTATTTGCCTTGACCCCGGGGTTTCGAACCAGTGACGTTAGCATTCCAGGTTGAAGCTTTATTCCACTGCACTACCACAGGTCAGGCCCTTTCATCTTATTTCTATTATTTTCTATGTCCAAGTCACAACACAAACATTTGATACAGTAGTAATCATTCCTCCAGACCTTTATGACGGTCTGGGGACCTGATGCTGGGCCTGGTACTGGGGACCTGATGCCAGCTCCTGGACTTTTAAGCTAGCCAGCTCAAAGATACTCAGGGCTTCCTCCTTCCATAAGAGGTTCTCCAGCCATAGGTGACCCTTGTCAGACTAGATCCCTTCCACTCCACTGACTTATTTTATGAAGTCTCTGATCCATTATGCTCAATTCGGGACACAATAGCTACTTAACTTTGTTCCTTCCTCCCCACTATTTAGAGTCTTGTACTACTACTACTTGTATATTTTATATTGTTACGTGCTCCACGTTGATGTATGTGCACTTATTGAATGCCTGCTGTTGACAAACGTCACAAGGTTCTAAAAGGGAATGCCGAAATAAGACAGCCCAGCTCCCTGGCTGGGGCTCGCCTCCGACCCAACCCAGCCCCTAGGCTCGCCCGTCCAAGCGGGAAGCTAATAATGCCTCTGGGAAGGAGGGGGTTTCGAGTAGGATTTAGGAAGTCGGCCTGGGGGCGGAGGAGCAGCCAGGGGGAGAAGCCCGGGAGAAGCTGGAGGAGACTCCGGGCCAACCAGCCCAGCGGAGGGAAGAAGGAGGCGGGGCGGAGGAAGCCAGGCAGGAGGAGGAGCCGGGGCGGGAGGGGGCGGAGCCATATGAGGGGCGGTGCCGGGGGGGAGCGGGCCAGGGGCGGGGCCGGGGGCGTGGGGGAGAGGCCTCTAAGGCCGCTGCTGCTGCTGCCGGTCGCCGCCCGCCGCCGCCTCCGGGGCGCGTTCTCTCGCGGGCCCGGCCGCCGGTGCTCTCCCTCCGTCGCCGCTCCCCGGGGCGGGTTCCGGCGGCCCCGGCTGCCGAGGACACTCCGCGCGGCCCCCGCGGGCCGCCGCCGCCGGGGCCGCGGGGCCGCCGCCGCCTCCCTCCGCGCCCGGCACCGGCATGGAGCTCTTCCAAGCCAAGGACCACTACATCCTGCAGCAGGGCGAGCGCGCGCTGTGGTGCAGCCGCCGCGATGGCGGCCTCCAGCTCCGACCCGGTGAGGCGGCGGCGCGGGGTCACCCTGGGCCCGACCGGGCGGGGTGGGCGGGGGGCGCGCGGAGGGCGCGGCCGGGCCCCTTGGTTTGCGGCCCGGCCGGCGGGCGGGCGGGGCGGGCATGGCGACGGCGACGGCCGCGAGCTGTCACAATTTTCCTGGCGGAGGGCGCGCCAGCCGCGCCCCTGCCCCTCGGCGGGGACAAAGGGCCGGCGACCCTCGTGCCTCCGAGGCCCCTCGGCGTCGAGGGCTGCCTTGCCTCCCGGGGAGGGCGCACCGAGCTCCGGGCCTTCGGGGTCCGGCCGGAGCCCGCCGGAAAGTTCGAGCGCGGTACCCCTGGCCTGCAAGGCCTCCCCACGCTGGGGGGCCGCTGACTCGGCCTTCGCGCGAGTGCTGGGTTCGGATCCCGGGCTCAGGCCGGAGGGGAGCCCAGTGCAGCGGAACGTCCGGTCGGAGCGTCGCTCTCTGGTAACGTGTGTTTCTCGTGGTTTTAAAATTTATTTAAAGGCATGACCCGTTCTGGTTACCCCGTAGGCACCCGTTTGAAAGCACTTTTTCTTTGGTTTTAGTATTACAATTAAACTGTATTGTTTGACTTTAACACTGTGAGACACGGAGTGTGTTGTGGGTCCCTGTTCGGGTGTCAGTGACGCTTAGGCGACACCGCTGGGGAGGCCGGTTCCAGTGAGTTGACCCGCAACACCTGCCCTCAGAGAGGACCAGGGGGACCGGGGAGGGGACACCCCCTCGGAGGTTGTTGTTGGTCCTTTTCTCCTAACCTCCGCAGAGGTCTTTCTCTTCAGAAGAGAGAGAATAGAGTTCTTTAAAGAAATAGAGCATTTCCAATCTATCTGTATTTCTTGTCTATAATCTCGACGAAGGGATTGCGTGGTATGAATGGGAAAAACTATAAAAGGTCCAAGTGGGCTTTTCCTGTGCCAGTAGTTCTCGTGTATAGGGTGGTTGCCAAGGATCTGGGCCTTGATATCTTCTTCCCAGTCCCACAGCCACCTTACAGAGCAGGTGGTGGTATCCTCTCCCCCCCACCCCAGGAGACAGGTGTGCAAGGTTGAGTCACAGAAAGAGCAGAGCGGGCCTCCAGGGCACTCTCGGGCAGGTCCCACCGCTTTCTTTCGAAGGCCTGCTAGTGGATTTGCTAGAGCAGTGAAGGAGAACTTGTTTGTCCCCAGACTCGGGTGTATTTTCTTGCCACTGCGTGCTATTTCCTCTGTTCAGACTGGAGGAGAAACTGCGGCACCCAGAGACAGTTCTTGATGATCTCGGGACGGAAGTTGTAGACGGGCTTTTTTTGGCTAGGCTCCAGTCATTCTCTTCTTTCTGTTTTTCCTGAACTGACTCTGCCTGGCTCTTCCCCAACTCCCACTCCTATCCCCACCCTCTCCCCACCCTCTCCCCACCCCCAGAGTTTGGGTAAGGCTTCCAAACTTGAAGAAAGGTAGATTGCAAAATCCCCCAAGCCGTCACAGAACCAACTCTTTAAATGATCTATTTACAGCTGGATGGAAATTGAGAGATTTCCAACTCAGAGATGCTTTCATCTCTGAACACTTTTCTGTGCCGCATTTCCTCAGCTATAAAGTGAGGGTTGGGCTTTTTAGTCATTGTTCATAATGAAAATATTTTTTAAAACAAGGCCAATTTGTTTTCTGTACCTCCGTCTGGGAGGACAGGAATTGACATTGATGTGTTTCATGAAAAACATTCAGGAAGTCTCGTGGTAGTTGCCTGTGTATTTGGACGGTGAATTGGAGCATGTACACACAGGATGGACTGGGTTGTCTCCATTTCTAGGGCCACTCTTCTTTTTATTAGCCCCTAAGATGGACAGAGATGAACCATGCTGGTGGAATTACATGAATTCATGGAATTACATGAATAAGGTACAGTCACCGGAGTCCTCTGACCAGGAGAGGTTTTAAGTGAATTATTTGTCATCCTGTTTGGTTGTGTTCAGTTCTTATACATAGGATAGGAGGCTCTCCTGTCTTAATGGTTTCTTGGGGGTAAATTACTCTCAAGTGAAGTAAGTCATCTCTTCTAGGATGCTGGCTAGTGTCTTGGTTTTCTGTGGAAGGACGCTTAAACCCATACCTCCGAGCTAAAGAGGCTCAGGTGAGCCACAGGTGTAAACCTTTAAAGCAGCGGTTCTCAACCTGTGGGTCGCGACCCCGGCGTGGGTCCAACGACCAAAACACAGAGGTCGCCTAAAGCCATCGGAAAATACATATTTATAATACAATACATTTTTAAATAAAATATGTATTTTCGATGGCTTTAGGCAACCCCTGTATTTTAGTCGTTCGACCCCCGCCGGGGTCGCGACCCACAGGTTGAGAACTGCTGCTTTAAGGACTATCCATGGAGTAACCTGGGCCTAGATTTTGGATTAAGCCATGTGATTTGAGTTACTATTTATATACCTAAAGTCTTACATCAGAAGGCAAATTAAAACCTTTTTGTACATAAAATGACAGTTGTCTTTGGAATGACACTTATCTCACTTCTTAGGATGTATTCAGCCACAGGCTGAAGTAGACCAAAAATCTAGAGGAAGGAAGAGGCCATTATATTTTCAGAAGTAACAGCTTATTTTGATCTTTAGGTTTTCAAATACAGCCAGTGAATAAAGAATCCCATCCACTTTACCAATAGTTTGTCCCATCCATTACTTAAGATCTTTTTAAAAGAATGGCTGTTAATAATGGTATTTTAATTGGATAAGTGCTTTTCAGATCTTTTTCTATAGAATCACTTAAAATTCTCTTTATTTTATCGGACCTTTCCCCCCTGCTTTTATGGCCAGTTTTGCTCTTGTTTCTTATGAAAGCATTTAAAATCGTTATTTCCAGTTGGTTATTCAGGTGAATAGATTACTAACCAAGTCCTTATCTTTTCTAAAGGGCCATATCATAAGACCAGAAAAAGCCAATGCGCAGTGGTTTTTATGTTTATGGCTATTGAACGGGTCTTTCCTTTTTCTTGGTGACATCAGTATAATCAGCATTGCTGTTTAAGTTTAAAATGTCCATTTTCGGCCCTGGCCAGTTGGCTCAGCGGTAGAGCGTTGGCCTGGCGTGCAGAAGTCCCGGGCTCGATTCCCAGCCAGGGCACACAGGAGAAGCGCCCATCTGCTTCTCCACCCCTCCCCCTCTCCTTCCTCTCTGTCTCTCTCTTCCCCACCCACAGCGAGGCTCCATTGGAGCAAGGATGGCCCGGATGCTGGGGATGGCTCCTTGGCCTCTGCCCCAGGTGCTAGAGTGGCTCTGGTCGCAACAGAGCGACGCCCCAGAGGGGCAGAGCGTCGCCCCCTGGTGGGCGTGCCGGGTGGATCCTGGTCAGGCGCATGCGGGAGTCTGTCTGACTGTCTCTCCCCGTTTCCAGCTTCAGAAAAAAAAAAAAAAAGTCCATTTTCTTATCCTGGAATGTTTGTTACCCTCCACCTCTTTTGGCCTGGCAGACCCAGCTCAGATGTCAACACCCCCAACCCTCTTGCTCACCCTAGCCCCCATTCCTGGGGCAGAGTTATGGTTGCAATAAACACATAATTGTGTTTCCAGATGGTTTATACACTTAGTCTGCACTTTGATTATAGCCCTTACTGCATCATATAATAATTGTTTCCCTACTTTTTCCTCAGGGGACAGTACATTTCCCAAGGCAAGGAACATACTTGACTCATCTTGGTATCTCTGGGCTCTAGAGTGCTTAGGATGCAGAAGGCTTTTTGGTTGAGTTGAGCTGAGTTAACTTTAAGTTCAAGTTTTCTTTCAGTAATATCATTGCCATAAAAATAGGACATTGTGTTATGCTTATTAATCATTATAGGCCCTGTTTTAAATATCTTCTAAGTGGGGCAGAAAAATCTCTGTCCAGCTGGGTGAGGAAATAAATATGAGGAGAAAGGTGTATTTCCACTTGTGTTTTTATTCTATCTGATTTAACATCACCTTTTTCTTTTTTTAATCTTTGTTTTTCTTACTTTCTTCTTTAACGTTAATTTTTTTCTTCTAGTTAAACAGTTGAGACTACTGTTATTTTTTGTGATGTTTTTATTTTTACAAAGGTAGTGAGTAGTCTGTACCACTGTATTTTGGTGGGTGCTTATGTCTATTGCAAGGTGACTCTAGAGAAAAATATATATTTATGTTTTATTTTCTACCAGGCAAAATGATAAAACAATGTATAAACATTCAATAATTTCTGGAGAGTAGAGTTTTACTATCTGAGAGTAAGGATTGTAACTTAAAGATTTTAAAAGGAATATAATATAGTCCACTGTTGGGGAAGAGTGATATGGTCTTCTAATTTCTTTAGTCTTAAATTTGCTTTAACTAGTCTTGTGTCTTTGTTTGATATGATGATGTAATGTAATTTACTTCTGCCTATTGCTTCATACTGTTTGGAGACTGAGTGACCATGAAAGATGGTAAAGCATCTGTCATACACATAACATTCATAAGCTTGTTAACTAGAGAGAGAGAGATGATACTCTGAACCAGGAATACCCGTGAACATTTTTGGGAGGAGATACTAGCTCTCAGAATTCACAAAAACATAAAAAAGTGTTTCTATTTTTCTTAGAGTTATTTTTTTGATAATGAGATTATTTGTAGTATATCATATGAAGTTAACTTTTTTTTTTCTTCTTTTCCAAGTGAGAGAAGGGCAGATAGAGATTCAGACTCCTGCATGTGCCCCAACTGGAATCCACCCAGCAACTCCTGTCTGGGGCCGATGCTCTGCCCATCTGGGGCCATGCTTGCAACTGTGCTATTTTTAGCGCCTGAGATGGAGACTCCACGGAGCCATCATCAATGCCCCAGCAGATGTGCTCAAACCAATGGAGCCCTGGCTGTGGTGGGGAAGAAGAGAGAGACAGAGAGAGGAGGGGGAGGGGTAGAGAAGCAGATGGTTGTTTCTCCTGTGTGTCCTGACTGGGACCCGACCCAGCGTCAGTCACATACCAGGCCGACGCTCTACAACTTTGCCAACTGGCCAGGACTGAAGTTAACTTTGAATGAAAAACTTTAGTTATGGAATTGAAATCCACATAAAACTTTTAATCTCTTTTTAGGATCATATTTTATGAAACTATAGTCACTGTAGAGTTTTGTGTCATTTGGTATTTACTTTGAAAAAAGATTCCGAACTATAAAAAACTCATGTTTCCTAAATAATCACAAATTACCATGATAAAATAAAATAGAGCACTTTAATTTAAAAATTATTGAATATATTATAAAATTTTTTGCTTTCTGTTGTTGTTGAATAACCAGGTTTTTCTAGTTTTTTTTTACCCTTTAGTTTTTTTTAAATGGCTTACCAGTTTTTATATCCTGAACTACTTTTTACCCCATAATTTGTATTTCTAATAGGCTAGTGGTTAGATTGAAAAGGCCCTTATGTTTATTTTTATGAACATTCATTTTTATGCATGCGAGATGGAAAAGACTCATCTTTCCAAAGTTTCTTTTCTCCTTTCTTGGGCTTAAAAAAAAATGGAGCCCTGGCCGGTTGGCTCAGTGGTAGAGCATCGGCCTGGCGTGCGGGAGTCCCAGGTTCGATTCCCGGCCAGGGCACACAGGAGAAGCGCCCATCTGCTTCTCCACCCTTCCCCCTCTCCTTCCTCTCTGTCTCTCTCTGCCCCTCCCGCAGCCAAGGCTCCATTGGAGCAAAGTTGGCCCGGGTGCTGAGGATGGCTCTGTGGCCTCTGCCTCAGGTGCTAGAATGGCTCTTGTTGCTGCAGAGCAATGCCCCAAGATGGGCAGAGCATCGCCCCCTGGTGGGCATGCCGGTGGATCCCAGTCAGGGGCATGCGGGAGTCTGTCTGACTGCCTCCCCGTTTCCAACTTCGGAAAAATACAAAAAAAAAAAAAAAAAAAATGGAGCCCAGAAAACCAAAAGGGGACATTTTCACATGGGGTTTATCAGATGGGCCAACAAAGTTTATGTTTACCTCTATAAAGGTTTTTCTCACTGAAAAAAAAAAAAAAAAGAAAATGGAAAAGAAAGACAAGCTTTTTCTAAAGGGGAAGATAACAATTTTTGGAATCAGGTTTTACCAATTGAGCAAAGTTTTTGAACATACTTTGTTGTCTATATTGTTAACTGAGAATAATAGTAGCTAATAACAACAGCATTTATTTATTGAGCATTTTTCTGAACCAGACACTGTTCTAGCTCTTTATATATACTGTTTCATTTCATACCACAAACCTCAAGAGGAGGGTTTTATTATTTTATTTATTTTACAGATGAGGAGACTGAGGCACAGAGAAGAAATTTGTCCAAGTTCACAGAGTAAGAGGGGGAGAGACGGGCTTCTAACCCAGTATGTGACTCCAAAGCCAGACTTCCCTGAATATTGACAAAAATGTTGTATAAGCCTTTCTACCTTCTTGACTACAAAATTATAGGATTTATATATTTATGGATAACATCTGAAACGTATCTTTAACTCTCATAATCATAGACTGAAATAGCTTCTCATATGTCAAAGCACACCCATTGAGGGAGGTTCTTTATAGAAGGAAAGGTTGATAATGGTACTACTGGTTGGTTCTTTGACCCAACACCTGCCCTTGACTTATTTTTGCAAAATTAGTTTATATAGTTACAAGAAATGTTGTTATGTAATAGATTGACTAGTTGTTTTTCTAGTGATGCTCAGTTTATCAGGTTTCTCTTCTTAAGGTTTTAGAACATCTGCAGTTTGGGAAGTGAATAGATACAGGGTTGATCCTTGTGCAGAAACATCGATATGTTCTGGATGGGAACTGTTTCAGCCAGTGAGGAGCAACCTGAAGCCTTTCTCGGTCTAGCTGTCTTGGTCTAGTTTTGCAAGAATCCTAGATCCAGTTTCACAGGCATCTTTTCAGAGCATAGCAGAGCCCTCTCTGGTTGTAAAAAAGGCTTTAGGGCAACTACTTTCAAAGGGGATGGACGAATCACTGGTTCCTAGATGGCTGTGCTCTGACCAGGCCGTAGCCAGCAGAAGCCAGGTCTTGGCAAATGTTAGCTTCTGAGGATAGGAAGTAGGAAGGCCTTTTAGGGTAGAGCATACAGGTGTCAGAAACTGGGGTGCCTTGAGAGCTTGGTCTTTTTGGGAACTTGCTGCATTGGTGCAGCTCCAGGATGCCCAGCAGCAGGCTTCCTCTTTATTTTTATTTTTAATTTTTTTATACAGAGACAGAGAGAGAGAGAGAGGGATAGACAGGGACAGACAGGAACGGAGAGAGATGAGAAGCATCAATCATTAGTTTTTCATTGCGATACCTTAGTTGTTCATTGATTCCTTTCTCATATGTGCCTTGACCGTGGGCCTTCAGCAGACCGAGTAACCCCTTGCTCGAGCCAGCGACCTTGGGTCCAAGCTGGTGAGCTTTGCTCAAACCAGATGAGCCCACGCTCAAACTGGTGACCTCGGGGTCTCGAACCTGGGTCCTCTGCATCCCAGTCCAACGCTCTATTCACTGTGCCACCGCCTGGTCAGGCAGCAGGCTTCCTCTTGTCCTACCCGCCCAGCCTAATGCATCTCAAGCAAGGAGGAGGAGCTGTAGAGTCATCACCATATCCTGGCACTGGGCTCACAGCAGATCTTCTATAAAAACTGCGTTGAGCCTGACAGGGCGGTGGTGCAGTGGATAGAGCGTTGGACTGGGATGTGGAAGACCCCGGTTCGAGACCCCGAGATCGCCAGCCGAGGTCACCAGCTTGAGCGCGGGCTCATCTGGTTTGAGCAAAGCTCACCAACTTGGGCCCAAGGTCGCTGGCTTGAGCAAGGGGTTACTTGGTCTGCTGTAGCCCCACGGTCAAGGCACATAAGAGAAAGCAATCAATGAACAACTAAGATGTTGCAGCAGAAAACTGATGATTGATGCTTCTCATCTCTCTTTCTGTCTGTCTGTCCCTGTCTTTCCCTCTCTCTGACTCTCACTCTGTCTCTGTAAGGAAAAAAACAAACAAACAAACAAACAAAACTAAAAAAAACTGCGTTGAATGGTTTGAAATAACGCTAGTCTCCCTGGTCAACCCTCTGTATTTTGAGCAGCAAAGAGGTTGTTGGGAGGATTAAATGGAGAATTTAGAATAGAAGGCTAGAACTCTGCCTCTTTTCACAACTAAAAAAAGTGTGCTAATTTCTCATTTTATTCAGTAAAGGGGGAAATTTAACTTTTAAGTTTGAGACTCAATAAATTTGTTCTCTTTTCGAATGAAAATAAATGGGACTCTAAGACATTTTAAAATTTTTTGAACTGGCCCTTATGCAAAACAAAACAAAACTAAACTTTGTTAATGATTTTGGTCTTTGTGATTTATGACAAAATGAGCCATTGTATTTGCAGTTAGATACTAGACTATTGAGAAAATCAAACTAGTTTAGCTGTGCTATTTATTGGTCCAGGGAATTCTTGGGGCCATAGCCTAATCTTGATGTGGTTTCATGGAGATTTAAATATTAGATCTTTATAAACTGTATTACTGTCTGTCTGTGTATCTTTTTAACTGTTCTATTCCTATTCATATATGTTTTAAAATACCACCTTTTAAAATCTAGTCTTGCAAGCACAGTCTGAGAAGTAATAGCAATGTCATAGAACTACTAACATAATTACTTGTTAGCTGGTCTAAGTCATAATCATTGTGTCAACTGACTGCAATTGAACTGAAAAAAACATTTGAATGAGAGTACGTTTAACAAAATAGATATTTTTTTAAATTATCAGTGGTTTTTGATAATCTTAAGTGATAATATACAAATAGTATTTTATTATTTTTAAAAATTTATTAATTGATTTTAGCGAGAGAAAGAGACAGGAACATCGATATGTTCCTGTATATACCCTGACCGGGGATCAAAGCAGCAATTTCTGCACTTTGGGATGATGCTCTAACTAACTGAGCTATACGGCTAAGGCTGTATAAATAGTATTTTAAAAGTGAGGATAAACACTGAACATTAGCATTGTAGTACTATCACAACACATACTGGTAGTGTCTTAATTAAATCCCATGCTCTGTTAGAATGACTCACTCTCTGGTTGCTGTGAGACCCTTAAAGAAACTGCTCATTCAGAAAAAGCATCCACTCTTGCCAGCTCTCTTCAGTAAGGCTGGCTGAATGAAGTACAGGTTGATTTTAGGTCAGCGTTTCTTGGTGTTTTTTCTTTTTTAAGTTACTTCATTTTCATTTCAGGTCCTTCAAATCAACTTTTTATTTACACTGAACTCAAATCCCACAGTTTCTGCAATGGTCAATATATAAAATTTGAAACAATCATAAATATAACTGAAATATTAGGAAATTTTAAATAATCCATATGCTTTAAAAATTTTTTTATTGATTGATTTTAGAGAGGGAGCGAGAGAGACAGAAACATCAATCTTTCTGTATGTGCCCTGACCAGGGTTTGGATTGACAGCCTGTGTGCATCAGGATGATGCTCTTAACCAACCGAGCGAGGGCCAGAAATAAGTTTTTGTTCGCTTAATGCCTTCATTCTAATTGGGCACTCAAAACAACAAAACAAAACGAAAGTTGATGAGAATGAATAGTGCCTAACTGGCCAGACTGAAGTAGGGCAGGCTCTTCCACTTCTCGGTTGTCCTTGTTTGACCTACAAGCAGTTCTTCGTTGGACCTGATGGTGGATTGGAGACAGAGTTTTGTTGGTGAGGACCTATGGTGGCAGAATGACTATGCAAACAATCCTAGATGGAAGAAAGTAAGTTAGTTTTAAACAAAGTTTTCAGGGAAAGCTAGGAAATTATTTAAGCACCAGCTGGGAGAAAGGTTGCATTTAATTAATGAAGGAGGTGCTAATTTTTATGCATCTCAGTTCAAGAGCTCTAAAAGTAGGAAAGGAAGATACCAGTTGTTAGCTCAGCTGTGCTCTGATTTAGCTCTCAGAACCCTACTTCTGAAGGTTATAGCAAAGGACAGTTTTTGGGAGAGCAGAAGATGAGAGACATTTTACAACACTTTACTGTGTTTCTTGGGTGATGCATTTTGAATTTGCATTGGGTTTTTCTTGAAATATGAGTGTTAGAACTTTATGCTTCAGATAGAGAATCAACAATTTTTAGTGTAGACATTATAGAGTTTAAAAACCAATTTCTAATGTCCTTCATGATCACAATCAAAACTTTGACCCATTTGCTGTACTGTAGATGCCTGTTTTAATAGAAAAGGCTAGATATTGTTTTTTGTTTAATATATGTTCATTTATTTTTGTGACAGAGACAGAGAGAGGGATAGGGACAGACAGAGAGATGAGAAGCATAAATTCTTCGCTGCAGCTCCTTAGTTGTTCATTGATTGCTTTCTTTTTTTTTTTTTTTTTTTGTATTTTTCTGAAGCTGGAAACGGGGAGGCAGTCAGACTCCCGCATGCGCCCGACCGGGATCCACCCGGCACGCCCACCAAGGGGCGATGCTCTACCCATCCGGGGCGTTGCTCTGTTGCGACCAGACCCACTCTAGCGCCTGAGGCAGAGGCCATGGAGCCATCCCCAGCGCCCAGGCCATCTTTGCTCCAATGGAGCCTTGGCTGCGGGAGGGGAAGAGAGAGAGACAGAGAGGAAGGAGAGGGGGAGGGGTGGAGAAGCAGATGGGCGCTTCTCCTGTGTGCCCTGGCCGGGAATCAAACCCGGGACTTCCGCACACCAGGCCGACACTCTACCACTGAGCCAACCTGCCAGGGCCTTGATTGCTTTCTTATATGTGCCTTGACATTGGTGCTCCAGCAGACTGAGTGACCCCTTGCTCAAGTTGGTGGGTCTTGCTCAAACCAGATGAGCCTGCACTCAAGTTGGTGACCTCGGGGCTTCGAACTGGGTCCTCTGCGTCCCAGTCCAATGCTCAATCTACTGTGCCATCGCCTGGTTAGGCAAAACTAGATATTCTTAAGATCCCTTCATAGATTGTATTTCTCATCTATCTATCTATCTATATATTTTTTTGTATTTTTCCAAAGTTAGAAGCTGGGATACAGACAGACTTCTGCATGTGCCTGACCAGGATCTACCTGGCATGCCCACCAGGAGGCAATGCTCTACCCCTTTGGGGCGTTGCTCCACTGCAATTGGAGCCATCCTAGGGCCTGAGGCAGAGGCTGTGGAGCCGGCCTCAGCACCCTGGCCAACTTTGCTCCAATGGAGCCTTGGCTACAGGAGGGGAAGAGAGAGATAGAAAGGAAAGGAGGAAGGGTGGAGAAGCATATAGGCACTTCTGTGTGTTTTGACCGAGAATTGAACCCAGGATTTCCACATGCTGGGCTGACACTCTACCACTGAGCCAACCAGCCAGGGCCCTTTTCTCATCTTTTTAAAAAATCTTTTATTTACTTAAAAATTTTTTTTTAATGTTTACTTTATTGATTTTAGAGAGGGAGGTTGGGAGAGAGAGAGATAGGAACATCAGTCTGTTCCTGTATGTGCCCTGACGGGGATTAAACTGGCAACCTCTATGCTTTGGGATGATGCTCTAACCAACTGAGCTATCTGGTAGGGCTAAAATTTTTGATAGATTGATTTTAGAGAAGAAGGGAGAGAGAGGGAAATACCGATCTGTTTCTGTATGTGCTCTGACTGGGGATCAAATCAGCAATCTTTTTTTTTTGTATTTTTCTGAAGCTGGAAACGGGGAGAGACAGACAGACTCCCACATGTGCCCGACTGGGATCCACCCGGCAGGCCCACCAGGGGGCGACGCTCTGCCCCTCCGGGGTGTCACTCTGTTGCAACCAGAGCCACTCCAGCGCCTGAGGCAGAGGCCACAGAGCCATCCCCAGCGCCCGGGCCATCTCTGCTCCAATGGAGCCTTGGCTGTGGGAGGGGAAGAGAGAGACAGAGAGGAAGGAGAGGGGGAGGGGTGGAGAAGCAGATGGGTGCTTCTCCTGTGTGCCCTGGCCGAGAATCGAACCCGGGACTTCTGCACGCCAGGCCGACGCTCTACCACTGAGCCAACCGGCCAGGGCCAAATCAGCAATCTTTAATCAGAATGATGCTCTAACCAGCTAAGCTCTCCGGCCAGGGCATCTTTTAAGTATTTTTAGGGTTGTTTTTTGAAATATATTTCTTTACACTAGCTTAGACCAGCTTTTATGCTAGCTCACTATATTATGAGATCTTTATGTAATTTATGGTACCGTATTCCCCATGTATAAGACGCACCTTAATTTTGGGGCCCGGAATTTGAAAAAAAATGTATTACATAAAGTTTTTGAACTCAGGTTTTATTCATCTATAATAATGATTTAAAAACAAGCACAAAAAGGCGGGAAATGCAAGTAAAAAAAAATCTACAACCACTATATAAGATGCATCCAGTTTTTAGACCCTAAATTTTTCAAAAAAGGTGTGCCTTGTACATGAGGAAATATGGGACTTTATTACATGAAAGAGTTTAAGGTTGTACATGGCACAGGCATTATTTTCCAATCAGACAGATAAGATAAACCTAACCTACTCGTGCAGGTTCCAGCCAGTAACCTAGGATCACTTAGATCAGTGGAGTAGTCTCCCCTGATCCCAGGTTCCCGATCCTCAGTTTCAGTTACACAGTCAACTGAGGTCTGTAAATATTAAATAGAAAATTCCGGAGATAATTAAAAGGTTTTAAATGGTGTGCTGTTCTGAATAGTGTGATGAAATCTCATACTATCCCTATCCATTAGTCACTTAGTAGCCGTTTTGGTTATCAGATCGACTGTCAAGGTATCGCAGTGCTTGTGTTCAAATAATCCTTATTTTACTTACCAATGACCACAAAGTGCAGGAGTAGTGATGCTGGCAATTCAGATATACCAAAGAAGCTGTAAGTTGCTTCCTCTAAGTGAAAAGGGGAAAATTCTCCACTTAATATAAAGGAACGAAAATAATCATATGCTGATATTGCTGAGGTCTATGATCAGAATGAATCTTTTATCTATGAAATTGCCTAATTTGTAAATTAACCTTTGTCATAGGCATATATGTAAAGGAAGAAATTAAATGTAGAATTTAGAACTATCTATGATTTTAGGCAGCCACGGCCCTACTTGACCCCTGAAGATAAAGGGAAACTATTGTAATTCTCAACTTGGCTGTACATTAAAGTCATCTGGAGGAGCTTTACAGAATACCTATGTCACGGCCTCACCCTGACCAGTTGAGTCACTCTGAGGGGTGGGGCCCAGGCATCGGTATTTTACTAAGCTCCCAGATGATGGGCCTGAACAGCCAGAATGAGCAACCATGGAGTTCAGTTCACACGGGGGAAATGACCCGCTGCTAGAACTTCTAAATTAAATTAGCTCTTTAACTTGATAAATGCTGGAAAATCATCACCAAATCATCACCATTAGAGAGTTCAAAGAAATGTGTATCAAATTTTACATTGTTAAGATGGCACCTGAATTAGATTACTGTTTTCCTGGCCCCAGTAAATTCTGAGAGCTGGGGCATGGATGGAGCTAACGTTTGGAACTTTCAGTTCCTTCTATTAGAGCCCCTTCCCTCGTCTGTCTGACTTTAGCGATTGTGTTTTCAGACCAGTTATACCCATTGTTTTTAGCAGGAAATGAACTTTGGATCTGATTATTTATGCATACCCTGACACCTTTTTTTTTTTTTTTTTTAATAAAAAAACAAGTGTAGCTGCCCATAAACTTCAGCGGCTTTGAAAAACCCAGTCTTGTTCTTGGGCGAAGGGAGTGCCTTCACTCTGGGCTCTTGGAGTGAATGACTCATACTCTCTGCAGGCACATAGTATATAACATAATCACTTTCTGTGTACCAGGAAGAAGAGGGCATATGAAAATAGAAGCCATGTACTGCCAAATGAACCTGGAAATGTTGACCTAACCTAATGGGTCGAACAATTGAGTTTCTGACAAAATACGTACGTCTTTTGATGTATGTTGCTTTATTTATTTCACTAATTAAAAATTGTCATTATTTGTAAAATACTGTATTTTTGTAATTTGTAAGCAACTTGACTCTTCACTAAATAACTTTGGTAATTCTAAATTTTAAAACTTATTTGCAAAATTCAAATGTTTCTCTTTTGAATTTGTATGCCACATTGGAATATACTTTTTGAAGGAGCTTGTTGGAGCAGATCAGTTACATGGCTGTTCTTTGTGGAAGGATAGTATAAAGCCCTGGCCATTTTCTTTGTCATTTCAACGCCTTTCACCTCCATAGCAGCCAGTAATATTGGCGACAGAGTGTCCATTACTGAGTGTACTTGCAATATTTGCTTAGACTGTTATTATTTATACATCTCTATACAGACTCTACTAATGCCAACTTGTTCTATTTCCTTAATGAAGAGTAACAGATTAAAAACACACATGCAGCCCTGGCCGGTTGGCTCAGTGGTAGAGCGTTGGCCTGGCGTGCAAGGGGTCCCGGGTTCGATTCCCGGCCAGGGCACACAGGAGAAGCGCCCATCTGTTTCTCCACCCCTCCCCCTCTCCTTCCTCTCTGTCTCTCTCTTCCCCTCCCGCAGCCAAGGCTCCATTGGAGCAAAGATGGCCCGGGCGCTGGGGATGGCTCCTTGGCCTCTGCCCCAGGTGCTAGAGTGGCTCTGGTCGCAACAGAGCGATGCCCCGGAGGGGCAGAGCATCGCCCCCTGGTGGGCGTGCCGGGTGGATCCCGGTAGGGCGCATGCGGGAGTCTGTCTGACTGTCTCTCCCCGTTTCCAGCTTCGGAAAAATACCAAAAAAACCCCCCAAAACCACATGCAAGCCCTGGCCGGTTGGCTCAGTGGTAGAGCGTCGGCCTGGCGTGCAGAAGTCCCGGGTTCGATTCCCAGCCAGGGCACACAGGAGAAGCGCCCATCTGCTTCTCCACCCCTCCCCCTCTCCTTCCTCTCTGTCTCTCTCTTCCCCTCCCGCAGCAGCCGAGGCTCCATTGGAGCAAAGATGGCCCGGGCGCTGGGGATGGCTCCTTGGCCTCTGCCCCAGGCGCTAGAGTGGCTCTGGTCGCGACAGAGTGATGCCCCGGAGGAGCAGAGCATCGCCCCCCGGTGGGCAGAGCGGTCGCCCTCTGGTGGGCCTGCCCGGTGGATCCCGGTCGGGCGCATGCTGGAGTCTGTCTGACTGTCTCTCCCCGTTTCCAGCTTCAGAGAAATACCAAAAAAAAAAAAAAATAATAATAATAAAAAACACACATGCACATATATTTGAAGTGTCTTGTGTGCCAGGCACTGTAAAGTCAGAGCAGTTCAGAAAGATACACTGAACCTCTTCACTTGTGTCAGTTACATTGCCTGCTTCAGACCTTCCTGTGTTGTCTGTCTCTTGTCTCTATGTTGGTATGAGAAACCATGGGCATCAGCTAAAAATTTTAACATTGTTTTCCTGAATTTTTAGGTACGGTATTTTTTGCTCCATAAGACGCACCTGACCGTAAGACATATCTAGGGTTTTAAGGAGGAAAATAAGAAAAAAAATATTCTGAATCAAATGGTGTGTTAAAATATTTAATAAAATACCGTATTTTTTGCTTCATAAGATGCACAGGCATCCACTTCCACTTTGGGGGGGGGGAGAATTGTGTCTTACGTAGTGAAAAATACGGTAAGTCTTTCATGTGAGAAATCACATGCTCACCATTTATTTTATTAAAAGATAAATGCTTTTTTTAAAAGTGCTTATATAGCAAAGACAGGTATTTTAGGGCTTCCTTTAAAGATGGTAACAATTTGTTAGTCCTAGTAAAAGTCAATGAAAATAAGCAATTGGTAGGAGAAATCCATTTTCTGATTTGCTCTTTCATGCTTGTTTTTGCTCATTTATTTATTCATTTGGTTCAGTAACTATTGAATGAATGCCTGCTATGCGTCAAACACTGTGCTAGGCCACAGATATACAGTGGTAAACAAAATGGGCATAGAATTAAATAAACAATAGCAGGGTTGAGACTTTATAGTCTTGTCTTTTAATTGGTTAGTTGAAACTGAACATTTATTATAATTATTAATTTATTAGAAGTTATTTCTACCTTTTATTCTTGTTTCCCATTTATTATGCTTTAAAAATTTTTTTCCTACAACCTTTCCTATCGTCCATTGGGTATCTTGAATTTTTGTCAGGTGCCTTTTTTTTTTTATTATTTTTTATTTTTTATTTTTTTTGTATTTCTCTGAAGCTGGAAACGGGCAGAGACAGTCAGACAGACTCCCGCATGCGCCCGACCGGGATCCACCTGGCACGCCCACCAGGGGGCGATGCTCTGCCCCTCTGGGGTGTCACTCTGTCGCGACCAGAGCCACTCCAGCACCTGGGGCAGAGGCCAAAGAGCCATCCCCAGCGCCCGGGCCATCTTTCCGGGCCATTTTTGCTCCAATGGAGCCTTGGCTGCAGGAGGGGAAGAGAGACAGAAAGGAAGGAGAGCAGGTGCCTTTTTGTTGCTGATTGAAAGTCACACATTCTATTTGTATTCTTCTATGGTTTCTCAAGACTTAAAACCCAGTATTTATTTTCACATATACAACTAAAATTTACCAATATCCATGTCTTTTTCCCAAGCATAATTTTACCTCCCTTTAGCCTGAACTTCTTTAGATTCTCTCCCTCTTGTCCCTCCCCCTCCCTAACTCCTCCCTCCCCTTCCCCCTTCCCCTCCCTCACCCTCGCTCTTCATCTTCCCCTCTCCACTTTTGGGGGATTTAAAGGAGGGGAGAAAGCTGGAAGACATGCACGATTTGCCACTTGGATCTGAACCGGTTGCCGGGACTGAGACTGGATGCCTAGTTCTGAGCTGCATCAGGGCTGCAGATCTGTTTCATGTTATGACAAACAATTTTGGGATCATATCTAGATACTGAGATTTTCATAAAACATTCATTACTCTGAGGAAGTTTTCAGGAATTATGGCCTTACCATAAGATTTAATAAGTAAAAAACATTAAAGTTTATTATTATTATTTATTTTAGCAAGAGAGGAAGAGAGAGAGAGAGAGAGAGAGAGAGAGAGAGAGAGAGAGAGGAACATCTATCTGTTCCTGTCTGTGCCTTGAATGGGGACCAAACCAGAAACCTCTGTATTTTGGGATGATGCTCCAGCCAGCTGAGCTACCTGGCCAGGGTGCTTTCTTTCTTTTTTTTGAAGCCATATGTATCCTTGAAGTAAAAATCTATGGAGAGGTTTACTGAGTGGTAGGAACCTGGAATTTAAATGCATATACATTTCCCAACTTGAGATAAAAGTTGTTGAATATTATGTGCCAGACATTGTGCTGGACACTTCACATAATCTCTCTCTCTTAAAATTTATTAATTTTAGAGAAGAATGGAGAGAGAGGGAGAGAGACATCACTTTGTTGTTCCACTTATTTATTCATTCACTGATTGATTCTTGAACGTACCCTGACCGGAGTTCAAACCCACAACCTTAGCTTATCTGGACCAACTGAACTCCCTGGCCAGGGCATAATTCTCTCATTTAATCCTCATAAAAACCCTATAAGTTAGATGAAATTCCTATTTACAAAAGAGAGAACGGAAGCTGAAAGGGCATTAGAGACAGCAGGAGAGCTAAGACTCTTATTTTTTATTTTTTTGTATTTCTCTGAAGTTGGAGCCACAGAGCCATCCTCAGCGCCCGGGCAAATGCTGCTCCAATGGAGCCTTGGCTGTGGGAGGGGAAGAGAGAGACAGAGAGGAAGGAGAGGGGGAGGGGTGGAGAAGCAGATGGGCGCTTCTCCTGTGTGCCCTGGCCGGGAATTGAACCTGGGACTCCTGCACGCCAGGCCGACGCTCTACCACTGAGCCAACTGGCCAGGGCAAGAGCTAGGACTCTGCCTGACAGAGAACTCAGGCTGTGCCCATGTCATGCCCACACCTCTAGACTGCCCAGGGTTCCAGTTGCAGCGTCAGCTCCAGGCTGCCCTTGGACACGTGCTTATCTGCATCTCTGGCTTTAGGCCTGCCCTCTCATGTCCATCCTCAATACTCTGGCCCTCATATTCAATCTCAAATGCAAGCCTGCCTTGTCTGGTGGAAACAGCTCCTGAATCTAGTGTCTTTCTGAGTTGGTCCCTGTGCAGTTCTTGAGCCTCGTTCTTGTAGCTTGCTTTTTTTTTTTTTTTTTTTTCCGAAGTTGGAAACGGGGAGGCAGTCAGACAGACTCCCGCATGCGCCTGACCGGGATCCACCCGGCACGCCCACCAGGGGGCAATGTTCTGCCCATCCGGGGTGTTGCTCTGTTGCAACCAGAGGCATTCTAGTGCCTGAGGCAGAGGCCACAGAGCCATCCTCAGCGCCCGGGCCAACTTTGCTCCAGTGGAGCCCCGGCTGTGGGAGGGGAAGAGAGAGACAGAGAGGAAGGAGAGGGGGAGGGGTGGAGAAGCAGATGGGCACTTCTCCTGTGTGCCCTGGTCGGGAATCGAACCCGGGACTCCTGCATGCCAGGCCAGTGCTCTACCACTGAGCCAACCGGCCAGGGCCAGCTTGCTGCTTTTTGCCTTAGGGTCCCGCAGAGCCGAACTATCTGGAGTCCTCATTGCATCCAATACATATCTGAGTGCCTGTTATGCATTAAGCAACCTGCTAGATATGGGGCTGACAAGAGCTTTTTAATGATTCAGATGGGGGAGGGCTCAACCTTGGGCAAGGATGGTGAAGCATTCATCGGACACTGAGGGGATAGAATCAGTAGGACTCAGTGAGGAAGAACAGCATTTTGGATGTTGCCCAGGTCCTGTTCATGTAGCTGGAATGATGGTGGTGAGCTGAAAGTCCCATACAAAAATAAAATGGGAGTACTACACCTGAGAACATTTGGTAGGGAAGCTTACAGTGTTAGACGTATGGTAGAAAGAGCCCTGGGCTGGGAGGGGGAAATGGTGTTTTGATTTTGACAGGCTGTGTGGTATTGGACAGTTACTTTACCTCTGGCAGTCCTGGTCCCTTTCTCTGAAATAGACCAGATGACTTGAACTCTGCCACTCTAAATAGTGAGCCTTTCTAATGTGATTCACAGCAAACGATCCGACTTCAGCTTGCCTCCCCATTCTCTGTCATGTGTTCATTTGCCCACTCAGCATTTTGGAGCCTACTGTGTACCATGCACTGGGGATATGAAGCTAAGTGAGACTAGGTCTTAATGAGAGACCTGCTCAGTCAGGGAGATGGGCAAATCCGTAATTAGGTGCACTGAACCAAAAGAAGGTGCTGTGATGGAAACATGAGTAAGGTTCAGGGGAGTCACAAAAGAACCTGGTCGGTTCTGCTGGGTGGGTGGAGTGGGGGATGTGTCAGGGAATGCCAGTGACCCTTGTTCTGAGTCTGGAATGGAGGGCAGGCAGAAGTGGGTGGAGAGGTGCCTTCCGGGCCCAGCCTGTGCAGACTTCTGGATGACTGAGGAAGAGCAGGATGTGGGGGTGGACAGGCAGGAGGAGGGTGGACAGGAGCAGCCTGTGCAGGGCGTCACAAGTCTTTCCAAGGAATATGGACTTTGTTTCTAAAGCTGTGGGGAGTAGGAGAAGTAATAGGATTGGATTAGCACATTTATCCCTTTTTTTATGCATGATGTATTTCCTGCACAATATTAATGGTAGACAAGCCTATCTTTGGGTCAGAGAGCATTATTTGAAATGAAGGCATCCATTACATCCTGCTAAACAGAGCAGGTCACCAGGAAGATAGAATAATCCTGAATTTATTTATATATGATATGCCTGACAACATAGTCTCAAAAATATAAAGCAAAAATTAAGAAGGAAAGATGGAAGAAACACAAAACGTGAGACTAAAAAAAAAAAAAGCCCACTCTCAAAACCTATTAAGCAGTCAAAAAATTAGCTAATACATAGTGGAGTTGAGCAAAATAATAAAAAAAAGTTGATATAATGAGCCCCAGCCCTGAAATTGAATAGTGTGTTCAAATGTTTGAGGTCCATAATAAGAAATACTTTTAAAATCATGACCTGGTACACATATATGTCTGTACCAGAAACAAAAGTTTCATGAAATGTTTCCCTTTACATGGTGCAGTTTTTATTTTTTGTTCTATTCTGTTTCATTGCTGTTAATGGTAATCTCATTATATAAAATTGATTTCGTGATCCACTCATGGATAAATACCTTTTCACTTGAAAACGTACTTTCTTTTGAAGCATACACGGAAGAGTTACAGACTGACTTTCTGGGTCCCCTTCCCCACACCAAGCCTCTGCTGCCCCTCTGGTCCTCCCTGTCCTCCCCCTGCTAAAGCAAAGAGGAGTTTGACTCCTATTTTTAGAGTCAAAACAATCCAATACATTCATCTGCTTCTCTTCTCCATTTCTATGTATATATTTAGCCTTTCATCTGTGCTTCCAGACTTAGAAAAAAGTGGTATCCTTCCTTTCCAAAGGTTAACTTTTGCACCTATACTTTTAATGTCATCATCATCTGTTTTCTTTTATATCTCTGGTTCCTTCTTTAATATCTCTGGTTCCTACATTTACACATTTCTCCTTGATCATCCCACCATGAATTCATTCTTAATGGGTTTAACTGGTTCTTTTTCAGAACATCAAAGATTATCAGTGACTATTATTTTTAGATTTTATACCACAAAATTTGGTTCTCATTTTAGCTTTATTAAGTTAAAATTCTTTTTTTCTGAATGGCTGATGCACTCACATGGTTCAAAATGCTGAAGATGTACCCTGGCCGGGAGGCTCACCTGTAAAATGGGATTCCTAATACTTAACTCACAGAGTTGTCAGGATTAGAGATGATAATATCTATATAACAGCCTTAAAAAATTTAATTCCTTATCTTAGTTCTTGCAGTGTAAACAAAGAGAAATCAACTTGTTTGCCTCCCATTGAATATATCATGAACAACAAAGCTATTCAAAATATAATGGTCAAAATTCAAAAGAATTTGGAAACTAACCTATGTCTGTAATTACCCGTTACAGATTGATTATAAATTTTACTAAAATACATTTTAATTATTACCATTTAAATTTTAGTTTTACTTTTCTTCCATTTAGTTTTATTTTTCATTCAAGAAAATATTTTTATTCTTGCTAATCTTTCATAGCTGTTGAACTACCATTAAAGTTACATTTGTCTCCGTGTATTTAACAGCCTTTTGTAACCTGGGTTCCACAAGAGAATTAAGCCCTAACATCCTCAGGCATCTGTTATGTGTAATGAATTTACTTCTTTCTCCCCTATGCATCTGGAATGACATCAATTACTTACCATTCTGGAGAGAACTGAGAAAATACTCACCCAATCACTGTCTGTTCTGTGGGTGAGATGAGGAACTCTGATTGGGATGCCTGATATATACAGTAGGCACTCAATAAATGGAAGCAGTTTCTATTAGTTTTTTGCCCTACAAATCTCATAAAAGAGCATTGGCTTTTTGGTTTTGGGTTGTTGGTTTTTTTTTTGCTTTCTGTAAGCTTCTTTGGGAAAGGGTATTTTCCAGACTGTGATCCAATAAGGGACATCCTGTGGTGGTTTCGCAGGCCTTGTCTTGGGACTGGCTATGGCTCTAGGACTGTGGACAGCTCCTGTCTTTGCCATCTTGTAATGCACCAGCCTCTTCGCTCCACTGCAGGGTGCCAGAGTACTGCCTCCAATCTGAGCAGAGTTTCAGGATGTCAGTTCTCTCCCCAAATCTGTCCTTATGGCAGAAACTTATTCAGGTGTTGGGGTTAATGCTTTTTCAAAAATCGCTTGATAACAATGTATTCAGTTCTGGGTGTTCATATATTTTTGGACATTGATAATTTTTAAATATACCGTTTTAAATATATTGTTCTAATTTGTTTTCTGATGAATATTTTCTCATGACTGCTTCTTATTTTATTTTAGCTACTGATCTACTTCTTGCCTGGAATCCCATTTGTTTGGGTTTGGTGGAAGGTGTTATTGGGAAAATTCAGCTTCATTCAGGTATGTTTCTATAAATTCCTTAAACTTGTCGAATGTATTGTGGCAGTCTCTGACATTTTCTTCTTTGAGGATAAATGTAAATTCTATTATGGCTTTGATTTCTTTGCCTTAATTTTGGGTCTGCCCAAAGTGAGTATATTTCCATATAGGTTTCATGAAATAAAAATAAAACTTTGAGAAAGGGAGGCATAATATTACAATCCTCTCTTCCTCTTAAAAAAATCAGATGCCTACTATGTGTCAAAAATTGTGCTAATTGGTAGAACACAATAGTGAGCAAAAACTGACCCATTCCCACCCTCATGGAGCTTACAGTTTGAGAGAGAAGACAGACAGCAGTGAATAATCACTGAGTTAATATATAAATTCACATTTACGTATGAAGTAAATATATAATTATTTGCTAATAGTCGTAGGTGCTCTGATGGAAAGATACCCCAACTGTACTGATTTCAAGAGGGAGGATAGAAGGAATAAGGCTGGAGAGGTGGGCAGGTGGCAGACCAGGACTGCGGACTTGGGTCAGCAGTCCATTCCCGATACAATCAGCTCTGGCCAGGGAAGAATATGGGTCTCTTAGCACAGAGTGTGGAGAGTGTGGTCCTTTCTAGAGCCCTATCTAGGGCAGGCGAATTAATGGAAGGTCTAGGTCATTCGCCTCTTTTGGAAGGACAGACCTCTGTGTTCTGGGTTCAGAGGGAATTCTGCCTCTGAGAAAATAGATGTTATATTGGCGGGACCCAAACAATCCTGAAAGAGATGAAATAAAATAGCTTCAGCCTGACCTGTGGTGGCGCAGTGGATAAAGCGTCAACCTGGAAACACTGAGGTTGCCGGTTCAAAACCCTGGGCTTGCCTGGTCAAGGCGCATATGGGAGTTGATGCTTCCTGCTCCTCCCCCCTTCTCTCTCTCTCTCTCTCTCTCTCTCCTCTCTATAATGAATAAATAAAATCTAAAAAAAAAAAATAAAAAATAAAAAAAAAATAGCTTCAGCATTATATTTAAATATCTATTTTTTCTTTGGTATCAATTTTAATATGATTTATCAGCTGTTGGAGGTTTTACCATATTGTATATAATTGGGAGTAAAAAAGTATGCCTCTTATTATTGTAAAATAAAGTTATTGAACCTTTGGGAGCTAGGTTGGCCTGTGGGTATTATAAAGTACATATTACTGCAGACAATTTAATTTTCCTTTCTTAGACTTTTTTGGTTATTTTTAAAAATCTGTTTTCATTATGAAATATATTTTAGATACAAAAGCTGTTTATCACAGATATATGGTATAGGTTATTATAAAACAAACACATATCTACCACTTAAGAAATGAAATATGACCAGTGTTTTTATTTATTTATTTATTTATTTATTTATTTCTATTTTTCTGAAGTTGGAAACGGGGAGGCAGTCAGACAGACTCCCGCATGCGCCCGACCGGGATCCACCCGGCACGCCCACCAGGGGTGATGCTCTGCCCATCTGGGGCACTGCCCTGTTGCAACCAGAGCCATTCTAGTGCCTGAGGCAGAGGCCATAGAGCCATCCTCAGCGCCGGGGCCAACTTTGCTCCAATGGAGCCCTGGCTGCGGGAGCGGCAGAGAGAGATAGAGAGGAAGGAGAGGGGGAGGGGTGGAGAAGCAGATGGGCGCTTCTCCTGTGTGTCCTGGCCGGGAATTGAACCCGGGACTCCTGCACACCAGGCCTGCGCTCTACCACTGAACCAACCAGCCAGGGTGACCCGTGTTTTTGGAGCCCTCACTGTATCTTTCTCTAACTATATCCTGCTTCTTTACCTTTAAGAGAACCTGATGTTCTGAATTTTGTATTTACTTTCTTGATTTTCATAATTGCTTTTATTATATATGTATCCCTAAACAATATGTTGCTAAGGATCGTATTTTGGAGATTTTTTTTTATAAATGGTATCAGTTCTGTGTGTTCTTTTACTTTTCCCCCTACTCAACTTCATATGTTTTAGATTTATCCATGTTGATGATGAAACTTTAGTTCCTTGTTTATGATATTGTATGACTATATCATAATTTGACCTTTCACCTATCACCAGGTAATTATGTATTTATTTTGTCACTATTACAAATAATACTGCTACAAGTGTTGTTGTATATTCTGCCTTTGGTAGTTTTTAAAGTTCTTTCAGCCTGACCAGGTGGTGGCGCAGTGGATAGAGCGTAGGACTGGGATGCGGAAGGACCCAGTTTCAAGACCTCGAGGTCACCAGCTTGAGCGTGGGCTCATCTGGTTTAAGCAAAAAAGCTCACCAGCTTGGACCCAAGCTCGCTGGCTCGAGCAAGGGGTTACTTGGTCTGCTGAAGGCCCACGGTCAAGGCACATATGAGAAAGCAATCAATGAACAACTAAGCTGTCACAACGCGCAACAAAAAACTGATGATTGATGCTTCTCATCTCTCTCTGTTCCTATCTGTCTGTCCTTGACTATCCCTCTCTCTGACTCTCTCTCTGTCTCTGTAAAAAAAATAAAAATAAAAATAAAATAAAATAAAATTCTTTCAATACAGAGGAGAAAAGCGTTTAGACATTGTGTAACCATGCTAAGTATTTTAGTAACTCTCCTACCTGTGCACATTTACATATATATATTTCTAATTCAGTTGTATGCTGACAAGATCATTTCACAGCTGAGTGTTCTGAACTAAACTTCATTTTCTATTGTTTAAATGAAGTGTGAGAAACTTTTGAGTTATTTTTCTTCAATTTGAGTCACATCTTGAAGCACTGAGTAAATCACTGAAATCAATCAGAAGACCTTTATTTATTAGCTTTGAGATAAAAGGGAAATTTCTTAAAACTCCTTTTCATTTATCTGTTGCTGTGTAACAAGCCACCCCAAAAGTTAGTGACTTAAAATAATAGCATATAATATTTCACGAGTCTATGGATTGACCAAGAGGCTCTCTGCTCTTGCATGTGTTGGCTGGAGTTGTTACTGTGGCAGCCTTGAGCTGGGAGCTTGCCTGGGGTGCCTCAGTTTACCTTCATGTGGCATCTCCTTCCACATATCTCATCTCACACAGCCTCTCCTTGCGTCTCCTCTCTCCTGGATACCTGTCCTTTCAGGGCGGTGGCCAGAAGACAAGTCCCAATGTGCAAGGGCTTCTCAAGCATCTGCTTGTGTCACTGAGTTTGCTAATTTCAGGGTGGTGACCAGAAGACAAGTCCCAATGTGCAAGGGCTTCTCAAGCATCTGCTTGTGTCACTGAGTTTGCTAATGTCCCATTGGCCAAAGGAGGTCACATAGCTAAGCCCAGAGTCAACCTGGGAGGGTATGTCACAAAAGCATACTTTCCTGAAGGCTGGTTCATTGGGGCCAATGTCCCTGAGCCTTCTACTTTGTAAGCAGTAAATAGTAAAAATAACTGCTCCCTTTTTTCCCTAGAGTATTATCAGTCTCCAGTGAGAGTATATCTGAAGGTGCTTAGTAAATTATAAATGACTATTTTATCAAGACTTTTGGTTGCAAATATAAACCTATTAGCTTATGAAAAAATTTTTTTTAAATAAGGAACCTAAGGGACCAAACCCACTGTAACATCTCAAGTGGACATCATATTGTAACATCTCAAGTGGACATCATGTTGTAACATCTCAAGTGGACGTCATGTAGGAGCTGAGGTTACTTTTTCTGGGCCAGGTGTTCACTGACCACCACTCCTTTTTATACTCCTCCTTCCTTTTTCTCTTCTTTTGGCTTTCTTTGTTTCTGTGGATGCAGGACAAAGTATTTGCCCTTATAGGGTACTCAAACCAACCAATGTCTGATGTCTCCCACAAACTCTGGAGATAGACGAGCTCTCAAGGACTAAGGAGTGAGTCTGGATCAGACCCCCGGGGCAGAGACTCTTTGGCCCACTGAGCCAAGGCCCTTCCCTGGTCACAAAGGTCAGACATTTCCCAGAGGGGCACTCCTCTAGGTAGGAGGGGCAGTCAGAGCAGAACAGCCGGAAGTTCTCTCCTGCAAGCGGCGTACAGATTGCTACTTGTTGACGAGGCTGTGGTGCTGTGAAAGTGTGGTCATTAGGAGGTGGCAGGTGACCGGGTATGGTCACCTCCTGTGATTAGCCCCCGTTCACATGGACTTCCCCTTCTTGCACCATTTGCCTTTCTTTGGACCAAACCTGTTACATAGGATATTTTGGAAGAGGGAGAGGAAGGGAATAGAGTGAACTAGGAAAAGAAAATATTTTTAAAATGGAAAGATGCACATTGGACTTTGGGCGATGGGAATGCACCATAATCAAATGTCAAAATAACCTAGAGATGTTTTCTCTGAACATATGTACCCTGATTTACCAATGTCACCCCATTAAAATTAATCAAAAAAATGGAAAGATGCACAAGAAAAGTGTCTTCATTTTTCACTTTCTTAATCTCTACCTTTTTTTTCTTGTCACTTCACTTTTAAGGTTTGACTGTTAACAAAGAGAGTGGGGAGGAAACAAAGGAAAATCTTTGCTGGGCCCCCTGCTGCTCCTCCCCCACAGAGAGACTTTCAGCCCCACCTTGTGTTTGTCATTCCACCCCCTTCTCTGGTGTTCACATGCATTCCTCTCACTCTTCCTGCCTTCTCTGTTTTCATTCTCTGTCGGGGGGGGGGGGGGGATGCCTCTGCCCTTCCCTGCACCCCTGTGAGTCTCAGCCTGACCGATGGCAGGTGTGCTGTGATATGCATTGGGACTAGATAATCACTGCGGGCATGTTTTCCCATGGGAGCATCTCACCTTCTGTGGGCAGAGGATGAGCAGAACAAAACATATGTATTCAAACACTTTCACACCCCTCCTTACTCTACATATTAATGCATGACTTTTTGTTCTTGTCTGGTGAGGTGGGAACATATTTTTACTTGAACAGATGTCACTGACTGTTAGAATGATATGGGTGAGCCATGCTGCTCTCTGTGACTGTCACTGAACCCCGAGCTCTTGTGATGTGAGCAGGCATGACTCAGGCCTGTGTCAGTGTGCTCAGCTGCCACAGGGAAGTTCTGCCGACTGTGGACCTTCCACGACAGAAATTTATTTTCTCACAATTCTGGAGCTTGAAGTCTGAGACAAGATGTCATCAGTTGATTCTTCTGAGGCCTCTCCTTGGCTTGTATAAATACCCATCTTCTCCCTGTGTCTTCAGAGTATCTTCTCTGTGTCTGTGTCCAGATTTCCTTTGAAAAGGACACCAGTCACATTGGATTAGGGCAGGCATCCCCAAATTACAGCCCGCGGGCCGCATGCAGCCCCCTGAGGCCATTTATCCGCCCCTCCGCACTTCCGGAAGGGGCACCTCTTTCATTGGTGGTCAGTGAGAGGAGCACTGTATGTGGTGGCCCTCCAGCGGTCTGAGGGACAGTGAACTGGCCCCCTGTGTAAAAAGTTTGGGGACCCCTGGATTAGGACTTACCCGAATGATCTCGATAAACTTAATTACCTCCTTAAAGACCTTGTTTCTTTAAAATAGGGTCACATTCTGAGGTACTGGGGATTAGGATTCCAACATATGAATTTTGAGGGGACATAGTTCAGCCTATAACAGGAACCTAAGGTCACTGGAGTGCTTGTTATAAAAGCATGTCAAGGAGAAATCCTACGATTGCTTGTTGCCCTTGTTTCCCAGTGAGAGAGGCCATTCCCCAAGTATCATTGACTAGGCAATTGGCCCAGAGGTGGGCCGACCCGAAAGACCACCCAGTTGCCTTGGTTTGGGCTATTCATCTAAGCCTCTGTTGCTGATTGTAAGACAAAGATGACAACACTTCCTTGATACAGTTATTGTAACATTTAATAAAACTCACATAAAGTGCTTAGCTTTAAGTTCCTTATAATAAAGTTCCTGATGATAGTAAGCATTCACTAGGCTAAAATTTTCCCCTTAGTTTTTTTTTTGTTTTTTTGTGTTTTTTTTTTTTTTCTTTCTGAAGCTGGAAACGGGGAGAGACAGTCAGACAGACTCCCGCATGCACCTGACCGGGATCTACCCGGCACGCCCACCAGGGGGCGACGCTCTGCCCACCAGGGGGCGATGCTCTGCCCCTCCGGGGTGTCGCTCTGCCACAACCAGAGCCACTCCAGCGCCTGGGGCAGAGGCCAAGGAGCCATCCCCAGCGCCCGGGCCATCCCTGCTCCAGTGGAGCCCCAGCTGCGGGAGGGGAAGAGAGAGACAGAGAGGAAGGAGGGGGTGGGGGTGGAGAAGCAAATGGGCGCCTCTCCTATGTGCCCTGGCCGGGAATCGAACCTGGCTCCACCGCTGAGCCAACCGGCCAGGGCCCCCTTAGTTTTAAAGGTAACTTAGAGGTGTTTTTCTACCAGAGAACAACTCAAGTTCTAGCTGTACAGTTTTGAACAGATTGTAAACTTGCACTGTTTTTTCCAGTAATGTTAATATTTGCTGAAACTATAATATTAATGTCACTAAAAGACTACATAGTAGAGATGATAAAAAGTAATGTTTTTAGTAGTAAAGAGTTAGTGAAGGTTATATTTCATAATCCATATGCCTTTTTCAAATAATGTGTGGTGAAAGAATGTTAAAATATTATTTGGTTGTGGTATTCTTTGCTGAGAAGTGCCTTTCCTTTCAGCAAGCTCTGCCAAAAAAATTCTGTTAACCTTGATGTCTAGAGAGACTATTTAAAAACACTAAACTTTCTTTATTTTAGAAGGTCTTTTCCCCAGACATTTGCAGGCAGGTAAACTTTCAGCCAGGGCTTAATGTAGTTTAGCTCTGACAGCTTGAATGGGTCTGACTTTGGTTTAGTCAGTTAGGGTTTATTAATAGAAGGGACAGAAAGTAGAAGGGACATGTATTGTGCTAAATACATAGATGAAAGAAAAGTAAAGTTTCATGAAAAATTAGTGTTTTATTCCTGTGTCCAGGAGGAAGTAAGAATGATAGTCAAATTCTTATCTCAGTTGTAATTACACATTTATTTTTTGTTTTCTCCTTTGTCTGTCCCCCTTCATAAGCTTCAAGACAGGGGCTGTATCTGTTTTTGCTTACTGCTGTCTTCCCCCTGTACAGAGGCTAATCAAAAATATTCAGCAAATGTTTATTTTACAAGTATTTATGGAGTGCCTACTGTGTGCCAAGGCCTGCACTCAGTGCTGGGGTCTGCAGGAGACAAGACTCAAAGCTTTCAGAGCAGATTTGAATCCGAGTGATTTTTATCTAACATTAATTTTATCTACAGTTAAAAGTTCGTCTACAGACTACACAGTTTTATCATTGGATGTAAGTTTCTGAAGAAAAATGTGGGTTATTGTGAAGCACATGACCGAGGGACCTGACTGGTGATGCTGGAGGTCCCACAGGGAAGGCATCCCTGAGGAAGTGATTCTGAGCTGAGGCCCGAAAAGTAAGATCATCTGGGCATGGCCAGGGTGAGGGCAGGGATGGGAGGAGACGTGGTTTCTGGCAGAGGAAGTAGCTGCGCAGAAGGCCCAAGTGATTGATGTGTCTCCTCTGTTTCCGTGTGATGTCGGGGAGACGGCTGTATCTGTACACAGCTGTCCCTGGGGAGATTGCTGTAGGCTGGAGACTTTAAATGGATCCCCAGAATTGTAAATTGAAATCTATTTTGAAGATTGAGACAAGAATAAGCTCTGTTGGGTAAAAAATATCTGAATATAAAAAGCAAAAGTAGCCTGACCTGTGGTGGCGCAGTGGATAAAACATCGACCTGGAATGCTGAGGTCGCCAGTTTGAAACCCTGGGTTTGCCTGGTCAAGGCACATACAAGAAACAACTATGAAATGATGTTTCCCGCTCCCTCCCCCCCCTCTCTCTGTCCTCTCTCTAAAATCAATACATAAAATCTTTTTTAAAAGATAAGTATATATTCCATGATATATTCAGAAATAGTTTGAAGAGAGAATTGTCAAGAATCTTGATTAATTCGGCAATAGAAGCTCGTGACTTAGTAATTAAGGGAATTACTATACATAGTATTGAACAGCCACACACACAATTTACTCAAGATAGCTCTCATTCATTAAAATAGTACTCACCATCTGCTGTTTCTCCACTTTTGAGATGGTGAAGATGTCTCAATTGTTAAAATGGTAAAATGTATTATGCAGAGGGTTTTATATTTTAATGATGAATGAATGAATGGAGTGTCGCTAATATTGCTTTATATATCCCTAAAAAGCCATTAGAAAACCTCACCCCTCAAGGGCACTGGAGAAAAGGGAAGAGGAGCCTGGCAGGGTCCCTGGAACTCTCAGCCTCTGCTGGAGACCTGATTCTTGGGACATGCCTTTAGATATTGCTTCTATTTAAATATGAGTTTCATTGTGTATTTTTTTTTATAAATTTTTATTAATTTTAATGGGGTGACATCAATAAATCAGGGTACGTATATTCAAAGAAAACATGTCCAGGTTATCTTGTCATTCAATTATGTTGCATACCCATCACCCAAAGTCAGATTGTCCTCCCTCACCTTCTGTCTAGTTTTCTTTGTGCCTCCCCCCCTCTCCCCCTCCCCCTCTTCCCCCCCCCCCCACTCTTGTCCATGTCTCTTAGTCTCGTTTTTATGTTCCACCAATGTATGGAATCATGCAGTTCTTGTTTTTTTCTGATTTACTTATTTCACTCCATATAATGTTATCAAGATCCCACCATTTTGTTGTAAATGATCCGATGTCATCATTTCTTATGGCTGAGTAGTATACCATAGTGTATATGTGCCACATCTTCTTTATCCAGTCTTCTATTTTTTTTTTTACAGTGATTAAAGCCTTTAAGCAAACTCTTGGCCAATACAGCAAGAATCCATAAAAGTCATTGTGTACATTTTGATTGTGGGAGCGATAGATTGTTTTATTGTCTACTGACAACTCACGTTATTAAAAACGTAAGGATTGTGGTGATGGTTGCACAACTCTCTAAACTGACTGAAATCATTGAGTTGTATATTTCCAATGGGTGATATATTTCCAATGGGTGAATTTTATGGTATGTGATGCCATTATGATATAAGGTATATGAAGCCATTAAAAACCTTTAAGTCAGCCTGACCAGGCCGTGGCGCAGTGGATAGAGCATCGGATTGGGATGTGGAGGACCTAGGTTTGAGACCCCGAGGTCGCCAGCTTGAGTGCGGGCTCATCTGGTTTGAGCAAAGCTCACCAGCTTGGACCCAAGGTCGCTGGATCAAGCAAGGGGTTACTTGGTGTGCTGAAGCCCCATGGTCAAGGCACAGATGAGAGGGCGATCAATGAACAACTAAGGAACTGCAGGAAAAACTGATGATTGATGCTTCTCATATCTCTCTCTGTTCCTGTCTGTCTGTCCCTCTCTTTGACACTCTCTCTGTCTCTGTAAAAAAACACACCTTTAAGTCAGGCCTGACCAGAGGGAAAGCGGACAGAGGGAAAGGGGATGATAGGGTGGGATGAGAGCAGAAAAGCAAAACCGGGGGAGGGCGTTGCTGGGAGGAGGGCAAGGGGGATGTGGTGGGGAACACGGGGGAGGGGAGGTATATAGACACTAGAATCTATGTACACCCAATAAAGTAAAATAAAATAAAATTTAAAAACACACACACACAAAACCTTTAAGTCAGAGTATAGACTTTGTTGTAGTAGCCTGTTGTCATTATTTCTGATTTTATCTTAGTTAAAAAAAATTAAATACATTTGTTAACTGATAGGCGATTTTTTTTTTATGTACTAAAGTTACTTTGAAGGAAGTATTCTAAAGAAATAGAATTATTCGTGATATAACATGTCTACCAAAATAGGAGTGATTTAAAATGTAATTCAGATATAGTCATTTTGTCATCCATGAGAATCCCAGAATTGGTTTTTTGGGTTTTTTTTGGAGGTAAGGTTTTCATTGGTGACTAGGTTCATGGTTAACCCTTAAAAAGATCGTTTAACGGTAGTTTAGCTGATCTACTACATGAATGGCTTTTGGTCTTGGGAGCAGCAGCCGAGTGGTGTGGGAGGCTCCTTTCTCTGGCATCTTCTCATCACGTTTTGCTTCCCTCCTCTTCCTTTCACTCTCTTCCCAGTGCCTACATTCTAAACGGCCCTTCCCTCTTTTCTTTGCTCTTCTCAACCTGTGCCATCACTTTCTGCTTCAAAATTTTCTGTCATTTTATGTCCCTAATCTGAGCTCCTTGGTGCAGATGGTTCCACCTCCTTGGTAGGAGCAATGCTTGAACTAGACACATGAATGTGATGCACAATTCTGAGCTCTCCCAAGGGTCATCAGACAAGCATGCTTCTTATGTCTGAGCAAATCTTTAACTGGCAGATTTTATGTTTTCAGGCAGAGAGTTACTTTAGAGGCAAGCCAGCTTGAGCTCAACTCTTCTGCTGCTATCCCACTATGATTCTATTCTCTACTTATAAACCCATTTATTCTTAAGCTCCAGTTGTTTTCTCAGGGATTCCTATGGCAGTGATATTTAACGTTTTTAGCTTCAGAAAAGGAAGAGGGTTGTCATGGTAAGAGGGTATGTACTGGTCATCTGTAAAAGTGCTTTCTATATTTCTTTCTATATTTTAAAAAACTTTTATCTTATTGAACATTTTGATGTGATTACAATCAAATTATTACCAGGTCTAATTGTGTTTATGAAAGCAGTTTCTTGATAAATATAGGAAGTTCTCACGTAGAGATGGCCAGTGTCAGCCACTCAGAGCAGAAAATGAAGGTTGTTTATTTAATTGACTTGATTATCAGTTTGTTTACAGTGGGCTTGGATCACCTTATGGAGGGGCCAGTTGCCTTCAGCCTTGAAGCACACTGTATCACTTCTCAAAGCAATAATTTATCTTCATGATTACAAATCTGCAACCTGAATAAAAATCCCAAATATACTTCGTATACTTAACATATTTAATTATACTTTATAAGTAGGGAAGAATGTAATATATTAAAGTTGTCAATGAATTTATAAGAAAACATCTTAGCATTTTAAAAAGATAAGCTATAGTTATCTAGAAAATGTACTTTTATAAATTCATTTTGTCCAGCAACACTTTGACTTCCTAGTTTTCTAAGACTACTATAGATATAAAAGACTATATTTTTATGGAGTGTAAGGTTATTTAATTTTGTGGCAGGTCATTATTAGAGATTTAAATTCATCCTAAGTGTCATAGGCTAAACTGAATATACTTCTTACACCACTATTTGGTAATTTGAAATGGAGGCTATTAAAAGTATCCCTTGCCCTAGATGCTGCCCTTATGAGTCATTGTCAGTTTTCTATAAACCCAGACTTAGGAAACTCTAGTAGGCTACAGAGCATCCAGTCAAGAAATGTTGAGTAGCTACTATGTTTGGAAAATTGAAACATTAATAATTAATAATGAAATAGGTTTTATGCACACATTGAACTGAATTTAAATTTGTACTGAAGATTTGTAAGAAAAAACCACAATCCTTTAAATTGGAATATAATTTATCTTGAGATATCCCAATTATTAGATTCTCTTAGAAACGTTAAGTATTCTTATTGTCAGCTTGACACAGAAGAAAGGGAAGGTGAACCGACTACAATCCTTTTTCCTGATTCTTTTATTTCCCCCTGATTCTTTTTCCTTTACCAACATATCTTCATCTTCTGACGTAGCTGGTGCAAGTGCAGGCACCGCTGTGGCTCTTTTGAGGCAGCAATCTGTAGAAGCCCTTCAAGAATTTAAATATTTACATTTGAATATTATGTTACAAATGACTTGGGAGTAAATCACCCCCCTAGGTTAGTATTTATTGGTGTGTGGATGTAATTATAAATTCTGTGCTGGCTCCTCCATTCACAGTCGACTTTGAGTGTTAGAGCAGCAGCTGTGCTCCACTCCACCACTGCCAGCTTCTCCTCCACGGGGCTCCAGGAGTGGACCGAGGAGAGTTCAAGGGGGTGCTTTGTCATCGGCATATGGTCTCGAATTGGGGCAAGCTGAAGGAGGTAAACTTATAAGCGTCATTAGCAGATCCACCTTCTCTTTTTATTTTTTATTTTTTTATTTTTTATTTTTTTTTTGCTATTTTCTGAAGCTGGAAACGGGGAGAGACAGTCAGACAGACTCCCGCATGCGCCCGACCGGGATCCACCCGGCACGCCCACCAGGGGCGATGCTCTGCCCACCATGGGGCGATGCTCTGCCCATCCTGGGCGTCGCCATGTTGCGACCAGAGCCACTCTAGCGCCTGGGGCAGAGGCCAAGGAGCCATCCCCAGCGCCCGGGCCATCTTTGCTCCAATGGAGCCTTGGCTGCGGGAGGGGAAGAGAGAGACAGAGAGGAAGGTGCGGCGGAGGGGTGGAGAAGCAAATGGGCGCTTCTCCCGTGTGCCCTGGCCGGGAATCGAACCCGAGTCCTCCGCACGCTAGGCCGACGCTCTACCGCTGAGCCAACCAGCCAGGGCAACCTTCTCTTTTTAGTTTTACTTTTAGTCAGAACATGAATGCTTATAGAGAGACACGGAGAAACTGCAAAGTGTCCAAAAGAGCAGTAAAGACAGTTATGGTTTTATGCTGCAAAATCAGTCTTTTTTTTTTTCTCTCCTTAAAAATAAGAAGTCTTAAAAAGAAAAGTATGCTGAACGAGTTCAAATTAGAACCAGTCTTTGGAAAAGAAAAACCAGAAGTAAGAATCATTTCCACACAAACATGTCATTCCCTTCAAGTGTCTGGCACATAAGGATATGTGCTGCATGCATATTTCTGTCAGTAGGAGCTCTTTTAACTGAATCTCACAACCTGGTTCCCAGATTAACCAACATGCCCACTTCCTCTGCAGAGCCTACTGGTGGAGGCGATGTGCTGTGAGGGCTGGCCGCTGGTGGGGACTGCATAGGACGCCTTCTCTCTTCCAGTGGGTTGTGGATTGGGGGTTGGATTGTGTTTATTCCCAAACCTGTCTACGCACTATTGTAATTACAAAATGAATTCAATATAATTCAGCCCATCAACTACAAGTGCAGAAAGGAAGACTTCTTGTTTCAGTGAAAGCTAAGTTGAATGCTTTGGAAAGACTGAATAAAGCTGTGTTGCATTTAAAAAAAAGACTAGATAACACTGAATACCCATCAAGTGGCTCATTCTCAAAGAAAAAGTTCCAAGTAAATCGATGTATATTTGAATGTTCCATATGAAAAGTAAAATTAAATTGTATTTTAAAAAGATTTTGTTTTTGCCATGTTCAGATAGCTAAGTTAGTTAGAGCATCATCCCGATATGCAAAGGTTGTGGGTTCAATCCTCAGTCAGGGCACAGGTTGATGTTTGTGTCCGTCTGTCTTTCTTTCCCTCTCCTCTTTCTTCTCTCTCTTTCCTCTCTTGCTACCATAAAGAAATTTAAAAAAATTTTTAATGTGTTTTGAAGCTCTCAAGTAAGATTAAATGAATATATGCCAAGTCTGACCTGTGGTGCACAGTAGAGAAAGCATTGACCTAGAACGCTGAGGTTGCCAGTTCAAAACCTTGAGCTTGCCTGGTCAAGACACATATGGGAGTTGATGTTTCCTGCTCCTCCCCATGTCCTTCTCTTTTCTCCCCCCCGCCCCTCTTTCTTCCCTGCCCCACTCTCTTACCCCCTTTGCCTCTCTAAAATGAATTAAAAAAATGAATGGACGCCAAGAATGGGAACCAATTGCTTTTCATCTTTGTTAGTCTCCTTACAGGAGAAAACCACAAAGTGTGGTTGGATTATATATAAAGAGTTTCCGTGGAGTAGGAAATAATGTTCAAAGGGAACTTTAGTTTTATCTGTAATGTTCACATTTTTAAACAAATGGAATGTATTCATATATTCTCTATATAATTAACATCTTTTCTGTATGTCAGTAGGATGAATAGCTATGTCAAGAAATATGTAGCTTCAGCCTGACCAGGTGGTGGCGCAGTGGATAGAGCATTGGACAGGGATGCAGAGGACCCAGGTTAGAGACCCCGAGGTCGCCAGCTTGAGCGTGGGCTCATCTGATTTGAGCAAAGCTCACCAGCTTGGACCCAAGGTCGCTGGCTCGAGCAAGGGGTTCCTCGGTCTGCTGAAGGCCCACGGTCAAGGCACATATGAGAAAACAATCAGTGAACAACTAAGGTGTTGCAACGAAAAACTGATGATTGATGCTTCTCATCTCTCTGTTTCTGTCTGTCTGTCCCTGTCTATCCCTCTCTCTGACTCTCTCTCTGTCCCTGTAAAAAAAAAAAAAAAAAAAGAAAAGAAAGAAATATGTAGCTTCAATACTTCCTAGGGGTAAGGTCATGAATAGAGAGAAAAAACACTTTTTTTTTCTAAAATTAGATGAAAATATTTATTATTATTATTTTTTAAAGAATCTTTATCCCACAATTGCTTATCTCCTTGAAAATGAGTCAGTTATTGATATTTATAGGGCAAGCAATTGAATCTTTTCCAGGACTATTGTTTTAGTTGGTTATACTTTTCAAAATACCTGTCATCACTTCCTAGTCAGTCGGAGCACATGCAAGAGTCAACCGACGATTGCGTGGATGGGTAGAACAGCGATTGATATTCCCCCCTCCTTTCCACTCCTCTAAAATGAATCAATAAATACCAATTAAAAAAAATGAATTCAAAGTCAGCAGCAAGAAGACATGAACTTGGAAGAGGGGTTCCTAATGCTGGCTTGTTTGTTCAGTTGCCAACACTCTAAATTGTTCAGTGTGAAATAGAAATTACTTCTGTGAGGTTAAGAAACCTGTGGTAGTGCCCGGCTGGGTAGCTCAGTTGGTTGGGGCTGTGTCCCAATGCAGCAAGCTTGTGGTTTGGGCCCTGATCAGGGCACATGCAGGAATTGATCAGTGAATGCATGGATAAGTGGAACAACAAGTTGATGTCTCTCTCTCTCTCTCTCTCTCTCTCTCTCTCTTCCTCTCTCTCTCAAATCAACAAACAAAAATAAAAATTTTAAAAAAGAAATCTGTGGTAAGGCTTTCTTTACATTCAACAAAATGTATTGACATTCAACAGTATGTTATCTTTTATGTGCTTTGTTTATTGTGTGTTAGGTGTTTGGTAACCTTGATTCATGCCTTCCCAGCACTTGGTAGGTCCTCGGTTAATGTTTAATGATAATGAATAATGAAATGGCCTGGAAAAGCCATGAAACTTTGGAGTAAATTTCCACCCTACTGTATAAAGAATTATGAAACACTTCCAAACTCTTGCATTTATGAAATGCCTAAAGCACATCTTCAAAATACTATTCCTAAAATAGTATTTGGAGGAAAAAGTGGAGGAAATTTGAATACTTTGTATCTCTTTAAATTTTTTTTTCATATTTAAAATACATGTCATGTTATTTTTCTAAAATGAGAAATTCCTGAAACACTATTTTAATTATTTTTGGTGCTAATTAGGTAGTACAGTATTTTTCTTAAGGGTGTAACCTCATAAATTGAAAAATTGCTTTTGAGTTTGGTCTTGCATAGAATAGTTCTCATTTTATTAAAAATCTCTTGTGAAAAATAAAAACTTGGATTGGAAAAATAACTGTTGAACCTCTGGGTATTTTTTCTTTCTCTTGTACTTATTAAAGATTTGTTTTGGCCCTGGCTGGTTGGCTCAGCGGTAGAGCGTCGGCCTAGCGTGCGGAGGACCCGGGTTCGATTCCCAGCCAGGGCACACAGGAGAAGCGCCCATTTGCTTCTCCACCCCTCCGCCGCACTTTCCTCTCTGTCTCTCTCTTCCCCTCCCGCAGCCAAGGCTCCATTGGAGCAAAGATGGCCCGGGCGCTGGGGATGGCTCTGTGGCCTCTGCCCCAGGCGCTAGAGTGGCTCTGGTCGCAACATGGCGACGCCCAGGATGGGCTGAGCATCGCCCCCTGGTGGGCAGAGCGTCGCCCCATGGTGGGCGTGCTGGGTGGATCCCGGTCCGGCGCATGCGGGAGTCTGTCTGACTGTCTCTCCCCGTTTCCAGCTTCAGAAAAATGAAAAAAAAAAAAAAAAAAAAAAGATTTGTTTTGCTATCTTCTTCCTCTTTTTCCTCAATACATGTATAACTTTGCTTAGTCCTAGTGTACACATAATGTATTTGGAATTGCTAATCCCTACCTTCTAAAAAAAAAAATTCACTGACCAGAATGCAGTATTATGGTTCAGTTGTTTTTGTCTTTATCTCTATAAATTACTCTTTTCCAAAGTTATTTAGATTCATTTTTTTCCTCCCTATTTCCTACAATGTGGTTTCATTTTCCATTTGTAGCTAAGTTGGGGTACTATTTGCATTTTGTTTGGGTTACCCCCACATTCTGGTTTATTTGAACAATTTGTTTTTGAGGAGGCATGAAACATTACCATGGTTCTAACAAAAGGGTATACTCAGAGGGCTGTTATTTCCCATCCATTTCATCATTCCCGTCTCCCTCCTCTTCCGTCCTGTCTCCCTATGCCTTGTAGCTGTCCAATTTCATTAATTTCTAATTTAGCTTACCTCTTGTTTTTTTGGTAAAAATGAGCAGATATATAAATATTTTATTTTCTTTCTTATATAAAGGGTGGCACACTCTAGATAGTCTTTTGAACTTTGATTTAATAATATATCCAGTTTATTCACTTAATATATCCTGGCAGTCATATGTATATCCTTATCAGTCATAGAATGCTTCTAATTCTTTTTCACGCTGCCTCGTACTCCACTGAGTATATGTGCCTTAGTTTATTCAGCTCTTCTCCAGTGTCTGGACATTCAAGTGGTTTCTGGTATTTTGAAGTTATAGACTGGTTATATACTTGTGTGTTCTTGTGTATCTTCAGGGTAAATTCACAGGTGTGGGATTGCGAGGTTAAAAGTTAAGTGCGTATGTTTTATTGTTAGGTAGCACTAAATTTCTCTCCAGAAGAGTTGTATCTGTGTGTAGTCCCCACTAGCACTGTATGAGTGCCTGTTCCCCACAGCCTTGCCAGCAAATATGCTGTCATACTTTTTTATTTTTTTCAACCTGATTATGAGTGAGTTTGAACATCTTTTCACATATTTAAGGTTCATTTTTATATTTTGTTGTGTGCTTTACTTAAAAGGGTTATACCTATTGTACATTTTTTTTGTTGTTGTGGTTGGATTATTCGCCTTCAGCTTCCTAGGACAGTAACACTTTATAGATACTAGACAGTAATATGACTTTTCTCTTTCAGATTTTCCATGGTGGCTTATTTTAATTCGGCAGAAAGCACTGGTGGGCAGACTTCCAGGAGACCATGAGGTCTGTAAAATCACCAAAATTGCTGTGCTGTCACTTTCTGAAATGGAACCTCAGGATCTTGAGTTAGAGGTAAGCTGCCGTCTCAGGAAATTTTATGGAAATTTGATCTAAATATAATTGCAATTATGAGGATTTGGTTAATAGACCAGAATCATACAATTTTAGAGATGGATAATATCTTTAAAGTAAGTTAATTGCATGGTTTTCAAGCTTCATTTTAGTAGTGGAGCCTTTGTTTTAAAATCTGTGAAATGCAGTATATGAGACACATGAGAGCAGAGCTGTTTTGGTTGAGGTGGTGCTGGGGGGTGGGGATCTGCTGTGAACATCAGTGTACTACTTGTTGGTGGGCATTTCTCTTCTTTTCTCTTGGTTATATACCTAGCGATGGAATTACGGGGTCATAATAACTCTATGTTTAACCTTTTGAGGAACTGCCAGACTGTTTTTCAAAGCAGTGTGCTGTTTAAAAAACCAAGAAGAAGATGATCTATAGAAGGGCATGAAGAATCTGTGAGGTTCAGATAAATGAGGACATAGATGTTCTTCCTTTTGGAAAAAATAAAACATCCTTGAAAGCTTGATAGGCTTATGTTCCACGTCTGCATATCGTATTTGCAGTATCGCATTGCTTTCATAGATAACTGCATCATTTTCCATAGTTAGTTTCCCATTAGACATCTGTTTAAAATTTTAGCTCCAGATGGACATAGATAGAAACCAACTTTTAAAGTAAAATCATTTATTTTTATTGTCTGAAACAGCAGCAGCCACATCAGCTCTTAACCGTGGTTGTGAGATGTCAGTTGCTGGAGTGAGAGAAGAACTGCGGGAGCGCGGCGGAGCTTGTGGTTTGCTTTCTGAGATCCTGGGCGTCAGAGTTGTGATAAGGGCCCAAGCGCACACGCACAGAGCTGGCGGGGCCTCTGGAAAGGGAAAGTGATCCCACTGTCAACACAACGTGTTGTATCCCAAGAGCTCTGTTTAAACAAAGCATTTTAGGTCTGGAAGGATCCCCAAAAGTCATCTTCTCTTAATTTAACCTTTTTTTTACAGAGATAGTGGTCTTTACTTTCTTTTCTAAAGGTAACTGGATAGAATATTCTAAATTATTCATTGAAAATGCTTATGTTTGAAGTTATTTTAAATTTTTATTTAGAAAAATCTGTTTGTTTTTGACAGAGTCAGAGAGAGAGGGATAGATAGGGACAGACAGAAAGGGAGAGAGATGAGAAGCATCAATTTGTATTGCAGCACCTTAGTTATTCATTGATTGCTTTCTCATATGTACCTTGACTGGGGGTTACAGCAGAGTGACCCTTTGCTCAAGCCAGCAACCTTGGGCTCACGCAAGGTTGAAGTACAAAGAAACAGTGAGCCTTGCTCAAACCAGATGAGCCTGCGCTCAAGCTGGCAACTTTTGGATTTTTTTTTTCCTGTATTTTTCTGAAGCTGGAAACGGGGAGAGACAGTCAGACAGACTCCCGCATGCGCCCGACCGGGATCCACCCAGCACGCCCACCAGGGGGCGACGCTCTGCCTACCAGAGGGCGATGCTCTGCCCCTCCGGGGCGTCACTCTGTTGCGACCAGAGCCACTGGAGTGCCTGGGGCAGAGGCCGAGGAGCCATCCCCAGCGCCCGGGCCATCTTTGCTCCAGTGGAGCCTCGGCTGCGGGAGGGGAAGAGAGAGACAGAGAGGAAGGAGAGGGGGAGGGGTGGAGAAGCAGATGGGCGCTTCTCCTGTGTGCCCTGGCCGGGAATCGAACCTGGGACTCCTGCATGCCAGGCTGACGCTCTACCACTGAGCCAACCGGCCAGGGCCAACTTCTGGATTTTGAACCTGGGTCCTCCATGTCCCAGTCTGATGCTCTATCCTCTGCTCCACCACCTGGTCAGGCTAGAAAAATCAGTTTTAAAACATAGAGATAGACTTCTGGAGAAGATGGTATGACTTTGTGCTTTGCTATACAGATCACAATGCTTATTGGAAGCTTTGGGGATATATTTGTTTCAGAATTCAGGTTTTTTTTTCGCGATTATTGAGAAAGTTATTCCATGTAGTTTATATATGCCCTGTGAGTCTGGGGCATTACCCTATAATATAACACGTTAATACTTATTAAAGAATCATGTGAGTATTCATAGTAGGGGAGGTAAGTGATGACACCAATAGCCTCATATCAGTTTAGGGTATTTGGTATATTATATATGAGTTGTAACAAAAAATAAACTTTCACACCCTGGCTGGATAGCTCAGTTGGCTAGAGCTTCATCCTGAAGCATAGAAGTTGCCGGTTCAATCCCCAGTCAGGGCACATATAGGAACAGATTGATGTTCCTTTCTCTCCCCACTACTCCACCATTCCTCTCCCTCCTTTCCTCTCTTGCTGAAATCAATCAATAAAAAGTAAATAAATAAACATTCAGGTTTGAGAATTTTTGGGATTTTGGAGTTCATAAGGAAGGAAGTTAAGGGGTATTAGGCCTGTATCAGTTCTGTTTCAAGCCCAGGAAGAGGATAGATTAAAAAAAGAAGAAGAAGACATTGGCCTGACCAGGCAGTGGCGCAGTGGATAGAGTGCCAGACTAGGACGTGGAGGACCCAGGTTCGAGGCCCCGAGGTCGCCAGCTTGAGCGCGGGCTTATCTGGTTTGAGCAAGGCTCACTAGTGTGAGCCCAAGGTTGCTGGCTTGAGCAAGGAGTCACTTGGTTTCCTGCAGTTCCACGGTCAAGGCACATATGAGAAAGCAATCAATGAACAACTAAGGTGCCGCAAGGAAGAATTGATGCTTCTCATCTCTCTCCCTTCCTGTCTGTTCCTATCTGTTTCTCTCTCTGTCTCTGTCACACACAAAAAAAGGAAAGAAAGAAAGAAAGAAAGAAAGAAAAAAAAGAAAGAAAAAGAAGACATTGCTAGGCCTAGAGAAGTAGTAGCTTCACGGACCATAAACAGAACAGTAGTTTGAACTGAGGCCGTAGGCCTCGTGGGCTCTGGATCTGGAAGTGGGCAAGGAAAGATTTGACCCCTACACAATAAAGGAAACTAAAAGGGCGTCATAGGAGATGGGGGCCTGAAGCCATGCTTAGTACTTAAAACCCAGTGCTAGAGTGGGGCTCCCCGGGGGAGGAAAGACTGTCAGGTTATCTGCACCAAGAGGGATAATTGTGTATAAAGAATTATTCTGTCTGTTAAGCCAGTAGCACTTCCTTTGAGAAACACTGGTCTGGGCAAAAGATAAAAATTTGAATAAGTACAATAGCAATTGGCATACAGTGGTTGAGTTTGATAGGAGAGACTTTAGGAAGGAGGATAATGGAAGATGACTCTTAGTTTTCTTGCTTAAGTGCTCTGATGGTGGTGTAATGTTGCCTGAGACTGGTCCAACCAGAGAAGGAACAAGATTTGAGAAGCAGATGTTGCTCAGTTTTGGAGATGCTGAATTTGAGCAGCAGTGGCAGCAATAGGGAGAGTATCCTTTTAACCTCTTCTCTGCTGCCCCAGTGACTCTCTACCAAGAAAGGTAGGGGTAGCATGTTCACAGAAGAAGGGGAGTGAGGCTTTCCCAGGACTACTTATATGCCTCATGGATGAATCTGGAGGTTACCACTTATGTTTGTAGCATCAGAACTCGTTTATTCATTTAGCAAATGCTTACTGAGAGAGACCTCTTATGCCTGATACCGCTAAGACATTAGAGATAAGAGTCAACAGAACAGCTTGACCAGACAATGGCGCACTGGATAGTGTCAGCCTGTGATGCTAAGAACCCAGGTTTGAAACTCTGAGATCGCTGACTTGAGCGCTGGGTCGCTGGCTTGAGCAGGTGGTCACCAACCTGGCTGGAGCCCTCTGGTCAGGGCACATATGAGAAAGCAATCAATGAACAATTAAGGTGCTGCAACTATGAGTTGATGCTTCTCAACTCTCTCCCTTCCTGCCTGCCCCTGTCTGTCTGTTGTCTCTCTTTTGCTAAAAGAAAAGAAAAAAGTCAACAGAACAAAGATTGCTGCAATTATGGAGCTTAAATTATAGTGGGGTAGGGGATCAGACAATAAATATCAATATAATAACTATATTGCATGTTGGGAGGTAATAAATGCTATGGAAAATAGAAGTTGAGTACAGTAAGGGGTGTAGAGATTGTGGTAAGATACTTGGGCAGAGAGAACAGCTAGCAAAGGCCCTGCAGTGGAAGCATTTCTGACACACTGAGGAACAGCCAGGAGGCCAGGGTGGCGAGGGGAGGACAGTAGTAGGAGATAAAGGTGGGGAGGGAAGAGGAGGTCTGGTTTGGGACATGTTGAGTTTGAGATGTCTGGTGGAAATCCGAGTGGAAACAGGGTTTGTGAGGTTAGAATTTTGGGAGAGAGCTGGGCTGGAAATACATTTGAGAGGGAGGGGTTGGCATATGGATTGTATTTGAATCCAAGACTGGATGAAATCACTGAGGGAGTGAATGTAGATAGGAAGGGGTTATGGACTGAACCCTGGGGTGTTGAGACATTAAGAAGCCAAATGGTTGGAAATGAACCAGTAAAAAAAGATAAAGAAAGTGACCAGTGGAAGCCAAGTGAAGACAGAATATCAGCGAGGGTGAGGAAGTGATGAGCTGTCAGAGCTGCTGAGAGGTTAAGACAAGGACCAAAAACTCACTTTGGGCTTAGCCAAGTGGAGGTCACTGGTCACCACGAAGACAGCAGCTTAGGTGCAGTTGTATAGGGCCAAAGCCAAATTGGCGTGGGCTGGAAGAGAATGGGAGAAGAACATTTGGAGGTAGTGAGAAGTACAAAGAAACAGGACACTTGCTGGCAGAGGAAGAGACTTGAAGTAAGGTGTTGGAAGAGATACCAGTATGTTCGCATGTTGATGGGAATCACCAGCAGAAAAGGGGAGAGGAGAGAATTGCTGAAGTTGTGTCCATCTGCTTAGTTCTTCTCTCCTTCCCCATCAACTCAGTTAGTTTTGCTTATTGGAAGGGAAGTTAGGTTAGCTCAGTGTTGGCAGAAGGACTATAAATCTTTTTAGACCTCATCTCTAGTTCCCTGTCTTTAATGGTAGGCAGGAACATTGTCAAGTTATCATGTTGTGAACCCATGTGAATAGAGTTTTTGATAGTTTTAATTTTCAAAATGCATAAAGGTAAGATTCCATTATATCCGAAAACTTGGTCCAGTTATCAGTCTTCACTTATGGGATGGTCCCCCCTTTAAATCATTATTATCATTTATTATCAAAGCTTGAACTATGTAGCTTTTGTTCTCATTACACTTTTTTTTTATTCCTGTGTATCTAGTAACAGTTATTTTGTGAGTAAGACACTATCAATCATTTATAACAATTAGTTCATAATAGGAATCTACCACCTGATGTAGGAATAAAACTAGTGTGTTGAAAAGTGGAATTAGCATATATCTAGTTAGTAGAATTCTTGTGTACCTTTCTGAATATTTGCTTTGTTTGTTGAACCACATGAAATTATATGTAAAACACACTTGACTTTAACCAGGTAGTTGTTTTTATTTTTATTATTTTTTTTTGTATTTTTCCGAAGCCAGAAACGGGGAGGCAGTCAGACAGACTCCTGCATGCACCTGGCCGGGATCCACCCGGCACGCCCACCAGGGGGCGATGCTCTGCCCATCTTGGGGCGTTGCTCTGCCACAATCAGAGCTGTTCCAGCGCCTGAGGCAGAGGCCACAGAGCCATCCTCAGCGCCCGGGCAAACCCTGCTCCAATGGAGCCCTGGCTGCGGGAGGGGAAGAGAGAGACAGACAGAGAGGAAGGACAGGGGGAGGGGTGGAGAAGCAGATGGGCACTTCTCCTGTGTGCCCTGGCCGGGAATCAAACCCGGGACTCCTGCACGCCAGGCCGACGCTCCACCACGAGCCAACCGGCCAGGGCCTAACCAGGTAGTTGTTTTTAGAACCTCTGTGCTCTTTCTGATATTAACATATCTACATCCTTTTCCTCACCTTTGCCAGTTGGTGTGCACGTTTCCTGCAGCCTCTACTGATGGCTTCTTCAAATTAAATCTCTGGATCCAAAGAGTATTTTTGTTGTTGTTGGTTTTGTTGGTGTGTGAGGGCAGGAGGAGGGGAGTGGTTGAAATGTCCAGCTTTTGAGACTCCCAGAAGACCAGACCTTTGCCATCTTCTGAACCAGAACACTCAATTAACCAGCAGGAATGAATATTTAGCACAAATAGCTGTAAAATAATGCCCCTGAAACATAGAAAGTGTATATTTTGCAATATTTTAAATTTTAGACAGCAGTTTTTAAAGCATTAACTGGAGCATTTTATTCTTCAGTTATATTAACTATAGTTATGATCCTAACCTGAATTTTCCACCCTCAAATCCTAAGTATATATCCTGTCCTGTATTCTTTGCTTATGCTTTACTGCAACTTTCTAATCATTGAAAGCACAGCTGTGTTTCCCAGTGTGAGTTGTCTACTTGGTCATTTTTCCAAGCCTCGAGGTTTACTTTTCTTTTTTGGCTTATTTTTTTACCGAGAGAGACAGACAGAAGGAAGGGAGAGAGATGAGAGGCACTGGGTCATAGCTGGGGCACTGTGTTGTTCACTGACTGCTGTTTGAGGGTTACTTTTAACCACAGTGCCTGAGCAGTAGCACCCACTTCTGTGCTCAGCCTTGAACATTCGACACGCGGGTATTAGTAATAATGGATTCTCTCTCTCTTCCTAATTATTTAGCTCTGTAAGAAGCATCATTTTGGAATTAACAAACCAGAGAAGATTATACCATCTCCTGATGACTCGAAGTTTTTACTGAAGACCTTTACGCATATTAAGTCCAATGTGTCTGCTCCTAATAAAAAGAAAGTAAGAGTTTAATTAATATGGGCATGGAATTCATTTTGATTAGTTTTAAATTGAGGGGTAATTTTCCTGCCTGTAAACTTATTTTCAAACCACTTGTTGTATTCCAGCACTGTCTCTGCATGTCCCTGAGTATCCCCACTTCCTTCCTAGGAAAGTGTGTGTTATCCACAAACTGCTTCACATGTAATTCCTGCAGTGACAGTAGATTCATGTTTTACAGGTTAAGGAAAGTAAAGAAAAGGAGAAGTTGGAGAGAAGATTACTGGAGGAGTTGCTGAAGATGTTCATGGACTCGGAATCCTTTTACTACAGCTTGTCCTACGACCTGACCAATTCAGTGCAAAGGCAAAGCGCTGCAGAGAAGGACCCCCGGCCCCTCTGGCAGAAGGTACCTCTCGCGGTTCAGAGCAGGCTCTACCCTCCAGAACAATTATGGACTCATTCTGCTTTATAGCAAAACTGAAACAAGTTTCTCAACTGTCTGTTCTCTACCTGTTCCAGGTTGATGACCGATTTTTTTGGAATAAATACATGATACAAGATCTAACTGAGATTGGTGTGAGTAGTTGTTTCTAAACTATTCTAAGATAATTATAGTTAAGCAAATATTTTTAGTGTTAAAATCAACTTAAAATATCACTGTAATGTTTTCCCCTACAGCATGGGTATCATTCATCCAGATGGGGAAACCAAGACATCTGGTATTTTAAGGAGTTCACAGTTCTGCTGCGTAGCTAAAGGCCTGTCCTTTTAGCAGGTTCCCATGGGATAGTAGTAATTTAAACCTGGGGAACTAATTTCCCCAGAGTTCCTATAGAAGAGGTATTTTGTTTACCCATTGGGAAGGTTGAAGCCCAGTTGTCCTTGAATGATACCAGGCCATTTAACTTTCCTGTTTCCTCATCTGGGAATTAGAGTAGACAATCTCCAAGGATATTCCAGTATTGCCAGTATTTGAATCAGGGAAGGCAGGGAATATGATGAGATTCCTTCTGACTTGTTGACTACTTTCTTCCTTTACTCTGTTACATCTGTTGGAGAATTATGACTGTCCAATGACAATTCATTTATTTACTTAATCAACAAGAATTTGTGTAAGGCCTGCTATGTGGCAGTTACTGTTTATGACACAACGTGGGCAAATAATTGATCAGGATCATCTTTATCTTTTTCTTAACCTTTCAAAAATTTTAAATCTTTTTTCTTCTATTTCTCTCCCATGGTGGGGGTTAGTATAAATGATTCTGACCATGTAGCAGTGCCTACCCACTACGTATCTATCATGTCTGTATTGAGAATAAGGCATAAAAATGGCCTCACCTCTTTTTATGATGCTGAAACTGTTACCACCACAACTCTGTGACGGGATAGCCATAAAAGATGTCTGTAATGAGTGTTTGCTCTGTTTGCTGACATATTGAGTTCTTTATGTTGCAGAGTTTTTTTTGCAGACACTTTGCATTGCCATTTAAAACTGATGGTTTGCAATAAAGGTGGCATTTGGCAACATACATTTCTCTGTTCCTGTCAAAAGTTTTGCATTTATTGTTAGAAGTAAAAAAATACAAAGAATGGGAGTGGTGATAAGAATAAGGAATGCATGTAGACCCGTCACTGTTTTCAGCCAGCGCTCTAGGACCCTGTCTGCAGCTCCATACAGCAGAACTGTGAGATAGCACCTGGAATCTGTGGTAGCAGGGGGTGTGGAGTTGATGCTGAGATCAGGGCTAGATAGAATGATGGAGATAGGAGAGAAAGTGGGACTAAGGACGACTCCCTGGAGAGCTCATTATTTATTATTCCTGCATACAGTCAGTGTGAAATCTCAGTATTCTTAGTCTGAAGACACAAGAGAGGACATCTCTATATTTAATTAATACTCTCCTAATTATGTTAAATGACTTAAAAATAAGATATTTATGGAAAGGAATTTTTATTTTGTTGTTCATTTACTACTTTTAGCTTGGCAAAGCAAGTATTTTTCTGTACTAGAAAATACAGTAGGGCCTGGCCTGTGGTGGTGCAGTGGATAAAGCATCGACCTGGAACGCTGAGGTCGCCGGTTCAAAACCCTGAGTTTGCCCGGTCAAGGCACATACAACAAGCAGCTACTATGAGTTGATGCTTTCTGCTCCTCCCTACCACCCTTTCTCTCTCTCTCTTTTTTTCTCTTTCTCATTTTCCTCTCTCTTAAAAAGAAAAATGGAATAGACCTCTGTTTCATAATAAAGTGATTAGAGTTGGTTGTATTTTATTAAAGGCTTAATACAAGTAGGAATTGAAAATCAATACTTAAGCTTTATTTTTCCTATACCAATAGGAGTGCTCATAATCCCTATATTTGTTAAATAGTTACTATAAGCAGGCACTTTACTAAACACTCTGTATATTTTACTCATTTAATCTTCACAGTAACCTTATGGAGTAGTAGTTTGTGCTGTTTTTCAAAGCAGAACATCCAGGCATTGGTGAGGTGCAGTGATTCAGCTGGTTGAGTTAAGGGTTTAGGGCTTGAATTTGTTCCCTGTTGGCCTACTCCTATGCTGTGGTCCCTCTCAGGCAACTCTTTTTTGAATGAGCCTTATAAAGAAAGGCTCTCTTCTCCACCTGTTCTCCCTCCCTCCATTCCTTTGTGTTCTTCAGTAAGCAGAGACTGTGGGTAAAGAGTAGAAGGTTTCTGCTTCTAATAAACTGACAAATATGTGCTGGCTACTGTTTGTTTAAGTACAGCCTAGAAACAACATGATGTTTCTATATTGTCTTCAGACACGAGATGTGGACTTCTGGATTATCCCCATTATCCAAGGTTTTGTGCAGATTGAAGAACTTGTGGTTAATTATAGTGAATCATCTGACGAAGAGAAAAGCAGCCCAGAGACCCCACCTCAGGAGGCCACCTGTGTGGATGACATTCACCCACGATTTCTGGTGGCTCTCATTTCCCGTCGCAGTCGGCACAGAGCAGGTGAATGGAGGGCTGTCAGAGCATGTAAATCAAATGCGGGTGAGAATGAAAAGCCTGCAGGGGTGCTGAAATGCTGATGACAGCATGGATTTGGAAACAGTTGGTTTCAAAGCGCTCGGTGACTGTGATGTGACTGTGGACCAATTATTGGAGAGAGTCAAATGGGGGGTGGGGTTAACAGAAGGACAAAGAAAGGAGGTATATATAAAAAGAGAGAAGTAGGTCCCTTGGGATAAGCTTCTGAAATAGCGATATTCCTCCTGATGGCTGCCTCATAGTACTAAATCCTTCCCGTGCGCTAGCGCCTCTGGGAAAACCCTTCGCTTTCAGTGCCCAGGAGCGATCTTAGCTTCAAATTGTAATAAAACAATGATGCATACCGTTATGATCTGGGTAAGTTGATACAGTTCTGCCTGGCAATTTCACATGAGATCCCCAAGGCTATTCTGAAAGAGAGAGATTTGGTTAAGAAGCATAATCTAGTCAGACTAAATTTTTAAAAAATATTGCTGTTTTCTGTTTTATTTAGGAATGCGCTATAAACGAAGAGGAGTGGATAAAAATGGAAATGTTGCAAATTATGTGGAGACTGAGCAGCTAATTCATGTTCATAATCATACCTTGTCATTTATTCAAACAAGAGGCTCTGTGCCGGTCTTTTGGAGCCAGGTTGGGTATCGATATAACCCAAGACCCCGGCTAGACAAGAGTAAGCATGTCAGTTATTTAGTTTGCAAATGATTTCAGATAGAGTATTAAAAAATATATATTAGATACTTTATAGCTTTGGATTTGTTTTGCCAGATACTTCATTCAAAACAATAAAATAGCCTGACCAGGCGGTGGCACAGTGGATAGAGTGTTGGACTGGGCCGTGGAGGACCTAGGTTCGAGACCCCGAGGTCACCAGCTTGAGCACGGGGTCATCTGGTTTGAGCAAGGCTCACCAGCTTGGACCCAAGGTCCCTGGCTCGAGCAAGGGGTTACTTAGTCTGTTGTAGCCCCCGGTCAAGGCACATATGAGAAAGCAGTGTGCCTTGAACAACTAAGGTGCCACAACGAAGAATTGATGCTTCTCATCTCTCTCCCTTTCTGTCTATCTGTCCCTCTCTCTGACTCTGTCTCAGTCACCCAAAAATAAATAAATAAATAAATAAATAAATAAATAAATAAATAAAAGAACTCATACAGTGAAATTTAGTAGAAAGTGATATAAACATAAGAATAATGATTGTTGTCAATTTAAGTAATTAAAAAAATTTTTAATTATTAAGTGAGAGTCAGGGAGGCAGAGACAGATTCCTGCATGCACCCCAACCAGGATCCACCCCGCAAGCTCCATACCAGGTTATGCTCTGCCTGTCTGGCTGCTGCTCTGTTGCTCAACAACTGAGCTATTTTAGGGCCTGAAGTAAGGCCATGGAGCCATCCTCAGCCCCTGGGGCCAACTTTGCTCGAACCATTGGAGCCATGGCTGTGGGAGGGGAAGAGAGAGAGAGAAAGAAGGGGGAAGGATGGAGAAGCAAGTAGTTCTTTCAGTACGCCCTGACCAGGAATCGAACCTGGGACTTCCACACGCTGGGCCAACACTCTACTGCTGAGCCAACTGGCCAGGGCCAATTCAAGTAATTTAACAATAAATAATTCCCCAACAATAGAATAAAACAGCTTATTTTAAACTTTAAATTATTGTTTTTTTGAAGAGTATTTTGTTGAATGTTTAATTTCGGAAAAGGTCAAATGAAGTCAATATTTTTAGAACCAGGAAATACCCTAAGATGGCATATAGGCATATACAAGATAAGATGCCTTTACTCCATGCCTCACTGGAAATGTTTGTTGTTGTTATTTTTTAATTATTCAGTATTTAAATTCTTTCAGTATTTTAACTTGAGCGCTGGAATAGCTAAGTCATGTCAAGCTAATGGATTGCTTACTGAATGAGGTTGATTTTTAAAATTGTTTACTGAATATTTTTCTCTCAAAACCTATATATCTGAGAATTTGGTAAAACTTCAGTTTTTAATATACTTGATTTAGAGGGGTTTTTATTCTTTTATAATAAACCACATGAAACCTTTTCTGACAAGTAGGCTAGCTGTACTAATAAATGTTTTTTATAATTTCACAGTTTGTACTTTATGTTTCAATTGGGAAAAAGATCAGAAATCTTTGCCTTAGTATTACATTTAAAAATATTGATTTTAGAAAATCTTAGTTACATTTGGGCTGTCAGTAAATTATTTAAAAGTAAGAGTAAAGATGGAATAGATATTGATTTCTGTCGTAAACATGGAAAGGAAAAGTAAACTTGGTATCACTTCTTTGTAGGTGAAAAGGAAACTGTTGCCTATTTCTGTGCCCATTTTGAAGAACAACTGAAAATTTACAGAAAACAGGTGGGTTTCTTTTTTTGTTTTGTTTTGTTTTTGTATTTTTCTGAAGTTGGAAACGGGGAGACAGTCAGACAGCCTCTGCATGCGCCTGACCGGGATCCACCCGGCATGCCCACCAGGGGGCCATGCTCTGCCCATCTTGGGGCGTCGCTCTGCCGCAATCAGAGCCATTCTAGCACCTGAGGCAGAGGCCACAGAGCCATCCTCAGCGCCCAGGCCAACTTTGCTCCAATGGAGCCTTGGCTGCGAGAGGGGAAGAGAGAGACAGAGAGGAAGGAGAGGGGGAGGGGTTGAGAAGTAGATGGGCACTTCTCCTGTGTGCCCTGACCGGGATTCGAACCAGAGACTCCTGCATGCCAGGCCAATGCTCTACCACTGAGCCAACCGGCCAGGGCCAACAGGTAGGTTTTGATCTGTAGTAGTAAATATTCTTTCATATTTAGAAGTGATTGTGTATTTGTTTCTTTAAATTTCATGAAAATAACAATGTACTATTCATTAAGCGAAATGGCATTTGTCATGAAGTTAAAGAACATATATAAGTTAAGATTATTTTTAATATTCTTTACAAAATATCATTGTCTGTTACTTTAGACCATTTTTAGATAAGAGATTAATCTACTATTAATTATTATGATTTAGGAAAAATGTGAAGAAATGAAAAGCATCTCTCAGTACTACGCATATAGTTCTACCTCAGACAGGGCACATATAGGAACAGATAGGTGTTCCTGTCCCTTTCTTCCTTCCTTTCTCTCTAAAATCAATAAACTAAAATAAATAAATTTTTATGTTGCCACATCTGTTTATCTTTTTCTTTTATTATTTATTGATTGCTTTGAGAGAGATTGAGAGAGAAAAGCATTCATTTGTTATTCCACTTAGTTGTGTATTCGTTGGTCGCTTCCCATTTGTGCCCTGATCAGGTATTGAACTTGAAACTCTGGTGTTTTGGGATGATGCTCTTGGCTGAGCTAACTGGCCATGGCTTATCTATTTCTTTATGCCCTCTTGTTTTTTATGTTATGCCAAGAAAGTCATGTTCCATTTTACATTATCCCAAAGTTTATTACAGCTTTTCTATAACTTGAAGAAAAAATACTTAGATTAATGCATCGAAAATTTCTTTTGTGTATGAGATGTAGGGAGCTAAAGTTTTTTTCTTCCTATATAGATAGATAATTATCTCAGTACCATTTATAGAATAGTCTGTATTTTTCCCAGAATCATATTGTTACCATATCTTAGATTTTTTAGTATACATAGGCCTGTTTCTAGGTCACCTGTTCTATTGAGTCACTCATTTCTACACTAGTACCACAGTTTTAATTGCCATAGATTTACAGTATGTTTTGCTCTTCAGTGGGATAAAGCCCTCTATCATTAGCTTTCAAAATTTTCCCACATATTTGCTCTTCTAGTGAACTTCAGAATTAAATTATCAAGTCCATAGAAAGATCCTGATCAATTTTGATTGGGATTATTGAGTATATAGATTAATCTGGGGAGACCTGACTTCTTCACAATATTGCCATCTAGCATGGTATGTCTCTTCATTTATTCAAGTGTTGTTTTATGTATTTCAGCAAAGTTATATAGAGTTTAACATGTAGATCTTGCATGTTTCCTTTAAAAGTATTCTAGATAGTTTAAAGTTTTGCAAACAAAAAAAAAGGTTTGCTATTATAAAGGACCTTGTTTTCATTATGTATTCTAATTGATTATTGCAAAGGTATAATGTATCCTATTAAAAAAAGCTTTTAATGCTATTGATTTAAGCAGTTCTCATAAACCTAAATGTAACAAATAAAAATTTAATTTTATAGGAAAAAATTGATGCTTGAGTGGATTGATTTATAAGCAGAGCTATAAAATATTTCTAAAACATAATTCCAAATAAGTCACTTTATGATTATAACATCTGATTAAACTGAATTTTTTTCCCCTTACTCTCTGCAGGTTATTGTTAACCTGGTTGACCAGACAGGAAGAGAGAAAATTATTGGGGATGCTTACCTAAAGCAGGTGTTGCTCTTTAACAACTCACTCCTCACTTATGTTTCATTTGACTTCCATGAGCACTGGTAAGAAGGCTTCCGGAGATGAGTTTTGATCAGTTCCAATGGTTGTGGTTGATGCTACCACAGGGACCTACGTTTCTCTTTATTGGGAAAAAAATCGTCGTCTTCTCTTCATTGGTGGAAAGAGGAGGAGTATGATTTGTTTATTTTAATTTTCATTTGGAAATTTTTTGGCTAAAAATTTAACTCAATTTTCCCTGAATTACTTATAGTCATTATGTTCCAAAACAACTCGGAGACTTAGAGATCCATTTTTCCTTTTATCATCCAACTACAGAATTTCTGGAGATTTCCCTTTCTGATTGAGCCTGAGCCTGGCAGAAGAAATAAGACCTCCTTAATAAAAGTCCTCCTGCTGGCTCATTTCATACCTATTAGTAGCACTCTTTTTCCCAATGGATAAACTTCTCTAGAATTTGTTCTGGAAAATCAATAGTTAGTGAACTATTTTGATGATAACTTTAACTTGTGTGTATTCTGAGAGCCAGGTTTATTGTCATGATTCTGTTCAAATGTGGGTTAATTTACCTAACTATTGAAAATCTGGTGGGGAGAGAAGCTTTTGAGCTTTGGCTACCTATACATTTATATACATTTTTTTTTGTATTTTTCTGAAGTGAGAAGTGGGGAGGCAAGAGAGACAGACTCCTGCATGCACCCGACCAGGATCCATATGGCATGCCCATTACGGGGTGATGCTCTGCCCATCTGGGGCGTCGCTCCATTGCAACTGGAGCCATTCTAGCGCCTGAGGCAGAGGCCATGGAGCCATCCTAAGCACTCAGGCCAACTTTGCTCCAATGGAACCCTGGCTGTGGGAGGGGAAAAGAGAGATAGAGAGAAAGGAGAGGGGGGAGGGTGGAGAAGCAGATGGGTACTTCTCCTGTGTGCCCTGGCCAGGAATCGAACCCGGGACTTCCACACACTGGGCTGACGCTCTACCACTGAGCCAACCAGTCAGGGCCTCATTTCAGTATATTTTTAAGTATCTTTTCTTTCATGCGGATTAGGTATAAGCATTTATATAATTGCCTATATAAAATATAATAGTGTTAATGTCATGAAATTAAAGTAATAATTTAATTTTTCCAAGCTACCTTAAATATTACATCTTAAGTTAAAAAAAAAAACACTATTATTAAAGTTTTTTTTCTTTCTTTTGGCTTGTATTTTAGCCGAGGCATGAAGTTTGAGAATGTTCAAACACTGACTGATGCCATTTATGACATTATTCTTGACATGAAATGGTGCTGGTACGTATTCCTTATTTCATAAGGAGTCAGTTTGATAACACTTGGGCTGTGAAATCATGTGTATTTGTTTAGTGCCATGAAGCATTAAAATAATAGCAGCAAGCTGAGAAAGCATTTGTTTTTCTTATTCCTGTTCTCCTTTTTAAGAGAGTATGAATCGCCAGGGTTAAATCAATTTTTTTTCCTTTTTATTATTTTTCTGAAGCTGGAAATGGGGAGGCAGTCAGACAGACTCCCACATGCGCCCTGACCGGGATCCACCCGGCGTGCCCACCAGAGGGTGATGCTCCGCCCATCCGGGGTGTCGCTTTGCCGCAACCAGAGCCATTCTAGCACCTGAAGCAGAGGCCATAGAGCCATCCTCAGCGCCCGGGCCAACCTTGCTCCAATGGAGCCTTGGCTGCGGGAGGGGAAGAGAGAGAGGAAGGAGAGGGGGAGGGATGGAGAAGCAGATGGGCGTTTCTCCTGTGTGCCCAGGCCCTGTCTGGGCCTGATGCTCCAGTTCTGAGCTATTTTTAGCACCTGAGGCTAATTTGCTCCAACAGAGCTATGCTCAGCACCCTGGGCCACGCTTGAACCAGTTGAGCCATGGGCTACAAGAGGGGAAGAGGGAGAGAAGGGGGACGGAGGAGGGAAGAAGCAGATGATCAGTTCTCCTGTGTGCCCTGACCAGAAATTGAACCTGGGACTTCCACACCCCAGGCCAACGCTCTACCACTGAGCCAACCAGCCAGGGCTGTTAAATCAATTTTTAAAAAAAGAGTGTTGCCTGACCAGGTGGTGCCGCAGTGGATAGAGCGTTGGACTGGGATGCAGAGGACCCAGATTTGAGACCCTGAGGTTGCCAGCTTGAGCGTGGGCTCATCTGGTTTGAGCAAAAGCCCACCAGCTTGAACCCAAGATCACTGGCTCAAGCAAGGGGTTACTCGGTCTGCTGTAGCCCTACGGTCAAGGCACATATGAGAAAGCAATCAATGAACAACTAAGGTGTCACAATGCGCAACGAAAAACTAATGATTGATGCTTCTCATCTCTTTGTTCCTGTCTGTCCCTGTCTATCCCTCACTCTGACTCTCTCTCTGTCTCTGTAAAAAAATTAAAAAATTAAAAAAAAAAAAAAAAGAAATTTTGATTGGACTTTCAGGCTACAGGTATCCAGAGAAATTAGATGAGCAAGGCATGCGGCACAACTCCTTACTGCAGAGGTCGGGAACCTTTTTGGCTGAGAGAGCCATGAACACCACATATTTTAAAATGTAATTCCTTGAGAGCCATACAACGACCCGTGTACATTACGCATTATCCAATAAAAATTTGGTGTTGTCCCATAGGACAGCTGTGATTGGCTCCAGCCACCTGCAACCATGAACATGAGTGGTAGGAAATGAACAGATTGTAATACATGAGAATGTTTTATATTTTTAACATTATTTTTTTTATTAAAGATTTGTCTGCGAGCCAGATTCAGCCATCAAAAGAGCCACATCTGGCTCGCGAGCCATAGGTTCCCAACCCCTGCCTTACTGGGTGGTAGAGTGAATGATCTGTTTAGGCTAGTTTCGATGCATTTCTACTTGGAGTCAAAAAGGAGGGACAGGATGGTGTTTTAAAGTGCCTTTTGGTTTTAAATGTGCAGAAAACCGTGTCTTTGGGTTGTGTCAGCTCTGCCTGGTAGTTGTATGGCTTGGGGCAAATGACTCTGCACCTCAATTTTTTTTCTTTTCCAAATGGGGATAGTAATATCTGCCTTGTTAAGTTATTGTATAATTTAAGTGTCTACAGAGGACTCAATAATGCCTGCCACATCATGGTATTCCAAGCAAACTGGCAGTCAGTGCTGCTGTTCTTATTCTTATGGTTCAAAGAATTGGGTTTTTGAAAAACATATTGAAGTATTACATATTGTGAAATAATCCCATACTATTTTTGAAAAGGGTTGACCAAGCTGGTGTAATTTGTAAACAAGAAGGGATTTTCCGAGTTAATTGCATGGACTGCCTGGATCGCACCAACGTGGTCCAAGCTGCTATCGCACGAGTGGTCATGGAACAGCAGGTAATTTGGAGTCTTGTGGATTGTAAATATTTATTAATTTTTCCAACTGTAAACAAACAAATCTTTGTTCTTTGGGACATTTATAGCATACAGACATCGTTGTTGCATTAAAACCTGGAAAGCACAACCTTCACTGGAAATAATTTGAATCAAGTGGCATTTTCTTAAGTACTCATTTAAAAAATATGAGGCCTGCCCTGGCTGGATAGCTCAGTTGGTTAGAACATCACCCTGGAGCACAAAGGGTGCCCATTTGATCCCTGGTCAGGGCACATACAGGAACAGATCAGTATTTCTGTTTCTCTCTCATGCCCTCCCTTCCTCTCTCTAAAATCAATAAAATAAACATTAAATGTGAAGCCCAACATTTTAGAATTTATTGGGTGGCACATCATTTATCTTTCCCCGTCATCTCTAAACCCTCCCTTCTGTATTTGGAGGTGAGATCTGTACATCTCATTCTGTTTGGCAGGCTGGCTCTGTGTCAGACCCTGCCCGATAGCGGGCACTAAAGGAAGGTCGTGAGGCTGGAGGAGGAAGAAGGAACAAGCCTTCTTTGCCTGTGTTCTGTTCCTATCAGCAGTGCCATTGCTGGGGCTGTTGGTTCCTTTGGCACCACAGAACCAGCCTTTTGCCTTTATGCCCCAGTCAGTGGAAACGTTCCTGTAGTCACCATGTCTATTACCCATGTGCCCTTTTAGAGCTTTTGGCCCTCCAACACTTGAGTAACGAATTCTGAAGGTGGAAGTTCCTAGCATGGTTTCTAGAGTTATGCTTTTATGATTTTATTTTATTTATTTATTTTTTTATAAATAAATTTTTATTTTAATGGGGTGACATCAATAAATCAGGGTAATTATACTCAAAGAAAACATTTCCAGGCTATCTTGTCATTTAGTTCTGTTGCATACCCATCACCCAAAGAGAGATCGCCCTCTGTCACCCTCTATCCAGTTCTCTCTGTACCCCTCCCCCTCCCCCCTCCCTCCTTCCCTCCCCCCACCCCCCGTAACCACCACACTCCTGTCCATGTCTCTTAGTCTCGCTTTTATGTCCCACCAATGTATGGAATCCTGCAGTTCTTGTTTTTTTCAGATTCACTTATTTCACTCTGCATAATGTTATCAAGATTCCACCATTCTGCTGTAAGTGATCCGATGTCATCATTTCTTCTAGCTGAATAGTATACCATGGTGTATATGTGTCCCATCTTCTTTATTCAGTCTTCTATTTTTTTTACAGTGATTAAAAGCCTTTAAGCAAACTCTTGGCCAATACAGCAAGAATCCATAAAAGAGTAGTGTCCTTAACATGTTCACCAAGTCCAAGTTGGCCCCATCACCATGCCAAATCCCTGAAAAATGCAACCCAACCACAGTTCAGTCTGTTAGGATATGATTTTTTTTTATAGAACCTAGTGACTATTCTTTGAGGATGTGAGTCAGTTCCTTTTTTTTTCCCTCTAGGTAAGAGGATGGGAGATAGTGAGGCAGACCCTTGCATGAGCCCCAGCTGGGATCCACCTGGCAACCCCTGTCTGGGCCTGATGCTCCAGTTCTGAGCTATTTTTAGCACCTGAGGCTGATTTGCTCCAACAGAGCTATCCTCAGCACCCTGGGCCACACTCGAACCAGTTGAGCCATGGGCTACAAGAGGGGAAGAGGGAGAGAGGGGGGACGGAGGAGGGAAGAAGCAGATGATCAGTTCTCCTGTGTACCCTGACCGGAAATTGAACCTGGGACTTCCACACGCCAAGCCAATGCTCTGTCCACTGAGCCACTGTTCAGGGCCTAAGTCTGTTCCTTTTAATGTGTCATTGAAGCAGTCAGGCGTTTGAGTTCAAGCCCTGGCTCTTACACATACTAGGTGTTGACCACATGCAAAGGACTTAACATCTCCTAATATCTGCCTCCTCATCTTTAAAATGGAGTAATAAGCATATTGATTGCAGAAGGTTGTTATGTGGGGATATTTCAAAATGAATATGAAGCGCTAAAATATCCCTTAATTTTTGTGAGCAGTGTATTGAAAAGTTCTTGGAACCCTAGCCCTAGCACAGTTAATTTTTCTTTTTGTATTTTTCTGAAGTGAGAAGCAGGGAGGTAAAGAGACAGACTCTTGCTTATGCTCAATCGGGATCCACCCAGCATGCCCACCAGGGGGCGATACTCTGCCCATCTGGGCTGTTGCTCCATTGCAACAGGAGCCATTCTAGCACCAGAGGCAGAGGCCATGGAGCCATCCTCAGTGCCCGGGCCAACTTTGCTCCGATGGAGCCTTGGCTGCGGGAGGGGAAGAGAGAGACAGAGAGGAAGGAGAGGAGGAGGGGTGGAGAAGCAGATGGGCACTTCTCCTGTGTGCCCTTGCTGGGAATTGAACCTGGGACTTCCACACGCTGGCTGACGCTGTACCACTGAGCCAACCGGCCAGGGCCAGAGTTAATATTTATTGGACAATTTGTACTCTGTTACTATTTATATTAATATTATTGTTGTTTAAATGTTCTTTTTGATAGTTTTACTTCATAGGCAAATTTAAAACAAAAACAAAATATAAGATGAGCATGCACATTAAAAATTATACCAATGTCTGACCAGGCAGTGGCACAGTGGATAGAGCATCAGACTGGGATGCAGAGGCTCCAGGTTCGACACCCCAGGGTCGCCAGCTTGAGCGCAAGCTCATCTGGCTTGAGCAAAAAGCTCACCAGCTTGGACCCAAGGTCGCTGGCTCAAGCAAGGGGTTACTCGGTCTGCTGAAGGCCCGCGGTCAAGGCACATATGAGAGAGCAATCAATGAACAACTAAAGTGTTACAATGAAAAACTGATGATTGATGCTTCTCATCTCTCTTTGTTCCTGTCTGTCTGTCTCTGTCTATCCCTCTCTCTGACTCTCTGTCTCTGAAAAAAAAAAAAATTATACCAAAACCCCATAAATTTTTCATTCCATTTTTTCATCTTTAGCAATTTATAAAATTATCTCTCAAGTGGTGCTTTAGTTGGAAAAAGTCTGAAAACACTGTTTCTTTTATTTAAGGGTTCCTAAATAATATATGAACATAGTTCCTCTTTCTGCAGCATATATTTTATGTTATGGTATGCTGGTTTACATGTAATTAATCCACCAATTTGTTTATTTTAGCTGAAGAAATTAGGTGTGATGCCCCCAGAGCAGCCACTACCAGTGAAATGCAATCGGATCTATCAGATAATGTGGGCCAACAACGGTGACTCCATCAGCAGGCAGTATGCTGGGACAGCTGCTCTGAAGGTAAATTCCTACAGCAAGCATTTGTGGGTCATTCTGTGGGACACTGAGTGTGGTTTAAGACCACCTTTGTTTCTGGAAGAAAGGTGTGTGGGCTCTAGGTGGTAGCTGACTTCTTTCTGGAATACTTGGTGAAGGCAGGGGTCACACATTCATATTTTTGCTGGGGCCAGGTGATGTGACTCAAGCAGGTCGTCCATTAGATTAAAGGAAGGGTGAGGCTGTGTTGGCCTACGGAAAAGTATATGTTGTCTCAGGAGGGTGCTGTTCTGCTTCTTCCTCTTGGGGACCGAGGCCCAGTGTTGTTAGATCTTCCAGTTTTTCAAAGGAGTTTGGAAATCTGGAATTGTATATGAAATATTTGTTTTTTAAAACTTTATACGGACAAAACAATGTCTGTTGATGGTATCTGATTCCTAGTATGTTAATTTGCCTCCTAAATTTGTATCCCAATCCTGCCTCTTACTAGCTGTGTTACCTTGAGCAAGTCACTTAACCTCTCGCTCGACAGGAGGATACACATTCTTCTGAAGCACACATGGAACATTTTCTAGGATAGATCATGTGTTAGGTCACAAAACAAAGCTCAACAAGTTCAAGAAGATGAAAGTTATACCAGGGTTGTTGTTTTTTTTTGTTGTTTTTTTTTTACATCAGTGGTATGAAATTAGAAATCAATAATAGAAGGAAAGTTGGAAAAGTCACAGATATGTGGAAATTAAAAATACTTCTGAACATTCAGAATAAAAGAAGAATTCAAAAAAGAAATAAAAAATATCTTGAAACAAAAGAAAATGGAAGCACAACATACAAAAACTTATGGGATGCAGCAGAAGCAGTTCTAAGAGGAAAGTTTATAGCTGTAAGTGCCTATATAAAGAAAAAACTCAGACAACCTAACACCTCTAAGAACTAGAAAAAGAAAACACTAAGCCCAAAGTTAGTAGAAGGAAGGACATAATAAAGTTTATAGAAGAAATATGAAATAAAGAATATTAAAGAAGAGATTAACAAAACTAAGAGTTGATTGTTTTTGAAGAAACAAACAAAATTGACAAACTGTTAAAGTAGGCTAATCAAGAAAAAAAATAGAGGACTCAAATAAAATGGACTGAAAGAGACATTACACCTGATAGCACAGAAATACATAGGATCATGAGACTGTACTGAACAATTATATGGCAATAAACTAGACAATTTAGAACAGGGGTCCCCAAACTTTTTACACAGGGGGCCAATTCACTGTCCCTCAGACCATTGGAGGGCTGGACTATAAATAAAACTATGAACAAAATCCCTATGCACACTGCACATATCTTATTTTAAAGTAAAAAAACAAAACAGGAACAAATACAATATTTAAAATAAAGAACAAGTAAGTTTAAATCAACAAACTGACCAGTATTTCAATGGGAACTGTGCTCCTCTCACTGACCACCAATGAAAGAGGTGCCCCTTCCAGAAGTGTGGCGGGGGCCAGATAAATGGCCTCGGGGCTGCATGCGGCCCGTGGGCCGTAGTTTGGGGGACCCCTGATTTAAAAGATAAACAGCGCAACCTATCAAGACTGAACCATGAAGAAACAAAATCTGAGCAGACCAGCGAGTAAGAAGATGGAATCATTAAGTAAAAACCTCTTAACAAAGAAAAGCCCAGGACCAGATGGTTTTACTGGTAAATTCTACCAAACATTTAAAGAATTATTACTTCTCAAATTCTTCGAAAAAACAGAAGAGGAGGGAACACTCTCAAACTCATTTTACGAGGCCCAGATACCAAAGCCAGATGAGAATACTACAAGTAAATAAAACTACAGGCCAATATCTCTGATGAATATGGATGCAAAAATTCTCAACAAAATACTAACAAATCAAAGTTAACAGGGTCACACACCATAATCAAACGGGGTTTATCTCTAGGATGCAAGGATGGTTTAACATATGCAAATCTATAAATATGACATTCTGCATTAATAGAATGAAAGATAAAATCATATAATCATGTTAATAGATGCAGTAAAAACATTTGACAAAATTTAATATTCTTTTATGATAAAAACTCAAGAATTGTGTGTAGAAGAATCTACCTCAACATAATAAAGGCCATATATGACAAACTCACGGCTAACATCATACTCAAGAGTGAAAAATTGAAAGTATTTCCTTTTAGATCAGGAACTAGGCTGGTTGCCCACACTCACTACTCCTATTTGTCATAGCACTAGAAGTTCTAGCCAGAACAATCAGGAAAGGGAAATAGCATCCACATTGGAAAGGAAGAACTGAATTTATCTTTGTTTGTGGATGACATATTATATCTAGAATATCCTGAAAACACTTCACCAGAAAACTGTTAGACCTAATAAATAAATTCAGTAAAGTTGCAGAACAAAATCAACATGCAAAAATCAGTTGTGCCTCTATACACTAACAACAAATTATCTGATTAAAATATAAAGAAAAAAATCCCATTTATAATAGCATCAAAAAAATGAAAATACTTAGGAAGAAAGTTAAAAAAGTGAAATATTTGTATATTGAAAGCCATAAGGCATTGATGAAAGAAATTGAGAAGGCACAAATAAATGGAATATCTTTCCATTTATTTTAAAAATTCCATTTAAAAAATTAATATTCTTAAAATGTTTATACTACCTAAGGTCACCTATAGATTCAGTGAAGTTCTAGTGTCATATTTCACAGAAGTAGAAAAAAAGCAATTCTAATGTTTATATGGAACCATGAGACCCCTAATAGTCAAAGCAATTCTGAGAAAGAAGAATAAAGCTGGAGGCATAACACTTTCTGATTCCAAATAATACTACAAAGCTAAAGTAATCAAAATAGTATGGCATTGGCATAAAAACAGATACATGGACCAATGGAATTGATCTGAGAGCCTAGAAATAAACCTTTACATAAACAGTCAATAACAACTGTTGTACAACTAGTACAATCTGTTATAAGATGAATAAATTCTGGTGATAATATTTGACAAGGGAGTCAGAAGTATTCAATGGAGAAAGGATAGTTTCTTCAATAAATGGTGATGGGAAAATGGGATATTCACATGCAAAAAAATTAGCCTGACCAGGCGGTGGTGCAGTGAATAAAGCATTAGACTGGGATGCTGAGGACCCAGGTTCGAGACCCCGAGCTTGCCAGCTTGAGTGCGGGCTCATCTGGCTTGAGCAAAATAAAAAATGTTCACCAGCTTAGACCCAAGGTCGCTGGCTCAAGCAAGGGGTTACTTGGTCTGCTGAAGGCCCGCGGTCAAGGCACATATGAGAAAGCAATCAATGAACAACTAAGGTGTTGCACGAAAAACTGATGATTGATGCTTTTCATCTCTCTCCGTTCCTGTCTGTCTGTCCCTATCTATCCCTCTCTCTGACTCTCTCTCTCTGTCCCTGTAAAGAAAAAAAAAATTAAATTGAACCCCATTTTATAAAAAATTAACTCAAAATGGATTAAAGACTTCAATGTGTCTGACCAGGTGGTGGCGCAGGGGATAGAGTGTTGACATGGGACACTGAGGATGCAGGTTTGAAACCCTGAGGTTGCCAGCTTGAGGGTAGGCTCATTGACATACTCCCGTGGTCACTGGTTTGAACCCAAGGTTGCTGGCTTAAGCAGGGGCTCACTGGCTGGGCTGGAGCCCCCAGGTCAAGGCACGAATCAGAAGCAATCAAGGAACACCTAAAGTGTCACAACTACGGATGAGGCTTCTTATCTCTCGCCTTCCTTCTCTCTCTCTCTCTCTCTCTCTCTGTCTCTCTCTTGCTAAAAAAAAAAAAAAATAATAAAATAAGTTAAAAAAAGACAAATGTAAGACCTGAAACTTTACAATTTACCTCTTTGAGGAAATAAAGGGAAAATGCTTTGTGACATTGGTCTTGGCGTTGATTTTTTTGGATATGATTCCAAAAACATGAGCAAGACAATTAAAAGTAAATAAATGGGTTCCTGCATCAGACAAAAAAAGCTTCTGTATAGAAAAAAAAGGGAGAAGAAGAAAAGGAAAAGAAAACCTGTGGAATGAGAAGAAGTATTTGCAAGCAGTATGGTTAAGGAGTTAATATTCACAATAAGTAAGGAACTCATACAACTCAATAGCAAAAATAATTTAATTAAAAAAGTGGCTAAAGGACCTAAACAGACGTTTTTCCAAAGCATATCTACTACTGACTAGCATGTACATACAAAGGTATTCAACATCAGTAATCATCAGGGAATTGCAAATCAAAATTTCAGTGTGATGTCACTTCATACCTGTTGGAATGGTTGTTATCAAAGATGTGGAGAAAAGGTACATAACCCTTGTACGTTGTTGGTCGGAACATACATTGACATAGCCGTTATGGAAATAGTATGGAAGTACCTCAAAAAACTACAAACTACCATATGACCCAGCAATCCCATTTATGGGTACCTTTCTGAAGGAAATGAAATCATTCTTTTGAAGAGATACTGACGCTCCCATGTTCATTGCAGCATTATTCACTATAGTGAAGACATGGAAGCAATTCAAGTGTTCAACGACAGATGAATGGTTAATGAAAATGAATGTGTGTGTGTGTGTGTGTGTGTGTGTGTGTGTGTGTAATGAAACATTATTTGACCATGAAAAAGGGAGTCCTGCCATTTGCAGCTACATGAATAAACTTTGAGGGCATAATGTTTAAGTGAAATAAGCCAAATAGAGAAACAAATATTGCATGATCTCATATATGTGTGGAATCTTAAAAAGTCAAACTTATAGAAATGGAGAGTTGATTGGTAGTTACCAGTTGTTCAAAAGGTGCAAACTGAGTAAGTTTTGGGATCTAATGTACAATTAACTATAGTTAACAATATAGTATACTTGAAGTTTGCTAAGAGAGTAGATCTTAAATGTTTTCAGCACACACACACACACGGGAAGTATGTGAGATGATAAATGTGGTAACTAGCCTTAATGTAATCAGTTCACAATATATATGCATATATCAAATGATCACATAGTACACTCTAAATTTACATGGTGCTACTTGTCAGTTATATCTCAATAAATCTGGGGAAAAAAGATAAATATTTTTTCTTTTGATATGAAACTTCTTTGGACTCGGCATTCATGTCTTTCTCTTCTGTAATATATTCTAATTTAATTACTATTTTCTGTGAATGACTTAACTAAATGGTAATATCTTCTTCAGAATTGTTAGTGTTAAGACAAAGTCTGTTACTGAGATTGCCTTGGATAGAAATAGTGGGGTTGAGATGGGGAAAAAAGGGACTTGTGTTAGGTTTAAGTCACTACTTCTCTAGGGACTTGCCCTGACACCTTTGTTTTGAAAAGCAAGAGAAAAGAATTTAAATACTCATTGGCTCTTTCTACAGGGATTGTAATGTACAGTGAGGTACAGAAACCTGTTATCTCTGTAGACACACACACACACACACACACACACACACACACACACACACGTCAGTTCTCATTGTAATAAACTCTAAGGGGTTGTCCGTATTTTTCCACATCAGAAGTTTGTGTTTTTTCAATAGCGTACCAAATTGAGGCTTGAAACACTTCTGTTTTGTTTTTTATTATGTAATAAGTTTTGACCTGTAAATTGTTGAAATTCTGTAGAGTTCCGAGAATGGCTTTACCTAAAGCACCATCTAGCTCAGCGGTTCTCAACCTGTTTGTCGCGACCCCGGCGGGGGTCGAATGACGACCCCTGTGTTTTGGTCGTTCGACCCCTGCCGGGGTCGCAACCCACAGGTTGAGAACCGCTGAGCTAGCTGAAATAGGTATTTTAATTTAAGTACATTACTTGGAAATTATAGAAGCCTGAAGAATTCCATTCTTGAATTGAAAGCCCACATTGACTTTGGAAACATTCTTGTGTTTAAATAAATAATCAAAATGACTTTTTCCTTGACAGGGTGACTTTACAAGGACAGGAGAAAGGAAGTTAGCAGGCGTTATGAAAGATGGTGTTAACTCAGCAAATAGGTATTACCTGAATCGGTTTAAGGATGCTTATAGGCAAGCTGTCATAGGTAAGGAACATAAAAGCCTTGCCTTAAAATTTGTTATTTCTTCTGTGGTTGTTTTACAGAAACCAACTTTATTAACACAGTTCATAAAGTACTTGTTTTATAATATACTTGTGTGTCTATATTGAGCATTTTACCCAATGAATCAAATTCAAATTTCTTAGTCTGGAGCAACACAAGAAACAACTCATTTTCATACGTATTTCTCAGTTTGCTGTCCATGTAACAGAAAGCAGGGCTGAGGCTCCTGGAGAATGGAATAAGGCAGTGGTCCCCAACCCCCGGGCTGCGGACCGGTACCGGTCTGTGGGCCATTTGGTACTGATCCGCAGAGAAAGAATAAATAACTTACATTATTTTCGTTTTATTTATATTTAAGTCTAAACGATGTTTTATTTTTTAAAAATGACCAGATTCCCTCTGTTACATCTGTCTAAGACTCCCTCTTGACGCTTGCCTTGGTCACGTGATACATTTATCCATCCAACCCTAAAGGCCGGTCTGTGAAAATATTTTCTGACATTATACCGGTCCGTGGCCCAGAAAAGGTTGGGGACCACTGGAATAAGGGACCCTAAAACATCATCAACTGAAAAACTGTATCTCTTTATTTTCCCATTACTTAAGTCTGAGAGATGTAACGAGAGGATTTTCTTTCTCTTTATGACATTTATCATGTGTTCTTGCTGTGGACAAATACATCATTTTTTTTTTTCATTGTTGTGATTTAACATGATATTAGGCTATCAGATTTAGAGGTTATCCTAACTACTTTTTCTAAAAAAAATTTATTGATTTTTTTTCCTTTATAGAGAGGGAGAGAGAGACAGAGAGAGAAACATTGATCCTTTTTTCCACCCATTCATGTCATTATTGGTTTATTCTTGTATGTGCCTTGACCAGTGATTGAACCCACAACATTGGCGTGTTGAGACAACATTCCAACCGACTGAACTACCCAGCCAGGGACCCTAACCAATTCTTAATTTTTTTTTGTTTTGTTATTTTTCTTTTCTTTTCTTTTTTGTATTTCTCTGAAGTTGGAAACAGGGAGGCAGTCAGACAGACTCCCGCATGCGCCTGACCGGGTCCACCCGGCACGCCCACCAGGGGGCGATGCTCTGCCCATCTGGGGCGTTGCTCTGTTGCAACCAGAGCCATTCTAGCACCTGAGGCAGAGGCCATAGAGCCATCCTCAGTGCCTGGGCCAACTTTGCTCCAATGGAGCCTTGGCTGCGGGAGGGGAAGAGAGAGACAGGAAGGAGAGGGGGAGGGGTGGAGAAGCAGATGGGCGCTTCTCCTGGGTGCCCTGGCCGGGAATTGAATCTGGGACTCCTGCACACCAGGCTGACGCTCTACCACTGAGCCAACTGGCCAGGGCCTGTTTTGTTATTTTTCTTAAGTGAGAAGTGGGGAGGCCGAGAGACAGACTCCCTCATGCGCCTGACCAGGATCCACCCAGTAAACCCACTAGGGGGTGATGCTCTGCCCTTCTGGGGCCCTTGCTCTGTTGCAGCTGGAGCCATTTTAGCACCTGAGGCGAGGCCATGGTGCCATTCTCAGTGCCCAGGCCAACTTGCTCCAGTAGCGCCATGGCTGCGGGAGGAGGAGAGAAAGAGAGAGAGAGAAAAGGAAGAGAGGGAAGGGTGGAGAAGCAGATGGTTGCTCTCTTGTGTGTCCTGACTAGGAATCGAACCTGGGACATCCACATGCTGTGCTGATGCTCTAGCACTGAGCCAACCAGCCAGGGCACCAATTCTGAATTGTTTTTTAGAAGAGCAAGTGGAGGGTCGATTGCCCAGTGGAATTCATGCCTTTTTTTTTTTTTTTTGACAGAGACAGAGAGACAGAGGGACAGATAGGGACAGACAGACAGGAGGGGAGAGGGATGAGAAGCATCAGTTCTTCGTTGTGGCTCCTTAGTTGTTCATTGATTGCTCTCTCATATGTTCCTTGACCGGGGGACTACAGTGGAGCGAGTGACCCCTTGCTCAAGCCAGTGACCTTAGGCTTAAGCCAGCGACCTTTGGGCTCAAGCCAGTGACCATGGGATCATGCCTATGATCTCATGCTTAAGCCATGACCCTGCACTCAAGCTGGTGAGCCCGTGCTCAAGCCAGATGAGCCCACGTTCATGCTGGCGATCTCAGGGTTTCGAACCTGGGTCCTCTGCATCCCAGTCTGATGCTCTGTCCGCCATCACCTGGTCAGGCTGGAATTCATGCCTTTTCATGTTTTAAATTTAATTTTTATTAAAATATTACTTTATAGGATTAAAATAAATGTAGAGTGTTCTGGGTGAGAATTAAATGTAGCACCTTATTCTGTGGTCTCTAAGAATAATTTTTTTGTGTGTGACAGGGACAGAGAGACAGAGAGGGACAGATAGGGACAGACAGACAGGAAGGGAAAGAGATGAGAAGCATCAATTCTTTGTTGTGCTTCTTAGTTGTTCATTGATTACTTTTTTTTTTAATTTTAATTTTTTAATTTTTTTTCCCATTGATTACTTTTTCATATGTGCCTTGACCGGGGGGCTACAGCAGACCGAGTGACCCCTTGCTCAAGCTAGCAACCTTGGGCCCAAGCTGGTGAGCCTTGCTCAAACCAGATTAGCCTGCACTCAGGCTGGCTACCTCAGTGTTTCAAACCTGGGTCCTTCGTGTCCCAGTCCAATGTTCTATTCACTGCGCCACTGCCTAGTCAGGCTCTAAGAACATTTTTTAAATCTTGTTTTTTATCCTGATATTTGTCATACATGAAATAGTAGGGTCTAGACATGGACTAGTTAGGAATTTGAGAAGTCTGGTATAAAGAAGTTTGGTTCATTTGTCATAGGTAGTGTGTGTGCTGACTAGAAAATGAATTTTAGCAGCTTCTTAAAGGAAAAATAAGAAATGTCCCTTTGGTTGGTTGATCTAGTGAAATGTCCCTTTGGTTGGTTGATCTAGTGACTCAGTTATGTCCTTGAGGACTCAGGTATGCCCCCCCCCCGTTCAGCCATCCATAGCATCAGCTTCATCCTAATCCTCAAGCTGAGCTCTTCAAAGTTGAGACAGAGAGGCCAGTAGCAGCCGGGGCTCTTGCTTCCCATGCAGGCCAGTGGTGGTGGATCTCTCCCAGAAGTCCCCTCGTTGTCCCAGACAGCTACAGGGAATGGGATTGTAATGGTTTGTTAAAGTTTGAGCCATGTGCTGCACACTAGGAAGAAGTTAGTTTGTCTATTCAGATCCTTTGCCCGTTTTAAAATGGGCTTGTCTTTTTATTGAATTGTAGGAATTCTTTATATAATCTGGATACAAGTCCCTGACCAGGTGATTTGTAAATATATCCTTCCCCATTCTAGTGGATTGTCTTTACACTATCACATTACTTCCCATTGAAACACAAATGTTTTACTTTTAATGATGTTCAGTTTATCCATTTTTTCTTTTGTTTGTGATTTTAGTGTCCTATCCAAAAAAAAAAAAAAAAACTAAAGTCTCAAAGATTTATGCCTATGTTTTCTTATAAGAAAGAGTCTTATGTTTTTAGCTTTTCATTTTCTTCTGTTTTTTAAACATGGATTAGTAAACTAAGATGACAGATTATTAACATTCTCTACTCTAGATTTGATGCAAGGCATTCCAGTGACAGAAGATCTTTATTCCATATTTAACAAGGAGAAAGAGCATGAAGCTTTGCATAAGGAAAATCAGAGAAGTCACCAGGAACTCATTAGTCAGCTTTTACAAAGTTACATGAAGTTATTGCTGCCTGATGACGAAAAGTTCCATGGGGGCTGGGCCCTCATTGACTGTGACCCCAGGTGAGTTGAAATGGTGTCCTGGTAACTACTGTGCTTAACTTTCTGATGTCGTTAAGTTTCTTGTAATTAATGTACGACTTGTTCTTAAAGCTGTAGGCATGGATGCATGGTGCATGGCCGTGTTCAGATGCAGGGCTGGTATTAAGGCAAGCTGAAGGGGCACTCACCTTCAGAGTACAATTAAGGGGGCACTAAGAAACTCATGAAAGAGAAATATTTTAATGCAATGTTTGATATAAAAAGAAACAATTGTAAAACTATGGTTTGCAGCTGGCTGCGTGGGTTTCCCCTCTCAGAAGCTACATATGTTCACTGCAGTAATGCACATAACTCAGTGCAGTAAAAGGTGAAATAATGCTAGCTACTTTGTTGGTTGTAAAGTGGTCCTGGCCTTTCATAAAATAAATAGGCCAACTAATGCTTAACTTTTTTAAAAATGAAACTGTCCAATTATAAACTTCATGATTATGAATTAGAAACATTTCAGAAAATTCTAGACCAAGCTCTGAGAATAAAAGGCTCTATTTAGATTTTGTCTTATTTACATTTATTGTAATTTTAATAAAAGGCATAAAGCAAGCTAGAAAGAAAAATGAATGCAAAGTATTATTTACAGATACTAAAATGCATTTTAAAGTTATGGACTGTAGGTTCATAGGGAAACTTTTCCTGACTTTATAATTTCATGGATTATTTTGCTTTGGTAGTCAGTACTACACGTATGAATGCAATTTGCTGGCTCTTAAAAGATGAGGTTTTTTCTTGCACTCAACTTAGCCGAAAATTTCTGTGCTCTTATAAGCCATTTGGTAAATATTTTTTGATTCGTGTACCTTAGCTTTTTGGGGGTTTTTTTTTGAGAGGTTTTTTTCTTTTTTCTTTTTGTTTTACTTTTTTTTTTAATTTATTTTTTTTATTTGAGAGGGTTTTTTTAAATTTTATTTAGACGTTAATTTTAATGAAGTGACATTGATCAATTAGAGTACATAGATTCAAAGAAAACATCTCCAGATCATTTTGACATGATTATGTTGTCTACCCGTCACCCAAAGTCAAATTGTCCTCCGTCACCTTTTATTTGGTTTTCTTTATGCCCCTCCCCTTCCCCACCCCCTTTGCTGTTGGGTTTTTTTTTTTAAATAGCAGTCCAACTTCATCCAGCACCAAGAAAAGGGGGTACTTTTAATTCCCATTCAGAAATAATTGCAGATATCACACCTATATTTTGCTTGAGTTTTAACTTTGCCCTTCAGTTTTTTAAGTGTATCGTGATTATTGTCATCTTCCTTAGAACAAGTCTTTTTATTTCTACTTTGGATATACGTGAAATAGGGAAAGACCAAAAAGGTTTATTTCTAAAGCTGACTACCCTTTTGTAAGGTTACACTGCATCTGATTTCATTTCCAGTTCTGTAAAGTTGGTATACTGGGTTAGGAGTTTTAAAAAATGTCAAGTGTATTTAGCTATGCTTTAGTTTGGGAACAAATTTGAGTATGTACACTTGTTAAAATTCAGTTTCTTGCATTTAAGAATAAGATACATGGAAATACTCAGACTTCTTCTGGCAACAGGCCTCACTGTCACAACATGAATTAATGGTACTGTATTATATGAAAATAATGTTGAAACAGACTAGTCTTCTAGGCTCAGGTCTTTAAGAAATCCTTGTTGGGTAGTTAGATTTCTAAATCTCATAATAGTTCTTAGCTACTGAATGCCAACTTTAGAAATACAATTGTGCTTCAGTTTTCTTCATTAACTTGATGAAACACTTCTTTCTCCCCTATTTTTTTGTTGTTGATGTTTTGACTCCCACCCCTCTCTATTGCCCAGCAATTGCCCTCCTCGTTTTTCTTTAATCCTTCACTATAAAATTCGACTTTCTCGTAACAGGGAGCTAGTGATTGTCTTCTGCTCATCTTCTTTGGTTAAAGCTTCTGATGAAGAATAACTTACATCCATTCACATTAGATGGGAAGTGTCACTGTATCCTTTCCTTTGCTCCTTGGCTCCATTTGAGCTGTACAAGTAAGGAACACTTTCCCAAAGAGCGGAGCCCACTTTTCCTTTAAAGGAAGTTATGCTTTCCATTTCTGGTGCATTTTCAGGTTTTCAATCAGTGGTGCTACTCCCAAAGGTGATCAATGTCTCTTTCCAAATAGTCTCACATTTCATGATGGATGATGAAACCCTTGTGTGCTCCCTTTTCTGTGCATCTGAGTTTGTTTAGTTCTATACTTATTGTTTTGTCTGTAGGTCTTAACTTGGCCCAGGGTTTTTGTGTATCTGGTGGTCATACTGAGGAATGAGTGACCTCTACTTGGTCATTAAACACCAAAATTCTTTGTGCATGTAGCTCTGCCACTATGGGTCTCAGCCTGAGCTTTCTGCTGAGTTTGCCTTTTATTTCCTTTTTTGTTTCTTGTTCTAATTCTTAATTCTTTGTTTTAAGATATTTCTTTGCTCTAACTCTTCAGTTGTGAGCCTCTGGCTAAGTCTCCTAATTTCCAATTTGTTTTTTGAGTCTCTGCTTCTCTATCTTAGATACATTGCAAGAATTTTTGTTTTGCAATTCTTTCTTAGATAATCTATTGCTATGTTTGCTTGTGAGTGCATCTCAGTGCCTATTTTACTTGTCAAAGCACATTCACCGCTGCCGTCCTTATCCTTTTCTTCTTCTTTGTGGTCACTGATGGACAAAATAGACCAATGAGAGTTTGAAGTCAAAGATTCTGCAGATTGTCCCATCAGGCCAGGTCTCACTGGCTGAGATGCTGCCTTCCCTGTCTTCTTGGTGCTAACATGTAAGCCAGTGCCCGATGGAGAATGGTTCTCCATGTCTAAGCTTCAGTACAGACCCTGACTTGGGTCTTTGGAGAGATGGGCAAGGAGCTCCATTGCTTAATAGAATAACAAGATTGTCTGAGGAAATGATGTTTTAAGGCCAGGGAGGCCTTAGACTAGTGGAATTTATCTGTGGTCTTTTCCTCAGTGACAGGGACCGACTGCTCAGGTTTGAAACTCTCCACTCAGGTTTTGAAAGGATCTCCTCTAAGGTTGACCACACCAGAAGGGGTCATGTCTGACAATGGTGTTAGTTGCCTGGGCATTTGGGCTGTTTTCACCTCTGGCTGTTATAATTAGTGATGCTGTGAAAAGGTTTTGTTTGAATACCTGTTTGGTTTGTTTGTTTTTTGGTATACACCTGGGAGTGGCAATTGCCAGGCCATGTGTAATTCTATGTTTAACTTTTGAGAAACCACCAAACTCTTTTCTCTAGTGGCTGTACCGTTTTACATTCCCACTAGCAAGCTATGAGGATTTCAGTTTTTCTGAGGCTTCACCAACACTTATTTTCTATTTTTTAATTGTCATTCTAGTGGGTGTGAAGTGGTAACTATTGTGGTTTTGATTTGCATTTTCCTAGTGGCAGCTGATGTTGAGGATTTTTTCTTGTGCTTTTTGGCATTTATTGTCCTTAGGAAAATGTCTGTTTAAATCCTTTGCCTGTTTAAAAATTGGGTTGTGTGTCTTTGTTGTTGATTTGGGCCATGTTTTTGTAACTAGTTTTACAGGGACCAAGGCTGGAGTTGGGTGAGACAGGGTTGTACAAATATAGGGTCAGATCCTGTGTTTTAAAAAAAGGTTGATGTTTTGTTCATCATGATATTTTTGCATTGATTTTAATCTTTAAGAATACTGCTCTAAAAGTTTTCTTGTTGGCTATGGGTTTTTGTTTTTTTCATCCCCTTAAATATTGCACCAGAGACCAGTGCCTTACTAACCTCACTGCATCACGACCCTGTATAAGTATCTGGCAAAAACAGTTGTGACAAGCAGTTTACAAATAACCCTACACTGGGCAGTAGGAATAGCTGCTGTTACCTTTTCTTAATCTCCTAATAGTCCAAGTGGAACTGTCCAGCACCACTCTGGCTGGTTGCTTGGTTTCTGCCCTCTTTGGAGTATACCTAGCGCCCACTCCACAGGCTTTTGTCCTTTCAAGCCCTGAGCAAAGTTCACTGCAGATAGCCTCTGGCGCATACAGATCAGACCTCCCAGCTTCAGGGTCCTATCCCTACTGCTCCCAGGTGCTCCCAGTAGCTGCAGGAAAAATTCTTACTTGAATGACAGCTAATAAGCGCCTTGGCGGCGCACCGCGGGAGGAAGGAAGAATCTTAAATGGGAAAGGAGATCGGCACACTATCCAAGGTGTCCTCCAGCATCTCCACAAAGCCCACTGTTTATTTTGTCTAATGCATTTTCTACAAAGAGTAGATGACTGTTTCTCCTCTACCAGTTTTAATGGAATAGCGAGGTGGCCATGTTCTTAGGCCTGTAACAGTGCAGGGCATAGATGCTCAATTAAGGCGATGTAGTCCACCTGCCAACGCCCTTCACTCAGGCGCCTGTGAACTCACGCAGGTCTGGCGGTATATCCAGGGCCTGCGGCGACCTTAGATCCCCTCCTCTGCGGGGCTGGGGGAGTCTGTGCTGTTCTAGAGGGTTCCGTGGTGCTGGAGCAGCCGCGCATGCGCACGGGGCGCCTGCCGCAGTGGACGTGGGCGGCCGGAAGCGAGACGTGTTGTGGGCGTGACTTGGCGCGGCAGCTCTGCGGTTGCCGCAGTCGTCGCAGGCTGAGGTTGCGTGCAGGTTGCTGTGGACTGAGCTGTGACTCCTCGACGGACAGACAGACGGACTGACGGACTGAGGACTGCCGCGATGCCGCGCTCCCACAGGCCGCCGCCTACCGCCCAGCGGGCCGCCAACGCGGCGGGCAATGCCGCTGAACCCAAACCTGAAGGCGGCAGCCTGGCGACCACTTTCAAGATTTTTCTCCTTTTTGCAGGACTTATGGTTAAAGTGCCTGTGGGGCTGTATTTTTCTTCTAAATTACTCATTTTCCAGAGTCTGCTGTTTCTGTCCTCTGATGACAGCGGCTTCTACGCGACCATCGTGGCCGTGGTCGGGCTGCATGTGGTGCTGTCTGTGTTCGTGTTCGTGGTGTGGCGGGAGGGCCTGCCGGACTGGCGGGACGACAAGGACGATTAGGCCGCCGGCCGCCGGGCGGGGGGTGGGCAGGGCCGGGGGCTCGTGCTTTTCGTGTCTGCGCTGAAACCAGCCAACACGGGTCTTCTCTGTGTTTCAGGGGCGGGCGGGTGGGGAGGGCCATTCGGTGTTTCTGCTGCTAAAACCGGTTAAAGGCGGGTGGGGGAGGGCTGACATCTTTCTCGACTGCCTGTTACGTGCCAAGTGTTGTGTTTTTTTTTAAGGACATAATGTTTTTGACTGAGGATCACGTCTGACTGATGTAAATAGTAGTGCCAAAATAGGGAAGTAGGATCGTGACTCTAATTAACAGTAGACTATTTTTCATATTAAAATATGTTGTGACGTAATTTTTTGTGACGTGGCTCAAGCACCAGTTTTCAGAGTGCATGTAAGTATTGATGCGCACAACTAAATTGCGTTCTACAGTGCTTTTCTGTATTCTCCGCGATGCTGCTAGGGTCATTGAATTTACGGGATTTTCTTCCTCCACTGATTGATTAGTTAGTGCTCATATTTTAGATCCATTGGTGTATTATTGGGACCTGGCATCATATCTCATTCGTTGTATTTTGGGGTGTATTTCATTAGGTGAAAATTGAGAATGTTATCTTAGATTAAAACTGTTACGACTTACAATGCAGCAAAGTGCACAGATGTAAAATACTGCAGTTTAATCTTTGGGTACTATTTTTCTCTGCAGTACCAGTTAAACAATGACCTCATTGTGACGCAGATTAAATATGTGACTCACATTCTATCTAGAAATGATTTCTTCCCTCTTGTTTTCCATTTTTTTTTCCAGTGGCATTTTGATAAGTCTTGGCAAATAGCTATGCAATTCTAAGGCAGAATTATCTACTCATAGTGCAATTTTGAGACTAATGTAAGAATGCAGATTAATTTTCACCTTTTGTTTGGGTAGGTTGTTATTAATATTAGGTGAATATTTAGATTGAAAGTGTTATTAGACTTCTGATTCTCCCTGTATAATTCGATTATTTTGTAGATTTTATACATTGACCATTGTCTTATTTGTAATCTTAAAAAGATGTCCGTTTTACTGCAGATTTAGTTGTTTGTCAACACTCATCTAGTGTTGAATCTTTTATTTTGATAATTTGATTTTTAGAGTGGAGGTAAATATGCCAAATGGACTTAGAATAAGGAAATGCTTGTTGCTTAAAAGCCAAGTAAATTAATAATAAAAATACAAAGTAGCCTGGGCTTGGTTCCATTTTTGCACGGTATATTTATGTAAAATTCTTTCCGAGGATGCATTCTACATGAGTGTATAAAATACCCTTAATGTGCAGTGTCATTTCAAAGGTTAGATCATGTGAGATAAAATAGACTGTTCTTTAACTCATATTTTTCTTTCTTTCCAAATCCCCCTTTGTCCAAGCCCACACTACCCTCCACACAAGAAACCATTTCTCCAGTTTCCACCCCCCACCTCTGTGAGAAGGGACCTCGCTTCAGCTGCACCCTCCCCAAACTGGATTCCTTTGTCTTTTTTAAAAAATCCAAGATTGTATACATTTTAGAACTAGGACTCATTAGTTATTTGATTTTTCTCCCCCATCTCCAATTTTATCATAAGTGGCTCACCTGTAAAAAATAAGCTTGGCAAAAATGTAGATGAAAATAAAAATATTTAATTGCTTGTCATGTTTGTTTAGCCTCATTGATGCTACTCACAGAGATGTGGATGTGCTGTTACTGCTTTCTAACTCTGCCTACTACGTTGCCTAGTAAGTCGCTTATTGATTTAAAGCTTTTAATTTTAAATCTGAGTAAATGTCCATTTTAGGAAATAAACTGGTTTTGTTATGTATTATAAAACATGTCATTGAACCACTTTACCTTTTATAACTGTTAGCATCACTGAGACTTCCTTTTATCAATTTAAAATGTTAGACTATAATCAGTGTTTATATAATATCCTTTTAGCTTTTAGTATTATTTCCTATATATCTCCCAAGTTTTGATGTATTCTACATATTTTTATTATTGATGCCCATATATCAGTTTTTATCACTAAGCCATAGTTAAATGTTTCCCTATTGTCAGGCAATATATATATATATTTTTTGCAATTGTGAGTGATATAGTTGTCTTTGTACATATAATTTTACATGTGTGTACACATGCACTTCTTAGTTTACAAGGTTATTTTGGTCACAGTGATGAATTATATGACTTTTGTGGTTTATTGTTAAATTGACTTCCAGAAAGACTACCAATTAACAATGCCACTAGCAAAAATACAAGTATTTTCCTCATAGGCTTGCCAGACTTGAGGTTTTTTTTAAAAAAATCATTGGCCCAGGTACCTGTGGCATTGATTATGTGATTTGGATGTGTTTAACTATGTATGTGTTAATCTAATTTCATCTAGTTTTAAAAATATTTGTTTAACTCTGCATTGTGCTATGGGAGATTTTAACTGCATAGTGGTTGCTACTATTATACCTCAGACAAACATGCTTTTGCTTTTAATCCTTTTTTAAAATCCCTTTTCCTTTATCTAGTTATGATGATGAAGTTGATAAAGTCAACCAGTATCAACGACTAAGTCTGGAAGACCTGGAAAAAATAGAAATAGGTAAATGTTAAGATACTAACCAAGTCATAGAAAGCAAATACTGTTTCTTCCAAGAGTGGGTCCATTTATTTATACAGTCAGCATATCTTATTAAAACCAGAAAGGGATATATTTCCAGTAGTCTATTTTTTAGGACTCTTTCTGTTCTTTAGAGATTAATGGATATAATCTAATAACTATTTCTTTTATTGTGAAGATTAACGCAGCAATCAAGAAAGTTAATATTTGAGACTGAGGAAGAGTTTTTATTTATAGCCTTATCCAACCAAATTGTCATGATAAGCTAAAGAAAAATGTGCCTAAATATCTAATTGAAGAATATGTTGGTATTTTGAAGATACAGTATGTGAAGGATTTACACATATTCATTTGGGTCTTTAGGTCCTGAACCCACCCTTTTTGGTAAGGCAAAGTTCTCCTGCATGCGATTGCACTACAGATACAAAGAAGCAAGTGGCTATTTCCACACACTGAGAGCTGTTACACGCAGTCCAGAAGAGGATGGGAAAGGTAAAGAAGAGAGAGGAAGTTATTGAGTAATAATTTTTCATCTGGTCTTATAAGCCCCAGTGGAATTGGGAGCAGTACATATCATTACCAACTAAATGGTCCAAGGAAAGTAGCTTCGCGATTTGAGACCTTGAAATAATAGCGAATTTATTCTCAGCAACACAAGGTATTTATAAACTGATGATCTAGTTTGGGGTAAGGGAATCTATAATGGGAATTGTGTGTGTGGCCATATGGATGCTGGGCTTTTCCCACAACACATGCTTTGTGTGGTTAGTAGTCAGGAACTATGTCTGTCATGTTCACAGCTGTTAATTACCGCAGCATCTAGCACATTAATTCCAATTGATTTGGTTCTTTTGCTCTTTATTTACTCTTCTGTTAAAATTGGTTTTAGTACAGTGAATTAGTAGGGGGAATAATTAGTAAGAAGCAGTTTTCTGTAAATTGAAGCACATAAATTTTTATTTAACTGGAATACTATAAATTTCATTTAGGGTTCTGAGTTAGAACTGCGATTTTAAGGATGTTTTAGAGAAAAGTGGCAAGCAGTTGTGTTTGGGTTTCAGATACCCTTCAGTGCATTGCCGAGATGCTGCAGATCACCAAGCAGGCCATGGGATTAGATGTATCTGTAATTGAGAAAAAACTTGAGAGGTGAGTATACTTCTGATTTTTCTCTCAAGAGTAAAGACATCACTATCTAAAGTCTGTCTTTAAAAGTGTTTGCAAACTGGTGGTGATGGTGGGGGTCACATAGTAATGAGTTGGTATTTAGAAAGGGAAGTATCAAATGTTTTTTAAACACTAGGTTTTTTAATTTTAAAAAAGAAAGCCTGTAAACAGATTATCTGAACAGATTATTGTAGATTTACCATCTAATGAGCAGGTTTTATGGTCGATAGTCCACTAGAGAAGAGAGCCATTTGGTCATCTATAGAGAAAAATTGTACAGTTTTGTTAGTAGAAATATTTCTGTAGTCTGTAATGTTAAAAATTTTATGAAAGTCTCATCACCAAAGATCCTGCATGATCAAGAGAGTCAAATGTTCAAGCCATGTGGTGAATAGCATGACTCTTTTTTTCTTATCCATAGCTGTCGTGAGGGATGCCAAAGGAGAAACAACTAAGTTTAGTTTATGTTACATGTCCCAAATCTTTTATATCTAAATAAATTTAGATAACCCATAGGGAACATAAGGGAATGAAATTCTTCCTCCTCGCACCTCTACCTGCGTTCAGCCAAATTGGAATATATGTAGATAGCTTCAGTTATGGAGCTACCCATTCATAGTCATTGCTGCCGTTCCAGTTAGAGTATGGATGTGGAGCCTTTGAAATGTGATTAGTCTGAATTTTGGGTGTGGGGTTGTTTTGTTTTTGAGAAAAATTTATTCTCAGACAGCCCAAAAACATGGTTTGAGGCAACTATTGGAAGGCTTCCCTCCCTCCTTCCAACTGTCTCCTCCTCCTCTCTGAGTGCCTGGAGAATACAGTTGAAGGAAAGATGCAGTAGCAAACAATCATCAGCTCTGAAGATAAACGATTTGGTCCAAAAGGACTCAACATTACTACTCAAATTACCAGAAAGAGCTTCACTGAGTACTGCAAGTACTGAAGAACTAGTAGTGTTTCCACAGGGTGGCCTTTTGTTGCACCAGCTGGCCTGCTTGAGGAAGATGAGGACAGAGCTCATGTGGGAGATCTCACTGGCCTGCTCGCTGGACTTGAGCTTACTTAAAGTCACGCGGCTGGGGAACAACTCATCAAAAGTACTTTAAAAGGCTTCTGCTGCCCTCTTCTAAAATACTACCCATTGGCTGTTTCAAATACCTCATTAATTACTTTTTAATATTATATGCTGAAATGACAGGGTTAAGTAAAATACTATTAAAATTCATTTTACATTTTTAATGTGGCTGCTAGAAATTTTTCAATTACATTTATAACTCTCATACTCCTATTGGACAGTCCTGTTCTGGTGTCAACTCCAAGGCATTATCTGAGTTTATCAGTTAGCAGTGCACTGTTTTCAAAAAATTGGAGTCAGTGTAAATGACAGCATTTTCACTTTAATAATTGGAACTGGTATGTTGAATTCCATGGTGAATTAACTTTTTTCTCTTCTAATTTGTAGGAAGAACAGTAAACCTCATGAAAACATCATTGGCATCAGATCTCAAAACCAAGGCTCTCTGGCCCAGGGAAAAAACTTTTTAATGAGCAAGTTTTCATCTCTAAATCAAAAAGTGAAACAGACCAAATCCAATGTAAATATTGGCAGTCTACGAAGACTAGGAAACTTTGCAAAACCTGAAGTGAAAGTTAATTTTCTAAAACCAAATTTAAAAGTAAATCTTTGGAAATCAGATAGTAGTCTTGAAACCATGGAAAACACAGGTGTGATGGATAATAAAGTCCAGGCAGAGTCTGATGGGGAAATGTCTTCAGATAATGACTCCTACCACTCTGATGAATTCCTTACAAATTCCAAGTCCGACGAAGAAAGGCAGCTAGCTAATTCTTTAGAAAATGTAGGGCCAACAGATTATGTTCTTCCCAGTTGTGGTATTATTGCTTCAGCACCTCGATTAGGCAGTCGATCCCAATCTATTAGCAGCACTGATATTAGCATTCCTGCTCCTTCAGAGATTAGTACTGCCACTCATGGAAGTGAGCTTGGAAAAGGCTGTGAGTCTCCTTTGAAAAAGAGTCCTTCTGCTGATAATATACACATATTGACTGGCTTTGCCAAGCCTGTGGATATTTACTGCCACAGATTTGTACAAGATGCACAAAACAAAATGACCCAACTATCAGATACCAGATCTGTTTCTAAGGAGGCTAGTGTGGAAGGAAATCAAACGACCAGTCAAGTTTCTAATGAAGAAACCCAATCGGATTCAACGGAACAGATACCTTCTCGACCATCTCAATTAGATGTGTCTTTTTCTGGAACAGGCCCACAGTTTTTGTCTGTTGAAACAGTGCATTCAGTTGTATCTCAGAAGACCCCCGGCTCTGGATCCAGCATGCTTGAACTCGAGACAGGACTTCACATAACTCCTTCTCCTTCAGAGAGCAGCAGCAGCAGAGCAGTCTCTCCCTTCGCAAAGATTAGGAGTTCAATGGTCCAGGTTGCTAATATTACCCAAGCCGGGTTAACCCAAGGGATAAACTTTGCAGTTGCAAAGGTTCAGAAGAGCCCTGCAGAACCTGAAGTGGTTAATGAAGTCCAGCAAAGTGAACTTAAAAATATGTTTACACAATGCCAGACACGAATAATTCAGATTTAGTTTTTAGCCACAAAGAATCCTGTGGCTTTTAGTCCAAAAAAAAAGTTTTCAATAGTAGGCTATTTTAACTTGTACTGACTTTGAATCTAGGGATCAAAAATTCCAATTATGTTTATTGGGAAAGGTTTTAAAAGGAGTGTGAACTTGAGCAGATTTCCAAATTTGAGTTGGGACAACAGGAGAGCATCATTCTAGAAATGTATAGACCCCAAGTAGCTTATACACTACAGAGCAGTTTGTCTCTTCGAATGTAATTCAGCAGATTACTTTGGGACATAATGACCTGAACCTTTTTTTGGAGTGGGTGGGGGGATGGGCAGGTTGAGTGTATGAAGTAGACACACAAAGGATGGTCATGGATACATTTGGGGGTTAGCATTTTTTTATAATTTTTCTCAGATGATTTCTGGTATGATCTCTACAAGATAAATACCTTTACTTTCTAGTGACTTGAAAAGTGTTACTAATGGAGACACATTGACTATATAACACTCGGTTTGGTTTTGATGGCTTCCATTGCCTAGGGTTAAGGGTCATTAGCATATAGTCAAGAAATGTACACCCATTTTATCCTAATTTTCCCCATATTCTAAACAAATTCTAAATTTTCTGCCACCCTGTACACCCCAAAGTCTAGGAGCATTAAGATGTGTCAGTCATAAAACCTGAGACAACAGATGTGAACACCAGCACCTATTAATTTTGCTGTTTTCAGGTAAGAATGTACATTTATTGGATATTGGTAATTCTTGAAAGAAGTCTTCAAGTTTTCATTTTTTGTAGGGGGCATTTCTTAACATCTTGTGTAGCCTATTGGAACTATTAAGACTTAGTCAGAAGCACAATTGTGCTAAAATTGGAAACAGCTTCTTCTATAAGCCCAGACATTAAGAAAGTTGCACACTTTATTCCAAACAAGTACTGGTTTGGTATCTTTAGAGCCTTACTCTGTTGAAGTGATTCTCAGCTGAACATTCATTATGTCTGTTGTAACTTTGATAAATGTTTTCACTTTTGTTATTTATTAGTGGTATCTTTTTGTGTATATGTGTGTTGTCAAATCTTGTGACTATTTAAAATAAAATACCATTGTAATTTAAAGTGACAATGTATGAGAATTCCTTGAATAACATTTTAAAGGGTTTGATTTTTGAATCAGATTGAAAAATTCATAAATCAAGGTAAGTTTTCTATAACTGAACACATGGTCCTAACCTTTCCAGATATTTTACTCTTTTGAAGTATTTTCATGACTTTTAAAAATTATGAAATGGATCACAGATTATCAAATTTTAAAACCTAAACACTAAAAATGCATGTTTTATCCTGTTCTTTACCGCCTTTTCTGAAGATAATAACTGTCCCACAACTTGAGGAAATATAAGCAAAGTCATGTAATGTGTTTTAAGCTCCACAGAAATTGGTTCTGAAGAAATTTTTGAAAAGCAAAATTAAGAAGGCAATGTTTAGTTCCAATTAATGTCTATTCAGTTTACTGATGATTCAGATACAATGAACATGACTTGAGATCGACAACTGTAATGTCCACATGTTGTAGCAAAGGAGAAAGTGTGTCCGAAGCCCGGCATTCTCTCTTCCTGCTTACTCAGGTGGGCCTGGAGCATGAGGATGCCGTGCTCCACTTCTGGGTATGGTTTTCACCAAGAGGTCTCTTCTACACACGTCACATGTTTATTTCTTAGAAAGTTTTCCTTTCAAGGGACATTTCCTGCAAGACCAAGCCACTTAGGTACTTCTCTTTGGTAAATTATAATTCATGTTGTTACAATAAACACACTAACTACTCTGTTGGATTTTATTCCCACAAACCCAGTTTCTAAAAGGGTAAGGTCTAGTCTAGTCTACCTGTTGTAAAACTAAAAACCAGTTAGAATAGTTTATATAAACAAGTTACTTACATTAATTTATAAAAATAGATTTGAGTTTAAGAAAAGTTAAACTAGTAATTTTCAATTCAGTTTGTTAGGCATAAATTCCTTGTTTTCAAGGCTGACCCTGTTACCTTGGTTAGCAGTGTCACTTTAGGCACATTTAAGGAATCATTTAACTGAACTTGTTCTCTTCTAGGTAAGTTACTAAGAGAAATTAATCTTTATATACAACCACTAAGTTATTTTAACCTTTCCAAATACTCTTGATGCCACAATTATACTATACTGTATTATTTTTGCTTTCTAACTATGAATAGTATTTTTGTTTATTTAAAAACTTGGGTTAAAACTAATTGGTCTGGGCAATGGTCTGCAAACTGCGGCTCGCGAGACACATGCGGCTCTTCCACAAAATACCACATGTGGGCGCTACCTCGATAAGGAATGTACCTACCCACTTATATAGTTTAAGTTTAAAAAATTTGGCTCTCAAAAGAAATTTTAATCGTACTGTTGATACTTGGCTCTCTTGACTAATGAGTTTGCCGGCCACTGGTCTGGGGAAACCTACTTACGGTCTTATCATGGCATTCTGGATTAGCAGATCTGATACTTCTGGAATTAACTGATAAACTTCATAAAATAAAGTTCAAAATCTGGCCTGACCTGTGGTGGCGCAGTGGATAAAGTGTCGACCTGGAATGCTGAAGTTGCCGGTTGGAAACCCCGGACTTGCCTGGCCAAGGCACATATAGGAGTTGATGCTTCCTGCTCCTCCCTCCCTTCTCTTTCTCTCTCTCTCAAAAAAAAAAAAAAAAAAAAATCACACAAAAAAAAATCACCAAAGCGACTGAATGATAGATATTAGGGAATAACTTAAAGCCATTTTTTCTAAAGGGATTTTAATAAAGTGTTAACTCTTGCTCTCTTCATATTTGGGAAAAACAACTTTGTAGGGCAGAAATTCCTTAATTGAGTTCCATAAAACAGTGGTTCCCAAATGCACTGGGGTGAAATAAGAAAAGTAAGGACAATAAACATTTTTTCAAAAAGCTATTTATTCCATTTAAAGGACTATCTTGTTCTGAGGTTGTTCTCTTACGAAAAAAAATACTGGTGATAACACAGTGATTTCTTTCAAAAAACTTGGCAAAATAAATTGGCAACCTTGTCCATCCCAAAATTTTGGGAAATGTTCCTGATCCATAAACTCCGAAAGTATGGGAACCACTGCCTCATTAAAGACTAGTTTTGCAGGTTAACTGTTAAATAGAAAAAAGCTTCTGTGGTCAAATGTTTTGGATATCATGTGAAATTCTGTAGTATCATTTCCCAAACATTTGACCACTGAACACATTAAGAGCCACTTGTTAATTGGAAAGATGTAAAAATCTTAAGTGATTAATTCCTGACTTTGGAATTGCAACTCTTGTCTTCAAATGAAGTTGATGCTAGCATTTCAACAGAGTCTGGCCTATGACTTAGCTGAAGCTGAGGAAATGGTATAATCAGTAACATTATCATATCAATATTAAACTTTAATATCAAATACATTTTTACATTGTTACTAATTTATATAATTATAAAACAAACTCCAAAAACTCCATAAAATCAGTAAGGTAAAAGCCCCTACTGAGTATTATATAAACTTCAGATGTTATCAGGCTTGATTTCAGGAAAAGTCATTGGTTTTTGATACAAATTATCTACAAAACAATGTGGTATAAATGACATTTGAATTTTACAATAATGTGGCTACAATTTGCCCATTACTTTTTCTTAAGTATAACATGTTTAAAGTTCGTTTCCATTCACACATTTCTGCTGTTGAAGCCTGGTTCTCCTCAAAGATTCTAGCTGCTTTGCTCTTAGCCATCGTTCTCTTGACAGGGTCGTCTGACCAGCACTGAGAGACAGAAACCTAGTTTGAGATACAGAAACAAATTTAAGTCTAGACCTAGGAGTTACTGGTGTAGGAGACAAGATCTCAAGTAGGGACACAAAGTCAAGAGCCAAGTTTGACAGCTACAAAGGAACCTGAAGTCAAATTTGGAGGGTGACTCAAGTTGCAGAAGCGCGGGGAGAAGCAGCAGCATGTCTGGTTCCACTGATGTGGCCGCCGGCCAAACAGTTCCACTTCAGTGAGCCACTTCACTAGGTGGTTTTGAAAAAGTTCATGTCTATTTTTAAAAGTCTACCTCAGTTATTATTAAATAAATTAGGGGCTTTATTCATAGCTTACTTTAAGCAATTATGGACATGCACTACTCACCGAGCTACAATGAGCAACTGGTGGAGATCATCAGCAGTGATGCTCTGAGGATCATTCTTGCGCATTTCCACAAAGTCATCTTCAACTGCCTTTATCAAGAGTAAATGGACTTTAAAACCATTCCTTAGGAGGAAATGACCTTTGCATTTATTTAATAGGGAAAAGGAAAGTGACATGGTCCCTTGACTGATATAAAAATGAAGAAGTCAGCCCTGCTTCTTAGACATATGAGAACATGAGTGAAGACTATACATACAAGTAATGACGGCGATGAAGGTATGCCAAACAAAATTAAGACATCTGAGAAGACCAGGCAAGCAGATAGAGGTGAGCAATGTGTATAGCAAACAGGATGCCTTTAAACACAGGGAAGAATGAAGTCAGTAAAAATGGCAGTATAAAAGACCTGAAAATTCTTTCCACCACTGAAGGGAAAAAGAACACCCATAAGCCTGACCAGTGGTAGTGCAGTGGATAAAAGTATCCAATCAGAATGCTGGGGTGGCTGGTTCAAAGCCCCAACATCAATGGCTCTGAGTGTGGGCTCATCAGCGCAGGGTCACTGGCTTGAGTGGGGGAATTGTCCACATGAGCCTAAAGCTTGCCAGCTTGAGCCCAAAGGTCGCTGGTTTGAACAAGGGACGCTGGCTTGGCCCTGGTTGAGGCGCATAAGAGAAGCAACCAATACACAACTAAAATGAAAGCAACTAGGAGTTGGTGTTAAGAACATTCAGCTTTGAGAAATTTCAACTATTTCCCACCCTAACCCTACCTCCTAAGCAGCCCTGAAAATGGACAGCCGGGAACCTCAAGAGGGTAGTGGGGCTGCAGCTTTTTCAAAGCATCATTCAAAGAGAATTATCATAATCTGGTGGTACTCTGGAAGAACCCATTTCCAAGGTTGTCCAACCTGACTTGGAGCTTGCCCTGTATGAACAGCCTCTTCCCCCGGCTTATTAATAGAAACAAACAAAAACTCAGAAGCAAGTATAGATCATCTTGGCTGCTTCAGACACTGGATAATATTTGGGGCAAACAGCAGGCTAACTGAAATCCTTAAAAAGGAAAAACAGGAAACGAGATGTGTGTGCGTGTGTGAGAGAGACACATATAAATAAATTCCTATTAGAAGGCCACATGCTCAAATCTGAGCAGGCCCTAGGTTCTCACCTGACTACCTTGATGCTCTCTGGAAGCAGAAATGAAGCAAAATTAGGGCTGAGTGTTGAAGGATTTCCCCAACATGGATAACGGGGCCCTTGTCTTAGATTGGGAGACATACAGTTTCCAGGCATCTAATGAAATTAAATTTCTATCCAATCACTGAGTGACCAGTAAATAGCAGAGACTTCAGTGCTCACATACAACCAAAGAACAAAGTATAGAACTCAAAAGACATTGCATAAAGTGGGGGGAAATCTTTCAGAAGAGTTGCCATACTATTTAAAATGTCTGGGTTTCAACATAAAAATATCAATAGAAATTATTTTAAAAGCAAAGAGAAATTCTAAGGTTAAAAAATATAACTCAGCCTGACCTGTGGTGGCGCAGTGGATAAAACATTGACCTAGAATGCTGAGGTTGCTGGTTTGAAACCATGGGCTTGCCTGGTCAAGGCACATACAAGAAGCAACTACTATGAGTTGATACTTCCTGCTCCTCCCCTGCCTTTCTCTCAAATCAATAAAATAAAATCCTAAGAATAATAAATAGATGAAATTAAGGCTAAACAGATTTGAGCAAGGAGAAGAAAAAATTCAGCAAACTTGCAGTTAAGGCAACTGAGATTATTCAGTCTGGAAGAGAAAGCATCAAGTATGAGGAAATATGAACAGAACCTCAGAGAGTTCTGGGACATCAAGTGTACCATCATACATTTAGGTGAGTGCCAGGGCCAAGGAGAGGAAAGGGGCAGAAAAAGATTTAAACAATAGTCAAAACCAAATTTCTTGAATACATCCCCCCAAATGGGCATTAATCTGTATCCAAGAAGCTCAACCTCAAGCGGGAAAACTCAAAAATCCCCCTACACCCCCCCCCCCCCCCCCCGGTTAAACTGCAAAGAGAACCCGAAAGAACAAAAGAAAAAGGACTCCTGTACAAAGAATCCTCGCATCAGAAACCAGAGGCCAGGAGGTGGAAGATGTTCTTAGTGCAGCATATACTACTACAGAGTGTCGAGAGAAGAAAACTACAAATCAAGAGCTTGACATCCAGCAAACACTAGTCTTCAAAATGAAGGAGAAAGTAAGATGTTTCTGGATAAGCAAAACCTTAAGGCAGAATTTGTCATAAGCTGCTCTGCCCTACAAGAAATACTAGAGAGCTTTTTAAGCTGCTGAAGCAAAAGAATGCTGCAAAGTAACTCGAATCCACATAAAGATCGCTGATTAAAAAAAAACCACTGGTAAAGGTAACTACATAGATAAATATAAAAAGCAGTATATATGTCTCTTCTTTGTAATTTTCCCCCTTTGATTTAAAGATAAAAGCAGTAATTATAAATGTTGATGGGCAGATATATATCTTTATTATATGCGGCTTAAGTGTCTGTTTGTCGCCGATAGCTTATTGGTTGCTTGAGTAACTACTAGCCAATGGGGTGAAGTTGCTATGGCTGAACGCAAATTGAGCAGGTCAGGGGGAAGGTGAACATTTGTTTGCATTGGCAATCATCTGCTTTTGAAACAATTTAAGGCTGAACGCAAATTGAGCATGTCAGGGGGAAGGTGAACATTTGTTTGCGTTGGCAATCATCTGTTTTACATAAAAACTACGTCTTAACGTAATTTCTTTTAAGAATGCCTCCTAGAAAATACAGCACTAAAGAGGAGAGAAAAGGAGCTAAAGCTGCACAAAAACGGCTTTCTCGACAAAAAGAAACCACTGAGCAGAGAAAGACAAGGCTTGCTTCAGTCGCAGAGCAAATGCGTCTTTCTCGGCAAAATGAGACTGATGAGCATAGAGAAACAAGGCTTGCCTCAGATGCAAGACAAAAAAGCCCGTCTCGACAAAATGAGTCCCTTGAACAAAGGCAGGAGAGAAATGCAAAAAAACGACAGAGTAATGCTGACCGAAACGCAAAAAGGATTAAAACAGTTTCAAACGGAGAAACTTTCATTTTTGAGCATTCCTCTGGTAACATGAATATTAAATGTGAACACTGTCAGTCCTTAAACTTCAAGTTAGAAACTAACCGATTTGACCGTGGCAAGAAAGGATTTTCTCAATGTTGCAAGTACGGAAACATTGTAGTTCCACTAATCGAGAATTATCCACCACTCTTGAATAAATTATTGACTAATCAGCATCCAAATAGCAAACAGTACATGGATAGCATTCGATCCATTATTAATAGTTCGTTTTTATTGAGCTAGCGGTGGCTCTTAAGAAATGTACCACCAGTGGTTTCCTTCATTGCACTCTACTTTAAGCAATTAAGCAAGTAGAAGGGGGAAACCCCGTGGGGCACTAAGCAAAGGGGTGTCCTCGCCGCCTGCCCTGGGTAATTCAGTTTGAATTAGCAGATACCTTAGCACAATCATTTTAATTACAATTTATAATATCTAGAACAGAGGTCATTTCGTATGACCGCCGGGCTTTCTAGTATCATATGTATATATATAAAGATGTAACAAATCACAAAGGAAGAAATGAAATTGTAAAGGAGCAAAGTTTTTGTACGGTATTGTGAATAAACTGACATTAATTCCAAATAGATGGTTATAGTTAAGATGTTAATTGTAGCCCCTAGGGCAATTATTGAGAAAAAAAGTGTAAAAGACATGGAAATTAAAATTATATACTAAAAATATCTATTTCAAACAAAAGACAGTAACACAGGAATAGAGCAACAAAAAAGACATTAAGACATAGAAAACAAATGGCAAAGTTACCTTAACAATAATTATAATAAATGTTCAGCTATGAAATACTCCAATGAACATAGGGAAATCTTTACCCCAAACATACCTTGGTTATTTCATCGGATATGCTATAATCCAGGAACCTCAGAAGGGTCAGATAAATGCGGAACTTATTGAGCACCGAAGGCAGCACGGCCGAGAGAAGGCTGTTCATGTACTCCTCCATGTTGGGTGGAATCAGCTGCGGCTGCAAGTGGATCTGGCAGTCTGCCTGAAAAGAGAAACAGTAAAGTATTTTCCAAGTTCCTAAATTGATCTAACATTTCAGAAGGATGGATGGATGGGTCGTCTCTACCAGCGCCCTAAGGAAATTAAAAATAATATTATTGTGGGGAGGTCACTTTTTAACATTAATTTACATACACTACACCTACCTCAGTAATAATTACAAAAGTTCACCTTTTCTTGGTTACTTATGTTTCCTCAACAGTATCAGCAAATGTAAAAAGGTAGCCAACCTCTAAAAAGAAGCTAATTAAAATGTTTTAAGCCCTGGCCGGTTGGCTCAGCGGTAGAGCATCGGCCTAGCGTGCGGAGGACCCGGGTTCGATTCCTGGCCAGGGCACACAGGAGAAGCGCCCATTTGCTTCTCCACCCCTCCGCCGCGCTTTCCTCTCTGTCTCTCTCTTCCCCTCCCGCAGCCGAGGCTCCATTGGAGCAAGGATGGCCCGGGCGCTGGGGATGGCTCTGTGGCCTCTGCCTCAGGCGCTAGAGTGGCTCTGGTCGAGGCAGAGCGACGCCCCCTGGTGGGCAGAGCATCGCCCCTGGTGGGCGTGCCGGGTGGATCCCGGTCGGGCACATGCGGGAGTCTGTCTGACTGTCTCTCCCTGTTTCCAGCTTCAGAAAAATGGAAAAAAAAAAAATAATAAAAATAAAAAATAAAATAAAATGTTTTAGATGTTTCCTCAATCACTGAATATAAATGATATAAAAAAGTATATATATATACTTTTTATATTAAAAGTATATATATATACTTTTTATATAAAAAGTATATATATATATATACTTTTTTGTTGTTGAGAGGGAGGAAGGAGAGGGTTGGGGGGGAGACAAGAAGGGGGAGATGAGAAACATCAACTCGTAGTTGCAATATTTTAGTTGATCATTGATTGCTTCTCATATGTGCCTTCACTGGAGTCTCAGGGGTGGTCCAGCCAAGCCAGTGACCCCTTGCTCAAGCCAGCAACCTTGGTGTTTGGAACCTGAGACCTCAGCATCACAGGTCTATGCTCTCTCCGCAGTGCCACCACTGGTCAGGCTGAATTCTATATCTTAATCACACTTTCCCACAAAAAACTTAGTAATGGGCCATTTCATCCTCGCTCACAGGTGTTTTTCTCAAAAATCACAAGTGAACACTATATTGCCTGACCAGATAGTGGTGCAGTGGATAGTGTTGAACTAGGACACAGAGGACCCAGGACCAAGGTCAGTGGCTTGAGTGCAGGCTCACCGGCTTGAGCCCAAAAGGTCGCTGGCTTGAGCAAGGAGTCACTGGCTCAGTTGCAGCCCCCTGGTCAAGGCACATATGAGAAAGCAATCAATGAAAAAACAGGTGCCACAACGAATTGATGCTTCTCATCTCTCTCTTCTCTCTCTCTCTCTCTTTCACAGCCCCCCCCCAAACAGGTAAACACTATTATACAGAGCCATTCAATGCCTTTTAAATAACTGAGCATATTTCTCATCATTAAGAGCTCTGTTACTTTAATGATTTACCAAGGCATTTCACCATAAAACAAAAATAATCAAATGGATTAGGAACATGTTAAAAGGAATTCTAAAATATTTTTCACATAAGACTGGCGGAAGACGGCAAAAAACAAAGGTCTGGATGTTAATCAGGCAAATTACAGATAGCTTCTACTTCCTATGCCTAGATGTGGGAGGTACTGCTGCCAAAGGCTTGCTTTCTCTTGTCTGGCTCTTTGTAGATTTAAGGTTTTCATCCCAAGCCAGTAATAGAATAATCAATTCCCCTAAGAGTCAGCAGCTACGATCTTGAAACAAGTTTATCTTATTCGTAATAAGCAGTAACTAAGAGACAAAACAAAAACATCTTTTTCCAAGAAAACCTCCTTGCATTTAAAAATGACTCATCATGGCCCTGGCCATGTTGCTCAGTGGATAAAGCATCACCACTGGCACACTGAGGTCACGAGTTCAATCCCTGGTCAGGGTACACTGTGGAACAAATTTCTCTCTCTCTTCCTTTCCACCCCTCCTCAAATCAATGGGAAAATTAAAAAAAATAATAGCTCATCGTACCGGTAGGAGTGATCTCCCCTCCGAAGTAATCAAAACATTAATATTGCAGGGAAATTCCATCTGGTGGTAACTAAAATCATAATCCACCTTCTGCCAAGTTATTAGGTTGCTCAGGGCTGTCACATTATGAACACCTAGAAAAGAAAATTTAGTCATTTGATTTTAATTACCTGAACAAACCAGTTTTCCTGACATTGATTATACTGCTTTAAAAGTTATATGAGGCACTGACCAATTTAGTAAGCTAAGTGTTCATTAGGTAATAGGCTATCCACATAGTATTTGTAAAACCAGAAAAATCTATTTCTGGGATCAAGACCCCACCCTCACACACACACACCAAAAATCTAATACCTAGCATCTGGTATGCAATTAAGTAAAAAATAGAACCCCAATTAAATGATTACTTTCTATGTGGTATGTTCAAAAGGGCTAAAATAATATGGCAGAACTAAAATTATATTTATCCATAGGGATATTGAATTTTACTGCCTAGCTACTTACTTTTGCTATATATGTACTCAATCTGCACTGTTTTTTAATTCTACCTTTTCCTTTTGAAGTTATCACCAGCATAGTGTTCATTCTCATTTGAACAGAAATAAAGCCATCTGTTTTCTTGTAATTTTAAAAAGTTCTGTAACTGAAGTTAGTTCCAACTATCTGATCTACTAACTAAGCTCTTTTTCAAAGATTCTGTGAGAAAATTTTTTTTAAACTTTGGGCCGTAAAAAAATGTTTTATTAGACCTTTCCTACACTTCTTTTTGAGGTAATAATGACCTAAGGCAAAACCTCTCCCCTTTTCAGCTTAAAAAAGCTACTCACTACTTGCTCTATCATTGTACTATTTTCATAAAATTGTGACATAACTGAGGCAATTTATAATATATGCTTTAATTAAACTCACATGGCATACCTTTCAATATTTCTGAAATGTGCATCTTTCTGTTTACAGCTCTTAGGAGGCCCTTACCAGGCCTGGCTTCAATGGAAGGCTAGGAATGGAAGGGAAACAGCCCTGTAAGTACCTGGGGTGTCAAGCTGGCCTTGCTCCAGGAGTGTTTCATCAATCACAAGAGAAGTGTTGCTGGGCAACTGGAGAAGCCCGCTGACCAAGCGGTTGGCAGCATAGTCTTTGTGGGGAATGAACTTCAAACGGTTCATGTTCTCTATAGTCATCTGTAGACGAAAGGACTACAAAGAGAAATATTTTAATGTGCAAAAAATAAATTTCCTGTTTTAAGAAAAACATATTTGGGGTTAAAACACTTTTATATGGAAAGATTTTATCAATTCCTAAAACAGTAATCTCATGATTTCTTGAGCTCTTTTAAACATAAATAATATCTATATCCTAAATGAGAATTTCACTATGAACTGCTTTATTCTCCACTGCCTTGTTCAGTATTCTTGAACACTAATTTTTATTTTACCAGTGAGCTAGGAACAAATATTTAGAAACTAAACTTCTTTAACCAGGGGGCAACAAAACAAAATATTTATTTACTTATCAAGATGGGGAGCCCTGGCCGGTTGGCTCAGCGGTAGAGCGTCGGCCTAGCGTGCGGAGGACCCGGGTTCGATTCCCGGCCAGGGCACACAGGAGAAGCGCCCATTTGCTTCTCCACCCCTCCACTGCGCTTTCCTCTCTGTCTCTCTCTTCCCCTCCCGCAGCCAAGGCTCCATTGGAGCAAAGATGGCCCGGGCGCTGGGGATGGCTCTGTGGCCTCTGCCTCAGGCGCTAGAGTGGCTCTGGTCGCAACATGGTGACGCCCAGGATGGGCAGAGCATTGCCCCCTGGTGGGCAGAGCGTCGCCCCATGGTGGGTGTGCCGGGTGGATCCCGGTCGGGCGCATGCGGGAGGGAGTCTGTCAGACTGTCTCTCCCTGTTTCCAGCTTCAGAAAAATGAAAAAAAAAAGATGGGGAGAGAAAAGCCTAATTTCCTTCTATGCTCCCTGAAATTTAAATCATATTCATTCATAGACTACTGCAGATTCTTGAACAAACAGTTCCAAGAAAGACCAAGGGCAGAGCACCCTGCGCTGTGGCTGGGTGCTGTCGGTCTCAGCCTGCTCCACCAGCTGCATGCCGCCTCCTCAGCCAGCTCTGAGAGTGAAATGTCTGTTAGACCCCTCTGCACCTCCTCGTCCCATCTGCCGGAGCCCACTACTCCCCAAACCCTCTGCGCCTGCTGCGTCCTCCAGTCTGCTTTTCAATTGCTCCAGCCCAAACAGCAGGATTATGGTGGGGGCGGAGACTGGGTGCGGGAGAAGGGTATCAAGGAAGAGATAGAGGACATTTTCAAAATGGACTCTGGCTTTGTTGCAGACAGAGAAAGTGGGGGAGGGAGGTCACATTAGAGATACAAGCAAACCACCCTAAATTTAGCAGCAAAGCCTGTCGAAACAAAAGATGGCCATGAGCAGGGTCCAACACCACAAAGGCTGGTTACTCAGTCAGTCTGTTGTGCAAACTACACAAGAAATTAAAAAGGCAACTGTTCAGATGCACACAAAGGATACTAAATCACACAAGCAAACTGGCATCAACTGAGAGTACAAATTTGAGAGTAAGTGCAATTGGGTTCATTATAGTTACAGAAATTTCTGCTAAAGCAACAAAAGGGAAATGTTTCTGGGCGAGTAGTATTTTTTTTTTTTCTTTCTTTCTGAAGCTGGAAACGGGGAGAGACAGTCAGACAGACTCCTGCATGCGCCCGACCGGGATCCACCCAGCACGCCCACCAGGGGTGAAGCTCTGCCCACCAGGGGGCGATGCTCTGCCCCTCCGGGGGCGTCGCTCTGCTACGACCAGAGCCACTCTAGCGCCTGGGGCAGCGGCCAAGGAGCCATCCCCAGCGCCCGGGCCATCTTTGCTCCAATGGAGCCTTGGCTGCAGGAGGGGAAGAGAGAGACAGAGAGGAAGGAGGGGCAGGGTGGAGAAGCAAATGGGCACTTCTCCTATGTGCCCTGGCCGGGAATCGAACCCAGGTCCCCCACACGCCAGGCCGACGCTCTACCGCTGAGCCAACCGGCCAGGGCGCGAGTAGTATTTTAAATTACAGAGCTTGGCAGGCTTTGTTTCCCCATAAAGACATCTATTAAAATCTCACAGTTAAAATCTGGGTTGAATGAAAGACATTTAGATAGATTTTTAAGGTGTGCTCAGATTTATAATACATATTCATATTGATCTTACAGATGGAACAAGATGTTGAATAATACGATATAAGTGTTCTGTGAAGGTATTATTCCGTGGGCAACCACTCAAGTTAACTGTAAATTTTCCTAGTGGAAGCACGTCTCTTCTTGTATATCTAGAGAAAAAAGATAACAACTAATGAGATACTCAGATCTGAATTCCATCAGAAAGCAAACATAGGAAAATTAGCTTCATAGTGTCACTAAAAACAGATTGCTCTGATCAGTTTTTTTTAAATCAGAGTAACAGCAATAAAAATAATAACAGCTAATACTTATATGAGGGTTGATTATGTGCCAGGGACTGTCCTGAGTGCCTAAATGTTTTCTCATTTAATCCCCAAACACTCTGAGGTAGGTGCTATTATCTTTTTTTTTTTACAAATGAGAAATTGTAGGTAACATGACCAAGTTCACATAGCCAGGAAGTGGGGGAGCTAGGATTTGAACACAGGGAGTTGGCTGCAGTCTGTGCTTGCAACCATTTTGTACTGTGTCAAAGCCTATTCAAAGACAGTACCAAGATGTTTACTGCAGTGTGATTTAGAATAAAATGGACAAAAAGTAGGAAAACCTAACAGGGAAATAGTACAATTGTCTATAATAAAGTATTGTGCAGCCATCAGAAAGTTCATCAAGAAGTAATTAATGGTTGTGAGTGAATACGTAACCTGATGGTAGGGATGTATAAACAGAGAATTCAGAGTGCCAAAAGGATCAAGTAGTTCGTTTTACTTATTGGCCAGGGCCTTTCTGTTATTTGGCTCTTATATTTAAAGAGAGAATCAAAATGTTAAATGTGAAACTGAGAAAAAGTGACAAAAGGAATTTGTCTTTGATTTGGTCTTAGTTACATAGAACAACTAAAAACCACTCAATGAAGAAAACCTCAGAAACCTTCCTGCTCTTTCCCACTTGCCACAGAGCGCCAGTTCCCTTCCTTCCCACCAGGAATACAGCACTTACACTGTAGAGATGAGATGTAATATAAGGTATTCAGCAGCCAAACTATCTCCCAAAAGGGCGTGCGTGAGGAAGCCCAGCAGTTCTGCTCTGACTGGAGACAACTCGGACATGAAGCTTGACACAACTGGAGAAGGAAAGCAGACGAGATCTGAATAGACACACCGGTTTCTCTCAAGTGTCTTAGGTTAAAAAAAGCTCTGGGGAACAAAAAACACTACAAGTCAGTGGATGACTAGTAACGGCTTCTCAAGATTGGTCAAGAATTGGTGCCCATCTTCAAAATAAGACAATTTGTGTACTCCTCTGCACCTCCTTTTAACGAAGAGGATTAACCTAAAAGATAACAGGGCAAAGAAACTGATTATTCTGACAAATGAGGACTGACTGACTCAGTACCACTGTGCACACATCACAGGCAGCTCTGACACACACTAGGGACAACTGTCTCTGGTCATGAGGCTTCTGCACTTACACTTACAGGTTTTGCTCTCTTCTTTGTTAAGGCAAGCCGGCAATAACGGGTTGATGTGCTGCAACTTCTGGGCTAAAACCACATGAATTCTGGGCACTAGCGAAGCAGGGGGACTATGCACTCTCTGTTCCTCGGCTGTGTCTGTGCATTCCATCGGATCCAGGAGTGAAGAGGCATCCCTGTGGAGAGGGAAAGAGCTCCAGTTCATGGATACATCAGATGCAAAGATGTAAAAACAAGCTACACCTCCAAAACACAAAAAAACAAAACAAAGAATTCAAGCCAAGAACAGTTCTGCCTGTACATCTTAAACACAGAAAATGGCTCCTCATTCGTGACCTCTTACAGAGTCAGGCTGGTTGGATCATATTATAGTATAATGTATTTATTCCATTCTTCAAGAAGAGTAATGTTTTTATTCAGTACACTGTCACTGCACTAAATGGGTTATAGTATGTCTACTCATTAGGTTACTTCAAAACAGATACTCTTTCTGGAGCTATCATCAACTGGGACATCAAATGTCTTAAAAACCTGGGTCTTCTTCACAAAAGCCCAGGTATCTATCATCCAGTGTGTATAAAATTCATTCATTTCTATCCTAATTGTTATCCAGAAAAAAAGAACAAAAAAGACTCACCTTTCATCATTATTCAGTATACTTAGCACAGGATCCACAGAGAGTATACCATATAACTCAAGAACATCATTTACTTTGAAACAATCCCAGTCTTCATAGACCTAACAAGAGACCACATGACATCATGTTGTTAGGACTAAATAACACCCCCAAAAGCATAAGATATTAGTCTTGAAGTAAAGTAGAAATAATATTGTACACAGAATGGCCCTTAAAGCAACTCCTTAATGTCATAAATTGGGACCAAGAGAAGGTGCTTGCCTGAAGGCATTCTGCTAGTTAGCAAATAAGTGAACCAAAATGCAGGACCTCTGACTCCTAGACCAATGTCTGTGTTCAAATAGCATACACCTTCAAAGGAAAGGCTTTCACCAAGGATAATGGTCAACCACAACTACAAACACGCATTCTCTCAAAATCTATTAACCATATCGAGAAGGAGAAAAAACCCTAGATTATTAATTTTGGACTTATAAATTATGCAACATTAGGTGATTAACATAAAACTTAGACTGGCCATGAGGTTCTTCATTATAGAAAAATAAACTTTCAAAGTTGTATGTCATGATAGTCCTTTTTTAAAATTTTTTTAGAGAGGCAGGGAGAGAGAAACATTGAGCTTTTCTTTCCTGTTTGTGCCCTGACCAGAAACAGAACTGGCGACCCCTGTGCTTCAGGAATGATGGTTTTTAATAATGTCAAAGCCTCCTATTTGTGAGACCATTAAGTATGGCAGGAAGAATACTGGAATTCTGGTCCTCATGCTACATAAGGAAAGTGTCACTAAAGTAAAAAACACGACAAACAAAAACAGAAACTCTTCATCTTCTGAAACATGTCACGAGGTCAGTTATTAGGACTGAAAGGTGACTTGCTACAACAGCAATAGTAAACAAACACAAATGCTAAGTTTCCCATTTTAATTTCCGAGACACGTAGCACACCTGTGTGGATGTCAGGTCTGCTGAGAGGCTTACCTTCACCAGGCACGCAGGGCCTTTCTCTCCTGGCAGTGGGAAATTCAGGTCAAAAGGAGAAGAGAGGTTCAGGGAGTTCAGCTGCTGTCCCGTAGACGCCTCCGTTTCGAGCCGCTTTGGCTCACCACACCAGTGAAGACCACCAACACGCCCTAAAGTCAAAGGAGAGCAGTGTACTTGGTTATTTCTAAGGCCTTGAGAAGATAAAGAACCCCCCTCAGGAACCTTTCAAGTTTGATATAAATGATGCTTCTAAGTCCAAAAACTTAAACTTGTTTTTAAGGAAATAAACATACTAGCAAATCCCTTTGACCTTTAAAGAAAGAGTATGATGATCGGAAAAATTTAATCATGGTTTCTCCTACAATAAAATGGCAACAAATTCCCTCTCCCCCATCAAATTTCCAGAGTAAGTCTTTTTATTTATTTTTTAAAAAGATTTTATTTATTGATTTTAGGGAGAGGAGAGATGAGGGGCGAGGGGGAAGAGCGGGAAGCATCAACTTGCAGTGGTTGCTTAAGGGACTTAACCGGGCAAGCCCGGGGTTTCAAACTGGCGATCAGCGTTCCGGGCTAATGCTTTCTCCACTGCGCCACCGCAGGTCAGGCAAGGAAGGATGTTTTCAAAATCAAATAAGTAATTTTTAGGATAAACCACTATGTTTCCACAATACTTAAGAGTTGAGGTAAAAATGAACAGAAAGAGAAAAGACCTTTTCAGCTACTTGAGACCCTCAAAGACTGACAGCAGAGCAGCCCTTCCTCACTACATGATTCCTAACTGCCCCGTCTGATCCAAGCGCTGTCACAATTCTCCAAACTATCTCTAGTTCTGATAACCAGGAAAGCAAGGTGTCAGATTACAGCCAGCTCCTAACCCTAGAGCTGTAGCATACAACAGTGCATTCTGAAAACAAACCTAATGAGAGAGCAGAAGGCCAAAGAAAGCCTGTAGCATACACTACCTGTTTGTCTGGCACCTGCATGCTGGTCTTTCTGTTTATTAGGCTGTAGGTCCATATCTTCATCATCTTCATAACTCCTTTTGTGACGACTGGGGGTGTAAGATGTTGAAGGACTCACTCGAGCTTGGTTTGCATTAACATAGGCGTTAAATAAAAGGTTAAGAAAAGACCACCACATGAGAAAGATCCTAAGTTGTGCTAATTATATGACTAATAAGATTACTAATTTGGCAATTTGCTTAAAATACAATTGTATTTTTAAAAGGTTGGACATCCAGTTTTAGTCATGAGAGGTTAATAGCGTAACCTGTATCATCCCCCCCCCCCCCCGCACAGAACTGTAAAACTGTGCAAAGGCCATGAAGCAGCAACCGTCAATTACTGGACAACAGAAACATACGGTTATATAATATGATCCTTGAAAGAGGAGCAATACACCAGGTGAACTCTATTCCAACTCTCTCAGGGGGGCATTTTTCAAATGCAACAAAAGTGGAGGCCCACCTCTTGCTGGGTACAGAAAATAAAGCACATACTTCAGGGCCTCTGAAGTAACTAGAATTTGTACACTGGTCCTAGAGGGGAAGCAGTTCCCCTGTAGAAAACAGAAGATGACCCAGAAATCTGTGCAGGCTCCATCTGGGTCTTTGGCTGAATACAAAGCTGTGGGTGCACACAAGGCCTGGCAGAGAACAGGTGCTGGCTGGCTAGGAGCTAAACAGAAGTTCTGGAATTCATAAAACACTTAGAATTGAACCCTGGTGAACATCCCAGGCACTTAGGTAAGACCCAGAAATAGCATGTAGCATGAGTAAGATCTATGTCCTGTACAGCAAGGGCTACTCCAAACCCACCTTAACAAATTCCAAAACCAAACCTTGAAAAAGTTAAAGTGATCCACTTAAGTTGCCTGTCCGGTAGGAAGAAGCAGGAAAAGATGACCTACCAGGATTAAAAATATTCACCAGAAAAACCAAGCAGACAAGGACATTAAAAGCAATTGTAGCCTGACCAGGCAGTGGCGCAGTAGATAGAGTGTTGGACTGGGATGCGGAAGACCCAGGTTTGAGACCCTGAGGTCTCCAACTTGAGCGCAGGCTCATCTGGTTGGAGCAAAAAGCTCACTGGCTTGAGCCCAAGGTCGCTGGCTCGAGCAAGGGGTTACTCGGTCTGCTGAAGGCCCGCAGTCAAGGCATATATGAGAAAGCAATCAATGAACAGCTAAGGTGTTGCAACACGCAACGAAAAACTAATGATTGATGCTTCTCATCTCTCCATTCCTGTCTGTCTGTCCCTGTCTATCCCTCTCTCTGACTCTCTGTCTCTGTAAAAAAAAAAAAAAAAAAAAAAAAAAAGCCATTGTAAATTTTACAAAAAGATATAAGATAAAGATGAGGACTCTTGCAGAGAAATGAAAACAACGAAAAAAACCAAATGAAAAATCTAGAGTACAACTGAAAAATCTGGAAAAAAACCAGAGTCTCAGTCACCTGGAGGACAATGACAAGTAGTTAATGATCATGTACTAGATAGAGTCCCAGAAAACAAGACAATGTGATAAGAGACTGTGACAGGAAAATATAGGCTGAAATCTTCTAGAAAATGTCAACCCACAGACCCAAAAGCTCAAAAAACCCCAAGCAAGTAGACATAAAAATCCCACACCTAAGAACATCAGAGTCAAACTGTGAAAACCAGAGAAGCAGTAAGAGTAAAATCAAACATTACATACAGGGGGAAAATGACAATATGACGGCTAACTTTTCATCAAAAAACAATGTGCCTGACCTGTGGTGGCGCAGTGGGATAAAGTGTCGACCTGGAACACTGAGGTTGCCGGTTCGAAACCTTGGGCTTGCCTGGTCAAGGCACATATGGGAGTTGATGCTTCCTGCTCCTCCCTTCTCTCTCTCTCTTTCTCTCACTCCTCTCTCTCTAAAAATTAATAAATAAAATATTTTTTAAAATCTTAAAAAAAAAAAAAACCAATGTAATATATTGGTATTATTCCAAAAGACAATGGAATAATACCATTAAAGTGTTAGGGAAAACACCTGTCAATCAACAATTCTATATCCAGTGGAAAAAATCCTTCAAAAGTATAGGTGAACTGAAGAGATTTTTAGTTAAACAGAGAATTCATCACTAACAGATCTGTACTTTAAAAAAATTAGTAGTGATTCTAGAGAATAAAGAGCTGGAAATGGTAAGTATGTTCATAAATGTAAAAACAAATGTATTTTAAAAATAAATAATTTTCTTATTTTTTAATTTATGTAGAAGACAACTGATTGTTCAAAGCAAAATGAACAATATATTGGGGGCTCCCTAACAGGTACAAGTGAATGTGCGCCGGCAGCACAAAGAATGGGGGTGCAAACGGAAGCACAGTGTTGTCGTTGAAAGGGTCAGTGAAAGCACAAGGGAAATTAGAAAATATTTTGAGTTGAATGATAGTGAAAAATCAATTTGTGGAATGCAACTAAAGCAGTGAGTGGAGAGAAAGTTATAGCCTCAACTGCTAATGTTAGGGAAGGAAGATTTGAAATGAAGGATCTGAGCATCCAATTTGAGAAGCTGGAGAAAAGAAAACCAAACTAGCAAGAGCAAAAATCAATGAAACAGAAAAAAATATTAAAGTAAAAAGTGGATTCTTGCCCTGGCTGGTTGGCTCAGCGGTAGAGCGTTGGCCTGGCGTGCAGGGGACTCAGGTTCGATTCCCGGCCAGGGCACATAGGAGAAGCGCCCATTTGCTTCTCCACCCCCCCCCCCCCTTCCTTTCTGTCTCTCTCTTCCCCTCCTGCAGCCAAGGCTCCATTGGAGCAAAGATGGCCCGGGCGCTGGGGATGGCTCCTTGGCCGCTGCCCCAGGCGCTAGAGTGGCTCTGGTCGCAGCAGAGCGATGCCCCGGAGGGGCAGAGCATTGCTCCCTGGTGGGCAGAGCATCTCCCCTGGTGGGCGTGCCGGGTGGTTCCCGGTGGGACGCATGCGGGAGTCTGTCTGACTGTCTCTCCCCGTTTCCAGCTTCAGAAAAAAAAAAAAAGTGGATTCTTTGACAAACCATTATTAGTAACACTTATCAAAAATGTAAGTGAAAAATTAGTTATCATTACTGGAAATAAGAGAATCATTGCTAAGTATTTCCTGGTCAGTAAAAGAAAAATAAGAAAATATTATAAAAAACTTTATGTTCTTTACATAAATTCAAGTGAGATTAAGTGATTTTAAACAATTCCTGGAAAGATACAACTTATCATAGGTGACACAAAAAACTTAAAAAGAAGGAACTACTGATACAGGGATTAATCACAAATGCATAATGCTGAACAAAGACATCAGACACACAAGTCTCCATACTACGTCACTCCATTTGTATGACATTCAAGAACAGGTAAAACAAAGCGATAGTGAAAAATCAGGACAGTGGTTGCGGGGAGGGGACTAGAAAAACGCAAAAGGAAAATTTCTGGAACAAGTTTCTCATGTGGGTGTAAATCACTTAAAATCTCTGCATTTCAGTATATATAAAATATGCCTAAAATATTAAGAAAAAGGAAATGTGTCTATAATCTCTCAGAAGAACCCAACAGACTGTTTTCCCTTAAAAAAAAATAGAATTAGTTGTAATATAAAACTTTTTGTACTTAATTATCATTAAGTTTTCAATATCTTTAAATATACATCAATCTTTTTAATATTTCACTATAGGAATATACCATAACTTTATTTCTCAGTGCTGAATATTTAAATCTTCTTTATAGGACCCTCCCACCCCACCAGCTAGCTTCATTGGGATAAAGACTAAAATTTTTTTTTTTTTTGTATTTTTCTGAAGTTGGAAACGGGGAGGCAGTCAGATAGACTCCCGCATGCGCCCGACCCGGATCCACCCGGCACACCCACCAGGGGGTGATGCTCTGCCCATCTGGGGCATCACTATGTTGCAACCAGAGCCATTCTAGCGCCTGAGGCAGAGGCCACAGAGCCATCCTCAGCACCCAGGCCAACTTTGCTCCAATGGAGCCCTGGCTGCAGGAGGGGAAGAGAGAGACAGAGAGGAAGGAGAGGGGGAGGGGTGGAGAAACAGATGGGCACTTCTCCTGTGTGCCCTGGCCGGGAATCGAACCCGGGACTCCTGCACGCCAGGCCGACGCTCTACCACTGAGCCAACCGGCCAGGGCCTAAAGACTAAATTTTTAAAAACTCAAAATCTAAATTATGGTCTTTTTAATTAAGAAAAATAATCAGGAATTATTTACTACATTAAGGAAGCTCAAATGAAGGATATTTCTTTCACCCACGCAGATTCCCCAGGCACTGGGACACAATAGAAAGTCTGTCTTTCCAAAGTAGTAGTTCGTGGAGAGTTTAAATCAACTTCTTGTTGAGGCTGTAATATACACAGAAGTTTTTGAACAGTTTTATTAAGAAAAGCCAAAAATATTTTAAATTAGCAACATGTTTATGTTATTTATAAAACAGTAGTAAATATTTCATATTAAGAGTTAACTGAATCAACAAGCAGCTACTAACTCCTATCATTTTTCAAAAGAAAACTGACATAAAATTATTTCACATGCAAAAATCACTATCCTACCTTCCCTCCAATCCGTAATACACAGCAGTCTATGTTACAAAATTAAATCCTCTTAATAAATAGGATGCTTTATTTTTTTCAAAAACAAAAGCACATGGTAATCCCGCTCTCTCCCCAGGAAATGTTTCAGAATTAGCCTAGTAAGAAGGAATTAATGAAACACTCATCACAAGGTAGCTCTACGATGAGATCCAAGACTCGGCTATTATTTCCTAGAAAAAGCATACTCTCTATTTCATGTATGCTTAGAAAGTACATACACACATATTAGAAAAAGAAGTAAGTTTTGCTATTTATATTCTACCTTTGAAGAGGTTTTTAGAAGACCAAAGAAAAAAAAGGCAAAATCATTTTAGGTGACCTCTTAGAACTTATTTATACACAAGATAAATTTAAGATCAACCAAATGAAAGTAATATATTCGCTGCTTAGGAAAAATTCTTATTAAAAGTGTTTTATATATCTTAATACATACCCCACATTCTGCTACATCTCTGTATTTTCCAAAATGAAGAACCTATGACCCAAAGGATAACAGTATTAAAGCAGTAAGTATATTTATTTCAAAACTACCAAACTCAAGAACAAAATTAATAGCACTAATTATAAACAGAAAGTCCCATGATAAAAAGCTATACATACACGTGCTTTTGTGTTTTGATTAACCGTTTCATAAACTCCCATGTAGAACTCAGGGTCAAACATGTCCTGAATCATGCAGCGAAACTTCACAAAACTGTTAGGTTTCAAGTAATGAAGGGGGACCTCATTCAGTGATGGCACCTTAAGGGAAATGAACAAGTCAACAAGGTCTCCTGTCTATGAGACAGTAACTTCATCAACACAGACTTTGTATCTAGACCCCAGTAACAACTAGACACAAAACCCAGCCCTATTGGTTAATATTGGTTAATACTGCCAATAATCAACATAACGTAACTGCCGGACAAAAGGAATTCTGAGTTCTCCCAAGTTTGTCTAGTGACATTTGACTATAATGTAATACTGCCACCTAGAGGCACCAAAACGGAAACACTGATTGCTTGCATTTTAAGTTTAGGTTGCAAAAGAGACTTAAATCTTTTAATATATTTATATGCACTTAAAACATTTAAGGCAGCACACATTAATTTATATATTTTTAAATTATAAGTGTCAATGTCACCCCATTAAATATCATTTCTAAAAAAAAAAATTATAAGTGAATTACTACTCTACTGAGAGAAACTAGAAGTCAGCCTAACCCTCTCGCCCCACAAAGAGCAACGAACTTACCCATTTAGGGGCATTATTTTCCTTCAGCTTTTCCTTAAAATACTCAACTACTTTCTTCTCCCAGTCAGGATGAACTCCATTTTGGGCTGAAAGACATACACATTTGAAAGTTAAGCTACAGCCTACTGTAATAGACTACATTCCGCTGAGCGACACACTCCTGAAGCGCACGCGCACAAGGCTGGCAGGCTGGCAGTTCCAGGTCAGGTGCTGCTGGCCCCTGCTTGTTCTCAGAGCCAACAAGGGGCTGAGAACACGCACAGGATGACAGGTCACCCAGACAAAGCAGCACGTCAGCCACCGCACTGCTCTGCAGAAACACTGCTCTACAGACTTTTATCTTTATCACTACCCTGAAATGAAGTTTTTTAAAAATAAATTTTCCAAAAAGTCACATGACTAGTACAAAAAGCACCTGTATCTTTGCTCCATTTGCTTTATCATTTGCTCTCTCTCATATATACTTTTCTGACCCATCTGAGATGAAGTCTAACACATCATATATTTTTAAGTATTTCAATGTTTCCTAACAGATTACCTCACAATTCTGTTACCAACTTTTGAAATTAAAAATTGATGCAATACCTTTTTTTTTTTTTTTTTTTTTTTTTTTACAGAGAAAGAGAGTCAGAGAGAGGGGTAGATAGGGACAGACAGACGGGAACGGAGAGAGATGAGAAGCATCAATCATCAGGTTTTTTTTTTGGTTTTTTTTTAGAGATACAGAGAGAGGGATAGATAGGGACAGACAGACAGGAATGGAGAGAGAAGAGAAGCATCAATCATCATTTTTCGTTGTGACACCTTAGTTGTTCATTGACTGCTTTCTCATATGTGCCTTGACCATGGGCCTTCAGCAGACCGAGTAACCCCTTGCTCAAGCCAGCGACCTTGGGTCCAAGCTGGTGAGCTTTGCTCAAACCAGATGAGCCCACGCTCAAATTGGTGACCTCAGGGTCTCGAACCTGGTTCCTCTGCATCCCAGTCCAAGGCTCTACCCACTGTGCTACCGCCTGGTCAGGCGATACAATACTTTTTAATCAACCACCCATAATCCCAATTTGTCACCTGACCCAAAACTATCCTTTATTGTACCTTCTTTCCTTCAGTACAGAACTCTAAATAGCATCACATAGTACTGCTGTTAGCTATCACGTATCTTTAATCTGGGCCAGTACCTCAATCTTTTTTTTTTTTTTACAGAGACAGAATGTCAGAGAGAGGGATAGACAGGGACAGACAGACAGGAACAAAGAGATGAGAAGCATCAATCATTAGTTTTTCGCTGCGCATTACGACACCTTAGTTGTTCATTGATTGCTTTCTCATACATGCCTTGACCACGGGCCTTCAGCAGACCGAGTAACCCCTTGCTGGAGCCAGCGACCTTGGGCTCAAGCTGGTGAATTTTTGCTCAAACCAGATGAGCCCTCACTCAAGCTGGCAACCTCGGGGGTCTCAAACCTGGGTCTCCCGCATCCCAGTCTGATGCTCTATCCACTGCGCCACTGCCCAGTCAGGCCAGTTCCTCAATCTTTTATGACATTCATATTTAAAAAAGAATACAGGCCCTTAAAAAATAGAAGGCTCATTCTGGGTCCGTCTGATGTTTCCTTATGATTAATTGCAGTTGATAACCAATGCCGTGTCCTTGTAATGGTGTCATTTAGAGACAAGTCCATCTTCCCCTCATGGATGATGTTAAATTTGACAGCCCAGTAATCTGTGGGTGACACTTCAAGACTGTGCAAATAATTTTCATGAAATTCACCCCCCTACATCTAGATTTAGCATCCACGGATGATTCTTGCAATGATGACCCAAATGAGAAAGGTGTTTTTAATGTCATCTTAAAGATAACAACACCAAGGCTTTGAAAAATGAGGAGAATGGGCTAAGACCAGAGTGAATTATCAACAGCATCAGGAATACCTATTTTCGGAAACTGGAACCACCACACCACAAAGCCGGCCCATACCGCCACCATTTACATTTAAATCCTGCTAACACCACGCGTGAGCAGGGCTTCCACTTCACTTAGCCAAGGCTGGCTCTAAAAAAGGAATGAGGGGGAAAACTCTTTATGTGATTTTATGTGCAATGAGGAAGGTTCCCTCTACCAGCAAACTGGTCCTCAAAGCATGGTTCCCTGACCATTAGGCACTAGCATCGCCTGAGTCATTAAAAATGCAAAATGTCCAGCCCATGCCATACCCACCAAATCAGCAACTCCAGAGAGCCACTGCTATGAGTGCCAGTCTATGATGACTGAATTGAGTTTTCAAAAACTGGGTATTTTTATGTCAAAATACCTGGAGATGTTTTCTCTGAACATATGTACCCTGATTTATCAATGTCACCCCATTAAAAAAAAAGCCCCTCAGGGAAAAAAAAACTGGGTATTTTTGCTTCTAGTCAAAGTGGATGTTTACAGAAAAGAATTATATGAAGCCATGACCACCACACAACATATGCCACATAACAGGCAATGAAGTGTCATCCAAGAGTGGCTGATAAGGGTTAGTGCTGTCTAAGTAACTTACATGTACACAAACATGATACTGTTAGTAAAGGCCAGCTGACAAGTATCTGGTACTTCTGGACAATTCAAGGACTGCTTTAGATTTAAAAAACAAAAACAAAAACACAGAAACTGTCCATCATTTATTAAGCCTACTGGGTACCCAGCACTCTGCCAGGTTCTACAAGGACATCTAGAGCTGGAGGAACTTAAGAAAACTACACCATCCCAGAGGAAAACAGCAGAGGCAGGTTCCTGCAGACACAGTGTCACTTTCTGGCTGTAGTGGAGCCTGACACTAGCCCCCTCTTGAATTCTGTTGCTGAGCCATGTATTTGTCTTTCTTGGTTTAAGGAGGACCCAGCTGAATCACTTGCAACCAAGAGTCCTGCTTAGCACACATATACCACTCTAGCGTATTTCCTGAGTTCCTGGCCATCTGAATTTGAGCAGCCTGCACTTAAATCTTACTCTACTCTAAGGGGTTCCGGGAACTGAGGATAGCTCAGTTGGTCTGAGCATCGGCCCCAGATGGGGGTTGATGGGTGGATCCTGGTCGGAGTGCATGCAGGAGTCAGTCTATCTCCCCTCCTCTCACTTAAAAACAAACAAAAAATAAATAAAAATGGGTAAATGTAAAAAGTAAACAAAGGGTAAGTGGTGTTCAAACAACTGGATATCCACTTGAAAAAGAACGAGTTTGGATCCCTACCTCATACCATGTACAAAAATTAATTCAAATGGATCAAAGACCGCCTGATCTGTGTTGGAGAAGTCTAGTGTCAACCAGGAAGCTGAGGCCCCAGTTTGAACCCTTCCCCCGACCGAGGCATGATGGATGATAAGCAATCAATGAACCACTAAAGTGAAGCAACTACAAGTTCATGCTTCTCACTTCTCTCTACCCTCTCTCCCTTCCTCTCTATCAAAAAGAAGAAAAAAATGGACCAAAGACTTAAATGTGAAAGTTAAAACTATAAAACTCTAAGAACACAGGCATAAATCTTTGTAACCTCATGGTAGACAACTGGGCTCTTAAATATGGCACCATGAGCAAACAGAAGAAAAAGAGAGAAACTGGACTTCAAAATAAAAGTTATATCAAAAGACACTATATCAAGAAAGTGAAAAGATAATCCACAAAGTGGGAGAAAATATTTGCAAATCATGTATCTGATAAGGGTCTAGTATGCAGAATATATGAAGAACTCTTATAATTCAACAAAAAGACAAAAGCCCAATTAAAATTTTTGCAAATGATTTGAATAGACATTTCTCCAGAGAAGATATACAAATGGCCAATATGCACATTAAAAGATGCTATTATCATTAATCAGGAAAATGCAAATTAAAAGCACATCTAGATACTACTTCACTCACTAGGATGGCTCTAACTAATACAATAGGATATAACAAGTCTCAGAGAAGATTTTAAAAGTTAGAAACTTCATACATATAGCTGGCAGAAATGTAGAAGGGTACAGTCACTCTGAAAAACAATTTGGCAATTCTTTGAAAAACAAACATGAAATTATTGTATAACTCAGCAATCCTGCTCCTAAGTATATTACTAAGAGGACAAAAAACATATATTCACATAAAAACTTGTTCACAAATGTTTATAGCAGTACTAATCACAATAGCCAAAGAGTAGAAACATGTCCATCCATGGATGAATGGATAAACAAAATGTGGTATATCCATACAATGAATATTACTTTCAGTCATAAAAAGGAATTCGGTGCTGCAGATACATGCTATGACAGATAAACCTTGAAAATATGCTAAGTGTAAGAAGCCGGATGCAAAAGGCCACATCTTGCATGATTCAATTCCATTTATAAAATATCCAGAACAGGTAAATCATAAACAGAAGTACATTAGTAATTACAAGATAAGCAAAAATAGTTCAGGTTGGACACTTTGTAAGGAAGCATACTTTTTACTTTTCATTTAATACCATGTTTTTTGTAACCACATATAAGTTACTATTTAATGAGTTAAAAAAATATATACATATGTATTTAATGCCTTTTGCCACATAGTTGCTCAATCCATTCTTTTCTTAGAACTTTGTCCCCCAGGTGAGGTGTGGGGCTCAACAGTCCCACATGACATGAACTGTGCTCTGCCCATAGCTGACTACATGCTGTGCCCATCAGATTCTCTAACCCTGGAATTTAGGATTCAATGGAAGGTGCTAACTGGTGTGGGTTGAAACTGAGAACGAGTGGATTTGGGAGCTGTGTGGAGTAGAGATCAGGTTGCTTAGGTTCCTGCTATCTTTCCAGTTCCTGGCCCACTCAGTCCCCTCAGGAGACCAAGCCACCCTCCCTGCCTTTGGGTTCTATAGCCTTCTCACCAATTCCTTTTATTTCAGTGGCCAACCTAGGGCGGGGCGGTAGGAGAAATCCGAGGGCACAGACAACTCTGTACAAGGGGGTAATGTAGTGACGTGGTCTGAGGCCTAGAAAGGGGTGGAACCAAGAAAACCCCCATAAACCACTACTTTTCTATCTAGGGGGAAAACTGGTTTAAAACGATTTCCCAACTAAACCAGAAAGTCTAGAAGTTTAACACCTGACCTTCTTCTCACCCAAACATACCCATACGGCTATAATATTAGAAAGGTATTCAAGACATTCAGTGACAGAAAAATAGGGCAAAAAAATATGTACTACACTTCAGAACAGTTTCTACAAAAAACCATGACTATAATAAGACAGTATTAGCTGCTTCTCTGTAAGACACAACCCACAGGGCCTGACCTGCGGTGGTGCAGTGGGTAAAAGTGTCGACCTGGAATGCTGAAGTCGCTGGTTCGGAACTCAGGGCTTGCCTGGTCAAGGCACATATGGGAGCTGATGCTTCCTGCTTCTCCCCCCTTCTCTCTCTCTGTCTCCTCTCTCTAGAAAATGAATAAATAAAATCTAAATAAATAAATAAAAACCACAACCCACAGGGAAACAGGATATTCTAGGGGAGGAAGGAGGGGCATCAACAAGGCCCAGGTCCCCTCAACAATTCACAAAATTTTCAAACTACTGTAAAGCCAGTATTTTATATACAAATTATATACCCTTTCTGTACCATGATGAGATGTGTGCCTCCTATGATCCTGCACTTAGGAGAAAAAATCTGACACGAATACATTCAAATCTCTATCAAATATAAAGTCATCTCATTTATTCAGCACAACAAGGGTATGGGGTATTTCTCACAAATTTTCTAAAGATCAGTAACTGGAATGTCACCATTTAAGCACTAAAAGTTTTTACTTTTGAAGGATTTTCCCTATGAAGTATCTATGAGTCTACACCCTGGTACATCAACTGTGCAGTTTTAATCTTCACTTTTGGGGGCCATAATTTTGCACATCAAAACTATGGGGTCCAGGGCCTGGCCGGTTGGCTTAGTGGTAGAGCGTCGGCCTGGTGTGCAGGAGCCCCAGGTTCGATTCCTGGCCAGGGCACACAGGAGAAGCGCCCATCTGCTTCTCCACACCTCCCCCTCTCCTTCCTCTCTGTCTCTCTCTTCCCTTCCTGCAGCCAAGACTCCACTGGAGCAAAGCTGGCCCAGGCGCTGAGGATGGCTCTGTGGCCTCTGCCTCAGGCGCTAGAATGGCTCTGATTACGGCAGAGCGATGCCCCAAGATGGGCAGAGCATCGCCCCCTGGTGGGCATGCCGGGTGGATCCCGGTCGAGCACATGCGGGAGTCTGTCTGACTGCCTCCCCATTTCCAACTTCAGAAAAATACAACCCCCCCACCAAAAAAAACTACTATGGGTTCCAGCCTGACCAGGCGGTGGCGCACTAGCATCGGACTGGGATGCGGAAGACCCAGGTTCGAGACCCTGAGGTCACCAGCTTGAGCGCGGGTTCATCTGGTTTGAGCAAAAGCTCACCAGCTTGGACCCAAGGTTGCTGGCAACCTTACACTTAGCAAGGGGTTACTCGGTCTGCTGAAGACCTATGGTCAAGGCACATATGAGAAAGCAATCAATGAACAACTAAGGTATTACAATGAAAAATTAATGATTGATGCTTCTCATCTCTCTCCATTCCTGTCTGTCTGTCCCTATCTATCCCTCTCTCTGACACTCTTTGTCTCTGTAAAAAAACAAACAAACAAAACTATGGGTTCCAGTATTCAGTATGAACGTGAATTACTAGGACTTAGTGAAGGAATACATTCCCCTTCCTGAAAGCACTCTTGACAGGTACCTAACGATTTCTTTTTGGCTGGTTTAAAAAATATATATACACAGCTTTTCATCTGTTGTTTATCCGGTTATCAGAGTTCCCTGGCTACCCTGATGCCTACCCAAGATTTCCTCTCATTTGCTGCCTATAGTTTCGGCCTGGGAAACCAGGTAACTAAACTAGTTCAAACTGTAGTGAAGATGAATCGAGTTGCTGAATCCCTTCCTACAAGAAAATACATTTTGCGCCATCAGTTTTGGCTCCTGGGGACAGTTTAGCTTCTTATCGGGCGTTCTCACTAATACCTCACGATGCTTTAAATGAGCTAGGGTACCTCTGCAGTTCTAAGTTACTTCCAGACGAGTCAGGTGCTACGTACAGATCCAACAGTGATTTTTGATTAAGTCTGCCTCCACTTCTAACTGTGGGGGGAGGGAGTGTCAAAATGCCCAGCCAACCGTAAACAACCTTCAATTTTCCTTCCCGTCCTCTTAGCCGAGTAGTAGCACTAACAATAACAATTGCAACTAAAACTGACTAAGCTTGTCTGCAGCCATCGCAGCCCTTTCCAGGTAGGAGGCAGGAGTTCACTGGAGTAGTTCAACAGTTCTGGCTAGCTCGGACACAGGGGAGGTGTGTACTCTAGGCAGGTTTTAAAGCCACTCTTAACAGAAAAATTAAGCTGTCACACTAAATCTTATCTCGAGAAGGGAGGATGAGTGGAACAGTAGTTAGTGCCAACTTCTGCCGCGAGTGAGCCAGCACGCCCCCGGCACACCGGAAGTTTTGAAATATCCTGCGGGCTTCCTAAACGCAGAGCGCCTTCCCTTCGCCCCGTCCCCGCCGGCCGGCCCGCCCGCGGGTCCCAGCGCCCCGCCGGGGCACCGCCGCACGCGGGCTCGGGCCCCTGCGGAGCCGGGCGGGGCAGCGCGGCCGTCAATCACGGCCGGCCCCGCGCCGCGTCACCTCGGCCGCCCGCGGATCCCGACTCCGGCAGGTGGGAGGCACCTGCGGCCCGGCTCGGGAAGGGGCGTCTCAGCGCCGGCGGCGCAGGCCCGGCCGGCCCTCTGGGCCGCGCGACCCCCCGAGGCAGCCCCGCGTGGGGCCCGCCCGCCCCGCCCCCGGGGCCGCCGCTCACCGAAAAAGCCCTGCACGATCCCGAGCGGGTGGCTGAGCCAGTCCTCCCCGCACGGCATCTCGCCTACCGGCGTCCCGCGCCGCGGCTCCTCCTCGGGGGATCGGCAGCTTCTCGCCCGCGGTTTCCCACGCACGGCGACACTCGTGGCGCGGGCGGCCCCGCCTCAGGGGCCCGCGGCAGTGGCGGCGGCAGCTCGGGAGCTGCAGGCGACGCGAAGGCTCCGCGTACCGGCCCCCAGCCTCTACTTTGCACAATGGCGGGAAATAGGCGCCGCCGACCGCGCTGCTTGCGACCTGGGTGGAGCTCGCGCAGGAGCGGCGGCGGGAGCGCGCTGCGCGGCCCCGCGGCGAGGAGGAGGGGCGGGCTGGCGAGCCCGGGGGCGGGGCCGGCCGCGACGCGGTCGCCGCGCGCCGCCATCTTGGAAATGGGCAATGGACGGGCACACCGGTCTCCAGGAACCTGTAGCGCGTGGGATTTGGCGTCTCAGGCCGGGGTTGGCGTGGCGCTCGTTGACACCCTGTGCAGAAGTGAAGAGGGAAACTCCTGAAGTCCAATTTATTAATTCCTGGTGCGAGGACTTGCTCAGGTCGGAGACTACAACAGTTCAAAAGCACAACCCCAAAGAGACCTCAGAGTTATCTCTGGGCAAAATTAATGGGTGCAGTAGCCTTTGGTGACCGCCCCCCTTTTATTTTTCTAGTGGCAACGTTTGTTCTCTAGCACCGTTCTCCAAACCCTATGTAGTGACTTTCGCACAGCTGGATAAAGTCTTGTCTTAGCTCACTGAGAGAGGTCTACATTTAGGTGAGGGAGACTTTGGAAGACCCCAACTTCTTTTTGCCGTCATCTCAGGCATTGTGGTAGGGGCACTAGTTCCTGATTGAGACGCAAGCTCCTAACTGCGAAAACACCCTGGTCTGCGTCTGCCTGGAACCTGGAAGCAGGAGCTTTGGCGAGGTTCCTGCAGCATGTGAGTTTGAGGATACCCTCAGGATGGAGATGGTGGCATCAGCACACTCAAAAGATCAAACCTTTGGTAACCTGTTAATGAGGAACTTTGGGAGATACCCAAGTTCGTTCAGTATGTTTTCACCAGGCCTGGGCTGTGCCTAAGGAAACAACAGTCTCATCAGTTGAAAATAGAGCATGGTTTAACAGCGGGAAGCTGAAAAACAAGAACTGAACTCAGATCTCAAGCCCTCCTTAGCACAAAGGGAGGTAATTAGCATTTCTCATTGTGAACGAATTAATTGGCACACTGGGTTATGCATCTGGCTCTTGTGAGTGTGGGTGAGTTGAGAAAAATGAGTTACAAAATCCAGGGTGTTGGTCAAATAAGTTTTTATGATATATATGTTTGCTCGCATATAGTTTGTATTGGATGTGGGGGACAGGCTTTAAGCAAGCCAAGTCGTTATAGCCTGATTGCATGATGTGGGTGGTGCACTCTCATGGGAAATCCAATTATGCCCCAGATAAGTGACTTTGTATCAGAGACTTCCTTACTTGTATATTGGATTAAAGGTTTTGGTTTCTACACTATAAAGTGGGGCAGACCAGGAGCTTGCTCTCTTGGTTCCTGCTATCACCATTGCAGGGGCCTCCCTGATCCCTTTCCCTTCATGGGAAAAGCTGGTTTTCTGCTTTTCCCTTGTCTTCTCTTGTAGTTTGCCTGTCTTGGTGAGACACCAATAAACAGGATGGCCCACTATCCTCTGACTCCACCATTTCTTTACTGTCTGCCAAATCCAATGGGAACCTGCATGCGAATGGCCATGATGGCGGCTCCTGGCCTTACACAGGGCATTACCACCACTTTTTTCATTCATTCGTTTGTTTAGCAGAGAGGGTTGCCAAGTTCTGGTATTAAATGGAAGAAGCCCCAAATTACAGTTAACCTCTGAACAACATAGGTTTGAACTGCTTGGGTCTATTTGTACTGGGATTTTTTTTTCAATAAATATATAGTCGGCCCTCCGTAACTCCAGGTTTTGCATCCTCAGTTTCAACCAACTGTGGATCGAACTGATTTAGCAGGCAGTTAGATAAACAGGAGCAGAGTAGGAACAATAGGCCAAGTACTGGAGATCACCCGGGCAGATAGACCCAGGTACCTAGCAAAGAACAAAACTAGGCTGGGACCTTGCCCCCAGGGTGACCTTCGCTCCCTTAGCACACCTCGGCTCCTGCAATTTAGATCCCCTGACCATTCATATCCCTGGTCCTGCAGTTTAGCCCCTCCCTAACCTTTCCTCCCCTGGTGTGTTGCTAGTCATGTGGTAGACTGCCACTCAGAGGAACAAGGGGACCTGAGAATAGATAGCCTTATGGGACTCCCATACAAGCCCTTGCATGACTATTCCTTTAAAGCAGTAAGCCTTCAGGGCAGTGAGGTTCTGACCCGTCAAGTAACCTTAAGAACAGAGCCTTGGGGATGCTGACCAGAGAAGCCTTTATGTCACTCTAAACTAGGTAGGTCCTTTGTTGATGGTCTGATTGAATCTGTTATCCCTTCCCAGAGGAGGATTATACCTTCCTCCCTGATGGAAAATTCTACATTATAACTTTCATCACACTTTTGTTAATAAACAAAAATAAAAGTTTAGGAGTCTGTTTTTCTGACAGACAAGACAGTCTCCAAGATGGAAGGGTCCTGTGTCTATCTTTTTTTTTTTTTCTTCATTTTTCTGAAGCTGGAAACAGGGAGAGATAGTCAGACAGACTCCCGCATGCGCCCGACCGGGATCCACCCGGCACGCCCACCAGGGGCGACGCTCTGCCCACCAGGGGGCGGTGCTCTGCCCATCCTGGGCCTCGCCATGTTGCGACCAGAGCCACTCTAGCGCCTGAGGCAGAGGCCACAGAGCCATGCCCAGCGCCCGGGCCATCTTTGCTCCAATGGAGCCTTGGCAGCGGGAGGGGAAGAGAGAGACAGAGAGGAAAGCGCGGCGGAGGGCTGGAGAAGCAAATGGGCGCTTCTCCTGTGTGCCCTGGCCGGGAATTGAACCCGGGTCCTCCGCACGCTAGGCCGACGCTCTACCGCTGAGCCAACTGGCCAGGGCCTGTGTCTATCTTATACACCATGGTACCCCTAGTGTTTCGTATACCACCTTGCCCACCCATAGTAATGACAAGAATTCTCTCCTTGGCTGAACTAGCATGGCTTCTAGCAGCTTAAGGCAAAAGGCCTGGGATGACCCTTGTCCCCTTTATTTTTCTTTTTCTTTATTTTTCTTTTTTTTTGTATTTTTCCGAAGCTGGAAACGGGGAGGCAGTCAGACAGACTCCTGCATGCACCCAACCGGGATCCACCCGGCATGCCCACCATGGGGCGATGCTCTGCCCATCTTGCAGCGTTGCTCTGCTGCAATCAGAGCCATTCTAGCGCCTGAGGCAGAGGCAAACTTTAGCGCCCGGGCAAACTTTGCTGTAATGGAGCCTTGGCTGTGGGAGGGAAAGAGAGAGACAGAGAGGAAGGAGAGGGGGAGGGGTGGAGAAGCAGGTGGGCGCTTCTCCTGTGTACCCTGGCTGGGAATCGAACCCAGGATTCCTGCATGCCAGGCCGACGCTCTACCACTGAGCCAACCGGCCAGGGCGACCCTTGTCCCCTTTAAAATGTCTTCTGGAGAAAGCTCAGCACTGCGAGAATGTACTATTTGTTCTAGCTGAAACTTGGTGACAGGCATATAGGACTTCTAACCTCTTTTTAAAGCAGTTAACTTTAGAAAGCTTTCGATTCTAAATCCTTTCTCTTTCCCTTTTGTTACCGGAAAGGGGACCTGGCTCTTCAGGTCTGCCTAGGAACAGCTGGTAGTGTGTGGGCTATTGACTTCACGCAGAAGAGTTTCACAACATGAGTCCAGGTGACTTGAGAGTAAGTTTATGAAAACTGGGACCAGTGAAACAAGGAAAGACTTAGAATAGAAGCAACAGGGGACTAAGTGAGGCTGCCTTAGCTTTCTAGAAACCTTATGGGAAAGAAAGAGAAAAGGAAGCCTTGAGGTTAGCCTGGGGTGAGCTGCTGCTGCCCATTGCTCCCGAGGTTGCGAGTCTTGTGGGGACCCTTAGAGCTCGGGAGGGACATGCCTATGGGGGAATAAGAGGGAGGGGGGAAAGGAAAGACTTAGGTATGCTTCCAGGAGGAAGAGCACACCTAGGGACCTCTGCTGTGAGGGTTTTAAAGGCTGGGAGTTTAGGGATGGATCCCAATAGAATATTCATCAGTTTTATGCTCCTATTGCCAAGATATGGGTTATTCCCTTATCTTCATCTGTCTTTGGTTGGCACAAATGGTACTAATTGGATTTCTGCTCTCTATCTCCCTGAGTAGGGTGATTTAAGCTATTTACCCTCTGGTTGGAGAGGAGAAGTGTAAACCATTTTACTCTTAAGCGTCCTTGTTACAATAGATAGGATTTTGTGATTTACTAGATGGCTCTAAACTGCGTGGCTATTTAAATATGTTTCCCTATTCCATTTGTCCTGCCTTATTGGCCTGTCTCACTTTGAGATATAAATCTTTGTCACCCAAAACGTATGTCTTCTCCAAGACCTGAAAGTTGTCTCCTCCTAGCTTGGTGGGTACCTTGCACTAACTTGTACCACTGCCTGTTGTAAAGATAAGAGAACTTGGTTGCTCTTCTAGATAAGTGCCCATTAAACCCACGTGGCCTAGTCACACAGACCAACCTGCCTTGGCACCCTTCAGTGCCTTTGTCTTAGCACAGTCTTTAAAGTGTCCAGCCTTTTGCCTGACCTGTGGTGGCGCAGTGGATAAAGCGTCGACCTGGAAATGCTGAGGTCGCCGGTTTGAAACCCTGGGTGGGCTTGCCTGGTCAAGGCACATATAGGAGTTGATGCTTCCAGCTCCTCCCCCCTTCTCTCTCTCTGTCTCTCCCCTCTCTCTCTCTCCGTCTCTCCCTCTCTTCTCTAAAATGAATAAATAAAAAATAACTAAAAAAAAAAAAGAAAAAAAAAAAAGTGTCCAGCCTTTTGTTTTGGGGAAGTTTAGTTCCCCATGTCCCCTCTTCCCCATTTCAGTAGTACTGAATAAAATCTATACTGACTGCTTTTACCAGTGTCTGGTGTTGTTTTGTGTTTGACAGTAAATACACTAAACAGTTGTTGTATTAAGTAACAAACAGGTTCTGTATAGGTGTGAACATCTGGTGTGGGTGTCATAATTGCAAAGCTTCTTTTGAGGTCTCTCTGTCTCCCTATTCCACTCTCCAAGAAGCTGCTTATATCTTATTTGTTCTTTTCTAATCTCGAACTACAGTATATGAAAAATGACAATTAGATCCACAATGTCCACAGTGCATTTTCGGTATGAACTAGTAAGATTATTATAGATACAAAAAGCTATTTAAAAAGTCACACCTCGCCTGACCAGGCGGTGGCGCAGTGGATAGAGCATCGGATTGGGATGCAGAGGACCCAGGTTCAAGACCGCGAGGTCGCCAGCTTGAGCGCGGGCTCATCTGGCTTGAGCAAAAGCTCACCAGCTTGGACCCAAGGTCGCTGGCTCAAGCAAGGGGTTACTCGGTCTGCTTAAGGCCCACGGTCAAGGCACAAATGAGAAAGCAATCAATGAACAACTAAGGTGTCGCAACGAAAAACTAATGATTGATGCTTCTCATCTCCGTTCCTGTCTGTCTGTCCCTATCTATCCCCCCCCCTCTCTCTGTCACTATAAAAAAAAAAAAGTCACACCTCTGAATTTCAATTACCTCGTTTCTCTTTTAAACAGTATTTTTTCCCCTTACCGCTTAAAAACTTCAGAATTTTTACCGTTCCAATTTCTGAGCCAAACACAAGAGCTCATTCAGTTCAGTCCAGAGAAACATGTAGGCGGGTCAGAATGTGGGTGCTAGACGGGTGAGTTTGGCGAGGCCTTGGCTGCAAATGGCTCACACAGCTCTTCCTCTCTGTCTGCGGACAGCACTCGACTACCTGCTCCTGCGGACTATCGCTTTTCCTCCATAATCTTTGCCCGACGTTAAACACTCTGGTCCGTACTCTTAGGCAGCCAGAGCGCCCCCTGCAATCCATCACTTTCAGAGTTAATTTATGTCTTGCTTCAGAACCCGCAGCGGTTCCTCTTCCAAGATCCTGCCCCAGCCTCCGCCTCCAGTCGCGCCTCCCCAGTGGCTGAGGGTGTCACGTGCTAGGGCTCGGGGCGAGAAGCCAACGCCGCCATGTTAATTTCTGGCGGCTCCCCCTAGGGGCAGGAAGGGGGCCCAGGATCAGGCGTCTGGCATTCTGGCAGTTGTGCGCAAGTGCGGAAGTGTGCCGGCCCCGAGTGTGACTGGTTTCCGGCCCGCGCTGCTGCACCGGCTTCCCGGAGACGTGTAACGGGTGGTGGGCCGCAGCCATGGCCGAGAGAAAGCCTAACGGTGGAGGCGGTGCCGCCTCCGCCTCCTCCTCCTCGTCGGGCACTAACTTACTCTTCTCCTCCTCGGCCACGGAGCTCAGCTTCAACGTGCCCTTCATCCCGGTCACCCAAGCCGCCGCTGCCTCGGCCTCCTTGCTCCTGCCTGGAGGTAGTAAAGAGAGGGCGGTTCGGCGGGGCGAGTGTGTGCGGGGCGGTGGGGTGGAGGGAGTAGGGTGACGGGGTTCGGCCTGGAGGTTTTCCTCCTGCCTGGGCCCGACCCCCTGGGGAGCTTGCCGGGGGGCCATCGGCAGCCACGTTTGAGTGGCCGGGGTGCTTTGGGACCTTTGGAGGCGGGGTCAGGCCACAAGGCTTGCTCTTCGTTAAAGGACCCCTGTTCCGAGGGCTAGACCCCCTGCGCTGGCGTTCCTCGGATGTTTGTTGAACACTTACCGGTGTGCCCGGTACTTTCAGGGAGTGCAAACACATTACCGCTCCCTCTCCTAGGCTACCGGGGGAGGGGGGGGGGATATCGCCTACGATCGACGTGTAATATTTGCGAAGTGGAGGTACCCAATACAATCCTTATTTTTCAAGATCGTGCACCATTTCCTCTAGGGCTGCTTCCGGTTCTCTTAAGTTCCCACCCCTCTGTACACCTTAGCTCCTCGTTCATACCTTTATTTTTGTAGAAAGAGAGCTTCTTAACGAGGATGTGTCATAACCCAGAGCCTAGTGTTTAGGAGCACAGACTGTTCCAACCCTGGCCCTGCCTCTGACTGTGTGACCTCGGGCAAGTTACTTTCCCTCTCTGTGCTTCAGTTCCATTTAAGTACAGCCTCACAGCTGTAACGAAAAGTGATTTAATTTTGTGAAGCACTGTGTATATAGTTCCTGGCACATAGTGTTATATAAATGTTTGTGAAACAAACATGGTGTGTCTATTTGAGCTGTGGGCTTCTTGCGGTTTGCCAGCTCAGACATATTACTTACCTTTTTATTTATGGGATCTTCAGTGACTAGCACATAGATCCTGAGTAAGTGCTGAGTATTTTCCCATTGAATAATGGGTTCTTGCTTGGAGCACTCAGGAAAGCTTCCAGGAGAGGTGAGGTGCAAACTGGAGGCAGTCGTCCACGTAGCTTCCTTTTCCCTTGTGTTAGATTTCCTCTTGGTGCTTGTCACCACCTGACGTGTACACATAATTATTTATCTTATCTCCCTAAGAATGTAAGCTTTACAAGAGCAGGAATGTAAACCTGGTATGCTGTAGACCAATTTTTCAATCGATGTTTGTCGAAGGAAGGAAGGATAGGAGTCAGAAATACGTTGGTTTCATTATGACAGTCTGGCTGCAAGGTGAGGCACTGCCGTTTTTGGTGGAAGGACGAGCGTGGCTGTTTGAGGTCGTGGGAATAAGTAAGACCATACGTGGGGCTTTCGTATTATCCTCTGCTTCGCAGATGTTTGGTTCTTGTCCACATTCCTTGGTTTGTGTATGTCACTTCAGTTAATGCTAAACATTTTCTTTGTCAGGCACAGGATGATGATACCTGTTTTGAAAACTCTGGTTTCTTGAAGGTAGCTTATTTTGTAATAGAAAGTTAGTAAGTAGTTTGGTGCTGATAACTGCGGTGAAGATCAAGTTGGGCAAAGGGAAGTGAGGAGCATTTCCTTTGGTTAGAAAATGACTTTTCCTACTGATATGGCGTTCTCTAATGACAGATTATCTGGTGTGACACTCTGATTTTAGGGATGGCAATTCATGGTTGACCTACTTTGCCTGTGAATACAAATACCACATGTTCATTTGCACAATGAGTGTTTTGTAGGTAAGGGCCCTGACACGCCCCTTCTCGTCAACAGAGTTAATATCTGTGCTTTAGTGTCTTGTTATTACTGTAGAAATAAAGTTATGTGTATTTGGGTAGTGGAATTAAAAAAAATTGTCTGTTGATTTAAGATAGAGAGAGGAAGTGAGAGAGAGAGAGAGAAGGAGGGAGGGAGGGGAAGGAAGAGAAGCATCAACTCGCCATTCCACTTAGTTGTTCCGTTAAGTTTGTGCATTTATTGATTGCTTCTCTTATATGCCCTGACTGGGGATCAAACCCACGACCTTGGTGTGCTGGGATGACACTTTTATCCACTGAGACACCCAACTAGGGCCTCTGTTTGAGGTCTTAACAGGAAAAAAGAGCATTCAAAAGCACATGTAAAAATAGTAAGTATAGATTTTTTTTTATTTAAAAAAACTTTTATATACAAATATGTATAATTTCTATATTTTTTTAAAAAGATTTTTTAGTTCATTTTAGAGGCGGGGTGGAGGAGAGGGAAGCTTCCTGTGTGTGCCATGATCAGGCAAGCCCAGGGTTTTGAACCAGCAACCTCAGCGTTCCAGGTTCATGCTTTATCCACTGAGCCACCACAGGTCAGGCAGGTATATATTAGCAAAATAAATAACATATAACTATTTATACTTACTTAAAAAGTATGGGAAGATATGCACCACAATATTGTTAATGGTGATTGTCTCTGGAAGGTGGGCTTATGAATGAATTATATATAATTTTTTTCTCCTTTACTTGTTTCTTATTCTGTATTTTTTAGATTTTCATTTTATGGAGAAGTTTTCAAAGAAAAAGAAAAGTTTCCAGTTTTTTTTCTAGAATGTAGAACTCTTAAGTTTGAACAACAGAATAAGTACAAGAGCTAGAACTACAGAATGATAGCATACCCTTTTAAAAAAAGTTTATTTTATTGATTTTACAGGGAGGAAGAGGGAGAGACAGACAGAGAGACAGGAACATCAGTCTGTTCTGTATGTGCCCTGACCAGGGACTGAACCGGCAACCTCTGCTCTTCGGGATGGTGCTCTTACCAGCTGAGCCATCCGGCCAGAGCGATAGCATACCCTTTACCATTTGCTCTCTCTGTCTTTCAGAGGATTCCACAGATGTTGGCGAGGAGGACAGCTTCCTTGGTCAGACTTCTGCTCACACATCTCCCCCACAGACGTTTAGTTACTTCTCTCAGGTGTCAAGCAGCAGTGATCCGTTTGGGAATATTGGACAGTCACCATTAACAACTGCAGCAGCATCCACTGGACAGTCAGCGTTCTCCAAGCCCCCAGCGGCCCTCCCGTTCACAACCGGATCCCAAGATGTGTTGAATGCATTTCCACCATCTATTTCGAAGGCTCAGTATGTTGCTCCAGCTTCTTCACCGATGGGAACAAGTACTTATTTGCCTTCTCATTCTCAGCCAAGTAGTCTCCCTCCTTCAAATTTTGGGAGCCCACCCCAAGGAACACCCCCACAAGGATACAATCCCTATCGCCATACTCCCATGAGCAGCAGAGCGAATCCTTATATCACACCACCACAGCTGCAGCAGTGCCAAGCACCAGGCCACCCCTCCCAGCCCGCACCCTCTGGAGCCCCTGTTCACATGTACCAGACGCCTCCAGGGTCTTTGCCGCCGGTATGGAGACATGTTTTTGTATCTTATTACTCACTTCAATTTTCAGTGTGTGTGTGTGTGTGTGTCTCTCTCTCTCTCTCTCTCTCTCTCTCTCTCACTTAGCCTATGTTTTTAAAGGCACAGTGCATTTTAGAATCCATATGATGACAAATTAATTTCAGAGGATATTTTTTGTAAGCTGTGTTCTTTGAAGCAAACATACTCTTAAAGGTAGCTCATCAAGTGGTTTAACTTTTAGTTTGTATTATCCGTATTGAAATAGTAATTGATTTTAATGAGTTAATCTGTGCCAATATTTCTACATTTTAGTGTAAGATAACAAAAAATGTAATCTAAGAACTGGTGAGAGTTGAAGCAATTGTTATCTTAATAGACCACCAACTTCTCATTTTTTTTTAACATTTTAATTTTTTTTAATTTTTATTTTTTGGCAGAGACAGAGAGAGGGACAGGAAGGGACAGACAGACAGGAAGGGAGAGAGATGAGAAACATCAATTCTTCGTTGTGGTTCCTTAGTTGTTCATTGATTGCTTTCTCATACGTGCCTTGACCGCGGGTCTTGAGCAGACCGAGTAACCCCTTGCTCGAGCCAGCAACCTTGGGCTCAAGCTGTGAGCCTTGCTCAAACCAGATGAGCCCGCACTCAAGCTGAAGACCTCGGGGTCTCGAACCTGGGTCCTTCCGCATCCCAGTTTGACGCTCTATCCACTGCGCCACCGCCTGGTCAGGCCCAACTTCTCATTTTTTAAGTATACTATCCAGTCAAGATATTTACAAGGACTAAAATTGATTACTCCAGTAATTTCTTTTATTTGCATTTATGGAGTTTGGATCTAGACAGTTAAACTATCTCAGGAGAGTAATGGAATAGCATTTGCATTGGATAAATTTTATGAAATTCCCTTGTGCTTTTTTCCCCGACTGGTATCCTGCTGACGTCCAAAGGGAAGTTAACTATATCCAAAAAATGGAAACAATGAAAAGAAAGAGGCCACCCCAGAGTGACAGAGATAGCAGTATTGTGTAATAGAGTGTAACCTAACTTAATCTTGAGGATAGATACTGGATTGCATTTTATTTAATGTAAATGATACTGATGCACAGGCCCTTGATAATGGGTCTGAAGCATGTACAGAACTGTCCCTTGGAGCAAGCATGACGGCCTTAACCTTTCTGTCACCTCCAGATTCCTCCGTCAGTGCAGTCAGGGCTGTCCTCTCCGGCACAGCAGCAGGCACTCGCGAGAGCTGTGGGTCCCTCTGGGCAAGTGCCACCTCCCTTCGTGCTTCAAAACCAGTACGAGCCTGTGCAGCCCCACTGGTTTCACTGCAGAGAGGTGGAGCACAGACAGCTGTGGATGCCTTTCAGTGTGTTTGACTCTCTGAATCTTGAAGAAGTCTATAATTCAGGTAAGCACTGATTATGATATTAGGGACAGAAGAAATTAAGCTTATTTATCCAGGGCTTACTTTTTGTAAATGTCACATTCCTTAATCCTTGCAGACTGCCCCCCCCCCCCCCACTCTGTACCTTAAGATGGTGATATTGATGTAAGTCTTGAGTTATTTGATCAAGGTATTCGAAGAAGTGTTCTAGTAGTTTTCTTCCCTGTTTAAAGGCATTTTAAATCAGAGAAAGTAGTTCATATATTCCAGTGTCAATTTTCTTTTTCTCCTTTTTTTGGGGGGGGTATCAGGTTTCCCATTTTCCTTATTTATTTGTAACTGTAGGGTGTTTATAAAGCATTTTCTTTCCTTCCTTCCTCCCTTCCTCCCTTTCTCCCTTCTTTTTTAATATTCCAAAGTTGGAAACAGGGAGGCAGTCAGAAAGACTCCCGCATGCACCTGGCCGGGATCCACCCGGCACACCCACCAGGGGGCGATGCTCTGCTTATCTGGGGTATTGCTCTGTTGCAACCAGAGCCATTCTAGCACCTGAGGCAGAGGCCACAGAGCCATCCTCAGCGCCCGGGCCAATTTTTGCTCCAATGGAGCCTTGGCTGCGGGAGGGGAAAGAGAGACAGAGAGGAAGGAGAGGGGGAGCGGTGGAGAAGCAGATGGGCACTTCTCCTGTGTGCCCTGGCCAGGAATCGAACCCGGGACTCCTGCACGCCAGGCTGATGCTCTACCTCTGAGCCAACCTGCCAGGGCCTATAAAGCATTTTCAATGGGAATCTTATTTCTTTTTTTTTTTTTTTAGATTTTATTTATTCATTTTTATTAGAGAAAGAGGGGAGATAGAGAGAGAGCAGGGGGAGGAGCAGGAAGCATCAACTCCCATATGTGCCTTGACCAGGCAAGCCCAGGGTTTTGAACCGGCGACCTCAGCATTCCAGGTCAACGCTTTATCCACTGCGCCACCACAGGTCAGGCCTGGGAATCTTATTTCTTAAGGCACTGTGAAAAAGTGGAACACTTTTTCAGATGTTTTAGAAATGCCATAACTACATCCACTTTTTGAGATAGATAGTACACAGGAGCGTGTTAAAGCTCTGAGAACTTGCAGTATAGAAATATAGTATTTCTTTGTTCTGATATTTTATCATGGGACTTAAAAATGACCTATTAAGCCTGACCAGGCAGTGGCACAGTGGATAGAGCATCAGACTGTGATGTGGAGGACCCAGGTTCGAAACCCCAAGGTTGCTGGCTTGAGCGTGGGCTCATCTTGTTTGAGCAAGGCTCACCAGCTTGAGCCTATGGTCGCTGGCTTGAGCAAGGGGTCACTCGGTCTTATGTAGCCCCTGGTCAAGGTGCATATGAGAAAGCAGTCAATGAACAACTAAGGTGCCGCAAAGAAGAACTGATGCTTCTCATCTCTCTCCCTTCCTGTCTGTCTGTCCCTCTTTCTGTCTCTCTCTGTCTCCGTAACAACAACAACAACAAAATGACCTATTAATAGTCTTTAGAAATATACTTTGTGAGTGTTGCTGCTTTGGTTTAAAAAGAAAATCTACTAGTTATTTGAATTAATTTATGGGCATGTTTTAAAATTTTTCCCTGGCTCTTTCTTCACTTAAAAAGAATCATAATTTTAATCAGCACAGGTTAATCTTAAACTATTTTTAAATTAAATGAGCTTACAGCTTTGTCTCTAAGGATCAGCTAGTCACTGTATTTATTATTTACTAGTTTTAAATATGCCTTGGAAGTACTGGGTTAGAATGTGGACTTTGTGCTGCAGTCCAGCCAGACCCCGAGAGCGTGGTGCTGGGCACGGATGGTGGGCGCTACGATGTCTTCCTGTACGACCGGATGCGGAAGGCTGTGTACTGGGACGAGGAGCCCACCGAAGTGAGACGCTGTACTTGGTTTTACAAAGGGGACACAGATAGCAGGTTTATTCCCTATACAGAGGAATTCAGTGAAGAACTAGAGGTATGTGGGCTTGATTCCTTTATGCTTTTTTTTAAACCTTTTTTTAAATTGATTGATTTTAGAGAAAGAAAGAGGAAGGGAGAGGGGGAGAGAGAACCATTCATCTGTTGCTCGACTTATTTATGCCTTCACTGGTTGCTTCTAGCACGGGGGATTGAACCTACAACCTTGGCCTTTGGGAACAGTGTTCTAACCAACTGAGCAGCCAGGCCAGGACTGCTTTATACTTTTCTTTAAAAAAAGGGTAGGCCCTATGTACATCGGAGCCTCATGTAATACTAGCACAGGGAGCAGACTGTTTAGAAGAGAGTCAGCCTTGATCCTATGCCCAAAGATCTTTGGTATCAGAAGTTGTGGGCAAGAGTGAGCCACAGTTCTGCCTTTGCTGTTTACCAGTGTGTAATCTCTATGATTTACAATGTCTGCTAGAGGTTGAATTGTGTCCCCCAGAATATCTTGAAGACCCAGTCTCCAGTAGCTCAGAATGTCACTTTGTTTGCAAATAAGATCGTTGTACATACAATTATTTAAGATGAGAACATAGTGGAATATGTCTGGTATCTTTTTAAGAAGACAGCCAGGTTAAAACAGACATAGAACACCGTGTGAAAATAGAGGGTTGGAGTGATGCACTTGTAAGTCAGGGGACACAGAATATCGTCAGCCGGCCACCAGGAGCTAAGAAGAGGCAAGGAAGGCATTCCCTAGAGGGTTCAGAGGGAACGTGGCTCTGCTGACACTTGGATCTCAGACTTCAGGCCTCAAGAATTCTGAGAGAATAAATTTCTGCTGTTTTAAGCCACTCAGTTTGTGTGTTTTGGCAGCTCTGGGAAACTAATAAATTTTGCCTTTATGTAATATGGGTAATATTATATAGGAGTGATTTAGAGTAATTAATTCAATAAAGTAATATACATAAAGTGATAAGTATTGTAACCATTTAGTACATGAGAACTGTTTTCCTGTTATTCTTTTTTTTTTTTAACAGAGACAGAGAAAGGGATAGACAGGGATAGACAGACAGGAACGGAGAGATGAGAAGCATCAATCATTAGTTTTTCGTTGAGCGTTGCAACACCTTAATTGTTCATTGATTGCTTTCTCATATGTGCCTTGACCCTGGGCCTTCAGCAGACCAAGTAACCCCTTGCTTGAGCCAGCGACCTTGGGCTCAAGCTGGTGAGCTTTTTGCTCAAACCGGATGAGCTTGCGCTCAAGCTGGAGACCTCGCGGTCTCAAACCTGGGTCTTCCGCATCCCAGTCTGACGCTCTATCCACTGCGCCACTGCCTGGTCAGGCTTCCTGTTATTATTATTACCATCGTAGTTATAATTTTCTTCCACTTTTCTCTTAATGTGATAATAGATTTCTAATAATGGATATGTTGTTTCCATTGTAGGCTGAGTATAAAAAAGCAGTAACCACAAATCAGTGGCACCGCCGATTAGAGTTTCCAAGTGGAGAGACAATTGTTATGCACAATCCAAAGGTAATATTCTTTTAAGCTTTTGAAGTATTTAGATTCATTTAAATAATTATTTTGCCAAATGTATTTGATAAATGTTGATTATTAATATCTGCAGTAGGGTTATATTTATAACAAGTGCATTGCTTTTAAGTTTATTATAGTACAGTGGTTTTCAACCTTTTTTACACTTGGGGACCAGTGAAAATAGGAAAATTATTTTGGGGACCACTAAGGCAGAAATCACCCTGAGTATAAGCAAATTCGACTAGGATTATTGGGTCTATAATCTTCATATAACATCAGGGTGGTGAACTTTTTCACGGACCAGCACAAAATTTCTGGCAGATGGGTCCGTGGACTGGTGGTTGAAAAACACTGCTGTAATTCATATTGATCATAGAAACAAAAATAAAATTTAAATTTGTCTCATAAAGTTTCTCTTTATGGCAACATGTTAGCTGAAGGTGGGTAAATCAGTTAACATGAAAGATGTTAGCTTGGCATTGAAAATTCATTTGTCAGTAGACTTTGTTAATACATGTAACTTGTCCTTAATTTTTTGTGTAAATTTGATATTTACATTAAATTTCTAAATTAAGGTATACTACTGATTTAGTTGTGTTATTTTCCAACATAAGCAATGGAAATTATGGCATTGATTTGCTTACTTTTTTTTTTTTTTTTAATTGTTTTTTTTTTGTATTTTTCTGAGGTTGGAAACGGGGAGGCAGTCAGACAGACTCCCGCATGCGCCCGACCGGGATCCACCCGGCATGCCCACCAGGGGGCGATGCTCTGCCCATCTGGGGCGTTGCTCTGCCTCAATCAGAGCCATTCTAGCACCTGAGGCAGAGGCCACAGAGCCATCCTCAGCGCCTGGGCAAACTTTGCTGTAATGGAGCCTTGGCTGCGGGAGGGGAAGAGAGAGACAGAGAGGAAGGAGAGGGGGAAGGGTGGAGAAGCAGATGGGCTCTTCTCCTGTGTGCCCTGGCTGTGAATCGAACCTGGGACTCCCGCATGCCAGGCCGACGCTCTACCACTGAGCCAACCGGCTAGGGCTGATTTGCTTAGTTTTAATGGCTAATGAACACGAGCAGGACTGTTAGGTTGATTTTGGGGAAACAGTGGTAGTACTTGACATATAAATTATTCATACTATGAAGTAGTTTGTTATGCATTGAAATACATTATTTAGCCTGTAGTGGAAATGAATTTGGGAGTGAGCTCTGTTGTAATCCTTCTGTTGTGTCTTGAAGGTTATCGTACAGTTCCAGCCTTCATCAGTGCCAGATGAATGGGGGACAACCCAAGATGGACAGACAAGGCCCCGGGTTGTGAAGCGTGGAATTGATGATAGCCTTGATGAACTTCCCGATGGTGTGTATAATTTCTAGACATCTCTATTTTAGTATTATTCTTCAGAATAATGACAAAAAGAAAGTTATTAGAATTACCTGTCGTAACATACAGAACTCAGCCAGGCTGGCAAATATCTTTTTAAAAATTTTACTACCTTTTAATGTTTATTTTTACATTTAGAATTCTCTGAAGATAGACAAGCCATGTAATATGAATTCTAAAATACATATTTTTGTGAAGAAACAGTTTGCTGATTGAGACTAGGCTTTTGGCCGTTTGGGGGCTTGTTCTGTCATGTCTTATTTACTTTGTCTTACTCTAGTGCTGGAGTGGCAAATGTGTTCTGTAAAGGACAGATAGTAAATATTACAGGCTTCACAGGCCATATGGACTCTTGCATCTATTCAACTCTGCCCTTGTAGTTTGAATGCATCAGTATGAAAACAAATGGGCATAGCTGTGTTTCAGCAAAACTTTATTTATTTATTTTAAAATTATTTTATTCATTTTAGAGGAGAGAGGGAGAGAGAGAGAGAGAGAGAGAGAGAGAGAGAGAGAAAGGGGAGAGGAGCAGGAAGCATCAATTCCCATCTGTATGTGCCTTGACCGGGCAAGCCCAGGGTTTTCAACTGGCGACCTCAGTGTTCCAGGTTGACACTTGATCCACTGCGCCACCACAGGCCAGGCAGTAAAACTTTATTTATAAAAGCAGCAGTGAGTAGCATTTGGCTTGTGAGCCATGGTTTGCTAAGCACTGCCCCAGTGTTTGTGCTTTGGGGTCTCCTATTCCATTTAAATTATGGATTTTATTTTGACAGTTACATCCTTTACGTTTGTTTCATTGTCCTACAAAATTACAAGATGAATGTGCTCATATTATGAGTCTGAATGAAATTACCAGAGTAAAATAGTAGATTTAACTTGGAGATGTTCTTATATATAGTATGCATGAATGTAACAAATCAAAGAGAAGGATTTGGGGGAAAGATTTTAAAGTCTTTTATTGGCAAATTGATTCTCCATATGGGGTGCAGTGGCCTGTAGGGTTCTGAAGAAATCACAGGGTTCTGTAGCCTCTGTAGGTGCAGAACTGCTGGTCATCATGTGCTGATGACGTCTGGGACCAGAGACAGCCTGCGTCCTCCCCTCCTTGGTCCAGTTCACTGTTATTTGCAAAAACGGAGTTTGTTTTCCTTTTCTTATTTGGTAACGAGGCTTATTAGGTTGGAAGGGTCATGAATTTCTTTGGTAAGTTTGTGATGACAAAGGGGTATCTAGAATATTGCTATTCAGTTAAGAAAATCTGAACAAGTTTCTAGCTTTTATGTATGTGTGTATTTCTTCTGCAGGGGAAATGCCTCAGGTTGACCATTTGGTGTTCATAGTGCATGGCATTGGACCTGTGTGTGACTTGCGCTTTAGAAGCATCATTGAATGTGGTAAGCATTAGTCATTTTATTTCATGGAATGGTTTGAGAACTAATAGAAGGACTTTTGAATGTTCATTTTAAAAATAGCTTTCAGATGAGGGACTATAGGAGGAGATAAAATGATCACTGAGAATTATTAATTTGTACTTGATTTGTTCTTATTGACATGTATAACTCATAAAATTCTGGGTACTGTGAAGAATTAGATAGGAGTTTGGAAATAATTGAGCCTTTTGGACAACCTCTGCCTGAGCACTTCCAGCCACTAGGAACACCTGCAGATTGAATTGATTTATAGTGAATTAGCTGTGAGAAATTGTTTAATAGAAGTATGAATCTGCCTGATTGACAGAAATATTTGAAGTTTTATTTTTGAGTCTGTATAGTAGTTCATGTCTATTGAATACTTGGCATGTACCAAATATCTTGCAAATATCATTTAACCCTCACAATAAAGCCCTGGTGTACAGTGCTGTCACTGTGGTCCCCACTATTAGGTGAGGAACTGAGGCCCAAAGGGCTGAGGAACCTCTCTCCTGTCGTGGTCTGTATTTTCCGGAGCAGGGAGTTGGATTCCAGAGTCTGTGCCCGTGGTGCGCGCTGCCTAATGTGGTAGTTAAACTAAACGAATGTTTTCCAGTCATTTATCCATGCCTCTAAAATAATGAAAAGTTTAAAAGAACTTCTAAACATTACATTTGTTATTTTGGGGGCTAAATCCTTCTTTCTTTAAGGAAAAGTTTGTGTTCTAGGAAATACACGCCTCGTTGAGGTAATTGCTAACTACCTATCAAACTAGGAAATTGTAACTAATTTGTTGTTTTCCCTGATTTTTTTTAAGTGGATGATTTTAGGGTGGTTTCTCTCAAATTGCTGCAGACACATTTCAAGAAATCCCTGGAAGATCGGAAAGTAAGCAGAGTGGAGTTCCTGCCGGTTCACTGGCATAGTTCCTTGGGTGGGGATGCCACCGGTGTTGACAGGTTGGTGGATTTTGATAACTTGTTTTTCAGCTTATTCAAACTTAGATTAAACCATATGAAGTAGTTTATTATGGTTTCAATAAATGTTTTTTTTTTTAATTTTAAGTTTATATTTGCTCTGACATATAAGTAATACTGGCTGTTAAGTGTATACGTATATATGCACATATATGTGTATGTGTGTATGCATATGTTCTTACTATAACTATTTAAGAGAGCCTAGGAAAATTAAAACACTGATGTACAGTGGTTCAGATAGGGGCTGTCCTGTGCACTACAGGGCGCTTGGCAGCATCCCTGGTCTCTGCTCACTAGAGAATAGTAGCATGTTCTTCTCCTGTGTCACAGCCAGAATGTCTCTAGTCACTGCAAATGTCCCTGGGGGTGAAATGCTTGGTTGAGCACTCTGATTTAGATCATGCTTTCTCAGTGGAGGCTCTTTTGGCAGGACAGGTCTTTGTTATGTCAGATTGATGTGTATGTGGGCCATTTATTATCCTCAGTCTAAATGCCACTGAATGTCCCCAGCATTCACCAGGCACTGCAACAACTGAAAATGCTCCCACTCAGTTGTGAATGCTCCTAAATGAGAAGCACAGATTTAGATATTTGTTTAACTTTAGGTAATATTTATGCTAGGACACAGGGCTAATAATATCTGACTTTTGGTGAATGTCATGTTTCAGGCACATAGTTTAATAAAACTCATCCTGCAAACAGCATTCTGTTCATGCTGGGCCCTGTTATAATGGTGTTTTCCTTCTTTTCTTTCTTTCTTTCTTTCTTTCTTTCTTTCTTTCTTTCTTTCTTTCTTTCTTTCTTTCTTTCTTCTTTCTTTCTTTCTTTCTTTCTTCATTTCTTTCTCTCTCTTTCTCTCTCCTTCCTTCCTTCCTTGCTTCCTTCCTTCCTTCCTTCCTTCCTTCCTTCCCCCCCCCCTCTCTCTTTCTCTCTCTTTCTCTTTCTTTCTTTCTCTCTCCCTCCGTCCCTCCCTCTGGATGCTCTTGGTCATTCTCAATCAGGAAAGATTTTTATTCCATTAAGCTCCTTTCCTACTTCTGCTGCTTTCTCTGCTGCCCTTTCCACCCACCATTTTTGTCAGATAGCCTGGTTTCCAGTACATTGGAAAAAAATGAAGAGAAATTATAAACAAAAGTCTTTTCATAAGCCTTTTTTATATAATTCTTTAGAGAATCCCAAAATTCATAGCATAGTTAAAGGCACAAATAGCTACTATTTTGCTGTATCTTGATTTATTTATAATAATGCTGTCCACAAACTTAAGTCATAATTAGTCTGTGGGATTTTTTTATTCAGTGTATTTTCAGGATTCAAAATCTAAACTTAAAAATAATTTATAGATTTAAGGCAGCTACTGACAATATACTTTTTTTCTTTCTAAACAGGAGTATTAAGAAAATCACTTTACCAAGTATTGGTCGATTTCGTCACTTTACCAATGAAACCTTGCTAGATATTTTGTTCTACAATAGTCCTACCTACTGTCAGAAGATTGTGGAAAAAGTGGGAATGGAGCTAAACCGTCTGCATGCACTCTTTATGAGTCGGAACCCAGACTTCAAAGGAGGGGTCTCCGTTGCTGGTCACAGTTTAGGTAAATCTGTCAAGTAGCCACATTGTAAACACACTGTTGAGTTATCACCGCTTTCAGTGTGGATGACAGCACAAGATTTAGAATTACAGGCTTAAAGATTTATAAAGGGTAGAAATGAACGCTTTGAGTTTGCTATTTCTCTTTTATGTTTTATTCTGCTATTTGGTAAAATAAGAATAGTGATTATCAGGTCTTGATTAACATATAAATTTTGTATGATTTCTGAGACTGAGAAAAAGGAGAATATATTTAGTGTTATAGAAAACACCTAGACATTATAAAGCGAAATGCTTCTTTTTTTTTAGGTTCTTTAATATTGTTTGATATCCTGTCTAATCAAAAAGATTTGACTTTATCAAAGTCTCCTGGGCCTTTTGCTGTTGCTAATGGAGTTGTGATGCAGCCACGTTTTCAGGAAAAGCAGGTATGGCTCAAGTGACGCTTAGGTTTGGAGGTGGAGTGAACAGTTTTCCGAGGTCTAAACTGCTTCTGTATGTCAGAGTACACTGAGGGTACAAGGGCAATGAAACCATGCTCTCATTTACTGTACGAAGTGGGGGCGTGAGTAATGTATTACAGCTTACCAAACTGGATGACAAGCTACCAAAAATTATGGTTTGTTTACAGAGCAGAATGGGTTAAGATTTTATGTAGATTGTGAGACATTTTATGGGAAGTTTTCTAAGCTTTATGCTGTTTTCCCTAATTTTTTTTAAAAGTTGCCTGAAGAGCCAAAGCTGACCCTGGATGAGTCTTGTGACCTTGATGTTGAAGATGAAAAAGTCCTAACTTTGCAAGAAACTCTGGGAGCACTTAGCCTCTCTGAGTATGTTAGCACTTTTGAAAAGGAGAAGATCGATATGGAATCTCTGGTACTGATGATAGTTTGATTCATTTCTGTTTAAAATTCCTTTTCCTCTGTGTAAGTTGAAAATTAAGAATGACTTAAATACTTAGATCATAATACATTCCAGATAAGGCAGAGATTTAAATGTTTAAAAAGTTGGAGGACACAGGAGGATTAAAAAAGTTAATAATCTGAGGAAGCTTTTCTAAGTGTGACACAAACCTGGAAGCCGTAAAAGCAAAAGAATTGCACAGCAGGCCCTGGCCGGTTGGCTCAGCGGTAGAGCGTCGGCCTGGCGTGCGGGGGACCCGGGTTCGATATCCGGCTAGGGCACATAGGAGAAGCGCCCATTTGTTTCTCCACCCCCCCCCTTCCTCTCTGTCTCTCTCTTCCCCTCCCACAGCCAAGGCTCCATTGGAGCAAAGATGGCCCGGGCGCTGGGCTGCCCCAGGCGCTAGAGTGGCTCTGGTCGCAGCAGAGCAACGCCCCGGAGGGGCAGAGCATCGCCCCCTGGTGGGCAGAGCGTTGCCCCTGGTGGGCGTGCCGGGTGGATCCCGGTCGGGCGCATGCGGGAGTCTGTCTGACTGTCTCTCCCCGTTTCCAGCTTCAGAAAAATACAAAAAAAAAAAAAAAAAAAAAGAATTGCACAGCAGGAGATGCCATGAACAACAGCTAAAGGTCAACAGGTTAAGAAGAATATTTGGAACACATATTATAGACAAATGGCTCACTCCGCTCTTGTTCAGAGCTTCTACAAGTGGCTTACACAGAGATAACACAATGGGCAAATAGGGAAAGAAGAAGAACAGATGGTAGACAGGAAAGACAGTAACACAGCTTCCTATAAGGAAGCTCCTAAGAGAAATGCAAATGAAAAGTGCAATGATGTTTTTAACTTACCAGTTTGGCAGACAGACTTTGAAATACAGGGTGGTGGGGCAAGAGTATGTTTATAATTGTGAGCACGCAAAAGAGCTTTTTTTTTTGTAAAAAAAAAATTTTTTTTACGTTAATTTTTAAAAAGAGGAGAGAGGCCCTGGCCGGTTGGCTCAGTGGTAGAGCGTCGGCCTGATGTGCGGAAGTCCCGGGTTCGATTCCCGGCCAGGGCACACAGGAGAAGCACCCATCTGCTTCTCCACCCCTCCCCCCCTCCTTCCTCTCTGTCTCTCTCTTCCCCTCCCACAGCAAGGCTCCATTGGAGCAAAGATGGCTCGGGCGCTGGGGATGGCTCCATGGCCTCTGCCTCAGGCGCTAGACTGGCTCTGGTCACAACAGAGCGACACCCTGGATGGGCAGAGCATCGCCCCCTGGTGGGCGTGCTGGGTGGATCCCGGTCAGGTGCATGTAGGAGTCTGTCTGACTGCCTCCCTGTTTCTAGCTTCAGAAAGATACAAAAAAAAAAATAAATAAAATAAAAAATAAAAAGAGGAGAGAAAGGAAGAGAGACAGGAGGGGAGAAGCGGGAAGCATCAACTCATAGGTGCTTCCTGTATGCCTTGCCTAGGCAAGCATGGGGACCAGCAACCTCAGTGTTCCAGGTTGATGCTCTATCCACTGTTGTCACCACAGGCCAGGCTCAGCTTTCTTTTTTAAAAAATTTTACTTAACTGATTTTAGAGAGAGAAGAAGTGGGGGAGAGACAGACAGGTATGTGCCCTGACCAGGGATCGAACACACAGCTTTTGCATATCAGGGTGATGCTCTAACCAACTGAGCTATCCGGCAAGGGCCAGAGTTTATTCTTGTGTTATTATTTATTATTTTCTATACGAATATTGTGTTATTGCTTATTATTTTCTATATGAACAATTGTAAACCTGCTTTTGCTCTACCCTGTATACTATGTGGCTAGGATGAGGGGAGGTAGGCACTGTTACATATTATTGGTAAGTGTGTAAATTGGTACAACCTTTATGGAGGGCAGTTTGGCAGTATCTTAGAACATAAAAAACATACCCTTTGCCCTAGCAAATTCACTGCCAGGATATTTCCTATAGAGAAATATTCACACAAGAATATATTCAAGGATACTGCAACATTGTTTGTACTAGCAAAACCTTAGAAATGCCTCCTGTCCACTGCTAGGGCACTAGTGAAGTCGTTCACGGTGCATCCAGAGAGGCATGCCCTTGTAGCTGGTGGGAGAATAGATTGTCAGAGACACTGGTGTCAGATGATCTCTTATGTACGTCGTGTGAAGAGATCAAAGGTTCAGTCCTGTTTGCATAGTAGGTCCCACACGGAAAAGCATGTAGGTGCTGTGTGTGCATGAGACATCTCTCTTGAAGAAGAGCAGATAGTCACAGCTGCTGCCCAGGGCTGGGCTGGGTGGTTGGGGCAGGGTCGGCTGGCAGAGGCTCAGAGCTTCAGCTTCACTGTAGCTTTGGATTTGTATATGAATTTTCTGTTAAAAAATCGGTAAAATGATTTGGATATGGAGGGCTAAGATTTTACAGCCTAAATTAATCCATGATTTAAAAACAAACAAAAGAACTTCTAAAAAAACTGACTAGATCATAGATTGTTTTAGATGTGTCATTTTTTGTGTAGTTCCCTTCTTTCAGTTTCGTTTCTGTCACTAGACTAATTACTGTGCTTGTTTTCTTTTACAGCTTATGTGTACAGTTGATGATCTGAAGGAGATGGGGATTCCTCTGGGGCCCAGAAAGAAGATAGCTAACTTCGTAAACCATAAAGCAGTCAAACTGGTAAAGTGCATCTCGTCCCCAAAGAAAACAAAACTCATCTGTGACTAGTTTGTTGATATTCTGGAAGTTGTTAATACCGTGTGGTCGGGCCAGCTAGTGAGCCCCCTGCCCCAGGACAGAGGTGTGGAGCTGATGGAAGCTCAGGGTTGGGAGTCAGTCAGGACTGGGTTTCAGTTCCAGTTAGGGGAACTGACCCTCAGTGTGCTTGGGACTGAGGGGATTCCCTGGACAAAGGACTGTCACTTTTAGAATGGGAGTCTCCCGGGGCAGAAACTGGGTCCACCCTGGACAGGTGGGATGAGTGGTGACTCTGAGTCCAGTTAAGCCACGTGTAACTACATAGTCATGAGCAGTTTGCTTACCTTTTCTGTGCCTTGGTCCCTTCAGTTCTCAGGTGGGAATGTTAACACCTGCCTTGTAGGGTTGGAGTGGGATGAAGTAATGCATGTGAAGGTGAACCCACTCAGCGGTGCTCACTTTCTCTCTTCCCCGTCCCTCCCTGTGAAGTGAGAGCACACACAGATCTTATCACTAATAACCAGAAAGTCCTGACGATACAAAACAGCAACAACTAAAAAGCATTGAAAAAGAAAACAACTGGGGAAGCTCACTTATTTATAATTTTTTAAAATTGATTTTAGCAAGAGACAGACAGACAGCAGTATCAGTCTGCTCCTGTATGTGTCTTGGCCGGGATTGAACTGGAAACCTTTGTGTTTGAGATGACACTTTAACCAACCAAGATGTCTGGCCAGGGTACTCACTTGTTTATTTTACTTATTAAGTTAATTTTACAGAGATTTTTTTTCTAAATACTTAATTAGAAAATTCAGCACTTAGGGTGGCTAATTTATTTTTATTGTTATTGACAGTCTTTGTTGATCCATTTTTGAACTTCTGTGCTGCTTTTGTTTGTGTTACTTTGGAATTTAACAAAGGCCACCTTATTTAATGTGACTTTAGTAATAGGACTGATTTATTGTGATTAGCTTAAGTAATTGAGTTAGTCAGCATTCTATGAATCCATCTTTTGAGTCAGGCATGGTGCTCAATTACTGGGATTTGGAGATGAAATGATATTGTGTCCAGTTTGAGGGAGGGATTTGACCACAGCCGATGACACATCAGTCCTATACCAGAGTGCTGTCCATGAGGTCAGACCAGGTGAGGGTGACAGTTCTGGCCTGGGTTGGTTAGAGAAGACTTCCCAAGGGGGTTGGTGCAGGAGCTTAAAGGAGGGGCAGGACCAGGGGAGTGGCCTTCCAGAGGGGGACCTGTGCTGAAGCAGCAGGGGCCTGGGGGCGGGGAGGGCAGAGGGGCCTGAGGGCCCAGTGGTAGCGTGCAAGTTTGAATTTCCTCTTGTAAAGGAGTGGATCTCAAATGTGTTCTCATGGCGGAGAAAGTTGTGATGCTTTTGAAAAGCATCATGAAATGCTGATCTACTTATCAAGTCTATCACCAGTTATGATTTGGCACCAAACCACCTGTTTTAATCTAAATCTTAATTTTAACTTTAGAAATTTAAAAATTTAAAAATGCATGCTGTAAACTACATTATAAAACTTATACCAAGAGCAAATGTTTCTATAAGAAATGGATTTTTAGGCCCTGGCTGGTTGGTTCAGTGGTAGAGTGTCGGCCTGGCGTGCAGGAGTCCTGGATTCAATTCCCGGCCAGGGCATACAGGAGAAGCGCCCATCTGCTTCTCCACCCCTCCCCCTCTCCTTCCTCTTTGTCTCTCTTCCCCTCCCGCAGCCAAGGCTCCATTGGAGCAAAGTCAGCCCCTGTGCTGGGGGTGGCTCTATGGCCTCTGTCTCAGGCGCTAGAGTGGCTCTGGTCTCAACAGAGCGACGCCCCGGATGGGCGGAGCATCGCCCCCTGGTGGGCGTGCCGGGTGAATCCCTGTCGGGGCATGCGGGAGTCTGTCTGACTGCCTCCCTGTTTCTGGCTTCAGAAAAATACAAAAAAAAAAGAAAAAAGAAAGAAATGGATTTTTTTTTTTTATTATTGATTCTGAAGCTGGAAACGGGGAGAGACAGTCAGACTCCCGCATGCGCCCGACCGGGATCCACCCGGCACGCCCACCAGGGGGCGATGCTCTGCCCCTCCGCGACCAGAGCCACTCTAGCGCCTGGAGCAGAGGCCAAGGAGCCATCCCCAGCGCCCGGGCCATCTTTGCTCCAATGGAGCCTTGGCTGCGGGAGGGGAAGAGAGAGACAGAGAGAAAGGAGGGGGTGGGGGTGGAGAAGCAAATGGGCGCTTCTCCTATGTGCCCTGGCCGGGAATCGAACCCGGGTCCCCCGCACGCCAGGCCGACGCTCTACCACTGAGCCAACCGGCCAGGGCCGAAAGAAATGGATTTTTAAATACGTTGACTCCTCCCAAGGTTTTCCCTGAACATTTGTCCCATGTGCACGTCAGTGAAGCATAAGCCTGTCAAAGCAACAAGGAGCTGTGGTCAGGCCCCACGGCATATCCTTGACTTTCCTCTGCCATCAAAGGAAAAGTGGGAGAAAAGTGTCCTGTAGTTCTTAGAAAATTTGTAGAAGGGACCTGGTTTATACACTGTAGTCATTTGGATATATAAATTATGGCATTAAAAGAATATTTTAAAAGAAATAAAAATGTATAAAGTGATCTTATTTTTGCCCTGGCTGGATGGCTCAGTTGGTTGCAGTGGTTGGCAAACTCATTAGTCAACAGAGCCAAACATCAACAGTACAACGATTGAAATTTCTTTTGAGAGCCAAATTTTTTAAACTTAAACTATATAAGTAGGTACATTCCTTATCGAGGTAGCACCGCACGTGGTATTTTGTGGAAGAGCCACATGTGGCTCGCGAGCGGCAGTTTCCCGACCAGGGGTTTGGAGCATCCTCCTGGAGTGCAGAGGCTGTGGGTTCAATGTTCCTGTCTCTCTCTCTCTCTCTTTCCCTTCCTCTCTCACTGAAATCAGTAAGTAAGAATAAAAAGTGATCTTATTTCTTATTCCTATTTTTTAGCTAGAGAGGGTTGGGGAGGACGGGAGAGAGATGAGAACCCTCAATTTGTCATGGGGCACTTTTAGTTGTTCATTGATTACTTCTCATACGTGCCTTGATGGTGGGGGGGAGCTCCAGCTGATTAGTGACCCCTTGCTCAAGCCGGCAACCCTTGGGCTTCAAGCCAGCGACCCTGGATCATGTCATGATCCCATGCTCAAGCTGGTGACCCTGTGCTCAAGCTGGTGAGCCTACACTCAAGCCAGATGAGCTCGCGCTGAAGCTGGTGACCTTCAGGTTTCGAAATTGGGACTTCAGTGTCCCAGTTCAGTGCTCTATCCACTGTGCCACCAATAGTCAAGCATATAAAAGTATGTGTTTTGAAATGATAGAGTACTTCCTGGAATACCTGTCTAAAGTTTAGATCTTAAAGGAAGAAATTTCTATTTTTAAACTTTTTATTAAATCTTTACATAGAAAAGTATTACAAAAGTAAAATGATGACTGTTACTTAGATTTAATTGTAGCTGTTTTGCTGACTTTTCATTGCCTCTTAATGTCTTTTCCCTAAGAATTTTAAAGTAAATTATACCATCATGGATGGCATTTTTTCTATATATTTAGTATGTGTCTCTGAAAGGGATATGTTTCTCTATTGCCACAGTATCATTGTTGTGCCTAAGAAATTGCTAATTGTTCCTTCATGTTGAAATGGCATGTTTTGTGGTGATGAGCTTACAACTGAACTTTTGCCCTCAAGGTCATATTAGGAAATTTTGGTATTTCACAGGAACAGAAGAAAGCAGCTTCAGAAAAGAAGGCGGCGACGGTGGCTTCAACAAAAGGACAAGAGGAAAGTGTTCAGAAAACCACAGAAGCGGCTTCTCTCCCCTCAGAGTCTAGTGATTCCAAGAGGAAGCTGCCAGTTGGTGCTTATGTTTCTTCTGTGCATGTCGATTATGAATCTTTCGAAGTTGGCACTGGACAGGTGAGTTTACACCGTGACTAGTGCTGCATAGTTCGTGTTGGAATCACGTGTCTTTATTAGTATCTTTAAATTCTTTAAATACTCAACATTCATGGGAGGGGTAGAGAAAACTGATTTTAATAAAAATCGTACGCTGCCTGACCTGTGGTGGCGCAGTGGATAAAGCGTCGACCTGGAACGCTGAGGTCACCGGTTCAAAACCCTGGGCTTGCCTGGTCAAGGCACATATGGGAGTTGATGCTTCCTGCTCCTCCCCTCTTCTCTCTCTGTCTGTCTGTCTGTCTCTCTCTCTCTCCTCTCTAAAAATTAAAGAAAAATTAAAAAAAATCGTATGCTTCTTTTATGTTTAAAATGGATTGAATATGTGCTGAATACATCATCTGACTTTTGAAATTGTCTTTATTTCAGTTTTCCACTATTCGATTTCATAGCATTATTTTCTCATAGCCACTGGCAACACACGTGGCAATAGGAAGTAATGCTCAGGAGATACTTCAGTTTCTGTGAGAGAATCTTGCTGTGCTTCATTGTTTTGAAAGATTATGAATTATTCTGACATTTACTTATTGAATGTGTTAGTTTCCTAGGTTTCCGTAGCAAGGTATCACCACTGAGTCTTACAGTTCTTGGGGCTGGAAGTTCAAGATCGAGGTGTCAGCAGGGCATGTAGAGGGGCCCTTCCTTGCCTCCTTCTGGCTTCTGGTGGTTTGCCACGTGTTCCTTGGCTTATAGTTGCATCACTCCAGTTCATTTCCACATGACGTGTCGTCCCTCCCCCCCCTCCGTCCCTGGCCTTCACATCATCTTCCCGCTGGTGTGTTTCTCTGTCCAAATTTCCCCTTTAAAACTAGTTCCATTATAGTGGATCAGGGCCCACCCTGAAGACCTTATTTTAGCTTGAGTACCACTGTTTCCAAATAAGGTCTGAGATACTTTTTCAGGAGGACAACTCAACTCCTAACATTGGATATAGAGGATATTTCCAGTGTTTTAGTTTTTCAAGCGATCCGGTGGTGAACAGTTTTAAACCAGTTTTTCTGTGCACATTCTTTATTCTTTCTTTCAGTTAAATAAGTAGCGGAAGGTTAGCTGGGCCAAAGGCCGTACCGTGAGATGTCGACAGTTACTGCCGCTGGTGCTTGCAAGCCTGTGCCGTTTGCATTCCCACGGGCACAGAGATTGCCTTTCCCCCATCTCCCTCACCAGTACAGACAGCCCCAACTTAAGTTCCACTAAGAGTCTTCAACTTTCTAATGGTGTGGAAGTGATCGCATTTAGTAGAAACTGTGCTTGGGATTTTAAACGGTGGTCTTTGCCTGGCTGGTGGAGTGTGGTCGGACCCTCGTGATGCTGGGCACGGCAGCGAGCGGGGTCAGCAGCCAAGCCTGGGTATTGTGGTTTGTGTTTTCACATAAATTATTGAGATGTTCAGCACTGTATTATAAAATAGGCTTTTTGTGACAGATTTTGCCCAACTGTAGGCTAATGTATGTGTCCTGAGCATGTTTAAGGTAGGCTAGGCTAAGCTATGGTGTTCTCTATTCCATTCATTTTCTTCATTTTCATTTAAGGTGTTTTCAACTTATGATCATTGGTGTGATCGTCTTTTATTGCTCTTTGGTTCTTTGTAGGTTTCTGTTGTTTACAGCCCATTAGACTTTGAACCAGAGATTTTCTTTGCCTTGGGATCTCCAGTTGGTATGTTTCTCACTGTTCGAGGAGTGGATCGGATAGATGAGAACTACAAGCTTCCTACCTGTAAAGGATTCTTCAACATTTACCATCCAGTGAGTAAGCTGAGTTAACTTCCTATTTTGAAGGGGATGAAGAACTTGTGCTGTTTATCCTAATAGTCTCAGGTTCTTCTTTCTGAGGAATTAATACTCATCTGGATTTTGTACAACTCAGCCCTCTTTCCTAATAGATACAGTCCACACTTTCCAACGAACTTTTCTACTGAAAAGCTTTGGTTCAAGGAAAGAATTTCGTTGCTTGGCTTGCAGAGTAATTGTACCCACGGACTTGGAAGTCATCTTATACATTACCATTGTTTGAATAGGTGGGAAAGAAAACAACAGCTGGTTTGCCAGTTTCTTGTTTTCTTTACCCAACCAAGATATGTAACTAAAAATAAAATAGCTTTTTAGCCTGACCTGTGGTGGCGCAGTGGATAAAGCCTCGACCTGGAATGCTGAGGTTGCCGGTTCAAAAGCCTGGGCTTGCCCGGTCAAGGCACATATGGGAGTTGAAGCTTCCTGCTCCTCCCCCCTTCTCTCTCTCTCTCTCTCTCTCTCTCTCTCTCCCCTCTAAAATGAATAAATAAAAAATAATAATAATTAAAAACAAAAAAAAATTTTTTAAAAATAAAATAGCTTTTTATAAAGTTCAACTCTTCTATTACAGCTTGATCCAGTGGCATATAGACTAGAACCTATGATTGTTCCGGATTTGGACCTTAAAGCGGTTCTCATTCCACATCACAAGGGCAGAAAGAGGCTTCATTTAGGTAAAAAGCAAATATTCCAAAACTTGCTTCTTTCCTTTATTTTTTTAATGTCATTTGTAATAATTTAGAAAACTTTTAACACTAAGTCCTTCCTTACAGAATCAATGTTAATGTTAAATGCCTGCCCTGTTCAGAACTTGGTTACTGTTTGGGGGTGCTGTGAAGTTACGAAGTTCCTTCTTTTTGAGTTTATCCTTGGTAACATTCTCGTTGCTGAGATATTTAGGAATGGGGGAGGATGGTAATAAAGTGGCATGATGCATAGGTTTTGATAGAATGTGATTATAATTTTTGGAATTGGGAAGCAGAGTAACATTTGATCTAAGAAACTATCAAAAAATAAGCTTGATGCTCTCCAAGTCAAGTGGGCTTTTATTTCCTTGCTACTTGGACAGACTTTTCCTGTTAAAAATTCATTGAACATATGGATTGATGGTACTTCTAGGGTTTAAGTTTCTCTTATGTCTGTTAATGGTGTATCTTATCCACAGGTTTAAAAGAAGGAAAACTGATCATGCCCTCTTATTTAAAAGTTTTTTTTCCTTTCATCATGCTTTTAAAAAATATTTAACTCTTTTGGAGTCAAAATGAAAAATTTAATGGTTGAATACCTACATCTCCCATAGGAATTATTAGACAAAAGTGGAAAAGGTGAAGGAATAGGAGTGTCTTCATTTTTAAATTAGAAGGTTAAATTGTGCCGCTATCACAGTCTCACATTTTCAAAATCCTTTCAAAAACTGTAGGCCCACTTTTTAACTTAATAAATGCATGTGCTTAATTACATCTTTATGGTATTGTACTCCTTTTATTTTCGGAGAGAGGAAATTTATAGGTTTTGGGTGACTAGTTTAGTTATTACAGAAACGACAAGGATAAGATTCCTCAAAACATTTTAACATATTGCAGGTTTTGCTTGAGATGCCCCAGGTGCTAGATACATAATTGAAGAGAGACAGGCAGGTTTCACCATGCCTGAGAATAATGTTAATTTTTGTTTTAATTTTTTGTGATGCAGAATTTTACCCCTTGACTAATAACTTGATGCGTTGTCTTAATCTCTTTAGAGTTGAAAGAAAGTCTCTCTCGCATGGGATCTGATTTGAAGCAGGGTTTTATTAGCTCTCTGAAAAGTGCTTGGCAGACATTAAATGAGTTTGCCCGTGCTCATACCTCTTCAGCTCAGTTACAAGAAGAATTGGAGAAGGTAGCCAATCAGATCAAAGAAGAAGAGGAAAAGCAAGTAGTTGAAGGTAAGTTTGACATTTGAGGCCTTTTCTAGTTGTTCCAAATATTATTTGGGAACTTAACACTTAAATTATTTAATGATGCTTTTCTGTTCTAATCTTTTTTTTTGTTAAAATGTAGAGACTCTTCCTATATAGGAAAATCTTTTATGATAAAACTATACTTCAAAATGTGTCCTCCTTTTTTTCTAGGGTTCTGCCTGATAGTTGCTGAACTTGTTAGTCTGCAGTGTTAATAGTTTATTGAGATTCCTATGTCCAGAGTGGGATATCAAAGTTGAGAACAAGTTTGTATCCAGTCAGTTGATGACCCACTCTGAGACACGATCTTTTCTGATGTTGTTGTTTAACTGTGTTGTTATGGACTTGACTGCAATGTCAGGTCATTGTGCCATGATGTTTTTGACTTTTTCAGATTCTAATTCTGTTTCCTTTCTTTCTACAATGTTCTCTCACCCCTTTTCTTCAAAACCTCTGTCAGCTCGTTGGCTCCCTGTCCTCTTGCTGGGGAACAGTCCCCCTTCCCTGGCTCTTTGGAGGAATGGGAGGTGAGCCTGCTAGCTCCCAGCTCGCTCCGTGCGTCCAGCAGTGTTCTCACTGAGCCCAGAGAGTCAGCTAAAGTCAAAGGATCATGATTAAGTGATTGACTTTGATATTGAAATGGTTTAAATTCTAGCAGAAAAGATTGTTGAAAGTCCAGATTTTTCCAAGGATGAGGACTACTTAGGAAAGGTCGGAATGCTAAACGGAGGCCGCCGAATTGACTACGTTCTTCAAGAAAAGCCAATAGAGAGTTTTAATGAGTATCTTTTCGCTCTTCAGAGCCATTTATGCTATTGGTAAGTCTTTTCTTCTTTGATAACATTCATGTGGCCTTAGGTGCTAGCACAGAAAGCAGTTTTTGTTTTCGTGAGACTTGCTGATTTATCATTTGTTACGGAGTATTAATTTGAACACCTGTATATTCAAAATCAATCCTTTCCCCCTTGAGTTTAGTTAGCCCACAAGATGGCAGCGTGGGAGCTGCCTTTGAGCACAGGCCTCTGCTGCTTGCACACCGTTTCTGCAGGGCTGCCTTTCCCAGAAGGGGCGGGGGGGGCGCTGGGGAAGCTGCCCTCTACTTGCACACTGTCACACTGTTTCTGCAGGGCTGCCTTTCCCAGAAGGGGGGGGGGGCGCTGGGGAAGCTGCCCTCTACTTGCACACTGTTTCTGCAGGGCTGCCTTTCCCAGACGGGAGGGGGGGTTCTGGGAAAGCTGCCCTCTACTTGCACACTGTTTCTGCAGGGCTGCCTTTCCCGGAGCGAGAGTGGGGGGGGGGGGGGGGCTGGGGAAGCTGCCCTCTACTTGCACACTGTTTCTGCAGGGCTGCCTTTCCCAGACGGGAGGGGGGGGCCTGGGGAAGCTGCCCTTGCACACGACCCCTTTCACCATGGGGAACTGCAGCGTGCTTATTGTAGAGCTGAGTGGTCTCCATCCAGTGTTTAAGGGCAGCTTTGAGGCTACACTCCCTTATTTTCATTTGCCTTCCTTAGGGAGGGTTGACTAGAACAAGAGCTGCATTTTTCCACTTTTATACATAGAGATTAATTTCTACTAATTGTCTCTTAAGCAAATGTGCTTTTCTTTTTGATAGGGAATCTGAAGACACCGCCCTGTTGTTACTTAAAGAAATCTATCGAACAATGAACATTAGCCCAGAACAGCCTCAGCACTGATTGGTCTTCAGTTTCACTGGGTGAGGTTATCTTTGTGTGTATCAATTCTGAATGTTTCATTCTGAAGTCCTTTTTATGAAATTGATGTTGACCATAGTTTTCTTTTTTCTGTTTCCTCAGAGTGCTTTTTTCTTTTAAAATCAGATTAGAGTCAGTAAAGCAAGGGAATTGGTGTACAATTTACATTTCTGACTTGCTAACAATCTTTTAATTCTGCGTAGAATTGAGTTCTTTTCATTTCAATTTCTTTTAATAATAGATTCTCAGGAACATTAGCTAGGACTTTCTTTGGTTGTAGGTAACAGTACCTAAGTCTCAAAATACCTTAAACAAATAGAGGTTTACTTTTCTTTGGTGGCAGGAAGGCGTCATTTGTTGAATAATGCCCACAGATACTCAGATTGTTTGTATCTTTTTTGCCTGCATGTTGGCTCTTGCTACCTCATAGCTATAAGGCGGCTGCCATAGTTCCAGACATTGTATCTATATTCAAGGCATGAATAAGGGTGAAAGGGCAGTATTGGTTATATCTATTTCTTTTAATTAGGAAAGCAAAATCATATCCAAAAGGTTATTCATGCCTATTGACTAAGCCTGTCACAGGTCCTGTGTCTCCCCCAGTGCCAAACTACATGAAAGGTTGTAAAAGTGATGTCTGAAGCATCTCCAGTCTTTATAGAGGGGGGACTAGTGAAGGGGATTAAACATGATGAGTGAACGCACCAGTCGGCCATCTCTACATCCTGACTGCCCTCCTGAGTCATTTGCTTTTCCTTACTGGATTATGCATCACTTGAAAAAAATAGATAATGTGTTTTTTTTAAGAAGTTAGACATTTTAAAGCATTTGAAAGATTAAAACACAAACTGGTGAGCTCTGAAATGAAAAGTAGTTCTGGCACTTCTTGGTTTTCCAATAATAAGTGATAAGTTCAGACTTCAGGTTTTTTTTTTTTTTAATTTTTTAAAATTTTTTTACAGAGACAGAGAGAGAGACAGAGAGAGGGATAGACAGGGACAGACAGACAGGAATGGAAAGAGATGAGAAGCATCAATTATTAGTTTTTTGTTGCGCCTTGCGACACCTTAGTTGTTCATTGATTGTTTTCTCATATGTGCCTTGACTGTGGGGCTACAGCAGACCGAGTAACCCCTTGCTCGAGCTAGCGACCTTGGGTCCAAGCTGGTGAGCTTTTTGCTCAAACCAGATGAGCCCGTGCTCAAGCCGGCGACCTTGGGGTCTCGAACCTGGGTCCTTCCACATCCCAGTTTGACGCTCTATCCACTGCGCCACCACCTGGTCAGGCAGCCTTCAGGTTCTTATTCTGGAGAGGTAACCACCTTTAGTAGAATACGCTTAGAGAAATATTCCTGTGCACAGCTGATCAAATCTGTGTGCACTTTAATACAGGGACCTCGCTGGACGTGTTGTTCTGTCACTTGAAGTTTCCCATCAGCTAGGTTGCTGGCACAGCTTTCCATGTCAGCTGTGTAAGTCTTCTCTGTGCTCCTTAATGGTCATAGTGAACCAATGTGTGGCTGTATCTTCCTTATTAGTCAGCTTCCTGTTAATGGACATTTAGATCGTTTTCTAATATGTATGAAGGAGTTTGAGTCAATAGGGCAGGTAGGAGGTCTAAAAACCATTTTTCCCCTTTACAGAGACAGACAGAGAGTCAGAGAGAGGGACAGACAGGGGCAGACAGACAGGAACGGAGAGATGAGAAGCATCCATTAGTTTTTCATTGTGCGTTGTGACACCTTAGTTGTTCATTTGATTGCTTTCTCATATGTGCCTTGACCACGGGCCTTCAGCAGACCGAGTAACCCCTTGCTCGAGCCAGTGACCTTGGGTCCAAGCTGGTGAGCTTTGCTCAAACCAGATGAGCCCGCGCTCAAGCTGGCGACCTCGGGGTCTTGAACCTGGGTCCTTTGCATCCCAGTCCGGCACTCTCTCCACTGCACCACTGCCTGGTCAAGCTAAAAAACCATTTTTTAATCAGATTCTTGATGGAGTTATATCAGTTCTTACTATTTCTTATAGTTCAGTGTTAAAATAAATGTAATGTTAAAAGCTACTACAGTCTATATTTCCAGTTATGAAATAGTCATTTAGTTGGTCAACAAATATTTCGGTACCTACTGTGTGTGAGGCACCGGTTTTCATGCTGGAGATAAGCCATGAACAAGATTCCATTTTCATCTTCAAGGAAATTATAGCAGGCCTTTGCATGATGTCTTTCTGTTCATCATCGTTTCATTATAGTGTGTTGAGATGCCTAGGAACCTAACCTGTATGCCAATTAGCCGTAATAATGGTTTTGTTATACTTTAGTTATTGCCACAGTCCCAAGAACCTGTCTAAGAACGTTAAGTGAAGAAGACTTCCTGTATCTTCCAGTGGGAGATGCTGACAGTAAGCCTGTGCTCTAACCCAGTGATTTGCAACCTCAGGGTGCACATAAACTAATTACCGAAGTTCTGCGGCACACCCAAATACATTTTCACACCAGATGGCTATTGTTGTGTTGGCTGTTGTCATATTTCACTTGACAATCTAAGGGGAAAGATGTCAGTGCCCTGACTAAATATGCATGTTTTAAAAATTCTTGTGGTGCACCAGTTAAATGTCCCTTTTGTAACCAGTAGGTAAAGTTCAGATATTGATAGCTTCTGTAGAAAAGATACAAGAGGAAGATGCGGAGAGTAGTCAGGGTTGCTCCTGGGAAGGCCTTGTTGACTTGATGACATTTGAGGTGAGATTTGTAGGATGAGAAGGAGGTGGACATCTGAAGATAAGAAGAGCAGCTGCAGAGGTCATGAGATGGGGTTAGATATGTTGTGTCTGGGGGGCAGAGAGCAGGCCAGTACGACCAGAGGACAGTAAATGAAGGGAGAGCCTGACCGGTGGTGGCGCAGTGGATAGAGCGTCGACCTGAGATGCTGAGGTCCCAGGTTCTAAACCTCAAGGTCGTCCGCTTAAGTGCGGGCTCACCAGCTTGAGTGCGGGATCATTAAGATGATCTCAGTGTCGATGGCTTGAAGCCCAAGGTCGCTGGCTTGAGCGAAGGGTCATTAGCTTGGCTGCAGCCCCCGGTCAAGGTACATATGAGAAGCAATCAGTGAACAACTAAGGTGCCGCAACTATGAGTTGATGCTTCTCATTTCTCTCTCCACCCTCTCTTCTCTCTGGCTCTCTGCCTCTCTCTCTCTCTCTCTCTCCCAAAATAATATGTTTCGTAGTTTTCCCACATCAGCTAATAATGTGTATGTGTGAGAGTACTTACCGTTTTTATTGGTTTTCCTGAATGGGTTGTACTTACAGTTGTTTCAGCTTGTGACAGAAGTGAGGGGTCTCCTTCTGTGTCTCTTCCCCGGTTTCCCTTTCCAGAGACAGTCTGCTCTAAGTATGTGTTAACATCCATACCCATATGTGACTTTTTTCCTTTTTAAAAGACAAATGATAGCTAAATAGATAAACTGTTATTACCTTTGTATTTTTGAGATTTTTTTTCCATACCCATCCATTCCTTGACCTACCCTCCCTCCCTCCCACCCACCACGCACCCTCCCTCACCCTCCCTCCCAGCTACCACATGCCCTCCCTCCCGCCCACCACGCACCCTCCCTCCCTCCCGCCCGCCACACACCCTCCGTCCAGTATTTGATGTACACGACTGTACCAGGAACCGGCAGGCAGTGGGCCTCACAGCAGTGGACCACACAAAGTCTCTGCCTTTAGGGATCTTCTTTCCTCTGGGGGAGGAGACATGAATAAACAGTTGGAATGTGTCAGGTGGTTAAAAATAGCAGTAGGGTAAGGGGGAGAGGGAGTGCCTTTGTACGTAAATGGCAAGGGGACGCCCCAACTGATGAAGTATCACCTGAGCAAGTGCCAGGTGGATATCTGTAAGGACAAGATACGAGACATAAGAGCTGCCTCATTCCTTTTAATGAAAGTATAGTTTGTATAGCCTGTGCCTTGCTGGTCAGTATTTAGGTTATTCTCAACTTTTACTAGTATAAATAGTGCTTCAGTAACACATGCTGTTTAATAGTTGCATTGTATTCCATTTTATAGTTTTATTTATTAAAACACATTGTTGGATGTTTAGGTGATTTTTCAGTTTTCACTTTATAAATAATTCTGACACGTAGCTACAATACTTTTGCGTATTTCTGGCTAGGATAAATTAGAGGCAGCATTGTAGAGCTCAGCATATTGCACATTTCACAAGTTTTTTGATGTATACTCGTCACTAAATTACATTTTAGAAAGGTTGGCTCAATTTTCCTCTCCACTACCAATATATATGCTGGTTTTCCTGCACCCTTGCCAACACTGAGTTTAATTGTTTTTTTAAATTTTGCCAACTTGATAGTCACAAATTGTTATATTGTTTTATTTTACATTTTCATTACTAGTAAAATTGAGCTTATTTTGGTGTTTTTATTTGGCTGTTTGTATTTATTCTTTTATCAATTGCTTATTCTTTTTTTTCTGAAGCTGGAAACGGGGAGAGACAGACAGACTCCCGCATGCGCCTGACTGGGATCCACCCGGCACGCCCACCAGGGGGCGATGCTCTGCCCCTCCGGGGCGTCGCTCTGCCGCGACCAGAGCCACTCTAGCGCCTGGGGCAGAGGCCAAGGAGCCATCCCCAGCGCCCGGGCCATCTTTGCTCCAATGGAGCCTTGGCTGTGGGAGGGGAAGAGACAGAGAGGAAGGAGGGGTGGGGTGGGGGGTGGAAAAGCAAATGGGCGCTTCTCCTATGTGCCCTGGCCGGGAATCCAACCCGGGTCCCCCGCACGCCAGGCCGACGCTCTACCGCTGAGCCAACTGGCAGGGCCTCAATTGCTTATTCTTGACCTTTGTTCATTTTTTGGGAGGTGTATGGCAAGGTCTTTTGTTTCTTACTGATTTATAGTTATGATTTAAGGATAGTAACCTTTTGCCATTGAAAATACATTTTAATTTTAGTTTCATAATTGCCATTTATTTTTGCTTGTGCTTTGGGTATTTTTTTGGGGAGTAGGGGTGAAGAGCATGGTTTTAAAATATGTAGGCTGATCTTTTAAGATTATTTTTTTTAAGTTCTTAAGTGTTTTTTTTCATTTGACTTTATAGTTAGAAGAATATGGTTTAGAGAGGGATATAACTTTCTTTTTTTTTTTTTTTAAAGTGAGAGTAGGGGAGATACAGAGATAGACTCTCTCATGTGCCCTGACCGGGATCCACCCGGTGGCGCTGTCTGAGGCTGATGCTCTGACCATCTGGGGCATGCTTGCAACCGAGCTATTTTTAGTGCCTGAGGCAAAGACTCCTCAAAGGCATTTTCAGCACCCGGGGCCAACGTGCTCAAATCAGTGGAGCCATGGCTGTGGGGGAAAGAGAGAGATAGAGAAAAGGAGGAGAAGGGAGAAGCAGATGGTTGCCTCTCCTGTGTCCCCTGACTCGGAATTGAGCCAGGACTTCCACACACCGGGTTGATGCTCTCCCGCTGAGCCAGGTAGCCAGTGCCTCTATTTCTTAAATTTATTTTAATTTTTATGCATTGATTTTAGAGGGAGAGGAAGGGAAAGACGGAGATAGAAATGTGGATCTTTTCCTGTATGTGCTCTGACCAGGGATAAAACTAGCAACCTCTGCATATCTGGATGATGCTCTAACCAACTGAGCTATCCAGCCAGGGTGCTTTTTTCTAAAATAATTATTTTTGCTTGTGCCATATTTTGAATAATGTACCTTTTTTGTCATTTGTTTGATGTTTTTATAATATGCTATAATTGTTTGACATTTTTTATCATATGCCCAATATTTGTTCTCTAGGCTTTCTGCATCTTTTTTTTATTGACTTATTTATCTGTCTACCAAATTTCACTGACTTCAAATTACATATTTTTTAATTTTGGCATCTTTACAGTTGGAATGCATCTTAAAAACGAGCTGTTGCCTGGATGGAAGTTGAGTTCTTCCCAACGTGGTTTGCAGTTTCTTCGGCTGGTTACTGGGGGCACTACAAGCCTGAGTCTGCTTAAGCTGATTTCTCTGAGATTTTCTTGGATTGTGCTGGTATTGTGAATTCAGGCCACAAAATTACAGGCGGGGCGGGGTGGGTGTACCAATTTAAATGCCGAGGACCTGCTCCCGCGCTTCCCATTGTCAGGGAAGAGGTGTGCAGACTTCTTTGCCATCATCCTTTCTGTGGGAAGGGGTATTTTTTTAACCCTTCATTGAGGCAGTAGGCATTTGGCATCCTCACTTTTTAAAGGTCTGTCTCCTTTAGACTTCCTATCCAGGGCATCTTTTCTTCGCATGGTATGAAAAATAGTGGTGTATTAGATTCACTGAAATATGGTGTTTTATTGTAACTTTATAGTTTTTACCATCTGGCAGTGCAAGTTATTAGCATACCATTCTCTTGGCAATTGTTCCAAATGAAATTTGTTTTTTATTTTATTTTTATTTTAGTGAGAGGAGGGGAGATAGAGAGAGATTCCCTCTTACGCTCCAACTGGGATCCACCCAGCAAGCCCACTAGGGGGTGATGCTCTGCCCACCTGGGGCATTGCTCTGTTGCACCCGGAGCCATTCTAGTGCCTGAGGTGGAGGCCATGGAGCCATCCTCAGTGCCCGGGCCAACTTTGCTCCAGTGGAGCCTTGACTGCGGGAGGGGAAGAGAGAGATAGAGAGAAAGGAGAGAGGGAAGGGGTGGAGAAGCAGATGGGTGCTTCTTCTGTGTGCCCTGGCTGGGAATTGAACCCGGGATTTCCACACGCCGGGCCGACACTCTACCACTGAGCCAACTGGCCAGGGCCCAAGTGAATTTTGAAATGATTTAAACTCCCCAGCAGTCTCTCTCCACAAAATGAACAAAACTCAAACATTATAGTCCTAGGATTTTAATATCACTTAATATGAAAAAGTAAGAACCTTTCATTTCATAATTTGTTCATTGTTCATAATTTTTATTTTTTCTACTTTGTTGTAAAATTTATGTAAGAATTTAAGTTCCTAATACTATACTAATACTATGAAGTAATTAAAATACTAGCAATTCTTCCATGTATGGTTCATTCAAACAGTGATCAATTTGACTGAATTCGTGAATGTTTATCTCATTTATTCCTTTCTAGAGTTGTTCTTAAAAAAGCCTCAGCTTAACCTGTCAGAAACTTTCTTTTACTTTCTGTGCTCATTATGTTAGAAAGCTGGTCATGCAGGTGCGCTCCCAGAAAGCTCCTGGCTGCCTGGCGTCCCTGCCCTCCTGGCCTGTCTCAGGGCTCGTGCTGCAGGCCTGTGTTTCGGAGCACTTTCCAGTGTGTGCTCAGTCAAGCTGAGCACCTGACAGGTGTTCTTCTGGTTCAGAAAGGAGCGATAATACGCTATTATTACTGCTAAGTGGATGAAGTTCACCAAGGTTTCTTTTTTTTTTTTTTTTTTTAAAGACTTTCTTGTCTTCCCAGAAAGTCGCACTATAAATTCCATTGCTGAGAACACCCTTGGGATGTTCCCGGCCTGCCCCTGTGGTGGGCACAGAAAACTGAAGCATTGGCAGTTGCTCAGATACAGTTCTCAGATGCAGGCATTCATTTAAAGGAGAACACACGGAGCAAACAGTGCAAGTGTAGACACTGGACAGTGGAGACGAAAACTGTAATTACTGAGATGATGCAGCTAACAGTTCCTCGCATCAGCCAGGCGTGTAGTCGGCACACTCATGTATGATGTCAGTGAGGAGGTATTTGTGGCATGCGGACGGGTTCTGTTTCTTACAGACCTGTTGTCAGTGGGTCTTTTGAACTTGCGTTTTTTAATGTAATATGTTCTTTTATTCAAGTATGGACTTCTTGAGAAACTAGAGTAATGTGAGTTTTTTAAATTTATGTTTTACTTTCAATGTGAATTGTTCTGAGTGGCTTTGATGCGGGGCTGTTTGTATTTGTGAAGAGGCGGTAACCAAGATCCCTTATGTTCTAAGTAGGATCTGAGGTTTCTATGAAGCCTGTCAGGCTGTTGCTGAGAGATCATTCTGGAAGGGAGTGAAGCGCTCCTGACCATATAGAATCCTCTGACGCTGTCCCAGCGTGTCCCTTCCCCGCCCCACTGGGGCGGGGCGGGGAGAGCTGTTCCATGTCGCTGTATGGTGGAGCTGTACGCCCGCCCGCCTGCCTCATTGCTGAAGTTCCAGTTAATGTGAGAACCAGAGGGTTGTGGTTTTTTTGCTTTGTATTAATTCCACTTATACCAAAGTGTTTGAAAGTCTGAAATGTAATGCTTCAAGACCATCAATCTACTTCATGAAAAGACTGTTCTGTAAAATTTTATTTTGTTTTCCTATAGCTTTAAAATATCCTATTTTCCTAATACTATATAGGAACGCTGATTTTCCTTCTTTTGTTATGCAGTAGAGACATTTTACACTGTTTACATAGTTCTCATGGAACACAGAATTTTTTGAAAGCAACGTATGATACACATTTTTGTGTATATATTCTAATTAGTGTGAATAAAACAGTAACATCAGTGCATTTTTTAAGCAGTGAACTTGTGTATTTCTCTTGTCTTCCGTAAAAGTACTCCTTGAGTTTGGCATTATTTCCTTTTTGCTGTGAGGACCTGCGCCATTGACTTACTACAGAGCATTTGCTCCTCGTCCGAGAATGAGGCCAGTCGGACTGTGGCGCTGCCGCGACTGCAGTCACATGTATTCCGAGCGCCTCGCGTGCAGCTGAGGGCAGGCCCTACGCACCTTGCCCAGGCTGCTGGTGGCCGCCGGGCCGGCCGGCCATGCGCCTGCCCTTCCGTGTCCTCTCCGCTCCAACACTAACCCTTTCCCTATCTCTTCCACTTGACTTCCCCAGACTTACAAAATTCAGAAACATGAGGGTTATTTATGTATCTTTTAATAAAACAGTGTGATTTTTCAATTTACAACTGGTTTTGTCTGTGTTATTCAGCCTGTCCCCCGAGTGTTGGGTGGGGAGGAGTACTTGTAGCGGGTCCAGAGAAGGGACGTGTCCCAGCCGAGTTTCATGGACTCTCGTGATTTTATTTGGACACCATGGAAATATAAAGTAGAGTTTTTGTGTGACTCTGCTTTTGATACATTTTAAAAAATTTTTTATTTATTTACTTTTTAAAAAATTTTATTTATTCATTTTTATTAGAGAGGGAGAGATAGAGAGAGAACAGGAGGAGGAGCAGGAAGCTTCAACTCCCATATGTGCCTTGACCAGGCAAGCCAGGGTTTTGAACTGGCGACCTCAGCATTCCAGGTCGACACTTTATCCACTGCGCCACCACAGGTCAGGCTGCTTTTGATATTTATAGCCCTCTTGGTTTCTTACCAAAGCCAAGCAAACAGTAGGTCTCCTGAGGGCGGAATCTCTATTAGCGTGTTGCTCAGTATTGTGACCACCAGGCCTCAGAGTCTCGGCACAGAGTAAGAAACTGTCCAATTATCTGTTGATTTAAAGAATTTTGAAAATGAAAAATATAATTTAACCCTTGGACGAGACCTTGGAAGACCATCTAGATCAGTGGTTTGCAAACTTTTAAAAAGCTGCCGAACCAGAACCCTTTTTTAAACAGAAACTCACCAAATTTCAGTATATAAACTAGATGAGAGTATAGCTGCTGAGTCACGTTAGACCCTGCCTTTTCCCTTTCTCTTTCTCCCGGATAGCTCCTCCCCTTCTGCAAACCAGCCCCTCATCCAGATGGATGCCTTCATTTTCCCCAGATGATAAAAGTCACATCGCGAGTTATTCTGGCTTCATATGCATAGTTTGGGACAAGCATTAAAACTGTCAGTGTCCAGGCCCTGGCCGGTTGGCTCAGTGGTAGAGCGTCGGCCTGACGTGCAGGAGTCCCGGGTTTGATTCCCGGCCAGGGCACACAGGAGAAGCGCCCATCTGCTTCTCCACCCCTCCCCCTCTCCTTCCTCTCTGTCTCTCTCTTCCCCTCCCGCAGCCAAGGCTCCATTGGAGCAAAGTTTGCCCGGGTACTGAGGATGGCTCTGTGGCCTCTGCCTCAGGTGCTAGAGTGGTTCTGGTCGCAACAGAGTGACACCGGATGGGCAGAGCGTCGCCCCCTGGTGGGCGTGCCGGGTGGATCCTGGTCGGGCACATGCGGGAGTCTGTCCGACTGCCTCCCTGTTTCTGGCTTTGGAAAAATACAAAAAAAAAAAAAGAAAAGAAAAAACTGTCAGTGTCCAAAATTGAAGGTCAGAGTCATAAAGCTGATGATGCCTTGGCTGGATAGCTTGGTTGGTTACATCGTCCCAAAGAGGAGAAAGGTTGCTGGTTTGGTCCCTGGTCAGGCACCTATAGAGTTGGATTGATGTTCCTGTCTCTCCCTCTCTCTAAACTCAATTTCATAAACAAAAATAAAGCTGCTGACAGTGACAACCTAAGCTGGGATTGTTAACGTTGCACATAACAAGAGGAAACTACTTTCCAAGTCTGGCAGACCTGTGTGTTTCTTGAATCTCAGAACCAGAGATTCTAATAAATGGAAACCACAAATTATACCGAGTTTTGAGGTAAGTATATTATTGGAAAGGTATGATTTACATAAAGACTTGAAGATGAGCAAGTCAGTAGATACCACTCTCCTGGCGGGGCAATCGGGGTGATCATATATTTACATTAGTAACTTCCAACGTATGTTTTGACTGTGAGTAGAGTACTGGAGATCAACCCTGTCCCAGAAAACCCAGGATAATTGGTCTTTAGATTACAATTGTTTTTTGCTTTTATGACTTGAAGCATCTAACTACCTTAGTGCTGTACTGTAGTATTCACCAAGCAACATGCTGGTGGTTTCCCCTATGGATTCTGCTGCCTGAGAAGAGGGTGAATTGAACTGCAGATGCTGAGTGTTCTTGTTTTCTTTCAAGTTACAGTCCTCATGGTAACTTGGTAAGTTGGCGTCCCAGCTGAGTGTGAGTCAGTTCCCAGGACTGGGTTCTCTGAGGGAAGCTGATGGAACTCAGGTCCTTTATATGCAGAGGTGCTGACTCCGTGTTCCTGCCGTTTCCTGTCTCCCTGCAAAGCGGTGGGTGGACTGTCGGCCAACTTGTGTCCTTGATATTTCTATCCTGTCAGCAGGTCCTCAGTCTGGTCCTATTTCACCTTTGAGTTGAGCCTACCAAAAATTGCTCCCATAACCTGCTTTTATGTGTGTCCACACTCTTAGCAGTGGGTCCTCACAAAGATTTTTTTCCACCCTAACCTCTCGGCCAAGTGTTTTTAGTTCTTGGTCCGTTTCCTCTGTCATGAAATTCCTCAACCTCCTAGAGTTGTTGCGAGACCTAAGCGAGAATATGAGGAAAGTGTACGTAACAGTGCTGGGCTCACAGTGAGGACTCGGAATGTTGGCTGATCATCGTACTGCGGCAGTGGTTTTGCCCTGAGCGCTCAGGTTGATGAGGACCCGGCCTTCAGTGCCAGGTCCCTGTCACTTCCCGTCCTCCCTGGCTTGTACATGGGCCAGGCTCTTTGTAGCTGAGACAGAGAGAGAGGCTGAGTGCCTGCTTCAGAGGCTTGGGTGTGTGGGGTGTGGAAGCTGGGAGGAGTGCGGGTCATTGGGAAGGAAGATGAGCTGTGGAATTGCGGGGTGGGGGAAGGGTTGGGGAGTTGTAACGCTGTTTGCCCGTCTTCGTGCAAGTTTGTGGAAACACCGCCTGACGTGTGGTGGCGCAGTGGATAAAGCTTTGAGCTGGAACGCTGAGGTCGCTGGTTCAAAACCCTGGGCTTGCCCAATCAGGGCACATATGGGAGTTGATGCTTCCTGCTCCTCCCCCCCCACCCCCGCCCCCTCTCCTCTATGATGATCAGCCAACATTCCGAGTCCTCACTGTGAGCCCAGCACTGTTACGTACACTTTCCTCATATTCTCGCTTAGGTCTCACAACAACTCTAGGAGGTTGAGGAATTTCATGACAGAGGAAACGGACCAAAATGAATAAATAAAAATAATTGGAAAAGAAAAAAAAAAAGCACCTCTTAGTAACACATGTCCCGATTCTCTACTGGAAGCTCATTTTAGAATAAGGATCAAGAGAACATGTAACTCCCTCCTGCATTCTGCCCTCTTTTTTTTTCTCATTTTTATTTTCCTGCTTTAAAACATCAACTCTATTGCAGACTTTCCCAAAAGTGTTGGCCGTCACAGAACGCTTTGAAAATAACTTGAGGTTAACACTAGAGGGAGCTCGTGAGACAGTGCAGGCTCTTCATTTACCGTATTCCTCATGTATAAGATGCACCTTAATTTGGGGGCCTGAAATTTGAAAAAAAAATGTATTACATAAAGTTATTTATGATTTATTCATCATAAAATTCATACAACTCCTCATCACTGTCAAAACTCCCATCCATTAGCTTGTCCTCATCTGTGTGATGACGAATCACTGTCTTCAACAATGAGCACAAAAACAAGCGTGAGAAAGCGGGAAATGCAAGTAAAAAAACTACAACCACTGTATAAGATGCAGCCAGTTTTTAGACCCCAAATTTTTTGAGAAAAGGTGCATCTTACACATGGGGAAATACGGTAGTAACTTCCTTTCAGTCTCAGGTCCAGTGAAGTGAGTTTGGGTCACGTACGTGTTTCATATTATAGTAAACTGTCCCGATACATGTTCAGGATATGAAATTGTATTAAGACAATAAGGATGGATATTTTAACTGGTGTAAAATGCAGAGCTTTGAACTTAAATAAGCTTGAGCCAGGTCCACAAGAAGTTGAAGAGCCTCTTTAATAGTTACTGAGTTTTCCTTTTATTGAATCTCGCTTCTCTCTTGGCAGAAGGCTGTCAAGAACGGGATTGTGTTGATCTTTGTGCTGATTAGGGGAAGAAGGCAGGGCGGGAATGGTCATCACCATCTCTATAGATGAGAGAGCCACGGTTCCCGGTGGTGATGTGATATGTCAGAAGTGGCTCAGAGGAGTGAACAGTGAAGCTGGAACTTGATCTTCCCACTCCTAGTCCGGGCCTCTCCTGTGGCACCATTTTGCTTGTGTGTGGAAATATATTGGTTACCAATATAGTATTGGTAACTCTGACAGGCCCTAAAGTCTGTATATATGCAGGAAGTCTCGTCACTGCATTGGATTAGAAAATTTGAAAAATGTAGAAAGACATAAATGGCAAAATCAAAACCACACATATTCCACCTTCACGATTTGGCATTTTGTCTTACAAAATTGATTGCATTATAATGTTGGGAACTTATTTTTTAATTTGTTATTTCTTAAGCTTTTTATATGGTATTAAAAAATCTTTTATATAGGCCCTGGCTGGTTGGCTCAGCAGTAAAGCATTGACCCAGCATGTAGAAGTCCCAGGTTTGATCCCAGGTCAGGGCACACAGGAGAAGCGCCCATCTGCTTCCTCTCTGTCTCTCTCTTCCCCTCCACAGCCAAGGCTCCATTGGAGCAAAGTTGGCCCGGGAGCTGAGGACGGGTCCACGGACTCCACCTCAGGCGCTAGAAGGGCTCTGGTTGCAATGGAGCAACACCCCAGATGGGCAGAGCATCGCCTCCGGTGGACATGCCGGGTAGATCTCAGTTGGACGCATGCAAGAGTCTGTCTCTCTGCCTCCTTGCTTCTCACTTCAGAAAAAAAAAATCTTCTATAGAAATTAATTCAATTTTTATTTAACTAATCATCTATTTTTTGAAATGGATTGTTTCCAATTATCCAAATACTGTATGTGTATATATATGTATGTGTTTATATTTACAAATATAAACAAATGTGTGTGTGTGTGTGTGTATGTGTGTGTAGAAAGATAATGTCAGTGAGCTCAGCCTTTTGATGATCCTTTCCAGAGAAGGCTTTGTGAACAGTTGAATTAGGTTTTAAATTCAATCACTGAACGTCTAGGATTTTTCTGAGGTCAAATGAAACAAGGAGTTGCTAAGGAAATAAGACTCTCTTTACTTAGTTTTATTGGAGCCTTTGTCCACCCTCTCTGAAGGCTCAAAGTCCCCCTCCAGACTCTGTTCACTGAAGGCCGGTGCTGGTTTCTGCCCAAACTGGACTTTAAATGTAGATTTAAACCTCCGCTACTTAGCTAGCTATTAAGGCGGTTTTTCAATTTTTCTGCCCTAAATTAATTCTACTAAAGAACCAAATTTTTTGAAAGTGAAACAGTTATGGGAAATGTGACTTGTACGAGGCATTCCTCTATTAGAATAAACACACCTATTGAGTCTGATTCAATTGGGAAGGGACTGTTAACCCATCGGTGGTACTTCGTGTGTAAGTCCACTAACTGGTTTGACCTGTGGTGGTGTTGAAACGTGACTTGCACATGCGGCCCTGTAAAACCAATGATCCCGTTTCTGAACCTTGTTGAATCTTCTGGGAAGAGTTTTTAGTTCAGCAAGTATTGAGTTATCGCTGCTAGGCTGTGGGTATAATTTGCATTCATTTGCTTTCATTCAGATGTGTTTGTCTTAACTTCAACACTTGGTATGATTCATGTAGCCAGTGATAGCAATATTTTAAATTCCTTTTGCAGCATCTGTGACATTTATTTACTCTTATTTAAAAATGAAATTAGCCCTTGAACATAAAACTTGAATTTCAGAAAACACAGTTATTGGCTAGAGGTATTATTCCCTCCCAAACCTGTTCAGATCCTCTAACTTACCTTCGAAAGGCTCTCACATCCAAATTCCACGAGTGAGAAGGGCAGCAGAGGGAGAGTGGGGAGGCCCATCAGTGTCTTCTCGCCACGCCATCTTGTCCTCCAGACCACACCTGTCCCTTTGTTGGCCTTTCCCCCACCCAGTTCTCAGTACCCATCCCACATTTTTAAACTTTTAAAAAAATTATTTATTTATTTCAGAGACAGTGAGAGTCAGAGAGAGGGATAGATAGAGACAGGAACGGAAAGAGATGAGAAGCATCAATCATCAGTTTTTCGTTGCAACACCTTAGTTGTTCATTGATTGCTTTCTCATATGTGCCTTGACCGCGGGCCTTCAGCAGACCGAGTAACCCCTTGCTCGAGTCAGCGACCTTGGGTCCAAGCTGGTGAGCTTTTTGCTCACATCAGATGAGCCCACGCTCAAGCTGGCAACCTCGGGGTCTTGAACCTGGGTCCTTCCGCATCCCAGTCTGACGCTCTATCCACTGCGCCACCACCTGGTCAGGCCTGATCACATTTTTCAGTGAAGATGCCTTGAGGGCGATTTCCACCGGCTGTGATGGTGAACTCGCTTATTGGACGTCAGCCCTCCCACTAAACACAGAGAAAATACATAGAAAACACTGTTTGAAGGTAGCAGAGACCAGAGAGGCAGGGCCTTGTGGGACCACGATCCCGGAGAGAAAGGAAGTACAGCAAAGTAAGTAAGTCTGACACTCGGTGCCACTTGTCCCCTTGCGGATACTGCTAAAGCTGAAGGCGACAATGACTGCAGTGACACCAGAGCTTCTGTTGTTCTTGTGTGGCTGAGGGGACAGAAGTTAGAGCAGGGGTCCTCAAACTTTTTACACAGGGGGCCAGTTCACTGTCCCTCAGACCGTTGGTGGGCCGGACTATAAAAAAACTATGAACAAATCCCTATGCACACTGCACACATCTTATTTTAAAGTAAAAAAACAAAACGGGAACAAATACAATTTGTTTAAAATTTTTAGAATATTTAAAATAAAGAACAAGTAAATTTAAATCAACAAATTGACCAGTATTTCAATGGGAACTATGCTCCTCTCACTGACCACCAATGAAAGAGGTGCCCCTTCCGGAAGTGTGGCGGGGGCCAGATAAATGGCCTCGGGGCCGCATGCCACCCGCGGGCCGTAGTTTGGGGACCCCTGAATTAGAGTTTAGAGCCCACCAGGAGGAGGAATTCTGAGATGCACCCAGGGCCTCTGGGCGGGGGTGCGCAGGAGCCGAGTGGCTTCCCTGGAGCCCGAAGCCCTGGTTCATGCCAGCGGAATCCCTGGTGGTGTCTGAACTGCTCGCAGGAAGCAAAGCAAATTCTCCGGGGGGAAGGTAACCTCACCCAGCACCTCAGACTTTCTGTGCGACTTCTCGTATACAGCGTCCGATCTTCAGGACGGAAAACTGGAAGAAAAGAACACAACCTCCCACGTTGTCAGGCCTCCCGTGGCACAGACTTTAAAATATCGGCGGCTATTAGATGACAATTTGGAGACTTCTAGTAGTAGAGCAATGGGGACATACAAAGAACTGAATGGAAATTCTAGAAATAAAACGTAGTGACAGAAGGTAAGACTGCAATAGTGGGGTTTCACAGCAGAGAAGACAGTGGAGAGGAGTAGTGAGTTGGAAGGTATGTCAGAAAGAAAGAAACTGAAACGTGGAGAGGAAAAGGGTAGAAAGCATTGGAGAAGGTAAGAGATATACGGGATATGATGAAAGATCTAACGTGCATGTCGTTGGAGTCCTGGAAGGCGAGGAGGACAGAAAATAGGCAGGAGCACCATTTGGACAGGTAATTACAAAGATTTTCTAAAACTGATGAATGGTTTCAAGAAGCACTATAAACCTTACACTGGTTAGATACAGAGAAACCACACACTAAGGCACATCGTGGCAAAATACTGGGAGATTTTAAATCTCTACTTAAGTTTCTACTTGAAAAGAATGATTTCTACTGGATACACCTTCACCTACCTGGGCAAAGCTTCCCCAGCTTTGCCTCTAGAGTTGTTACCAGCCCCATCTCTTTTCGGGGAACTTTTTCCAAGGACCAGCTTTTGCACCTCGTAAGCTCACTGTGTTCAGAGCTGGCATTCTCCACTGGGTGCACCTGTGTCTACGACCCTTGGGAGAAATGCTCGGTGTCTAGCCTGCCTGGCCGCTCACCCACGGGGGTCAGATGGGCTGCAGGGTACCGACCCAGAGCACAGGCTCTGCCAGCCAATCGCCTAGATTAGCTCAAGTCCTTGCTCCACTACTTCCTTCTCATGTATTCTCACCTCTTGAGGCTAAAATGTGCAATAAGTATAATGGTGACACATTTTAGGGTGGTTGTGAGATTTCAGTGGGCTCATGGGCATAAAGAGTTTGTCATATAGGAAACAATGGATGGGTTTACCTTTAAACTGCCTTGACCCGTCCGTCTCTTTAGCCTGGTCAGCAAGCACTCATTTCCTACTTAATCACAGCTGAGGCTTCTAACTTTCTGTGCCTACTTTGCCCCAGTGGGAGCCCAACGTGAAAGCAGAGGAGGTGGTGTACATTTTATGTCAGAGGAGAGAGCTTAAAAATTAATCTCTTTAAGTATGTACTTCACCCTTCAAAGGAAGAAGTGAATATTAAAGTTTGAAAATTTCCCAAAGAGCCAGAGAAGTCAGACCTTGATTGAATGAAATAAACCATCTAGATCGGTGAAATAGTTTTTCTCCTTGTAGTAAAGGTTACTACCTTTATTACCCTCACCCAACTTAAACTTGCTATCTCTGCCTTTAAAAAAACTTGATGTGTTAAATGTACCACTTTATCAGGAAAAATTTTAAAAATTTTCCATTGATTTTACAGAGAGAGGATGGGAGAGAGAGGGAGAGAGAAAGAGAGAGAACTTGTCTCTCCATTTAGTTGTGCACTCATTGTACCTCTCGTACATGTCCTGACTGGGGATCGAACCTGTGACCTCAGTGCACCAGGATGGCACTTCATTCACTGAGCCACCAGCCGGGGCCAGAGAAATATTGATAACAATTTTTATTAACTGAATCTAGAATTCCTGATTCAATTGCCTATTAACCTACTACTGTTAATGTCTTAGTTAATGCATTTAAAAATGTATTCATATGGCCCTGGCCAGATAGCTTGGTTGGTTTGAGCATTATCCCAAAGCAAAGAGGTTGCTGGTTTGGTCCCCAGTCAAGATACATACAGGAACAGATTCATGTTCCTATCTCTCTTGCTATTTCTCTCCCTTCTTCTCTCTAAAATCAATAAAGTAAACATTTAAAAACATATTCAGTCTTGCCTGGTGACTCAGTGGTAGAGCATTGGCCCAGTGTCTGGATGTCCTGGGTTTAATTCCTAGTCAGGGCACATAGGAGAATCTCCCATCTGCTTCTCCACCCTTCCCCCTCTCACTTCTCTCTCTCTCTGTCTCCTTCTCTCTTCCCTTCCTGCAGCCATGGCTCCAATTGCAGCGACTTGGCCCCAGGCACTGAGGATGACTCCATAGCCTCCACCTCAGGTGCTAAGAAGAACTCAGTTGCTGAGCAACAGAGCAACGCCCCAGATGGGCAGAGCATTGCCCCCTAGTGGGCTTGGCAGGTAGATCTTGGTTGGGACGCATGCAGGAGTCTGTCTCTCTGCCTTCCCTCCTCTCACTAATAATAAAATATATATATATATTTATATATATTCATATGAATTAACATGTAATTATTTACATATATACACACTAGGTATTTTATTTCCACTTATTTTACTCACGATGTATTCCTTTTCCTTGAGTATTAACATATTTATACAATTTAAATTGTACCTTTAACTACATGGCAGGAAAACTGGAAAATAAGTTTCACTTAATGTCAAAGACTTCACCCAACCATCACTGAGTCAGCCTGTCTGACACTTTGGTTCTCCCTGGGTTAGCACTGAGGAACATTCAGAAGAAATAAAAGAAGTCCCGGAATCCGAGCACTGGCTATGTGTCAGGCCCTGGCAGATGCTGTTGCCTCGCATACTCTTGTCTAGTCCTCACAGCAACCTGGGGAAGCTTTCACTTATGGGCCAGGGGCATCATTTCTTCTTTCTCACTAGGCAGAAATATGATTTTAATTTTTTTTTTAACAGAGACAGAGAGAGAGTCAGAGAGAGGGACAGACAGGGACAGGCAGACGAACGGAGAGATGAGAAGCATCAATCATTAGTTTTTCGTTGCGCATTGCAACACCTAGGTTGTTCATTGATTGCTTTCTCATACATGCCTTGACCGTGGACCTCAGCAGACCGAGTAACCCCTTGCTCGAGCCAGCGACCTTGGGTCCAAGTTGGTAAGCTTTTGCTCAAACCAGATGAGCCCACGTTTAAGCTGGCGACCTCGGGGTCTCGAACCTGGGTCCTCGGCATCCCAGTCCGACGCTCTATCCACTGCGCCACTGCCTGGTCAGGCCAGAAATATGATTTTAATACAAATATAAATGTGGGTACTGAAATTGGTGCAATCTTCACTTACAAAGTGGGTTTCCACTAGAAGGTAGGTGACCCAGGGTATACCAAGTACCAGGGTAAAAATTATTGTGAGAAATATGTAGATTTATTCCTCTTTCCCAGACTGACACAGAAAACTGCTTTCTCAGTTTTGAAGACCTGGGTTTGAATCTCGGCTCCACCGCTTACTAGCTGTGTGATCTTGGGCAAATTACTTAACATTTCTGAGCATTGGTGTCCTCATGGAAAGTGGGGATACATCTAACAACCTCAGAGGATGGTGTGGAGATTAGTTGAGACAATGTATTTAAATGCCTATTAGCACAGTGCCTGGAACACACTCAGGAATGTTAAACATTATTATCAGTATTACTGTGTAAATGCCGCATTTGGGCAGGTGGTGTCTACCTGTTAGGGTTTCTGTGAGGGCCAGGTAAAGAAAGCAACGTAGGCAAGCGTGCTTCGCAGATGTCATACTTTTATTTATTTTTATTTATTGTGTGTGTGTGTGTGTGTGTGTGTCAGAGACAGAAAGAGGTACAGATAGGGACAGACAGACAGGAAGGGAGAGAGATGAGAAACATCAACTCTTCTTTGGGGCTCCTTAGTTGTTCATCGATTGCTTTCTCATATGTGCCTTGACCGTGGGGCTACAGCAGACCGAGTAACCCGTTGCTCGAGCCAGTGACCTTGGGCTCAACTGGTGAGCTTTTGCTGGCAACCTCGGGGTCTTGAACCTGGGTCCTCCGCATCCCAGTCTGACGCTCTGTCCACTGCGCCACCGCCTGGTCAGGCAGATGTCATACTTTTAGAGAGGCTCAGCTATGTGGGAGGAATTTGCTATATTGAAATGAGTATTCATAAAGGACGTGTGTCTAATGGACGAGACGTCGGGGCGTGTGGAATAGAAAGAGGAACAGTGTAAGGGCTGGGGGGACATACATGAATTTGAGGGCTGGGGGGACATACATGTTTAGTCCATTGCACCAGGTAAAAAGTGGCTTTCTTCTTACTCTATCCCCTCGTCACGGTTTCTGTTTATATATTTTCAGTAGATCTTTACCGTGCTTCCCGAATATTTTGTAGTTTTGGTTGCTGCTGTAAATGGGGAGCTTTTCTAAAGACATTTTAAAATTAGATGCTGCTAGAACCTGAGAAAGCATTATTTCCATTCATCTCTTGTCCATTTGCCTACTCCCTACTCGTATTAGTGCTAATGGTGCTCATTTTTTGTTTTATTTTTGGACTTGCTGAACATCAGTTTTCTCATCTGCAAAACGCAGATAATGTTGGCCTCGCTGAGCTGTAATAAGGATTAAATGCTATGGAGTAGGAAGCCCAGCCCAGAGCCTGGCTCAGTGGGGGCTCCGCCCATACTGACTGCGTTGATGCTACTCTCAGCGCGGCACAGCCTTTTCTTCACTGATTGTGGAGCAGTGGGTCACGGAGAAAAGCGATGTGATCAGAAAAGGCTCTGTTTACGGCTGCTTGTACAGAAAGACTGACATCGATCAACGGGCTGCCAAGAGTTTTGTTTTTTTTTAACTTTAAAAATGTGGTAAAGTACATATAGCATAAAAGTTACCATCTTCACCCTTCTTTTTTTTTTTTTTTTTTTTGTATTTTTCTGAAACTGGAAATGGGGAGGCAGTCAGACAGACTCCCGCATGCGCCCGACCAGGATCCACCTGGCACGCCCACCAGGGGGCGATGCTCTGCCCACCAGGGGCGTTGCTCTGTTGCAACCAGAGCCATTCTAGCATCTGAGGCAGAGGCCATAGAGTCATCCCCAGCGCCCGGGCCAACTTTTGCTCCAATGGAGCCTTGGCTGCGGGAGGGGAAGAGAGAGACAGAGAGGAAGGAGAGGGGGAGGGGTGGAGAAGCAGATGGGTGCTTCTCCTGTGTGCCCTGGCCGGGAATCGAACCCGGGACTCCTGCATGCCAGGCCGATGCTCTACCACTGAGCCAACTGGCCAGGGCCTTCTTCACCCTTCTTAAGTGTACAATCTCGTCTCATTCAGCACACTCACGTTATTGTGCAACCATCACCACCAGAACTCTTCAGCTTGCAAAAGTGAAACTCAGTGCGCATCAAAGAACCACTCCTGCTGCCCTTCCCCAGCCCGGGCAACCACCCTCTGTTCTCTGTGTCCACGGATAGAACGACTCTAGGTGCCTCATGAAAGTGGAGTCACAGAGTATTTGTCCTCTTGTGACTGGCTTGTTTCATTTAACATAATGTCCTCGAGATTCATACCAGAATTTTCATCCCTTTTTAAGGCTGGATAACATTTCGTTGTATTTATAGAGCGCATTTTGTTTACCCATTCCTCTGGTCAGCAAACATTGGGGTTGTTTGCAACCCTTGGCTATTGTGAATAACGCTGCTTGGAACATGGTGGTACCTTCGTCAGTTTTGGAGTCCCTGCTTTCAATTGTTTAAGTTATTTATGCCAATGGATATTTTTGAAAGCTATGGAGCATGGAGGACAAAATTCCCGTGTGCTTTCTGTGCTGTCAGTAGCCCCGGCTAAACTGGCCCGCCTCTCACACTCTGGGCTTCCTAGCCTCCTGTGACAGGAAGGGTGGGGTCCGCCACTATTGCGTCACTGCGCGTTGAGCTTGCAAAGTCCCCACCAAACCTGCTGTCTCAGCACTCAGGGCTGCAGGAGCTGCTACGACGCGAGGTGTGCTGCTCTTGTCGCTACTTTCAGGACTTCCACAAATGTACATTTTTCTATTTTATTGTGTAATTCCAACCACCAAAATGACCCCGCACAATGTGCAATAAAGCATCAACATTTGGCTCCCGGGAAAATAAAAATGCAGCAGGAAGAAAGAGCCGCAGGAGAAAGAAATTGCTGGGAAACACACGGGATGAAATGCTCCGGCAGCTTTTCACGTCAGCCCTGATGGTTTCAAGTCTGTGTGGTATTTGGTGCAGCAGTGCTGATAGGGGCGGGAGACTGCCGACAGCCTGGGTGTCCGCTAGTGGGAGGCGGGTGGAGAGCTCCCAGTCCTCCACGCCACGAGCTACCGGGGGGTGGGGAGGTGGGGGGGGGGGGCTGTGCGGAAGAACCATCGTCCCCTCCGCGGAGAAGGAGCTACCCAACATCCTAAGTAAAATAAAAAAGGCCAAGTGCTGAGTAGATTGGAAAGTATGCCGTCCTTTGAGGAAAAGGGAGCAAATGAGAATGTGTGTGTGTGTTTGTGCGTGCACATATAACACATTCTTATGTCTGCTTGTATCCGTTAAATGAAACTCTGGAGAGATGCACAAGAAACCGCTATCAGTGGTTATTTATAGGGGTGGGAAGGAGACTTTCACAGTATGACTTTATGTATCTATACATATAAAATTTATATATAGTATATAAATTTTTGAGCCATGTGAATGTATCACCTGTTGTAAATAGAAAGAAGGGACTTATCTTTTCTCACCAGCCTGAACAGAGAAGAGGCTTGAAATCTAAATTAAATTGATTTATAGGCAAGAGATAATTGTACAGTTTGTTGTAAGAGAAACAAATCTGATATACCAGGCTATTTAGAACTTATCTGTGGTCAAGGAAGCCAACAACTTGCTCTGATCGCAACCTTGGAGGTGCCTGAGAGGAGAGGGAGGGGACGGTGTTCAAAGCCTTACCCTGCAGCCTAGCCTGAGCCCTCGGAGAAAGGGGAGTGTCGTGTCCAGGGCCAGGAGACTGCGGTTGGGCAGGGCGGGAAGCCAAAGCCAGGGTGGACCGGACAGGCTTTACTCATTTCTCTCCGTCACATGGCCCTGGGGGAGCCAGGTGGTGGCTGGGGGCGCTCCCCAGTGTGACGGCCGACCTTAGCTTGTGCGGCTAGACCAGATTGGGTTGTGCACAACCTCATAGTCCACAGCCACTCACAAACAAGCAGGCAAACGAACACGCTGACCGGTGAGCGCCCACCTCCATGTGACCCGCGCTACTGTCACTGCCACCCAGGGGGTGCCCAGGCAGGAGTGGCTTGACCTTGCAAAGCTTATGTAAGGGCTTTCTGTCCCTGCACCCCAGGTCACCTGGAGAAGCACAAGATAGAGCCCTTTCTCTCTACCAGAGAGCCAGCCCTTGCCGAGGAACAGCCTTCAGGGAACAGCACTGAGCTCGGGGGAACCATTAGGAGACCTCTGAGGAGCAGGCGTCGCAGGAAGGCAGGGTGACTGCCAAGTGTCACAGACTCGGGTGGGCTGAACAAGAGAATCCTGAGGTCCAGCAACAGGCGGGGAAAGGGGAAAGAGAGCAACCCCCAAGGATGCCCACCGTCTTTCCTCGCCCTTGCTCGCTACCTTTCTGTGGGATTGTGTGAGGAAATGATGTTTGGACTGTAGCTATGAAGGAACATCCAAGGGAATTAAGCAACCTTGAGAGCTTTCTTCTTGTTGTAATGTGAAATAATACATCTATCTTATTTAAGTCATTTTAGTTGGTCATTCTGTTACTTATATCCCCAAATATCCTGATTCAATATAACTTATAGATATAAAAAGAAAAATTATGATTATTTCAATATTTCAGTATGTATATTTTTTAAAAAGCACTTGAAAATGGTAGTAACCTCCCTGGCCCACAGTTATCATCATGTGGAATATAATTAGATAGAGGGAGGTGTGGAGAAGGTGCTAAGGGAGTGCTAACAGCAGGTGCTAACGGAGTGAGGTGTGTAGAAGAAGTAAGAGGCCTTGAAAAATATGACAGCATCACTAGGCACCCCCCTGTAGCAGTCCTTCTCTTCTTGTTCTCTAATGGAGTCTTTGGCTTTTTGCTGAGGCTATGGCCACTTGTAGAATAAAGACTACATTTCCCAGTTTTCCTTGCAGGTAGGTACTAGACAGTAGGTTGTAAGTAGAAGTTGTGTGGCAACTTCTGAGATGTTTCTTTTGTTTGTCCTGCAGCAGGGGGCATGAATGTGATGCCAGGAGCAACATCGTGGAACGTGAGGATATGACACATTCGAGGGCTAGTGAGCTGGCTTGGTCCCTGGATGACTGCAGAGCCATCCCACCCGGTCGAAACTTCTGTGTCCCAACTTTTACATGAGAGACAAATTTCTGTCTTCTTTAAGCCACTGTTATTTTTTGTCTCTCTTAGATGAGCTGAACCTAAATCATAACTAATATAGAATTGAAGAGATGAAACTGTCCTTATTTTTAAATGGTATGAGAATTTATGTAGAATAAATAAAGCATCAGAACTAATAAGAGAATTAAAAACCTCATCAAGGTTTTGGGTATAAGATCATTATGAACAGTTCCTCCTACTCTAGAAATAACATAAAATGTAAAAAAACAAAACAAAACCCAAATACGATAGAAAAAATAAAATCCAAACCCCATAAGCCTATAAATTCTTTTTATAGTCTCAAGACCTTTATGAAGAAAAATGTGAAACCTTTTTAAAGGATATAAAATAAGATGTAAATAAATGAAGAGCTATGGCTGGAATGACATTATAAAACTGCTTTCATGTAATTTATAATTTCTTTTTCTTCTTTCTTTTTTTTTTTTTTTTTTACAGAGACAGAGAGAGAATCAGAGAGAGGGATAGATAGGGACAGACAGACAGGAAAGGAGAGAGATGAGAAGCATCAATCATCAGTTTTTCATTGCAACACCTTAGTTGTTCATTGATTGCTTTCTCATATGTGCCTTGACCATGGGCCTTCAGCAGACCGAGCAACCCCTTGCTCGAGCCAGCAACCTTGGGTCCAAGCTGGTGAGCTTTGCTCAAACCAGATGAGCCCACGCTCAAGCTGGCGACCTCGGGGTCTCGAACCTGGGTCCTCTGCATCCCAATTTGACGCTCTATCCACTGTGCCACTGCCTGGACAGGTGTAATTTATAATTTCAATGACACTCCACTTAAGATTCCAAGAGTATTTTTAGGGGACTTATACAGATTAAGTACGTGAATAAATTCTCAGAAATAAGACTTATTTTTTTGGATGGGGGAAGGAGCAAAGAAAGAGGACTACACTATCAGATTTTAACATGTATGATAGAACCAGGCATGAAAACAGGCCCAAATGCAACAGGAGAGCATCTGGAAATAGACATTGTATATGTAGGAACTGGTATTTTATTAATATAAAGCTAGGGAAAAGATGGAATATTTGGTAAATAATCTTAGGAAAATTACATTATTATCTGATACCATACCATATCTCTTCTCATACCATATCCAGAAGTAAATTCCTGATGAATTAAAGACCTAAGTTTAAAATGAAAAGTTTAGCATTATGGAAAAAAAAAATGTAGATTATTCTTTGTGATCTTGGGTAGGGAAGGATTTCTTTGTTTTAAATTCAATTTAATTTTTATTTATTTTTAAAATAGAATTTATTGGGGTGACACTGGTTAACAAAGTATTATAGGTTTCGGGTGCCCAATTCTACAACATGTCATCTGTACACTGTGTGTTCACCACCCCAACTGAGGAAGGATTTCCTGACAGGATCCTGAAAATATATACATTAAAGGAAAAAATAGATTTGAACACACTAAAACTGACTTTTTTGGCTTCTGTTACAAGGTGCATGCCATCATCAAAGTAAATGGGTAAGTACCAGCTGGTAAGTAGATTTGCAACATTTATGACTGAAAAGTTAGTTTCTAGAATGTAGAGAAAAACATCTGAAAACCAGCATGGGAAAACAGGAAACAAATTAGGAAAACAAAGAAAAGGGGAATTACAGGAATAGGCACATTACTGACGGGGAAGCGGGAATGAATGGTAAGTATTGGAAGGGATAGATGCTAACCTCCGTCAGGAGGACACACATGTAGGTGGCACTGAGGTCCTCTCTGTGTCTGGTGGGACAGGAAGGTCTTTCTGGTCGTGTCCCTCCCATGTGTGAAACCCGCTAGAGACTCCCACACGCTGGGCAACACAGCCACCTCTCCACGCTCCTTCGCTTCCTCACACTGGACTTGCGTTTCAGTAAAACTCCGTGCCTGTGGAGATTGGAGGGAGAAGGCCCGAGGCAGCAAGACCACGGAAGAACAGAAGTAGGCGTGCCTACACTGGGCGATGGAGAGGCGGGTCAAAGTGAAGAAATACCGAGAAGGGAGGACGTGCAGACCTACTGTCGGGGGGCAGGGAGTGGCGGTGGGTGATTTCTGAGGTTTGGCTTGAGTAACACGGTGGCATCATTTGCTGAGATTGAAGAGAAAGTATAATTTGAAAGGTGAGGTGATGGGAGCGGTTCTTGCTAAATTCTGTCTGCGGTCGCCGTCCGACCTCCAGGAGGAGCTGTGCGGTCATTGTGGGCTCGGAAGCCTTGGGGTCTCGGAGAGCCCTCTGGCCAGAGGTGTTGATTTGGATGTCATCAATCGGGAGGTGGTGAACACCACTGGGCACAGTGAGGCTGTGGCACAACAGCTTCCCTTTGTTATTAAAGATGCTTTCTAGTTATTGTCATGACCACATTTTTTTTTTTTTTTTTAATATAGGGTGATTTCCCTCCCACCTCTAATTTGACCACCACCTCATTTTTTGGGCACGTGATAAAACTTGCCTCTTGTTTCAGAGTCAGACTTCATATGTTTGAAAAATTGTTGGTTGAAATGAGTGGAACTGGTGTACCTGGATATTCATGGTCACGACCTCGGCCTCTTGAGTGCTATGCTCTAACCAGGTGGCAATCTCATATCCGAATCTCTGTCATGAAAATAAGGGAACCCAAAAGTGAAAGAGCCTCCTAATGTGCCTGATTATTAGATGGCATTTAGATAGAGTTTTAGGTTGAACTGATAGTTGCTGTTACTTTAACTTCCAGGCTATTGATGTTCAAGGATTTGTGCTCTAGGGTCACTTTCTAGTACTAATAAATATACAAGTTCAACTTGCACAGGTTCCGGAATAGTGCCCTGAGCTAACTCGAGGCACTCGATGTATGAACTATTGAGACATAATGAATGGTAAGTATTGGAAGGGATAAGCCACGGGTATGATTTTTTCCCTGTGGGGCCGTTAGTCTTTCAGTGTAGACTATGAAGTAGATGAACAAGGTGGGATTTGGAGTCAGATTCAAGATGTAGCTCTTCCACTAACCAAAGACCTGTACACTTAGGCCATCTGCTCTGGTGCTTCCGAAGGTGCTAAGTTGCAAACATTCAGATGCAGCAAAAGGGAAGTCTTTCTTCCTGCATCCGTGTGAGTTACTAAGAAACCTTTCCCAGAAGGCCAGTGCAACTCTTCCCTTCACGTCTCATCAGCTAGAACTACATGGCCTGGCCAGTCCAAATCAGTCCACGGCCAAGGGGAATGGAATGATTATGTTTGGATAGACCGTGCCTCTCATGTTTCAAAATATCATGAGTCTGTGTCTCCGCGTGGATCCATTTGTAACCACGGCCAGTTAGCCCTTGCCACCTGCCGACTCATTCTTTAAACTCTGGGAAACGTTGACATGTAGGTAAGTTAATTTTCTTCCCCTTGGTTTGTCTGTACTCTCTCCTTCAGGCGTCCTTATTATTTTTGAGGTGTTGAACCCCCTGGACTGGTTACTATTCTTATTTCTGTGATATTTTCCATCCCTTTGTCTTTTCCTAAGTTTTCATTTTGCCTATTAAAAATTTAATTTCCAAGAGTACTTTTTCTTCTTTGTGTTCATTTTTATAGCATCCTATTTATATTTCATGGAGACAGAGTATTCTCTTATTGCTCGGAGAATATTAAATATGACTTAGAAGCTTTTCTTCTCCTCTAGTGTCTGTTTTTCTAAATTGCTTTGTGCTGTTTTGGTGTCTTTCACAACAAGGGTTTTCCTCAAATATCTGGTAAATATTTTGAAGATCGTGGCACTAAAACCCCTGTGTGTGGGATTGGGTTTGTTGAGGGAGGGCTGTTTCACAGGGGAATCCCTCCCACTCACCTTAGTTAGTGTCTTTATGTCTTTTCTCTTGAGTTGGCCAGAGAAGAATTTTAATGTCTCCATCTTGGGGCATAAAAGCCTGGTTTCCCCTCCGTTCCTAATCAGGGAGGATTGCTGAGGGTTTCAACATGAAGATGCAAACTCTTGCTTAATCTTATTTTCAGTATTTCACTCTGCTCTTCAATGATGGCTGGTGCCTGGGTCTGTTGTCCCCACTCCAGCTAATAAAACTCCCATTTTCTACCAGCGTGCGGGGGCAGCTGCTAGAATGCAGAGTTGGGGGAATACCTCGGGGATCTGATTTCTTCTCTGTTACATTTTCTTTATTGAACGCTTTTAGGTTTATAGAAAAACTGAGAGGTAGAGAGGGTTCCCATATCCCCAGCCCTCAGTTTCCACTCTTCTTAGCATCTCCCATTGGCTTAATATCTTTGTTACAATTAATGAACTGACATTGGTGCATTATTATTAACTAAAGCCCACAGTTTAGATTTCTTTAGCTCTTTCTCTAACGTCCTTTTTCATTCCAGGATTGACTCAAGATGCCACATTTCACGTAGCGGTCAAGTCTCTTAAGGCTCCTCTTGGCTGTGGACATTTCTCAGACTTTTCTCGTTTTTGATAAACTCGAGTAAGCACTTGAGGGGCAACTGGTAGGGTCTTTGGTAGGATGCTTCAATATCGAAGCTTGTCTGATGTTTTTCTCGGCATAAGATTGGGGTTGACGGCTCTCGGGGGGGAGATCACAGAGGTGGGGTCACCACGTTGTGTCAGGTGAACGTGGTGTCAACTCGATTTCTGGCTGTCGATGCTGGCCTTGATCACCTAGACAAGGTAGGGCTTGTCAGCTTTCTTCCTTATAAACTCACACTCCCCCCATTTTCATACTGTACATCGGGGAAGGAGGTCACCATGCAAAGCTCAGACCCAAGGGGTAGGGAGCCACGCTAACTACTTCTTAAACAGACTTCCAACCCAACCCTTCACCCCCTTCCAGAGGTACCTGGTGCTGCCCGTTCATGGGACTTTTTGAGGTTCTTTGGTGCAAATTATGTGACTTCATGATCTTTCCCACCATTGGCTTATGATTTCACTTCCTTAGCTCTGTTGTTTGATTTGATTTCCTGATTTCTCAGTTTTGAATTATTGTTTTGCTTTCCCCCTTTGTTTCCCGTGTCCTTCTGGATTTATGCTATTTTTGTTGTTGTTCCCTTTCTGTGACTTTAGTGGGGGCATTTGGAGGGAGTAAGGTGTGGTAGTTTTAGAACACGTTGCAGATTGTTTGATACTTCTTCCTTTGGGAGGTGGAGCTCAGCCCTGTCCCCCTGGGTGTGGGCTGCAGTGGTGTTCTGTCTGTAATGAGTAGAATGTGGCCAATGTGGTGACATGTCACTTCTGAGATGAGGTGATAAGAAGACCGTGGCTTTGGTCTTGGACATGCGCTCTTGTTCTCTGGATCACTTGCTTTGGGGGGAGGTCAGCTGCCATGTCTGTGGGCCGCCCTATAGAGAGACTGGTTGGTGAAGAAATGACTCCACCAGCCACAGTCAGCAAGAAACTGATGCTTAAACACAACCACACGGTGAGCTTGGAATTGGATTACCTAGTCCTAGTTCAGCCTTGCGATGACTGTAGCCTCAGCGTGATTGCACCCTCATGAGAGACCCCGAGACATGGTGGCTCAGCTAAGCCGCTCTCAGAATCTGTGTCAGATAAGAATGTCATTTCAAGCTGCTTAGTTTTGGGTTGACTCGTTATGTAGCAATAGATCACTAATATAGGAGGTAAATCGCGAATGGAGGCTTTTATAAGTGTGAATTATCTCTGTATTTTGATACCATCATGAATGAGCTTTTGAGAATTCAAGTAAAGATATGAGCTATTTTTTAAAATAAGCTTTTTATTTTGGAGTAATTTTAGACTGGCAGAAAAGTTGCAAAAGCAGTAGAGGGTTTCCACATACCAGTCACTCAGTTTTCGTTAACATCTTATATCAACTTAGTAACATTTGTCAAAACTATGAAACTGCCTGACCTGTGGTGGCGCAGTGGGTAAAGCGTCGACCTGGAACCCTGAGGTCGCTGGTCCAAAACTCCGGGCTTACCTGATCAAGGCACATATGGGAGTTGATGCTTCCTGCTCCTCCTCTGTTCTCTCTATCTCTTTCCTCTCTCTCTCTCTAATAATAAAAATGAATAAATAAAAATAAAAAACAAACAAACAAACAAAAAAAACTATGAAACTGACATTGGTACATGGCCATTCACCAAACTCCAGACTTTGTCTGGGTTTACCAGTTTTTCCATTAGTATTCTCTTCTTGTTCCAGGATCCATTCTGGGACACCACATTGAGTTATCAGCTCTCCACAGCCTCCTGGTGTGACGGCTTCTTAGTCTTTTTTGTTTTTCTTCACCTCGGTGAAAAGAGATCTGAACTATATCGAAATTGCTTTTGTTTGTTGGATGGTGTTTCTCTGACGGTGACAATGCTAGGAAATGGATCCACAGTCAACCAAGCTTTACAAGGGCTGCAACACTTATTGCATTTGATAATTGGTCTTATGTTTATTTGTGCCATTATTTGGTTGTCCGCCTTCCCCACAAGCCTGTCATTCTCACGAAGGCAGGGACTATATTCGCTTTTGTAGACCTAGCATGATGTCTGGCACACAGTAGTTGCTTCATAAATATACTTTGAATAAATATATTCATTCGTACATACAGGCGCACATACATAGTTAATGATCCATAAGGACTTTTAATGAGTTAATGAGTCTCAGTATTCTCCTGAGGACTCACAATTGTGTCTTAATTATAGTTAGTCCTAAACAAATAGCGACTATTTCCTAGACACACCGTGTAATACTTTATATGCACTGGCTGGATAAATATGCATGTAGTTCAGTTACGTAAAATGAGGACAGCAAAATTCCAAGAGTAATGCCCTGACCCCTTTAGATGAGAAGCTCCTATTTTTTTTTTTTTTTTGTATTTTTCCGAAGCTGGAAATGGGGAGGCAGTTAGAGAGACTCCCGCATGCGCCCAATGGGATCCACCCGGCATGCCCACCAGGGGGCAATGCCCTGCCCATCCTGGGGCGTTGCTCTGCCGCAATCAGAGCCATTCTAGCGCCTGAGGCAGAGGCCACAGAGCCATCCTCAGCTCCAGGGCAAACCCTGCTCCAGTGAAGCCTTGGCTGCAGGAGGGGAAGAGAGAGACAGAGAGGAAGGAGAGGGGGAGGGGTGGAGAAGCAGATGGATGCTTCTCCTGTGTGCCCTGGCCGGAAATCGAACCCAGGACTCCTGCACGCCAGGCCGATGCTCTACCACTGTGCCAACTGGCCAGGGCCGAGAAGCTCCTATTTAGTGCCTAGGTGCTGTTCCTTCCGGTCAAGCCGAGTGCAGCTGGAGGAAAGCTGAGAATGGGCACAGTGGCTGCTCCTGGGCAAACAGCGCACTGTGCAGGCGCCATGTGTCTGCGTGCCCGGGACAAGGAAAGAGAATTAAACCAGGTTCTCAGGAGCACAACTCGTAGAGAAAAACTCCACCAGGTAGCAACACGAAGGACAGAAGTACAGATTCCCAGCACTCACCTCTGCCTCTTGGAAACTGGAATTGACCACAATTTCATTGGAATTCAGTGCAAAACTTGCATAACGTCTCTTAGCATTTGAATTAAAAAATTTTGCTCTTTAAATGTTACCATTTGTATTCTATAAAACGTTGGTATTTTATATCTGTGTTTATGATACAATATTTTTGTTACGGCAATTATTGGTATTTTAGTTAAAATGCTAAGTGCAAATCATCTGTTGGGCTTTTTATGGTGGGGAAGGTCAAGGGCGGGGGGGGGGGGTGATGGCGCCATCTGAGAAGTTCCGTCCTAATGGAACTTGGGAAATGGGAGAAGCTGAGTTGTGACATCTATGGCTGGAACAATAATGCATTCCACTGGCAGCCTCACTGGCATTATTATTAAAGGCTTTGTGGGCTGCTTTATATATAATTTAGAAATAATAATAAATTGGAGTTGGACTCTTGGCTTCTCTCCCAGATTAATGTTTATCTTACAGAAGACACAGAAAGAATTTCATTTTAGACTGTATATTTATCTAAATGCAGTAAGTGACAATTTTTTTGTTTTGTTTTGTACATGGAAAAAGCAAAAATGTGTATCAGAGTAAAATACAGAAAAAAGTCAAAGTAAAAATTCAGGAGTGGGACTCTAATATAGTGGCAGTATAACCCAATAAATCAGGTTTGTTTGTTAACTTTCTTTATAATTGATTTTTCATATTTTTTGGCAAGCCACAAAAAAGTTTCAGCTTTAAACATGTCTGTTTTTATCTAAGACCTTCTATGGGAAGAAATTACTTGTGTCTATGTTTTAAATTATTTGCCCTCATGAAACTTTCATGACCTTACCTCCAGATTGCTATTCCATATAAAGGCTCATTCATTTATTCATCTATTGTTTGTAAATGCCTTGCATTGGATTCCCAATGATTAGCTCAGTGTCTGACATGTAGTGGCATTTTATGCACATTTATCAAGTGAAGAAATGTTGTCGGCTTGCACATAACATCATTTTGAATGGACTTGCTAAGACACGGTCACTTGGGATGGCTAATTTTTTAAAGTATTTATTATATACCAGACACTATTCTCTGGTGATAGTGACTGCATCCCTTCTGACAGCCAAGTTAAAGGAAGGGATTTGCTCTCTCCTTGCCACCTTTCCCCCTTCTTACTTGTTAGAAGGTAGACAAGATACTTAGCCAGTGTCAGCAGGTAAAGGCAACCCTCTGAGGAGGGCAGAATCACAGATGGAAAGTGCCTGGATCCCTGCATCACAGAGTGGAGCAGATCAACCCGCTAGTTCCCCACACACTAGATTTAAAAAAAAATGAAAGTTGGGATATGTCTCACATCTCAACATTTGTAGTTGCACATTTGTACACGTTCTAAACTTGTACTTATCAGCCTCTCAGAAACTGGAATGATAGCATCTGAATTGGCTTATAACTTGTCTGAAAAGATTTGCATGGGAGAGAAAGATTATCTAATTTCTTCTGGCAACATGTTTGCCAACACTACCCACCTCCTAGGGAAGATGGTGGCGAGTGTTGACACTGGTTTGGCCACTGACAAAAGAATGGTGACTTTCCAGGGGCTCTCTTAGAAATTCTGTCACTGGCAGGGCTTGTTTTCTCTTCTCCCTCTCCTGCCTCTCTCTTTCTCTCTCCGTCTCTTCCTCTCTTCCTGACATGGAGGGTGCGCTCACGGTGTTGCCAGAAATGCATTTTCAGACTGTTTTTGGAAGCTCACAATTTGCTGTGAACTGTTCCAATTTTTAAATGCAGGGAATTAACTCAATTTTCCCAAACTCCATGCAGGTGAAGAAAACCACATCTGTGGGCACATCTGGCATCTGTGGCACTGGAGGTAAGGGCAAAACTCCAACTGCCCATCAGATTACATTGGCTTTTTATCAATTTTTTGATCTATTTCACACCTCAAAGTCTTTATTTGCCCATCATGTGATTTATAGGCAATCAGCAGAATAGTTCTCTTAAACACTCTTTACCTCACCCTCCAACAGGACCGACTTTAAAACAAAAGGTGGTGATTTTTCTGGATGTCCTTTTAACATTAGTAATGCAATTTTGATTTAAGAAATGAGTTCTGTGGTCTTATAAAGGGAGGCTGACTGGGAATGTGACTTATTATGGAACTATCAGTGGTCACATTTATCTTCCTAACATAAATTCAAGCCTAAATTGATTTAAGAGTGTTATGATGTTATCCGTTTGAACAGAGTAAAATGGTAGCATAAATTATAAAACTAAAAGGGTGTGCAGTCTCTTTTCCCATTGTTACAGTCCAAGACTCGTTCTTTTTCAATGCGAAATAAAGATGACAACGCTAGAGAAAATACCAGCTACTCCCTCGATCCCTGCCCGCCCCACCCATACTGGCTTCCTCCTGCCTCTTGAGCACGTTCCACAACTGCCCACCAGGTCAACAGCGACTGTCATGTGCCCTTGTAGTTGTCAGCACTGACCAGTGAGTCCGCCATGGGCTGTTTATCACCCCTTTTTCTTTTGAGAAATAAACGGGCTCTCAGGGCTCTGAGAACCACGAATAAGTGACTATATCAGGATGAAGAGAAAATGAGTGGGTGGAATCTGGCCATAGTTGCTGCTGCCTTCACTTCTTTGTGTTCTTGTCCCTGGGGTGACATGATGATAAAAGCCATTTCTTTGATGGGAATTTCTTTTTTATTTCTTTTTATTTTTTATTTATTTTTTTGTATTTTTCTGAAGCTAGAAACTGGGAGAGACAGTCAGACAGACTCCCGCATGGGCCCGACCGGGATCCACCCGGCACGCCCATCAGGGGGCGACGCTCTGCCCACCAGGGGGCGATGCTCTGCCCCTCCGGGGCGTTGCTCTGTTGCGACCAGAGCCACTCTAGCGCCTGGGGCAGAGGCCAAGGAGCCATCCCCAGCGCCCGGGCCATCTTTGCTCCAATGGAGCCTCGGCTGTGGGAGGGGAAGAGAGAGACAGAGAGGAAGGAGAGGGGGAGGGGTGGAGAAGCAAATGGGCGCTTCTCCTGTGTGCCCTGGCCGGGAATCGAACCTGGGACTTCTACACGCCAGGCCGATGCTCTACCACTGAGCCAACTGGCCAGGGCCTTTTTTTTATTAGTTATTGATTGCAGAGAGAGGGGGAGGAAGAGGGAGAGAGAGAAACATTGATTTGCTGTTTCACTTATTTATGTACTGGTTGGTTGTCTCTTATATGTGCCCTGACCGGGGTCAAACCCTTGGCAATATTGGGAAGACCTTCTAACCACCTGAGCTACCCAGCCAGGGCTGATGGGAATTTCTTTTCACAGGAGTCTGGAAGCTCCACATGTCAAACTAATTTAGTTCCCAGACCAGTGGAGGCTTTAAAACCCTGCCCTCAATGAACAGTAGGAAGTTTGCCTTCTAAAGTCAACTCAAATATCTGGCAATTAGAAAAGGTTGCTAATTTGGGAGTAAAGTAAAAATAGAGCTTAATCAGATCTAATTCTTACACTCAATATGAGAACAAGCCATCCATGGGAGGGCCACAAAAACTGTTCCTTGAGACCACATTTATTTTCTCATAGTTCTTCATGACAATCAATTGGGGTTTAAAATTCACAGATGGTTGGGTTGAACTTGTTCTTGCATTTGTCTCTATTGGTAAAGACATTCTCATAAATACAAGGTCCCTATTGGCTCCCAGTAAAGGCTTTGTTGTTGATCTCTTTTGACATAGTTCTAAAAGCCACAGGTTTTCAACTGCAGTGTGTCCCTACTGCGGTATATATTGCCACTAGTATAATAAGAAATGATCTGAAGGGATACTTGAATGGGTTTTAAATTTAAGTGGCTTTATATTTATTTAAAAGTAAGTTGAAAACTATAACTAGCACATTGAATCAGTTCAGGTAAGGTCTACCGGAAAGTTCTGTCCGTTTTTGGAATAAAACAAAATACAAATTTTTCTTACTGTCAATAAACTTTATTAAATAATATATTTCCAGGCCCTGGCCGGTTGGCTCAATGGTAGAGTGTTGGCCTGGTGTGCAGAAGTCCCGGGTTCGATTCCCGGCCAGAGCACACAGGAGAAGCGCCCATCTGCTTCTCCACCCCTCCCCCTCTCCTTTCTCCTCTCTGTCTCTCTCTTCCCCTCCCGCAGCGAGGCTCCATTGGAGCAAAGATGGCCCGGGCGCTGGGGATGGCTCCTTGGCCTCTGCCCCAGGCGCTGGAGTGGCTCTGGTCGTAACAGAGTGACACCCCGGAGGGGCAGAGCATCGCCCCCTGGTGGGCAGAGCGTCACCCCCTGGTGGGCGTGCCGGGTGGATCCCAGTTGGGCACATGTGGGAGTCTGTCTGACTGTCTCTCCCTGTTTCCAGCTTCAGAAAAAAAAAAAAAAAAAAAAAATATATATATATATATATATATATATTTCCACACCAATCCCATCTTCCGAATATGGTCCGAAATGGTTTGCTGAGCTGAATTAAGCCTTTCTGCGATCTCTGATGTTGTCAGAAAAGGATCTTGCCCAACATGGTCTTAACAACATCGCATCGATCAAAGATGGTTGCCCAGAATGTGGCTTATCAGAAAGGTCGAAATCACCTGTTTTGAATTTTTCGAACCATCTTCTGCATGTCCTATCAGAAACTGTATCTTCACCAAACACTTTCAATAAATTTCTACATGCTTCTGTAGCATTTCTTCCTTGTTGAAATTCGAATACAATACAGTGGCGTAAATGAACTTTATCAGTAGCCATGGGTACACTATCGCTTCACACATAAGACTAACGTGAATCAACTTTGTTTTAGTTAATTTGCTATGTCAGTATGTATACATTAAGTGATAAAAATAGAGAGGCACACATGCACCAAATAAACATGTGCTTACGTGTCGAAACTTGTTGCGATAGAAACGGACAACTTTCCGGTAGACCTTATATATATTCCTTTTGAATAAAGTAGATAACTTAAAGTATTAAGTAAATAATAGTTTGAGTGATATATAATATGGCAAAATTCATATAGATGGTACAGAAATGAGGAAAGTAGGGGAAACTGTAAATTAAAGGAGTCTGACTGGTCTGTCAGGATGCTACTATCTTTTAACTTTAAAATCCCAATCAGATGAGGATTAGATGGACCTCAGAGGTCAGCATAGATAATTCCAATGACTTACTATTTTGAGGAGCCTGAAGAGAACATCAGATCAGCTGTTGACTTGAGTTTTCCCCTTCTCCATCTATTGTCTCAGGGTGTCTGGCTTTCTGCTGTGCTGTGGACTCCGGGCTCCGGACTCCTGACCGCCGCTTTACTGCTGTGTGAATGCAGAATAAGTATTCAGAAGCTTGGAACCGCTTTTTCCTTGAATCTAAAATGGAGAAAAAATAGTGCCTAGTTTGTGGGGTTCTCCTGAAGATTAATAAAACAGAACTCATTGAGGACTTAGGCTGTCAACTCAAGAGGCGCCGAATAAATACTAGCTGTTTTTATTTTGTATTTCTGAAAAGCTGTTCAAAGAGAATGGTTTATGTATAAAACTTCAGTTATGATGCCACAAGAGAGTTAAAGAGAAATGCATGGGGAGTCCCACTGGGAATCAGAATTACCGTGAAATGTACTGCTTTTTAAGATTTGTATTTTTGGATAGAATGGGTTTAAGGTGACGATGTTCTCAGAAACATTTAAATCCCAGAGGTTTGAAAGGTGTTTCATTTCCCTGGTTTCTCACTGTAACTCTGCACAAAGAAAGTTCCTTTGAAAGGTAATATAAATTAGCTCAGGATTCTTGAAGGCAAATATGCCAAACTGTATGTGGAATACTTCAAGATGATGGTTTGTATATCTGGAGAAAGAACTCCGTTTCTCCCGGGAACCTTTCAGCGGCAGTCTCGCGTGAGGACTGGGGGAATGAGTTTTTAGTGTCCACTCTCTGGAATACCACCTGGAAAGGGGGCAGTTTCATTTCTTAAAAAGGTCGGTAAGAGATCAGATCTTTTGCAGTTAAGTATGTCATGTAGTCTTCCTTGGAAGAACGTTTGGGTGGTAGCTATTTAGGTAGGGCTCCGTGGAGAATCAGAGAAGTTTTAGAGTTGGAAGAGAGCCGAAGACCTGCTATTGTCTCCCTCCTGTTCTTTCTCTAGCTGAGCCCTGGAGAAGTTCCCCAACTTGTCCGAGCTTGGCCAGCTCGCTGGCATCAGGCTCAGCTAGGGAAGAGGGCAAATAACTCGGCAGATCCCGGACTGGACCGCAAGCTTCTTGGGGGCCAGAGCTGCATCTTAACCACCTTTGGGTCCCTTGTCTTCAGCCTACTTTCTGGCACACAGCAGGTCCTCACTAAGAGTTGGCGAAATTCTCGTGATCTATATCATGCTTACACAATTTCCACTTTGGAGGAATCTTTGTTTATGATAGCCACCCATACCTTTTATTTATCAAGTGCTTTTTCAGATAGTTCTAGTGAACCATTTCTTAATGTGTTTCAAAAATTATGACCCATGGGCTACTTACACCAGAATCTTCTAGAGTTCTTGTTGGAATGCAGATCCCACCTGGGAATCTTGGAGGTGCCTGAGAATCAGCATTTGGGACCCCCAGGGATTTCAGTGTTTGCTCAAGTTTGAGGACCATCGTGCTAGGAACTCTGTAGAAGGGTATTTCTATAGAACCATATTTCAAGTAATGTAGATTTCTGCAGCCTAAACACAGACTTCAGGAGGCGTTCTTTAATATTTTAAATGCTTTCCAGTAGGAATGGGGGAAATCGGGAAGGAGATTTCCCTTTCATGTTCCAAGCAGGGGCTGTTTTTTAATTAACAATATTTATTTTTCAATTACAGTTTGCAGTCAGTATTATTTGGTATTAATTTCAGGTGTACGGCACGGCAGTGAGACAATCATATACTCTACAAAGTGGTCCCCTGATATTTCTAGTACCCACCCGGCACCGTACACAGTCATTACAATATTGTCGGCTATATTCCCTGTGCTCTACTTGACATCAAGCAGGGGATGTTTTGAACCAAGTTGTCTAGTGCCAGGCTAGACACTGGCAAGTGCCTCTGGGACAGATCAAAGCTCTTGGGACGGGAGGAGTCCCAGCCTTTAAAATGGGTTCTGTTTCCACAAACCAACCACTCCTCCGGAAGTGCTTTGCTATGTGACCTCTCCCACTGGCTGAATTTCCTCTTGTCATTGTAGCCCCTGCCTTTGGATGCCAGGGTCTCAGGACCCCCAACGCTGGCCCCTGCATTCTTTACCTGCAGCACAGACTCCACGGTCATGGCCCCATTATTCCTGTCCTGGGCCTGGAATATGGGGTCCCCTGTTCGTTCACGCCGATGATCGGAAGATCCTAGTTGCACAGACTGTCTGCTGGTGGGGTAACGAGAGCAGCGAACGTTCATGGGTGCTAACGGTTTCACGTGCACGAGTTCAAGTAATCCTCACTAGGGATCTGTGTTTGAAGGACTGGCGCTGTTGCCTCCATTTTGCAGATGAGGAAACTGAGGTTTGGGGAAACTCAAGCTCTCTCAGCTGGGGAGCTGCAGAGCTGAGGTTGGAGGGTAGACAAACCCAGCTCCCAGGCTTGTTTCCATACCCTCCGCGTTAGACTGTTCTGCCTGGCCAGCTTACGCCATCCCTTCCCAGTGGCAGGGGCACCAGACCTGCTCTCCTCTCAGTCACACTGGGTGCCATCCACACGGGAGTGTGTCCTTCTCCTGTTGGGAAGGCTCCCTGTGTTGAGAGCTGCCCTTGGGGGGGGGGGGTAGCCCAGCGTTGGTCAGGCAACTCAAAGTGTGTTCTGCTGCCAAGCCGAGGGGCCCAGTGGGACATCCACCGGGCTGGCAGCCAGGGAGCTGGTGCCAGAACTTCTATAGCAGTTCCCGAAAGGGGGGGTGGGAGAAGAGCCAGGGTCAGTCACCCTGGCTGGCAGTTTCTCAGGAAAGTCCAGTGGTCTGGAGTGAGTGGGTGTCCCCCCCCAACTGCCAAGTCTGGATTCGGTCTGTGAGCAGGCCGGCATGGACCTTCTTGCCTGGGCTGTGGGGGAAGCTGTGCAGGTGGATTCATGTAAGGTGACAAACTGTGCGGACCGTGCAGAGAGCAGGGGCACGTGATCTCTGTGGAGAGGGGCACTAGAGTGGGTGTGGGAGGGGCCCGGGTGTCCCGGCAGAGTGGTCCAGGACTTCAGTTTCCCTCCGAAGTCTGTGAACGCCACATTTCTGCTGATTAAACTGAACACAACAGCGTGAAGTGCACGGGCTCAATGTTTCCGAGCTGCTTGGGGGAATGTTATAACGCTGTGTCACGCATAAGGGCCAGGGAGGCTTGATGCCATGGTCAGTTGCCTAGAGACAGGACCAAGATGGGCAAGGTGTTCAGGAATTTCATTTTCCTGACTCTGGGTGATGGTAGAACACTCCAGTGAGTATCTAGGGACAAATAAGTGTTAGAAAATATTATCCTGGTGCTTCTTTTTATGAAGAAACAGGTTCCAGCATGCTACACACCAAACCCTTGATCTGTAAAGGAGTTGAATTCTGTATTGCTGTTACCGAGAAGAATGTATAAAAATGTTCGTTTTCATTAAATCTCTGCGTATGTGCCTCATTGGCCTCTCGTCTCTTGGTGAATGGTCCCGGCAGCCTTGGGTAGTCATGATGTTCACTTCCTGAATTTATGTTTACCAGCCATCCCTGGTCCCAACTTGTCTGATGCTACATAAATACTGACGAGCTAATCTGCCTCTCTGTCCAACAATGACCAGGAAGAGTAAGGATTCCGGCGTGCTCTCTGGCCCTACGTTTCTCCCCCAAAGGGATCACCAAACAGAGACTTCGGGTTAAACGAAGTCATCCTTTGGACAATTCTAAAAGAGGGAAGTATCAACCACTCAGTTATTCGTTGGAAATACTTAGATTTTTTTCTTCCAACACTGAGTTGAAAGCTACATGATGGAAGAGGTTTATGTACTTATGATGGGGTGGGGGAGAGGACAGGGTCCCGGCCTGTAGGGGCTCTTGTGACAATTCCAAATGAAAGAGAGAGAGAGGATGCTGGTGGCGCTGGGAGGGCGGAGGCCTGGTTAACTCTGGCTCTGCAGTGACTGAGCCCAGAGGAGAAGCTTCTTCAGGTCCAGAGTAACTGCACGGACTGGTTAACTCTGGCTCTGCAGTGACTGAGCCCAGAGGAGAAGCTTCTTCAGTTCCAGAGTAACTGCACGGACTGGTTAACTCTGGCTCTGCAGTGACTGAGCCCAGAGGAGAAGCTTCTTCAGGTCCAGAGTAACTGCATGGACTGGTTAACTCTGGCTCTGCAGTGACTGAGCCCAGAGGAGAAGCTTCTTCAGTTCCAAAGTAACTGCACGGACTGGTTAACTCTGGCTCTGCAGTGATTGAGCCCAGAGGAGAAGCTTCTTCAGGTCCAGAGTAATTGCAGGGACGTTGCCATTCTGCCCCTTGGTAGGTATTCGCTAGAAAGTCATGCTGAGCTAGCCGGTTGGACTGTGGTCCCGCTTTCATTTAGAGAGCCGTCTAGGGGAGCAAAATGAAGCAGAGCAAATGGGGGTTTTTGCTCGGGGAAGCTTCTGCCCGGCCAGCCGTGCAGCCCGCCTCTCACCTGGAGGCTGAGTGCCTGTGAAGCCCAGAAGCTGAAACTAATTAGAAATCAGGAACTTGGAAAGCTCAGTAAACGGAACATTCTGCATGTCTTTAGAAATCTTTTGTTTCCCTCTAAAAGCAAAATTTGCTTACATTCACCTCTTGCTATTATGAAGGAAAGGATGACCTACACGTCCTAATAGGAGTTGGTCTCCAAGATACATTAAGAGGACAGAATACAGTCACGTGCTACAACGAGGGGGATACGTTCTGAGAAATGCGCCCTGAGGTGACGCTGTCCTTGTTGTGCAAACATCGTAGTGCACTTGCACAAACCTAGATGGTGTAGCCTACTACACAGTTAGGCTATGTGGTAGCCTATTGCTCCTAGGCTACACGCCTGTACAGCATGTTTCTGTACAGGCCAACATGAGATTAAACCACACACAAGAGAAAAGGATGTAATCAACAGACGCTGTAAGCACGAGACGGATGAGGCTGCTGTTGGGATCACGCGGCGTACTGTTTTACAGCAAACACTTTTTTTGATAAGTAAAAAGAGTACAGCCTAAAATAACGAAAAAAAGTAAGGTATAGTAAATACATCAACCAGTAACGTAGCCATTTATTATCATTATCATGTATTATGTACTGTACCTAACAGGAGGGGCTATACCTTTATACGACTGGCAGTATAGTGGGTTTGTTTCTTACACCAGCATCACCACAAACACCTGAGTAATGCCTTGAGCTATGATGCTACTATGGCTACGACGTCACGCCCTCTACGATGTCACGCCGGTACGACATTACGCGGGCTGCACGACAGCAATAGGAATTTTTCGGCTGCCTGACAATCTTAAGGAACCACCATAGGATATAGGGTGCGCTGTTGACCAAAACGTCCTTATGTGGCGCATGACTGTAAGTTTCAGGGCTAAGCCTTATGTATGATACATTTTATGTTAAATACACAGGGCTAGAGCTTCTCTACCTGTAAATCTGTGAGTATACATAGGAAAAGTAGCTGTCTCATGAGGCTATGAGGATTAAAAAATATGGGTGTAAAATGCTTAGCACAATGCCTAGAACAGTGTAAATATGTCGCAGATATAGGCTATCACTATGATGTAATGCATTTAGAACAATTTGTACTGCATTTGTAGTCAAACTTGTAACAGTGTGGCAGAGTGGATGAAAGAGTTGGATTTTAGCCTTATCTTTAATATTTAAATACTTTTGCAATAAAGAAGTATGTTCACAACTTACTTGTATAATTAAAAATTAATTTAACAGATTCAAACCCACCCCCCCAAAAAACAAGTAAATATAATCAGACTAAAAAATTAAGAGATATCACAAGCAGAGCTGCCCTTGGACCTAGACAGAAGGGACTCTGTCCTGAGGTCTGTGCTTTCGAGAGTTCTGCCCCTTCCCCAGCCTCTCTCTCTCTCTCTCTCTCTCTCTCTCTCACTCTCTCTCACGTGCGTGCGCGCGCGCACACACACACACACACACATACACACACACACACAAGCAGCTCTGTCACTTAGGAACTAGTTCTCAACAGGGGCATAGTATGATTTAACACTAATTTATACACTAATGTACAACTTAAAAATCTGCTTTTGTAACTCACTCCGCTCAGGCCCCCGGGAATGCCTCTCTGTCCCTGCCCTATGTCCCTGTCCCATGAAGGGGCTCACTGTGCTGTTGCCGGGTTGGAGCGGCTTTGGAGTGTAAGAGCAGAGCGCTCAGGTAAAGACGATTGAATGACTTTCTCTTTAATTAGCTTTCCATAGGTTCTTGCATAAAGAGATATTGTTTCCCAGTAGTGCTGGGCGTTCATTTTCTTGCTCCTCTCTGTGTTCCAATTCTTGGTTTCAGAGGAACTCATAAATTAGCACAGTATTTGCACTAGTTACACATGGCAGCTAAGGAATGTATATGGTTCTTAAACTTGTATGCATGTAGGTTCGGCTTCATGCATTACACATGCATAAAGTGTAGTATCAATTCTTTATATAGGCAACTAGATGAAAATTGACTGCTAGAATTATAAATACTTTATTTATAATTATAAATACTTTATTTTACTTCTATAAGATAAATTTAATAGGCTTTGATTACATTTTCAAAAGTGAAAGGAAACTTCAGTTTCAAGTACTTTTGATTAAAACAGTTTATATTCATTAACTAAAAATGTTATTTTGCTTGTATATAACCCTCACCCCACACATACTTTGGAATATATATATTTTTTCTTAAGTGAGAAGTGGGCAGGCAGACAGACAGACTGCCACACGCTCCCTGAACAGGATCCACCCAGCAAGCCCCCCTATGGGGTGATGCTCTGACCATCTGGGCTGTTGCTCTGTTGCTTGGCAACTGAGCTATTTTGGTACCTGAGGTGAGGCCATGGAGCCATCCTCAGTGCCTAGGGCCAACTTGCTCAAACCATTCGAGCCATGGCTGCGGAGGGGAAGAGAGAGAAGGGGGAGAGGGAGGGATGGAGAAGTAGATGATTGCTTTTCCTGTGTGGCCTGATTAGAAATTGAACCCAGGACATCCACATGCTGGGCCGATGCTCTGCCACTGAGCCAACCAGCCAGGGCCACAATTTGGAATATTTTATAAGGAAAATAACCTATTTTGAAAGCATAAAATAATTTACATTTTTGAATACTGTTTTCTTTGAATTTACGTTTTTAGTGAAAAATTATTGCAATTTTGTACATTTTGACTTTTTACATTTTGATTCTTTAATCATTTAGGTCATTGCTTTGTGAACAATCTTGACTGTACAAATATAATTATGATTTTACTGAAATGAAGTAAAAAACTCCAGAATTTATAAAATAAGAAACTGTTTCTGTATCATTTTACACTCCCATTAACAGTATATGGTAGTTCAAATTGTTCTGCATCTTTGTAAACACTTGTTATTGTCAGTCTTTTTAATTTTAGCCATTCTAGTGCGTGTATAATGGAATCTCACTGTGATTTTGTGTTGTATTTCCCTCATGGGTAATGTGCCTGTTTGCATCCATATATTTCCTTTGGTGAAGCGTTTATTCAGAGCTTTTGCCTGTCTGTCTTCTTTGTTTTGAGCTGCGGGAGTTCTTTATAAGTATATTTTGGGGAGATATAAGTTTTGCAAAATATTTTCCTCCAGAATGTGGCTTTCCTTTTTATTGTCTAATCGATGTTTTTGAACACAAAAAGATTTATTTATTTATTTATTTTTTCACAAAAAGATTTAAATTTTGATGCAGTCTAATTTATCAGTTATAAAAAATAACTTTTGCTTTTTGTGTCTTACTCAAGAAATCTTTGCAGAACCCAAGCCCTAAGATACTCTCCCATGTTTCCTTTCTTTTTGCATACGGATGGCCAATTGTTCCACTACCATTTGTTAAAAAGATTGTTTTTTAAAATCATTGAATTGCCTTGTAGCCTTTGTTAAAACCCAACGGATCATAATGTATGTATGTGTTTATTTCTAGACATTGTTCTAGTTCATTGATATCTATGTTTATTTTTTTTGTAAATGCCACAGTATCTTAAATGAATGGAGTTTGGGAAGACATTGTAGCAGGAGAATAAAAAGCCTCAGAAAAAAACTCTAGGGAAAGAATGAGCAGTGGGTGGTATGTATTTTAGGGCATCCAAGTCACACTGACGATTCCATTTGCAGTGAAGAGACTTTCTAGTCTGGGATTAAACCTTCAGTTAAGGTTTTTTTATCTTTTTTTTTTTTTTTAAATAAAGATGCTCTGTGACAATCTAATTCCGAGGTACCTCTGTATTTAGGGGTACCTAAAATAAACCAGACCTCAGACACTTACCCTGAGCTTGGAGATATGAAATGGCAGCATTATCGCTTGCTACCTCTCAGAGCTGGCATGCGGGGAGTTGAACTGCAGTCGCTCTGCAGAACAAGTTCTTATCAAGTAAAGAAAGATGAGGTGCCCCTCCGCTGATATAAAAAATAAAAATACTTATTGCTCTGTTGACCAGATACCTGGGATCCAATTTTTCTATGTTTGATTGACAGTGTGACCCTCGCCTGCGATGCACCCCAGTTTCAGTGGATAGGACAACATAATTGTGTGTGTCTGTGCCACCTGCCTTCCGTAGAAGCAGGGGGAAGCTAGGGGCCAAGTACAAAGCCGAGTCAGGCCAGAAGGTTGTCTGATTCATTGTCTGATTGTATTTTCAAGACTGTATGGTCTATTTCAGAAGACAAAGACATGATTAACCAAGGTGGCTCTGTGACCCTTTGGAAAACACAAAGCAATGCGAATCTAGACATTGCAGGGCACACAGGAAAGGTGGGAGGGTCACATGCTATGCTGTTTGACAGGGTATCTGAGCCTAGGCCGTCCCCTTCCCCAGCGTCAACATGGAAATCGGAGAGTTCGCAACCCTTCTGTCATACCTATGAAGTTGAGTTGCTCATACATGAGTAAGATTTGCCAAGCCTACATGCTAATAGATATTTGTTGACTTGAATTGTTCTAGACTGTATTCCTTCACTCATCAGTCCATTACTCAGATTCTACTCTCGTCTTCAGCGGTTAACAGGGGCCTTGTTCTCCGGAGCCAGGGACCCCAGTTGCTGCTGCTCCTGTTCCGGCCTGTGACGCTGCCCACGGCACAGTCCGGGAGACGAGGGCTGGTTCCTGAAAACCATCTTGTTAGTTCTGTGGGTTAGTTAATTCTGAAGGCACCCCCCACCCCCATTGTTTGTGTGATTGGTTAAGACTGGCTACAGTAGAATTAGGAAATGTTAAAAATCTAAAAGAATTATGGTAAAAAAAAAAACAAGTTGTAAAATGATCTTAGAGTATTCTTCCAATTAAGTCATATCTCAAGTGAAAAATAATGTGTAGCATGAAGTTTTATTTCCCCCTAAATAAGAACCCTTTGTATAGATATCCACAGTTCTCTGTGTGTGTGTGTTTATGGTCAGGGGGCTCTCCCAAACATTGCTGTTAACTTAAGAATAATAGGCTGGGCCTGACCAGGTGGTGGTACAGTGGATAGAGTGTTGGACTGGGTCACAAAGGACCCAGTTTCAAAACACTGAGGTCACCGGCTTGAGCGTGGGCTCATCCGGCTTGAGTGCGGGCTTACCAGTTTGAGCGCAGGGTTGCTGGCTTGAGCGTGGGATCAGAGACGTGACCCTATGGTCACTGGCTTGAAGCCCAAGGTTGCTGGCTTGAGCCCAAGGTCGCTGGCTTGAACAAGGGGTCCCTTGCTCTGCTGTAGACCCCCGGTCAAGGCACAAATGAGAAAGCAATCAGTGAACAACTAAGATGCTGCAATGAAGAATTGGTGCTTCTTATCTCTCTCCCTTCCTGTCTGTCCCTATCTGTCCCTCTCTCTGTCTCTTTGTGTCTGTCACAAACAAACAAACAAACAAACAAAAAGAATACTAGTTTGGTTATTAGCACTGGAATTGACCTTAAAGACCGCTTTAGTCAAACCTTTAATTTCAGAGGTAGGGAAACCGGCTCAGTGATGGGATGATTCTCTGTGCAGCAGTGTCCAGAGGAAAGTAGGTTCAGTGGTTATCGTCATTTGGGAGGTCACCTTATCTAGCATAGAGCATGTGCAATGCATCAGCTTTGTTTTAAACTGTGTCTTTTCAAAAAGTTGTCTTTCTCTAGTAGAATTTCACAAGCAGGGTGACTAAACATTCCTGGTTTACCAGGGACTCATAGGGACCTTTAGATCTGGAATTTAGTATGAAAGTTGAAAAAGTCCAGATAAACCAGGATAAGCTCATGAGTCACAAGGGTTTGTAGCTGTTCATGATGGTTTTTATCGTGTTTCCTGGTGACTCGTGGGCTCTGGCCCAAGCTACATGACTGTTCTGTGACAAAGACAAGACAAACTGTGACTCTCTCTGGGTGGTGAACAGGAATTAGATCCAATCCTATGTCCTTCCAGGCCCAGTCACCATTTGTCCCACCCTCCCTGGGCACTATGGTGGTCTCAACTCCTAGTTAATTGGTAGGACTGACTCTGAACAAATCATTCCACCATATGCCATCAAGCACCATCAACAGCGATTCCACGTGGAAAGATTTCATCTCATCAAAGCTTGTAAGAGCCTCGAAGGCAGGGAGGGGGTCAGATCTCTGTGTCCAGGCAGGAGAAGACCCTGGGCCCTGGAGCCCATCTCGGTGAGAATCCTGGTGCTCTGTGCTTTGGTAGCTCGGTGATCTGGGCAAGTCTCATAAACTGTTTCTCAACTGACTTCTGTAAAGTGGGGGTAATAGTGCCCACCCCATGTGGGTGTTGTGAGAATTAACTTAGTTGAGGGCCACAGAGCGTGGACAGCAGCACCTGACACATTAGCGATGAAGAGTAAGGTCTCAGCAGAGTCTGTTTGTTGACTGATTTGAATGCGTATTCATGTGGCTAATTCCTAATTCTTTAACTTTTGCTCGTAAACTCTGCGCTTTAAACGTGAATATGGTTGTAGAAGTCATTCTTTGCTACCCAGGCCATTAAAGGATTCCGTCCGTGTGGTTCATTAGAATTCTGACTGCTGTGGGGCTCGCCTTGAAATAGAATATTTAAGTACAAGTCCATCCCAATAGTGTCTGCTTGAAGATTCCTCTGTATAAGTAGCACTTTAACATCTTTGCACTGACCACTTTTTATGAGCGTGTTATCAATTAAAATTAGTTCAAAAGCATGTTAAAATGACAACTAATTTCAATTCACTGGAATAGATCTTTATTGTATTTGATGCATAATTTGGATTTTTATGGCGGAGATAAAGAAGTTAACTCTGATAGGTAATGGGAAAAGAGTATGTACTTCACAGGAACTTAGCTTTTAATTTTTTATAAACCTCGGTGTAATTAATAAAACATTCCTCACAGCTGAATTGCAGAACTGAACGAATCCACAAGCTCCCTGAGTGTCAAAGCAAATCAAGCTACTTCAAATCTTATTTAAAGAATAAAACAGTTCAAACTGTAGTGGCTTCTAAAGTCCTGACTTTGGATGAAGGAAACCGGTTCTGTCTTTGGAGGACGGAATGAACATTTCTGCCATGCAAAACCCAATTCCTTTCTCTTCTGTAAGAAGCCCAGCCATCCGTGACGACAGTGGGTATAATGGTGCCAACAGTGTGGCTGCAGTATTCCCTGCCCAGTGCTCCGTACCCCCTTTCTCTGTTAACAGAGCCCCTCCTTGTTCTTTGGGGCCCAGCAGCCCTCTCCTCCCCTCCAGCCTTCTATTGGGGGCTGTTGTTAGCCCCCCCCCTCCGACCACTGCAGTGGTACCTGACCAACCTGGGTCCTGCTCTCTGTAAGAGTTTTCTAGGGTAGTGGTAACAAAGTGTGACCCACTGGGTGGCTTGCCACAGTGGAAACTTGCTCTCTCATCGTTCTGGAGACCAGAAGTCCAACATCAAGGTGTTGGCAAGGGTGGCTCCTTCCGGAGGCTCTCAGAGACAATCTGTCCCTGCCTCTCACTCGCCTCTGGTGGCTGCTGGCAGTCCTTGGTGTTCCTTGGTGGCTGCATCACTCCAATCTCGGCCTCTGTCCACACGTGGTGTGCCTCTCTGTGTCCAGATAGCCTCATATTCATTGGGTAGAGGCCATCCTGGTCCAGTGCGACCTCCTCTTAACATGATTATACCTGCGAAGACCTTACTTCCAAACAAGGTCACATTCACAGATGTGTGTTAGGACTTGAACATGTCTCTTTTAGGATACACACTTGAACCCACAACACCTTCCTTCCATGGTGATTAGTCCAGCGGTAATCACGTTACCTGAACTGGGCGAGTCAGAGTCCCACTTTGAGTTTCTGATTGGAGCCTGTGGACGGAAAATTCTCGCTTTTCTGTTTGCGAGAATCACGATGGCGATGCTGGCCGTCACGACTGCAGCCTGGGAGAAGCTGGCCTGGGAGAGAGGAGCCGATGTGCAGGGAACAGCAGAGAGAGGAGGCGGTCCTGAGGGTGGTCAGATGCCCCTCTCCCCACTCTTCCCCAATCCCAATGGCCAGGATTGAGTTGCAGGTTCAGGTTTGTGCCAGACACTACAGAGGGAATTGGATTCCCTCTCTGGCTGGCTAATCAGTGTTCACCCCTTGGGGCTGGGGCAACTTGTCACTCAATACCTGAAAAAGACTGGGGGTCTATTAGCAAGAAAGGGGAGGGCAAGCAGCAGGATGTGCCAGAGCACTTGGGGCCTTGGACAGAACTTGCAAAGGTCCTGAGGTCAGCCATACCCAGCAGGCCGCCTCACAGCTCCTTGGGGATATGGTGCACAAGGAGCTGGTAAAATGTAACAGCTCAGCCCTGGCCAGTTGGTTCAGTGGTCGAGCGTTGGCACGGCGTGTGGAAGTCCCGGGTTCGATCCCGGCCAGGGCACACAAGAGAAGCGCCCATTTGCTTCTTCACCCTTCCCCCTCTCCTTCCTCTCTCTCTCTCTCTCTTCCCCTCCCGCAGCCAAGGCTCCACTGGAGCAAAGTTGGCTTGGGTGCTGAGGACAGCTCCATGGCCTCCACCTCAGGCGCTAGAATGGCTCTGGGGGCAACGAAGCAACTCCCCAGATGGGCAGAGCATCGCCCCCTGGTGGGCATGCTGGGTGAATCTGGTTAGGCATATGCAGGAGTCTGTCAGACTGCCTCCCCACTTCTAACTTTGGAAAAAAAAAATTTTTATATAAAAAAAAATATATGTAACAGCTCAGGGGTGTTTCTCAGAAATCGGTCAGTAGTGTTAAATATTTAATAGAATTTAATACAGTACATTAAATATGATTTATAGAATATATTTCTATAATATGTTATATTTACATTTAATATATTATTATTTGATATATTAAAAAAAGAAGGCTCAAAACTCATGAACTAATCATGAAACTTACGTTAGTAGAACAAAAGTGGAATCATAGGAAGATTCATCAATTGATTCACAGGAAGAATCAAAATGATACAAATAGTAGACTAAGAACAGACGTTACAAAATAGGAAATGTTAGAATACTAATACCAATAGAAAAGCATAAAAGTACAATGAAATAATTTCTGGGCTAAGGCAGTTCTCAGCTGTTCAGTTTGCCTTTTCACGGGCTGCCCCCACTAGGCCCCTCCCCAAGCACCGAGAGGGTGGGGCCGTCCCTGGGAAATTCTCGCGAGAGACTTGGGGAGGACTTGAAGCACTCCCTCACTCCGAAAACAACTCTTCATGTACGTTAGGAAAGGGTGAAAGATACCGATTTCTGTAAAGGATGAACACAGCTGAGGAGGAACAAGGACGTTTTCCCCATGTTACACAGCTTGTAGAATTTTGAGTTCTGTCTGAAAATGACAACTGAGGCTGAGAATTTTAGGGGTCAGATAAACAACACTATTCCATCCGGACAGTGTGCATTCGTGTGAATAAACCATATTCTCTCTCTTTCACACCATTTGTATTTTTTTTTTTTCTTTCCTGTATTTTTCTGAAGCTGGAAACGGGGAGAGACAGTCAGACAGACTCCTGCATGCGCTCCACCGGGATCCACCCGGCACGCCCACCATGGGGCGACGCTCTGCCCACCAGGGGGCGATGCTCTGCCCCTCCGGGGCGTTGCTCTGCCGCAACCAGAGCCACTCTAGCGCCTGGGGCAGAGGCCGAGGAGCCATCCCCAGCGCCCGGGCCATCTTTGCTCCAATGGAGCCTCGCTGCGGGAGGGGAAGAGAGAGACAGAGAGGAAGGAGAGGGGGAGGGGTGGAGAAGCAGATGGGCGCTTCTCCTGTGTGCCCTGGCCGGGAATCGAACCAGGGACTTCTGCATGCCAGGCCGACACTCTACCACTGAGCCAACCGGCCAGGGCTGTATTTTCTTTTTTTAATTTATTTTTTAAAATTATTGATTTTAGTAAGAAAGGAAGAGAGAGGGGGGGGGGGGAAACATTGATCTGTTCCTGTCTGTGCCCTGACCGGGGATTGAACTGGCAACCTGTGCGCTTTGGGATGATGCTCTAACCCACTGGGCTATCCGGCCAGGGCCAAAACATTTTCTCTTTGGAATCAGAGTGAGAATACCTCATTTTTATATTTTTAGCTGTGTGCCATTGTTTAGTCCAGGGGTTGGGAACCTATGGCTTGCGAGCCAGATGTGACTCTTTTGATGGCTGCATCTGGCTCACAGACAAATCTTTAATAAAAAAAATAATGTTAAAAATAGAAAACATTCTCATGTATTACAATACATTCATTTCCTATCACTCATGTTCATGGTTGCGGGTGGCTGGAGCCAATCACAGCTGTCCTCCGGGACAACACCAAATTTTTATTGGATAATGCGTAATGTACACGGGTAGTTGTATGGCTCTCACGGAGTTACATTTTAAAATATGTGGCGTTCATGGCTCTCTCAGCCTAAAAGGTTCCCGACCCCTGGTTAAGTCAAATGTAGTGCTGTGTTGTGACTGGAGGGACACATCCCACACAAGGTTTATTAAAAGAAACCAGAAATGATGGAAACAGCAACCCTCTTCTCTGTTCTAAGCTCTGGACTCGTCCAACAATTGCCCCTGAACGCTGCTAGGAGGCGGCTGTTTTAATAGATGCGGTACACAGTATGGCCGGCAGATGGCGCCAGAGCCGGGTTTGAATCCAGACGGTTGGTTCCAACCCTGGAGTGGTCAGGAGACCCTGAAAGGAGCTGACCCTGGTACTGTACTTCACTCTAGTCCCCGCCGTTGCCCACATCATTTCAGAAACGACAAAGCTTCTGGGAGAAACTTCACAGGGGACCTTTGAAGAACCAGGTATTAGAGAGTGGAAACTCTTGTGTTAGGCGTACATGGGCTGTAGTTAATTTTTTCCTTCTCTGTTTCTGGCAGTGACTCTGTCCTGATAAAATGCAAAACTCGGTCCTGTGCCTGCCAATAATGCCGCTCCACATGTGACAGTGCAGAGTTGGGGGGTGTAGGGAGCTGTGGGGTTGGCCCTGCTCATGCCTGGCCCTGGAAGTGTCAGTGCTCCACGCTCCCACCAGGTGGAGCCTGTCCCCTTTGAGGTCCACCTCAGCTGCTCCCCCGGCCTGTGGCTGCCGCTCTGGGCAGTTCTCCAGTAACTGCTCCGGCAGGGTTGGAGGCAGAGAAAAGATGAGGAGCTAATACACCGTGTGGACTGGCAGAGAGGCCGGCAGGAGCGAGGTTGGGACCAATGGTGTAAATGCAGGGAGAGGTTTCTCCCTGTCGCCTCCACTGGAGTCAGAGCCCCAGCGCCCTCTCTGGTCGCGACAGTTGCTGCTTCAGTAGCATTAAAGACGGATGGATACTCCTTCCCCTGGGAAACATATAACAGCTTGGTCCCCAAAGTCACTGTGAAGACACACACATTTTACTTGGAGAGAGAGAAACATTCATTTTGTTCCACCTAGTTGTGCATTCATTGGTAGCTTCCTGTATGTTCCCTGGACGGGGAACCCACAACCTTGGTATTTCGGGATGACGCTCTAATTGAGCTAATGCTCCAGGTTACTGATTTTCTGGTTTATTTTTTGTACATCAAGAAAATAATTTCTGCCTGTGGTGGTGCAGTGGATAGAGTATCAACCTGGAATGTTGAGGTTGCTGGTTTGAAACCTTGGGCTTGCCTGGTCAAGGCACATAAGAGAAGCAATCAATGAACAACTAAGGTGAAGCAACTATGAGTTGATACTTCTCATCCCCCACCCTCTCTGCATATAAAATCAATAAGTAAAATCTTAAAAAAAATTTCCTTTTTCTCAAGGAGATTTCGTCAGAAGCCCTGAATAGTTCAGCGCATATATACTGCAATGTGTCTGTGCCCGCATCTGCTGCAAATGGGTTCCAATGTAAAGTTTTATTTTATTATTATTATTATTTTTATTAAGTGAGAGGCAGGGAGGCCAACAGACAGGCTCCTGCATCTACCTGGTAGGCCCTCTACCGGGCAATGCTTGGGTCATCTGGGGCTGCTGCTCTGTTGCTTGACAACCAGGTTTTTTTTTTTTAGTGCCTGAGGCGAGGCCATGGAACCATCCTCAGCATCCAGGGCCAACTTGCTCAAACCATTTGAGCCATGGCTGCAGGAGGAGAAGAGAGAGAGAGAGAGAGAGAGAGAGAGAGAGAGAGAGAGAAGGGGGAGGGGTGGAGAAGCAGATGATCACTTCTTCTGTGTGCCTTGACTGGGCATCAAACCCAGGACTTCCATATGGTGAACCAATGCTCTACTGCTGAGCCAACCAGCCAGGGCAATGTAAAGTTGTTTTTAGAACAATCAAGTATGTTTTCCTGTTAACCCTGACGAATCAGACTCCCCCCTGTAATGTCTAGGAGTTTCTGAATGAAGATGCTGCACACACGTAGCTTTCAGGTTTGTGTTCAGCTGCCACGTCCATCTCTGCCCCAGTGCTTGTGGGTTACCTTCTGTGAGCACTCAGGTCTGCTTCCCAGCCACCGTCCTGGGCAGATACTCAGCTTGAAAAGAGCGTGTGCAAAAAGTAGCAGTGAGTTCATGCTCCCAAGTCATCACACTTGGAAAGAATTGCACCAGGAAACACACCCACTGTTTCTCTCACCAATTCAGCTTTGAACCTGCTTACGCTAACTTGATGCCCTTTATGGTCAAGGTCAGCAGAGTTCTTTTAAAGTCCCACTAGATCATTTTACAGGCCAAGTAGTTTCAGAGTGTAGGGTATTTCTTTCTGGGGAGGAGAGGGATGGGAGCAAGCACCGGGATGCATAGTTCATATTCCTCTTGCACAGTACCTTTTTTTAGAGCAGGGTTTTGTGCAGGCATGCTGGACAGCTGGTCTCCTGGAGCTTGAAACAGCACCAAGTAAGCTGCTCAGTGTTCTCAGACTCCCTGACTTGTTTAAAACTCAGGCCTTTCTTCCTCCCTCCGTGAGGGGTTAGACCCTGAGCATGGAGGCAGGTTTCTGCCTGCAGATGAGCTGCGAGCACACCAACCTGAGGAGCCGTCCCTCATGGGGGGACAGCTTTGATCTCCCTCCCCCAATGGGCTCAATAAGAGGCAGAAAGAACAAAGCGTGTCTTTAAAGAAAGAACCTTGCGGGTATTGCTATTTGCTTTTTTTTCTTCTTCTTTCTTTTTTTAGCATAGAGGCTGGTGGGTTGACCGTTGTGGCTGGGAGTTTTCCTGCTCAACGAGACCCACAGTTTTTTGATTAAATCTATATTTCCTCAGATTATGACCCATCCAAAGGACTGTATGCTTCACTTCTGAGTGCTGGAGAGGACAGGAGGCCCACTCTCACCATTTTGTTTTTATTAGAAGCATTTATCACACTGCCCTCACACTTACATTTTTATTGAAATTTCCATATGGCATTTTAAAAAAACATAAGGTCTTGTCTTATTGCAAATTTTTATATTGAAGTGAAATTCATAGGAGATCAAATTGACCATTTTAAAGCGAGAAATTCAGTGGCATTTAGTATGTTCACAATGTTGTGCAATCGGCACCTTTATCTAGTTTCAAAACATTTCTTTTGAAAGAAGAAATTAAAAAAAATTTTTTTCCATTGGTTTGAGAGAGAGAGAGAGAGAGAGAGAGAGAGAGAGAGATCAATTCGCTGTTCCACTTAGTTTTTCCACTTAGTTGTGTGCTCATTGATTGCTTCTCCTGTGTGCCCTGACTGGGGATCCAACGCGCAACCTCAGTGTGCCGGATGATGCTCTATCTACTGAGCCACCCAGCCACTTGCATCATCCCACAAGGAAACCCTGTACCCATTAAGCAGTCGCTCTCTATTTCCTCCTCTCTTGCCCCTGGTAACCAGCAGTCTGCATCTGTCTGTATGGGTTTCTCTGTTCTTATATTTCAGATAAATGAAGTCATACAATCTTTGATATCTGGCTTCTTTCACTTAGCATAATGTTTGTGAGGTCCACCCGTACTGTGGCGTGTATCAGAATTTCATTCCGTTCTTTATGGCTGAATATTCCATTGTATGGCTATACCTCATTTTGTTTATCCAGTCATCTGTTGATGGACATTTGGGCTGTTTCCACCTTTGGTTGAATGCTTTATTTTGGAATTAGACACAGAGCATAGGACAATAATGCAGCAAACTTACTAACTTACATGACAACAACATTCTTTTTTATTTTATTTTTTTGAAAAAAATCACTCTGGGCGGGGTACAAAGAGCAGGGGGGTAATGCTAGTTCAGGAGACACAAAGAGAAAGTTCCTGTTAATTGGCAAGTCAGGGGACGGCTGTGCTCAGCTGCTTCTTGAAGCCCCTGCTTCTCAAGTTAATTAGATAAGGCATAATAACACTTCCCCGTCACCAGTTTTCACACATCAGCAGTCGGTCAGTAGAACTTAAACATTTCCTTTTATTTGTGTACTGCCTGCCATGAAACATTTTTGTTCTTTCAATCGATTGTTTTTCAAGCCAGCGTTCCCTGTGCAGCCCACAGTGAAATTCTACAAAGAAACCACCTTTCCTGTCCCTTGTGGGGACAGAAGGTCAGAGACGGAGGAAGCCCCTAGGCTTCAGTTTTATTCCTCGAATGGCGGTATTTTTCAGTGTGTGTCATTTTCCAGGGCCTTCCCACCGAGCCTTCATTTATTTATTTTGTTTTGAGGAAAAATAGGAGCTGACCTATTTTCCCCCATTAAATTTTGATATGTTCTTCACATTCATTTAAAATACCTGGACTCAGCACTTTTAGAACACTTTGCTTTTTCCTGACAGAAAGGAGAAATCTATCCCGATGCAAGCCAGCCAAGGATGGCGCGCTCAGACTCCGAGGTGGCTTCTGGGCCCGTCCATCTCAGTGACTTGGAATGGAATGTTCACCGGCCAGCTGTGAGGGCTGCGCTGTCATTTCCAGGGACATCTCCATCGAAGCCCGGATGGGGTGCCCGAAACGGTGCCTCTGTCTCCTGCATCCAGAGGAGCCCGCAAGTGTCTCTCTCGTCTCCCTCAGTCTTGGTGATGTACAGTTTGTGTACTAGGCTCTGGGAACACAGACCTTGAACCCGACAGGGTTGCTTGCTGCTGGTAATCTAGTTTGCAAATTTATTGCTTTCAAGAGATTCTATATAGGGTCTTCGATATATGGTCTCATGTCAAATTCCAGTGGAGAAGTGAGGACTCATGTTCTCCCCATCACCCCTACCCTCACGTTGCAGTTTCTAGTTTAGGACAGATAACAAGAGAATGACGAGAGAAACAAATATCCTTCGAGCAGTAGACACATCGCGTGGGAACATAATGAAATGCAGACACTTGTTCTTAGTCAATCTCTCACCGTCCCTCCGGGTTCTCCTCACACCGATTCTCAGTTCATCTTTTTCGTAGCCACCCGTAGGTAGGGGCTAAGGGCAGTTTAGAAGCTGACCTGGGTTCTGGGCTCTACCACTTACCATCTGCAACACATTAAACAGTTACTCAACCTCTCTAAATATCAATCCCCTCATCTTTAAAATAGCAATACCTTCTTGGGGTTATGGTGAGGATTAACTCAGAGCATACATGGACTGTGCTTAGCCCAGTCCCAGCTGCTTAAGGAAGGTGCAGAGAAAGCTGCTTGTTATCTTATTTATTTTTTGTGACAGAGACAGAGAATGAGTCAGAGAGGGACAGATAAGGACAGACAGATAGGAAGGAAGAGATGAGAAGTATCAATTCTTTGTTGTAGCACCTTATTTATTTATTGATTACTTTCTCGTATGTGCCTTGACCAGGGGGCTACAGCAGCACGAGTGACCCCTTGCTTAAGCCAGCAACCTTGGGCTCAAGCCAATGACCTCAGGGCTCAAGCCAGTGACCATGGATCCCACGCTCAAGCCAGCGACCCCATGCTCAAGTCAGTTGAGCCTGTGCTCAAACTGATGACCCCATGCTCAAGCTGATGACCCAGCATTCAAGTCAGATGAGCCTGCACTAAAGCTGGTGACCTTGGGGTTTCAGACCTGGGTCTTCTGCGTCCCGGTCTAATGCCCTATTCACTGTGCCACCAACTGGTCAGACTCAAAGTCTAAGTTCTTATACAAGACTTAATGGATGAGAATCTCTAGGACTGGAGGTCCCATGATCTGTGTCCCAATGAACCCTCTGGGTGATTCTGATGCATGTTTAAATATGAAAACCAGTGGCTTAGAATATCCTTCCTCCACCTCCAGCCCTTGAAAAGGATGCTGAACTCTGCTCCTAGGGCTAAGACGAGTGTGGGCCCTGGCTGGTTGGCTCAGCAGTAGAGCATCAGCCTGGTGTGTGGAAGTCCCAGGTTTGATTTCCGGTCGGGGCACACAGGAGAAGCAACCATTTGCTTCTCCCCTCCTCCCTCCTTCCCCTCCTGCAGCCATGGCTCAAATGGTTCGAGCAAGTTGGCCCTGGGTGCTGAGGATGGCTCCAAGGCCTTGCCTCAGATGCTAAAATAGCTTGGTTGCCAAGCAACAGAGCAGTGGCCCCAGATGAACAGAGCATCGCCTGGTAGGGGGCTTGTCAGGTGGATCCCAGTCAGGGCACATGCAGAAGACCGTCTCTTTGCCTCCCTGCCTTGCACTTAAAAAAGAAATAGAAGAGTGCGGATACCTACTTCTGGTACTGTTATTCACAGTGACTTCAATATCTACCTTGGTGGCCCATCCAACTCTCTGACCGTCTGTTTTTTCATTTAATCTTAGCTTCAATCTTTCTTTCCCTCACCACAGCTTCACCACTGGCATCATCACCAATAACAGTGCCACCTCCTCAATGTCAGTGGCAACTGTACAAGTCTTTGACCTCCCCTCCTATCTCTCCTGTCTTCCTCTAGTGAAGACCTCGTACAATCCACTGAGCATTCCTTCACTATGCAGACCCCCATCCTGTCCTTTTGATGGTCTTTCTTGTTTTTCTGTGCTAGTATGGGTTTGTTGTGAAGCAAACAAACAACAAACAGCCTCTCCCACCTGTCAAACTCAGTGGGGATAGAAACAAGAAATAGTTTTTATTTCTTTAACTCATTGCCTCTAGCCACTCACGCTTTTGTCAGTTTCTTCTTTCTTTTCCCTTCCTACAATCTTGGGCAAATTCCTTAACTTGACTTTTGACTTCCTTCCTTCCCACTTTGGCCCCAGTTCGAGCTTTGCAGTGGATTTAAGCGCTTGCCCCTCCTCCGTCCTGTGGCCCCAGGGACCTGTGGTGTCCAGGGGATAGAGGCCTAACCTGCTCACGAAGTACACTCTTCCTGACCTGCATCTGTTTCTTCCTGAGCTGGGAGCAGGCAGGAGGACAGTGGAGACCGATCTGGTGCAGTCGATGGCCTGTGAGCAGAAGCAGACATCCTGACGTTGCTCTGCTTTGGAAAGGTTCTGTCTGGAGAGAGTCTCCTCCTCAAAAGAGGGCGTGGCACTGTAGAAGGGGGTGGTTTTCCTACAGGGCAGTGATTTCCCAAAGAAATCCCTCTCTAGCCCCTCTTGGTGGTCTAGCCGTCTGGCTAAGGGGTAGTGTCATTGTTCCCCATGGCCTTAGAATTGGGACATTCAGTTCCTTCCAGGAAATCTGGGCTGTTCTTAACCCGACCACAGGGAAAAGGAGGGGAAACCAACAGATGTCCAACACACGTGCTTAAAGGCCTCACCTTTTGAACAGTTACACATAGAAGTAGAGAAGGAATTTTTTTTTTCCAAAAGAAAATGGTACGGTCTATATGAAAGTCCTGATTTTTAATCCATCTCATTATATTTTACTTTTTTCTGGAGAACTATGATTAGCCACAAGTTTGGAATTTAAACTTTCAGAAACTGCCGAGTTTTTTCCCTTTAAACTAACAACATCGTTTCTTTTGTAAAGGTGATGGTGAGAAAAATGTTTGAGTTTTGTCATTACAGCTTGAGAGTAATCTCATGTTTGTATTGCGTCTAATCTCTTCCTGGATTCATTGTTCTTTTAAGAGTTGACTTGTAAGTTGCCTTTAACTCTCCGCGGCGCCATCCCTCTCCAGTCTCCATCTGCGAGCTGCCCACGGATACACAACGCAGCTTTCATTCTCTGTCCTTGAATACAACACTGGAGGGCCTCCCGGCCAGGCTCGCAGACTAGGGATGAATTTATTTTCTTTCGGAAAAGAGTTATCATGAAGCTTTACGGATGCTAGAAACAAATTGAATAAAGGAGCTTCTTTAGATGGTTGAAGGTAGATAGTTTTAAATGCAGAACATTTTTTTTTAAATTAAAATTTTAGTAGCACACACAGATTTAAACGGATACTCTGGGGAGTTTACAGATGCGATGCACCAAATGCGCTACCAGGCACCATGGCCGCTAGGTTTTATGGTTTCAGAAATGGCACAGCGACTATCGGAAGGCACCGATGGCAATAGAAGAACAGAATGCACGTGTTGTGCCCCATAGACCCTGTTTCACAAAGACAATTCAAGGCATATGAAACAATCACATACTGTTATAATTTTCATGCCATGACTTGCTAATTACTTTTCGCAGGTCCAACAGCATTTTGAATGATTTTCTTTTGGCATTTCAAATCCTCTAATGAAAATAGCAGAATATAGTGGGAAGAGCAGTGGACTCGGATTTGGAGTCCAGTTTTTAACCTCGTTTCTTATAAGCTTAATGAACATCATCAAGTTGTTCTAACCCTGGGAAACAGTTTCCTTTTCAGTGAATAAGGGAGCTGGACAAGATATGTCCTAAGGTCTCTTGTAGCCACAAAATCCACTGATTCTGTGTGGTATTCAAAAAAAAAAAATCAACAAACTTAAATAAAGGATTCATATTATTCTCTAGATAACTAAATAAAAAGCCTATGGCTTATTAACTCTATTCTTTGGTATTTTATATGTTGTTTATATTTTGGAAGGCATCTACTATCACCTTATATTTTCTAATTTATTACTTTGGAAAAGGAACGCTTTGGTTTTTGTATACATATTTAGTATGTATTCAGTTATGTTACTAAGTTCTTTTTATTTCATTAGGTTTTTCGATGAAGTGCTTGGATTATCTGGGAATAAAATCTAAAAATAATTTTAGAATCTCAAGAACAGTGCTCAAAAATAATGGTGATAGCAGATATTCTTTCTCATTTTTTAAACTTGAGTAGTATGTCCTTGCTTAATATGATGTGACTCTTGCCATAATATGAATACTCTATCAAATTTAGGATTGTTTTCCGTATTTCAACTTAGTGTTTTTTATGTACCGTTTTTCTGGCATTTATCAAAATAAGCATGTGAATTTTTTTCTTCAATCTACTGATATAATGAGCCACATTAATAGATTTCCTGATGTTAAACAATCTTAGCATTCTAAATCACCCTAAAATTCCTATAATAAACCCAGCATGTATCAATGTGCTTTAAAAATACACTTTTACATCCAATTTATTAATATAGTATGCCAAGCTTTTGCCGCTATGTTGTTGGTAATGTAGGTCTACAATTTCTTTTTGCTCTTAAAAGATTGTATTTTGAATCAGGATTATGCTTCTGTGGGGGAAGAAGAAACTTTCCTCTACCCTTCCAAATTCTTTGGGCTGGTCCAGTAATCCAGTTGCCATGAGACAGGTTGACAAAAGAAAATAACCAAATTTAACTATATAATGGTATATACATATGGGAATGCCTCACGCACAAGGGAGCTAGAGACCCCACCTACGTGAGAGGCTCAGGAACACTGAGGGTTAAAAGTTTCTGCATTGCTGTCCAGTTGGAGCGCGGCTCCCCCGGGTCGCGGGGGAGGAGGCCAGGCATGGCTGTGGGGCTGCAGCCCGCGTTAGTGATGGAGAGTGTGCAGCTGTGGGTGCGTCTCCTGCACACATCCCACAAGGAGCTGGCAGAGCGGTGGGACCCAGAAGGGAGCTGGAGGGACCGAAGGCATCAGGAACCTGCCATTTTCCCCCCAACTAACTGCGGTGGAACACACACATGATGCCTGGTTGACACACGGAGAGTAAAATTTTGCTTCTCTCCTCTCTTAAGGAGGAGGTGCTCAGGAAGAGTGGTAGAATACATACCGAGAGAACAGGAATCAGAGCGAGGAGGCCAAGGTTCTCCAAAGGATTTCAAGGACCTCGAGGCCAAGGAAACACATCTCAGGACCTCCCAATGGGGCAACCCGCACTGGCAGTGGGTTTGAAGAGCTGTGGAGAGGGGAGCGGGGTTGGAAGTTTGGAGACCGACGAAAACAGCTTTGACTTTTGAAAATGGAAAGAAAGTTCTCCACCCCCCTCCCCAGGTATATAACATGGTGAACTTGACAATTGCAGACAGAGAAGATTCTAGAATAAACTATTAAAGGAATTGCTTGTGACCACTTAGAACTGAAAGTGATCAATAGAGTTAGTGTGGATTTATTAAGAATAAATAAAACCTGATCTTATTTCCTGTTTTCTAACAGAGTTTGTAGATCAAACTGTCAATTACCTAGTTAGAGTTTAACAAGGCGTCTAGCAGGGACAAGACAATCTCTAGACAGAACAAAGCACTGTGGCCGGGGGGTTAGCGTAATTAGGTGATTCACACAGAATCACTGCCCAAAGGGTATTGATTCATTGACTTGACCTCCCTGTAGAAGGTTTCTAGTAGATAAAGACATTATCCAACATTTAAAACCACTGTACTTGGCATTCTCATTACAAAGCCTCAATGCTAGAATGCACAAATAGCAAAAGGAGGGAACATTTTGAAAAGGTCCCGTGGATTAAGTTAAGGACCAAGACCGAAGTATTTCTTGCTGTGTTTTATGTGTAGAGTAGGCTGAAGAAACAAATAGACCTAGAATGTTATAATGGCTCACACACGATAACGTATTTTGTCTTTACGGAACGGTCTAAAGTGGATGTCCATGGTTGGTTGATGACTTTCTGTGAGGACCCAAGTTCCTTCTATCTTGTGGTTCTTTTCATCCCCAGGTGCTCCCATGTCCAGATGTGAATCTGGAAGGAGAAAAAACACACTTACTCTTCTTTTTTTAGCTTTATTTTTTACTGCAGAATATTTCAGACATCGACAGGGAAGGGCAAAATTACAGTTATTCGTATGGAAAATATTAGAATAATAAATAATACTACAAGAATAAACTGTGTTTTGCATACTCACAGCTGTAAAACTTTTGCCCCACCCTGTATAAGAAGAGAGAGAGAGCCCTGGCCGGTTGGCTCAGCGGTAGAGCGTCGGCCTGGCGTGTGGGGGACCTGGGTTTGATTCCCGGCCAGGGCACATAGGAGAAGTGCCCATTTGCTTCTCCACCCCCACCCCCTCCTTCCTCTCTGTCTCTCTCTTCCCCTCCCGCAGCCAAGGCTCCATTGGAGCAAGGATGGCCCGGGCGCTGGGGATGGCTCCTTGGCCTCTGCCCCAGGCGCTAGAGTGGCTCTGGTCGCGGCAGAGCGACACCCCGGAGGGGCAGAGCATCACCCCCTGGTGGGCAGAGCGTTGCCCCTGGTGGGCGTGCCGGGTGGATCCCGGTCGGGCGCATGCAGGAGTCTGTCTGACTGTCTCTCCCCGTTTCCAGCTTCAGAAAAATACAAAAAAAAAAGAAGAGAGAGAGACACTCCAGTCCATCCCAAATCCTCATCATCCAGGTCCCACAATGTTCTTTTGTGGGGTCACCTTTGTTTTGTCTATATTGCCCCACTTCCTCTTTCCCCTCCCTCGTTAAACTATTTAGTGGACAATACTGCCTTCATATAATTTTTTTTTCTTTCTCCAAAGTTAGGAGTGGAGAGGCAGTCAGACAGACTCCTGCATGCACCTGACCGGGGTCCACCCGACATGCCCCCCAGGGGGTGATGCTCTGCCTATCTGGGGCATTGCTCTGTTGCAACTGGAGCCATTCTAGCACTTGAGGTGGAGGCCATGGAACTGTCCTCAGCACCTGGGCCAGCTTTGCTCCAATGGAGCCTTGGCTGTGGGAGGGGAAGAGAGAGACAGAGAGGAAGGAAAGGGGGAAGGGTGAAGAAGCAGATGGGCGCTTCTCCTGTGTGTCCTGGCTGGGAATCAAACCCAGGACTTCCACACGCTGGGCTGATGCTCTACCGCTGAGCTAACTGGTCAGGGCCTCATATTATTTTATTTAAGTATCTCTGATAGAGATTTTGTTTTTAAGAAGCATAACCATAATACCATTATCATGCCTAAAACACACCAGTCCCTTAATATCATCGAATAGCTAGTCGGTGTTCACAGTTCCCTGATCCATATTCTCTCTCTCTCTGGTTTATTCGAACCGAGAAGGTACACTTTGCAATTAGCTGATATGTCCCTTAGGTCCCTCTTTATCTGGAGGTCTTTCTCTTTTCTCTGTTGTAATTTATTTGTTATTAGTTCATTTCCCTCTAAAATTTCCCACAGTCTGGGTTGTGCTGATTGTGTCTTTCCTGTGTAGTTTAAAATCTTCTTCTGTTTCCTCTAAACTGATCCTTGTATCTAGAGTCTTGTCCAGATTCAGGTGGACCTTTGGGGGGGCAAGTTGACCTCACAGAGGATGGGATGTGTTTTTATATTATATTTCATCAGGGGTTTGTAAAATGGTGATAGTCTAATTCAGGGGTCTGGAACCTATGGCTCGCGAGCCAGATGTGGCTCTTTTGATGGCTGCATCTGGCTCGCAGACAAATCTATAGTAAAAAAAACAATAACGTTAAAAATATAAAACATTCTCATGTATTATAATCCATTCATTTCCTACTTCTCATGTTCATGGTTGTGGGTGGCTGGAGCCAATCACAGCTGTCCTCCGGGACAACACCAAATTTTTATTGGATGATGCGTAACGTACACAGGTCATTGTATGGCTCTCAAAGAATTACATTTTAAAATATGAGGTGTTCATGGCTCTCTCAGCCAAAAAAAGTTCCTGACTCCTGGTCTAATTCATTGTTCTTTCTTCATTGAGTAGACAGAGTTCTTCCTTATGTAAAAGACATTTCTCATGAGTAGTCTGGTTATCCTGAGTGCATACTTTTTTCTTAAGTACCTGGACTTCTGTTCACAATATGTTGGCTAAGACTAAGTGAGTGATGTGGCTGCACTCACCTGCAGGAGAGGCTGGGACTGTGGCCTTATACCTTATTGATAAATTACACAGGAAAAAGTTAGGCTTGCCCAGCAAGGTACAAGAGGTGTATGGCTGTCGGTTGTACAACTGGTGGACTCTACAGCCTCTGGATGTTGCCAAGTTCGCGGGGGCAACTGGTCTGTAGCTTCTTCTCTGTTTTAGGTGTTGGGCGGCCTTCTTAGTGGTGCTGGGGACTTGGGAGAATCATGAACTGTGTTGAAATAAACACACCATGTGACTGCTTCCTTTGGGCCAAGGGTTGCCCCTTTAAGAGGCGGCCAAACTGCAAATCCACCCGTACAGTCTGAAAGCTGTGACTTCTCATCTGGGGCTTGTATTTGAAACCACTGCTTGGTTTCTCTGTGTGGGGACCTTACAGTGTGCAGCAGCTCTCGATGGACTGGCTGCCTCGTGGGCTTCTTGTACAAACCGTGGCTTTGGGAGCTCTGGGGGATGGTTGCTCCCTGAGCCCCTGCAGAGGGGACTTCTGGGATGCTACCTGAATCGCATTTGATGACAGATCATTGCCCCCAAGCTCTCCAAGTTTGGAAATCTGAGAGCCGTATTCATATGATGTACCAAAAAGCAGACAAACTTAATTTTATTTATGCAGACTGCCAGAAGGTCTCAACTTGGCCTTGCTTTCCAGTTCTGGTCCTAGGAGAAAACTCATGTAAACAGGGGGGGCTCTGCCCAACCCCGGGAGTGTCGCTCCCAGGATCCTTTGTGCACTGCCCTTGTGTGACCTTCCGGCCCCTCGCCCTGCAAACCGCGTCCAGGCCCAGCCTGAGCCGGGGTGCACCCTGCTCCTCAGGCTTTGCTGTTTTCACACTCGCCTTGTTTCGCTGGGAACGTCTGGTTAGTCCACTTTCCTCCTTTATCTTCTGGTCTAATTGTCCCTAACTTGCAATTTCTCATATAAGAACTGTCTGTCCTTGGGGCCACAATCTTCCCATCTAAAAAGAGGAACGGCCCAGTTAAAGTCTCTCCAGGGTTTGCAGTTGTGTTTCCAATATTACCTGTTGAGCAGCAGCAAACACACTGTGCTGGAGAAATTCTGCTGTCTGGAAGGGGGAGAAGCGAGGTGACCTGTAAGGGCGTGGCAGGTCGAATAACAGCCACCACAGATCCACCGCGCCTTTTAGACAGATCAGTTTGTAGCTTTATCAAGGTACAGTTCACACCGAATGCAAATCCACGTGGAGTGTGTGATCTAGTGGTTTTTGTTTAGTGCATTCACAGATATGTGCAACATCACCACAGCCAATTTTAGAGTGTTTCCATCAGCCAGAAAAGAAACCTCATGCCCTTAAGCTGTCATCTCGCTAGCTCTCATTCTCTCCAACCCCAAGCAACCACATTCTACTTTCTACCTCTATAGAACGGACTGTTCCGGACTTTTTGTACAGATGGAAACATACAGTGTAATTATGTGGCCTTTTGTGTTTTCTTTCTCTGAGCATAATGCTTTCAAGGTTTGTCCATGTTGTAGCATAATAGTCCGTGGTATGCACCATTTTGTTTATCCATTCATCAATTGATGGACATTTGGGTTGTTTCTATTTTTGGGCTATTATGAATAATGCTGCTACAAACATTCATCTATAAGTCATTCTGTTGACTTATGTTTTCATTCTTTTTTGGGCAGATACTTAGGAGTGGATTGCTGGGTTATATTGGTAACTCTTATGGTTTACACCTATCATTTTCAGTCCCCCTAAGAATCTTGTAAAACTGGAATTATTATTCCCATCTTACTGATGAGAAAACTGAGGCCAGGAGGTTAAGCCTCTTGCCAGTGAGATATAACTAAAAATTGGCTGAGCACAGATTTGAACCCGAGTCTTTTCAAAGTGGGGTCTCTTTCTACTGTGCCCAGCGGCCCGGGGTTAGCTCTGTTTCTGGTCTTGTACACTTGATGTAGGGGGGCTGTCATGAGCTGTGGAATCAGCTTCCTGCCTGTGGCCCTGCCTTTTCTTAAACCACCCAGCCGTTCCCCTAGAAGCCCATGGTGTGAAACCCGACACGAACTGGACTTAAACAGAATGTTTACACTACAGTGACACTGAGATGCTTCCAAGATGACGGAACACCACCACCTCAGCTGGAAATGCTTCCCCAGTTGCGAGTTGCTCCTTGATGATGGTTAATTCCATTTTCCTCCTTTCCTCTGCCATTGACCCCATCATCAGTTCTGGTCCAGCTGCTGGGACGCCCTGACTGGGAACACACTCCTGCTTCCCTGGCTCAGGGGCTGCCGCCAGATTGTTGTTACATAACGCACACCTCTGACGATTCTTGGCGGCTTTGTGTACGTCTTGTTGAGTCATTTTGATTTCAGCCCTGGGAGAGCGCACAGCAGATGGCGAGAATGAGGCCGACTCTGTGACTGTGTGTTCAGGAACCACTGAGTGGACGTTCCAGTCACAGGAGCTCTTGGAGGTGAAAATAATTCACTGGATAGGCTCCCCCCCACCCCCCAAATATTGCTATGTGTAAACAGATGATTTTGCTAAAAGTGCTTCCAAAAGAAACTCGCAGTGACATTTTATGTTTCTATATCATAGTAGCCCTCTCTGAGGCGCTGTCTGCTTTGCTGATGCAGTATTTGGGACCATCAATCCTAGCAGCTGAGGCAAGGAGTCGAGAGGATCATTAGGCAACCTTATTTTCATGTTGAAATTTCTATGAGATAAGGAAACATTAAATAAGCTTATCCTAACACAATTGTTTAAGCATTTTGGTTCATTTCTTTCCAGTCTTTTTTTCTCTCTGCAGAGTTAAAAACAAATCTAGTTCTAGACATGCTGCACACACTGATTTATGACACTCCATTCCTTATTATAGAATATTATACACACCAGGATTTCTTCCCTCGTGTTATTTTTATGAACACTTTCAATGGTGCCAACATTTGATAGGTATAATAATGTATCTTATTTGCCTACACCAGACGTTTAGATCATTCTCGTGCTTCTGGTCTAGTTTCCTTAGGAGAAACTCCTGGCATCGGTGTGGAGAAGGATCTCCAGTGGCTGTTGCCGGGTTGTTTGCCGGAAACAGCGGAGCTGGTGTCACCAGCCTCGCCCGGCTGGTGTGGGAAAGTTCAGTGCAGGCGGTGAAATCATGCGCCAGGAGGAGCGGGAAACCTTCCTCTGTCCCTGGGGTGGGTGTCCCGGGAGGGCAGGGGACACATCCGGGGGGGGGGGATGGGCTATGTCTGTAATGGAAACATTGTGTCCATGATGCTGGAGGAAGGACTGAACTTTTCCCGTGCTCCCTGTGGAGAACGCCGGAAAGCCATCGTCTCGTGGGAAGGTGAACAAAGACCATGCGGCCAGCAATAGCGGGACAAGAATTATGGACGCACGGCAGGCAGTTGACAACAGCACCACCACAAAATGGGGTTATATAACCCGTGGCCGGTTTGTTTCAATGGCTGGAGTCTGCGCATCATTGGGGTGATCTGACCGAGGGCCCCGGAGCTGGAAAGCCTGTAGTCATAAGCCCCACTAATGGTCCTCGTCACCCTCTGAAAATTTCTTGAAATAGAAGAATTTATGGCCTTATCTTGGGAGTGCTTTTTGCAGCCGAAGCCTGAGAACACTGCCTACGTGGTCTGAGTAACACTGAGGGGCTCGTGGGAGGAGTTCCTGAGTTGTGAAGGAGGCGCTGGCTTCGGGTAAGAGGACATTGCAGAGTGGGAGTGCATGTGGGTCGTTATTACACAGAACCCCTTCATTTGAGGAAGAGATGGAAGGGAAGTCCATTAGACGCAGAGTGACCACTCTGGCCACATCTGCTTCAGGAAGATGGGCCACAGACAGTTCTCTGTGTGCGAATGCCTGCTTTGTGCCACGTGGCTCCCGTTTCCCTGGCTACGACTGACCAGACTAAGCCTTTAAGCTCTGGCCAAGCACTCCTAGGGGTCCACAGATGGCTTTTGGCATGCGCACATGCCCTAAAAACGTGTGCAAAAATGTCTACTTCTTTTCATGTATTTTTCGGGTAAGATTATCCATACTTTTATCACATTCATAAAAGAGGTGGGGGCTTGACCCCCTGCGGGAAGAACCAGGTTTTAAGGGAATAGTGAGATATACAGCAAGTCCACAATGGGCTATTGTCAGTGCACACATAGTTACTCATTTTGCAAGCACACAGCAAGAGGCACACCCGGCCCTTGGAGTGGTTGCCTTCGTTGGTGGCAGCGAGTAGCAGTGCGGCATGGAGGGAAGAGGGGAAAAAAGAGCCAATGGTGGCCTTTCAAGTGACCTGGCTTAAGAACTTTGGACAATAGGACATTCCATATTGGAAGATGGCAAGGTGACAAATTGAGTCCTTTCTCCAGGGAAGTTTTTAACGTGAGATGTGGAGAGTGGCGTAAATGGAGACAGTGTGGGATGACAGCTGAGCGTGGGGGCCCCGGGGAGGGACAGCAGACGCCTGCTTCAGCAGAGGTGGCAAGATGCATGGGCTGTCAGCACTGGTGTCGGGGCACCGCAGTGACTCGAGCCGGTGCAGAGGAGACGCTGCCTCCTGACGCCTCCTGCACCGTAGTCTGACTGCACACCTGGGCGTGTGGGAGCCGCTCCAGGGACCGACATCCCAGGTTATTCTGGGACAATGGCAATGCACGTGATACCCGAGCGGTGAGAGGACGGCGAGCCCGTGCATGTAGGTAGCGTCCTGGGGGACAGACCTGGCCAGTTCCTGTGTCCCTAGGCTGCTTCTCCGGGATGGCCAGCCGTTGGCAGGGGGGGGGGGTAGTGGTGGAGGGGGGCGTCTTGTTGAGGCTCCCTGGGCAGACGCAGCTAGCTCACCTCAGGCTGGGTGAGCGCAGAAAGGATGGTCCCTCTCTCAGACGGCTCCCTGTTGGCAGCAGGTGCAGAGAGTTTGTCCAACTCAGGGGCAATGTTGTCAAATGGGCTCTGGGTTGAAACAAAAGTTAGACGTTTCCAGGAATGATATTTCTCTGCGGAGGGGCTGGGGTGTGCGGCTCAGCGGAGATATCCTGATGCCCCCCGCCCCCAACCCGCGCGGAATGCGGTGGTTAGCAGCCGTTTTCGGCTCCCTGGGGCGGGTCCATGTTCCTTAACACACGAGTCCCTACATTTTTTTTTAAGTTCAGAAGTAGTCTGATCCTCTGACATGTTCTTTCTCAAGAGCAGAAACATCATCATGGACCTCGATTCAATCCAGAAAAGGTGTGATTCTTAGCGTTGCTTTACAGCGGTCAGTGAGGTCCCCTTGAGACGTGGGAGGACTTCACCGTGTGCCCCCATCTCCCACCCCGGCAGAAGGATTAAGTGGGGGAACTCATGGCCTTTGGGGTTTGGCAAACTGGCATTCAGCTCACATTTTCTGTTTTTTAGCTTGAACTAAGTTGTAAACACACCCTTCCCAGTATGTGGCACTCACGTAGGGTCAGTACTGGTTGGTCATTGTTATTCATTTGTGAAGCATCAGCACAGTGTCTGGTTCGTAGCGGGCGTTCCGTTGGTGCTCTCACTTTTCCTTTCTTTTGTTTCTGATGGTTGGCTCTGCTTTGCCTAATGTGGGAACCACAGACTGTCTGGGATGGAACAGGTCCTCTTATGTTCATGTCCAACTCTCATGTATTGTACTTTGCCCCCTGAGTCCCAGGACAAAAAGAGGACCCAGGGTGAATTGGCTTCGACTCCCTGGCAATGGGCAATGGCGATATGATGGGAAGATAACTGTAGAAGCGTTTTCAGTGCCACCTGGGTCACGTGGATGTTTGTCAACATTTATTGAATTTAATAAGAAAGTCCTAATGTCTAGGGAACAACAAGCTGGCAGCTTCGTTTCTTATTTTATTTTATTTTTGTATTTTTTTGAAGTGAGAAGTGGGGAGGTAGAGAGACAGACTCCTGCATGTGCCCAACTGGGATCCACCCAGCATGCCCACCAGGGCGCGATGCTCTGCCCATCTGGGGTGTTGCTCCGTTGCAACAGGAGCCATTCTAGTGCCTGAGGTGGAAGCCATGGAGCTGTCCTTGGTGCCCGGGCCAACTTTGCTCCGTTGGAGTCTTGGCTGTGACAGAGGAAGAGAGAGACAGAGAGAAAGGAGAGGGGGAATGGTGGAAAAGCAAATGGATACGTCTCCTATGTGCCCTGGCCGGGAATCAAACCCGGGACTTTCACACACTGGGTCAACGCTCTACTGCTGAGCTACCTAGCCAGGGCTAGCTTCATTTCTTTAGTAGTAAGGTTTTTATTAAAAACAAACAAACAGGAAAAAAGAATAACCCAAACCAAACCAGAAACAAGTGAAAGGATAAAACACCAACGAAGACAATGTAGTGTATTTGGGAGATGATGCACAGTCCAGAAACAATCTAAATAGATTTAAAGACGCCATGGAGATGTTTCATAGTGTTTACAATCACTGTCGCCAACTATTGTAAAATTATAAAACTTAGCAAAAAAGGAATGGGTTTGCCATGTTTAACATATAATAAATCAGGTAACTCCCAAATGGAGCCAATGGCTGACAGAGAGAGAGAGCAAGAAATGGAGAGACACAGGCTCCGGGCACGCATGCAGCAGGGAACAGTTTCCTGCGGGAGCTTCTGTCCTTTGACAAGAGGTCGGGCCAGGTGGCAGCACTGTCTGTCCTGGCTGTGGAGGAGGCACACACAGGTCCCATTACCCATCGCCATGGGTGACAGTGATAACAATGGCCGGCATTCCCCTGCACACTTGTTCTGGGCCCTGCGTTGGCCGAGAGCCCTGATGTGTTGCCTTCCATGGAGTTTGCCGCACTCTCTCTAGTCTTTGACCCCCAGCATCATCGCTCCGTGCCCTGCGGTGGAGTGCCCCACCTTGTTCCCCCGCTCTCGCACCTGCGCCCGGTGTGCTTCCTTGGTGACACTGTGAACGACCTGAAGGGAGAATGTCTTTCTCACGTGGACCATCCTGGCACCCGCATGCTGGATTTGATGGAACAGCCTGCAGACTCTGCATGTTTCGTGATGGTGCCCGACGTGTATGAAGGGCCTTGCGCTCGGGACTCTGTAAGCCTGGCCTCTCTGCATCTTCCCAGCAGTCCCAGGAGGTGGGCAGTTTTGCCTCCACTTTCCACACAGGGGGCAGAGGGTCAAGAGGTATGCTGTGTGTTCAAGGTCACAGTCATAAATTTGTTAAGGGAAAATTTGAACCTGGGTTTGTTGTATCAGAACAGCGAGAAACAGACATCCTGCCACACAATCAAGAAGCCCAATTAAGAAATTAAGGAGTCTTTATTAATGCCAGCTGCGCGAGCACACGGAGACCTAAGTCGTTCAAATCAGTGCGGCGGTGAACGCAGTTTGGGGCTGGTCTTTAAAGACAAAATTACATACTGAGGAATGGGGAGGAGAGGAAGCATAGCAGTAAACCAAAGCAGTGAAACAAGCTTTCTTACAATGTTTATCTATAGGGTTAATTCAGGGAGAAACATTCTGAGAACACCTGCAACCTTGCAAAGCTAGCCCAAGGCCACAGCCTGGGAGACCAGCCTCAAGGCCAGGAGTAGGGAGTCTTTTTAGAAAAAGTAAGTTCTGCTAAAAGTCTCTTTGTTTTAGAGAAAGTAAGTTCTGCCAAAAATTATTTATGCTAAGAGCCTTTCTTTTCTACATTTCAGGTTGACCTGAGTCAGGGTTCTGTTCTTCACCAGCAGGGCCCATGCTTTTGCGTGGGGAAGGCCCTGTGAGGGCGTGGGTTCGGGTGGGGGTGTCGAGAGCTCCTTTGCAGTTCATGAAGGGCTGATGTGCATATGAAGGAACTTTTAGTCAGGCCCTGCAACGTCATCCTGAATGCTCTCCTCTGCTTTTGCTGAGAACTTACTACCTGAGACAGGTTAGGGATAAACTGAGTGGAAATGACACCAGTGTCTGGCCAGGTCAGAGGACATCGCAACGGAGAGACAGAACCGAAATTAAGCAACAGGACCAATGCTGTGCTCTCTTCACTTTAAAACAAACAACCAACCAAGTTGTGCAAAAGCCTTATAAGGACTTCATATACAGCGCGTGCCCATGTGCAAGGGCACACCCATGTTCCCATGTCAGGCAAAGACGACAGGCCTGGGGTTCTAGAATTAATCCACATGATAAATAGTCTCCGTCTACATACATTGTAAGCAACGGCGCCAAATTATCTGGACAAGTTTGCTAACAGATGTGATCTGTTTAGCTAAGCAGATATTAATTTTCCAGCTCTTTGGCCAGCTGATAAATTATATCCTGTTGGAGATGCATCCTGACAAGTCACAGTAAAAGCTGATGTTGCATATGATTGTGGAGACATAACTCACATGAGAGGAAGCCTCCCTGTCACACATGTTTTAGTTAGAAAATAGCCAAAATGCTTTTAATAGTCTAGGGTGGTTTTCTTTTTTTTTAAACCTATTTCGCGAAATGATGTATCAATACCGATGGGGTTTTCAGTATGTAAGCCATTTAGCATACCTGGGACGGGTTTTGGAATTTGTGATTCCTTTCAAAGTGGTGCTTTGTTCTAGCATTTCTATAGCATCTTTTTTCCTTTTCTTTCTTTTTTTTTTTTTATATTAAGTGAGAGGTGGGAGTCAGGGAGGCAGAAAGACAGATTCCTGCATGCACCTCAACCAGAATCCACCTGGCAAGCCCCCTACAGGGTGATGCTCTTGTGTGATGCACAATCGTTATTGGGAGTTCCCAGTGATTGAAAAGTTGCTGTCAGTCTCAGCTGATGTTCTTTTCATCTACAAACAGCAGATTTCTCCACCTTGACACTGTTGACACATGAGACCAGGCCCCCTTTTTTTCCCTTGTGTGTGCCTGTCCTCTGTCTTGTGGGACGTGTGGCATCCTCCTTGACCCTTTACCCACCAGATGCCAGTAGCACTCTCTCAAATGGACAATCAGAATATCCCCAAATGTTGCCAAATATCCCCCGCAGGCAAAATTGCACCCCCCTCTCCCGCCCATTGAGAACCACCAATAATCAAACCTCAGAAAGTCAGACCTCTGTAAACCTCCCTCCGCCCGTTGCCCTGGTTTGACGGATGCCACAGAGCGTGTCACACGCACTTGCTTTTTGCAGCAGCGATTCACATAAATATTCTTATTTGTAATTTTGGCAACAGCCTGGCAGGGGAAGATTAATAGAGGGGAAAAAGAGCAAAAATATCCCCCCGTGATATTGCAGTGTGCCGAATTACATGCTATTGAGGTTGGGCCAATGAAGGAGGCGATAAAAACGGAACAACCTCCGGTTAAATGTTGTGTCCCCCAACGATGTCCACTTCCTGTTTTATTTCGGCATTCTTCCCTGGAGCCGGTCCTTCCGGATCAGTCCATTGTGTGTTTCTTTTTAACCTTCGTCGGCATCAGCCACTGCTGGCTCCCTGGTCTTTCATTTTTTAATTCTTGTAGTCAATAAAGCCCTGCAACCCATTTGTCATTTAAGTGTCAGTTTGGTTTTCATTCCATAGATCTGGCTGGCTTCCCGCTTGGACGGACGGAAAAAATCTATTTGACTTTGATGAAGCCGAGATGCTCCTGCTATTGATCAATGTCTTTTGCATGGCAACTCTTGTTCAAGTAGAATGAGAGAATTGTCTAGCTTATGCAGGTGGGTAATGATGCAAAAGACAAACACAAGAAATGCTCGATTAACAGGCTGAGGATAATCTCTTCAACTAGATCCTAGACCACACCTTCTGGTTTACACGGTAATGTGATTTGGACCGAGAATGTAAGAATTTTCTACTTCTAAAGAGCTACTCCAACACCCCCCTCCACCCACTTTGTAAATTAAGGTTATGTGAGAACAGAAGTAATGCTGTCCACACCATATGGCCAGATAGTTCCAGAACTAAGACTAGACTTCCCCGTGGAAGACTCCTCTAATTCAGGGGTTGGCAACCCATGGCCCTTGGGGCAAATCTGGCTGCTGCCTGTTTTTCCAAATAACGTTTTCTGGGAGCAAAGCCGCACCTATCAGTTTGTTTCTCACTATGGCTGCGTTCATGCTAAATCACAGAGTTGAGTAGCCGTGATAGAAGCAGTATGACCCAAGAAATATTTGCTATGACCATTTATAGAATAAGTTTGCATACACCTGGAGATTCTTGACTGCCTTTCCGCCTCCCCGCTCCCTGGCTCTGGGCTCACTCACATGGCTTGCTTTGGGTCTGCCTGCCCTTGGGCATCTGCTGGTGCAATGAAAAGTGCCCAAGCCAGCCTGCCGGAGGGGGAGAGGCATGCTGCACGAAGCCAGGTCTTCCAGGCTCTCCCAGCCAAGGCCAGCCTAGAGCAGCTGTCCCCTGAGCAGCACCAGGGAGCCAGGGCGGCCACCAAATGCCTATTCATGCAGAGTAATTAGGGTACATAAAATGGGTACAGCGTTCTTATGAATTATGTGGTAGTTAAGGGTAAGTATCTTAGACGTAGATAAACCTGGATTTGGGTCCTGACGTGGCCACTGCTTCACTGCATGACGTCATTACTTCTCAACTCCTGTCACCTCTCAACTCTCTTCTTGTTCACTGGTTGTAGTAGACATGACTGCTTGCTTGACATCTGCTTTTCCTCAGCTCTGGTAACAGGAAGATTGTATTTCTCTGCCTTCTTAAAGATGGGCAGGGCGAGGTGACCTGCTGTAGCCAGCAGACTGTGGGTGGAAGTACTGTGTGTCACTTCTGGGAGGAAGGGTTAATGTTGATGCTGGCTTGCCTGATGGGGGACCCGTGGAGGAATGGGTTGACGTGGAGGTCAATGCTGAGCCACCTCCCGGTGGACAGTTTCCTCGGGGAGTCATCTGGACCCACAGTGGACTTTGCAGGAGGAGCACTTAACTTTTTTTGGGTTAAAGCCACTGGTATTTGGGGTGGGCGGTGCTGGTTATCACAGTCGAACAAATAATTTTTTGAGAATCTAAATTTTTTTTCTGGACGAGAAATGACTTCCATTGTAGTGGAGGGAATGGCATCACTGTGAGTTAATCAATGACCATTTAATGGAGGGACACTTACTGTGAGCCAGGGAATAGTGGGAAAAACAGTGTGTCTCCTGGGGTCAAATCCAGGAATAGTCACCACATAAGCCGCATGATGTGTGGAAGTGACTTCAGCCTTTTGATCCTCAGTTTCTAGTCAGATAAGAATGAACCTACTTATCCTTTTCAGGATGTTGTGAGGGACTAAACGATGATGATGATGATGATGATGATGATGATGATGATGATGAAGTGTCCAGGTTCTCGGATGAACTGGTGGGACTGTTACCCGCAAGGCAGACAGGCAGGACGTTGCAGAACCTGAACCAGGCCGCGGCACGTGACAGCCCAGTGGGCTGTGCAGTCTGAGTTGTTGTCGGGGAGGACCTAGGTTTCTTCCAGGAGAGGCTTGGAAGGTGTGCAAGAACTCTGAAGGGAATGAGGCCCGTGCAGGGCAGTAAGGACAGTTGGGGAGCATTGGCTGGCATGTTGGGAACCATGCGAAGCGACGTTGAGGCCAAGGGCAGGGCCTTGGACTTAAAGAGTCCTACATCTGAACCCCAGAACCACTCTTACTTGCTTTGTGACCATGGGTGACTTGTTTAACATCTCTGGACCTTAAGTCTCTTCACCTATGATAAAAGGATGATAATAATATCAACCTTGTAGGGTTGTTGCAAAGAGAAAAAGAGGGAACATCTGTAAAGTACACTTGGTAAGTTCTTGATCACATGCTATTCTTATTTTATTGTTAGAGTTAATCTGCAAATTTGGGGGATATTCAGGCATGCTCAATTCAGGTGCTATCCACCTAGTACATTATTTATCTAGTCCACAGAGTTGAAGTTTCTTATATTGGGAGGTAGGTGGAGTGGGGTGGGCAACCAGCCTGTTGCTTAGCTAATGTGATGGCGAGGCTTCTTGGCCAGTGTTTAGACCTTTGGGGAATAATATTGTGGAAATAGACTGAACTTGCCGAGTTGTAATAAGTTCCTTGCCTGATGACGCTACACAGAACTGAGCCCTGTGAGGGCCATGAACACAAACAACCTAATTTGATTCTGCCTGAATATCTCTGTAACAAATATTCGAACAGCTACTCATAATCTCCTGTATCTCCTCGCCCAGAGGAGTTCCATGTGAACTTGAAATCTCTTAGAGGCTTTAAAGTTTTAACTTCTTTTAGGGGAGGAGAATAAGAGAATAAAAACTTCTTGATTTATTATCTTCTAGTTGCATAAAGGTAAGAAGCCCGCAGAGATGAAATTAGTTGGCAGTTTCCATTTCTAGCGGGGCAGTGTTAGCAAGATGGAGACCATGAAAAAGAAGAATCAGATTTTATACACGATGTAACGTACCGCTGGTCCCTTCTTTTAATTGTTAAGTGCCTCTAGGGGTTAGCTTATTGGAAGGATCAGGAAGCAATATTCTAAGTGGGCCAAGTTCCAGAACAGGAGAATGAGAGTGAGGAAGTTTATTTTTTCCCTGGGAAGTGCCATACGGAACGCACACAGATGAAACGGCTGACTTAGATCTAAGCAAGGACTAGCGGGTAGCCTGTTGGGGCAGCAGAACGAGGCCTCCACAGAAGACTCAGAAATGGTGCTCAATTCAATAGCTCCCAGGGCCTCTTTCAAATTCACAGTTACATTCTGGTGCAGCAAAGTCATCTACCACCTGATCAAAGATGCTGCAATTAAGCCAGCTGGAACCAAGAATTGGCATGTCATGTCTTTAGGATAACAACCAAACAAATAAACAAAAAACTTTTCACAACAGGAGAAAGACATCCTATGAATCGATTTTCCAAGCCTTCATTCTTGCTTTGGATATTGCCCATGCCCGAGAGCCAAGGTATAACTCTCAAAGCATGGAATGATGATACAAAAACTCTGTGGTTTTTAAGCTAACGTGATGGGATTGTATTCACTCTGGAGGCTATTGAGTCTAGAAGTATTCCTCTCCATTGCTGAGTCGATAATGCGTTCAGAGTAGATTAAATACATTCATGCCTGAAACTTAAAAGAGGAGGTGGCCCTGGTTGTGTTTTGGATTCATAGGCAGGACTCCCACCATGAACCTCAAAAGCACTTGTGGTAGTCGGGAATTCAGATAACTGTTTTAAACAGTACTTCTCCTAAAGTAAGCAGTGTTATCAAATAAAAATGTCTCATATCTGATGATCTGACTTCTAAGGACAACTTTCATTTTTTATTTCTTCTACTTTGCTTCTCTTTTCTCTGTCTCTCTCTCTCTCTCTCTTTTTTTTTTTTTTGTCTTTCTAGTTGTTTTGGGGTATGTGATTCCTTTGAGATATTTTTCTTAGTTTAAATTTTAGATGGAATCAGTTTGCTCCGGGGACCTCAAGATTGGTCTTAGGAGACAACTTTCTTTTGTTTTAGCTTCAGAAAATTCAGAAGGTATTTCAGCAGTTCTGTGAAGCCTAATTAACGCGATTAAACTGCTTTAACGCTCTAAGACAAAAGCAGGTAGGTAAGTCTTGAAGAAGCAAGCCAAGTTCTTGTCTCCGTAACTCAGTGGATGTCGGGCACAGAGTCACTATAAATGAAAACTGCTTGGCTTACTTCCTGCCTGGCTTCAAGTACCTTGCCTGTACCTGCAGCCAAGACCTTAAAGTGTGTGTGTGTGTGTGTGTGTGTGTGTGTGTGTGTGTGAGCGCGTTTAGGTGTGCATGTCCACATGGACGTGTGTGTATTTGCGTATTTTCTTTGAATCTTTTTAATTGGTCCCAAGAAATGCAATTATGATTGTTACAGGCATCGTTTGTGGTTTCCACATTTTATGTAGAAGATGACAGAAAATGAACTCAAAAGTATAAAGAGCCAAAGCAATGTTCAATTCTGTGCTTGATTAATTGGCTTCGGAATTGGAATGTGATCCTAAGGGAAGGGAAGTAGGGTACATACTTTGAGTAGCCTGGAGACCCAGGCTCTGAGCCAGTGCGCAAAAGGGCTTTTAGGCAGAGGCCTGGGGACACCGTGGCTCTTATCGGTCCGGCTCAGGACGCTTTCTGGGACCCCCCGGGGCCAGAGGCAGCGGGCACTTGGAAGAAAACCAATGCACACGTTGCAGAAGTGGGAACATCAGTTCAAAGTCTGTGATTAATACTTTAATTAAGAAGCCCTTAGGTGTAAAACTGTAAATTTAAAAAGCAAATGTGCCAGAGATATTTGGGTTTCTATATGCCGAAAAGTGGCAGATATTGAGCGACGGCTTTCCTTGACACGAATGAATACTGTAATCGCAACATACTTAATCAGCGCCTAGTTCTTCCTTTGGAAGCCACAGCAAAACTCCTTTATGATCCCAAACGCACCAGAGGTGAAGGTTTTCTTTCCCAGGGTGTGGGTTTTGGCCGCCTTTGGAAAGCTGCCCGCCAGCCCCTGTCTCATTGGGGGAAAGGCCATTTGTCACTGAAAGGAGGCAGATTTCCAGTGGTTTCGGACCTGACATCATTGCGGTTGATTTGATTTCTTGGCCGTGTCTTGTTCTGCCTCCTTCCTGAGCCTCTCTGAAAAATTGCCTGATGTGTTCTACTTGTTTTAAACCTTCAAATTAATTGAAATTACATTGGTGTTGCCAGTTTATTCATATTATCCCCCTTTATACGATTTTAAATACTCCAGAGCATCATAAACGTAGGAATAGAATCAATGAATTGTAGAGGAGAATTTTACTTATTTGTCCTTGTGGTAATTTGAAAATTTTTTCCCCCCAGGAATGTATGCGTCTTTTTCTATTTAAAAAAATTTTACCTTTGAGGCTTCTTTATTTGAGACTCATTACAGCACGGACTGTTCTACCCAAATTGGTCTTTAACCTTGTTGAGGGTAGAGATAGCACCTTTAATTTTTCCAGTGAGTAAGGTCAGATGTTCTGTGGTGGGGAATATTTTTCATGTGTACTCTCTTGCACTTGATAAGTCTCTGGGGTCGTGACAGATATTCAGAAAGGAATCTGGAGCGCTAGCTCCCTGACCACGTGTCTGCCTGATGAGTTTGCCTCAGGGCTGGCTTCCTGGCCTCTAGAGGTGTCCTTGGAAGCAGCCAGAGTGGTCTCCCTACAGAGTCTTTAGGGTGCGGATGGGGGGAACTCCAAACTTCTCAGTTGCTTTCTGTGTCTTTCTCCCCCCATTTTCCCCCTTCTGTTTATCCTCTACCTCCAACACCATTATCCTTTCTTGCTTATCCATCTTCTACATGCTGACTAGTACCTCCTTGGATAAAAGCTCCTCCTTGACATGATCTTTTTCTTCTTCTATGTGCCGTACCTTCTGATGGAGCTGTGGTATTGGGCTTGCACTGCTTTTTAATGCTTCGGGTGTGACCCAAGACTGGACGAGCGCTGTTAGCTCTTCGAGTACTCTGGAATGCACTCTCAGAGTGCTGGGTGGTACCCTCGGTGTAGACAGTGCAACAATTATGATAGGATTTCCCAAGGGGTATAGCTAAAGCTCTGGCCCCTCAGGCGCTCTTGGCGATGACTAAAAAACAGTGACTTTGAGAAAACACTGCACACACTCTTAAGTCCTGGCGTTTTACAATGTACATTGCTATTTTAGTGGCTCTGAGAAGTCCTGTAGTGCAGAAACCTGTATAATGCTGCTTTCCCCCATGTTTCAGTGTATTTAAATAAGGGAGTATGTTTACATCTAGTAGGTCTAGCAAGCGTTGCTTTTACCTGGCGTCTGAGTTGCTTCATTGCTTGGTGGGACTTGTTAACACTGGGCCAGAGCTTTTCGGGGGGGGGGGGGGACTCAGCATAAATGAAACAGTTCTCTGCAGCCTAAGCCCTAACCCGTCTTTTGAACATATGCATGTGAGTAGAAGGTATAACTGAAGAGTTGTAGTCATGACTGAAATTGACTAAAATTCAGATGGGGTCTTTGTCATTCTTTATTTTCATGAAAAGTTTTTTTGTTGAGATTTTCTTTCTCCTTTACCTGTAAAACAGCGGTTCTCAACCTATGGGTCATGACCCCGGTGGGGGTCGAACGACCAAAACACAGGGGCGACTCACAGGTTGAGAACCGCTGCTGTAAAACAAGGTGTTTCTTACCAAGAATAAAACTATGTCACCACTTCTAAAAGTCTATAATTCCTGGAAGAGTTCCTATGCTTTATTTTCTTTCAGATTTTTCTCTTTCTTACTCTCTTTTGCACATATACGTGATATATTCGTCAGTTAATAAAGAGTATTATAGAAGTAAGAAAAGTTAGCTTATCAGTGATAAATTCTGCTTAAATCAGAAGAAAATAAATGCCTGACTGATTTGTCAAGCCACACAGCACGATGCTGGAGACTTACTTTTCAGGCACTCTGTGGCACCCACACTGGGTTCGTGTACCTCTGAAAAGCAAATCGGTTATTCCTGGTGACTGGTAGGATTAGACCGGATGTTCTTGAAACCTTAGGGCACTCTAGCTGACTAGATGCTGTTGTTTATAATGTGTGTTTATTGGATCAGTGCTCTATTAACTCCTGAATTTTCAGGCCAAATAGCTCTTGACAGCTGTAAAAATATCCCATTACATATAAGTAATCATTTGTTTGATAAAAGATTTTGAGTGCCTTGTGAAAGTGATTCTTGGGAGAAGAGTAGCATCAGTGAGCAGACTCAGCTGTCCCAGAGACATTGCGTCTTGAGATTGTCGATCTGGCAATGAGCAATGACCTTTTCTGAGAGGCATGCTTTGTGCTTAGCTGAGTGTACCTTTCTTTCTAGGCCATGGGAAAACAACCTAATTATGGCATTCTTGAGCCTCTGGTCTAAAAAAAAAGAGACAATTACTTAAAGAGGAATTTTTTTTCTTCTATTTTGTCCTAATCTCCATGTAACTTAGATCTTTGAGGTTTTATGAACATGGTCTATATAGTGATAATATTAAAACTGTAGTTTATGAAAGTAGTCTTCATTCCTTATTTCTTTTTTCTCCAGCCCATTCTTCAGCTTTAAAGCAGTGACACTTACAACTCAGAATGCAGGGAGGAAAATTCAGAGTCAGTGGGAAGGTGTGAAAAAATGGGACTGAAATGGTGTGGACATCCCACCTGTTGGACCTGATTGATGGGCAGGCCACACAGGGTGAAGGATGGAGAGTTGGTTTGTAGTTCTTCATGCCCTTTCCAAGTCAACCCCGTTACTCCCAAGCACTCAGGGTTCCAGACTACTTCCTTCTCTGGTGTGGATTACTCGGCACGAACTATCAAAAACCTTCATGGCAGAGGTCCAACCATTGAACATGCGATCTTCTGTTTGTGTTTTAAAAGACAAGGGTTAGCCTCCAAAGACTGAACTGAAATAAGATAATTTCAGGCTGTAGAGAAGTCCCCTTTTTGGGGGGACAGGTTATAAGGCTTTTTTTTCCTAATAAGAAAATGCTGATTCCATCTATAAATATGATTCCATTACTACTCCCTAGCACCTTCTTACACTGGATATTGAAGAGCCTATAAGAAGTATGTGTGTTTTAGAGAGAAATCTACTTTCTAAATGGGGTAGAATAGAATTAAAGTCACAAAAAAGAAGAGCCAGAGTTCTACAGTGTGTCCGTAAAATCATGGTGCACTTCTGACTGGTCACAGGAAAGCAACAAAAGACGATAGAAATGTGAAATCTGCACCAAATAAAAGGAAAACCCTCCCAGTTTCTGTAGGATGAGGTGGCAGCATGTGTGCATGCGCAGATGACGACATAACACCGTGTATACAGCAGAGCAGCCCACGGCCATGCCAGTAGAGATGTGGACAGTACAGAGGAAAGTCCAGTGTGTTCTGTGGCTCACTAAATTCGAATCCGTGACCAAAGTGCAATGTGAATATCGGCGCATTTATAACGAAGCACCACCACATAGGAATAACATTACTCGGTGGGATAAGCAGTTGAAGGAAACCGGCAGTTTGGTGGAGAAACCCCGTTCTGGTAGGCCATCAGTCAGTGACGAGTCTGTAGAGGCTATACGGGATAGCTACCTAAGGAGCCCTAAAATATCTGTGCGTGTGTGTGCTCGACAATTACACCTAAGCAAGACTACAATTCATAAGGTGTTAAAGAAACGTCTCTGTTTTATGGGGTACAAATTGCGGCTGTTGCACGCAATCAGACCAGCGGATAGACCCACACAATGTGTGTTTGCTACAGATATGCTTCATGAGATCGACAATGATGCAAGATTTTTGCAGAAGATTGTGTTTAGTGATGAGGTGACCTTCCACATCTGTGGACATGTTCATCACCATAATGTCTGAATATGGGCTGCTGAACATCCTCATGCCTATGTTGAGTACGAACGTAACACCCCTAAAGTGAACGTGTGGTGTGGCCTGATGCATGATAAGGTGATAGGCCCATTTTTTTTCATGGAGCAGTCTGTGATGGCAAAGTCCTATCTTGACATGTTGGAATTGTATGCAGTGCCACAATTTCCAGAAGGTGTCATCTTTCAACAGGACGGTACTCCTCCACACTACGCCACCATTGTTCGTGAGTTTCTGGATAGAACATTCCCCCGGCGGTGGATAGGCAGGGGTTCTGTCAAGCCATGGCTACCACGATCCCCAGATCTGACGCCCTTAGACTTTTACTTTTGGGGTTATGTGAAGCAACATGTGTACATTGAACGTATCAACGACATTAATCACTTAAAACAGAAAATCAAAGACGTTATTCACTCTGTGTAACATCGTTACACCAGACGTCCTTACCCATGTGTGGCAAGAACTTCACTATCGTTTGGATGTGTGTAGGGCAACAAATGGAGCCCACATCGAACTGCACTGAACAGGTATGAAACTGGGAGAGTTTTCCTTTATTTGGTGCAGATTTCACATTTCTATCATCTTTTGTTGCTTTCTTGTGACTGGTCAAAAGTGCACCATGACTTTACGTCCATTGTATTTGCTTTATATTATGTTTGATTTGAGTCTTCCTTGAATTACCATTTTAATTCTCTTTTAATTCTCAGGAGGAGATGTGTCTTAGTGAGATAGGTCCAGTATTTCACTGATAAATGTTCAACAACTGCCTTTCCAAAAAAAAAAAAAAGTGCTTCTGCCAATTTCTGTTGTGTAAATACTTCTTATATGCCTGATTTCAATCTGCCAATGAGAGGCCACTGAATGCCTGAATGCAGAGTACAAGCCCAGTGCTGGTTCTAGCTTACCAACTGATGGAAGGAATGTATGTAAATATTCTAGGAGAGAAATCTTACTAGTATTTTTCTGGAAACTAGAAATGTAGCTTTTCTTGGTAGATGTGCTCTAAACTGCCGAGGGATACTGAAAGTAAAGCACAAAGAGTGATCTCAGTATATAAGATCAGATATTTTCAGTTTTATAATGACCATAAAATATTAAAATAATGAGGCCCAACCCCTTTTCACATGATTTTGCCCTCTGCTCCCTGCTGAAGCCGGACTGTTGGTGTTGCCCACACACGTCTTCCTTCTGTCGTCCATGCCCTGTCCTCAGTGTATCTTGTGTCTAGGATACCATTCCCTGCCCCATTGCCTGGCCACCTGGAAACCTATGGGCATCCTTCAAGACAGCCCCCTGTCCCTCCTCTCACCCTCTGCCCCACAGCAGGCTGGTTCATCCTACTTTCCTCGGTCTTCCCAATACAACTTCGTCTTACTGTGTCAGAATAGCCAGTGAACTTCTGGAGGCCAGAGGCTGTACCCTCCGAGACCCCATGCTTTATCCACTCATCTGGCCCTGTTGCATGCCCCTCTCGTCCACCCTGTCATCACTCCGGCCACTCTGGACTTCTCTCCTCACACGCGGCCTGCGCTCATCTACTCCGGGGCTTTGGCCCGTATGGCGCCTTCACCTGAGATAGGCTTTTCCCTGGCCGTTGCTCAGCTAGCGGTTGCTTATTCATCGGTCTCACCTCCGCAGGAAACCTTCTTCCTCTGCAGACGGAATGAGGTTTCCTTGAGAGACCTGTTCTTTCATCCCCACCTGATGCGTTTGTGATAATTGAACGTTGTCAGTCCTTCCTGTTCGGCTGCAACTGCATGAGAACTAGGACCTGGGCCTTTTTTTTTTTTTTTTAACCATTTTTTTCAAGCCTAACACATATTAGGAGCTCTGATAGTTGCTGCATGATTGATGGCTGGAGAAATATTCAGTTTGGCTATCCGAGAACAGGAAGCTAAGGAGAAATGCCAACATCCAAAGAAGATCCAGGCCTGACCAGGCGGTGGCTCAGTGGATAAAGCGTTGGACTGGAATGCGGAGGACTCAGGTTTGAAACCCTGAGGTCACTGGCTTGAGCGCGGACTCATCTGGTTTGAGCAAAGCTCACCAGCTTGGACTTAAGGTCGCTGGCTTGAGCAAGGGGGTTACTGGGTCTGCTGTAGCCCCCCCCCCCCCCCCCCCCGTCAAGGCACATATGAGAAACCAATCAATGAACAACTAAGGTGCCATAGTGAAGAATTGATGCCTCTCATCTCTCTCCCTGTCTGTCTGTCTGTCCCTATCTGTCCCTCTCTCTGTCTCTCTCTCTCTCTCTGTCTCTCTTTGTCACACACACAAAAAAATAAAATAACAAAGAAGACCTAGGGAAAAAGTCCAGCCTAGGAAGGCAACTGTGTCAGCGGCAGAAAGTCGGCGAGTCATGTCTGTGAGACAGATTCATTTAATTACCTGCTTGGTTTGCAATGATTATTCATTCACTGAGCTGGCTAAATGCAGCCCTTATCAGTCACCACCTCCTGCGCTGCCCCGGAGATCAGAGACTAGATCTCTTGTGTGTGCAGAAGAAGGGATCAAACTGCCTTTCTGACACAATGCGCGCCTTTGTGCACGGAACGCTGGTCAGCCTCCCGCTCCCAGCCTGGAGGCTGACCCGGGAGCAAGAGGGTGGAGGGTGTCTTACCCTCTCACTCCTGATGTATATATTCTCTTTGTATGCTGGAGATGAATGCACGGACTCCCCTCCTTCGCTTCATCTTATTTAAGTTGAGACAAAAAGATTCAAGCCGCTGATTGTATAATTAAACATAACATTTGACATTCTTTTCTCTGAGCGGTGGGCTGGTCTTAGAGCAGGGGTCTGGAACCTATGGCTTGTGAGCCAGATGTGGCTGTTTTGATGGCTGCATCTGGCTCGCAGATAAATCTTTAATAAAAAAAACAAAAACGTTAAAAATATAAAAGATTCTCATGTATTATAATCCATTCATTTCCTACTGCTCATGTTCATGGTTGTGGGTGGCTGGAGCCAATCACAGCTGTCCTCTGGGACAACACCAGATTTTTATTGGATAATGTGTAACGTACACGGGTCGTTGTATGGCTCTCACAGAATTACATTTTAAAATATGTGGTGTTCATGGCTCTAACAGCCAAAAAGTTTCCCAACCCCTGTCTTAGAGGCTGCGAGGCCCCAGGCACCGTACACCGGGGTGGGGGTGGGGTGGGTGGCATTGTCTGAAGTCCTGCCTTGTTCATGCCACTTCCTCTGTACCCACCTAGGAAAACGCCTCTGTGTCGACACAGGCAGAGGTGGTTACACATCTGGAACCTGGCTCCTCCCAGCCTGCAGTGGGAGGGTGGCTTGGTTTCTGTGGGGTGGGAAGTGTCATGTCAGATAGACCAGGAACTAGAGGAAAACTCATCACTCAGCCCACGCTCCCACCCGCAGGAGGAGACCCTGCATTCTTGGCTCCTGACTCTCACCAGGTGGAAGCTAGGTTGACCCGTCGGGCACTACAATCACAATAAGACTTCAGTTGCCCAGTAGCTGATTGAAATTTTCATGTTCTGGTGGCTCTTTGAGAACATACTCATCTTTTCTTTGCTGTTTTCTCTCCAAATCAGCCAGAAGCGGCATTGATTGAGCCCCGTTTGTCCTCCGGGGGCCTCTGAGTAAGGTCTCAGGGAAGCATGTCGCTCTGCTTCCTTCTCCTTCTCTTGAGTTGAACTCCGAATCCCTCCAGAATTTCAATGTGGTTTGGCTCCCAGGGCACATTTGCCAATTTGAGGAGACATCTTGGGTTGTCTGTCACAACTGGGAAGGTGCTACTGGCATCTAGTGGGCGGAGGCCAGGATGCTGCCAAGCGCGCTACACGGTCAGGGCCGCCCCACATTGAGAACTGTCTGCCCCCGGTGTCCAGTGCTGAGGCTGGGAAGCCCTGCTCTAACGCTACGTGATAGACGCATCATGAACCGCCGTTTAGCACCTCCCACCCCCAGGACGCTGTGGATGGAGGACTCAGGTGTGAGCACGGAGAGTCTCAGTCCCAGCACCGAGCTGAGCGCACAGTGGGCCCTCGGGGATGCGAACCCTGGACACGATCACACAGTCACAGGTGCACCTTGATAGGTATTGTTTTTCAATTACAGTTGACATTCAGTATTATTTTATATTAGTTCCAGGAGTTCAGCATAGTGGCCAGACAATTATATGTTTTGTGAAGTGATTCCTCCCCAATAATTCTGGTACCCTCCTGGCACCTATGTAGTTTTTTCAACGTTGTTGACTATATTCCCTATGCTGTGTTTGACATCTCATGATTATTTTGTAACTGCCAATTTGTACTTAATCCTTCACACTTTTTACCCAACCCCTGTCCTCCCAATCTGGCAGCCACCAGTGTGTTCTCTAGTTGTGTGTCTGTTTTGTTTACTTTGTTCTTGATGTTGATCTGTTTGTTTTTTTGTTTTCTTTTTGATCCTACCAAGTGATGGTTTTCCCAACTTTTTCATTGTTAATTACTTTCACTGCCTATGGAAAAAGGATATAAGCTATTTTTTTGTCCTTTCGAAAATAAGGGAAAACAAAATAAGATATATATTATTTTCCTTTTGGTACTAAAGACTGTGAATTTCTGCAAGTCAATCAAGCTGACTATAGAAATCAATATTTCCATTTGCAACCGTGCTCTCTCTGTGGTTCCAAGAAGGCTCCCAGCACTGTAGCTTAATAAGATGTGAATGTGCCACTCTTTGTGCTTTGACCCTAAGATGCTCTCTGCGAGTGCAGGGCACAGGGGACTCTGATCGGGCCTGTCTGGTCCTCTGCAGGGGGCGGGGGGGGGGCGACAGGGGGCGGGCAGCCGTCTAGATCGTGCTGGGGAGTGAGAAAACTGGGAGTTGCAGAGCTGCTATTATGGTTGTTCAGAACTTGAGCCAATATTTTAAAATGTGATTGAAAGGTTGGAGAGTACAGAGAGTAGGACAGCCTACCAAAGGTTTAGGTTTAAGGATCACTCTTCATTGAAACAAAAACAAAAACAAAAAACGGATGCAGTGCTTTTATTTTACCGCTTCTGAAAACTCAGCTGGCAAGGTGACTGCTGATCACATTCCATCACTTGGTCTCCAAGTAGATTAGAAATCAAATTGAACTTTCTGCTTGCTAAAATCATAACTCTTCCTTGGCTTGGAAATTCTAGATTTCCTAGAGTATTAAATCTTACATACTTTATTGTCTTCTGCGACAGTCAGGTACTAAGACATCATCTTTCTATCAGAGAGGTTAGTCCAGCTCCCGCCTGCAATGAGGGAAGAGGAGACGGGGAGGGCGCAGTGACTCACCGGAAGCCGGGAGCCCCAGGTGAGGCCGCCTCATGCTTTGTGAGGATTGCTTTGGGAAAAGGGAAGGTGGTCAAGGAATTATGTTGTGTTAGCTTTTCTATTAGTATGTTTTTTCTAAAACAAGGCAATTTGATGGAAGGCAAAGAACAAAGAAAGGCAGGAGTGTGCATTTTGGTGTGCTGATACAGTCAGATTTATTATTATTATTATTTCTTCTTTTCCAAGTGAGGAGGGGAGATAGAGAGACAGACTCCCGCATGTACCCTGACCGGGATCCACCTGGCAACCCCCTCTGGGGCTGATGCTCTGCCCATCTGGTGCCATGCTCACAACTGAGCTATTTTTTATCATCTGAAGTGGAGGCTCTGGAAAGCCATCCTCAGTGCCTGGGGCCATTGCACTCAAACCAATCCAGCTGTGGCTGCGGGAGGGAGGGGGGGGGTAAGAGAGAAAGAAGGGGGCAGGGGGAAGGAGCAGACGGTTGCTTCCTCTGTGTGCCCTGACCACTAATCAAACTTGGGACATCCATACATCGGGTTGATGCTCTACCACTGAGCCAACCAGCCAGGGCCCAGATTTATTATCTTTATGATGGCTTTATTGAGATGTAATTCATATATCACACAATTCACCCATTTAGAATGTACAATTTAGTGGGCTTTAGCCTATTTACAGAGGTCTGCAACCATCACTGCCATCAATTGGAAAACGTTTTCATCAGCCTGAAATGAAACCCTGTATCCTTTAGCCATCACCTCCCATCCTCCCAACTCCCAACACCCCAGTCCCCCAACCCCCCAGCCCCCCAGCCCCCCAGCCCCCCAGCCCCCAGGCCCGGACAACCCCCAATCTAATCTTTCTGTCTTCCCGGATGCACTTATTCTGAACAATTCATTTAAAAGGAATCATACAATTTGTGGCCTTTGGTGCCTAGCTTCTTTTACTTCAAATAAGGTCCATCCACGTTGTAGTGCTTCATTCTTTTTCATGGCTGAAGAATATTCTGTTGTATGGATAGACCACGTTCTGTTCATTTACTTGTCAGTTGTATGTGAACCACTCAGCAGCATCCTCTAGTGCCTGGTGAGTGAGTGCTCAGTGAATGAAAGGATTCATTGATTCATGCAACACATATTTATGGATGGCCTATTGTGTGCTGGCCGTTGGCGATTTTGAAGTGAACAGAAGAAAGCTTTTACCCTCCTGGGGACTAACGGTGCAGTAGGCGAGACGGGACAAATGAATATGTAACATGTTGGGTGATGGCAAATGCTCTGAAAACCATACGGCAGGGCGAGGAGCACAGAACCAGGGAGGGGTTGTGCTTATACATATGAATGTAGGTTCTTGTCCTGTGTGATCTCAGTATGGCCCAGGGAAGTGACGGCAGAGCTGTTTCCCAGACGGTGCTGTGACATCATAAGATTGACCTGGATAATCCTGGGGAGCAATCTGGTCCATTTGTCTGCTCTTCATATGATGTCATCTGTCCCTAGAGAGGGCGCAACCATCTTCTCCCTTCTCTTCCCTGCATACTCTATATTTTAACTGTACATATGTACATAAAAAGCTTATGTCATTTTGCCCTCTGGTGCTTTTGTGGCTATGGAATATGCCTTTATCTATCAGTGGGATTTGATTTTTATCAATTGTGGAGGAAGCTTGCTGGCGGCACCTCCTCAGAAGCTGGCATTTTTGAGCCCCCAGTGGAAGACCTGGTCCTCCAATGGCGACCTCACCTTATGCTGTGGGAACAGTAGCTGCTAATCGGGCACTGCGCATGCACACTCGTCAATGACGCCTGCCTATGTGCCTTAAAGGGCCCTCACTTCCCTGTATCTGCCTCCCCTTGCAACGCTGACAGTCTGAGTTTTAAGAATTGGAGTGGGACTTTGCAAAAATTGTAAGGAGTGAATTGCAGGCTTAAAAAAGTGACTATTTCTTTTCTGACGACAGAAACGTGTCTGAGATAACACAAAATGAGGGGTTGAAATCCACTTAGGAGAAAATATCTTTGTCACTATGACATTTCTTTTTTATGAAAATACCTTTTCTTCCTGGAAAATGTGGAGTTGAATGCAGTGGGTCTTAATCTTTGTATCATGGCCTTTGGCACGGGGGGGGGGGGGGTTGTGTGTGTGTGGAGATGTCACATCTGACTTTTGGAGCCGCTAATAAGAGCCCCTCGAATCAGTAGACTCAGCTCAAAGCCTGTCCCAGGGGTCTCAGATGTGGTGGACAGGCTTCTTGCTGTCCCCACCCCGAGGCTGTCCAGGGGGGGGGAGCGAGCACTGTGGGTTCAGTTATTCATCTGAGTAAGATCTGTTCACCGCCTCAGGGAGAAACAGGCGGGGAGCTCAGGACACTGGTGTCTGCGGCTCTGTGGGTGTCTTCTCCTTGTTTAGCTAGGGCCCTTGAATAGGAAAGCAAGACTACTTATTGAGTCTGTGAGTATGAGGGCCATGCTCTGAAGCAGGACTTCACCCCTCCAAAAAAGACATAAAATCAGCATATACTAATAAACATTACTACTGGTATTGATAAAGCACTCGAGTTGATAAAAATCAATTTACCAAAATTGTATATTACAACAAACTTTATTTTGGGGTTAATTTTATTTAAATGTAAAAGGAATATTATGTAGGTTGTCCATGTACATAGTTAAAGAACTCCAAACTGGGCTGATGGAAGGTAAGCAATGGAAAGTAATCCTCCCTCTCAACTTGATCCTGAAGTCTTTTCCCCAAAGACAAATAGTTTCGTGTGTATTGTTCCAAAGGTATTTGATGCATTTTCAATATTGCAACCATTTTCAAACAGTAGCCTGTAAATAGCATGCGGCTAGCCAGGCCTGGACACCTGCCCCAGTGTGGCCCCTCTCCAGTGTGGGACCGCACCGCACCTCAGCGAGCCCGTCTCTACCTCCCTCCCTAGGCTCTTAGCATCAGACGCCATAATTCTTATAAACCTCAGGGCCTAGCCATAGTGCTCAGTAAGTGGTACCTATATATTAATAATGTAACCACTAAATTAGGGTTGCCGGATCAATACAGGACACCCAGTTCAATTTTCAGACAATTAATGAATACTTTTTTCCAGTATAAGTATTTATATATCCCAACTAGTGTATGGGATATACTTATACTGAAAAGAAAAGTCATTTATCTGCAAATCTAATTTAACTGGTAGTCTGTGTTCCCTACACTCAATGCCGAACTCTGGGCTGCAGCACGTAGACAGCAGAATCCTAGGATGTTGACATGTTAGAGCTGGGGCGGGGGGGTTCTCATGTCCTCATTTCACCTGCTACAAGGCCCGTCCTGGCCAGATTCTGAACAGCAAAAGCAGTGTGAACATAGAGAATTCTGTACTGGGCTCTAACTTCACACTCAGTCTGATGACAGCCTACTCTCTGTCCTTTTCCACCCCATATCCTTCCTTTGAAAGTCTGGAACCAAAAAAGAATCTTCGGCCTTGGCTGGGGGGTTACAGGAGTGAGGGGAGGGTGAGTGCAGGGTGAGGAAGACTGTTTAGCATGCTCTGGGGCAAACTGACGGGCCTAAAGCTGAAGGGGTTGGGGACGGGAGGGTGGGAGGCAGGATGTTTACCCAATGATGGGTGTCTGGATACAAAGGGACATTTTTGCTCAGTCTCTCAGGGTTTAGGAAACTCAGGATAGATAGTCTTAGACTGCCCTGATGTGTGGACTGCAGACTTTATGGTGTGTGTTTATTTCACACTTTTTTCCTCAGACTTTTTTAGGATGAACAAAATGAAAAGAATTCCTTTTAAAGATAGTCATGCAAGGGATGACCTGTGCAAGGGAAATAGAACTTATCTTTGTGAATTCTGGAAGAAAAATCCTAAATCCTACTGATCAGCGGGGCTTAATATATTAGAAATCTTCCAAAGGCCTTTTTTTTTTTTTTTTTTTTTTTTGTATTTTTCCGAAGCTGGAAACAGGGAGAGACAGTCAGACAGATTCCCACATGCGCCCGACCGGGATCCACCTGGCATGCCCACCAGGGGGCGACGCTCTGCCCACCAGGGGGCGATGCTCTGCCCCTCCGGGGCATCGCTCCGTTGCAACCAGAGCCACTCCAGCGCCTGGGGCAGAGACCGAGGTGCCATCCCCAGCGCCCGGGCCATCTTTGCTCCAATGGAGCCTCGCTGCGGGAGGGGAAGAGAGAGACAGAGAGGAAGGAGAGGGGGAGGGGTGGAAAAGCAGATGGGCGCTTCTCCTGTGTGCCCTGGCCGGGAATCGAACCCGGGACCCCTTGCACACCAGGCTGACGCTCTACCACTGAGCCAACCGGCCAGGGCCCCAAAGGCCTTTAAAAGGTGGGGACGACAGAAGAATTATAGGCCTGGGATATTACCATCACTAAGTTTGGAGTTTAATGAAGTAAAACCTGGTCTTCCCTTGATGGTGCTAATTAGTTCATCTGTGGTAGACGCAGTGAATTTTAACTATTGCAAAGTCATGATTTTGTTCTGTAAAAACCAGGATAAAGGTTGACATTTTGCTCCTTAATTTATCTTTGTTTAAAAAGTAAAATAAATTGGAAAGCAATTTTTGCATATTATGCATTAATGAAACAGTTGAAATATTTGCATATAGTAAACTTACCTGTTTAAGAGTTGGTGGGAGTGATAACTACTGGTTACGTGACTGCCAATGCAGCATTTAAAGAATTAACAAGGTTATTCATTAGACTTATGAGCTACTTCATGTGATAAGAGATAAGCCATCATTGCCTGGAAATGTAGGCTATGAAGATTATGGGTGGACATATCCTTGATTCATTATAGTGACTCATATAGATACACTGTGGTTCCAGGTGTTGTTTTTACTTTGAAACTTGTAAAAGGGCACTAATCTCATTCATTTGGGCTTCATTCTTCTTTTTTTTTTTAGCGAGTGAGAGAGAGACAGACAGACAGACAGACAGGGAGAGAGATGAGAAGCATCAACTCATAATTGCGGCACCTTAGTTCATTGATTGCTCTTCATACGTGCCTTGACCGGGGGCTACAGCATAACGAGTGACCCCTTGCTCAAGCCAGTGACCTTGGGCTTCAAGCCAGTAACCTTTGGGCTCAAGCCAGTGACCGTAGGGTCATGCCTATGACCCCATGCTCAAGCCAGTGACCTTGGGATTTCGAACCTAGCTCCTCAGTGTCCCAGGCTGATGCTCTATTCACTGTTCCACTGCCTGGTCAGGCTGGGCTTTATTCTTATGACCCAATTATTTTCCAACCAATCTCCAAATACCATCACACTGGAGTGGGCAAGATTTCAACATATGAATTTGAGGGGGACATATTCAGTCTACAACTGCCGCAAACCAGCATGGCTAGTAATTCTAGGTCCTGAGGGAGAATGGCGTGGATTTAAGAAAATAGACTCACTGAGAAAAGAGGATGGGATCGGGAGGCCTCTGCAATGCTGATAGCAAGATCAGAGAGCAAGAGCCCCCAGTCTTGCTTTATTATATAGTGTAGACAATTAAAGCCTTTAAGCCAATATACAAATAAGGAAGTCTCTGATACAAAGCCACTTATCTGAGGCATAAATGAGATTCCTCATAAGAGTACACCACCCCACATCATGCAACAGTCAAGAGTGTGGGTAAAAGCTTAGTTTTGAGAAGAGTGTTGAGAAGATCTTAGTATTATAAGGGTGTGTGGAAGATCTTAGTATTAGAAGGGTGTTGAGAAGATCTTAGTCTTAAAAGGGTGTGTGGAAGATCTTAGTATTAGAAGGCTGGAGAAGAGCTTAGTCCTAAACTAAACCCTAGGCTGTAAGGATTTGTCAGCTCACAGCCTGTCTCCCACGTACAACACATGGCAAAAGGGAATTAAAGTTGAAAATGAAATTAGGTTACTAATGAGCTATCCTTAAAAATAGCAAGGCTATTCTTGATTAGTTGAGTGGATCCAATTCAGGAGGGTCTTTAAAAGGAGAAGAGGGAGGTAGAAGAGGGAATCATAGAGATGATTTTGTATGCGAGTAGTGTTGTGTGTTGTCACTCAGGTGAGGGCAGCGTGAGAAGAACTCAGTTCACTATTGCTGGCTTTGCAGTTGGAGGGATGGGGCCATGAGCCAAGGAATGTCAGTGGCCTCTAGAGCTGAAAAAGGTGAGGAAATGGATCTTTCCCTTGAGCCTCCAGACACGAATGCACCCTGCTGACAATTTAACCTTGGCCACGGGAGACCTGTGTTGGACTTCTGATCTGCAGGACTCTAAGATACTAAATTATGTTCTAAGTCACGCATTTGTGGTAATTGATTACAGCAGCCAGAGAAAATGAATACAATCTGCCATGTGCCTGGTACAGTGAGCACACACTAACCATTTGTTGAATGGATACAGTTCTTGTACCTGTCTCATGTTGGTGCTGGGAAATGATTTGACAGCCTGTGTTCCTATTATAAATACTGTATGCTCACAAGGCATTTATCATCTGCTATTTATTGTCATACAGTTGCTGAACCTTCAATAATTATTGAATTCTCAGCCACAGTAGATGGTGTTTGTTGGTCATTTATTATTTTTTTTTCTCTCTCCCTAATTTCCATTTTGTATCCTTCCGGGACATCATTTGAAATGGCATTGTGTAATACTCCATTTCCTCCCAGACTTACTGATTTACAGGAGAATTGCTTTTCCCCTTCCCTTTCGCTTCCACTCTGAGTTTTAAAGACGCGTACCTTTATATTCTAAACCCGTTTGTCCCTCCCTGCTCTCCCTTGTCACCAAACAGGAGCATTTTCCTAACCTTCTGGAAGTGTTCTGGACTGGTTTCCCTGATGCCCAACAGAAAATCACCAGCATCATCCCCTGTGTGTTTTTGCAGAATATCTGTGACAACATTTCTCAATTTTGCTTTGGCTTAGGAAAGACTAGGTTCCCCAGGAGACAGAATCTGGTCTTACTTGGAGATCTCTGGTTATTAATATTCCTATTGTTTCCCACCAGGATGGAAAAGCAGCTTCTCTATTGTTTACCGGAATGTAGTATCCTGAAAGGGCACATATTCCTGTGATTGATTTGTTGGCTACTGAATGAGTATTTATTTAGCCACACTGTCAGGTACTTTGAGAGATTACAGAGGTGAAAAAGCTACTTTCCCCATCTTGAGAAAGCCCAGGCACTAGTGGAACAGATCTATACGTAGTGAACCACCATACAGCTTAGGGTTGTTCCTGTCTCCCCTGGCCTGTGGCCACGCTCCTTTCCCAGCCTCCGAGGAAGGTAGGTGGGAGCACTCAGGGCTGAGGAACGTGTGTGGACGTGATGGGCGCCCCCTTCAGGCCGGGCCATGACAGCGCCAGCATGCTCTCCTGCTGTAGCCAGAGCTTTTCATCTTTCAAAAGAAACTAGAAATTCCTTTTTATTTTTTAAATGGGAAATCGCATTTTATAACATTGTACCAACCAAAAAATAAACACAATACCACCCAAAGAACACCTGTTTCTGCCCTGAGCTGGGGAAGGAATTTCGACTTGGGACCACACTAGGATCCCTAAGAACTTCAAATCATGGTTTTCTTACCCTGTTAGCTTGGATGTGCTTCGGAGGACAAGGACTTTGTGTGTGAGTAGTGTGTGTTGGCACTCAGATGTGGCCAGAGGGCCCGGGAGGGTGTCCAGCTCTAATGAGCTGCTCCTGGTGGCCGCAGCTCGGGAGGGGGCACCTCGTAGTCTGGCCGCTACACTTCATCGGGACGTTCTGCTGCCTACTTGGACTTGTGAACACACGTGTCAGTTTGTGTCATTGCCTTCTGGGCATAGATTAAGTCCCTGTGAATGGTCTCCATGGGTGTTAGGGGGTGCCACCAAGATGCCAGGGCGGACACCCCCTGATACCCATGGGGACCTTTCATAGGGACCGTCACCTGGATCAAAGGACCAGAGACTCCCCGCCCTGCTCTGTGGTTCAGGCTTCACGTTGCTTCCTCCGGAGCTCGGAGTTGCACGAGGGATGGTCCCCGAGCCGTGTGCGGCTCCCTGCCCTTGTGGGGGATGCCTGCAGAGCCACCATTTCGAAGGTGAGGCATCCTGGCCAGCCTCACTGTTAATATTTAACATGCCATTCATTTTAATGTTTGCAATACCTCCATGGGCTGGTATTACCTCCCTTTTATCAATGAAGAAATTATGTTTCTGAGTGGAAGTCAGAAATGTGAGTGTGGGCATTTCTTTTTTTTTTGTATTTTTCTGAAGGTGGAAACGGGGAGAGACAGACAGACTCCCGCATGCGCCCGACCGGGATCCACCCGGCACGCCCACCAGGGGGCGACGCTCTGCCCACCAGGGGGCGATGCTCTGCCCCTCCGGGGCGTCGCTATGTTGCGACCAGAGAAGTGTGGGCATTTCTGAAGGGCACAGGTTGTATCTCTTGGAAATGTCAAGAGTTTGTTCATGAAGACAAATGGACTGAATCTCAGAGTGCGATCTCTGAGGGGCTGCTGGTGGTTGCGTGGAGAGCTGTATTAAATGGACTCTGGATGCGCTCAGCTGCAAAATTGAGCTGTGTTGGGTTCAGAACACCTGCCATTGGCAGGGGAGAGACATAAGGCCACACCTGTGCCACATTTTGCCATACAGTTATACTTCTTAGTTATAATCATAGCAATGTAAGTCAGTGCTCAAAGCCCTGGACAGTGGTTCACATGATTTGAAAATGAAATCATTTCTCAAGGCACCGAAAACTTGAAAAATTCTCTGAGTTTTAAAGTCTATGATTTGAAACTGGTCTATTTCAAATAAACTTTATTAATTTAAAAACCTGTATTTTGCCCACTCTGCTTCTCTGAGGGTGGGGGGAAGACACTCTTTGTGACCTGGTAATGGTAGGCTCTGGATTTAAGCCTTCTGTAAATTCAGAGTTTACCTAACTGTATTTCTCTTAGCTGGGCCCTGAGTTTGATGACGGATGCTCCCAAGCAAAGCAGCAGAAATGGGGTTTTACAGAAACGAAAGCAAGAAATAATACCTACGAGAGAATCACAGGTGATTAACAGCAGAAAAAGTAAGAAAAGTAGGAGGTATAACTATAAAACAAATAAAATATGCTTTATTTATAATTTCATTTATTTAGATATCAATATTACATTTATAACTTTATACATATGAAGTATTATTTATACTTATAAACATAAACAGAAGTAGTAGAAACAGTAAGAGAAGTAGAAAAGCAGGAACAGTGAAACTTCTAGCTTATGTTCATAATGCTTTCCCGGGAAATCCTTGCGCCTGGATGTCCCAGGAGGGGCCTCTTGCATCAGTAACGGACTTGAGCAAACGGGAGGTGAAGACCAAGGCCAGTCGTTTAGAAAAGCCTGGCGCTGATTTTACATTGCAGGTCTGGGGAACACGGTAAACCTCCGCATACAGGATTTCACATTGGGCAGGCCATTTCTGGAGAAGTGCGTAGGATCAGGACCGTGGTTTAGATGACAATTTTTCTGGGTTGATGGACAGGATCCATGAGAGGTGGGATGTCCCATTTTTACAGGCTTTGAGTGACACCCAGGGCTCCTGCCATGAATCAAGATGCTTATAAGAACAACTGTTTATATCAATATTAGTTGAGTGGTTCGTTTATTTATTATTCAACAGCGAGTAACTGAGTCCCTAAGACATGACAGGCACTGTGCGTAGTGTTGGGAATTCATTAGGGAGTAGAACATGTGCTCCCGCCCTCCCGGAGGTTACTGTTTAACAAGCGGGGAAAAGCCAGAACAAGGAAAGGAACAGATAGATGTCCTCAAAGTTCATCCATGGAGTAGTGTGTGTCAGAATTTCCTTCCCTTTTTAAGGCTGACTCATATTCCGTTGAATGTATATACCACATGTTGTTTGTCCGTTTTTTTGTCGAGAGACACTTGGGTTGTTTCCGCCTCTTGGCTATTGTGAATTATGCTGTCATGCGCACGGGTATGCCAATACCGCTTTGAGACCTGGCCTTCCATTGTTTTGGATATATGCCCAGCGGTGGCATTGCTGGATCACATGGTTTATTTTGAATTTTCTGAGGAACTGCCCTGCTGTTTTCCATGGAAGCTGCACCATTTTACATTCCCACCAACAGTATTATAAGGGTCTCACTTTCTCCGCATTCTCACCAACACTTGTTATTTTCTGGTTGTTGGCGGGTAGCCTCCCTAATAGGTGTGAGGCATGGGGTTTCTTTGGAAAAGCACGCCTTTGTTGCCAGACTGGCCACTGCCCTGGATGGTGGCAAGGCTGAAGTTCTGCATGTGGGGTGTTTCAGAGGGTGACGGAGTTGTTTGGAATTGCCTTGATTACATATTTGAGCTCAAGTTTTCCAAACCCTGACCCAGGGAAACGTTGTCAAGCAGAAACAAAAATCATCAGCCCAGAGGCTGTTAACTTCTGTACAGATGTTACTTTTCAAGGTTTAATACTATAAATAGTTCATTGGGGTCAATGTTTGCTAAATATACTGCTCAAAAAATTTAGGGGATATTTCAAAAGTGAATATGAAACAATAAAATATCTCCTAAATTTTGTGAGCAGTGTATAAAACAATAACCACAGATGGGTCTGTACTGACTGGCAGCCTGAGCACTGGAAACAGGGGTGTCTTTAGTTATTCAATGTAGCTTCCCCCCCCCCCCCCTGCTTATAAAAGTATTAGTCTCCTTGGGGTGTCATAACAAAATACCAGAGACTGGATGGCTTCAACAAAAGCCACTTATTTTCTTCCAGTTCTGGAGGCTGGGAAATCCAAGTTCAAGATGCCAGCTGTTTTGGTTCCTGGAGAGAGCTATTTCCCTGGCTTGCAGGTGGCGGCCTTCTCGCTGCGTTCTCAGATTGGGGAGAGGGGACCTTTCTGGTGTCTTCCTCTGCTCATAAGGACACCAGCCCTGTTGGGCAAGGGCCTCACCCCTATCACATCAGTCAGCCTTTACCCTCCCCTCACAGGCCCTCCAAATACAGTCACACTAGGGGTCAGGAGTTCAGCATATGGGTTGTTCTGAAGGGACAGCGAGACACAAGGCAGTCCATAGCAAGAAGTATAAAGGCTTTCCGTAAAGAACACAGGCATTGCAGAAATAAATAATGTAGAAGGTGAAAGTCCCTGGTAATTCTATCCTCCACACAAAACCACTGCTGGTAGTTGGTATCTGTTCTCCCAAATATTATTTCATTGTGCGAACTAACGTTGTTTTGGGGAAATGTGCGCTTAAGTGTTGAACATTAATGTGGTTTTTAATAACCATGTCTTCCCAGGGAGAGAGGGCTTCTCAGTCTGCTTTTCTTTTTTTTGTGGCAGAGACAGAGAGAGTCAGAGAGAGGGACAGATAGGGACAGACAGACAGGAAGGGAGAGAGATGAGAGACATTAATTTTTTGTTGCGGCTCCTTAGTTGTTCATTGATTGCTTTCTCATATGTGCCTTGACCGTGGGGCTACAGCAGACCGAGTAACCCCTTGCTTGAGCCAGCGACCTTGGGCTCAAGCTGGTGAGCCTTGCTCAAACCAGATGAGCCCGCGCTCAAGCTGGCTACCTTGGGGTCTCAAACCTGGGTCCTCGGCATCCCAGTCCAAAGCTCTATCCACTGCGCCACCTCCTGGTCAGGCTGAGTCTGTTTTTCTTACAAGAGTCGAAGACTAGGGCCATGGCCAGCGCCCCAGGACACTCAGCCAAAAGAAAGCCCCAAGTGAGTCCAGATTCGTGGGAGAGAGACTTTTCTGTGCGTTGACTTGTAGAGAGATGTCCCGGGTTACTATTGCATTGGGAGCAAGGTGACAGACGAGGGTGCCTTTTGCAAGAGAAGGAGCAAGGGGAGTCATTCTTAGCATGATTTTGGGTAAACATACCACTAGCAGTGAGGGGCGTGGCTAACTCCTCGTAGTGGGCTCTTGTGTAATTTCGCTCAGCAGGTGAAATGGCAGGACTAACCAGGCAGTGTTTTCCGAGGGGCAGTATCCAGGAGTAGAACTACAAGGCCGTGTTTATTGTGAAGTGAAATTATATGTTAGAAGAATTAATGAACACCCAGCAGGTGGATAATCAGCCAGTAATTTTTAGTAAGAGTGGGACCTGTCATAACACAAGTTTGTTAGATCATCAGTTCATTAAATCAAGTATCATGCCGTAGGCATTCTCATTTATCCTTGTCAGAACTGTGGGAGAAAGTGCCCAGGATGGGCTCTAGAGAGATGGTGACCCTTCCAGGTAGGCAGGTGAGAAAGCCACCAAGGAAGATCCTGAAATTCATGCTTTCTCCCATATTTTAAATGAACTTGGCCCAGTTCCCATCGGAAGGTGAAGAAAATCCATAGCGTGACACAGAGTATTTTAATTTCTATTCAAATCGGAACCCAATTTGTCACTGCCAGATAAGAAGCAAGAAGGTCATCTTCTCACTTTGAAATTTCTGAATCATTTAATAGCTAATTTGTACTGCTAATTACTACCTTTCACTCCTGTAATTATTATGAATTATTGTCCTCCTGCAGTCAGTAACGAGCGAGGCAGGGGACAATAAAACATGGCTGTACTTCCGATTGGTTAGCCTGGCAATGAAGCCGCTTTGACGTGGCTGGCAGAGAGGGGTTGTCCGTTTCTCTCAGCTTTGCCAGGCTGGTGACAGAAATGAACAGCTGAAACATGATTAGCAGTTTCCCCATGTGGAACAACTTTTCATTAATATTTTGTATGGCCACCCTCCTTTTGGCTGAGCCCCAGCGATAATGAAGTTAAGCACGCTCTCTCTGCTGGTCTAGGGGTTTCTGTGGTCCCCAGATAGATCTGAAACACCTGTAGGCTTAATCACTCTCCGCACATCTGGGAGCAGCTCCCCAGCCACGTGGCCAGAGAGCTTAGGCGAAATCTTGGTCAAAAGCTGAGAATGAATCAGATGATCTTGGGAATATTTTTAATGTAAGGACTCTAGAATAATAGTTCTGTGAACCTAGCCTGTTATCTTGTCTTCTAAGACATTTCTGATGAAATTTTACAGCTTGGCCTTAGGCATACACTCATGTGGGTTGGAGGTAAAAGAAGCCAGAAGATTTTTCTGTCCCAGATTTCTCCCAAGTAGTAGCTAGAGGGTTCATATTTATTCCTTTAAATCCAAGGGCTTTTTTGGTTCTTAAAAAATGTCCTGTTTATGAGCAGATATCCCAGGAAGCCCAGTATCTTAAACATTTATCAACTACCACCTCGCCAGGGCCTCTAGCTTGCGTAGGGATCTGGTGAGAGTGGGGTGGCCCCTGAAAAATATGGGAATTTTGCCCAGGGTCAACCCTTCGCATAGCATTTGATGGGGTTACTGTGATGTCTTTCATCAGTGTACTTTCTTACATTATGCAAAGTTATTGATTTTATTCAAAGATTGGATTGGCTACTACTAGGCATAAGTGGAAAGACTGATTTGGTGTAGCTATGCCAGGTGGAGGCTGGAAAGTGGAGAATTTGAGAAGTACAGTTTGGGTACCTTAGTAAGGGAGCGGCTGAAGTAAGGGCTACCTTACAAGTGATGGGCTGCAGGGTTAACATCAGGTAGGAGTCGTTGCTATGGGTGGAAGGGATAGCGTCAGAGAACACGATGTCTTTGTCTTCCAGCATTAATCGTTACCATCTGTCAGCTGCAGAGGGTCCTCCCAGCATTGTGGAATAAGTATAGGCTTTGGGATAATAAACATAATAGCTGTCACTTATTATGCTGTTGCTTCTAAGCTGTGCCCAGTTTCGTACATGCATTATTACCTCATTTCCCTCATCTGATGGGGATACCACGATTGTTCCATCTTACGGACCAGGTAGTGCAGTAAATTCTACGTGGTCACATAGCTAGGAAACAGCAGAGTTACTGGACTCGAGTTACAGACTCAACTTTCTTTGTCTCCAAAGAAAGAACGTCCGTATTCATAACCAATATGCTGCTATTTCGAGGGGTCCAGAAAATTCTTTTTCTGGGCTGCAGGAAAATGAATAGTCATATTGTAAGTCTTGAAAGGAAGGCTTGTGTAGATTAGAAAAACTTGAATTTGTTGCCCCTGGGGTCTTCCAAGTATCCTGCTCGGCCTCCCTGAAGCCGGTCTGCAAGGCCACACACTAGATGATTCTAACTATATGACATTCCAGAAAAGGCAAAAGTAGAGAGACAGTAAACAGGTCAGTGGTTGCCGGGGATTCGGGAGGAGGAAGGAGGGGTGGACAGGTGGAACACAGGGGACTTTTAAGGCGGAGAAACTATTCGTATGATACTATAATAATAGACATGTGTCATTCTATATTTGTCAAAACCCGACTACAAAACCAAGAGCGAGTCCTATGCAAACTATGGGATTTAGCTAATGATATATCAGTATTAGTCCACCAATTGTAATAGATGTGCTGGGGCAGCCTGAGGTGGAGGCGCGCAGGGTGAACCCCCACCCAAACCCAGGTTAAGGAGGGGCTTTGAACAAGAGGTGAGGGCATGACAGAGACCTGCAGGGTGGGCGGAATTAGGCCCTGAAAGGGGAAGGGAGAGGGTGCATGATGAGGAAACTGTCACAAGCCAAGTGAGCAGCAGGTGCCTCTATATTATTTAGAGGATTCAGGCTACAGAGGTCATTAGGTTTTTGGGAACTAGAGTAGCTGGTCAAATTGGCTTTGATTTTCCCTTAAGTTTCTTCAAAAAATTCTAATTCAGGATTCTTTAGGGATCATTCTAAATCAGTGGTTCTCAACCCAGGCTACATTTCAGAACCCCCTGGGAAGCTCTGAAAACTGACCTATGCCGGGTCCCCATCCCAGACTGGCCCAATCAGTCTCCAGGGGGCGGAGCCTGGGCCGTGGCCCTGGTTCAAAGCTTCCAGGCCAGTCTGATATTGTCAGGATTGAGAATCCTTGTCCTGGAGGGAGGGGACCTTTGCAGGACAGTCCACTTCTATTTTTATGATGGTATTACGTTCGTAAACTCAGGCAGGCTGTGTGTATGGATGTATGTACATGAATGCCCATAGACACCTGTTGATTGGCGTGCAAACCGACTGTACTGAGCAGGGTGTGTCTACGTGGTAGCCCTCGCGTCCTGCACAGGAGAATGCACCCCGCTTCCTTTCTTTGCTGGAACTTAGCCACGCCTGCCTCCCGAGGTCCCCCGTAGGGCTGCGGGCTGCAGAGCACCGTGCTTGGATCGCTTCCTCTGTCTGGCTTAGATCTTCAGTTCTAATTTATATTTTCTCTGGCTCTGTTTATTTTTTTTTAACTTTATATTTTTCTATTTTACCACATATCAGCGATTTTCAACCTCTTTCATCTCCTGGAACACATAAACTACTTACTAAAATTCTGCAGCACACCAAAAATTATATATTTTTTTGCCGATCTGACAAAAAAATACATATAATTTTGATTCATTCACACCAGACGGCTACTGTTGATCTCGCTGTTGTCATTTTTTTTTTATTTGACAATCTGAGGGAAAAGAGGTCAGTGCCCCTGACTAAATAGTCAGGTAGTGTGTGTTTTAGAAATTCTTGCAGTGCACCGGTTGAAAATCGCTGCTGTCCACTGTATTTGGTAGCATGAACCTGTTTCAAATTCTTTGTGGAATGAGGTTGGGCATGAGTAGATAAAAGTAAGTTTGACAAGATCACGCCAGGCTCCTGGTAATGACTTAGTAAGTGGTGATGAGCTGGGAGGGGCACGGTGAGTCTGAAGCAGCGGCCGTGGTCCTCTTCACCTGTTGGCAGGACCCCTGGGGTACTTTAAGAAATCCCCATGTGCGTCTATCTGATGCAGAAGCTCGGACACAGAGGTGACCCTCAAAATATGCCTGCCCCCCAGTTCTCACCGCTCTGGAAATTGGCAGAAATCTTGGCATAGGGACTTCCCACAATTGGTGTAAGTAGAAAAATCCCAGCTTCCATCTGGTTCCAATCTGCTCACCTTACAGATGGGGAAACTGAGGCCCAGGGGAACAAGACCAGACCCTTGACTACATACATGTCACAGCATGGGCCGGGAACCAGGTCTTCCAGCTCCAATCTACGTCCCACAGGGGTCTCAGAGCTAATGGAGCTTGAGAGAGCCGACCAGGAGGACATCGGGCCATTCAGAGACAACTCAGTTTACCCTGACCTGTCCGACAGAATCTGCTCTCCAGTTTGATGTGGGGAGAGGGGAGACTCAGACTCCTCCCACTTCTCGTGCAGGGGTCAGGTGCATGTGGGACGCCCTCTCTCTGCAGCTGAGCATCCCGTGGAATGCAGGGAAAGACCGTATAACGTGAAATGGATAGGCGTGGGTTGGAAACCATCCCTGTTGCGTTCCTCCCACCTTTTACAATTTATGTCACCGTCTAATAACTCTCCCTTCTAGCGACCTATCGGGCATGTAACCAGGAAAGCAGCACCTTTTGGGAAAATAAAAAACCGCCCTTGAATTAAACCCTTTGACTATATATACTACACTTTTCGAACAGAAGTTCATTGGCTGAGTGATGTGTCTTTGACCTGTGAATTTACACTGTGAATGAGGTCGGTCAGATGAGCTATTTTTAAAAAGGCATTTGTTATGAAAAATATGTATATTTTTGGGGGGGGAAAGGCTTTATTTTGCTGAAAAAATTGAGGACGGGTCAAGAGGAGGAAGAAACATTGATCACCCCAAAGACTCCCGGTGTGGTATAATAGTTACTGCCGGTAACAAAAAGTTAAATGGAAATGAAATAAAAAGAATGATTTGCCTGCTTCCTGGTTAGAGAGGCTGAGAGCCCAGAGGCTCCAGGGAGCACTAGGAGATTTGTCATTGAGTTGTACCAGTTTTTCATAAACGGGATTTAAAACCTGATTTAATATATTAAAAATTGAGTACCATGGGTAATGAGCAGCTCTAATCACAATTACGTGGGCCTTTATGGTCCATAGTGTGAATTATTTAATGGCTGGGAGTGGAGAGCTGTTTTCACAGGTCCCATATATTCACTTCACTTGACTGGCGGGGACCCTTGGGGTCTTTTTCTTCCAGTTGGAAATCTTGTTGAGAGCACAGACTTCCCTGTGGGGTGTCCAAAGTCTGGTTTCCTTGGTCACTGAGGCTGGCGTGTCCTGTGACGTGGTTAACAGCAAAGAGCTCTCTTGACCGTGTTAAAGGGGAGAGACATGTGGAGCCTCTGGGTGGGATGCTTTAGATGAAATCCTAGCAGACTTCCTGGGTGGGGTGCTTTAGATGAAATCCTAGCAGACTCCTCCTGCTCTGAGCAGAATTCTCCCGGGAATGTGTATGCCTCTGGCTGTTGTTCACCTTTCTTTTGAGCTATAGAAAAATTTCAGGGCAAATAGTTTTAGTATTTTTTTCTGATGATAAAAATAATGTTAATTGCAAACATTTTAGAACTTATAGAAATGTGTAGTTAAAAAAGCAGCCCTAGACTCTCAACCCAAAGATACCAACTGGCAGTATAATATTTTGGTGTCTAGTCATGGATGATTCTTTGTTATCCTTAAAGATATTTAAATTCATATACATATATTTAAACATGCTACCATACAATAAATGCACATTTAAAACCTGTTCTATGCGCCAATGTCTTGTGGACACACTTTGTTAATGCCATGATTTTTAAAAATGTCTGCATAGTAGTTCATTTACAGATATTCTGTAGTTGAATTGATGTCTTATTGGTAGATGTTGGGGTTATTTTTAGTTTTTCAATGTTAAAAACAAGGCTGCCACATATATTCTTGAACCAGCAGTCTTACAGACTTCCTCAGGACAGTTTTTTTCTTTAATTTTTATTTATTAATTTTTAAAATTTATTGATTTTCAGAGAGAGAGGAAGGGTGAGAGACAGAGTGAGGGAGGGAGAAACAGCATGCTCCAATCATTCATGCTGTCTTTGGTTGTTTCTTGTATGTACCTTGACCGGGGATCGAGCCCTCAACCTTGGCATATTAGGATGACGCTCTAAACAACTGAACTACCTGGCCAGGGCTGAGGACACATTCTTTTTTTTTTTTTTTTTTTTCTTTTACAGGGACAGAGAGAGAGTCAGAGAGGGATAGATAGGGACAGACAGACAGGAATACAGAGAGATGAGAAGCATCAATCACCAGTTTTTCCTTGCGTCACCTTAGTTGTTCTTTGATTGCTTTATCATATGTGCCTTGACTGCGGGCCTTCAGCAGACCAAGTAACCCCTTGCTGGAGCCAGCGACCTTGGGTCCAAGCTGGTGAGCTTTTTGCTCAAACCAGATGAGCCGGCGCTCAAGATGGCGACCTCGGGGTCTCGAACCTGGGTCCTTCCGCATCCCAGTCCGATGCTCTATCCACTGCGCCACCGCCTGGTTAGGCAGGACACATTCTTAAAAGAAGAATTTCTGGGGAACAAGTCTACAGTTTATTCAAGTTTTTAAAACATATTGCTCAACTGACCTCTACTTAGGCTTTTAAATATTTGCCACGGGAAGAGGGAACTAACTCATTGTTGTTTTCATTTACGGGCCCTTCATTGTTCGGGTTTTTGTTCTTCTCTTCACTTGACTTATTCTTTATTTACTAGATCAGCTCATGCAGCTTGGAAGTTCCATCTGTCTGCTTACTCTCTCTTCTGTTCCTGGAAGAGTGCTTGACACGTAGGAGGAGCTCAAATATCTGTTGAATTTTGAAAGAATGACCCTTTCTGCCCTTTGTTCACTTTTTCTATAAGATGCTTATCTTTTTATTATTGCTTTTGAAGGGTTTTTCTACAGTAAGGGTACCAGCACTTTGTCACCTAGGGTGCAAACAGTTTTCCCAGTTGGCTTTTTATATTTGAACTTTGAGGATTTTTATTGTTGCGTATAGAATTATAAACTTTTTATTTTAACAGGGTCAATTGTATAAAATTTTTTTTTAGTTTCACCTTTCTTGTTTAGCTTGAGAAAGGAGGGTCTTTCTCATTTTAGAATGCTAAAACTGCAATCTCCGTTTATGCTAGTAACTTCTAATGTGTTCACTTCCAACCCTGAAGTTATCAATCTACCTGAACGTGTGTTGAAAAAGGCAGGAATTTGCTTTGAATTTATCCCCCCCCCCACAGGATTTGCCAGTTGTGACAACAGTCTCTCATCCCTCCATGGTTTTAATAGCTTTGAAGGTAGTGACTGGAGGGAGGGAAACAACATTTGGTGGGGGCTACTCACTCTACATATTCCCCTAGCAGTCCAGCGGGTAGACGTTATCCCCAGTGTGCAGATGAGGAGACTGAGGCTTAGAGCGGTAAACTCAGGACCCCTGGGCACCTGTGGCATTGGCTGGCTCCTCTGGCCCAGCCTTTCAGTGCTCAGCGCCCAGCAGCGGGGCTGCAGGAATTCAACACTGCTAACAGCAGACCTTATTAAGCCGTTAAAAAATGAAATTCTCAAGTTAAGTTTAGGGAAAAGTAGTATTTTCGTGGAGGAAAGAAAGCAAAGATGTAGTTATAGCCTCCCTTTCTATCCCTAATATCTGGTAGATTCCACCAGACATATTTCTGGGCTCCTGGACTTGATGTTGCCAAAGATAATTGAAACAGGAAGAGAGATTATACATTCTAAGCACTTAATAATGGAATTAAGGTCAACATGTGAGAGATGACAATAATGATTATTATTTAAGAGGTGTTAAATGCGTTCAGAGTCATAAATGTTTGGCAATTCTAAGATGGCAAGCATTATTATTTTATTGTTTAAACACAATTTGCTCCGTTGAGCTGGCGTCCAGCGCCTAAGGTAATAAGTTATTAAAGAGCGATGTTTTTTGTTCAGTGGTTTGCTTCGTGGGTAGTTCCTATGCAACAGCAATACTTTACCATCATGCTCTTTCCAAACTGTGAGCTAAAAATGAATGAGCATTTAAGCATATTTTAATGATGCTAAGAATTAAAAAATTTTAAATTTTGCAACAGTGTGAGTCACTGACAAGGCAACACACCACCTAAAGTGAGATAAAAGAATTGGGGCATTTTGGAGGCTTTGTTTATCCATATGGGCACATGAATCTGCAAGTTTACATTCATTTATCTTAAGTAATGGACACCATTAATTTGAAACATAAACTTGGACAAAATAACTAATAATGTACGTTTTACAAGAATCGAATATATTTTATATATTATATAAGTATATTTTATTTGTATATGTAATTATAAATAATATAAGTAAGAATAAATCCTATATAATAGATGATATATAACAAATGTTACATTAATATCTATATTATATATTAAGTATATTATGTAATTATTATAATAAATTTTTTTATTATAAAACCTTTGTTATCAATAATATTTGCATTTTAGAGCTGAAAGATGATGTAGTATCATTTTCTGCAAACATTTTCTCCTGGTGTGGTTTGATTTTTCATTTCCTTAACAGTTTTGTTTTAAGAGCATCTTCAAATCACCTTAATGTGATGAAGTTTGTTTTCTCTAAGTTGTCAAATTTTATTGACATGAAGTATTTATAATAGTGCCTTATTTAAAAAATCTATAGGCTCTCTTGTCATTTCTGATAATGATAATTTGTTTTATTTTTTATTTGTCTTGCTAGGGGTTTATCAATTCTGTTGATTTTTTTTCTAAGAAATAACTTTAGATTATTACATTACTGTATTTTTCTGACTGTTTTCCATTTCATTTATTTCTGGTTTTATCTTTTCCTTAGATGTTTAATAAGTTCTTCTTCTTCCAGCTTCTTAAAGTAAAACTTTGGTCACTGAAATCTTTTTTTTTTGTACAGTCAGTTTAAGCAAAAGCTTTTCCACTGAGTCAGCTTCAGATACATCCCACAAATTTTGATATTGTTATATTTTCATTATTATTTATTTGAAATATTTTCTAATTCCCTTTTGCCTTTTTTCCTTCATAGAGAATATAGAAGTGCGTTATTTAATTTTCAAATATCTGGAGTTTCTCTAGATATATTATTAATTTCATTAAATTTGACTTTATTGTCAATTTATGTTTGTTAATTTCTAATTAATTTTGTTATGGGTGGAAAACTGACTCTGTAAGAATTTAATGTTATGCAATAAAAATTTTTTAAAAAGACTATCATTTTAGCCCTGGCCGGTTGGCTCTGTGGTAGAGCGTCAGCCTGGCGTGCAGGAGTCCTGGGTTCGATTCCCAGCCAGGGCACACAGGAGAAGCACCCATCTGCTTCTCCACCCCTCCCCCTCTCCTTCCTCTCTGTTTCTCTCTTTCCCTCCCGGAGCCAAGGCTCCATTGGAGCAAAGTTGGCCCCGGCGCTGAGGATGCCTCTGTGGCCTCTGCCTCAGGCACTAGAATGGCTCTGGTTGCAACAGAGAGACGCCCGGATGGGCAGAGCATCGCCCTCTGGTGGGCATGCCGGGTGGATCCCGGTTGGGCGCATGCGGGAATCTGTCTGACTGCCTCCCCGTTTTCAACTTCAGAAAAACACACACACACACAAAAAAGGACTATCATTTTAGAGAGGAGAGAGAAAGAGAGACAGAGGAGAGGGGAGGAAGGAGCAGGAAGCATCAATTCCCATATGTGCCATGACCAGGCAAGTTTCAAGGTTTCAAACTGGCAACCGCAGTGTTCCAGGTCAACACTTTATCCACTGCGCTACCATAGGTCAGGCTCAATGTAATGCAATTTTTTGAAGGTCATTTTATGGTCTAGTACAGGGGTCCCCAAACTTTTTACACAGGGGGCCAGTTCACTGTCCCTCAGACCATTGGAGGGCCGGACTATAAAAAAAACTATGAACAAATCCCTATGCACACTGCACATATCTTATTTTAAAGAAAAAAACCAAAACGGGAACAAATACAATATTTAAAATAAAGAACAAGTAAATTTAAATCAAGAAACTGACCAGTATTTCAATGGGAACTATGGGCCTGCTTTTGGCTAATGAGATGGTCAATGTGCTCCTCTCACTGACCACCAATGAGAGAGGTGCCCCTTCCGGAAGTGCGGCAGGGGCTGGATAAATGGCCTCAGGGGGCCGCATGCGGCCCGCGGGCCATAGTTTGGGAACCACTGGTCCAGTATATAGTCTATCTTGGTGCATATATTCTGTGTGCACTTGCAAAGAATGTATATTTTGATGCTGTTGGTTTTAGCATTTGGTAACTACTAAGTGAAATTGGTTGGTAGTATTGTTCTGATGTCCCTTCTTAATGAATTTTTGTTAACTTATTCTATCAAATACTGAGACATGGATAGCAAATTTCCAATAATAATTGTAGATTTGTCTTTTCTCTCGTGAGTTCTGTCAGTTTTTGCCTCATATACTTTACAGCTCTGTTATTTGGTGCATATATATTTAAGAATTGTAGGTCTTCCTCATGAAATAATTCTTTTATCATTATGAAATATCTCTCTTTAGATCCTGTAATACTTCATTTCTTAGCATGTAAATTTTTTGATAATTCTATAGGCACCTAGCTTTCTTATGATTACTGTTTGCACAATATATTATTTTCCATCCTTATACTGTCAATTGGTATCTTCATCTTTACATTCTTAATAATTAATAATATTGCTATTTGTTTACTTTTGTCACATCTGGGCTTTGTTCCTCAGTTCCTTCTTTCTTGCCTTTTTTTTTGGGTATTAAAAAAAATATTTTTTAGTGTTTTATTTTACTTCCTGTATTGGCTCCTTGGCTACATATTTTCCATTATTGTTTCCTTAGGGGTTGCTTTTGGGGCCAACAATATGCATCTTTAACTTATCAAAGTCTTGGAGTTAATATTGTTCTGTTTTATACATAATTTTTCACATTTTATACCCTTTCCACTTCTTTCTTTCTTTCTTTATTTATTTTGCATTTTTCTGAAGCTGGAAACAGGGAGAGACAGTCAGACAGACTCCCGCATGCGCCCGACCGGGATCCACCTGGCACACCCACCAGGGGCGACGCTCTGCCCACCAGGGGGCGATGCTCTGCCCATCCTGGGTGTCGCCATGTTGCGACCAGAGCCACTCTAGCGCCTGAGGCAGAGGCCACAGAGCCATCCCCAGCGCCCGGGCCATCTTTGCTCCAATGGAGCCTTGGCTGCGGGAGGGGAAGAGAGAGACAGAGAGGAAGGCGCAGCGGAGGGGTGGAGAAGCAAATGGGCGCTTCTCCTATGTGCCCTGGCCGGGAATCGAACCCGGGTCCTCCGCACACTAGGCCGACGCTCTACCGCTGAGCCAACCAGCCAGGGCCTACCCTTTCCACTTCTTACTTCACCTTTTCCACCTAACAAATGTGAGAACTTTAAAACAGTTTAGTTCCATTTACCCACCCCCTTTTTTTTGTGCTGTAGTTATCATATTCTTTATTTTTTTATAATTATATTCTATAACTCACAGTGTTATTATTTTTGTTATTATTAAACCATCCTTTTAGTGTTTTTCAGGAAATCAAGGGAAGATACACGCAACTTTTATACTTACCCATCTGGTGTGCTTTCTTTCTTCCTACACATCAATACTTGTCTGTCTTCCGTCTGAAGCCTATTCTTTAACCAAAGTGCAGGTCTGTTGGTGGTAAATTCTCTCCATTAAAAAAAAATTGAATTGAGTACATTTACTCTAATATCTGAAGGTTATTTTCAGTGGGTATAGAATTCTCAAATGACACTTTCACACTTTAATGGTGTCATTTCATTGTGTGGGGATTCCATATTTCTGATGAGAAGGCAGCTGCTGTTTATATTGTTTTCTTGTATATAACAAGTACTTTGTTTCTCTGGCTGCACTCAAGATTTTCTGTTTATCTTTGACTTTTAGCAATTTGACTATCTTGTATCTACGTGTGGTTTTCTTTGTATTTATTCTGCTTGGATTTTGTTGAATCTGTTGTCTTTTTGATTTTCAAATTTAAATATATATTTTTTTAGTTCCAGGATTTTTTTTTTTTTTTTTTTGTGTGTGTGTGTGTGTGTGTGTTTTTCTGAAGCTGGAAACGGGGAGAGACAGTCAGACAGACTCCTGCATGCGCCCGACCGAGATCCACCCAGCACGCCCACCAGGGGGCGACGCTCTGCCCACCAGGAGGCGATGCTCTGCCCCTCCGGGGCGTTGCTCTGCCGTGACCAGAGCCACTCTAGTGCCTGGGGCAGAGGCCAAGGAGCCATCCCCAGCGCCCGGGCCATCTTTGCTCCAATGGAGCCTTGGCTGCGGGAGGGGAAGAGAGAGACAGAGAGGAAGGGGGGGGGTGGAGAAGCAAATGGGCGCTTCTCCTATGTGCCCTGGCCGGGAATCGAACCCGGGTCCCCCCGCACGCCAGGTCGATGCTCTACCGCTGAGCCAACCAGCCAGGGCTATATTTTTTTTAGTTCCAGGATTTTAAAATGTGAGTATTATTTATCATCTGTATCTTTGGTAGTGCTTTTCTATTAAAATCCCTTTTTGCTTTTTTCGTGGGGAAGAGAAATAGTTTACTGGTGATGTATGTTTTGAATCTTTTTCCTAACTATCTTCTTTCTAATAATCTTTATATCTTTGTTTTTTTTTAAGTAAAAAAAAATGGAATTTTTAAGTGTTTTCTATACTTCTGTTCTTGGTCACACTTACTTTCTTTTTGTGACTTCTAACATAGCTTTGACAAAAAAAACCAAACAATTTCTGTGAAGATGTGTTTTATTTCTTTTTCTGAGCTCTGCCACTAGCTTACTTTAAACTTTCTTCTGTTGTCTGTCTCACTTTTGTTCCTTTTGTGGGTATTATTTTAACCCTCTTCAGAGAGTTATCTGATCTGTTTTTCAACGTGTGTAGAAATATTTGTCTGAACTCTGTTTTCTAGGCTAATTCTTCTGTTCCTATGGGTTCTTCATCTGCTTTTCTTCTTTCCCTCTGCAAGTGTTCACCCTCCTGACTTTTTGTTGTTCTGTGCTGATTTTTTTCTTGTTACTACTCACCTTTATACACAAGCATCTCTTCTTTTGCCGTACCTGTGCTGAAATGTAGTGGGGCGTAGGTGGGGCAGTAAGCTAGGGCTATTCAGAACTTATTGCAGGACTATCTGTTCATATAGACACCACATTGGTAGGTTTTCTGTCTTGAGGATGTGTTCTTCTGTTTTTTGACACTGAGGGAGCAGTGTACTCATGGTGGAGCCCCTCGGGTCACGGGCCTTCTGAATCACTGTGTAGATGCTGATCCCTGCTTTCCTTCCCTCCTTTTCAGCCCTCCAGGAGGTGGGGGATAGTCCAAGTGGCACATTACATGGCTCCTCCTTCAGCTTCACCTCCTCTGCCATTCTGCCCTTAAATATTGAGAATCCACAGGAATATCATTTCTTGCTTCTTGCAGAGCTTGCCAGGTCCCCCTCTGGTCTTGGTGTCCTGTGGGTAAATCCTTTAGTGACAGTTTTTGGGGAGATCTGTATCCTGCTCTGGATCTGAAGTGTTATATATTAACTCTCAGAATCTTGCTTGGCCTACATTTTACCATATTTGGTAGATATTTTTCAAATTTTGTGTTTCTGGGTTATGACCATTGCTTTGTTTTACTGACAATGGAGTTTTTTCCTTTTTTCTTTTTTTTAAAAATTATTTTAAAAAGTTATTATTGATTGATTTAGAGAGAAAGGAAGATAGAGAGAGAAAAAGAGAGAGGGAAACATTGACATGTTGTTCCACTTTATTTATGCATCATCGGTTGATTCTTGTATGTGCCCTGACCAGGAATTGAACCTATAGCCTTTGTGTATGAGGATGATGCTCTAGCCAACTGAGCTACTTGGCCAGAGCTCTCTTTTCTTTAAAAAACATTTCTTGTAGGTTTTAAGGTAAGATGTAAAGCACAAAATGTCTTTCCTTTGTCATATCTATCTGGGAGTCCATATACTGAGTTTAAAATAGCTTTGGTCTCATTAGTTGCTGCAAACGGCTTTGAAGAATTAAATGCTGGGAATAAGGGCAAATGCTGTAGATGTTTCTTAACAAAGTTTTTAACTGTGTGCAATTTTGTTATTTGGAAAGAATGATCAGATTCTCACCTAAAATTTGCTTTGTGGCAATGCTATAATCAGCTATAGTCAGATATTTATATCTATCTATCTATCTATCTATCTATCTATCTATCTATCTATCTATCTATATCTATCTATCCTCTATCTCATCTGTTATCATATCCCAATGAAATATGTATCACTCATGCATGTATCATCTTATTTACTCAAAAGGTACTTATTATGCACTAACTATATGCCAAGTACTATGCTCATTACTACTTTAAAGGGGCAGCATTAAGATAGATAATGTTGGATAATTTTTACAAATGAAAATAGCAACTTAAGGTGACTGTACCTTGTATAGAATTGATGCTCAGCACCCACTGACTGGTTAATGTGAATATTTTAGTGATTGATTTTGGAACACAAAGGATGCTACCTTTCTTGTGTTACCTTTAGGGTCCTCAGTCATCATTCATAGTTTGATGTCATTTTAACTTGGTCTTATTTTATAATAACTCCTGAAATTTGAACTTCTTGAGAATAACAATCACATTGCCCTAAAACCTCTAACACACTTGGTACATTCCGAAACACTCAGGGGAATCCAATACATCTTTAAGATTGATGACCCTCGTGTTATGGAACCAGTACAAAAAGGCTTCTGAACAGATACTAAATGGTTTATGTAAATGTGTTTTAGAAGCACTGATGTTTTTGCATTAGTGAGCTGGGTAGCACGAGAAATTTCTCCTCAGCCATTTCGTCTTCTTTTTGCATCCTTTTATTTATTTTCCCTACTTTCTTCTGGATGCTTTCCAAATGTCTCCTTAAACTTTTGCCTCCAAATGTTTTTGGTATTCCACAGATAATTGTCTGAATTCAATCAAAACCCAAGAGAGACATTTACTCCACATTCAAGGCGGGGGGGGGGGGCGGCGGAAGGGGGGGGGGATCAGTTTCTCGGGAGACATTTGGCACTTAAACAAAATACTGACTCATTTCCCCAAAAGGGTGAAGGTAAGAAGTTGCTTAACACCTTTCAACGGATAGCTCCTCTGACAGTTAAGCAGGCCTGGAATGCTAATGTGAGGTAGGAGTGTCTGGAGCGGGAACCTCGCGACGTGTGACTGATTGGAGTCCAGTGGAGTGGAGAGATGCTGTTTATCCCCTCAGTGAAGTAGGGGCCCCGTGGATGCAGGGCTGTTTAGAGCTCTTGAGTGGTTTATGAGTTTTTTTTATGCCAGGAGGTAAGGCCGGTGCTTAAAATTACTGAGGTGTGTCCTACCCGATTACAGAACCCTAGAGTGAGAAGCTCTGATCCGTTGCATTTGGAAGAAGAGCCAACAGTTAAACTGTCAAGCCAGGCACATGGCAGGCTCAAACTTAGGGCTGCATCAGTCAAAAGCATAATAACATACGCCAACCGATTTGAAAGAACATTGTCATGCCTAAAATATTCGCACATATAGTATCTTTTTCAGCACATAGAAGCGGCCGGATAGAGTCTTTAGACAGCTAGTGAGTACTTTAGAAAATACAGTAAGAACACAGTCTCGCCGGCTTTGATTTAACCTCAGTGATAATATGGAAAGGAGAACGTTTGGGTGCTCACGTAAGCCAGCAGTTGTTTATACTAAGAGGGCCAGTGATGGGCTTTTTTTTTTTTTTTTTAACAGAGGGAACAATTAACAAGTAAGATTTTATTTTATTATTTTTTTAATAATTTTATTTTTAATGGGGCGACATCAATAAATCAGGATACATATATTCAAAGATAACAACTCCAGGTTATCTTGTCATTCACTTATGTTCAGTGATGCTTTCTTTGAAGTGTAACACGTTGTCTACGGCCATACTACCCTGAACGCGCCCGATCTCGTCTGAAGTGTAACACGTCACCAGGAGTCCCCTTCAAGCTTCTTACTGAAGACTTCGTCCAGATTTTTGGGGGGTCCTAAGTATTTGGACTCTTAAGTTCCACGAGGAACAGGCCAGCCGACCTTCTCCAATGCACGCTCAGGTGTTCTGTTTGGCCTTCTGAGTGGCCCGCCACCATTGTCCTGTTTCTGATTTGCATATTTTGTATGACTACATGGAGAACCTCCTTGAATGCCAGTGGCAAAGACACTCAAATCCTGAACAGATGTCATTTGAGCATGTGGGGCAGGTCTTCTGTGGATTATTTATAATAAATTAGATTTCAGAGCGAGTGCTGCAAGCTTAAGGAGATTTACGCTGCACTTGACCTCTGAAGAGTTCTCGTGTTATGAGGTCTCCAGGTCCCTGAGATGCCTGAACATAGTTTTAATAGTCACAGGAGAAGAGCTCTATGGCTAAGCCTGAGGAGGGTTTCAGTTTGGGATCTCAGAGCTAAAATTTAGAAAGAGCTCTCTTCATCCTTATTCTCACTTCCAGGAAGGACACCTGGGACTTCAGCCTGCAGGTGGTACTTCCTGTGCTAGGAAATTAGCAGTGCTTATGAGTGTTGCTGGGCTCTGGTCTTGTTTTCCCAGTGTGTACCAAGGATGCTGGGGGCGGGGGGCCAAGGAGTCAGCTGTTGGAGACAGACAAACATAGTCTGAAGAAAACAGTTCTGAAACAAGCAGTCATTTTGCTTCATGGTGTTTAAGATTTCATTATGGCGTTACACTTGAAATTACATCTGTGGCTTTACAGTAGCTCAGAGAATTATTGTCATCTTGCAATTAAATAGTATTTTTAATAGATTCCCCTCATGTGTCTCTTAGCAGGTGCTCTAGCAATGGAGACTGTATTTGAAAAATGATCTCAATGTGATCTGGAACTTAGTATGTGTTGGAATTATCTATTGATTTCACTATACGCTGGCCATATTTTCCTTACTTTCTATAATAAAGCTAAATGCAGTCGTTTAGTTCAAGGTTCTTCCCCCCTCCCCCACAGTAGGTATACATTTTGATGTGTTTTCTAATATTTGCATCTATAAAATTAGTATTATTATATCTTCAGTTTACCAGGCTGTGGACCAGTCATATGTGTGTGTGTGTGTTACATGATGGCTTTGGAGCCTAGTGCCTGATTTGAGGTTGACAAAGAACTGTGACCTTGGCAGCTACAACAGAGTGAGTGGCCTTATGGAAAATTCTGGATAATGTAATAGGCAGGACCGATTTCATTTTGATTCCCATTTACATTCCAGTGACTGCAAATTGTTTTTTTCTCAAAAGTTCCCATAAATACTGTAGACTGTGATAACATAGACGTAACTCTGGCAATAATTGAGTAAAAAACGTGAACACTCAGGCAAAATGATGCCTTCTGTATTTGTCAGGACAGAACCCATAGGGCATACGTATTTATTTATCATGAGGAGTTGGCTCACGGGATCACGGAGACTGAGAAGTCCCACGACCTGCCGCCTGCAGGCTGGAGCCCCAGGAGAGCTGGGGGTGCAAGTCCTAGTTCGAGGGCAGGAGAAGTAGAAGAGATATCTGAGTTCAACAGTGAGGCGAGTGCATGTGCACTTGTGTGCGCTTGTGTCATTGCGCGCGCGCGCATACACACACATACACACACACCCGCACGCGCTGCGAACTCCACCTCGCTCAGCCTTTTGTCCCATTCAGGCTGCCCACCCACATCAGGGAAGGGCAGTTGACTCTTACTGAGTCCACCGATTTGAATGCTAATCTATCTGCAAACCCCCTCGCAGACCCATCCAGAAATAGTGTTTAATCTGGGGCATCCCATGACCGGTCAAGGTGACACATGAAATTAACTACCACAATTTTGTTTTGATGATCTAAAGGAGTGTTTTAATTTCATTTATTTATTGTGTAAATAATTTAAAAAAATTATTTCAAAAATAAATTAAAAATATTTAGGTGGTGACGGGTAAACCCTTGCTAGTTATTTCAGGCGGATCAGAATGAAAACTATCTTCACCTCAGGTTAAAAAATTGATTCTAGGCTATGTGCACCTGGCATTTAGGAGAGTGAAGACCTGACTCGTTACCCAGTTAATTGGGTCATCGCACAGGCCCTGTGAATAATCTCACAGGGCGACGAGGGAGAGAGGGGAAAGAGTTTAAGGGTTCCTGGGACGGCAATAACACGAGAAGGAGGCAGCAACGGTGAAGCCATCTTGGCATAAGGTCACATTTTAAGTTTCCCACACTCCTCACTTCAGCAGGTTGATTCGCCTGCGGATCTAGGTCAGCCAGTCCTGGGGACTGAGACAAAAGTTTTGAACCAGATGGATTCCCTTAAGAGGTAGGTTTCCTAGATTCTGGTGTCTCGCACTTGTTCTCGGAACACCTTGTCTCGGTTCTGTAGCCTGTGGGGATGGTAACTGTCTCCTTCTTGTCGCCTGTCATCTGTCTACCTGCTGACCTACCAGTTGAGCCCAAACAATGAATGTTTCATATTTTCTGGTTCCCTGGGTTGTTTTTTTTGCCTCTCAGGCACTCACCCGCCCCCTGCCCCCCCCCATAAGATTCCATGCAGCCAGTGGAAACAGTGAGCAGTTATGTGAGGTTATGACACCTGTCCTATTTTGGTGTCCTTTCAAAGTCCTCCCACTTGTCCCAAGGCAAGTGTCTGAAACATCTGTCTTTCCTTCCTAATTGGACCTAGTTCCTTCTCTATCCCCAGGACTCGACTCATAATCACTGTACCTCTGAACGAAGTGAGACACACCGAGCAAAGTGTGAGCTGTAACAAAGCGAGCATCCTTCCTCAATGTCTGGAGCTAAGACAGGAAGTCCCCGTCCTGCCTGATGAGACGCAGGTGCAGAAAGACCTGCTTTTGTCAGAGCTAAATGCACACGTCTTACAAAATCCTGCGTGTGCTGTGTTTCATAATAGCATGGTTTGATGGGAAGTGGAAATGGTAAAGAGAACATTAGTGCACTTCATTGAAAAGTGTGTTGTAGCTCAGTTATAGATGATGAGAATGACGTGCTAGCTGAACGCTAAGGGCTAATGCACGGTGGAACTGGAGAGCTTCCTGCTGTCTCCATGACAGTCTGGATACAGTCGAAAGTAGATGAGATGCTCCCCAGACCGTGCTCGGACTCCATAGTGAGAACCCTTGTGGAGCTATTTGAGACAATCTTCCTGGACTGGGATGAATAACAGTTTAGTTTGATGATGTGTTAATATAAAAAATGTGCATGCATGTACATTTTGACAGTTTTCTGAGGTGTGAACGCTATGGGGGTTCACCACATTCCTATGCACCATTCTTTGGCATAATTTATTTTTGCTGGAGATTTTTTAGTAATTGGAAGATTAGGTCTGATTAGATTAATCATGAAAACAGATTATAGTATAGGGGAGAGATTAAGGTGAAGAGTGTAGGAGTCAGAATTACCAGGGTTTGAATTACAACACTACCATTGTTTGGTTGTGAGTTTTAAGCCTTGGTTTCCTCTTTTGTAAAATTGGGATAATAACAGGAACTTCCTCCTCCTGCTGTCATGAAAATTAAATTAGATTATGCACCATTCCTGTAATGATTGAAACAGCTGGATGAATTGTAACCACCAAAACTGGATTATTCTGGTCTATCTGAACATGATTTAAGGAAAAGAAACCAGAAACTTCTGCATTGGATGTTTTAATCTGGGGTGATTTTGTAAATGATGTTCATGTCCCGAATAAAGTCCAGTTCAGTTCAAGGTGATAAAAACCCTTCAGATTCAATGAGTTCTTTAGATTGTAGAAGCCATCTACATACAGGTTCTATCCCCAGTCAGGGCATATATAGGAATCAACCAACGAATGCATAACGAAGTGGAACAACAAATCGATGCTTCTCTTTTTCTTCCTTCTTCTCTCTAAAATCAATACATAAAAATTAGAAAAGTAAATGGCTATAAATAATTTAGCTTCTATAATTTGGACATTTCTTATAAATCTCATTGTATATTTATAGCCATTTTTCATGTCTTCCACTTCCTATAAGTAATTTATACTACTTAGTATTTAAAAATTACCTATTGAATACTGTGGTTCTAAGATCAATCTTAGATAAACTTCTGGGTATAATTTTATGTGTCTGGTGTTATATTTATATTTTTCCCTTTGGGTCCTTGTGTGCCCTCTATAAAGTTTTCAGGTCACACTCGATGGGCTTTATAGATATCCAGTTCACTCAATCAGTTTCATCTTGTATAGAGAGAATTAATCTGCTGTGTTTTCTAGACATTAGCAATACATAAAAATCCTATAACAAAGTATGCTATCATCCCTTTTTGAAAGAGGCGTAATGAGGCATGACAATTTCTTTCTAAAGCAATAATCAAGAAAGAGAGCCCTGCATTTAATTCATTATGTGAGTCCATAGAAAGAGCAAAGGAAAAAATAAATATTTTCACCCATTTATCCAATTTCAAGCCTAAAACAATGGGTTCTTGCCACTTGAACTTAATTGCTATCACAGAGAAACACAAGTCGCTGTGATCAGATATTTCACAGAATACAAAAGCACGAATCCTTGACATTTTGGAAAGTAAAATAATTATCTTCGACCCAACCTGAACTAATTTTCCTCCACAGTGATTTTTTTTCTTTTTGAATATCAGAAATGAAGAGAAACCCAAAGCTCAGGAAGTGTAAATGAGTCCTGCTACTGAAAGACAGTCTGTATTAGGTATTAAGAACTTCGGTCATGCCCTTTCTCCTTGTCCACATTTATAGGAAGTAATGGCTATTCTTATTCACGTCAGGACGTGGTTAATAACATCAGCACTTTGGTCTTGATAGTCTGTTGTCAGAATCAGGACAGTGGTTGGACCATGGGCTGGGTGAGTCCTAGAATTGGCCCCAGACTCCTAAAGTCATGAATAACCCTGGGAAGGTAGCAAGGGGTGTGGCCACTGAGTGGGGAGAGGAGTCACTCCAAAAAACAGAAGGGAATGGCTTCTGAATCTTGAGGTCCTCTTCTGACTCTATCCTTGTTTTTAATGCCATTGTTTCTAATGCATTTGTTTTTCATCATTTATGATATTTCTACAAATTGTGCAATATTTCAATCCAGCAGAAAAATTCAGAAACTAACATGCATGTGCCCACCACACAACTCTCTCCAATGTTATAATTTGCCATGGTTGCTTCAGATTAAAAAAAAGAAAAAAAAATTTAAGAGAGAAAAACATTGTATTTCTGGAGGGGGATCTTCAGGGCAGCAGGACAGGCCCTCCCCGCCCTCTGCCGGGGTTGGTCAGAACCTCGGCATGGACCTTTCTCCTGCTCAGTTATGGCTGTTATTTCTTGGCTCAGCCAGCTCCTGCTCATTCCTACCCCACACCTTTGGCATACCACTTGCTGACTCCTCATTATTAGTAGGGTTGAGCTCATTTCATACCAGTTTTTTTCTTTTTTTATTTTTTTTTGGCAATTCAAGCTTGCCTTTCCCCCCACTAAAGAATCCTTGATTCTTACATGTGATAGGTGATATTGATCCTTTGTCAGTGAACTAAGTTGCAAACATCTTCAGCTTGCATTCTGACTTTCTTTTTTATATCCTTTTTATAAAGGCCTTGAAGTATACTGGTCTTTTCTTTTGTGGCTGATGGTCTCTGTCTCTTTAATTACAGGCTACTGCGGGGCTGCCGAGTCTGCAGTCCGGGCTCTCCCTGCTGGGAGGAGAGAGCCCGTGGAAGTGCCAGGCTGTTCTGTGCTCAGGCTGGCAGTGGAGGTGTCTCATTATTGTCCTGGCCTGCCCTCCTTTCGGCGGGAGCCGAGGACATGACAGCATGGTCTGAATGTCGGCCTGGGGCCCCCGGCGATCCTGAGTCCCAGGACACTGGGAGGTGGCAGACTGCCAGCTCTCTAACTGTAGCACAGAGCCCATGCCAGCCAGCCAGGGCAGGCTTCACGGTTTAGAAGCAGTGAGAAAGATCCAGGTGTACTTGAGAAAAAGCCTTTATAAAAAAGCCAGAGACAGATCTCTGCTGGCAGGATGACTCTCCAAGGTTGGCGTAAGACCTCATTTATTCCGCCCCTCCTCCCCAGTCTGCACACTCCATCGAGAATCCGATGGTCTCAAATCAATGCTCTGAGCCAGAGGGCCCCGGGCCATCTTTCTGTCCTCAGAAACACTGTATAGCCTTCAGTTTCCACAGGTGAGGGGCTTTTCCCCTTCCCCTACCTGGTGGGAGCTCTGTGTGAGGCCAAAGATTTCATCTCTTCTCAGCTGACGTGTCTCAGCTGGCCCCGCACAGGCCTGGGACAGAGGTGTCACATCCTAGCACCCTCCTCGGATGCTGACTTGTGTCTGGGCAAGCTACTTGGTCTATTAAGCTCACCTTTGCTTGTGAGTCACGTGTGGCCTCGGTCTGGCATCTCCCTGGCTTGGGCATTCATGGGGCTCTGTCCCGTGTGCGAATGCTGCCTGGAGTGTGTGTCTAGGAAGACTGAGACCGTTGGGGCGCTGGGCTACGGGTCAAGCTGAACACCCTGGAATCTGTGCTTCCCAGCAGGTAAAAGGAACCTAACATTTGTTTGTTTGTTTCTTTTTTGAACTACCATTGTTCATTCTTCAGTGTTGCGGGATCTTATGGGAACAAGCGTAAGGATAGTGCTGGTACCGGGACTGGCTAGACAGGGAGTGTAGGGAGCACGGAGGAATATGGGGTAGACGAGGATGAGTAGAGGGGAACGTGGGAAGGCTGACTGAGCACCTGTTCAACCAGGGTTCGTTCTCCGAACTTCCAGGGACAGTCGACAATGTCCCTTACTGGCTTCTTGAAGAACCTCGCATGTACCGAGAACTTTCTGTGTACCCTCTGCTTCCCATACAGCATCTCTTTGAGCCTCTTGCGGCTCTGGGGCGGAGGTGTGCTCCCATTTTTAAGATAAACTTTTAGTTTAGAGCAGTTTCAGATTTACAGAAAAATTTCAAAGATACTACAGAGAATTCCTATGTGCTCTAGACCCAGGGTCTCCTTTTTTTCTTTTTTTTGTGACAGAGACAGAGAGACAGAGAAAGGGATAGATAGGGACAGACAGACAGGAAGAGAGAGATGAGAAGCATCAGTTCTTCATTGCGGTACCTTAGTTGTTCATTGATTGATTTCTCGTATGTGCTTTGACCGGGGGGCCAGAGTAGACCGAGTGACCCCTTGCTCAAGCCAGCGACCTTGGGTCCAAGCTGGTGAGCTTTTGCTCAAACCAGATGAACCCACGCTCAAGCTGGCAACCTCAGGGTTTTGAACCTGGGTCCTCTGCATCGCAGTCCAATGCTCTATCCACTGCACCACCACCCAGTCAGGCCCAGGGTCTCTTTTTAGTGAACCTCTTACATTAGTTCTATAGTGCATTTGTTGCAACAAATGAATCAATATTGATACATAATGTTTAACCAAAGTCTATGCTTTATTCAGTTTTCCTTAGTGTTTTTTTTTTTTCTCCTAATGTCCTTTTTCTGTTCCAGGATCTCATCCAGATAGCACATTACATTTAGCTGTCATGTCCCCTCAGGCTCCTCTTGGCTGTGCCAGTTTCTCAAGACTTTCCTTGTTTTGAGCAGTAATTAGGGACATCAATTGTCCGCTGTTTTCATCATGATTAGACTGGGGCTACGGGTTTGGGGGACCCACAGAGGTAAAATGCATTCTCCTCACATCATACGCTTCCTTTTTGTTGATGTGGAAATGGAAGCTCAGAGAGGGACAGTGACCTGTCCACGCCTCTGCAGGGTCTGTTGTCCATCTGAACCCAGTTTTTCTGGCCCCCAAGTCTATGCTCCTTTCCCTCCAGGTCACTGCTCTCCGGCACGGCTTGAAGTGGGTAACTAGCTCCCAGAAGGGTGGTCCTCTCCGTGAATGGCCAGCTCTTCCTATGCCACGCGCCGTGTCCACCCATCTTACGGGGACAGATGTTGGGAGTTTTGGGGGAGCGGTATGTCCAGAGTGGGGATGGGGTGTTAAAGCCACTGGAGAAGCCAGATGCCCCCTCTGCCCTCAATTAAATGCCTACCCACCTTCCATGGTGTTTGAGATGAAAGTGTCTGATTTCTTCAAGCTTCCATTTAACTTGCCACACTGGGAAACAATAGTTCTGACAGTTATTAGTCAAGGCAACGGTTTCACCTGGATATCACCTCCACAATTCTTGTATTTCTATCCTACCTGTACTAATTATTCACTTAACCCAAGAAGTGGTAACTGTGAAATCACGGCCTTTATGGGCAAGTTGTTTCTTCCTGGTGCACATTAAAGCAAATAAGGAACTGTTGGGAACATTTCTTCACCCTTGGCTCCACCCACCCATTTGGAGACCCCAGCGCTGCGTGTGTCACGGTCCAGGAAGTGCTGAGTCACTCAGTGCGGGCAGTGGGCTCCTTGTCTGTCAGTCCGGTAGCACAAACGGGGCTTAGCAGCCCCCCTCTCCTTCAGCATTCCACCCCAGAGGTATCTACTTACAACGGCTCTCTTGCGTGGCGCTCTATCCTTGCAAGCACTATGTTGGCAGAAGCTGTTGGTGCCCTGCCTGTCCCCTGACTTGCCACTTGAGTGCACAAAACCTGACTTCTAACTGCCAGCAGCTGGGTTTCTTTTGCCCGGAGCCTGCTTTGTCCCCCACCAAGCAGGTGGGGGTTAGTGCCCTGCTCCTAGTGGGGAGCAGCTCTCCCGGTGGCTGATGGGCTTCCATGTATCCGTAGCCTCTGGGGTGGGAGGCCTCGCAGTCTGGATTGGACACGGGCTCCCCATGCTCCCCGCAGGGTTAACACTTGCTCTGAGTGGGGCAAACGGCTGCACCTCTATACCCACCTGCGAGGCCTACTCTGCGTCCTGCCCTGTGTCTCAGTTAGCTGTGTGCAAATCTCAATTGTTTCCGAGGCTGGAAACGGGTTCAGTGCGAGGACCTTGCTTTTCCCACAGGGCCTGTGCGGTGCCTGTCGCCTGAGAGCCACTCAGTAACTGCTGGCTGATGAGGAACAGGCTGTATTCGCTCGGATGCAGAGATCGCCTGGGCTGGTTGGTACCCGGCGGCCCACGGCACTGTGGCAGTGTGTGTAGGCAGTGCATAGCTCTCCCCTGAAATTGCATTTTACTTAAGGTCATTGATTGCAAGCCACAGGAACCCACCTTGGGTAACTTATATATTGAGAAGGGAATATATTGATTGGCAGGCTGCTGTGAAAACCACAGAAAGGCAGGAGCCAGGTCAGCGACACAACGGATGGGAACAATGGCTGGGGCAGTAGTGGCTAATGTGTACGATCACTTGCGACATGCCAGGCCCTGGGCCATAGCCTTCGTCTGATTTAATGTTCACAGCAACCCCATCAAGTTGGGGTTCTTATCATCACCCCAGTTTTGCCAATGAGCTCCCTGGGGTGCAGACATTAGAATTCAGCAGGCTGACTCCAGAACCTCTATTCTTAATACACGGTGATGTCTCAGCAGGGGAGTTTCTGTAGGTGCCCTGACCGGGGATCAAACTGGCAACCTCTTCATAGCTGGACGATGCTCTAACCCAGTGGTCCCCAACCTTTTTTGGGCCATGGACAGGTTTAATGTCAGAAAATATTTTCACGGACGGGCCTTTAGGGTGGGACGGATAAATGTATTACGTGACCGAGACAAGCGTCAAGAGTGAGTCTTAGACGGATGTAACAGAGGGAATCTGGTCATTTTTAAAAAATAAAACATCGTTCAGACTTAAATATAAATAAAACAGAAATAATGTAAGTTATTTATTCTTTCTCTGCAGATTGGTACCAAATGGCCCATGGACCGGTACTGGTCCGCGGCCCCGGGGGTTGGGGACCACTGCTCCAACCGAGCTATCCGACCAGGGCTCTATAATGTGTTTAATAATAAGTTTATATAACTTAGTTTTTAAATGATGGCTGTGTTTAACAACTAGGTCACAAAATTCCTGAAAATTTAATGGTCACCTCTTTCTAGCTGGCACAAGCTAGATCCATCCAGCACACCACTGGTCAGAACCCAAGAAGGCAGACAAAGTAGTATGTCCACTCTACTTGCCTTTTCCCCTCCCACTCCAGCGTGGAGACGATACCTTATTTACTCAGAGTGGCTCATCAAGGTCAGCGGGTGGTACTGGTTTAGCAGTCCAGGTCCTTAGAGACACCCTGTCCTGGAGCCACCGGCTTTGGAAGTAGAGCTCAGATGTGAGAATCGAGCATGAGGAGCCTTTGGGCGTCAGGTACAGTTCCACGTAAATTTCTCAGTGACGAGAGATAGCATTACTTTCCTTCAGTCTTCAGTGCACCCCACAGCGTTTGAACAAAGAGGAAAGACTAACTTCCTGCTGAAGCCCAAGTTGCTTGTTGACAAGGTGTCTTCACTTAAAAAAATTCACGTGCAGAGGAAGGAAGGAGTATCAAACATGTGCCTGTTAATGCTCTCTTTGTTGTTCACAGAATCTTGCTTTTTTTTTTTTTTTAAGTTTGCTAGGACAGAGGAATACTTTGTACCCACTCTTTGCCATCCTCTCTCCTAAAGCTTCCTCCAGCTTTGAGGGGGCTGGAGGTGGGGCTAGAGGCAGGGAGACACTGAGGAGGCTGTTGCTCCAGCTCAGGTGAGAGAACGCAGACCTGACCTTGAACATGGGGGAGGGGGGAGGAGAGAGGCGCCCGACGGCAGGTTCGGCCAGAGCAGTGACCCAGTAACCCCACTTTTAGCTAGAGGAGCACAGGATCAGTGATCTGCGTGCTAAAAAAATGCAAGTCAGTTGGGTATGAATGTACCCTGTATTCTAATAAACATAACAACACGTTTCTTGGGAAAGGCTACTTAATAAGAACTGACGAAACTATGTATTTCATGACAAAAGAGCCGCCCCGACCCCTGCTGTGCAGAATGACATTTTCACTTGTACATTGTGTACTCTTGGATTTGAGGTTGAAAAAAAAAGAACGAAGAGTTATTTGACTGGGGATATTTTCCCTAGGAAAAGTCGAGCGAGTTTGTAGCTTAGAGAATTAATGCATACACAGTGTGTGGTATAGCTCAGTAAATACGGCATTGCTTGGAGTTGATTTATTACCTACAAGATACCCAGTAAAGGTCAACACTTACACATTACATTATGTTAGAGGCTGTAGTCAAAGAAAACCCCTAGGGAAGTTTGCTTAAAAAAAAAGTATTCATGTAACTAAGCTATGTTGCTTTTCTCTTGAATTGGCGGAAAGCATCAAACCGTGACTTCTATGGAGACTGGGTCTCCTTTTCATCGATAGAACCAAGTAGTCAGACAGGGCCCACCTAAGGTGTAAACTCCGAAAGGGCAGCCATTGTTTCTGCCAGAAGCAACAGGGCTCCAGCTCAATAATGTTCGCCATCTCTATTAAAGAGAACTTGAAGGACGAAAGAGGAATTCTTCAGTGCCTTTGAAAAGCAGTTGCAAGTCTTTCTAATGTCAATCAAAAGCACTACAACATACATCATTGCTCAGCACCAGCAAAGGCCCTTCCGCGCCCCCCCAGCTCTCTTTACAACGTGAAGCCTTCTTGGGAATATGGAAATGCACCAGAAAACCTAACAGCTCAATGACTGAATGTTTAAAAAGTGGCAGATACATCTTTCCTTAGATCTTACTTGTGTCTGACAAGTTAATGAATTAGTGTCAGCCTACCCCTGAGAGGCCTCCCACTCCAGCCACCTCCTAGGACCTTCCCTGGGCTTGTCTCTCTTTATCCAAAATGTCCCATCCTGTGCCTTCCTCCTTCCTGTCTTCCCTCCCTCCTGGTTCACAATCCTCCTAAGGGGAGTGCTTGCAGATCCCATCAGTTGAGCTGTATGTCATACCATGTGAGTGCTGGGGGTAGAATGTGTCATAGGCCACTTGATTCTACCCTCCTGGGGACCCAAAACCTTTCCCCAATGAATTGAGGCTAGCGATGAGAATGTCAAACCATGGTGACTGCTGGGAAAATCTTTTGGGGTGGGCAGAACTCCGTGGCTTCTCCTTGCCTCCCCAGATTGTACACTGCGAACTTTATAGGGTTGCTCAGCTGCCTAACAGTCATCTTAGCAACACATGCTCAAGGCTCAACTCTTGATCCTTAACCCCAACCCTGTTCTTCATACTGTCTTTCTTTCTTACTCTTAACACCTCTCTCTCTTCACCACTTGTATCCAGTCCATCGACACGTGTCCTCTAAAACATGTTTCAAATCTCCTTCCCTGCAGCTCCACTGCCGTCACCGGCCACCACCATTGCGTACCTGGACCCCTGTGGCAGCTACCTAACTGTTCCCCCCACTCATACTCATGTCCCTTCCCCCGTCCGTTCTCCACCCACAGCTAGTCATGACACGGAATATGAATCAGGCCATATTTTTTCTTTACAGACCTTCTACAGCTTCCCACAGCGCTGAGAATAAAACCTTGGCTTCCTGTCCTGACTGCCGAGGTCAGCAGCCTCGAGCCCCTTGCCTCCCCGCCCGCCTGGGCCAGCCCCGCTCTGTCCTCGCTGCCCCATCTTGTCTCCTCTAGCCACACGGGCCTTGTTTCAGTTCCCGGGCCAGGACCTCCGCCTGTGCGGTAGGCAGAGGGGCCCCCAGATGTATCCACGGCCTTCAGCAAAGGAGACTTTGCAGGGTCGTTACTGCTGCCAACCTTATCTCGGGAAGAGCATCCCCTCTCATCCAGGTGGGTCCAGTTTGACCATGTGAGCCCTTCACAGCAGAGAGCTTTCTCCAGCCAAAGGCAGTTGGGCTGCAGTAGAAGTCAGAGATGCCAGGTGTGAGAAGGACTGAGCTCTGTTGCTTGTTTAAAGCTGGAGGGGGAGCAGGATGAGGAATGCAGGCGACCCCAGGAGCTCAGAGAGGCTCTTGGCTGACAGCCCACAAGGAGACAGGGACTCAGCGCCCCAACCACAAGCCAGCAAGTTCTGTCGACAGCCTAAACAGCTCAGAGGCCAATGCTCCCTCAGGGGCTGCAGACAAGAGTCTGGCCAGCTGACACTGGATTTTGGCTTTGTACAACTGAGAGCAGAGAAACCAGCAGACCCCCTGGATTCTGACCGATGGAACTGTGAACGATACGTGTGTGTTGTGTTGAGAGGCTAAGTCTGTTGGTGACTTGAACCGGAGCAATGGAAAACAAATGCAGCCCAGAATGTTCTCTCCTCCCCACGGCTGTTTTCCTGGGTGACTCCTCGTTGGGCTCCAGGCTCAACCATCCTCTCATTAGCCCATCTAACAGAGGCACGCCTGTTTCCTGCCATTGCATTCTTCTTTCTAATTATTAAATCACACTTGGCCTTACATACTTTTTGAGAGAGCTGGTACAGTCAAGTTCTTACGTCTATAGATCCTGGACTGCAGCGTTCAAAGCTCATCCGACTTGCTACTTGTGTGACCTTGGCTGAGTTATTAACATTTCTAGGTCTTAACCTTCTCATCTGTAAAATGGGCATGATTGTGCTAGCTCAGAGGGTTGTTGTGAGGATTAAATGAGGAAATATCTATAAAGCGTGTGGAACAGTCCTCGGCGCATAGCAGGCTCTAACTATTGAATTTTTAACTACGTATTTGTTTAATGTCCTTCCAGACCTGGGCTTGGCGAACTATGGCATGCCGGTCAAATCCAGCCACCACCGGCTTTTGTAAATGCAGTTTTTTTTTTTCTTATAATCTTTTTTTTTTTTTTTTTCATTTTTCTGAAGCTGGAAACAGGGAGAGACAGTCAGACAGACTCCCGCATGCGCCCGACCGGGATCCACCCGGCACACCCACCAGGGGCAACGCTCTGCCCACCAGGGGGCGATGCTCTGCCCATCCTGGGCGTCACCATGTTGCGACCAGAGCCACTCTAGCGCCTGAGGCAGAGGCCACAGAGCCATCCCCAGCGCCCGAGCCATCCCCAGCGCCCGGGCCATCTTTGCTCCAATGGAGCCTTGGCTGCGGGAGGGGAAGAGAGAGACAGAGAGGAAAGCACGGCGGAGGGGTGGAGAAGCAAATGGGTGCTTCTCCTGTGTGCCCTGGCCGGGAATCGAACCCGGGTCCTCTGCACGCTAGGCCGACGCTCTACCGCTGAGCCAACCGGCCAGGGCCGTAAATGCAGTTTTATTGGGACACAGTTATGCCTATTTGTTTATATATCCTCTTCACTTACATATAGCACTTTGGGGCTACTCTGGCAGACTTGAGCAGTTGTGCCCATATGGTCCAGAAAGCCTGAATTATCTATTCTCCGGCCATCTACAGACAGTCTGCTGTAAGCCCAGAAGAGTTCAGCCGCATCTGTATGCTCAGGTCTCAGCACACTGCCTGGCACACAGTGGGTGCACAGTGCAGTCAGCTGCGAGGATAAAGGGGGAGCTGCGGGGTAAGCCAGTGTTCCGGGTGCAGGTATGAAAGAATGTTGGCCCTTCCGTGCCGCACGCGTTATTGTGCGGTGTCCTCTGCTTTGCAACCAGAGATTCCATTCCGTCGTTACTCCACCCCGCTGTTCCCCCCACCCCGCCCTGCTGTTCCCCTGTACTGCCGGTCCCCCGCCCTGCCCCGCCCCGCCCCCCCATTCCCCACCCCACTCTTCCCCCACCCCGTCATTCCCCCACCCCGTCATTCCCCCACCCTGCCCCGCTGTTCCCCCATCCCGCCCTGCTATTCCCCTATACTGCCGGTCCCCCGCCCCTGCCCCACCATTCCCCACCCCACTCTTCCCCCACCCCGTCATCCCCCCACCCTGCCCCACTGTTCCCCCACCCCGCCCTGCTGTTCCCCTGTACTGCCGGTCCCCCGCCCTGCCCCGCCCCACCATTCCCCACCCCACTCTTCCCCCACCCCGTCATTCCCCCACCCTGCCCCACTGTTCCCCCACCCCGCCCTGCTGTTCCCCTGTACTGCCGGTCCCCCCCCCCCGCCCCCCCCCCCCCATTCCCCACCCCACTCTTCCCCCACCCCGTCATTCCCCCACCCTGCCCCACTGTTCCCCCACCCCACCCTGCTATTCCCCTGTACTGCCGGTCCCCCGCCCCTGCCCCACCATTCCCCACCCCACTCTTCCCCCACCCCGTCATTCCCCCACCCTGCCCCACTGTTCCCCCACCCCGCCCTGCTATTCCCCTGTACTGCCGGTCCCCCCCCCCGCCCCCCCCCATTCCCCACCCCACTCTTCCCCCACCCCGTCATTCCCCCACCCTGCCCCGCTGTTCCCCCACCCCATCTCTGTACCAGACTCATTAATGCTCTCCTGCCAGGGGGTCATGGGCATTCACATCAGTGCCATCTTTACTCTGAATTAAAGCTGTTTTTGTGGCTGTGGTTACCAAGCTTGGCATCCTCTGCCATTCATCTCCAAGATCAGTACCTGAGTTGGACTGTTATGTTTCAGACATCACGGCGTCAGACTGGCCAACTCATAAATCAAGAGGAGCCGTAGAACACATAGTGCTTTAATGAAACTCCGATATGTGCTTTAAGGTGCCCTTTATGGAGCTTAAAATGGCCCCTTTAAAAGCCTAAAGGTAGCACTAGCCTTTGACCTATGCCGCTGGAAAGTTTTAAAGTGTCAGGAATTCTCATAATTACATCAGCGCCTTTCCTGCAGCTGTGCTCTGCAGGGCTGGCGTGCTGCCATCCGTCACGATATTTTCACGTTTCTGTTCTCATTTTCTTTGATCATTCCACGGGGACTTTCAAGAGTTTTTAATGATCAAATATGTATATTCTATTTACAGGGAAATCAGGTTCCCTTTTCAGGAGGTGTAAAGACAGAGCTGATTAGTAATTGAGTGGTTTGCCCTCAGGATCAGCATCTCAGGAACAAACTAGTTGGCCCAGGTGGCAGAGGCTGGCGTGGCTTCCTTCCCAGGTGTCCCCCACTGACGCCTGAAAGCCTGCCATTGTCTGCTAACTCCCTTGCATTATGCACTGTCTGCTTTGGGGGCCATTCTTTTTTATCTTCTGCAAATATTTCTTTGAGCGATAAAGTTTCCAAATGCTGTGCTTCCTTCCCAAGTGATTTTGGGCAGGTGACAGCAGAACGGTGATGTGGGGGGTCCTTCAGGACGAAGACTGTGGGTGGCTGGGAGGTCAGGAGAGGGAAGAGGAACGAGTGGGGGACAGCGTTATGGCTTTCCCCCCTTTTACTATCGTACATCAACTTGGATCTACCTGGTTGTGAAAACGTAGGGACTGGTGTTATTTTTAGGAGGTAAAACCCCCGATGTCTGTGTTTGTGCCAGTCGCTCAGGAAGATCAAGCATCCACTTAGCCCTGAGGTGGCTTTCGGGTCTCTTCTTATCCTCTCACCCAGCAGACCAGGTGAACTCTAGGCAGGCAGCGGAATTTGAACCTGTTCTTCACCAAGTCACCAGGCAAGAAACCCCGTCCTCTGGGAAGGCGGGCGGAATTCCGATCTTCATTCTGTTTCTCCTGTGCTTCCTGCTTCACAGGGGCACTGGGTTTCCCCCCTCGACGGTGGTGCTGGGTGCGTGGGTGGGTGAGGTGACTGTTACAGTCTCAATTTGAAAACCTCCATCAATCAACCCCGACACACAAAGGTCTCTGTGGATAGCCACCGAATTACTTCATATTTGCGAATGTTGTCCTTCAGCAGAGAATCTCCCCAAACCGTCAGTGCATCGGGCTATCTTTATGGGCACGTAAGTGGTGTTTACTTCATTCTGCCATTGCGTGAATTAAACCTGTTAATACACAGAGAGACAAAGGGCTTCGAACAGTCTCTGCTGGGATGTGTTTTGTGTGGATCTGTTTAATTGAACTTGTCAATTGTAGGAAGCCCTCGAAATTCTGTCTCATTTTCATTTGCATCATCAGTTGATTTTGGCCTGGGATGAAGGGTCTGTTTGAACAACTACTCCATGTACACTTGAAAAGATCGTGTGTTCTACAGTTGTTCTGTAGAGCGATCTAGAAATGTCAGGTCAAGTTGTTAGTGTTATTCAAGTCTTCCATACCCTTCCCGGTTTGCTGCCCACTTCCCTATCATTTTCTGAGAGAAGAATGGCAAAATCTGCAAGTAGGATTGTGGGCTTGTTTATTCTTCCCTTTCAGTCCTGTCCATTTTTGCTGCGTGGAATTCAAAAGTTCTATTATGAGGTGTGTCAGGTCGTGATGGATTATCCACCTTATCATTGTGAAATGATTCTCATGTTCTCCGTAGAATTCTTATCTACTTTGGCTGATTCTTATACTTTCTGTTTCTGTGGCATATCTTTTCTGTCTGCATTTTAAAGACTTACATTCTTTCTTTCTTTTTTTTTATTTTTATAGATTTTGTTCATTCATTTTAGAGAAGGAAGGAGAGAGAGAGAAGGGGGGAGAAGCAGGAAGCATCAACTCCCATATGTGCCTTGGCCAGGCAAGCCCAAGGTTTCGAACTGGCGACCTCAGCGTTACAGGTTGATACTTTATCCACTGCGCCACCACAGGTCAGGCCAAGACTTAAATTCCATTTCTAGTAGCATGATCTTGGATCTTGCTTTTTTATTCAGATTGACAATCTTGGATAATCCTTGTAATCAGCTGATTTTAGAGACAGATGTATTAAAATCTCCCACACTGATTGTTGACTTGTCAGACAGACCTCAGCCCTGGGGTTGAGCTGGTGGGCTCTCTGCCTCAGCTCCAGGGGTGGTAGCTTCTCCTTATATCAGCTATTTCTATCGTCTTTAAAGTTCTTTTACCTCTTTGCGGGTCTCTTGTAAGTCTAATCCCCTTTTATAGTTAAAGCTTCTTTACGGTAACCTCTCACTGTTGAAATTATCATATGATTTCTCCCCTGATTATACTCAGATTGGTTTGGAAATTTTCTTAGACAATTAATCTCTGATCGCAGTAAAACAGACCTGTGGGAATTTGAGAATAGAAGAGAAAAATGGCAAGAACACGGAATGAAAGGGAAACAAGGAATCAGTGTCTTTGTTTCTTAAGAAAGTCACTGTCCCTGCATTTAGGTTGTCACAGGACACTGTTCGCCACTTATTGAGTTCAGCTGAAACCGAGACAACGGCCAGCTGAAGCCCGGGGGCTGGGTGCCGCCCCCCGTTCTCTGTATCTCTTTCCAGACTGCCGGTCTTATTCCCAAATTTCTGGTTCTTGGGCCTCAGCCCCACATTATCGGTCTTCTCTTGGAAACTTGAAAATGGAATGCAAATCTGTGGTCTCGGTTCAAGTCTTAACTCTGCCACTTCCTCCCTGCGTGGCTGTGGCCTCACTTCTCCACCCATCCGCACAAGGGGAAAAGCGTGCCGACCTCACAGAGCCTCCCTGACAGCGACATGATCTGATATGTAGAGGCCTTAGGATGTTATTGGCTCATGGCGAGCTCTGAATATAGGTGCTGGTTTGATTGCTGGACATTTTTATCTAAAATCTGCAAGTGTCGTATTTACCTTCCTTGAACTTGCATTGTGTTTGATTAATGGCCCCAGTCATTCGGGCCTAAAAATACAGCATCTGCTTTCTGTCTCTGTCCTCCTGATCCAATTAGCTGCGAGCCAGAACATTCTTTTCATCATCTCTCCCATGTCTCCTTCCTTCCCATTCCCTCCTTCACCAAACCTGGCTTATTCCTGATCTGTTTCAGTCGATATACACTGGTCACTCATCTGTAATTCCCCTTTACAGAATGTGAACGACACTAGCATTTTGCAGGATGCAGGGACGTTACTCTTTCTTCAGTAATGCTGTACATAATTCTCTAATTCTCTTCCTCAGTCCTCTACTCCAAGTTAAACTTCTGCTGCTCTTTGCTTCTTTTCCTTTTCTGAAGTGATTTCTTCTTTCTCTCTAACCTGGCTGGAAAGTCCTCTCCCCAGTCCGCCCCCTAGCTCCTGTCCCTTCCTGTTCCTGCCCCGTTCGGTCATCTTCGGCTCCAGCCTACCGCTCTCCTGATCAGGGGAATGATTGCTCACTGGCTTGTCATTTATTTCTCTGTCTTCCGCAGGGCCTCGCCCACTGTAGATGTGCTATACAAATTAGGTCCAATTAATATTTTCTCTACAGCACATTGGTTCTAACCATTGGATTAAAACAACCTGTTTTTCTCAGTATTTATTAGTAATTTAATAATTTTATCTGCTATCCTCCAAGCAATAGCCCTCGCTGAAAGTTTTGGAAGAAAATAGAAGAAAATGTAAAGTTGGGAAAAGTGCACCTGTTTTTCTTTTTCCCCTGTGCAAATTAAGAAAAGTTAGCCAACATTCGAAGCTTTTAGTCTTAATCACAGAATATCAAAGTCTCGGCAGGTTGCATCTGTTTACTGGAATTAGGCTTTTAAAGGCAAAATCTGAGAGTTCCTGGTGTAGGTGCAGATTTTAAAAAACAATGGAAAAGGTGGGGTTGATAATTGCCAGAAAATGTATTTAAAGTTATGAAGCAAAATAAAATGGTATCAAAAAAATTTGAACTTGTGGCAGCAATGTCCCCTGAGTTCCTGAAGAGACTTTAGGAAAATTGCATCTAAAGGCCTTTATATTTGTTTCGAGTAATCCCTCTACTTAAGGGCGTTTTACATCGAGAAAGTTACCATTTGTAAATATGAAGATCATCATTTCTAAGTGAAAAGCAGTTCTAGCGTCGTGAGCAATATCACTGCAGACAGAAGAAGCCAACCACTGCTGGTTGTGAGTGCATCCCCATTAAAAGTGTTCCTGGTCACCGTTTCAGGACAGACAGGCCTGGAGTAAGTCCCGTCTCTATCAGGCCCTGGAAGCGGGTCTGAGTCCCCCTGATCATGTTGATTTCACCTTCTTACCGGAACAGGAAGGTACCCATGATGATTTTGATGAATAAAATAGCACCAGATAATTTCCAAATCAAGTTTTCTTAGAGGCTTATAGATTTTCATAGGGCAGTCTAAATTTGGGCGATTATCTTATAAATCCAGATCAGACTCTGGCTTCTGTGCTCAGTACCAACTATGGTGCTGACTGCTGATTTTAGAAGTCTTTAAGTTATATTGAGATTCCGTCAAAAATGGGGTGCTCCAGTCAGAATCTCGCCAAGTTGCGCCTGTTTATTGGACGAAGGCCAGTGTCCTTGGTGCTGTGAGGTGGCTGGAGCACCTGCCTTCATTGGAGGAAGAGACCGAAAGCCAGTGGAGGGGAGAGAAAGCGGCCAGACTCCCGGCCAGAGTCTTTCATGCACAGCTTTGTGTGAATTACCATTGAATTTTGTACCTATGTACATTAGAGTTATGGATGTGAATGGTAAGATTTTTATTTTTATTTTTAGGAAAGCCTTTTTAAAACCTTGATGACCAAGGATGAAAAGACTTCTCTAGCAGGCATTTGGATTTTTGAAGTAGGGATACATGCAATTCAAGCAAAGAAGTTGTCAGGGTGGCCTTTGAATGATAACCTGAGCTTATGAGACAGTAAAGTGAGTCACATCTGTGTGAATGAGAACTTACAGAAGCTTATGAAGTGCAGTCTGATTGCCAGGGCTCTTCGGCGAGCGGCTCTCCCACAGGAGATGTTTGGGTTCCAGGACTCTGATGCTCAGCTTTGTCCTGTGACGGTTTCATCAGTCAACTGCATAGGATGAGAAGGTCATTGTTTCATAGCAATTTATCAATTTCTTTTTTTGTATTTTTTCAAAGTTGGAAGCAGAGAGGCAGTCAGACTCCTGCATGCACCCAACGGGATCCACCCGGTATGCCCACCAGGGGGTGATGCTCTGCCCATCTTGGGCGTTGCTCTGTTGTGGCTGGAGGCATTATAAAGCCTGAGGTGGAGGTCATGGAGCCGTCCTCAGTGCCTGGGCCAACTTTGTTCCAATGGAACCCTGGCTGCAGGAGGGGAAGAGAGAGATAGAGAGGGGACAGGTGGAGAAGCAGATGGGCACTTCTCCTGTGTGCCCTGGCCGGAAATTGAACCTGGGACTTCCACACACCGGGCTATCACTCTACTGCTGAGCCAACTGGCCAGGGCTGGAATGTTTCTTTCTTTTTTTATTCATTTTAGAGAAGAGAGAGGGGGGGGGGGAGAGGGAGAGGAAGAGAGAGAGAGAGAAAGAGAGAGAAGGGGGGAGGAACAGGAAGCATCAACTCCCATATGTGCCTTGACCAGGCAGGCCCAGGGTTTTGAACTGGTGACCTCAGCATTTCCAGGTCAACGCTTTATCCACTGTGCCACCACAGGTCAGGCTTCAATTTCTTTATTGGCCCATTCACCACTGAGCTGGGTACTGGAGATACAGAGATGGGTAAAATGTGACCTTGGGCTGCAGGGACTCCTGTCTAGTGGAGAGGACGCGTATGGAAACCAATCGCTAGAATCCAGTGCAATGAGTATTTAAATGGAGACATGTACCAAGGCTACGAGAGTGTAGAGAAGGGAAGTGGATCAGAGAGGTCTTCCAGAGCAGGTGACACGGAAGGAGGTGGCATTAAATCAGTGATGCCCTGGAGACATCTATGAAATGAGTTGAAAATTAAGTAAAGACAGGTAGACTTATAGAAGCCTCTGGAAAGACTAGAGGTTATTGCTTCATTTTATAAATGAGTAAAGTGACTCAGAGAGAGACGTATCCCGAGTCACATGGGCAGCCAGCCAGCCTCAGATCTTTCAGGAGGCCCTTCTTTCCATATTCTGTGCTTAGGAATCCAATAAAATAAGACTTTTTTTCTCTCTCTCAGCTGCTCCACTTCATTCTCGAGTATGTTTTTTTGTTTTCCTTTGTAGAAGGAAATAATTGAATTCAGTAAGTCATCACTATGGAGAAAAAACAAGAAGAAAACACGTGTAGTCTTGGGTCATGTCAGTTTCCTGTTGTTGCTATAGCAAATTACCACAAGCTTAGTGTCTGAAGGTAACTGAAGCTTACTCTTCCCTGGTTCCGGAGACCAGTCTGAAGTCAGTACCACTGGCCTGGAATCAAGGCATCTGCAGGGCCCCTTCCTAATGTTCTGCAGTTTTGCCTTTTCTAGCTCTCTGGTGACTCCCCTCATTCCTTGGTTTGCGGTCACATCATGCCATTCTCTGCTTCTGTCTTCACTTCCGTCTTCTGTGTGTGTGGTCCTTCTCTGCTTCTCTCTTAAAAAGAGAGTTGTGATGGCATTGGCTCTCCCAGGTAGTGCAGGAGTAACCTCATCACCCCAGTCGGATCACATCTGCAAAGACCCTTGTTCTGACTAAGTTCACACCCACGGGTTTGGGGATTTGGACGTGTTCATAGCTTTGTGAGCCACAGTCGGCCCCTTGCGGGGTGCCTTCGGAGGAGATAGTGTGGGAACGGTGGTGGTGCCGGTTCTGTTCCCCTCTGGCTAGACTTCAACTCATGTAAGTTCATTTCTGGGCCCGTGTCCTCAGAGGGATGGAGTGAGTCCGGCTCTCACTCGCAGGAGAGCAGAGATGATGAAGAGTCACTTTGGGAAAGGGCAGTGGGACACTAGGGTGGGAAGAGGAGCCTCAAGGCAGCAGGGCGGGGTTAGTGAGAGAAATACTGAAGGTTGATGGATGACATCTGTGAGAGAGGCAGGAGGGTGGCTGGTGGCCTTGCCGTCACTGCCAAAGTGACACAATGAGGAAGGGAGGTCGGTGGAGCTGACTCAGGTTCCCCCTGACCCCCAACGCCTGTGATTCCAAGGGGTTTTCATCTGACGGGAGCTCGGCTCGTCACCTTAGTCTCAGAGGATGGGGACCGACGCTGGCAACTTTGGGACACTGAGGGAGTTTCAGTGGGAGGATTATGGGACCATCACAAAGCTGGGAGAGAGAAAGGATAGTACTTGAGGTATTATCCACAGAGGTCTGTGTGACCATTCAGTAAATGTGATCACTGAAGAAATGACTCTGATCCAAAAGTATCATGTAAGTTAAGAAGGACTTCTGTACTAGAGAGTAGATACATCATCATTTATTTGACAGAGAATATGTAACCAGAGACATAAAAACATACAATTACATATGTAAAACTCTGTCACTACATGGCCCTGGCCGGTTCGCTCAGTTGGTTAGAGTGTCGTCCTGAAACCAGGTCGCAGGTTCGATCCCCGGTCAGGGCACATACGGGAAGCAACTATGAGTTGATGCTTCCTCTCCTCTCCGCGTTCTCTCTGTCTCTCCTCACTCTCTAAAATCAATAGAAAAAAACCCCCAAACTGTCACTACATTTATAAAAACTACCTGTGACTATACATACGTACACGTATATATACTTTCTGTGGTTGTTCTAGAAGCCCCAAATCGAGGTCTTCTGTGCTGCAAGCCGCACTGCTGTTCCTTTCTGTGCATCTGTCTTTCTTCTCCAAGTGCGATGTCTCATCCACCATGTGCCTGGTGCTGGGTAGGTCCCGGTGTGCCCTGAAGCAGTGATCTGGAACAATCGCTGTGCTGTCCTTCAGGCCACACACCTGGAGGACAATGGGGAAGTGAGAGGTCTTAGATCTTGGCTAAGGGACATTTCTAAGACTCCCGGTCTTGGTCTAGGGGCCAGCATGCTGCGGCAGCTGACGCATATTCACACGTTGTATCCGGTTAGATTAGACTCTTGGCTGCGGGGAGGTGAACAGTGAGGACCAGCTGTCAGCAGTGTGTAGACCGCCAGCTAGCATCACCTACATCTCCAGGGATGTTCCATTGGCCAAACTGTATCTATGCTGGAGGAGGCACGATTTCCAAACCCAACAGGTCCAGCTTATTCGGTGAAATACAGTGTGTCCGTAAAGTCATGGTGCACATTTGACCAGTCACAGGAAAGCAACAAAAGATGATAGAAATGTGAAATCTGCACCAAATAAAAGGAAAACCCTCCCAGTTTCTGTACGATGATGTGGCAGCATGTGTGCATGCGCAGATGATTACGTAACACCGTGTATACAGTTGAGAAGCCCATGGCCATGCCAGTCAAGATGTGGACGGTACAGAGGAAAGTTCAGTGTGTTCTGTGGCTCGCTAAATTTGAATCCGTGACCAAAGTGCAATGTGAATATCGGTGCATTTATAACGAAGCACCGCCACATAGGAATAACATTACTTGGTGGGATAAGCAGTTGAAAGAAACCGGCAGTTTGGTGGAGAAACCCTGTTCTGGTAGGCCATCAGTCAGTGACGAGTCTGTAGAGGCTATACGGTATAGCTACCTAAGGAGCCCTAAAAAGTCTGTGCATGAGCCCACATCAAACTGCACTGAATAGGTATGAAACTGGGAGAGTTTTCCTTTTATTTGGTGCAGATTTCACATTTCTATCATCTTTTGTTGCTTTCCTGTGACCGGTCAAAAGTGCACCATGTCTTTACGGAAACACTGTATTTAGCGAGGTATCACATATCTACGAGTAAGTACATACGTTCTAGATGCATGGTCCAGTTTATCCTAACTGCGCTCGCCCTTTCCTGAGCGCCCACCTCAAGTCAGAGGACTTTACATCGCCCCAGAGATTCTTTGGTCTCCCCCAATCACTGTCCCCCAAGGTGAACCAGTCTCCTTGTTGACAGCGTAGATTAGAACAGTTTTGCTTGGTTTTGTGCATTATGTCAGTGGACTTATGTAAATGCACCCCTGGTTGTCTGGTGTCCATTGTCACTACCATGCCTGTGAGCTTCACCCATGTTGCTGGAGCTTGTTCACTCTTTCTGCAGGCTGGCGACCCACAGGAGAGTGTATCACAGCTTATACATTCTACTGTTCATGGGGAGTCAGTGTTTTACCTTTATGATTGATGACTAGGTACTGTTCATTCTCCTTTTTGGGTAGTTTCCGGTTTGGGAATGTTACAAAAAAAATGCTACTTTGAACATTCATGTTCGTGTCCTTTGGTGAACATCTGCACACATTTCCATTGGGTCTACACCTGGGAGCGAACTTGCTGCCATCGTGTATGACTATGGTGAACCAGTGCAGAATTTTGGGCCTAAAGTTCATGGAGGCATTGATGAACAACCCACCAGCGACAGTAAATGGAAAGGAAGCAAAGACAAAGAAACAAGCCTGAAGAACAAATTGGATTCTTTCCTCCTCCCCTCTTATTGCACAGAGTGTGGCGTCCCTTTGGCTAACAATTTCTGAGTGCTTGTCACATGCCAGGGGCTCAGTATGCCATTGTCCTGGTCAGTTTTCACAACAGCCCTGTGACTCCGGTACTATTTCAAGTCTCCACTCTACAGAAGAGAAAGCAGAGGCTGCTAATGACAGAGTCGGGTTCAAACTTGACTGTGAGCTCTTATGTACACAGTAGTGTCTCTCATTCCACTGATGCTCCTTAAAAAAAAAACCCCGTAAGTCTAATTCCTTGAAAGGGCCCAGGGTCTCTGTGATGGTGGGTCTTCCTCTCTATGTCTCCCCTCTGCCATCCTTAAATGTGCCCAAGTAAAGATGAAGTGGAGTTCAGGGTAGGCTTATTTTTAATTGAGTAATTTATTCTACAAATGTCCATTTAAAGAAATTGAATTAAAGCTTGACACGAGCCCCTTGGGATGTCTCTTTCCATGCCTACGCTCCCTCCAGCCACCGTCCAGGTGTCTACACACGCACCCGGGATGATGGACGTTTAATTATCACGCCGATTTCATTGCTCAACAGCACGTGCGTGAAGGGAGGCCTTTGCCTGCCCTCTGCCCCTTTTGGGAAATTTGCCTTCTGGTACTTTGAGCTGGAAAGTAGAAAAAGATAATTACCTATCCAATAGAGTTTGTACGAATGAGTGCAAATACTTTGGTGGTGCCTGTTCAATGAACAGGCCTCTGAGGACAACTCAGGAGTCAGGCAAAAGTCACACTTTCCATGATGCAATTAAAGTGGAGTTATGCTTCAGGCTTGCCTCCTATTAAAAGTTGGCGAGATTTAACAGGTTGTCGTCTGCTGCAATACATCACGCTGCACAATAGCTTCTAGATGTTACTTGCAAATGAAACTTATATAATCAGTGTTTAGAAAGGGCAACTGGTTCGTGGGAGCATCATGTGATAACACAGCCCAGGTAAGGGGCTCCCTGGGTGTGATGGAATCCAGGTCTGAGGAGCGTCTTGTCTGGCAGGTTCTGTTCAACTTCCTGGCCAAGAAACAGTGGAGGGCCCGTTGTCTACACAGCCCTGTGTTGGCAGCCCTGGAGTCTAGAAGCTGAAGGAGAAGCACCTTCCCTTCAGGAGCATATGCTCTGTTTCGAGAGACGGGTGTGTGAGTCGCTAAAGGGAAGACAGGGGGACCGGAACGCCATGCTGAGGAAGTCCTGGAGATGTCAGATGTTCTACTCCCAGCCCGTTCTTTCCTGAGAGAATGTGCCTTACTTGCTTCTGGGTGTCCCCAGCAGCAGATCTGGGGACAAGAATGTGAGTGCAGGCGGCTTATTTAGGAAGGTGGTCCTGGAAGCCATGAAAGAGGCTGAGAAGAGAGGCACGGAAGGCAGCCAGGACGGGGGCATTTATTAAGCGGGTGAGGGCCATGGGCAATTCTGGGGCAGTGTGATGAGCACCCTCATCACTACCCCAGCAGAGCTCCAGAGCTGGGTTATTTCCTGACTCCCGTTGGTCACTGGCTGAACGTTGTGACAGGGTGCCCACTCCCCAGTGCCTCTGGCCTTTCCCTGGAGGCAGCCAGAGCAAGCCCTGAGGAGGGCACTTCCGGAGCTGCGGTGGGGGGGCCTCCGGGCTGGTGTGCACAGGGGGGGCGGAAGGAGGGCGCATGGACAGGGCACCACCGCCCCTCTTGGAGGTAGACCTTGGCAGAGGGGCTTCTCGTAGGAGACCACCGAGTAGCCACAGGTGACTGGACCAAGGGTGCGCCTGACCCAGGAGGAGGCAACACTGGTGGGCTGAGAAAATGGGACCCCCTGGGAATGTGAGTACATGACAGAGACATGGGGAGGTGGCACCATACATTGGGCTGCAGGAGAGGGGGCGCTGCAGGGGGACCACAGGGGGACTGGAGGCTGGGACTGGGGGGAATGTAGGCAGACAGGACGAGGATGCCAGGGAATCCCTGAGAATGCCAGTCCGAGGGAAGCAGGAGAATGAGGAAGAGAGGAAGGGGAAGGGTGGGCAGGGAAGGCAGAGCTGAGAGTCCAGGAGGCCCTGGGGGAGCCAGAAGCCTTGGATCCCTCCTGGGTGGTTTGGGTCTCTTTGTGGCTTGGCTGTCCTTGACTTCCTGTCCTTAGAAGCTGGAGGGATCGCCTAATGTCCCCTTGGTACACATCCTCTACCTCAGCTAGCTTGAGAGGATTTCTGCTCCTTGCAACTGGTCAGTCCTGAATTAGGACCCACGTACCATGGGTCCCGGCACAAGGGGTGGACTAGAAGGGACGTTTGCTCTGGGTCTTGGATGAAGGCGAGGGTTGCAGAGAGAGAAGGAGTGGGGAGGGCGTTTCTGGCAGAGGCACAAGCACAAGACTGTGTCCTGTTGAGAGCAACGGAACATATGTTTGGGGTATGCCTCAGGATCCTGGGGGAATGCGCGGATGGGACCCAGTGGAGAACAGCAGGGCCATGTTAGGGACTTATACTGTATTTAGTAGGTACGGGAAAGGTACTGGAGTTTTACAGAAGACTACCACCATGGTGAAGATGGAGGCCTGATAATTAAGCACACTTGAGTTCAGTCCAGGCTCTCTACTGCTTCCCAGTGACACCTTGGACACATTTCTTCATTTCTCTAAGCCTCAGTTTCTTCATCTGTAAAATGGAGATAATGATATGCAAATTCTTGAGGATCATATGTGATCCTGCACATATAATACTCAAATCAGTGCCTGAAACTTTGTAGGTGTTCAGTAAATATTATAATTTGATATTTTTCAAGCTCTGCATGGGAGAATTATAGTTTAGAATACATATGCCAGGGGCAGGAAGAGGAAATAGGACACTTATAATTCAAATGAGAGATGAGGAGGCCTGAACAGGTAGTGTAACCAAGGAGAAGGGAATAGGTTTGTTTCAGGGTTATTTTTGGTTGAGAGAGGCAAAAAAACCCACCCCAACTTCAAACTAACTTACAAAATAGAAGTTATAAGTATATTTAAGAGTCCAGAAAGAAGGTGGCCCTCAGGCAAAGCTTGATCCATTCACAATGTCACCAGGGACCAGGGACCAGGGTCCTTTTTATATTTCTGATCTCCAGGTGGGTTTATCCTAGACTGGCTGCCCAGGTGGCTGCAAGGTGCCTGCCAGCAGCGACCAGTTCCCTCATCCATCCGATGGGAGGGACAGTGCTCGTTTCAGTAACTCCCATGGAGGACGGAGAATGCTCCTTTCCCTGGAGCCTTTCCTAAGCATCTCTGCACATTCCATTGACCTGAACTGGGCCTTTTGCCACTATCTACAGGAAGGTTGTAGCCAGAAAGGATGAACTCTGCCAGGGGTCGGAAACCTATGGCTCGCTAGCCAGATGTGGCTCTTTTGATGGCTGCATCTGGCTCGCAGATAAATCTTTAATAAAAATAATAATAACGTTAAAAATATAAAACATTCTCATGTATTACAATTTATTCATTTCCTACCGCTCATGTTCATGGTTGTGGGTGGCTGGAGCCAATCACAGCTGTCTATCCAAATTTTTATTGGATAATGCATAACGTACACGGGTTGTTGTATGGCTCTCATGGAATTACATTTTAAAATATGTGGCGTTCATGGCTCTCTCAGCCAAAAAGGTTCCCGACCCCTGAACTATGCCCACTGTTTATACCAGCTGCTGCCCACTCCTGGGGCAGGTGATGGCTAGATCTACTGAATCCCACGGCATGATGGGGAAAGTCAGGGTCCTGTTAGACAGGGAATGGGGGAGGGAGTGAAAGAGGGGACCCGGCCACTACAGGAATCAAGACACAACAGTGTGGCATGGGGACAGTTGGGGAGGGAGGTGAGAGAGAGGTGGGGGATACCCCTGGCCCCAAGCACGAACATCTGGTGGACGGATATGCTCTTCACTGACAATGGAGACCGAAGACAGGTTTTGCAGAAAGGGGGAGGGGAAGAGGCTGCTTGGTTTAATTTTCAATCTATTGCTTTCTGGTCACCAACTGATCACTCTTATTGGTTGCAAATAATGCCAGAGAGATTCATTTTCATCAAAGGAATGGACACGCTGACCACGTGAGGAAGTGCCTCCTATCCACCTTGAAGTAGAAATCATAAACACGCAAAGCGACGAGGCATTGGTGGGCTTGCAACGTTAGGGCAATTGTCCTGGCAGGTCGCACGCTGCTCTGGGCTGGGTCTCTCTCGAGTCTTTCTTTCCGGCCCCTGGCAGGAGTTCACACACATTCCCTGAAAGGTCCAGGCTGCCCAGAGGTCAGCAGGCAGAGACTAGATCCTCTGTGGATCTATCCCCACAGTGAGCTGTCCCCTCGATGTAGATGGAGCTTTGGTGTGGGCTTTTGAAAACTGTCTCAGTGCTTAATGTGCTCTCATCAACCCTCATCTGACCCCTGGATGGTCTGAAAAAGGTTCTTTGCTCTTTAGAGACCAGGGAATAATTTCTTTTCAGTGGTTGAAGTCCAAGGACATCGGCCTCCCATCGTGTGGTGCAAAGTAAACCCTCGTTCATATCCCTGAACCGGGAATATGAAGTTGTGACCCCACCCCCGATTTTACCACGGACCAGCCTTCCGTTTTGGGGCAAGACCCTCCAGCTCCCTGCACGTCACTTTTTCACACGCAGAAGACAGCAACGAGCTGGATTCCTAGTGTCTTTCTAGCGGTCAGGTGTGATGGTTCTTTATCTCGCATGCTTTGCTTAGCTGCGAAAACCTCACCCAGAAGTGCGGGGTAAGTGCAGGTACAAGCTGTCTGGTGCATATGCCGCAGAGGGAGGACAAAGGGGACAATGTGGAGAGATGTGGCCCTGCTGATTCCGGATGAGCTAACAGTGCCGCAAAGTCACCATGTCGGTGTCTATCTAGAAACAAGTATGTCCGCTGGCCTAGGAGCTACTGGATCTGGAACAGATTTTCAAAACTGTGTACATGAGAAGGTGACCCTGCCTCGTTACCTTCTTATTACAGGGCTGGAGCCCTCCCCCATCCCACGATCAGAGTCTCAGCTGCGGCTCCCGTGGTCCAGCATGTTAAACCTGCCGGCACCCGCCACCTGCAGGAACGGCGACAGAGGTTAGCCTGTATTTCCGAAAATCCTACTGTAATAATGTATTAGATCAGAGCCTATGACATTGTCACTATATGTCCACTTTTGACCTACACAAATGCCACATTTGCTATATTCACACAATGGGACACTACTCAGCCTTTGAAAGGTGGGAGATGCTGTCACATGCTGTAACATGGATGAACCTCAAGGACATGACGCTGAGTGAACTAAGCCAGTCACAGAACGGTAGGTACTGCACGATTCTGTTTCCGTGGAGTCCTGTCACTGGGCGTATTGAAATGCACAGAGGCAGAACGTTGAATGGCGGTTGTCACAGGAAGGGGAAGGGGGAGTTCTTGTTTAGCAGGTACAGTTTCAGGTTTACAAGATGAAGAGTGAAGGAGGTGGGTGCTGGGCATGGCTGCACAGCATTCTGAATATATTTTATACAACTGAACTCTGTACTTAAAAATGGTTAAGATGGTCGATTTTATGTTATGTGTATTTTTCCACGTAGGAGAATGGGAAAGAAAATGACAAATTTCATATTTATCATGTTTCTAAATAGATTCATACTTAGTAGGATTTCTGAGCACAAGGAAGAACTTGAACTAGGATAGCTGTTTTTCCCGAGCAATAGACTAGAGCTACTTTCCCTAGTAAATAGCAGGCTGAGTTTGATGAATAGAAAAAACTGGGCAGCCATATTTGTTTTCTGGAATTAAATAACAGTTCTGAATTGCTAGCTATGCATACAAATCATTGGCACTTGAGTACTCTTTCTATAATCACGACCTCTGTAATCACGGTCGCCGCTCAGTCATTCTCCATACAATGAGAACGATTGTACCTGCCTGGTAGTATAAGAATATATGCTCAGAGTCCGACAACCGTAATGTTATTAATATATCAGTGATAAATAATACATTTCAACTCTGAATTGCCAATTAAAGAGACTCTGCTGCGGAGAAAACCCTTTAAATCAAACACCCTCAACAGATGATGGTAATGCAAGAGAATTAAAAAACAACATGATGTTCTTGAAAGATGATAGAAGTATGCATGTTATAGACCTTCCTATGGACATCATTAAAAATGTTTCAGATGATATTACTGTTGAAGCCTGAAATAGCACAAGAGCAAGAGGTGGTTGACACAGAAATGAAACATACTTGTGTATCAGAATGCATCGATGTCCTAATGAAGTCTCCCAGGTTGTATGAGAAAACCCACTGGCCTATTGTGCTTTTTGGTTCTTTTTTTCTTTTAGGGTCTGGGTTTCCATGAGCTGTTTCTCTCCTTCTATAGACCCATCCAGTCTCTCTGTCTTAAATCTGTGGGGTAGAACCATTTTCCTGCCCCTGCCTCTGCCTTTTTCTTTCCCTGTCAGTCTATTGTCTACACCAGTGGTAGTCAACCTGGTCCCTACCGCCCACTAGTGGGCGTTCCAGCTTTCATGGTGGGCGGTAGCGGAGCAACCAAAGTATAAATAAAAAGAATAATTTAACTATAGTAAATTGTTTTATAAAGATTTATTCTGCCAAACAGCGAAAATCCGACATAAAGTACTTGGTAAGTAATTATTATTATATGCTTTAACTTGCTGTAACTCTGTTTTATAAATTTTATAAAGTAAAGTTACTTCCCTACTTTATAAATGACCATTACTGTGGAACCGGTGGGCGGTTATAAAATTTTACTACTAACAGAGATACAAAAGTGGGCGGTAGGTATAAAAAGGTTGACTACCCCTGGTCTACATTGTCTTCAGAATGACTTTGAAGATCACAATTCTGATCACATTACTCCCCGAGGATGTGGCTTTCAGTGCCCACCTATCAATGTCTACACAAGCCCCAAAGCCTTGCTTCTGAGACCGGGGCTTTCACCCTCATGGTAGAGAGATGTCAGAGAAGCTGGCCCAGGGAGCAGACTGCTGGTGTCACACATGTGAAGGGCTTAGCACGGGGCCAGGATCAAGGGAGGGCGCCGGTGTGTGTGTGTGTGTGTGTGTGTGTGTGTGTGTGTGTGTGTGTGTGAGCTGTGAGATCCGGCTCTGGTCTCTCTTCCGTCCTTGCCCCCTCCACGTACTGCACTGGGTGTTGACCCTTGAGGACTGAAGACTGTTAGCGCTTTAGCATGGCCTCACTGTGGTCCCTTACTCTCCTGACCTCCACCCCTTGGAGAGCCAGCAGGGTGCTGTGGCTCTTCTGGTTCTGGGGAGATGGCTGGCTTAAGGGCCTTTTGATCCAAGGGGGCCCTGGCAGAGTTAAGATGCCATCTCTGCTTGGAAGACCCAATTAGAACACTCCATCCCAAATCAAACTCCTTCAAACCAACAGAGTATTTTTCTTTTGACTGCAGGAGTTATTATTATTATCCTGTTATTTTTTTTTAAAAAAAGGACAGCTGAAACATGAACATGCAAAATGATGATTATTTACTGTATCTGCAAGAGACATTACATTGTGTTCAAGTTTTCATCAAGAGGAGTTGATTCTCTATGTGTGAAGCCATTAGGGATTATCGTTTTGACACGGTAAAGAATATTTTCTTACCTTGTTGAATATTCACTTTACAAAATTACCATAAACTATGAATAAACATTAACGGGGCTATTAGAATGGTTAGTTTCTCAAATCCTCCGGGTGTGGTTGTGGAAAGCTGATTAGTCTAACCTCCTTAATAAGTTTTAATTCTTCTAATAAAACAAGAGTGCCAAGAAAGAGTGGCTTGAGACAAGTTTTAAATGAATCAGTTTTCCGTGAAGGTTGTAAAAGGGTAATTTTATGGAGTTCAAATTTGGAAAGCCTGTTATAGCTCTCCAGTGTGGCTTTCTTTTTCCACATTAAGACACTTTGGCTGATTTCATAGAGCATATTGGAGAGGTTTGTAAATCAGGGGGACACCCAACTTGTATTGATGATTCTCCAGGGGTAAAAAAGTCGTTAAAAATCTGCGCCAGGTGTGGGAAAGGCCGAGTTTTGGGTGCCTAGCCATCCCCGTATTTTCTGTGGCCTCATTCCCAGCTCTGTGATTTAAGCCTGGGTGAACACATTTGGTCTGAAAGGTTCCTCATGAACTATTTTGTATTGATTTTTCTCTTATGTCTTTTAGGGGAGTTGACAGTCATTCCTAGGCGGGGAGCAGTAACTCCCAAACATACCCATCTTGAGTCCCAGTGAGTTAGGGTTTTACCAGCGGCAGACGGGGGCCAATTTTATTTCAGTTTTATGATGAAAGCAGAGTGGTGCTTGAGTCCTGAAAGATAGAAGGAAGAGAGACTCAGGAAGGACAGTTTGGCTGAGATGTTCTAGTCCTGCCATAAATAGTGATCCCCAAAACATATCTTAACCCAGAGCACCCCCCCACCCCGTGACTAATGTGCTTGCTGGGGAAGACAGTCTCAGAGATGGGTCTTGGATTTCTGTCCATCATCAATTGTTAAAATTCTTTGTTTTTTTCTTTTTTTTTTCTTTTTTTTCATTTTTCATTTTTCTGAAGCTGGAAACAGGGAGAGACAGTCAGACAGACTCCCGCATGCGCCCGACCGGGATCCACCCGGCACGCCCACCATGGGGTGACGCTCTGCCCACCAGGGGGCGATGCTCCGCCCATCCCTGGCGTCGCCATGTTGCGACCAGAGCCACTCTAGCGCCTGAGGCAGAGGCCACAGAGCCATCCCCAGCGCCCGCCCGGGCCATCTTTGCTCCAATGGAGCCTCGGCTGTGGGAGGGGAAGAGAGAGACAGAGAGGAAAGCGCGGCGGAGGGGTGGAGAAGCAAATGGGTGCTTCTCCTGTGTGCCCTGGCCGGGAATCAAACCCGGGTCCTCCGCACGCTAGGCCGACGCTCTACCGCTGAGCCAACCGGCCAGGGCAATTGTTAAAACTCTTTGATAACCTTTCCCACACCCGGCTTTCTCTCTCTCTGGCCAAGCGCCTAGTCTCACCTCTTTTACCACATTAACTACTGTTAGGGTAGTAGTTCTGATAGCATTTAGAATTTACTTCTAGAATTTTCTAATCTTTAATCGATGGTAATCGATTATGGTAATATTGTTTAATGATTTTATTTTTTTGTTTAAATAGTAGAAAACTTGTCTGACCTGTGGTGGCACAGAGGATAAAGCATCAACCTGGAACGCTGAGGTCGCTGGTTTGAAACCCTGGGCTTGCCTGGTCTGATGTGGTGTGGTGTGATGGGAGTTGATGTTTCCTGCTCCTCCCCACCTTCTCTCTTTCTCTCTCTCTCCTCTGTAAAATGAATGAATATAATCTTAAAAAAAAAAGATTAAATAGTAGAAAACTTGGCTCTTGAGAGCAGAGATAAAACCTTGTTTATCTTTTACATCTCCATGCTTACCACAGTTTCTGGAACCTTTCAGGCACTTAACAGGCATTTACTGAGTCAATGAACAAATCTCATTGCACGTTGCAGGACGAAAAGAACTGTTTTCAGAGGAGAAACACTGAAGCGGAAGAGGCATGTCATGTACATGGGGGTTTCTTCCATCCGCAGCACGGTGGCATCCGTGGTGGAAACTGAGGCACGTTCCACAACACTCCTTGCCCCTTCTGCCTACCCTGTTCTTTCAAAGGCATGTCCCATAAATTCTTTGGTAAAGGAGAGAATCATAAGGGAAAATTAGTTGGAGCTTGTCCTGTTCATCCCCACACTGCGCAGCGGTGTTCTGTGAAGTACGGGGATGTGACCAGTTGTTACTATTGAGATCAAGTATGGATCAGATCACGTCCCCTGAGCAGGAAGAGCCTAAGAACGTGGCCGTTGTCACAGAGAGGTAGGGGTAGGGTGGGGGGGTGTTCCTGTGTGAGCTACTCACCTCTGTAACTGAGGATTGTGGGGACCACAGGGAGAAGGGTGGGTTGGAGTCTCTGCCTTTCAGTGGCGAGTTTGTAGATTGCGGCTGATGGAAACAGGCAAAAGTCCACTCGGACTCTTCGCTGTTTTGTTAACTCTGGGACTTTGGACCAGTCATCTGCCCGTCCAGACTGAAACTTCTTCCTCAACTTCTCTGAGAGACATAGGTTCATATGACATCACACAGGATCAAACGAATACCCTTTGCTTTAGTACTTTAAGACTGATGTGACTTTGTTTTTGTAAAAATTAATGAACTCATTATAGTTAAAACACACACACACACAAAATGCAGAAAGAAAAAAACCCCAAAAGGTAACAAATCATTAAAATAATCTCATCACCCAGAAATAACCGATGTTCATTAGTATTTGATGGACATCTTATATACAAACAGAATGAGAGAACGATAAAAGGGTTTGGAAAAAATGCGATTATAGCATATTTGCTTTTAATTAACAAAACAATTAAATTTCGGTTTGCTTGAATTGACTGAGAAAGGGAAGTGGGATGAGCGGAGTGGGTGGATTTCAGAAGAATGTCTCCGTGCTCCCGTGGGTGAGATTCTGAGCGCTCTCCGCAGCACGCTGTCGTATGTTGCCTAGAGCGGTGTGGCCTCACAAATATTTGTTGAATGAATATATGAATATGTTTCTGTTTTCTTTGTTTTTCAGGATTGATTTTTCTCAAGCCGAAATGATTTAGCCTTGCATGGCTCTGAACTCAAGGTCGATGTTGTGTTTGTTCATGGATTATTAATTCTTCTGCAAACATTAATTAAGACATTTCTCTCAGGCACCATGATAAGGGCTGGAATACATGTCAACATGTCACCACCTCCCATCCCCCTGTAGCTTGCTCGAGGCCTAAAACCTCCTGCTAGACCTGCCTTTGCCTCTCTTTCACCCTCACCTGTGGTCACTGCACTTGTCGCTTTAAGACTCTGGCCACACTGGCTTCCATTCTTCCCCTTAAATGCTTTTTTTGCCTTGAGGCCTGTGAGTAGGCTACTCCTTCCATGAAGTGCTATTCCCTATCTTCTTGCCTAGTGTGATGGTTAGTATTCTGTGTCAAGCTGACTGGGCCATGCGGTACCTAGCTGTATGGTTAAACATTTTCAGTGCATCTATGAGAGTGTTTCTGGAGAAGATTAACATGTAAACCAGTAGACTAAGTAAAGCAGATTGCCCTTCACCATGGGGGTGGGCCTCACCCCATCAGTCAAAGGCCTGACTAGAAGAACAAAAGGCTGAGTAATGAAGAATTGGCTCTTCTGCCTGATTATCTTTGAGTTAGACCTTGATCTGATTTTGGACTTGGACTTGAACTTATACTATTGGCTCTCCCAGGTTTACAGCTTGTCAACTGCACACCATGGGACTTCCCAAGGCCCTATAACCACATGAGCCGATGCCTTGTAACAATCACTCTCTCCCGATTCCTTTGTGCGTCCAGGTTTGGGAATCAGTAGAGCAGATGAGCCCGTGTCCCCTTCTGCTCTGAATCTTGTCTGAATCCTTGGGTTATCTGAAAAGTACCTCGTTGGCACTTATGTAGACCCAAGTTTCTTTGCGGTTTTTTTTTTTTTTTTGAGAAGCTAATAAGGATTGGGCCACATAGAGCTGTTGTGACTTAAAGGGAGCAGTTTAATCTTGGGCTGTCACGTTGAATTGGTGGTTTCTGTTGGAGCCATCTGTTCCAGTCACAGTGTCCCGCGTCCCATCTTCAGCGCTTGGCAGGGTCTCACTCCCATCATTGTTTTTCAAAGAGCTCTAGATTGGAATTTTAAAAATGTCCAATTGGATGTGAGGGAGAAATTGTGGATGAGTGACAGGCTCTAGATGACATGTCTCTACCGCTGGCATGTCTCATGGGGAAGGGAAGGAGTGTGTAATAGTGTAATTAGATGATGCTTCAAAATTTTGCCCAGTAGAGCTCTGTGGGCATCCCCCCCCAACAGAATTATCTCCATTTCATGCCAATGTGTTCTTTTCAGTTACTCTCAATATCCCATCCAGAATTAGCGATAGAGGAAATAATCGGGTCGGCTCATCTCTGCCTTGCCAACGCAGGTGCTTTCCAACACATGTTTTCATCATGGTGCCCAGTTCTTAATGACAGGCCTGTGCAGTGTGCAATTATTGTGATAGTGCAGAGAGGACCATAAACAGGACCATTTCTGTTCTGCGAGGGCCCTTCCATCAGAGCCGTCATGCACTGCATCTTTGGGGGAAACTGGTGAATCTCCCCATCTGCATTGAAGACCCTCGACAAAGCTCCCTGCAGATCAGAAGTGAAAGATCTGGGTGTTTGGGGGATCAACAGAGCTTCAGGTTGCCTTGTTTTTGAGGTCTTAGTCTGGCCAGATGTGGCTCTATACCAGATGTGGCCATAGGAAGTAGTAAACCACAGTCTTAGGTAAATCAGGGCAGCCCTGCTTGGACAGATCTATCCCCTGCTTCTCATAGTGCTCATTACAGAATTCCCTCTGAAGTGGAATCAGCCCCCTTCTGTTGTAGGTCATGTGCCTCTTAGCTTGCCTTTTTATTTTTTTCACTTACTAATACATACTGGAAGTTGTTTTCTAGCCCGTTACAGAGGCTGTCCTCATTCATTTTTTAAAAAATGACTGCTATGACTCTGTTTTGTTAATATTAAGGACCATAAGTTTATGCAGCCAATCTCCTGTGGATATGCATTTGGGCATACTGTGGATTTCCAGTATTTTTCTATTTTCAACAGCACAGCCACGGATAATTTGTGCATATGCTGTTTTCTACTCATAGTATTGGTTTCTCAGTAAATTCTAGAAGTGAGATTGAGATTTCTGGGTCACTTGAATTCTGAGCCCGGCAGACGGAGAAGCAGGTGTCAGCTTCGTTACTCTAAGAAGCAGTAGGAAAACATGGCTCAGGAGCTTCCTGTTATAAACCCCCAACGGGGCAGACTTAACCCCCTAGTGCAGGCCATTCTGGAAGACCGCAAATCAGACAGAGAAGGGCAAATGCTGTGTGATACCACTTACACGTGGAATCGAAAAACGTCCAACTCATAAAGACAGAGTGGGTTCCCAGGGGAGGGGATGGAGGAATAGGAAAGTGATTATTGAATGGTATAAACTAGCAGATAAATAATTTCTGGACATCTGCTGTGGAGTATAGTGATTATGTACTACAACACTGTATTGCAAACATCCAACTTTCTGAGAGATTAGATCCTGTTCCTGTCACAAAAAATTTTGTGATAATTATGTAAGGAGACAGAGGTATTAGCTAACACTACAACGGCAATCATATTGTAATATAGAAATGTATCAAATCGCCATGTTGTACGCCTTGAATACGATATGTCAGTTTTCTTTCAATTACAAATGTCTGCTGTAAAGAAAGTACTCAATCATTAGCCCCCTTAACTATTATTAGCAGCCATTTAGAAACATCATGAAGTCTGCTTTGGGCTTGGGGGGATTGGTTCAGTGCATTAAGCATGAACGGAAGACCTAGGAAGTGAGTTTCTTTAAGGGATCACACTGCATTTGGAAATTAAGCCCTTTCTCTTCTGTTCAGAAACAAGGCTGCAAATATGCCCTACAGCTTTGTTTGCAGAAAATATGACATGTCACTCTTGTAGGAGGAGCTGTTCCCTTGGGAATCTTGGCATTGCTGGGTCGGTCCCTAGGAGCTCAGTAAAATAAATATACACAGGTGGAGAAGTCTAGTCAGCTTGAAAATGAGGCCAGATTCCAGAGCCTGCTGCTCCGTCCTGCCGTGTTCAAAAGAAATATCCTCTGAGAATGGGTTTGGGGGTTGGTCAAGCAGCATTTAACAGAGACAACTGAAAGGGAGATGTCAGTTCATTTAAGCCTGACCCCGAGGAACCCCAGGAAGGCTCGCTGCGCTTTGGCGTGTTAGAAATTGTAGTATGGAAGATGGTGCCTTGGACGGGGTACCGTTTGTGCTAGATTTGCAGGAATGGTGGTAATATGTCATTGAAGAATGTTTCACTTGAGTATGCTGTGATCGAATTTTCATCCTAGTTCCAAAGAAAAATGACTGCTCTAGGGAAAGTACATTTTCCTTTTTAAATGATTGGCAGCCTTTTTAAAGTTGTTTTTAAGTTCTTTCGTACTGCCTTCCGTTGGAGTGCTTTTCAGGGCAGTCTGCAGAATTTTGTAAGGCCTCCATAACGGCGTTACTCTTGTGATTTGTCCACATGAATTGATCCAACAGCTCAGTCCACATCGATGGCAGTGGTTTGGACATGTCACTTACATGGAGACTCCATGCCTCTGACTGTGCTGAGGGCTCGGTGAGAGTAAGGACCAGGCTCGACTGTTTATGATCATATCCATAGCAACAGGCCTCTTCCTAGGTGCCAGATCAGCCCTTGTTGTGACTGGCTGAATGATGTCTGAGAGAGCATACTGCTCTCTCAACTATTTTTTAAAAAAACCTATCCATATATCATCTATCTGTGACCTCCCTTCCTGTGTTAGACATGCTTTTCGTGTCCTCACGCATTCAATACTCACAACAACCCTATGAGGTAGGCACTATAACTCTTCCCATTTTCCAGATGAGGAAATGGAGACGCAGAGACGTGAAGCATTTTGCCTGAGGTCACACAGCTTATGAATTGTGGAGCTGGGATAACCCTATGCTGATGCCTTAGCCTCACTCATTTATTCATTTTCTCCAAGGCTAGGTTCTGGGGATGTGGGGAAAACCGGAGGAGGTTAGATTCTTTTGTACACTTTTCCTAATCTCATGATTCTAAATTAAGCCAAAGGCAGCGAAGATGAAGGCCTGAAGAAACTCACCTGCTTGGAAGTGCGTGAGCTCTGCTCGGAGGGCATGATGGGAAGAGCTATGAAGACTCAGTAAGATCAGCCTCAGGACCCCAGTGAGAACTTGGCCGTGGCTCTGGAAACATAAGTCAGACTCTCCTGACCTTTAAGAAAATACTGTTCACATCTCTTGGGTGACGGTATTTCCTTCGAAGAAGACTAGTAATATAACATAGCTGAGAATTCTCTTGAAGCTGAGAAAAAGTATTTAACATTTAATAACAAATTTTGACCCTTGAACATTAAAGTATATACCAGGGACTGTACCTAACCAATCCAATTTTGTATTGCTGTAGTTTTCCCTGTAGTGATGTTCGGATTTTAAGAAAAAAAAATAATAATTCGGGTAAAAGCAGGAATGGTGATTCTAATTCATTTTTCACTTTATAAAACTTCCATGGGTAAACTTTCCTCGCCAGAGATGGTTTGGTTTTGCTGATGGCATAATTTCAATAATGAATAATTCAAAGAAGCACACAGAGAATGTTAGCTGGAGACAGAACAAATATCTTTGAATTCCTGCTCCTTTGAAGGGCCTTTGGAAGCAGGTACTCATCTCTATGAAGCCCCCTTCCAAGGAAAAATGGGCACGAGTCTTAGGCTCCTGGGAAACTGGTGTGATCAGTGAATCTCTTCTCTTGGAAGCCTAAGATAGAGAGAAGCCGCCTGAACCTTCCCTGTGTCATGGCTCTGGTATCTGAAATATTATCAAATGAGGGCTGTCCAACTGGCTGGCTTCGCCAGGGGAAGCCAGCGATCCACTGAAGCAGGGCTGGTCCCCGGTGTGCGGATCGGGAAGAAAAACCAAAGTGAAAACTGACCAGGAGTCATTTCTTCCCGCAGACCATGCGAGTGCCAATTCCAGCGTGCGCAGCCTTTTTTGTTTTTTTCCATGCCCAGAATGAAAATACATTTGTCGCCCGGGGTTCTGAGACTGTTAGGCAGCCATCCTCGCTGGAGGGGAGCTGATGGGAATTGTACGTCATTAGTCAAGAGGTCCAGCTGCCTTCTCCATGAATCAGGGAGCCTAAAGCTGCTTGCATTTTGCCTGTTCCCCCCTCCCCCAGTTGGTGCAGACCCTCTGCGAGTGATTTCCTTGTACTTTGTCGAACACACACAGAGAAACAGACATGTCTATCGGAAGTGAAGTGTCTGAGTGGCTCAGGTGGATGAATGTCTGTCTGTTGACACGCCCCGAGCTTGCCTCAGTTCTCTCACCTCTGAAATATCTTCGGAGCCCTTGAAGGTGATGCACTGGCACCTACGGAGGAAATGGCCGCAGTGATGAAAGCCTGAGGGTTTGGGGCTTCAAAGAAATGTTAGCCCAGCCTCCGAGCAGTTGTGCTCAAACGGGCTGGATGCTCCCTTCACCCCAGCTAACATTTGAAAGAAAGTGGGTGTTTCTGATTGTCACATGATTGTAGGGCCCTACCAGACCCCCTGGGCAGGGCCCGTGGCTGCAGTATGTCCTGTGATGTGGGGACTGTCTTAAAAAGCACAGATGTGCTGTTTTGGTTTTCTGTGGCTGCTATAGCAAACTGCCGCACACTTACTGACTTCAAGTGACTTGAGTTTATTATATATCTTACAATTCTCAGTCCAGCACGGATTTCACTGGACCAAGGTCAGGGTGTCTGCAGGCCTGGTTTCTTTCTGGAGGCTCTGAGGGGGAATCTGTTCTCTTACGTTTTCAAGCCTCTAGAGCAGTGGTAGTCAACCTGGTCCCTACCGCCCACTAGTGGGCGTTCCAGCTTTCATGGTGGGTGGTAGCGAAGCAACCAAAGTATTATATAAATAAAAAGATAGATTTAACTATAGTAAGTTGTTTTATAAAGATTAAATCTGCCAAACTTAGCAAAAATCCGACATAAAGTACTTGGTAAGTAATTATTATTATATGCTTTAACTTGCTGTAACTCTGCTTTATAAATTTTATAAAGTAAAGTGACTTCCCTACTTTATAAATCACCATGACTGTGGAACCGGTAGGCAGTTAGAAAACTTTACTACTAACAGAGACACAAAAGTGGGCGGTAGGTATAAAAAGATTGACTACCCCTGCTCTAGAGGCTGCCAGCATTCCTTGGCTCATGGCACCTCCCACCATCTTTAAAGCCAGCAGTATAGCTATCTCTCTTTGACTCTCTGAATTCTTCCTTCTGTTGTCGCATACCCTTCTGACCCCCTTTCCCCCATCTTTTCCTCAGAAGGACCCAGACATTGGTTCACTCAGATAATCCAGCCTAATCTCCCCATCTCTGTATTTTAGATTTAATCACATCTATTAAGTCTCTCTCACTCTATAGGTAACATAGTCATAGGTTCCAGGAATCAGAAATCATTGGTAGGGGGCATTATATTGCCCGCCATGCATGCCCTCCCTCAGTGCCAAAACTGAGTTTGGACTTGATTGGCTAAGAGTCAGGTGATGACAGGAGTCTTGTGTCTTTCTGGTTAGAGAGGCCTGATAATTTGGCAGGGGCTTTTGACCACTGCATAAGAAATAGTGGAGTATTCCAGGCCAAACACAAACTCCCCTGCCTTGTAGGAGAGTTGGGTAGTATCCATCTATTCCTCTTCACCCCATCTTTCTGTCTGAACAACTGGTATGAAGTCCTAAATATTTTTCAAGTCTCAACAATATATCTTTGTCTGGAGGCTTCACAGTATGGCCAACTGAATTTCTCATTCTTCCCAAGAACAACTCCATGCCCTTCCTTCATCTCCCAGCCCAGCCCAGCCCAGCCCAGCCCAGATCAGCCCAGCCCAGCCCAGATCAGCCCAGCCCAGCCCAGATCAGCCCAGCCCAGCCCAGCCCAGCCCAGCCCAGATCAGCCCAGCCCAGCCCAGCCCAGCCCAGCCCAGATCAGCCCAGCCCAGCCCAGCCCAGCCCAGCCCAGATCAGCCCAGATCAGCCCAGCCCAGCCCAGATCAGCCCAGATCAGCCCAGCCCATCCCAGTCCAGATCAGCCCAGCCCAGCCCAGCCCAGATCAGCCCAGCCCAGCCCAGCCCAGATCAGCCCAGATCAGCCTAGTCCAGATCAGCCTAGTCCAGCCCAGCCCAGCCCAGATCAGCCCAGATCAGCCCAGATCAGCCCAGCCCAGCCCAGCCCAGATCAGCCCAGATCAGCCTAGTCCAGATCAGCCTAGTCCAGCCCAGCCCAGATCAGCCCAGATCAGCCTAGTCCAGATCAGCCCAGCCCAGCCCAGATCAGCCCAGCCCAGCCCAGCCCAGCCCAGATCAGCCTAGTCCAGATCAGCCCAGCCCAGATCAGCTTAGCCCAGATCAGCCCAGCCCAGCCCAGCCCAGCCCAGATCAGCCCAGATCAGCTTAGCCCAGATCAGCCCAGCCCAGGCCAGCCCAGCCCAGCCCAGATCAGCCCAGCCCAGCCCAGATCAGCCCAGCCCAGCCCAGCCCAGCCCAGATCAGCCCAGCCCAGCCCAGCCCAGCCCAGCCCAGATCAGCCCAGCCCATCCCAGTCCAGATCAGCCCAGCCCAGCCCAGCCCAGCCCAGCCCAGATCAGCCCAGATCAGCCTAGTCCAGATCAGCCCAGCCCAGCCCAGCCCAGCCCAGATCAGCCCAGATCAGCCCAGATCAGCCCAGCCCAGCCCAGCCCAGATCAGCCCAGATCAGCCTAGTCCAGATCAGCCTAGTCCAGCCCAGCCCAGATCAGCCCAGATCAGCCCAGATCAGCCCAGCCCAGCCCAGCCCAGATCAGCCCAGATCAGCCTAGTCCAGATCAGCCCAGCCCAGCCCAGATCAGCCCAGCCCAGCCCAGCCCAGCCCAGATCAGCCTAGTCCAGATCAGCCCAGCCCAGATCAGCTTAGCCCAGATCAGCCCAGCCCAGCCCAGCCCAGCCCAGATCAGCTTAGCCCAGATCAGCCCAGCCCAGGCCAGCCCAGCCCAGCCCAGATCAGCCCAGCCCAGCCCAGCCCAGCCCAGCCCAGATCAGCCCAGCCCAGCCCAGCCCAGCCCAGATCAGCCCAGCCCAGCCCAGATCAGCCCAGCCCAGCCCAGCCCAGCCCAGATCAGCCCAGCCAGCCCAGCCCAGATCAGCCCAGATCAGCCCAGATCAACCCAGCCCAGCCCAGATCAGCCCAGATCAGCCTAGTCCAGATCAGCCCAGCCCAGATCAGCTTAGCCCAGATCAGCCCAGCCCAGATCAGCCCAGCCCAGATCAGCTTAGCCCAGATCAGCCCAGCCCAGATCAGCTTAGCCCAGATCAGCCCAGCCCAGCCCAGCCCAGCCCAGCCCAGATCAGCCCAGCCCAGCCCAGCCCAGCCCAGCCCAGCCAGCCCAGATCAGCCCAGCCCAGCCCAGCCCAGATCAGCCCAGCCAGCCCAGCCCAGATCAGCCCAGATCAGCCCAGATCAGCCCAGCCCAGCCCAGATCAGCCCAGATCAGCCCAGATCAGCCCAGCCCAGCCCAGATCAGCCCAGATCAGCCCAGATCAGCCCAGCCCAGCCCAGATCAGCCCAGCCCAGCCCAACCCAGGCCCAGCCCAGGCCAGCCCAGCCCAGCCCAACCCAGGCCCAGCCCAGCCCAGCCCAGATCAGCCCAACCCAGCCCAACCCAGCCCAACCTAACCCAGATCAGCCCAGCTCAGCCAGCTTATTTCCTGATTGGTTTTATTTCCATCCCTGCTCAGCCACTTCTTCTTCATATATTTAAATTTAATCTGTCTACCTAAATTGTTGGTGGGTTTTCTTCACTATGTTTTCTGCAATATCCACATTTCTTTTCAATAAGCACTTTAATCATTAGAATCTCCTCTATCAAATTCTCAAAGTAATAACGACCACGTGCATCCTACCTGTCTTCTATGACTTCACTTCTCTTTCCGGTCTGAACCATGCCTTGTCGCGGTGCCCTGCTGCATCTCATGTTCTGCCCCTTGCGAGCACCCATTCATTCATTCATTCATTCGCAGCAGTTATTTAATGAGTTCTTGCTCTGAGCCAGGCCCGTGCTGTTACACTGCGTAGCGTAGCATTTGTATTTCTGCTTCCCCTGGCAGGCTGCATGTTCCGTGTGAAGTATACATTTATGCAGAGTGAATCTGTAAACGCTATGCTGGTGCACAGACATCAAGTTTACTACCAGGCAGGAGAAAACACATTTTCTAGGAGGAAGACAAAAATTTATGGCAGTTCCTGGGGTCGGCATGCTGATTTGCTGCATAATAACATGACTACATAATTGTCTCATGGTTGCTGTGAAGTATTGGGCTTGAGATAGCCGTGTGGATTTTGTTTTCTCAGCCTAGATGTTTTCATAACATTTTCTGAGGTCAGACTGGCCAGGGTGACATTGAACCCCTGACCAGAGGGCCAGCTGAGGAGAACTAGATGTTGTTCTTGGCAGGGGTGGGGGGGAGTCAAACTTATAAATTCAGTAAGGGATCTCACCCAGTATCTGTTCTAGCCCCCTCCCTGGGAGAACCCTTCTGCTGGGCGGACAGTGTGTGGATAGATGGGGTCCAACGACTGACCTAAGGGACCTGGAACCCTCTCGGCCACCCTGGATTATTTGGGACTTAGGGAGGCTGAGACCAGTCACTAGACCTCAACCTAGTGGGGCGGGTCCGGGATCCTCAGTCTGCGACAACTGTTTTCTCCCTGGCTTTGTCCTTTCTGTTAGATGCTTTACCCACCGCAGATAGACTGATTGTGTCCTTGACCTCTGTCTGTGACCTGTCACCAGCCAGCATCTCCTTGTGTCCTGTTCCTCTCCTCTGTCCCTCTCCTTCCTCACCTCCCCTCTCCTCCTCTCCTTCAAACATTTACAGAGAAGCTACTTATGTATCAGGCAAGCTCCCTGATGAGCATTGAGCAGCCCAGTAATTAACTGACTGATCGATCATCTCTTTACCACTTGGGTACTGAGGATTGGCCACGGGTCAGACAGTGGGACTAGCATGTCTGCAGAACGGGAGGTAAGAGAGAATGACTAATCCGAGGAGCTAAACCAGGTCCAGCTCAGCGAGGCAGGGAGGGGACAGAGGTGAGAGGGATGCAGGAGGGGTAGGTGGCAGCCAGGACAGGCAGGGTCTGGAGAGTCACTCTGGACAGCAGCCTGAGAGCACTGGGAAACCATGCAGCATTAAGCTGAGCAGAGACACGGGAACTGGTCAGATTTGCATTCTAGGAGGCTCCCTTTGCTTAGAGGGCGGGCAGGGGTTGGGAAAGGGCAGATTCCAGGCTGGGAGAGCACCGAGCTCGCTGTGGCGGTGAGCAGTGGAGCCAGGACAGTGGCCTCAGCTGAGGTGGGGGCAGAGGGCGCAGAGAACCGCAAAGATCCGTGATGTGAGTGGATAAGGAGGAGGGGAGCCCACCGCCCGTGGGGACTGATCAAGTGTGGGGCCCATGGGAGTGAAGGAGGGACCCCTACGTCTGAGGAGCTAACAGGGTAACATAAACGCTTCCAGTCTCAGGGGTGGAATCCGATAGGAGCCTCTTGGGGGTACATGTGGTTCAAACAATAACACTATAATCGCCGACTTTAAAACACAGTCTGCAGAAAGTGAATTCTATATAGTCTTGGTTGTGGGGTCCATGGAAAGGCATGCTGGACACAGGGGTTATAAAATGGGTCATGTAGCCCTGGCCGGTTGGCTCAGCGGTAGAGCATCGGCCTAGCGTGCGGAGGACCCGGGTTCGATTCCTGGCCAGGGCACACAGGAGAAGCACCCATTTGCTTCTCCACCCCTCCGCTGTGCTTTCCTCTCTGTCTCTCTCTTCCCCTCCCGCAGCCAAGGCTCCATTGGAGCAAAGATGGCCTGGGCGCTGGGGATGGCTCTGTCTGTGGCCTCTGCCTCAGGCGCTAGAGTGGCTCTGGTCGCAACATGGTGACCCCCAGGATGGGCAGAGCATCGCCCCCTGGTGGGCAGAGCATCACCCCATGGTGGGCGTGCCGGGTGGATCCCGGTCAGGCACGTGCGGGAGTCTGTCTGACTGTCTCTCCCTGTTTCCAGCTTCAGAAAAGATGAAAAAAAAAATAGTAAAATGGGTCATGTATGTGCCCGGCGGGTACTGGAATTACTGGGGGGATCACTTTGTAAATTATATACCTGTCTAACCGCTGTGGTGCACACCTGACACTAATATAAAATAGTGTTTGACTGTCAATTGTAATTGGAATACAAAAAAGAAAAAAAAAAAAAAATGTCTTAAAATCCTGGCCTAGAAGGAAGCAGAATGTTAGAACAGATGAGGAGGTGCTGAGACCCTTGTGCGGTGGGGACAAGGGGCAGTGTTCTTTTGAAACCTAAAAACTCTTTATTCTATATGGAAACAAAGCACTCTTTGGGGCACACGCCCCCTTTGTTTTGAAGGACCCCTTTGAGAGTCAAGGGCCTGCTGTAAGCTACTAGGAGTACTTTACTTACATATTGGACTTGGGACTTTTGTAACCTTTAAAGAGAAGATATGGAAAGTTTTCACGTTCCTTGTGAGGCCGTAGATGGAGGCTCATTCTGTCTGCGGGCTCAGGGCAGTCCACAGGGCGGGGTGGGGCAGGGCACGGCTATTTGCCGCCTCTGCTGGGAGAGAGCTGAAACTCCCAGGCAAGGGCATCGAGGCTCCTTGGCATAAGAAGGGAGACTCCATAGATGGTGTGGGTGACCGCAGAGATTTTATCACAGGCTGAAGGACGTGACCCCGGAGGTTATGCAAGGCGATTATGAGTGAACCCCAGCAACCTGGCAGCTGTCCTGGGGCTCAGGGACAGGGGGCCAGTGAGGAGGTCCTGATAAATATTTGGTCCTTGGGGCTGTGAGATGATTCCCCACGCCCCCCACGTTGAATTCCATCACTTGCCCCTCACACTGCGGTGTGCATCTGTGGTTTCCGAGGCGGCGATCATACCTGAGGACTGTGCGGACCGACTGCAGAGCTGGGGTCGGACAGGGAAGCAGGTAGGAGGCAGCCAGCCCGACAGGCGAGAAGCTGGGGGCAGAGGAGCCCCCGGACACCTGCAGAGGACAGTTCCAGAGGAGCCCCCGGGGACCTGCGGAGGACAGTTCCAGTATAATCTTGGCATCACAGGGGAGGGGCTTTCTGAGGCAGTGTGGGAGAGCGCTCGGGTTATTATGTTTATTAAAGGAAAAGTGGTCTCTAGAGGGTTATAAAACTTCTCTCATAGGTGCTGTCACAGAGGACTCCCGGTGACAAGAGGAAGGAGTTGTGGACTGCACCTGTGGGAGGCAGTGAAGAAGGTTCCAGGATTACTTGTGAGCTCCCCAGCCGGGCCCAGCTGTTTGTCTTTCACAGGAGTGGGAACCCTCGGCACTGGCGGCACTGGCGGCACTGGCGGCACTGGCGCTGTCAGCTCGGCTGTGCCCTTGAGGACTTGCTGCAGAACAAGCCAGAGTCGGCTTGGCAGTGATGAGAATAACAGCAAGATAAAATATTGAACGTAAACACGCTGAGTGCGTCTGTGCCAAGCGTCTGTGTCTGCATTGTCACAACTGCCCTCTGAGGTTCGAGGTTCGAGGTTCGGTGCTGCTGTCCCCCCCCACAGATGACAAAGGGACGTGCCGGGCTGGCGGGAGGCCGCCCGCTGCTGAGCGGGGACTGTCTCGCTTGGATTCGGTTATGTCAGGTGCGTTGACTGGGATTGAATGCTCGGGGTCTGGAAAAGTGACCCAGGACTGGGAGGCCTGGCTCCAAACCTGGGGCCAATTCATTCGTATCTGAGAGGCAAGCTCCAGGCCTGGGGCCCTCTGCTGGGACACCTGCTAGGCCATCTTCTGTCCCCACCACGGACCAGCTGCCTAGGTGTCTGCCCAGGCTAAGCCCTGGTCAAGATAAAGGTGTTCTGTGGTGGGTTTGGCCCTTGCTTCCCCCCAGAGAGAACTCCTCCAGGAAGCCTGACGTTCAGCAACGCTATTCCACTCATCTAGGTGATTTCTGCCTCCCAGACTCTGGAGCCATAAAGGGACTGCACTTGACCCACCCTAGGTGAAGGTCGCTTCCATAGACGGGGTGATCCACACAGGACTTTCCAAGTCCTGCATAAAAACAACAGCAAAACTCAGTCTTTCTTAAGGGTGCCAAAAACTGGGTCCCTATGGTGTCTTTGTGAGAAAGGCCGGCTGGCAAATCATGCCAGATGGGAGCTGATCTGCACCGCGAACGCTCACTGCGAAATTAATGGCCCCACTTAACAGAGATGTCCATAAAATATAGATGACCTCAGCCCCAAGGGTGGAGGTGGGAAGCGGTCACCATGGCTGCAGCATGTAATTTATCGAAGGCTGTAGGTTCCTGAGACGCCTTGCAGAATGTACGAAACAAGGAAGACCTTGGCCCCCAAGGACCGCGAGCCTCACTACGGCTAGAATCGGCGAGGATCTAAGTTCGAGTACGCAACACCCTCTGATCGCCATCGGAAGTACGTTAGGCAGAAAGGCGAATGATGCTGTTCGCTTTGAGGTAGTGATTGATTAAAGGAGATTAAGAATGATGATCTCGGAAGAAAGGCATAATGTTAACTCAGAGTGAGAAGAAAGCCTGTGTGGCTCGAATGCCTCAGAGACGAGCAGCTATATTAAATGTCAAATTAAAAGACAAGTGATCAATAATTATGAATGCCTGCCTCCATTAAAATGCAGCAGCCTAGCGAGGCATGGCTTGTTTCTGTTTCTGTGATTAAAGACCTCAGTTATATCTTCTCTTGATGACAAGAGGCTCCACTTTTGGAAAGGTTGTGGTTAGACATGGAGGTGAACTTCCTGGCATGAGATAAGGCTTTTAGGCATGAGGAGAAGTGCTCAACATTCATCCCCATAGAAAACAGGACATAGAACTAAGCTGTTGTCCTCACAGTTCTATAAATTATGAAATGCTTCTCCTCATTTCCACACCATCTCCCTTCTTGTTTTTAAAAATGAACTGGCACTTGATCAGGCTCAGCTGACATGACAGATTATATTGTAAAACCTCAAAATACATTAGTTGTACTTAGCATTATCTTTTTTGAAATCCATGTTCCCATTTTGAAAGCAGCGGTTTTCCAACACATTAATATGCCAGAGCGTGGGCTGGCCTGATGGCCTGTGACCTGCCCCTAGCTGCGCTCTCCTCCGACGGGGAAGGGAGCTCACTGCTCAGTGCTCATTAGCTCAGCGGAAATGCACACGCTGCTTTCTGGGCCCAGGGCTCTGCGCATCACCCTTAGCCTGCTGTGCTGAACTTTGTGCCTGCAAGTGAGTCTGTGGAATTGGGGGCATTAATATGTTTCAAAAGCTGTGGAAGTGGTTAAAAAGGAGAAGTTACGGCAAGCAGTTCCCATGCACGTCCCCCTCTTCCCAGGCATGCACCCTGGTTCTGATGTTTGGATAGCAGCACGGTCTGCACTGGACAGCCCTGAAGCCTCAGACTGCTCCAGACCCCCCGTGGCAGGGGGGCTAATAGAGTAATTTTGTGTTTCTTCTCTCTCCTCTCCCCTCCTCTTCTCTCCCCTCCCCGTCTCCCCCCTCCCCATCTCTCCCCCCTCTCCATCTCCCCTCTCCCCATATCCCCTCTCCCCATTTTCTCCCTCCCTATCTTTCCCCCCTCCCCATCTCCCCCTCCCCATCTCCCTCGTCTCCGTCTCTCTCCTCCCCATCTCCCCCCTCCCCATCCCTTCCTTGCACATCTCCCCCCTCCCCATCTCTCCCTTCTCCATCTCCCCCTTCTCCATCTCTCCCCTTCCCCATCTCTCCCTTCCCCATCTCCCCCTTCTCCATCTCTCCCCTTCCCCATCTCTCCCTTCTCCATCTCTCCCCCTCCCCATCTCTCCCTGATCTGTGTCCCTTCTTTTCAAATATTATCATTCAAAAGGGTGGGCTCTTTGGCTTCAGGAAGTTGGCTATGACCTGAAGACCCCCAAATCGGGCCTTAGCCCCTAGGTGCCTTTTCCGGGGACTCCCAGAGGGCCTTGCAGCACAATGGTGGAGAATACTCTGTGTGGCGGATAATTTTGTATGTCAGCTCGACTGGGCTCCGGGATGCCCAGACGGCCATGAAACGTTGCTGGGTGTGTCTGCGAGGGTGTTTCCAGAAGAGATCAGCACTTGGATGGGTAAACCTATTAAAGCAGACTGCCCTTCCACATGGGTGGTCACCATTTAATGCACTGAGCACTGAACAGAGCACAAGGTGGGTGGAGGCAGGGGGCCTCAGTCTCTGCCGGCGCGGAGCAGCCATCTTCTCCGGCTCAGACAAGGCGTTCCTGCGTCGGGCCTTCAGACTGCATGGACCCCTAGCTTCCTCAGTCTCCAGCTTGCAGATGGCCAATCGTGGAGCTTCTCAACCTCTGCACCTGTGTGAACCAAGTCAGATAATAAATCTCCTTCTCTGTAGTCCTCTATCTGTCCGACTGGTTCCATTGTTTAGACAACTCTAATGCTTAATTGTTAACCAGCCTTTGGACCTGAGACCTGTTGCGGTGCAGCCCGTGAGGAGCGGAACCAGAGCCCAAATTGATTAGGAATTTGAAGAGCCTTTATTAGCCGACCGGCTGACTGTCCGCTGGCAATCCACGCACAGAAGCAACGAACAGCAGCCAGCTTGGGGGGAGAGAGTTATTTATAGGCAAAAACTACAAGGTTACTGTTGTTTCAGCATGTTTGTACAATATCTTTGCAAAAGTACACACTGTTCTAAAGACAATGAACCGCCTTCCTGTAGTATCTACAAGGCTGAAGCGCAAAGACCGCATCCTGCTTCTGTTAGCAAGATTAGATCTGAGCCTAACTGCTGAGGCTTGTAAAAACTTTCTACTTGCAACTGTAGCTATAAACTAGCTCCTCTTAAGCGTTGAGCTACGTTGGGTCAGGGGCCCTTAGCATGGGCTGGCACACCAGCACAAGACCCAGCACAAATCTCCCTGGTAAGGTGGGTTTGACTGTAGAGAAGTTTTTTAAAAATCCAAATGGCATCGGAGGACAGCCATCCGACACTGCCATCAGCTCCGGGGCAACGCATACACAGAGAGAACGAAACAGCCGGAGAGAGTCCTGTTCGGTCCCCATGCTGAGGGCTGATGTGGTCTGGCTGCTGTGTGGACAGAGCACACTGACCTTCAGCTTAGGAGAGTGACAGGGGGACCTGCAACACTCACCGCTGAGTGTGGGTGGCATTGGCCTTACCCTGGAGGCCAATATTTGGCCCCACAAAGACAGGGATGGAGTGTGAAGGAGGACCCTCGAGTTCCTGCCACAGAAGCCCACTAAAAATCACCCGCCTATAGTATTAATATATTTAGCATAATATCTGCCCCACTTTTTGAGGATCTCTGTTACTTCTACCATGGAGGAAGGTGCCCGAGGATGAATTTACACATCTAAACAAAAAATCCATTTGGAAACTGTAAATTTAGATGCTGTTATGACATAGCATTAGCTATTGAACCCAACATGTGTTTTTTTTTTTTATAACAAAATAAGGAGTTTATAAAATATTAAATGCTAGGTTCCATTTTCCCTTTTTCACACCAAACACAATTTTCTAGCCCAATGTTTGGAGACATTATCTGAAGATTGTTTTGTCAAGATCATTCTCAACAGTCAACAGCACACTGCTCCACCTTCTACAGGCTGCTGAATCCAATCTTTCATGCAATCAATAACAAGGGCACTGACCTTATTTATTTGAATTTCCTCCATTTCCGTGTTTGTGAAACTTCAGGGGATAAATTAATGGTTATAAATAGATAAACAGTGTCTTTTTCCCCCCTCATTACTTCATTCCTGCTTCTTCCAGCCCAGCAGCAGCTGGCTCATCCCACCTGAGACCCCGGCCAGAGCAGGTCCTCACAGGGCCCACGGGGCATCCCCTGCAGAGAGGTCCGCGCCCTCAGCCCTTGCTGGTGTCTAGCTTTCCTGTGGCTGCTGTCACAGGCAGCCCCAACCCGAGTGGCTGAAAACAACATGCATTTCGTACCTCACAGTCCTCCTGATTAGAGGTCCAGGTGGGTCTCCCTGGGCTGAGGTCCGGTGGTCAGTGCGGCTGCCTTTCTTTCTGAGGCTCTGCAGGAGAACCAATTCCCGTGCCTTTAACTTCAAGGGTTGTCTGCCTTTCCCTTCTTCCAGCTCTTTTTTTTTATAAATAAATTTTTATTAATTTTAATAGGGTGACATCAATAAATTAGGGTACATATATTCAAAGAAAACATGTCCAGGTTATCTTGTCATTCAATTCTGTTGCATATCCATCACCCAAAGTCAGATTGTCCTCCGTCACCTTCTATCTAGTTTTCTCTGTGCCCCTCCCCCTCTCCTCTCCCTCCTTCCCTCCCCCGCCCCTGTAACCACCACACTCTTGTCCATGTCTCTTAGTCTTGTTTTTATGTCCCACCAATGTATGGAATCCTGCAGTTCTTGTTTTTTTCTGATTTACTTATTTCACTCTGTATAATATTATCAAGATCCCACCATTTTGTTGTAAGTGATCTGATGTCATCATTTCTTATGGCTCAATAGTATACCATGGTGTATATGTGCCACATCTTCTTTATCAAGTCTTCTTTTTTTTTTTTTACAGTGATTAAAGCCTTTAAGCAAACTCTTGCCAATACAGCAAGAATCCATAAAAGAGTAGTGTCCTTAACATGTTCACCAAGTCCAAATTGGCCCCAACACCATGCCAAATCCCTGAAAAATGTAACCCAACCACAGCTCAGTCTGTTAGGAGCTGTCACAAGGAGCAGGAGTCCAGGAAAAGTCCACATCCAGGAAAAGTCCTCATGGCACTGGAATTGTTGTCACAATTCTATACTTTGCAGCTCATGTCCAAGTCCCAATGACCACTGCTTCTAGCTGGTAATGATTCAGGTAGACTGGAAAAGCCATCTGCAGCATGTGTGGAGATGGAGCTTCTGTTCTCCTCTGCCTGGAGAGATGAGACCAGGTTGCTTTTCCCTGGAGCTCTGCGACTGTGGCTTGGTAAAGAGAACCTTGGGATACACTAAGCTGGGTGGCAAAGGTAGATTCATAATAGAAGTTGGCAAAAGGGGGAAAGAGAACTCTAAATTAGGAGTAGGTACCAGCCTGAAATATGAGTGGGGCAATGAGGTAGGAGGAATAAAGGAAACACTATATATTAAACAAAGCAGCAGAAAATAGGACTATCAACACCCACAACAGAGATCTTCGAGGGAAGAATAAAAAACTTGACTATTCAGGCAAGACATAGTTAAGTGGCCCTTATGCAAATGAGATCAGTTTACCTGCTTCTTGGAAGAAATACCCTGGGCTCGTCCACAGTGTCATAGATGGGGCCGACGGCCCTGGGCACCTTCAGCCTTCAGTGGCAAACCCCAGCATTCTGGGCAAGGTTAGGTCATAGGTGGCTGGAGCAGGGCTGGAAGAGACTGAACCCTCCCTTAGAGGAGCGAGGGGGAAGCCTACCTTCCAGTGTCCCTGTTTCCTCACAGCAGAGGCATGTAAGTCTGGCAGGCTTTAGCTCAATGACCTTCCTTTTCACTATTGAAGCAGGACCCAGATGGCATCCTATGAGACCCCTTTGGGGCGTTGGAGCCTTTAAGGGCGTATCCTAAAAGCTGGTAGTTCCCCTGATCTCTACTGGGCTTTTTCTGCCTCTTGGTATCTTAAAAGCCATGCTCAGAAGATCTCGCTGAGGGGTTTGAGGATCCCCATCCGCCTATATAAATCTTTTCCATATATCTGGAGCTATTTGGAAAAAGACAAAGCAGTGTTATTAGCTGGATCAAATAAAGAAGGTAGTAGTTCCAGCTCTTTTTTTTTTTTTTTTTAATTGAGAAAGAGAGAGAGAGACTGACAGACAGACACAGACACAGACAGGAAGGGGAAGATGAGAAGCAGCAGCTTAGTTTTCCATTGGTTTCTTTCTCAATGGACTGGTGGGCTCCAGCTGAGCCAGGCAAGCCAGCGACCATGGGGTCATGTCTGTAATCTCACACTCAAGTCAGCAGCCCCATGCTGAAGCTGGTGAACCTGCACTCAAGGCGACAACCTCAAGGTTTCAAACCTGGTCCTCTGCATCCCAGGCTGATGCTTTCTATCCACTGCACCACTGCCTGGTCAGGCTCCTTTCTGGCTTTAAAGCCAGCAGCAATAGGTCCAGTCCTGGCCGCACCGCATTTCTCTGGCTCTCTCTCCTGCCTCTTCTACTCTTTAGGACTCATGAAATGAGACTGATCCCACCCAGATAATCCAGGGTAACCCCACCACCACCACCACCACCACTTCCAGGTCAGCGGATCTGCAACCTGAACTCCCTGTGCCGTGTGAGGTAACACTCACGGGGTCTGAGTTAGGACCGTCTCAGACATGGACGTCTCTGGGGGTGGTATTTTGCCTCCCACCCTGAGCCGGCCTGCCTGCTAGCTCATGTCTCTGTGTCCTCCATGCTGCTTGGTCCGACTGCATGGATTCCACGTTCTCTGCTTCTCCGATGGAGGCCCGCTTCCCTCCTCGCAGGAGAATTCTCTCTGTGGTGGAGCAGGAGAAGCTGAAGCCTGGGGAGGAAGCAGGGTGACTTTGAAGAAAGAGGGCCTGGGACCTGAGGGGTGGGGGCTCTGGGCCTTCGTGGGGGAGGTGGGAGGGGGGCCCTGCTGGAGGTGCGGGCCTGGCCTGTCTGGGAGGTGGCCTGAGGCCCAGGGGAGGGGCTGGCCTCCCGCCCCGAGGGGAGGGTGGTGGTGTGGGGTTCAGGCCTGGCCTCTGCAGCCCATCTGGGTGCTCTGCAGTGCCAGGAGCCCACTGCTGAGTGACGAGACCTTCACTTTGCGGCCCGAGGCGACAATGCCAGTGCCACACCTGCTCCTACAGACCCGCACGTTGGGGGGGTGTGGGGAGGGGGCACGCACATTGTTGAGAAGAAACGGCCAATGTTGGGGTCGGGGTCGTGACCTGCAGCCCGGCAGCGGTGGTTTAACCCAGGGGAATAATTTACTTACCGCTGGGTGACCACGGGCTGGGTGTTCACTCTCCCACTTACGGGAAAACCCATTCCTGGCTGAAATTGACGTTTGATTTTCCCCTCCATACTCTTCATTCCCGGAGGTGACACCTGTCCCTTGACAAATACTGACTCTCAGAAATCCTGCTGACGGTGGCCCGATTTTCTGTGTTGCACACTGACGAGACTCCCGCAGCGGAGACGGACCCAGCTTGTTTACAGGGGGTCAAGCAATTGATTTTAATTAAATCCTCTTTTTAGAAATCAGCAGAATGCCTCCATTCCACACCTCCCTCTCCCCCTTTCTTGAAGCATTAATCAACTTGTTAAGTAATGTCTCCTAACTTAGGGGCCCCAATTAGCCTCGTTTCAGAGACCCAGAGAATGAAGTGAGACATGCTGTTTATTTCTGTAACCTAGGCTCATTCATTTTAAATCCTCACACCCAGGGTTCAGGGAAATTATTCAAGAAGACATTTTTTTCCCCAGTGTTTTTATTGGGCATTTTATATGTCAATAATCGGCTTACCGTTAAGCGGGTGAAGTGCTTTGGACTAGAATTTCTTTGTGGAAGGGGAGAGTTCCTGGCTCCCCTCATTCCTCCCCTGCTGGAACTTTCTCTGTGGCGAGTTCTCCAAGTCAGTGATTCTCCAACTTGAATGTGCAGGGCACCACACGGAGAGCTCGTTACAACAGTGTCGTGACCCTCCCAGTTCTGACTTAGCGGGTTGAGGCTCAGCTGGAGAATTTGCATTTCTCTATTATTATTATTATTATTATTATTATTGAATTAAATTGTGTATGTTTAAGACACACAGTGTGATTTGATAGAGATGTGAATCTGTGATGAAATGGTGACTACGATCAGTCTACATACCATACCCATCCACAGTTAACCTTTCCTTCTCTAGTGTGGAGGGTCTCTGAAACCCACTCCGCGTATTTCCAGCCTCCAGTACAGTGTTATTAACTGGAGTCATCACGCTGCACGGTAGCGCTCTAGACTTCCGCATCCTACACAGCTGCAGTTTTGTGCCCTTGACCAACCTCTCCCCATCCCCCCACCCCGCCCCAGGTGACCCCCCTTCTGCTCTGTGCTTCTGCGGATTGGACTTGGTGTGATTCCACATATGAATATGATCATGCAGAGTGTTTTTTTGTTTGTTTGTTTTGAAATTTCTGTCTGGTTTGTTTCACTCAGTATAACGTCCCTCAGGTTCAACCATGCTGTTGCAAAAGGAAGGATCTTCTTTTGTAAAGTCAAATGATACTCCTTTATGTATACACGGGCAAAAGTAGGTTTACAGTTGCATTGTGCCATCCTTTTGAGTTAATAAAGCTGCTGCAGTCATTATAATCTGCTCCTCTTTTTCCATATGAACAACTCTAAGCCTACTTTTGCCCCCTTCCTGTATATACCACAATTTCTTTATCCATTCGTCTGTCCGTTTCCACTTAGGCGGTTCCCATATCTCAGCGATTGGGAACAATGCGTCATGACGTGGGCCATTGTAGTCTCTTCGAGGTACTGATTTCAGTGCCTTGAGAATTTGCATTTCTAACCAGCTTCCAGGTGATGTTTCTGGGGGATTCTAGGCTTAAACAGCAGACATTGGGTCCTCAAGAGGGTGGGGAAGGAAAACAGGAAGTGAGCTAAAACCCAAAAGATAGAGATAAAACTCATATAATCCTTAACTTGGTCAGGCCAGTCTCCTTTCTCTGTGAGACAGTATAAGCGAAGAGTTTGGCACGCTATGTCTGGTCACTTCTTCCGGTTCCTTCTTCAGTAATAACTGCCACAGACCACTGCATCTCAACAGAGCCCTGGGGTTTCCTGTTAACCTGCTTGTCTGGTTCTTCTCTCTCTGTTTTCTTTTCTCTTTAGGCTTTTTTCCTTTAGGTTTTGGGGGAGGAAATGGAATTTCACTTGAGAATATAAACTACTAGATGGCCTCTAAGGCTGGTAAAATTTTAATTGGCATGATTTTCCAAAGTGCCTTAAAAGGTCATTCTGTCAGCAGTCGATTTCAGTGATCAAGGAACCCCCTCTGAGAGTTCCTGTCTACGCTTTCCATTTCTTATAAAAATGTGGAAGCTGGTGGTGTTCTGTTACATTTCTAAAGGAGGAATGATTTTGATGGAATGAAGCTTTTTATATAAGGTTTAATATTACTGATAGTCATCAATGTCTGTGCATGACATGAACACACACAACTTTAAGCATTTAGAGAGAGCAGTACTCTGATTTTTTTATTACACTTAAAACAAGCATTTGTAAATGGATTTGTGAGGATGCAAATATTCATAGAACATTCTGTTGACTCTATAAACTATTTTACCAAGGGTTTTCCTAAGTATAAAAATCCCCATCTATAACTTAAGGTCTGCTTTACTTTTTGAAAATTGTGTAGCAATGTTTTGGGGAAAATAAATCATTGTATCATTGTAAAAAATGAGGTAGAGGTGTGCCAGGTAATCTGAGAGATGAGGTCAACCAAAAATAACATAAATATGAATTTGTTGAGTGTTAGGGCTTCAAGTTTTTCACTTATATTGGTTGAGACCAAACACTATTTTTTTTTCTCATGGAAATGAGAAGAGTTGGAAGGAAGAGGTAAAACTTGAAAAAAGGCCTAGTGTGACTGAATGGAAGGTATTTGGAAAATTTGCAGCTGGTCAGGGGAATATGGAAAAGAGAAAGGAGAAGAATACAGAAGATGATAGCAGCTTGATAAACTGTTGCAAAAGAAATCAGTGATCCATGCTATAAATTATGGCATCACTCTTGAATTTGAAGCCCAATTTCAGTTGTCTTTCTATATATCCTTTTTTTTTTTTTTAAAGACTTTCTTTTTTTTTTTTTTTTTAAATTTTATTTATTTATTTATTCATTTTAGAAAGGACAGAGAGAGGGAGAGAGAGAGAGGAGAGAGAGACAGAGAGAGAAGGGGGGGAGGAGCAGGAAGCATCAACTCCCATATGTGCCTTGACCAGGCAAGCCCAGGGTTTCAAACCGGCGACCTCAGCATTTCCAGGTTGACGCTTTATCCACTGCGCCACCACAGGTCAGACTATATATCCTTTTAATGGTCATAGTTTATCTTTAAAAATAATTGCAGGTTTTCAAAAGACACCTCTACAAGGCTTTGTATAAATACCAGTAGTCCAGGCCATGAAGGGGAACCAAGCAGGATTCTTTAGTTTGAATAATGACTTCCTCAGTTTCCTATTGGTTCACTTCCATGTTTGTCCATCCATCCATCTGTTCATCCATCTGTTCATCCATCCATCCATCTATCCACCCACCCACCCACCCACCCAACCAGCCATCTACCCACCCACCCACCCACCCAACCAACCATCTACCCATCCACCCACCCATTTATCCACCCTTCCCTTTTTTTGAGTATTAACACCTGGAGCAGGAAACTTTTTCTGGGCTCCAAATATGGATTGGCTGTGATATAATCCCTATTAGAATGTTAAATGCTCACTGACCACTTTCTTCATGGCTCTCTGAGTGCCCACACATTCTGGGACTGAGTGATTTTTGACTCACAGAAGGATGATAGAAAAGCTGTTACCTACTCTTGATTCATTGCTCGGCCCAGCAAGGCGACAGGTGTGACCTCACCTCAGTATTGCTAATTCAGATCACACTGCAAAGGAGCAGATTGGGTGTCAGTCTTGCTTATTAAAGAGAACTAGAGCACGCTGCTATCTGCTAACGCAGTCCAAGGGGCAGTGGCTACGGAGACTTTTAGGAACCAGGGGAGGCCAACTCTGGCGCACTCAGACTTACCTTTGTTTCCTAAGGTCTTGCCTTAATTACCATTCCCTACGTTTCTCCATCAGCAGTGAGTTCCTACTTTTCTCCCTCCAGCAGTGAGCTCCTACAGCGCTTTGAGGCTCATTTCAAAGAGTGTTTTTGCTGAGAAGACTCAACAATCCACCCAAGCACAATTTAGCTCCCTGTCATCGGATCGCCCTGCAGTTTGCACATGTATCTCCAGTGCAGCTCTGGCCTCATTAATTTACATTGTTTGCATTTCTCTGCCTGCGGTTGTTAGCACAACGCCAGGGAGGCAGTATTTATTCAGTACATGTCATCAAGTGCACTGTTCATCATGTTCAGCACGTAGGACATAGACCTCAACACATCCCTTCAACCTGACCAAGGCCATGTCTAATGACACAAGCACTCCAGTTAAGTTTTTCATCCAGGTACGTTTGGTGCTCCAGTGGCAGCGTCCAGTTCTCTTAGAAGAAGGCTCGTGGGCCCTGGCCAGTTGGCTCAGCGGTAGAGCATCGGCCTGGCGTGCGGGGGGACCCGGGTTCGATTCCCAGCCAGGGCACATAGGAGAAGCACCCATTTGCTTCTCCACCCCCCCTTCCTCTCTGTCTCTCTCTTCCCCTCCCACAGCCAAGGCTCCATTGGAGCAAAGATGGCCCGGGCGCTGGGGATGGCTCCTTGGCCTCTGCCCCAGGCGCTAGAGTGGCTCTGGTCATGGCAGAGCGACGCCCCGGAGGGGCAGAGCATCACCCCCTGGTGGGCAGAGCTTCGCCCCTGGTGGGCGTGCCAGGTGGATCCCGGTCGGGCGCATGCGGGAGTCTATCTGACTGTCTCTCCCCGTTTCCAGCTTCAGAAAAATACAAAAAAAAAAGAAAAAAAAGAAGAGGGCTCGTGGGGGTAGACAGAAGGGCTGATGTTTCTGGACTTAGACCTGGATTCAGAGCCTAACTCTTCCCTTAGCTGTGTAGATTTAGACCAACATGTCTGCTGTCTGGGGCTGTTTCCTCATCTGTGGGAAGGGACAGACGTAGCGTCCTTTATGAGCTTAATCTGACTGAGGTCTAGGGAATGATCTGTGTAACATGCTTGGTCTAGGGACTGGGATTTCTTAGCCTCGATCCATGGTGGCTATTCCTAACACAGGAGGTTGGGTGTTTTTTCTCTTAAAATCTTTCTGCACAACACACACACACACACACACACACACACACACACACACTCACACTCTCTCACACACAACTTTTTTTTTTCTTTTGGTAATGTATAGTTCAACTTACTTGTTTTCTACCCAGATTACTTTCACCTGGTTTGTTTTTGCCAAGTCCTATAAAAATGGTTGTCAAGAATAGAATGCCTTCATTCTATTCAGTCCACTAACTTTACCCTGGTCTTCAGCAAACCTCACTAGCAGTGTGTTCTCTTGTGGTGGGAATCTGTCTCCCTAATGTATGAAAGGCCCTGGCACTTATGGTTTGGGGCTACTGACCCCCATTGGAGGTACTGCTTTTTTCAGCCCTGTTTTTATCAGCTCAGCTTCTCCTGGCTCAGACCTGGGGATCAGATGGACTTCTGATTTTAGGCATCTGGTAGCTTTAAGGGAAAATAGCAGAGTAATTAATGGTGGATACAGGGGAATCCATCACTGAGACTGGGAAAAAAAAAGACAGAATCAGCCAGAACACAGCATCCTCAGCAACACAATTAGGCATCCTGGGTGTGCCTTCCCGAGGGGGGCTGGGGGTAGGACTGTGCCTCTTTGTGTGAAGGAGTCTCCTGTTGTAGAATGCCAGCTGGTTGGGACTAGAAAGAAAGGCTGCTGTCCCCAGCCCCCTGCCCCTTCTCCTCTATTCCCCAGGTAATAAAACCAGGACCTAGATCAGCGTGGAGGCAGGCCAAGGTCTCATTGTTTCACCGGTAACCTGTTGTGTTGGAGTCGCCCAGACATTAGGGCAAAGGATTAATGAGTACCCAGAAGATGAGTGAAACCTGGTAGGTTACAGCATGGTGAAAGAAGTGGGCTTCGTGGGTCATGGACTGAGTGAAGGGTTGTTCCAGCTGCCTTGACAAACGGAAAAAGAAACCAGATTCCAGGGTTGGGAAGCTGAACTGAAAATAGTTTACTGTCCAGTGGCTGCAAGGAAAGTCAATACTGTGACCAAGAGTGCAAGTCTACCAATAACCATGAGACAGGTTCAGGGTGACAGAGGTGTGAATTCAACTCCTCTCTTCCTGGGCTGGCTGGGGCTTCTTGAGTTTATACGGAGGGCTCTAGCAGCCTTCCTCATTGTCTCTCTTAATGATAAAATTGAGAGTCTCTTTAACAAATGGTTCTGGGAGAGCTAGCTTTTCTTTCTTTCTTTTTATAGAGACAGACAGAGAGTCAGAGAGAGGGATAGATAGGGACAGACAGACAGGAACAGAGAGAGATGAGAAGCATCAATCATCAGTATTTCATTGTGACACCTTAGTTGTTCATTGATTGCTCTCTCATATGTCCCTTGACCGTGGGCCTTCAGCAGACCGAGTAACCCCTTGCTCAAGCCAGCGACCTTGGTTCCAAGCTGGTGAGCTTTGCTCAAACCAGATGAGCTTGCGCTCAAGCTGGCAACTTCAAGGTCTCGAACCTGGGTCCTCCGCATCCCAGTCCGATGCTCTATCCACTGTGCCACCGCCTGGTCAGGCAAAGCTAGCTTTTCTAATACAAAAAAACGAAAAAATGACCTTGGACCTTTGTCTTATATTATGTACAAAAATTAACTCAAAGTAAAGACCTAAATCTTAAACTCCTACAATATAGGCAAAAGCTTCATGACATTGGACTTAGCAATGATTTCTTTTTTCTTTTTTTCTTTTTTTTTTTTTTTTTGTATTTTTCTGAAGCTGGAAACGGGGAGAGACAGCCAGACAGACTCCCGCATGCGCCCGACCTGGATCCACCCGGCACGCCCACCAGGGGCGACGCTCTGCCCACCAGGGGGCGATGCTCTGCCCCTCCGGGGCGTCGCTCTGCCGCGACCAGAGCCACTCTAGCGCCTGGGGCAGAGGCCAAGGAGCCACCCCCAGCGCCCGGGCCATCTTTGCTCCAATGGAGCCTTGGCTGTGGGAGGGGAAGAGAGAGACAGAGAGGAAGGAGGGGGGGGTGGAGAAGCAAATGGGCACCTCTCCTATGTGCCCTGGCTGGGAATCGAACCCGGGTCCCCCGCACGCCAGGCCGATGCTCTACCGCTGAGCCAACCGGCCAGGGCCAGCAATGATTTCTTGAGTCTTGCTAAAAGTGAAGGCAACACAAGCAAAAATAGACAAAGGGGACTAAATCAAACATCTTCTGTGCATCAAAAGACACAATCAACAGAGTGAAAAGGCAACCTGTGGAATAGGAGAAAATATTTGCACCTATCTGATAAGGTATATATCCAGAATATATAAAGCATTCCTGCAATTGGACAACAATAACAACAAAAAATCAAATAACCCAATTTAAATATGGGTTTAAAACTGAGTATACATTTCTCTGAGAAAGCTTATCTACAAATGGTCAATAAGCATATGAAAAGCTGTTCAATATCACTAATCATCAAAGACATGCAGATCAAAACTGCAACAGGATATCCCCTCACACCGTGTTAGGATGGCTACTATTACAAAAACAAACACGAAAATAGCAAAGGGTTGGTAAGGATGCAGAGAAATCGAAAGCCTCTCAGACTGTTGGTGGGAATGCTTAGTGGCACAGCCACTGTGAAAACAGTCTGGGATTTCCTCTAAAAATTAAAAGTAGAACTATTGTATGATCTAGCTATTCCACTTCTGGGCAGACACCCAAAAGAATTGGAAGCAGGATCTCAAAAAGATGTTTGCACATTCTTGTTCCTAGCAGCTCCATTACAATTGCTTAGATATCCAGTGATGGATGAATGGATAAACAAAATGTGGTATGTACACACAGTGGAGTATTATTCGGTCTCAAAAAGGAATACTGTCGTATGCTGCTAAATGGATGAACCTTGAGGACACCTTGCTGAGTGAAATAAAGCACTCACAAAGAGACAGATACTGTCTGATTCCACGTGTATGCAGTATCTCACATAGTCATTCACATAGACAGAAAGTAGAGGGGGTGGTTGCCAGGGGCAGGGGCGCAGGGACAGGGGAGTTGTTTAATGGGTCTGGACTTGGAGTTTTGCAAGATGAAAAAATTCGGGATGTCTGTTTCACAAAAATTTAAGTATATTTAACACCACTGAACTGTACACTTAAAGAGGGTTAAAATGATCAATCTTACGCTATGTATATTTAGCCACAGTAAAAAAAAAAAAAGGTATGTGACAGGTAGTGTTCACTGGACTTTTTTCTTCTCTGTGGTACTTCCCAAAGAGAAAGCTTTACAAACGTCTTGTTTCCGGCAAGCCTCAGGGAAACTGGATCAGAGCAGAACGATTCATGGGCCGAACGCCTTGCTCTGGGCACCACGCACCTTCCTCCTCCAGCTGCTGCTCCCGGGAAGGGCCTAAGCACCAGGTGCCATCTGTGGGCTCCCAGAGCTCCTTTGTCATCTGTACGCCGAGACTTTGACCGTCTCCAGGTCAGCTGGAAGTAGGTATCGCTTCTTTGTACTGAGACCAGGAAACATCTGGACCCTGATGATCAAAGTACTTCAAGGGGTTTTGATTCACACAAGACCCCAACCATCTCACCTTCCATCAAGTTGAATAGACCAGAGGAGCATGCGTGTCACTGTCTTCTGTAATTCAACTAGAAAAGTGATCAAAGGATAAGCTCAGAAAAAATGGAGTCAACTTTGTCTAACTGGCATCCTTACCCCATAATGTCTGGAAGCCAACTTGCTGGGTGTACTGACCAGAAATTCCCCTGCATTCTGTTTCATTTATGTAACAATCTTATATCATATTTATTGTGTGTGGGTACCATTCTGTTTAATAACTGCTAGTTTGTTTAATCTTTGCAACAACCCTGAATTAACTAGGAATATGATCACATTTTACAGATGAGGAAATTGAAGTACAGAGAGGTCAAGAAACTTGTCCAAGGTCACGCAGCTACTAAGTATTGATTCTGAATTCAAACCCAGGCAGTCTGGTTGCAGAATCCATGTCCTGTGGGTGAAGAGGAAGGAAAAATCTCAAGGAAACAGATATACTTTACAAATAAATTATTGTTTTGGGATTAGCTTACTTTCATCTATTTCCTCTATTTCATCTATTTCTTTACCAGCAATAGTGTTATCATCAATAATAATGACTATTAAATATCATGATTATTTTAGCTAATGTTGATTGAATCCCTACTATTTGTCAAGAATTGTGCTGTGTTTTCCCCATGGATTTGCTCACAGCCTACACTACAACTGCTAAGTTACTTATCATCTTTATCTCCCTTTCATAGATTGCAAAACTCAGAGAAAGACAGTAATTGCCTCACAGTCACACAGAGAGGAAGGAGACAGGATCGTGGCTGGAGCCTGATCTGTTAGCTCTTGGGCCCTGTGCCACTCAGGTATACTCTGCAGGAAGTCACAGAGAAATGGGCAGTTCTGCACTTCCATAGATCGTGAATGCCTTCTTGAAAAGTGGGGACAAATACTAGAAAGAGAGGGGCCATTGGCCCCTGAAGGGGACACCGACTAGAATGTGGTTCCATGAGAAGGACAAGCTCTGCTCCTCTGACCAGCAGGTGCCGGGCAGGCTCAGGGTCTGGGGTTTCCAGTGGAGCACTGCTCCAAGAGGTGGGGGCCGCCATCTGCGTAGATCACTGCCTGAAATCTTGGCTAAAGTGATTGGCATTGGCACTACCAATTACCCATCCATCCATCCATCCATCCATCCATCCACCCACCCACTCATTCATTCATCTATCCATCCATCCACCCACTCATTCATCCACCCACTCATTCATTCACCAGTCAGCATTTTTGGATCATTTACCATGTTCCAGGCAAGGTATTAGATCCTGGAGGTATCCTCTTCATAGGTCTCTCTTGAGGATTAAATGGGATAGTGCAAGTGAAAGGCTTTATTATATGGTGCTTGGCCCAATGTAAGTGCTCAGTAAGGGATTAAAAGCACCCAATACTGATTTCAAATTACACATGTTCTAGATACAAACAGTGTCCGATAACAGCTGGACCTCACAACAGCTCCTCTGGGAGCAGGTACTGCGATCATCTCCATTTCACAGATGAGGAAACTGAGGCATCCAGAGGTCCAGTAGCTTGCCCAGCATTCCACAGCTTTAATGAGAGACACCTCCGGGCCCGTAGCTGATGGGTCCAGGGGCGGAGATTCCTTCCTCAGCCAGGCCCGTAGAGCAGCAGCTTCTGGGAGTGTAAACTGACAGGCAGAGACTTACAGGGAGGGGAGGGTGATGGCGGCCAGCCGCCCTGAGACCCGGTGGCTGGCTCTGCTGTCCCCGGCCCCACTGCTCAATCCTGCTCCGATTCTGTAGGCTGCCTGCTGCTCTTCTAGAAACCCCTCCCGTTCTCTTTCTCTGTTTGCTAGAATCTGAGTCTTCATTCACAACCTCAATAATCTTAGTCTGCCTCTGTTGAATTAGAAGTTGGACGATCAGCCTGAGCATTTATTTTTGGAAAAGGCTGCTGCGCTGTGGTTAAGAGACACAGCAGCCTGAGATGCTCTGCTTCGTGTGCAGAAAACGATTCTTAACCACAGGATGACATCTCTGCATAACTTGAGTCCAGTTAATGATTTGCGTTGAAAATGTGTTGGTCTCACTTATAAATGCTCAGCCTCAGACATGGCTATAGTTTCATCACATGACTCTGTCCTTCTTGGAAGGAGATCCCCTTTGAGTCACTGGACATCATCGGGCTGGGTACTGCCCACCGCAGCGTATAGTCCGATCACCACAAAGCAAAACCAGCCTTCTGACACTTCTTTAGAGATGTGTCTAAAGCCCGCAGTAGGGGCTGCCACAGTAATTGTTTGAGGATGAAAAGACAAAAACAGAAAGAATCTAGGTTCCCGGAGGTAACAGAGTAATGCAGTGCACTGGAGATATTTGGGTGACAGGCTATGCAACTTAGTCAGACGTTATGTAGATACATTTCTGTGTCTAATAGAACAGGCTCCTGGTCATTGGAGGATGTTTAGCAGCGTCCCTGGCCTCTACCTCCCAGTCACCAATAGCCCTCACCTCACCCTCACCTGTTGTGACAACCAAAAATGTCTCCAGACATTGCTTCATGTCCCTGAGGGGACAAAATTGCCTCTAGTTAAGAACCCCTGCCCTAGATAACAAATGAGCTCTATAGTCATTGTACTGGGTAAGATATTAATATTACTTTATAGTCTCCTCTGTGGCACAGCACAAGGAAGACTAGTGACCTATGTTCACGACAGAGCTTGAGGAAATCACAAAGCAAATGCAGGATTCTTTGGTTGCAAGCAACAGAAAGTAACCGATAGCTTCAAGAAGAATAAAAGGACTTATTGGGGGAGACTAGGTGGGTTACAGGACTTGAGCAACCTGGCCCCTCAGACTTCAACAGCAGACACCGTGGTCTGTCCCTTGGTTCCACCAGCCTTCTGCCTTGGAGTTCTCAGCTTGATTCAAATTCCCAGGAGGGAGATTGTGATCGGCTTCTCTTAGTGATGGCTGTCTCTTAGCTCAGGGAGGTCAGGGTGTAAGAGGTAGCAGCAGCATCCTATGATGAACAGCCTCATCAGAACCAAATATGATACGAGAGGAGATGTAATCTGGGCACGCAGAATGAGCAGATGTCTGCAACAGGGCCTTGGTTTCTGTGGACGGGGTGATACAACCAGCCCTGCCGACTGCGAGCATCTTAAGGATCAGATGGGATGAATGTGAAGCATTGCGTACCAAACAGCCACCTTGAGATGGCAGAAGCGAGTGTGACCTGGGGACTTGTCTTTATAGGATGTTGTCAATCAATGGGAAGGCAGGACTCCGGGACATGCCAGAACTATCTCACCCCAGTGTTTGGTTCTAGCCAGAAGCTTTGGCTTGAGGTGGAGTGTTATAGGCTTGGGGCTCCTTAGGGATCTCTGGGAGCAATGGGCACCAGAAACGTGGTCACTCCTTCCTTTCTTGGGGCCTGACATCAGATCAGAGAGCTAGGTGGTGGGGAGATCAGACCATGCATGATTTTGTTGCCCTTTTGTTTGCAGACCACTATCCCACCCTAGTCTGCGTCCAACCTTCTGTGGAATGAACCATACAAATGGGGTTAGAGCAAAAGGAGAGATTTCTAGAAGCACACAATGTAATCCCTTGAGATAAAAAGAGGGAAAAATAAACACAAAGGCCAATAGGAGGAAGTCAATTTAAACCCAGCCCCAGATCCTGAGCACTCTCGAGACTAGACGAGCCCACGAAAACCAGGAGAAAGGGCTGGGGCAAGTGTAGGATCAGAAGGTCACTTATTACCTCTCCAGAGTCTGATTTTGGGTCAGTGCCGAACAGAGAATGTTTACCTGAAATCTATGTGGCTGAAGGCTTCAAGTGACTTCTATTATTTCTTGACAAGGATACAATTTAATAAATGAAAGTCCCCACTGTTGCCTCTAAGGTAGGAGAGGCATAATGAAGCTAGCCTCAGCTTTTCCCAAATCCTAAGTGTGTTTCCATTCATTTGGAATGACCACTTTGATTCAATTGTGCTCTGTCACTCATCAGTAATCCTATCAGACCAATTTCATGTGCATAAATCTTGCACTCCGGGGAGGATGCGCTTTGTAAATCTGTTTAGCACAGAGGGAAACAGGAGATCATCACAGTAGAACTACGTTGGGGAACAGCGGCAAACATCAGACTGCAGGTATGTGATCAGTCTGTTGTAGAGGCCAAGTAAAATTGTTAAATCATTACCAAAGCACATGAGGGAGTGGGCTTCTTCGAGAACTAGGGCTGGCAGACGCCCCCACAGGCACAGGCCTTTAATTCCTCAGACCCGGACTGCAGGCTTCCTGAGGAAAAGAGAGAAAAATGCCCAGTGAAAGATGAGAAAGCTATTATTGTTTATTTTAGAGTCCATATTATTCATATTACACCTGTGCTACCAGGCTCATTCATTCGGTCACTCCCTGAGTGAATGGCTCTTGCGGGCCGACCATGGGCTGGGTACCAGGGGCGCAGAGATGGACCTACCATGGGCTGGGTACCAGGGACGCAGAGATGGACCTACCATGGGCTGGGTACCAGGGACGCAGAGATGGACCTACCATGGGCTGGGTACCAGGGACGCAGAGATGGACCTACCATGGGCTGGGTACCAGGGGCGCAGAGATGGACCTACCATGGGCTGGGTACCAGGGACGCAGAGATGGACCTACCATGGGCTGGGTACCAGGGACGCAGAGATGGACCTACCATGGGCTGGGTACCAGGGGCGCAGAGATGGACCTACCATGGGCTGGGTACCAGGGGTGCAGAGATGGACCGGGTGCCTGCCCTAGAGGAGTTCCTGGTCTCCTGGAGCAGAGCAGCACTGACCACCGGAGCCATGTCGTGAACGCGATACTGTAACTGTGACAAAGGTTACGGAAGGACAGCCACAAAATTATTATAAGAGAGAAATGGCTCTTTGGGCAGGTGAGGGGTGACTTCCCTCAAAAAGAGAGGATTGAACTGAAATCCAAAAGAAGGGTGGGAATCAACCAGGAGAGGTCTGGAGGTGGGATGGAGAGAGAGGCCTGTCTGTCTGGGTTTCAGAGGGTCAGTGAGTTTGTTGCAAGGTAGGGTGGGCGGCTGGTCAAGTCAGGCCATGGTCCACAGGCTGATTACAGGGTTTTAGTCTTTATCCTGTTGGTGGGTATTTGGGTATTAAGCAGGAAGGGACACAAGGCGATCTGCATTTTGAAAAGGGCCACTTTGTAACATGGTAAGGTTCCATAGCAGGTTGAATCTAGGAAGTACGTGGGAGCCAGGGTCAGACTACAGGCATCAGGAATCCAGGTAGATGAAGGAGAATCCAGGAACCACAGGCAGTTCCAGACCAGGAGGAGGCTGGCGGTGGCTGGCTGCTGTCCCACCATGCACCACGTGGGAACACCTGCACAGGAAGTAACTGTAGGTGTGATTAGAGGAGTAGCTTCTCCGGGTGCTGGTGCGGAAGGGGATGGAGAAGGGAGTGCTGGCCCTGTCACCCTCCCTGTTTTAATTCTGGACTCAGACATCCCTGGCTGGCTCCTCCTCTGCTCTTCTTCTGATGGACTCTGGGTTCCTATTGTGGGTCCAGCTCTGTTCTGCCATAGAAAATGCAGAGAGAAAACATTGCCTATTATTACTGACTGTTTCAGGAGGTCAGAAACGGAATTGTGTTATTTCTATGGGGAGTGGAGAACTCTTGAATGATACCGAGGTACATCTCTCCTGCCTCTCTGTCCCCTCTCCGACCACTGGCTATTTCAGAGAGAGCCCCTGACCCTCCCCCAGTGTCTGTGCTCGGGCTGTTCCTTCTGTAAGCTGTGTTGCCCCTGGTGGCTCGCTGGGGCTTGTCTTGTCCTCTCCGTCTGGTCATCTCCTGATTCCCAGCTCAAAAGCCGTTGATCTCGTCTCTGCCATGTCTCATCTGCTATTAAATACCATCTAGTGTATTTTTCATCTCAGACATGGTAGTCTTCATCTCTCAAAGTTCACTTTTCGTATGTTTAATACATCCTCTATTGCTACATAATATTTGGACATACGGATGACCATTGTAATAACTGTTTTAATATCTTGATTTGCAAATTGTAACATTTGTCAGTTGTTGGTCAGTTTTGGTAATTTTGATTAATTTTTTTATTGTTTAGGAATTATGTTTTTCTGCTTCTTTGCATGCCCAGTAATTTTTGAATGTATGCTAGATACTGTAAAATTTTCTTGTTGGGAGGAATATATATATATATATATTGTATTTCTATACATTTTATTGAGCTTGTTCTGTGACAAATTTAGGTTACTTGGAAGCAGTTTGATTCCTTTGGGTCTTGGTTTTGAGATTTTTTTTTCTTTTTTTTTTTAGGTGGGAATCAGAGCCATGCTCAGTCTAGGATTGTTTCTCATTAATAAAGTCAGCCCTCTGGGTACTCTACCCAAGGACCCATGAGTCACAGGGTTTTGCAGTCTGACTAGGACAGACAGACATATTCTGAGCCCTGTGTTCGCACTAGGCACGGTTATCTCCCATCCTTTCAGGTGGTTCTTGAGCCTCAGGGAGTCTCTGCACACACTTGCGCTGACCGGTACTCAGCTGACTGCGTGAAGGTAACACTCTGCAAGTCTCCGGACTTCTGTCTCTCTGAAGCTCTGTCCCCTCTGCTGCTCTGTCCTGGGAACTCTGCTGCCTCGGTCTCTCTGGACTTTCAGCTTTGCCTCCTCCGTTCAGGGAGTCTGCCAGGCTCTGTCTGCTATCCCCAACCTGTGCTATGTCCTGGAAACTCGCTCAATCCGGTCAACTGGAGCAATGGTAGGGCTCACCTGTTTTGTCTCCTGTCTCTCAGAAATCACTGTCTTCACTGCCTGATCTTCGGGTGTTTGGAAACAGTGATTTCTTGTATTCTGTCCATATTTTGGTTGGTTTGGGCAAAAGGGTAAGCCTTCCTGTCACTCTGTCCTGGACCGATGAGTAAGTTGCATGCTGTGGAGTTGAGTCTCATGCTGTGGAGTTGAGTCTCATGCTGTGGACGGTGCAGACGCACTCATCCTGGAGAGTACAGATCAGCCCTGGCTGTCCTGAAGGTCCCACTCAGAGTATTTGGGGGGGGGACTTCAGAAGAAGGTCAGAGGCAGGGAGGCCCTTGCAAAGCTCTGAGCACAGGCCCAGAGGCCCCAGAGAAGGTATGTATCTGAGAAACTCTAAATTCCTAGTGTGGAAAGTACCTTAAACTAAAAGGCACTCACATAACAGAAACACCCTGCAAAGTGATATATTAACAATTTGTAGCATTTTGTGTGTCCCTGACAACACAAATTGAAGGCTGGATTGAGACAGAAATTGTGTTTTCCACAGTGCCTCCCAAACAGTAGGGGCCTAACACTCTCAGAATTGGGGACCATGGGATCATCCAAAGCATCCTCAACGGCCCCATGGGGTCCTATGGCTAGAGAATCTGCGGACTCAGGGACCCTCGAAGGGCTTCCAAATGGCTGTTCTTGTTTGGACAACATTTGAGGATATTTCCCAAGAGAATAATCACGATGTTTTATTCATGTGCATTTGGAACCCTTGTGAATATCTGAAAACGCATTAGGATTTTAGAAAACAAATCTCCACATGTGCTTATCACAAGATCTTTGAATTTTTGAGTCACTCTGGATTGAGAATATTTTTCTTCCAAACCGCAAACTCTAAATTCAGCGGGGATCTTTACATTGGAACATTGTAACCCCCACGTTACTGGTGTGCTTAATGCTAAAGTAATAGATTGGATAGGAAAATAGAGTGTGGAAGAGAAAAGCACAAGGTACAATCAAATAAAATCAGTCTTGAGAAAACGTGCTATTCCCGCTTTGAAAGGCATGGGCTTCAACGGCGTCTGTTGAAACATGGTGTGGGGTATATGTTAGTTCCAGGAACAAAGATCAGAGAATATTAACGAGTCAGTGTTGGAGAAAGGCTGTTGGAGACCTCTGAGCAGTCACTGCTTTGGGGGAGCAGTTCTAGTCCTAAACACGCTCTCTCTGAGATTGGGAACAGGGTGGTAGAGAGGGAGGCATTAGCAGCCTGGGCTGTGTGCTGGTCTCTGAGCCGAGACTTCAGCTTGAATTCCTGTAGGTTTCAGAATGACTTGCAGACTCCCTAGGATTCTTACTGGTAACCTGGTAACCGCATAGGGAGACCTCCAGGGAAGTATAAACACTCTTACGTGCAAACCCTCTACCAAGTGAATGTCAACCAACAACCCCAAATGGTGTCTCTCTGGAAGCTTAAATTCAGGAAGGATGACCTGCTGGTTCTTACACACTTGAATCTAGTTTAACTACTGGATAAATGTTTTTATTATGAAGAGAGAGTTGGCGAACAGGTGGCAGGAGAAAGGAAAAGGAATAGCAGAGCCCGCATAAATCAGTAAACATGGTAAAAAAAAAGGAAATCCCAAATGGGCATTTAGTGTGGTGGCCGATAAGTCTGACTACCACAGAACGATGAACATTTTGTTAGCTGTTTGACGACATTGTCACAAAGCTGTTACCACCTGCGGTGCTATCTCAGCCTGGTTTGGTGGACTGGTCCCCTTTTGAATTGGAACGATGCTAACTCCCCTTCTCTCTCCTTGCCGACGCCCTTGGAAACACCATAGTTGAAGGCTGGCGTGATAGACCATGGTGGCCGCTGTTTGGGCTGCTTCAAGGGCCTTTCTCATTCCTCGAGACCCGGCCCTACTCCTGACCATCTTGGTGGGCTGTCCATCAGGGGCCCTTATCCCTGCCACAGGAATAAGTGTGTGTGACTCAGGCTGGCCAGTCGGGACCCCTTGTCCCATGGAAAGAGTGATAGGTGAAGGATGGGCACATGACCTAAGCGGACCATCTGAGTCTTCCCTGGATGGTATACAGGTGTTGGAAGAGGGGCGGGGGTGGGGAGTGGGGAAGAGAGAGAGAGAGAGAGAGAGAGAGAGAGAGAGAGAGTGTTTCATTTCCACCAAAGGTTCCTGAACTGCAGGATATGAGCCAAGTTGCTACCTGAATACACTTGAGGGGACGGAGCATGCCACCAGGGACATGTAAATGGTGGAACCAGAACCAGTTTTTATTATTTTGTTAAATACCTAAATGAGGCTTGTATGATGACAGATGGAGATTTTAGGGTTTCACGATAATATTTTTTTTAACAAAGCATCATTGCAGATTCTTGCTTTTGACACGATTGTGCTTTCCGTCACGTGGGTTAAAACTATCAGTCAGTTTCCTTGCAGCCTTCCCGTCAAGATGACTAACGACCCACATCAGAAAAGTACCAGCTGCCAGAGACTGTCAGCTCCACCACCACCGGCAAGGGCGGGGCCCCAGGGGCTGCGGTGACTCTCTCCCTCCCGGGCTTGGATTTCTCTGCAGAGTTGTCCCTTAACATCCAACGTGCAAGCGTAGTTTGAATGAGAAGCAAATCCTTTTAAATAATTGGCGAAGTTTAATGGGAATTGGCTACCCTTCCGGGGACTGACTGTTCTTCCTGAAGTGTGTGAGCTGGGAGGGAAACAGACATCCACTATTTTGGAGCGGCTGGATTTAAATCACCCTGGGAGTGCGGAACTGGCCAAAGCGATGCCCGAGCAAAGTCGCGAGGGAGACCGTTTCCGGTCTGGGTTCAGTTGTGGGTTTGTGTAGGGACACAATGACCACGGCTGGGTCGTCGATGCTTGAGGGGACGAGTCAGGTGTTGCTGGAAAGGCTGTGTGTTTCAGGAGGAAAGACACACATTCCTCTTCTCTGCTCGGGCCCATAGGTAACCATGAACTCGGTTCTGTCCCTCCAGGCAGGAATCTCTCTCTACTCCTGGTTGGCTGAATGCCCCCATGGGAACTCTTTGGGAGTACTTGTCAGCCTACCGTCTAGAAATAATTGCCGTGAACGAGAAAGGTCAATCTCTCATGTATGTACATGTGTGTGCGTGTACATGCACACGCAGAGCATTCTTAATGAATGGCAACATGGGGATGAGTCAGAGAATCTGGAAGATGTCATGCAAAGTGCTTAGTACAGGGTTGGCTAGCTTTTTCAATAAAGGACCTACTGTGTTGCAGCTACTCAGCTTTGTTGTTACAGCACAAAAGCAGCTACAGACATTATGGAAATACAGGGCATGGCTGGGTTTCAATAAAACTTTATTTATAAAGACAAGTGCAGCTGGGTTTGGCCCAGGGGCCCTAGTTTGCTGACTCCTGGTCTGATCCTATACCCTAGACTAGTGGTTGGCAAACTCATTAGTCAACAGAGCCAAATATCAACAGTACAATGATTGAAATTTCTTTTGAGAGCCAAAGTTTTTAAACTTAAACTATATAGGTAGGTACATGTTATTAACTTAATTAGGGTACTCCTAAGCTGGCCTTTGCACCCACACTCAAGGGGCCAAAGAGCCGCATGTGGCTTGTGAGCCGCCGTTTGCCGACCACTTTCCTAGACGAGGAAACAAAGTCAGAATGATCTACTGGCCACATAGCCGGGAGCCAGTCCAGATTTCAGATTTCTGGGGCCCAATCAATTCCACTCCCATTGTCATACCCTGAATCCTGCAGCCATTTGTTCCTGAATCCTAGCAGGCGAGTCATCTAGCCCCCCTCTCTCTGGAGGGTTACACACAGACACGAGGGACGAATCCTTTAACACAGGGCTTCTCTACTTCACTTTGGTGCTGCCACTTGGGGGCTCGTCGCTGTGTTCCCACATGTGTGCCAGATGTTGGAGGCTGGGCCCTGTCGGGTCACAGCACAGGTTTCAATGGAGACCCAAGTGCCGGAAGGGCAGCTCTAAGCTCACCCCTTGCCCGTGACTGAGAACGAATGCTATCAAACCCATCTTACACCTGCTTATCTTGGCCAGCCTCAGACACTGCACAGTTCACTGTGAAGATAATCATGCACATTTCTGCAGAGGGATGATTCTACCTTCCAATGGGATCAGCAATACTCAGGCCATTGTTCCGAGCCTTCCTACCCTCCCTTATCTAATAATGGACCTCACCGTCCTCCAACACCTTATCACTCAGTTGTTTATTCGGCTCAGGTAGTCAGACCCACTTATCTCTACACCTTTGCTCTTTAGATGGCTTGGCTGTAGCATTCGCTCTTTTAATCTCATCTCATGAATCACACTCCCCTGATTTTGAATTGTTGTCTTAACTTTGCGCTGAATATTCTCCGATGATTCACTTTTATTCCAGAAGTGGAATCTGAACTTTGAACAGCTGTAGGAAGATATGTAAAAGCCAGAATTCTCTTCTTTCCATGTAATGGAGTCTTGTCTTATGAAAGACTTTGAAACAATTTTATTAATTTAAAAATTTGCAGATAAAATTATCCCCAGGATGCACTGGGCCCATTTGATGTCTCTTCCAGCATAAGCTACACAGGATTGAAATGTCGTGAAACCCAATCCTGCTGCTAATTTGTTTAGAGATTGTTTGGTTGTCAAGAACAGATATATGGCCACGCTGACTTAGGCAAAGAACAAAATGAAATTTGTTAGAAGAAAACTAGGCACAGACCCCAGGTGGCCAGACGGGCATCTGCAAGGGCCCAAATCAGGGCATGGCACATCAGGGCCAAGGTCACCTTCTGCTCCGCTCTGGGGCTCTGCCTCTTGTCTACTCATATTTCTGCGGTTGCCAAAGACACAGGATAAAGCATGGTTTATTGCTGAGATCTCCAACTCTGAGACCCACCTGCTGTGGTCTTCACCAGTGTTTGTCGCTGTCACACTGGGCCCTATCAATCTCCTGGGCTTTGCAGGGGTGTCATAGGGTGTCTCCAAATATACAGAATTTATCCAAACCAGTAAAGATGTGGACCACCTGGCAAACCCCTGCATTATTGCCCTTGGCTTTATATATATATCAGGGTTCTATGGAAGAGAGACATTTGAGAAAGGGGATCTGGTGTCTACTTTTTGCTCTGTTGGAATCAGTACTGGAAAGAATTGACCAAAACAAACCACATATCAGAAAGAACTATAATGTGTGGGCATTTTTTTTTTTTGATGACCGTACTCTATTTAGTGGCAAATGAGCTAGTTGTCTTGTTTGCCTTAGAATGGGTTTCCTTTTAGTTTCTCAGGACAAAAGAGTCCATTGGATTTTTTGCTCTCTAAAGCTGGGGCCAAACAGATGACTAAAGCAGGGGGTGGGCAAACTATTGCTTTTGGCTGACTCCGATAGCTGCCCGTTTTGTCAATAAAGTTTTATTGGAACACAGCCATGCCCATTTGTGTCTGTATGGTGTATGGCTACTTTCCAGCCACAACAACTAAACTGAATAGTTGTACCGAAGACCATCTGGCTCACAAAACCTAAAATATGTATTACAGGGTAGAGCAAAAGTGGGGTTGCAACAGTTTGTATGGAAAATAATACAATAATTAACAAATAATAATACAAGAATAAGCTCTGTGTTTCACGTACTCACAATAGAAAGCCTACTTTTGCCCCACTGTATATTTGGCCCTTTACAGAAAGTTTGTCTAAAGAGAGAAAATGAGAACCGTGTTTACCTCAGTGTGTCACAGAAAGACACCTCAGATGGTTCTGGAGCCAAAAGGGACTGAAGAAGCCATGCAGAGATCCAACATCTCACCTTCCTGGGGAGATCTGCTCATGGACCTGTTTCAGAATCAGGACATCAGGACCTGTCCCAGCTCTGGGCTAGATCCAGTGTCGGCAGCATCAGCTGCAGTTCCAACGGATTGACCACCAAGTAAACACACTTCCGAGTGTGAATCAGGACCGGGATGTGGGTGTACATGACTGTGACCATGCTAGCTGGATTGAACAGTGTCCCCTCAAGCCTTTCTGGAACTGCTGCGTGGCTCTAACTTAAAATCTGGCAAAGAGGAAAGAGAGAATATTCCCTTGACAAGTAATGAGAAGAGAACTCTTCGGGGGCCAACTGGATGATTCAGACCAGAATTCTGATAGTTTTATTTTAGGTACTAAGGAGCAAACATTGCCTGAGGCTGGTGGGGAGAGGCTGGGCTGGTTTCCCGGACGGATGGAGTGTAACCACTGCTGTCCTCTCAGATGGTCCCTTCGGAGAAGCTGTCTAAGCAAGTGGAGTAACCAAGGGAAAGCATTGTCGTTCTCATCACCTCTTCATTCTGACACAAGATTCCTGCAGGCATTCATTCATTCAACAAACACGTGTGGGCTGTCTACATGTGCCCAGTGCAGTGCTGGGTGCACAGCAGGGAGCACGTAGTCACGCAGTGTGACGTGTCTACTGGAGTAGAGCACACAGATAATAGACACAAAACAACCGCAGGATTTTAAGTGGGAGGAGCCATCATTGGGAAGGATGGGGAGTGGGGGTGGGGAGCAGTGAACAACAGTACATGTCAGAATTGGCACATGGCTGCCGGGCTCCCAAGTATGTTCAAACTCAAGTCTGTCTCTGGGAGCTGTATTCTTGGGCACCTTGCCTTTCTGTCCTTCCTGCCTCAGTGGAACACCACAGCCCAGAGTCGGATGGGACCTCGGGATCCCCTAGTCTTGCTTGATGTGTCTTACTCGGTGAATTTTTCCATGATCTGTTTTCCTTCCACTCTTCTTCAGGTGTGGGGACCCTTTTTCTACTATTCTTTTCTTTCTCAGTTCTTAACCAATGAGGAAGTTCCTCTCTTGCTCCCTCCCTCCCTCCCTCCTTTCCTCCCTTCATCTATTTACCTTAGTTTATTTCTACCAGGCACTGTAACATAGTTAATTCAGTTCAGCATCTGCTTATTAAAGATGCCTGGGGTTTAGCGGCGTGCTCTCCTCGGCTCTTTATGGGATAAATGAATGTGGTTTATCCCTGATAAACCTGAACCAGCCCGGATCCCTGTCCACAAGGAGCTGACCCCGGGCTGAGCAGACGGCAAGGACATAGCTCCCCCAGGCCAGGCGGGGTGGTGCGGGCCCTGATGTGGGCTTCCTTCTGGGCGGGAGGCGCTCCCAAACTTCACCCTGCAAAACTGGGTCTGTTTCATATTTCTATTAAGAGCTCGCTTTGGTGTTCAGCTTACCTTAAAGCACTGACTGGTAATTTGTCCCTGAACTGCATCTAATGAGTTTTTGACTCAAAAGAACATTCTTTTTTGAAAGCTTGCTAATGCTCTGCAGGTCCACGGTGGATTTAATAGCATGATTCCCAGTGGCATAAATTTGTTAGGGTGGTGTTTCTGGCAGCAGTGAACAGAGATGTGATGAAGGGGGAAGGGAGTGAGTGTGTGTGTTTGTGAGAGAGAGAAAGGGACTCAGCCATGTGCAATGGTCTCGGTTACACAACCCATGTCCCCAAAGTCAGTGATTGCCATTTGCATTAATCCGTGCTCCAAAGAATTTGACAGCTATCTGCAGGCGAGGGTGTAATTAACAAGCCCCTCCATAGAAACCTCACTCCATCATTCAATCGTGTGCTGCCTTTGGCCCCACAATGCTGCCCGACGTTCTCCTAACATGCTGTGCCCTCTTACAAATTTGTGTTTGCTTCCCTGGGCTCCTGGAACAAATTACCACAAAAGGGGAGCCTTGGAAACAACAGAGATTTACTCTGACAAGGTTCTGGAGTGCAGACTCTGCAATGAAAGTGTCGGCCGACCCACGCTCCTCTGATGATTTTAGGGAGGAATTCTTCCTGCCTCTTCCGGCGCTTCTGGCTGCTGGCAATCCTGGGCATTGTTTTCCGGGACTGTCCACTCCAGCCTCCTTCCCGGGGTGTCTCCGTGCCTTCACGTCTCTCTCTCCTTCTGAGAACATCAGCCATGGGATGTAGGGCTTGTCCTCATCCAGTGTGTCTGCGTCTTAACTTCGCTACATCTGCAAAGACCCTATTTCCAAATAAGATTATACTCATGGGTACTGTGGCCCTCAGACGTATGTTTTTGGACAAAATACAGCTCACCTGAACCTCATCCCGCAAACATGTGTCTGGAGCCACAGACTTCTCCAGGGTGAGCACCGTGGTCCTGCCCACGGCCTTCTCTCTCCCGGGTGACAGCAGGCCTCCTGGGGGGCTCCTGCAATCCTCTCCGGCCTCCCACAGTCCATTCTCCACCCAGCAGAGTGACCGCTCCAGAATACAAATCACTGTTTCTCTCAGGGACCGAAAACCAAAGCAGAGCAAGCACCACAAACAGCCCTGCGACGGCTTCCCGCCGATCCTGGAGTAACACCAGGTTCTCAGGGGGCCTCTTTCTGGGCCCACTGCCACCCCCTTCCCTCCCCTCCAATGCCCGATCTTCCTCTGTCTCGGTCTTGGCACTCGCTGTGGCCTCTGCCTGGGAGTCTCCACGTGACCTTTGCGAGTCGGCCTCCTTCTCTGGTCCAGGTCCCCTCTCACCTGTCACCTTCTCGGCGGCAGCCGTCCCTAATCTGATCTAAAGCATTCGTCCTGCCCCCATTCCGCACCCTGTTCCTTCGCTGTCTGACTTTCAGCGCAGCAGTCATAATCACCAGCATGATCTTCTTCATTTACTGTAATTAGATGCTGTCTGTCTCCGCTTCCCACTAAATGTAAATCCCGTTGGAGCGGGAGCCTGGTCCCTCCTGTTCCCTTCGTGTCCCCAGTGTCTGCATAGCACGGAGCACATCCGGTACAGGCAGGTGCCTGATGATATCTATCGAGTGACTGAATGGAGGAGAGAAGTGATAACTTTATTTTTTACTCACAGAAGAGCCCTTCAAGTGAGTGGGTGACATTTGGTTTCTGATCTCCTAGACGAGGAGGATTAGGAGGCAGTTAGAAGAGGCAGGGGGGATGTCGCAGTGAGCAGATGGACCCTACTCGTCAGGGAGGAATACGGGACGGTCAGAGGTGCCACCGGAGCTCAAACATGTAGCAGGACATTTCATTAGTGGCAAACAGAGCTGGTCCCTCAGCAGCGCAGGTGAACGTGGTTCCTGTCAACGAACCACTTGAGGCGCATTGAGCCTGTGTGTACAAATGAGCCCCAAGAGCGGCAGGGACTCAGCTCAAGTCCCTACCTTGCTCCGGCACTGTCCCCCTCCTGTGGCCACCTGGCCCTGAGCCTTTCCAGTTTCCACTGGAGTTGCTCACAGGGAGTGTGAGTGGTGCTCTCTGTGGGATTGCCATCTCTGTGCCAGAGTGCCCAAGCCACCGGTCCCTGAGAGGTTGTGTTTTGCTAAGTCCCAAGCAGAGCGGGAGAGAGAGGCCCTTCCTCCGGCTCTCCTTAGAGCACTCCATGGCCCTTTCTCGGGCCGGCCACGTGCTGAGTACTTTACATGTACAAACTCACCACATTCCACCGTTTCAGACATTTCCTTCCATCGCCCACGTTTCAACACCTTAAAATTTGGATACGCTGTGCAATCTATACAATCTATGCTTGTCTGAAATGCAGCCTTCAGTCCTGCCTGCAGCCCTGTGAGGACGGTGCTATCCCTGTCCCTTTAAGGAAGAGGCACAAGAGACTTCTGTCCCTTCTGGTTTGTGACGGAGCTGGGAGTTGGCTAGAGCCCAGAGCCCAAGCTCTTCCTGCCTACACTTTATGTCACACCTGTCACCTGGACACCACACCTGTCACCTGGACACCACACCTGTCACCTGGACACCACACCACGTTATTACTGCCCCTGCCTCGTGTCCATTGCCTTTGCAACCCAGGGGCCCCTTAGCACAAGCGAGATTTATCATCCTTCTCAGGCCAGCACAGGTCACCTTGGATATCAACTCGTGCCGTTACGTACTCGAAAGGGCCGTGGGGTTGCCTGTTCCACAAACAATGGGGCTCTGAGCCTTCATTTGGGCTTTTCTGGAGAACTTGCCTATAAACTAAGTGCTTGTAGCTGCAAAAAAGGGTCCCTTAACTGCAGTGACTTTACAAGAGTCCAGAAATCCAGGACAAGAGAGGAGGGTCTACCCAGGCTTGAGTCACTGGCTTAGTGAGACTCCTCAGGCCCCAGGTGTTGGGCATCCTCAGAGTGCTATGGCTCCCCTCACAGGGATGTCATGCTTTGTCACTCTCACATCTATGTCCAGATGAGAAGAGAGTCATTATATCCTTGTCTGTCTTTATTTGGACCCAAAACAAACAAATCAAAACAAGAACAACAAAACAAAAGGTAAAAAAAATAAGCAAAAATGAGGTCTTTCTCCCCTTTTTCCCTAAGGTCTCCCATGCGCCAAGTTTGAGTCCCGTGCTCAGGCCATAGCTGCAAGGCAGGCTGGGAAAGCCAGTGCCTGGCCCCATCAGCGTGGACAGCGGGAGAAGATGGACTCCCCTGCAAAGGAGCGGGACAGTCGGTGGGAAGGGTTACAATGTTGTCTGTGACTCCCACTATAAACTGGCACAGTTTTGTTCCGTTATGGATATTCAAATGCCAAACGTGGTTTCATGACACTCATCATTCTCCTCATGAGCAGCCAGGGAAGGGGGATATATATATATTTTAGAAAGTTCTCTCCTTCAGGCTTAAAAACACAGGCTTTCATCTTCCTGTGTCCTTTTTATTTTTTTCCTGGAAAATGTATTATGTAGAACCCCTCATCCTCTGACAATTCCATGTCAGTTATTGTGAGTAAGGTGCTCTTTTCCAGTTGGCCAGCCATGCCAAGGAAATCCTGAACCCTGGTGAGTGACCGCAGACTCCTGAGCTCTGACACGTCCTTACCGTCCGGCCCATTCTTAGACAACTGTAATGGGCTGCTTTTTAAGCTTCTCCATTTTTCCTTTATCTTGATTTGCATGGCAGAGAAAAATGGATGAAAGTGAAAATTTGAGTAATTCCCCGACATTTTTGCTCTGGGCAGATGGTGGTGGGATGAGACGCCAGAGACTCATGGTTTCAGAGCATTTGGGGTTACCTGTGAGCATTTGAGTAAAATATGTCCGTTTTTTTTGGTGATACTTAGGTGCCCGTTATCAAGTTAATAGAACCAGTGTGTGTTAGACTGGCAAGGCACATCAGTTCAGAAATCGTTACATTTTTTTAGGTGAGTGGCTAATAGTTTATTAATATTTACATGGCATAAGTACTTATATGATTTTTAACATTTTAGTTTTAGTGTTTTTGAATTACAGCTGACATCCGATATTCTGTTAGTTCCAGGTGGACAGCACAGCAGTCAGACAGTCATATACTTTAGAAAGAGCTCCCCTTGATATGTCCAGTACCCACCTGGCACCAGACACAGTTACGACAATATCATTGACTCTATTCCCTGTGCCATACTTGACACCCTTGTGATTAGTTTGCAGCTGCCAATTTGTACTTCTTAATCCTTTCCCCTTTATTATCCAGCCCTCCCCCCAAACCCAACATGTTTTCTTACTGAGGCCAAGATGACTTGTTTAAAGTCCCTGGAAGTTGCCGGCAGAAGATGGTAAACTTGACCAAGCACACGGCTGTGCCCCCGCCTGGCCGCCTGGCCGGAGCGTTTACAAAGCATTAGATTTGTGTTGACATCTCCGCCCTTCTCTCCCTTCCTTCTTGTGTTCCGCCAGGGAATTCAGAAACACTGTGCCCCAAATCACATTTACTTACGAAGAAGACAGCGACAACCTCTGCTACTGACCCTTCCAGATGCACTGGCCAGGGGGACCAAAGCTCTGCACAGGCCCGTATGGCCACACTTAGTTACCTCTGTGGCCTTATCCAGGAAGATGTTTTAAAGGCGTGTTTTCTAATGATGGCGGGTGTACAAGGAATGTACAGGATGACAGATTGCTGTCAAAAAGTGCTCCAGGCCCTGGCTGGTTGGCTCAGCGGTAGAGCATCGGCCTTGCATGTGGAAGTCCTGGGTTTGATTCCTGGCCAGGGCACCCAGGAGAAGTGCCCATCTGCTTCTCCCCCCTCCCCCCTCTCCTTCCTCTCTGTCTCTCTCTTCCCCTCCCATAGCCAAGGCTCCATTGGAGCAAAGTTGGCCCTGGCACTGAGGATGGCTCCATGGCCTCCACCTCAGTGCTAGAATGGCTCTGGCTGCAATGGAGCATCACCTCAGATGGGCAGAGCATCATCCCCTGGTGGGCATGCCTGGTGGATCCTGGTTGGGTGCAGGCAGGAGTCTGTCTCTCTGCCTCCTTGCTTCTAACTTCAGAAAAATACAAAAAAAAAAAGCATTCCAATGGTCTTTAAACAATATTTGTGTTCAAATATGGACTGTTTGCTTAGGATCATAAATATTTATGAGGCTGACATTTGGTTATTATTATTATTATTTAATGAAAGTGGGGGAAAAATACATGTTAGCTGCCATTTAAGTTTTTGGAGAGGAGTTTGCTCTTGCTTTTTTGGAGATAAATGTTTGTGGTGGCCCTTCGTAGTGACAGACGACGGACTCATTGATAACTTTTAGGAAGCTTCCATATTGAGGCTGACACGAATGTCATCAACCTCTTGGGAAAATGTGCTAATATAAGCTCCTCAAAGGTCAGCTGAATATCTTATTCATTCTCATAGATAGACCCTGCAGCACTTAGTACTCTATCTAGTCACTTAAAATATTTACTGCACCCCTTCTGTGCTGTGCTCTGGGGACAGGGAGGAGTGAGACATATCCCCAAGCTTTCAGAGCCTTGGGCCTCAGCATCCAGCATAACACTGACCACGCCCCCATTCCATCCCTTGTCAAAGTCAATAAAGGAATGAAAGCCGTTGTCCTGGGGTCACAACTTCTCTGGCAGCCTCTAGTTTAGACAAGTGCGAGGGAGTTCTCATTGTCACCACCAGGGGCACAAGAGAGGGCTCATTACACACCAAGCACTTGCTTACCTAATTTCACCCATCCACTCGATCACTCTAGAAAGAAGGTGCTACTGGTTACATTTCCATTTTTCCAGTCATGATCAGAGGTGGAGAGTGGTTACGTAACTGGGCCAAAGTCACAGAGCTAGTAAATGGAGGCACTGAATTGAAATCCAGGTGGTCCAACTTCTGAGTCCGTTGTTACCGGCTGCCGTACTACACTGCCTTCCAGTCGATCTGCTGTTCTTTCTATTCACCCATCGACTAGCAGCTCTTGTCAATATTTGGCCAAGCGTCGGCAAGCCAAGTGTTTCCCCCCCCCCCCCCCCCCCCGCGTGTTGTGGTTGGATGCTTAGTTGCTCAGGAGGCCAGAAGGTTGGCCAGAAAGGGGGGGGGGGGTAGGTGAGCAACACTACCTCTCAAAGCCCAGCCATGATGGTTTAGGACTGCGGCTCAAGATGGACCAGGCAGTGTCTTTGCTGATATTTTGGAATCGGAAGAGAGTGAGAGTAAAAGAGAGAGCAGGGAAGGCACAGCAAGCTCCTTTCTTAATGCCTGGAGTATAAGACGCGACATTTCGAGAACTGCCTGCAGCCATATTCTGAGGTGTGGATCCAGGATAAATGAAGCCAGTCATCTCGGAAGACATGGCCTGCTCATGCCCAGCAAAGCATAAGGGGAGACTGGGCTGCCCTTGAAGTGCTGTGCTGTCACTGCACCTTTCTGAGAAAGGGTCCTGTTTGCTTCAGCTAGTTTGGGTCGGAATTCTCTGGCAAGCTCTGACAGAATAATGGTCATCCTAAGATACCCACATCCTAATCCCCAGAATGCGAACATCTTACATTATGTAGCAAAGCTGAATTAAGGGACCAGTCGGAATCCAATTTGCTAATCAACCGATTTTAAGACAGGGAGATTGTCCTGGATTATACGTGGACCCAATAAAATCACATGAGTCCAAAGAGTGGAAGAGGGAGGCAGCCAAGGAGATCAGAGAGCCGCGATGTGAGGAGGACTCGTGTCGCTGGGGCTGACTGTGAGGAGAGGAAGGGCCATGAGAAATGCAGGCGGCCTCTACAAGCGAGGAAGCAGAGTCACCCTGAGCTCTGGGAGGAGCGCAGCTCTCCATTCCTCGATGTTAGCCCCGCAAGACCTGTGCTGGATTTCTGATCTACACAACTCTGAGACAGGATGTTTGTGCTATCTTAAGCCACAAAGTTCGATACCCTGGCGATGGAATATCCACGCTCTCCTGCAACTTGACAATCCCGGGGAACACGCCTACCCTCTGTATCTCAAACATTAAAATTCCCTTTTCAAAACACATCTCTCCATCTTTGCTCTGATGATGTCTTAGCAAGTTCCTTAGCCATCCCCTCTGTTCTCCAGTCTCTGCCGCCAACATACCCATTTCATTTCCCTCCTGATTATGCAGATGTTCTAACAGCGTTGCGGTCACATGGAGAGGCATCCAGTAGAGTAGCCATGGGATTGGTTTCATTTATTTTTATTGAATTTATTGGGGTAACATTGGTTAATAAAATTATATAGGTTTTAGGTATATAGTTTTATATAATGCATCATCTGTATATGGTATGTTCACCATCCAAAGTCAAGTTTCCTTCTATCACCCCCCCCCCCGTAATCACCATGTTGTTGTCTGTGTCTATATGAATTCCTTTTTTTCTGCTTAATCCCTTTACCTTTTTCACCCAGCTCTCAAACCCCCTCTCCTCTGACAGCTGTCAGTCTGTTCTCTGTATCTAGGAGTCTATTTCTATTTTGTTGGTTATTTTGTTTATTGGATTTCACATATAAGTGAGATCATACGGTATTTGTCTTTCTCTGACAGGCTTATTTTACTTGCCATAAGTATTGTTGCTTTTTATTAGTATCATACCAAAGGGATGTCTAACCTCTGTGGAACCCAGAACAATGCTCCTCTTATAAGTAGCTCCTTATGAAATATTTGTGAAACTGTATTAAAAGTATCTTTATAAAAAAACCCATAAAACCAATTTCTTATAATTTCTGGTAAGTTTTAATTTAGGAAAACTCTGTATAAAATAAAACTGGTCAATTCTCCACCCCCCCCCCTTTTTAAAATTAAAATTATAAAACAACATCAGCCTCTATGCCTTCTGTCATCTGCTTATTTCATTTTGAGGACTCAAATGTTTGTTCTTTATCCTCTGGCTTTCCATCTTTAAGTACAAAATATATTGGTGTCAGTCTTATGATGTTTCCATGACAGTGGAAAAACTATCCATGTTTATGAAAAGATTAAATGAACCCATCAGCACATACAAATTGTTTAATTAAGGACTGCTCCTAACTTATATTCAGCTGATTAAGTTGTGTGTCTTAAGACCTTCCTATTGATTTTATTTTCTTCAGGATTTTAAATGAACAATGTAGCCTTTAGCTCAAGAGATTTAGGAGTTTTTATTGTCTCCGACATCTGTCTATAAGATCTTTGTTATTAGTGTGGGACTATCATGTTAAAACCTTGTGAGAACTCAGAATATAATTAAATGTTGTACATGGCCAGTGAACTTTTGCAGTAGAATGAGCACTTGGCTTAAATTTAACTCAGAGTCTTGAGTGAGCATATACTGTGGGTGGGAGCAGGTTAATTTGCCTGGGTCTTAAGAATGGACAGTTGAAATGAGAGGTCACAGCGACATTTGTAGCCAGGCCTGGGCGCTGGAGCTCAAATCTCAGTTTGATGTAACTTGTGATCTTAAGCAAATTACTTGCCCCCTACCCCCTGCCTTTTTAAAATTGTGGATGCTTCAAATACACAGACTTATAGAGCAAACTCGCCATTCAGCTTTAACGAATTATAACATTTTGCCATAGGTGTTATGAATTTTTTTAAAGAAATAAAACATTGCAGATTTATATAAACCCTGTCTTCCCTCTCTCTATGCCATTTCTCTCCTTCTCTCTAGAGACTAAGTGGTCATAAAGTTGGTGTTATTTTTGTCCTTTAAAGAAATTAATCTCACGTGCTTTTGCGCATTACAGAAACGGTATCCTACCATGCACACATTTTTCAACATCTTTTTATGTCATATTTTGTTTTGGGGGCTTATCCATGTCCATGTGGCTCTTATTCATTCACTTGAAATGCTTTGCCACTTTCTGTTTTATTAACCTGTGACAGTTTGTCATCCTCCTACCAACAGATTTCATAATTGTACAGTTTTCCACTTTTGTTATCAACACTGCGGCGGACATTTTTGTTTATGACCTTGAGGGGGTGTTTTTCTAGCATAGAAACATACATATGGATCCGTTAGGATTGGGCCCGTGTGCAGTCTGACCCCTCCCCAGTCTTGTCATGTTGCTCTCCAAAATGATGGGCACACCTGCTGTGTATCAAGTCCTGTTTCTCCACATTCTCAGTTTCAGTGACCCGCAAGCCCACCCCTCAGTTCTATGCCTTCCTAGAAGCACTCACGGAACTCAGAAATTGTTTTTACCAGTGGCCGGGGTCTATCAGAGTGGGCGAAGGTGAAGAGGGATCAGCAAGTGCAAAGGGCACATTGGGCCAGGTCTAGGGGACCAGCGAGAGCTCTTTCCCAGAAGTCCTCTCCTGGGAGAGTTGCACGGGACATGCTGCTCTTTCGGCAAAGAAACGCAGCAACACATGTGATGGGCTAGCTGCCCAGGGAAAGCTTATTTGAGCCCAAAGGTCTGGAGGTTTTAATACAACCTGTCATGTGAACACACCTAGCCCTGTGACTTTCCGTAGTTACTGAAACTACAGACCCGTGGAAGGACAGTGGCCGCTCACTACAGATCACAGCGTTTGCACAAATTATCTAGACAAGATGTTAGAGCGTGGTGAGAGTCTATGAAATGCCCTCCTCAGCTGGTAGCCTAGGGAATAGTCCAGTAGCTCAGTTCCTAGCCAGACCCCAGCGGTTCGTCTGAGCAGCCCTCCTGAGAATGGACGAGATTATGAGCTGTCAGAATTGCCGAGTTCATTCTTCTACACACTTGCCAGCTTGCTCTTTTCACTTTAAACTTTTAGCCAACTTGACGTGTGCAATAGAATCTCATCAGTATTTTAACGTGCATGTTCTTGATTACAGGTAAGACTGAGTTTCTTCTGTGGATTGCCTGTTCTTATTTTAGTAACTCCCTTTTTAATTAGAACTTGGGTCTTTTCCTTATTGCAATTCTTTCCACGTTTAGAACCTTAAGCCTTGTTGGAGACACGTTGCAAATATCTTTGCCCCATCTGTGAGTTGCTTTTGCTGGATAGTCCTAGTTTTTTCAAAGTTGTTTTCTGTGAACTAGTGTTGAATGTTGCCAAATGACTTTTCTTCATTCATTGATGGATTTGTTTCTTTTTTATTTTTCTTTCTTTTTTTTTTTTTTTTTTTTTTTTTTACAGAGACAGAGAGAGAATCAGAGAGAGGGATAGACAGGGACAGACAGACAGGAACAAAGAGAGATGAGAAGTATCAATCATTAGTTTTTCGTTGCGCATTGCGACACCTTAGTTGTTCATTGATTGCTTTCTCATATGTGCCTTGACTGCGAGCCTTCGGCAGACCGAGTAACCCCTTGCTCGAGCCAGTGACCTTGGGTCCAAGCTGATGAGCTTTTGCTCAAACCAGATGAGCCCGCGCTCAAGCTGGTGACCTCGGGGTCTCGAACCTGAGTCCTCAGCATCCCAATCTGACGCTCTATCCACTGTGCCACCGCCTGGTCAGGCGTGGATTTGTTTCTTGTGCCTGTCATGACAAATTGCCACCAACTGGCTGACTCAAAATGATAGAAATTTACTCCTTCCTAGTTCCGGAGGCCAGAGTCTGAAATGAAGGTGTCAGCTAGGTTGGTCCCTCCTGGAGGCTCCCTTCTAGGCCTGTCTCCTAGTGTCTGGTGGCTGCCAGTGTTCCTGACACTCTTGGTTGGTAGCTGTATTACTCCAGTCACAGAATTTATCTCCACGTCACCTTCTCCCCTGTCCTGTCTTCTGTGTGTGTCTCTCATAAGGACACTTACTACTGAAGTCAGGGTCCACCTGGATAATCCAGGATGACTTTCTCATCTTAAAATCCTTAATTGCATATGCAAAGACACTTTTTCCAAATAAAGTGACATTCACAGACTTGGGCTGAGGACAAGGACATATCTTCTGGGGGCCATCCATGGAGCCCAGTTCACTCCAGATAATCGGGTCATTTTCTCCTTTAATCTGTTAATGTAGTAGGTTATATTGATAGATATTCTGTTGTTGAACTGTTCTTGCACTTGTAGAATAAATCTCTGTTGGCCCTAATCCTTTACGAGTATGTGTGTTGTGCATGTGTGTCTCTGTGTGTGTTAGAGCCCAAGTCAAGTTCTTATCTTTTATTTAGCATTTTTGCATTTGTGTTCATAAATAAGATGAGACTAGGATTTATTTTCTTGTCCAGTTTTGATTTCAGGGTCTTACAAAATTCTTACAGGAGCTGTCCGTCTTTTTCTGCTCCCCGGAATAGTTTGTATAAAGCAAGGAAACCTACCTGTTGGCCCCACTTAGCCTTACCGGGACTCAGTTTCCTCACTGGTCAGAGGAGGCGACCGCTGGTACCGACTTCGGGGAAGGTTGAGAAGATCTGATGAGATGAGGCTTGTGGCGAAGGGCTTGGCACTCGTGGGTGCTCAGTAGGTGGGGCCGTTGGTGCTGAAAGGTACCCCTGTTTCGGAGAACACCTGACTCGGCTGTTGTGGATGGCTCCTGAAGCTGTCCTCCCTTGAGAGTTCTCTGACGTCAGCCCAAGCTCAAAGCAAGAAGCAGTCGGTTTAGAGGAAAAAAATCCTGGGCGAGGAGACAGAAAATGTGGCATGGCTGTTTATTGCCTGGATAATTTCGATCAAACACCCCTTTCTTTTTTGTTTTTGAACAGTTTCCTGTTTTTGAGCAGTTTTTTCTGTCCTTCCTGGACAGAGTCAGCATGATTATTAAAAAGAAGTTCCAGAGAGATTCTCATTTACAGAGATAGCTTAAAATCCCATAAAATGTTCCTAAAAGGTACTGCTGCTCCCTGCTTCTTAGCCTGTCCTCTCCCTGTCTGAAAATAGAGCCCCTCACCAGCTGGCTGGAGTGTGGAATCAGAGGCATGACCCCATCATCGCTGGCCTGAGCCCCAGGGTTGCTGGCTCGAGCCCAAGGTTGCTGGCTCGAGCCCAAGGTTGCTGGCTTGAGCAAGGGGTCACTTGCTCTGCTGTGGCCCCCGGTCAAGGCACCTATGAGAAAGCAATCGATGAACAACTAAGGAGCTGCAATGAAGAATTGATGCTTCTCACCTCTCTCCGTTCCTGTCTGTATGTCCCTATCTATCCTTCTCTCTGTCTCTGTCACAAAAAAATAAAAGAGCCCTAGAGGTCACGTTGTCCCCTCCATTCAAGTAGGACTTGTCGCATCCCACAATGACAAGGAATTTTGTCCATTAGTGGACCAGATGTATTTAATTTGTCAAAAGTGTTCGAGTTGATTATGAATAATATTTAATGAATTGTAAGAGTTACTGTTTATTAATATTGTATCCCACCCAAGGCACCTGCTGAGGCCACTACAGGAATCCCATTAGCCCTCTGAGTCTGGTCCTCTTTTATCCTTATTTTATTGATGGGAACACCAAGATTTGGATAGATTAAAAAACAAAACAGGCCCTGGCCGGTTGGCTCAGCGGTGAAACGTCGGCCTGGCGTGCGGGGGACCCAGGTTCGATTCCCGGCCAGGGCACATGGGAGAGGCGCCCATTTGCTTCTCCACCCCCTCCTTCCTCTCTGTCTCTCTCTTCCCTTCCCGCAGCCAAGGCTCCATTGGAGCAAGGATGGCCCGAGTGCTGGGGATGGCTCCTTGGCCTCTGCCCCAGGAGCTAGAGTGGCTCTGGTCGCGGCAGAGCGACGCCCCGGAGGGGCAGAGCATGACCCCCTGGTGGGCAAAGCGTCGCCCCTGGTGGGCTTGCCGGGTGGATCCCAGTTGGGCGCATGCGGGAGTCTGTCTGACTGTCTCTCCCCGTTTCCAGCTTCAGAAAAATACAAAAACAAAACAAAACAAAACAAAAAAACCAAAACAAAACAACAACTTGCCCTAGGTCACAAATATGCAGACATTTATTTAATCCGTGTATTTATTCCCATCATCTCACTAAGCCATGACCTGCCAATGAGTAGCTGATGACAACCCCAAAAGGTCTCATGCAGAGAGGAGGGGACTGGGAGCCCCAGACCAGCCTGAGCAGCCAATGTCGTGAGCTGGGATCTGACCAGGTGGTGGCCTGCTGGGTGAGTGACCTCTATTTCCTGGTCACTATGTACCATTTGCGGAGTGCCATCAGATACATCAGGTCATGTGATCTGAGCATCCGCCCGCTGAAGAAACGTGGACAACAGAGCTCATCCAGAAGGACCCAAAGCACAAGTTCAGGCTTCTTGTCCCACATTGTCAGTGTCCTACTCAGAAAATAGGGGAAGGGCAATAAACCCATGAACCTGCTGTTAGTGAACCACGAGCGAAGACCTCGCCACGCGTCACTTCGTTAGGATGTGACACGTAAAATATGACAATGGCTGTGCAGTCTGCTCCAAAGGTCAACAGACCTCCAGCTGGTATTCCCCACAGCTACGGGACTGATGAATGGGCCTCATTAGCCAGGGTGATGGGGTATTGTGAGAGCTACAGCTTCTGCCCTGATGGGGACCGCAGGCGCTGACTCCAGTGAGCACATCAGTCCTGTTATTAATGAGGCTCAGAGAAGTTTTAAGGCACTTTCAAAAATTATAACCCGACTGGTATTCGGGGTTAGTTAAAAGAGAAAAGAAAACAAACAGGACAGCCAGACTGGGTAGCCCCTGACAACTGGGGTAACGGATTCAGAAAAAGTCATTATCTCAGCAGCAGAAGCCTTTCCTAGTCAATTTCTTCACAATGGCAGTGAGGAATATAAACACAGAAGGAGTGGCTGAGGGATGATATGTGTCATCGCCAAGCCGTTTTATCACCGAGTACCAGGATGGCCGAGAGCCTGGCAGTGTCGCTTCTGGCAGGCAAGTCTTCCAGGAGCCAGGACATTTTAATTGCTATTTATTTAAAATAGCACCTTGCATTTGACTAACCTAGTTTCTGGGACCATCTCTTTAGTCTTTGAGAGTGACCCAACCAGAATCTCTTTGGGATTAGTGCTGTGATATGTACTCTCATCAGACTTGGTCTCATAAGTGTTTGTTGAATGACTCTAAGATACAGGAGGTTGTAGACCATGTCTACTCTGGTTCTGTACTCCTACATGATTGGGGAAAGGTTGCCGAATGTACAGTAACGTCCCCTATTAAAGCTATCTCAAGTCCTTGTAAAGCTCTACACAGGAAGCCTATTTGGTTGTGAGTAGGCATTGAGGAAATTCCTTGGCTATCAATGGTTTTGCTTATACTACTCTGAACAGATTTCTCTCCTTAGGTATCAGCAAATAGAAAGAGTGAGCTCCATCTGCTTCTGAAATAAAGAGGTCGTTAGTCACCCGCACTTCTCTCATCTGCTCACAGAAGAACAGAGTGTTCACAACGTCTAGCGAGCACCCTTCCTGAGGGGAGAGGTCAAGGCTGGCTGGAGGTCTCTCCCTGCGTCTCACTTGTTCTCCCAAAGGACGCCGGAAAGCTTGTCTCAGCTTTCCTGTTCGTTAGTAAAGCTCGTGGTTCAGACACATTCATTCCGACCACTAGACTCAACACACATTTCTTGCCTCTGTGCTCTACCCTAGGCTGACATTGGGAGTCCAAAGACAGCTTCTGTCCCAGCCAAGTCACAGTCCAACAAAGGAGAACTAGACACAAACACGTATGACCCGGGAGGTAAGGCTGTCATGTGGGATGTCCCCCAGGACCATTCTTTATCATATTTCATAGTCCAACAGAAAGTCCCGATAAAACATATTCTGAATCTGACTGCCTCTGCTCAGAATCCTCTAAAGCCTCTCCATTTCCCTGGTCACAAAAGCCAACATCCACAGGATGGCAGCAGGTGCCCTTAGCCTGGTCCCCCAGGCTCTCTGAACGCCGAGTCTTGTACTCTGCCCCAGCCAAATGAGTCTCCTGCCCTAAGCCTTGTGACTGTGGTCCCACAGCCGGGCATGTTCCTCCCCGTGAGCCACTCCCTGTCTCCCCTCAGCTCTGCTCCAGACCCATTCCCCACGGTCTTCCCCACAGCTCTCATCATCACCGCCCAGACTACTGTGTTTTATTCACACGTTACATCTGTGGGCTGTTGTCCCCAGTTGAAATGTTATCTCCACATGGCAGGATTTTGTCTGTCGGTTCCAGATGTATCCCCAGGGCCTAGACTGGAGTGTGGCATGTGGTAGACCCTCAGTGGCTATTTGCTGGATGAATGGGTGACAGCATGAGTGAATGCACACGTTGCTGTGGCAACGGGGATTGACTATCACAAAGGACTTATGTAGACGCCCTAAGGTTTCAATCACGATGATGTGACTTCCGACCTGAAAGTTTATGGGCAGGTGGAAGGTGAGGACTGAGAAGTTGGGGTGTTCCTCAGGTCGTGGGAACAGCAATCATAAAGGCACAGGGATCTGGAACAGAACATTTAAGAGAGGACACCTGTTCCAATGACAGTTTTATGACATCTAAGTTCCCAGTCTCTTAATCTTCAATGATGCATCATATTCTTATAAAGTCTGATGTTTTATAGACTTAGCTGAATCTAAATAATTAGAATTCTTTGGGTTTTCAATACTGCTCTGAAATCAGTGTCCAATGGGGAGACTGAAATTTGAAACCTGAAAATGTGGGGTACTCTCACCCATTCCAGACCGATTCCTAAGAGATTTGAAGCGTGAATCTATACACCTAAAGCTGAAGTAGCTAGACTCAGGTTACGGGTGTGGATTCTTACAGGAAAAGGGAATGAACACGTCACTTCAGGCAGCTGGTGGGGGTGGAGAGCTCCCCAGCCGTACCTGGTGTCTTTGAGAACAGAGGCTGGTTGAGTTTGATGGCACCCCGTCTACACCTCTGAGCAATATGACGGGGTGCCGTAGGAAATGTTGGCTTGGCCCTTCCCTCTGTGGGGACTCAAGTACTGCAGAGAGGAAGCGGCATCATCCAATGTCCTTAGAATTATAAATTAAATTAAACAAAAGTTCACAAATTCCTTGTGTGAATGGTAAAAAAACAACAACAGAGCTGTGTGGTATAACAAAAGAGCACTCGACTTTGAGGGCATGACCCAGAGTTAAACTCCGGGCTCCATCCCTCGGACCGTGACCGAATGGCTTCCCTTTCCTGAGCCCAGGTTGTCTTCATTACAAGCAATGGGTTTGCTGTGTGCAAAGGCCCGCATGGAGGCACCCCAAAATTATTAGTGACATTGGAATCCGGGGGTCATATTTCAGGCAGACATGCAAGAATGTTTTGTAAATAAAAAGGAAGCTAAATCTAGAAAATATTAGTCAAGATGACGGAGTGCAAAGATTACAGGAAGAGATGACAGTGACTAGAGGACATCATTTCACTTCTTTCTGATGTTATTGATGAAGTTGGTATTCATTACTGCAGCACTGACTCACTGGGGACTGGAAAGGGATGCCATATGGCTTGCTGCAGGAACAGGGTCATAATTCATAACTGTTAAAATGAAATCATTAGGATGACATATTGCCAACATAAGGAACAAAATCACAGAGCTCTAGAAAAATAAGTTGTTCATGAGCAGGGTTCTACGGGTAGGCATTCTTGAGTGATTATGGTATCGTGGCTCATTTTTTATTCCGAACTCCACACCAGATGTTGGATGACGAAAATGGGAGGGGAAAGGTTATATGTAGGGAGAAAAGACAAGAACACAGTGTCCTTAACTCACCCGCTGTTTATCATCCTTTTGCTATACAACTCATCCTCTTTGGCTGACAAGTATCCAAACTCCTTTCCCTGTTTGGCTTGGGAGGAGGTAGGGTCTACATTAGAGGATGACAGAGCCATGTCCTCCCTCGTGAAGATCCCCAGTGTCAGAGAATGCTCTCTGGTTTCACCGGCTTCCCCAGGCGATGGGATACAGACCAGTTCATAATAGCGTTTGGGTGATATTTTGAAGGGGTTACTTGGGGTGGGCAAGACCTCTGTATTTATGTGGAAGTGTGAAGCAGCCTGTGCGGTTCAGACAGCGAAGTACATTGATTTCTGAGTGTGACTTTGCAAGGCAGTGAGCGGCAGAGTTTGAGCATTAAATGAGGTAGATAATGCAAATGAGAGTGCTTTCTTTGCAAATTGTAAAGACCTAGGAAAATGTTGTCTCATTTAAATCTCCTACCTTCCAGGATTGTTTACAGACTAAATGAGACCATACAAACCTAACGTTGCTGTGGGGGTGATGTGGAAAGCCGGCAAATGTGTGAGATAATGAACGGGAAGCTTCATTAACTTGTAGGCGGGGAGCCAATTGGAAGAGCAATTTGTCAGCCTTTGGGGAAACTGAATAGCACATCCTCTAAGACCCATGGAATGTCTCACCTACAGGAGGAGATTGGACTAGGATGTTTATCACAGCACTGTTTCTAATAACAAAGAGCCGGAGATAGACAAATAGACGGCAGTGAGAGGAATTGGTAAATGTGGCAGGCATGTAAAATGGAGTCTCACATGGTTAAAAATGATCATCTATCTGATAATCAAGCCCAACAACAAAAAGACAAGAGACCACAGCCATCACCTCACCAAATGGATGATAAACATATACAAGAATTGTTGAGTCCATTGGTTATCAAGAAAATGCTAACTAAAGCCATACTTGACAGCTATCACAGTGGCACAAGTTTAATTCTGACATGGGAGCACTTACCTGCACTAGTGGGAGTGCCCGTTGCTGCAACCCCACTTTGGACGACAGTTCGGCATCATCCAGTGAAGTTGAAGATGCGTGGACTCCTGACTCAGTATCCTGCTTTGCGGCATAGAGACGCCCCTGCACGTACACTCAAGAACATTCACATCAGCTTTGTGAATTGTGAAAACCAGGAACAGCCCCAAGGATGGGTAATGGATACATTATGGTGCGCAGTTATGCAAATGTATACACAGCAGTCATAAGCGTCTGCAGGAATGATTCTCACATACCTAATGTGGAATTTTAAAACGTCGCACAAGAATACATATAATTCCATTAGGTAAAGTTTAAAGGCATGCAAAAAGTAGACAATATATTATTTAGGAGCCTCCGACATCTATGGCAAAACCAAAGAAGGTAAAAAAATTAAGCAAACATTTGGAATACAGTTACCTATTGGAGAAGGGACATTGATCAGATCAGGTGGGGTTTTCTATGGTCCAGGTGGTAGATCACCAGCTGTTCATTTTATGTCAAACTTCAGTACTCCTTATATATAGTACATATATATGTATGTTCACACATACACACACACACAATCCATCTTAAACATGTAATAATATCAAATTTAAAAAGTAAAAAGTTAAATGAGCTACCTTGCACAATTCTGTTTTTGGAAAGACAGCCCACTCTGGTAAAGTATTGTTAAGGATGCCTCTAGTTGTAAATAAAGTCACATAGGGCAGCTGGGTGTTAAATACATGTGCATATGGACATAGTGGAGTGGGAATGGGATGGGATCAGGGATTGGGTGAAAGAGACAAGAATCAGTTAATTTTTGAAGTGTACAGATATAAAATGAAGTGGTTCGTGGACTCTTGACGCTAGTATGCCACACCTGGACTTAATTAAGCCCATTGGGTTAACCACGTCACTCTATCCTAAGCATCTGGCATCCCCGAAGCAAAATAGTACTTTGCAGATGTGAATAATCAAAACTAAATGTTGATTCTTTTTTTTTTTTTTTGTATTTTTCTGAAGCTGGAAATGGGGAGGCAGTCAGACAGACTCCCACATGCGCCTGACCGGGATCCACCCGGCACGCCCACCAGGGGGCGATGCTCTGCCCATCTGGGGTGTTGCTCTGTTGCAACCAGAGCCATTCTAGCGCCTGAGGCAGAGGCCATGGAGCCATCCTCAGCACTCGGGCCAACTTTGCTCCAATGGAGCCTTGGCTGCAGGAGGGGAAGAGAGAGACAGAGAGGAAGGAGAGGGGGAGGGGTGGAGAAGCAGATGGGCGCTTCTCCTGTGTGCCCTGGCCGGGAATTAAATGTTGACTCTTAAAACACATTTTTCTTGTTGGTAGGTTAAGGGTCACCCCATAAATGTAAAGTAAATAATAAAGCTCTTCGGACCCATGAAATGGTAGAGGGAGCAGTCTTTTAGGGGGCTTCTGGAAAAGACTTTCTAGATTTCAAAGACATTGAAAACCAGGCAAGGTTTTGTTTGTTTGTGGGGTTTTTTGTTTTGTTTTTTTCTTTGGATGTTAGTGTATGAAAATGTGCTGCTAGGACCCGTCCTGTGACAGTGGGAAGAATGAGCCAACAGGCTGATGTAGGTAAAGCGGAGAGATGGCAAGACCCTGGGTCTGTGATGACGTGGAGATGTTTCTGAGAGGGGCAGCCCTGAAGAGTTTTATAACCACCCTTGCTTGCATGGGGGGATAATGACTTTCCCAACTGATCAAATCATTAAGAAGTAGGTTTTCAGTTTTCTCAGCTGGAAAATAATAAAAAAAAAAAATCCCAAACTCGTGTATATACAAAGTTTCAAGTTCTACAGCAAGTTGGTACATCGTCCTTCCTGAAGCTGTTCCAATTTGCACCCCCGCAGGCAGTATCAGAGGGATCGCTTCCCTGCACCCTTGTCAGCACTGGGCGAGAGCAGTTTAAAAATCTGTACTAGCATGACAGGTGAAAAACGACATCTCTTGGTGTTAGTTCGCATTTCCATGATGACTAGTGAGACGGAGGAACTTTTAATGCCCGTTCTCACGAGGCAGACGCAGTGTAGACAAGAGGCTGGGCTGTAAACATGGTGCCTCCGCGGTAATCTCCATTCATTTCTTTTGCTCACTCGCTGGGGACGGCGAGTATGTGGCGCGGCTGTGAACGCTGAGGCGAGCCCGGGTACCTGGCTGCACTCGGCAGTAGATACAGTGGGGCAGAGGCTTCCGCTCGGTCCCTGATCGCTGGCAAGAAGAGCCCCCTCCCTGAGTCTTAGCTCCCACTCCGGACATTTTTAGCTTGAGGAACGTGCTTCCGTGGCTGGCATTTCTCTCCTCGCCCAAGCGATCCGGGGCGTGAACTCTGCTGACAAAAGCGTCCTTTCTGACTCTGTATTAAACGTGTATTCTGAAAGCAGAAGGGGAAGTAGACATTTCACTGCTTCATCAAGCAAAATGCAGCAGATGACGGCGGCCAGACACACGTCTGGTGGAAGACCGGGCCTCGGAGCAGGTGGTTTGTACCAGCTTCGCCTCTAGTACCGCGTAGCAGAAGGATCGCGCTTTAGACATAACCTTTCTTACCGGGCTGGGTGGGGGCCTGGGAGCTGGTACCGTTTCTACCAGTTTCCTGACACAAGCTTTGTCAGGATTTTTGCTCAAAGTCGGCTCCTGTTGCACCGCCCCCTCTCCCATTTAGATTTGCAATTGGGAACAGCTTAGAGAATAAAAAGTCGTCTAAGAAACATGGTTCTTTTTAGGAGAGGCCAAGATGTCACAGGATGTCAGATTGAATAAGCCACAGTGGAGGCATGGGTTGTGTTTTCTTTATTGTCACACACACACACACACACACACACACACACACACACACACACACACACATGTACACACACTGCCTGGCTCACACGCAGTGCACAAAGTGGTGCATTAAGTGAAGGGAAGTGCAGGTACTGATCTCCGGGTATTGCCATTCTCTCTGCAGTGTGATGAAACCTCCGCGACTGACAATTCGAGTGAAGTCCCTCGCTGGTCAAATAAGTTATTAAGATTTTCCGTGGCGATAGTGGAAAACGGGCTGCAGTCTGGCCAAGAGAATGATAGTGGACTGGTTTGTTGACCGGGACGGAAGGGTAGTTGGTGGGCCATATTAACGAGGTTTATAGGATGGTGCTTACTACTTTGAACACGATGCAGAACCTGCGTATCAGCTGTGGGAACCCAAACCCCTGGCGGGTTGGGACTTCTGTAGAGATTCTGGGAGGGGTGACTCACGCTGACCAGCACACAGAGGCTGACCACACAGAGGCTGACCTAGAAAAGCGGAGTCTTCGTTAACTTACACTGAAGGAAGGATGTTATGGAGAAGGGGAGTCAAACAAATTGGGTGGCCAGAATGTCCTCTCTCTAGGGGAAGGCCCCATGGGAAGCCAGATTATCATCAGATAACTTGTTCCCCAAGTAGCAAGTTAAAGAGGAACAGGTCAGGCAGTGACAAAAGCACCTGTAAAGTGTAGAGCTGTGAGAGAGCATCTTCTGGTTGAAAAGCCGCAGGCATTTATTCCGGTGTTATTGGTGGGTCCAGGATCAGGGAGCGGGAGCAGGAAATGAAGCTGAGGGAGGTAGGCAGGGGCTAGATCACGATAATGTGTATCGTGGGCAAAAAGCCAGAGTTTCTTTTCTGCTCCCCAGCCCCATAGGAAGACATTTTTTAGTTACGTCTATCTATTATAAAAGCAAACCATGCTTGTTGTAAAAATATATATATAGGCAAGCACAAAGAACAAAAAAATCACCAACCATGCCTTCCAACCCAAGATGACCATTCTTTTTATTTAATCGAGGGGGGGGGGGGATACGGAGAGGGACAAACAGGGACAGACAGGTAGAGACAGACAGGAAGGGAGAGAGATGAGAAGCATCAACTCATAGTTGCGGCACCTTAGGTGTTCATTGATTGCTTTCTCATATGTGCCTTGATGGGGGGGGGGGGTTCCAGTTGAACCAGTGACCCCCTTGCTCAAGCCTGCGACCTTGGGCTCAAGCCAGAGACCATGGGGTAATGTCTGTGATCCCATGCTCAAGCCAGAAACCCCTTGCTCAAGCTGGATGAGTCCATGCTTAAGCCGGTGACCTCATGGTTTCAAACCTGGGTCCTCAGCATCCCAGGCTGACTCTCGATCCACTGTGCCACCGCCTGGTCAAGCCCAAGATGGCCAGTCTTATAACTGATACTTGTTCTTATGTCTGAACAATAAAATACTATTTTCTAATTAGCCTTTTCACTTATCCCAGACCTATTTTTATGTCAATTTATATATTTCTGCCACATCTCGTAAAACAATACAAAGTATTCTGTTTATTCACAGACCAAAATGAGTGGTGGTCATTTCAGTTATTAGAACTTTCCTATTCTAAATAATGCGGCGGTGAATCACCTCTTGCATCGTCTTTGGCGTATGCCTGCTGATTTCCACAGGATGCGTTTCCATAAATGAGATTGGCATGTCAAAATGTATGAATGGAGATCAGACTTTCTGTCACATCCAAACCTTCTCCAACATCTTCTCGGAAATATCTTCACATCACACAGAATAGTAAACACATCCGGAGAGCTGCGTCCAAAGAGGCCCTCCTGATACAATGTTATTTTAAAGTCATGGATTTCAACTTTAAGTTTACATAACTTTTGCACAGACCTCGAGGTACATACACATTTAAAAAATGTCTTCCCTATGGAATCTTGGACTGAAATCACAGCTTCAGGCAGATGTAGCATGTTTATTCTGCAGCTTCCTGCAGCTGTGGGCGCGGCACCCTAGCGCCCATTGAGGAGGTGCGCCCCATAGTAGAAGCTTGGGGGACCTGCGGAGGTGCCCCTGGAGGATCAGATCGGCCGGGAGAGAGACTGGAAGGCCCTGAGACAGGAGGGGGAGTGGAAGGGAGGAAGGGGAGCAGTGCTGAGGCGGAGAGAATGGCGGCCGATGTGGGGCGAGAAAGATGGAATTGTCAGGCTTTGCCCAACTGGTTATGACAAATGAGCAGCAGTGAGGAATCTAGGATGATGTGGACATTTCCTTTCCTTTTTTTTTTTTTTATTATTTAGAAAATTAAATTTAACAGTGTGACATTGATCAACAAGAGTACGAAGATTTGGGGCAAACATTTCCACATCATTTGGGCAGTCAATTATGTTGTATACCCGTCACCAAAAGTCAAATCCTCCTCCGTCTCTTTGTTTTTTGTTGTTTTTTGTTTGTTTGTTTGTTTGTTTTTTGTATTTTTCTGAAGCTGGAAACGGGGAGAGACAGTCAGACAGACTCCCGCATGCGCCCGACCGGGATCCACCCGGCAGGCCCACCAGGGGCGATGCTCTGCCCACCAGGGGGCAATGCTCTGCCCCTCCGGGGCGTCGTTCTGCCGCGACCAGAGCCACTCTAGCGCCTGAGGCAGAGGCCAAGGAGCCATCCCCAGGGCCATCTTTGCTCCAATGGAGCCTTGGCTGCGGGTGGGGAAGAGAGAGACAGAGAGGAAGGAGGGGGTGGGGGTGGAGAAGCAGATGGGTGCTTCTCCTATGTGCCCTGGCCGGGAATCGAACCCGGGTCCCCCACACGCCAGGCCGACGCTCTACCGCTGAGCCAACCGGCCTCCTCCGGCTCTTTGTATCTGTCCTTCTTTATATCCTTCCCCAACCCCTCCCCCCACACCCCCCCTCCCCCTGGCAACCACTGCATTCTTATCTATGTCCGTGAGCCTCAATTTTGTATCCCATCTATGTGTGGAATCATACAGTTTTCAGCTTTTTCTGATTTACTTGTTTCACTCAGTATCATGTTCTCACATTTTCTTTTCTGATCTGACAGATGATCAAATGAGAATTGTGTTCCCGCTGCGTTTCCTGTTTTGCTTTGACCAGTAGCAAGCTCCTAGGTCAGCTCATGGTTGGTAACAGTATTTGTACTACTACTGGTCATGGTTGACTTAGCTGGTTTTAATTTTTTGTTTCTGGGCCTTGTCTCCAATATACAAATTGGAACTAGGCAGTGCATCGTATGTAGGTACATAGTAAAAAAATACAATCTGGCTTTTAATCTAGGCAAGCCCTTTCCACTGGCGGCCTGAACCCTAGGGGAGAGCAACAGGCAAGCATCGAGATCAAAGCCCATGTCATGGGGATGGGTTGGGTGTGATGGACAGAGATCCTTAATCTCAGATAAATTGGTTTGACTTTTTAAAATATTTGAAAATTTTATGCCCTGGCTGGATAGCTCGGTTGGTTAGAACATCATCCCAAATGCGGAGGTTGCTGGTTCGATCCCCGGTCAAGGCACATACAGAAGCAGATTGATGTTCCTCTCTCTCTCTCTCTCTCAAGTCAATACAATAAACATTAAAAAAATAAAATAAAATATTTAAAAATGTTAAACTGATTTCAACTAAGCAACTCTTTCCTCTTCCCTTGCTGTTGACCATCTCCAAGTCGCTGGTTTTACTAACTTGTGACACGTGTTGACAATATATCAGGTAATCTCAGTGCGAGTCTGCATCTAGCCTTTAATCATAATGTACAGGGTGGGCAAAAGTAGGCTTCCAGTTGTGAGCGCGTGAAACAGAGTTCACACTTGAATAATTACTTATTAATTATTTTCCATATGAACAACTGTAATCCTACTTTGGCCCCACCCTGTATTTTAAATAGAAACTTTGAATTGGCATTCTGGAAGCTTTCAGATTTCCTTTGATTTGATTTGATTCTTGTGGGGGTAGCCCTCTCATTTACATGTGTCTTTTTAATCTCCATCTTTGCATTTGCTCTTCTCTTTTAATAACTCCTGGAGACAGAGAAGAAGGCTCCAGCCTGCGGCGGGGGCGCTCGAAGCCCGAGGCTTGAAGGAGCCGCTGCTTGTCCCGAGGCAGGCATAGGATTGCCATTCTTTGTTTCATTTTATTAAAAAATGTTTTCCCCCATGTAATGTTATCCCGAGTTTTATTTCTAAAATTGCAAAAAGTAAATTGGATTTCCTCCAGGGAGTATGCAGAAGATGACTCTGCCTTTCTCCTCTCTCCACGCTTCCTCCCTTCCTTCCTCCACTTCTTGTCATGCTTTCCCTTAGATGTTTCATTTTTTTTCTAATTTTTAAGAACACTCTATGTACCTCTAACAAAAGCCCAGCCCCAGATACTCAGCCTTCTTTGAGTCTTTCTGTCACCACCTGTGTGTTTTGCCTGCATCGTTTAGGCAAAGTTGATGGGATAGGCTGTATTGGCATTCAGTCATGCCTCTTAATGCAGCTGTTGAAAATCAGCAGCTTATTGCCTGACTACGCAGTGGTGCAGTGGATAGAACATCGGTCTGAGACCCTGAGGACCCAGGTTCAAAATCCTGAGGTTGCCAAATTGAACATGGGCTCACCAGCTTGAGCATGGGATTGTAAACATGACCCCATGGTCGCTGGCTTGAAGCTTAAGGTAGCTGACTTGAGCAAGGGGTCATTGACTGGCTAGAGCCCCCCCCCTCCCCGGTCAAGGCACATATGAAAAAGCAATTAATAAACAACTAAGGTGCCACAACTATGAATTGATGCTTCTCATTTTTGCCTTTCTGTCTGTCCCTCCATCCTGTTCTTGCTTAAAAACAAAAGAGAAAGGAAGAAAATCAGCATATTCACAAGCAGGGTCTCTGGTGCCTTGTCCCCAAGTACTATACAGGAGACTAAGGAAGAAAATCAGCACATTCACAAGCAGGGTCTCTGGTGCCTTGTCCCCAAGTACTATACAGGAGACTTTTCTAGAAAGTGCAGATCGTAGCGCAGACGGTCCGTACGCTGATGCATCGGTGGCTACAGACGAATTGCTTGTTTGTGTCTTTCTAAGGTTTCCGGGAGTGTGGACAGCTCATCAGCTACTGAAGTGCAATCAAGAGATTTCAAATGTGCACTCTGACCAACCTGAAAGAATGTTAACATTTTGTGGGGGGAAAAAAAAGTTGGAAAGGATGTTATCTTTTGAGTGAAACTTAGTTATCCGGTGTTTTGCTTCTGATCATATCAGTTAGGCATCTCTCTGAGATGGAGGGACCAAGCAAATAATAAATGTAACAAAATTTCAAAATTAAGGAAGCAATGTGTCCTGGTTGCAATGATATATACTTATTACAAGGGCTTCTGGAATCATAATGTTTTTAAATCCACTTTTCTGTCGTGTAATTCCTTAAAACCTTAGACAAACAATTGTACAGACTGGTAAATCTTTCTTGTTACATAGCGCCCTGTTACAAAGGCTTTCTCACTCATTATTTTCCAGTTCAAGTGGAAATAATTAAATAAAGGTAATTCCAAATTCTTCACAATGACAAGCAAGACCCACTAATTATCTGGACCACTCTCTCTGACCAAGCAAGAAGAGCTCCCGGTTCACCCTGGAGAGCGCAGGTATGTGAACTGTTTGGTTTTTTTCGAGGCAAACCCCTGGCAAACATAGGTTTAGATTGTATCTGAACTCGCACACTGTGGATGCTGATGAAAGGGCCCCCATAAATACCCATTCAAAGGAGAGGACATCTTTTGGCAAAAGCAGCGAAGTTAGTTTCTTCCTCAGCATCAGAGTGTTGAGTTATAGGCTGGACCTGAAGAGGGTGTCATCCATCACCTGGTGGGAGGTTGCGGGGGAAGAATCAGTTGGAAATTGAAGATGGAAGAGGCCAGTGATATTTCTTTGGTTTTATGAGAATCCAGAGGTGAGAGTTATAACCAGGCATTTCCTATTGTAGGCATTTGCCAATTTATGCCCTAATGTTGCAATGAATCTTTGGAAGGTCTACGCATGGGCAAGTGTTATTAGTAAAGCTCATTAAATCAGTCTGAATTATGGCTTGTCTGGGGTATTATCTAACAGAATGATCATCATAAAGTCAGGAGAAAACAAATAGATGAGGACTGGTGAGGCAAGGAGTTTCACTGATTTTATTTTCACTTAAAACAAAACCTGGCCAGAAATACCAGACATTATCAAGTCACTGTGCTTTGAATCTTGCTAGTAATGAATAATTGTCGTCTGACCTGTGTTTATTGTGGAGAAGTCGGAACTGATTTTCTTGTCTAGTTTCTTTTGAATCACAGTTGCCAAAGTAATTCAATAAGAGGTTAATATCCTGCTGTATGATGGTCACAGCTTAGATATGAAACAGCATAGTTTTACTCCTTTTACCTTTCAATATGGCAAAATCATTGATGTCTGGAGGACGGGCAGAGAACAGATTAATTTCCTGACTTGAAATAATAAGTATATAAAGGTTTGACATGAAAATATAAGTTAATATCATCATGATAACAACAAAAAAAAGGAGATGTAATGAACCCGAAAACATCATTCACAGAAAAGTAACTTAAAATGTTCCTAAAATATAGCCAGTGTGGGGAGGAAATGAGCAGAAAAAGGTTTTGGAGCAAACATGTTTTGTTTGTTTGTTTATTTTTGTTTTTTACAGAGACAGAGAGAGAGTCAGAGAGGGATAGATATGGACAGACAGACAGCAATGGAGAGAGATGAGAAGCATCAATCATTAGTTTTTCGTTGCAACACCTTAGTTGTTCATTGATTGCTTTCTCATATGTGCCTTGACCATGGGCCTTCAGCAGATCAAGTAACCCCTTGCTCAAGCCAGTGACCTTGGGCTCAAGCTGGTGAGCTCTGCTCAAACCAGATGAGCCCACGCTCAAGCTGGCGACCTTGGGGTCTCAAACCTGGGTCCTCTGCATCCCAGTCCGACGCTCTAACCACTGTGCCACTGTCTGATCAGGCTGGAGCAGACACGTTTTTTAAAATTGAGGTATAGTTGACATGCAACCTTGTATTAGTTTTAGGTGTACAACATAATGACTCGATAATTGTATATAGATTGTGAAATGATCACCATATTAAGTCATTAACACTTGTCACCATGCGTAGTTACAGAATTTTTCTCATGATAACTTCAAACCCGTTTGAAAGTTATGTGGTATCAGATAGTATGTGTAAATGCATGCTGGGGTCACATATATGTGTGTTTGTGTATGTACATAGACACACACATAGATGTACTGTATATGTACACACGTCAAGTTACAAGTATATTGGCAAAAATGAATGAATGGAGGGTGTGGTTAAGCAAATTAATTTCTATGATTCATGTAGCTTACCACAGATTCGCCTGGCCTGACTCTGGCACGAGGGAAAGCTTTGAGATGAACTGCTGGTCTCTGCTAAGCCTGTGATGACGCTTAATTGTACGTGACAACTTGTCTAGGTGATCGTACCCAGCTATTAAATCAAACACTTGTGTTTGTGTTGCTGTGAAGGTCTATTGTTTGGTCTGTTTTGTTTTTTATTGAATTTATTGGGGTGACACTGGTTAACATAATCATACAGGTTTCTGGCGTGCAGTTCTACAACCCATCTCTGTACCCCTCGCTGTGCTCACCACCCCCAGGGCAACTTCATCCAGCACCGTTTGCGGAGGTATTCCGTAGACGTGGTTAGTAGGTACAATCAGCCGCTTCAGGAAAGGAGCCGACCTCGATGCTGTGGGTGGGCTCGCCCAGTCAGTCGAAGGCCTTCAGAGCAAACACCGAGGTTTCCCAGAGGAGACACCTGCCTCGGGACCACGAGGCATCAGCGCCTGCCGGGCTTCCAGCCCGCGGGCGGACGGGTTTCAGACTCACTGGGGCCCGCAATCGCAGGAACCGGTTCTTTCCGAGAAATCCCAGCATACATGCTATGCATGCACACGTGTGTGTATCGGTATCCGTCCTCGTGGTTCCGTTTCTGTTTCTGGAGTGAAGGGTTAGGAGCCTCGTCGTGGTGGCCCGGGGAAGCCATCTCATCCAGCCTTGATAGCAAGAGGGCGGAGCTGATATTTTGACTTCCATCTGAGTTGTCTGTATCTTATTTCTCAATGTCGTGTGGAGGTTCTGGGTTCGACCCCCACTCCGGGCACACAGGAGAAGCCACCATCTGCTTCTCTTTGTTCCTAACTCCAGAGGAGACCAAAAAAAAAAAAAAAAAAAAAAAGGCATCTCTCTTGTCCGCTGCCTAAAGTCCCAACGAGATCAGCCCAACAGGTCTCGGGCACTGTGCCAGCTGGGTTTCTTGACTGGACAGAAACCAACCCGGGCTCATTTCATCAGAGACAGAACTTATGGGAAGGAGATCGGGAAGCAAAACGGAAAGTGTGGAAACCGAAGCTCAGACCAGGGCCTGGAGCAAGGGCAGCGGGCAGCCAGAACCCGTGGTCACCCGCTGTTCCAGCCTGATCAGAGTCCCCGAGGCCCAGGACGCGAGTCGCTGCTGCTGGCCCTGGGACATGGCGACAGCCACCAACAGAACGGACTCTACTGCCCAGTCCTTTTCCTCTCCCCTCACTGCTGTTACAAGTCCAGGCTGGGACATCTAAGTGGCTGTGCTTAAGCTACCCTTCCACTCAGGGACGGCAAGAGCAAGTAAGTCGCCTTTGGCACTTGGCTTTCATAGCAAGAGGCCCTTGGATCTCACTGGTTCTCAGAAAAGCACATTAAAAAAAATCAATGAAGAAGAATCAACAAACATTCCCACCAGCGTTGTTACTGCGTTTACTTTTCATAGCTACAATCATTATACCCATTTTACAGATAGAGACTTTCAGCTTTAGAAAGGTTATATACCTTGCCTATGGCTAAAAAGTGGATTAAAAAAAGAGAGAGAGATGGCCCTGGCTGGCTGAGTGGATAGGGCGTCAGCCTGGCGTGTGGAGGGTCTGGGTTCGATCCCCACTCCGGGCACACAGGAGAAGCCACATCTGCTTCTCTTCCCCTTCCTCTCCCCTTCTCTCTCTCTTCTCGCACCCACACTTGGCAATGGCATCTTCTCACCAGCTATTTTAGAAAATCTTCTAATGCTAACCTGAGCATGTGTGTGTATTTCTTGGTCTGGGGTTAAAAGTGTTCTCTCTGTTGCAGCGCCATCTCATCGGGGTCGAGGGCTTGCTGTTTGACAGTGAGATGAGGGGTTAGAAGTCGTAAATCAGAGGCTAACAGGACCCAACCCGGAGCATCCAGTCACCCCAGGAGGCTCCTCCCGAGCCCCAGCACTGCCACCTCCAGTCTTCTCCCAGCGGCACCCACTGCACGTCTGGTGAATTCCACCAATTCCACCAGCGCATTACTCCCTGGAGCATATCTGAAAACTTACTAGATGGAGACAGTTATGTTTGATTAACTCCCCTGAAATATTAGAGCGTTAATTAAAAAAGACAACAAGTCTGCATTGGCTTCCCATGGGCTTCTGCCTCCCGTTGTTCATCGCGGTGTTTTGAGAGTTGGGTGCATCAGAGCGGAAGCCTGTGGAGGAGGCAGCCTGGGACAGCTCGCAGGGTGTATTCTGAGGGTGCCCGATGCTCCACACTGCCTCTGCCTCTGAGTGAGGAGGGCAGCCTCGCGCCCGCTTGTCTGCCTGACCAAGTGTTCATATTTTCAGTCACAAGGCGTGCGACTCCCCTGCCTACGTCTCCTGCCTAGTGTGGACCACTGAGCACAACAGTGACCATGCCACTGAGCTGTGCCCCCGATGGGCCTTCCAGAGAGTGACTGTCACCCTGCAGTTGTGCTTCTTGATGCTGATTTCACTGGCCACCGCATCAGAATCCTTGGGTGCCTGTTCAAAAATGCAGATTCCTGGGCCTGCCCAGACAGCTGAATCAGAATTCCCGCATCCGCACAGGATTCTGAGGGGACTGATGCCCAGTAGAGTTTCCAAGTCATTTCCACGCATGAGTCAGCACAGGTCTCATGGCTTCACTATCCACCACGTCTCTCTCAGACTGGGCTAAAATGTAGAATTTCAGGGTAAATTTCCTGGGATACTGATGCTTAATGATTCCCTTTAAACCTTTTCCCTCTCTGGGTCCAGTTTCCCAAAGCCAATTCAATGATTTGAGTTCATGGAATTACCTAGCAGTCAGCATCCACCCTCTCCTTGGAGACGGACGAGGGTGAGAAGCAGCGAGGGAAGTCTCTCGTGCCTCTCCACCCCCAAGTGGTCCTCGCTGCGGCGTGAGGGCTCTGCTGGGCAGCAGTGCTCTCGTGGTGGTGAGCAGGCACGGACCTATTCCGCTTGTGTGCGGCCACGAGCTCTTCTCTGTGCCGAAGCTGCTCTCTCCACCTTCTCAGGCTGCCTGGTGTGAGCCTCGTTGGTACCTAACAGCCCCAATCCTGCCATTTGTGTGTCATTCCCATCATCATTTGATATGAGACTCAATGCGTTTCAATGTAATGTGCGTGCGTGATGCATCCGCTGTGTCTGCGCATGACGCTGGGGTCTGGGGCAGGAGGATGGAGTAGACACAAAGGCGGTCGGTGGAGGTCCCTGCTGACTAGGAGGTTTTGAAATCAGGTGCGGCTCTGAATGGAGCAGGACAGGCACTCTCCTGATGGTCCAAATGATTCTTCAGCTTCAGTCCTGTTAACCTAATGCTACCTACCCCTTGGGGTGTTGCATCATGCCCACCGGAGTCTAATATATACCTCCTTAATGTCCATTTGAGAGATTTATGTGTGCAGGTGGGCACATTATAGCCCAGGTGTGGGCACTCAGCAGTGATTGTGAATTAAGATTGATTAACATGGGCATCCACCTGCACAAATTGCTTAGAAGTCATGAAGTCATGGTTGGCATTAGCATGTTTGATGGATGTCATCGGATGCAAATCAGGAAGAACTATCAGCTCGTTTCAGGGAGGATGGGGACATGCCGCCCCAGCACTTCTGCATGATGGATCACTTAGTGATGGGCTTCTCTACGTGTGGTCCCTTCTACCACCTGCTCCCCAGAAACCTGAGGAACTGGTTAACAATGCAGATTTCTGACTCACCCAGATAAACTGAATCAGACTCTCTGGGGATGGGACCCAAGAATTTGTATTTCTATCAAGCTCCCTAGGTGACGTTTGAGGGTCCTGGCCTGGAGCTTCCCTGTGCTGCATGGTGGCTATTTCACAAGGTAACAAAATATAAGAAGAGGCTTTCTGGTCACTTGAAAGGTGCGTGGCTCCCCAAGAAGTAGCTTTGCTGGGTGCATGGCCAGGTAATTGTAAAACCAAGGAATGAGGAAAGACAGAGAGAATGGAGTGTACAAGCGAAGATGACTACATGGGCGGACCAGGCTCAGCCTTCATTTTGCAGCTGATAGGCGACCAAAGGTTCCGACTTTGCTGTATCTCAGGATCTTCCACTCAGGCCCAGGGGGAGGAGCCAGCAGGACCTGGAGTTTATTAGAGTGGTGCATCTCGGACTTGGGCATGAATCAGAATCACTTGGGAGACTTGAACCACAGCTTTCTGGGCCCTACCATCAAAGATCTGGATGTAGTAAGTTTGGGGAGGAGCTGGGACAAACAGCTGGGCCCAGGTGTGGAGTGTAGATACAACTTCTGATGGGAACAGAGCTCTTGATCCCAAACAGCATGTCCTTTCTTTGAGATTGTAGAGGAGAAAAACAAACAAACAACCAAACAACTGTTCCTGCTTCCCTTCTAGATTCTCTGGCTTGGGCCCTAAAAATGAAACCAACGTAAGACAGATTAACAAGAGGAAAACAGAGTTTGTAACATGTATAGCATACATACATTCAGGAGAAACTCCATGATGGGTAACTCAGAGAGATAGTTAGAACTCGGGCTGATAGAGCGTATTAACATGAGAACAATAAACGTGTAGAGAAGTGACAAGACAAAAAAAGGGGGGGCTTTAGGCTTCCAATGGTGGTAACTTGTGGGGAGGCAAGTATCTGGGGGAAACTACTGGAAGATAAGGGTTATTTTAGTGAGGTTTGTTATGTAGACTCCTTTGGGTCCCCTCTCTGGGCTGAGAAGAGTGTTGAGTTTTTTCTTAATGATTAGGATCCTGAGCCTCCTTTCAGACAAATGTAGGGGAGGACAGAGAGCTTTTTTAGCATCCATTCTTAAGTGTCTTCATCTCAAAAAAATTATTATTTTTTCCAAAGTGGAATATTTTGGGGTAGCATATTCTGCTCCCCTGCAGGGGTCTTTCTCCCTCTGACCCATCCCTAGAGTCTCTGTCTCAGACAAGCTGGTGTCTCTTCTTAGAATGAGCAACACCTGCTTCCTGCTGCAAAAGGGATTGTTCCCGGACTGGATTTCTGGAGCAGATGACGTTAAAACACATGCTAGAGCTCATATTCAGCATGGGTTTTAGACCCTGAAGAGACCGTAGCCATCATCTCCTGCCCAGTGTTCCTACACCATTCAGCAATTTTTGTTGATTTCAGACAGTGATCATTGACCTTCATACTTTTTCCTACCAGGCTTGGATGCAGCCTCACAATCCCTTTCAATACAACACTGAGTTTTAATTGATCTAGAGTGATGTGATGCTTGTTTATACTCTAGAGCCAAACTTCAGTTTCCACCCTCAGAGATGTGAAGGCTTTGGGAGGAGAGGTGACCTGCTTGTGGCACAGAATGAGGTCTGGGAATATGGTTGCCCTGGCTCGGAGCTGAGGTTTATTTCTTACTTTAGTAAGAAACAAATGGTCAGTTTTTAATGTTATTTTTTAGACATCTTAGAATTGGAGCATAAATTTTAACAGCTAAAATATAAATTGTATGGCATATGATCTTTTCCCCTACACGCATAGAGACTTCATGTGTTATAAAATTATAAAGGACTAAACATATAAATAGCTATTGTTAAGTGGTATGTCTAAACATTGACAACCTGTTAACTTCTAAGAATAATTAGCAGATTAGTAGATTCTGCACTATCTGTAATTTAGGGTTGCAAGCAGTGATTCATTTATTTCACTGAAATAAGGGGAATAAGATGGTTTAATTTGGATGTGCTAGCAGTCCCTAATGAGGACACTTGCTATTATTCCCACCAAACTTACAGTTCTGACATGAGTGAGATGCATTCATTCTAAGGATGCAGTGTCATGTCCAAGATGGCAAAATGGCTAAGTCCACTCACAAAGTCAGAGGTCTGCCCCTGTCAATCCTAGTGTCGTCCCGTGGACTTACAGCTCTCACACCGAAGGCTGCTTTGTCTGATCTCCCTCATTATTAGACATCAAGAGGGTGAATTTAGAACAGATTCAGCAGAGGTTATTCCCATTGGAGGAGGCAGGAATTGTAGTTGAGAATCCTGCCATGTGCCTGATACCAACTCCTCTGCTAAGGGCACAGTTCTTCATCCTCCTTGGATCCTTTCCCGGCTCTCCTTCTCTCTCTGCAGTTGTTATTTCTTCTAAGCCCTCAAGCTGGATTCATGTATCACCTGAATACAGTGGCGAGAAACCTGGAGTCATTTTGCCCTGGGCAGATATATAAAGTAGGCTGTATCCTTTTGATGTGGGTGTGTTTCCCCATAAGCAGCCCATCAGCTTTCTCGTTATTGGTTTTGGAATTTTAGCCAATGCCTGTTTGTTGCTTTTTGGTTAAAAGCAGCAGTAAGAGGAGAAACTGGAACACACACACACACACAGTGACCAACTGGGAAAAATTTTTAGGCTAAGGCAAACAAGTTCTTACAGATAGTCTGTTAAGATTTTAAATTCATATATAGCAGAGCTGTATTAAGTGGATTCTTTATTTGGGCTTGAATAAGTTGGAAAGAATTTAGAGACCCTGGCCGGTTGGCTCAGTGGTAGAGTGTCGGTCCAGTGTGTGAATGTCCTGGGTTTGATTCCCAGTGAGGGCACACAGGAGAAGTGCCCATCTGCTTCTCCACCCCTTTTCCTCTCGCTTCTCTCTCTCTCTCTTCTCCTCCTCTCCTGCAGCCATGGCTCGAATAGTTCAAGCAGTAGGCTCTGGGCGCTGAGGACGGTTCCAAGGCCTTGCCTCAGGCAACAAAAAAAATGGCTCCAGTTGCAGCAAAGGCCCCAGATGGACAGAGCATTGCCCCCTAGAGGGCTTGCTGGTCGAGGTGCATGCAGGAGTCTGTCTCTGCCTCCCCTCCTCTCACTAAAAAAAAGGAGGGGGGAGAAAAAAAAGAATTTAGGATTAAGATTGGAAAGCCATGATTTTCTTCCCTTTAGATTGAATTCAGATTTGCTCAGTATTGAGCCCTGGATAGTCCCGGAGTGCACGTATTAGTTTATGCCTTACACATTGCTTTCCCATCTGTTCTAGCCCTGGATCTTTCCCCAGTTCTAGGTCGTAAAACACAGCGATTATTTTTTTATCTCAATGTTGCAGATGAGGAAACAATGCTCTAGAGAAGCTGATGGGTGTTCAGCATGAAGCAGTCAGTCGTGGCAGACTGCACATGGAATCCAAGTCATCATCACATTTGTTGGTGTTTGGCTGGTGTTGAGCACTGAGTGTACACTCTGGGCTGGGTGCCGGGCTGGACACAGGGGCAAAGGCAGTAGAAACAGTCCCTAGCTGCCAGAAGCTCTCAACAGTAAACATTCAGAGAATACAAACTATGTGAAACTGTTGGATTGGGGAGATTTGCTGATTGGTTCTGTCCAAGGTGAGCCAAAGGTCCTATAATGCTTTTGCTGGTGGGGGTTGATGATGAATGGGACTGATGGGAAGTTGGAGGACAGAGGGAAAAGAAGGGATATGCAAAGGTCCAGTGGTTGAGAAGGTACAGATAGTCTAATGTGGTTAAACCCACAGCTTTGGGCCTTTTGAACACTTTTACTCACTAAAAGATAAAATTATCATTCAACTCTGCTTTTATTGTGTTGCCACTCCAAACTATACAATGCACCTGGAAATCCCCAAGAACTGGAATTTCTTATCGACTTCAGAAGGACTAATTCTCACAGGGCCAAGCAGTATGGTTAGATTCCTGGCTCTCACTGATGCTGTCATTGAGGAACACCAGTCTCTTCACAAAGTTTCAATTCAGTCTCTGCGTTATTTCCTTTGACATAAAAGGGTAGAATCAATCTGAGAAGAATACTAACAAACTTAAACATGTTTTTATTAGTACATCACTTTCAAGAACATGCATTTGCTGATTGTTTTCTGAAAAAAATAGTTATAAATAATATTTTTAAATTATAATGAAGTTGCCATCAACTTTTTTGGGGGTGTTCAAAGTTCCCTGAGCAGCAGATGATAAAATTCAAAAGATTAGTGTATGCAAATTTTCCAGGCTCGCTCTGCTGGAATGAATAACAGTTTGGTCTTGGTTTGAATTCAGAAAGAGGTATGGGGCAATATCACAAGTGAATTGGACTTCATTAATGAGAAACAACTGGTAATTCAGTGCTGTTGTCTGAACATCCATGAAGGCAAAGGGAGGGGCAGAGAGTGAGGAAGGCGTGGTCTGGACCACTGGGCTACCCATCCACAAACAGCTTGCTGCGGCGACTTCTGATCAGAGCAATCGGACAACACAAACTGCTGGGCTTCTTAGCAGCTTTGTTTGTTTATTTTCTGGTTACAAAAGTGCACATCCTCACTGTTAAAAAATTCACATATTCGAGACTGCCTGGCTTGCAAAGCGAGAATTGTCTGGAAACACCGTCCCCCTCCCTATCGCAGAGAAAACCACCATTGAAAACTGAGTTATTTTGTAACAGTTTTTGTGCTCATCCCAACCAGCTCAGCCACGCTTTCTTAATGAGCCGCTATCTGAAACAGATTGCTTGTGTCTGTAGGAATAAAGCACAGTCTTCAGTCATCAAGCTGCTAATAACGCCCCCGGTTTTTTGCCAGGGCATTCGGAATGGTTTCCAACAGCCAGCGGCACCACAGTGGATCTCCGCTCCTGGGAACAGAAGGACCCACACTGCCCAGGACGGATATGCATGGATGCTCATTGTGTGGGACTGTTGCTGAGAATAATGATGCCGAGGCTTATTAGCTGTGGTAGCAGGCAAGGTCTCCTGGGATTTCTCTGGTCTCTAATTGGCTTTTACTGTTGTGGGTTCTGTGAGTGTCAGAAATAATGAGGTGACATTTGGATCTGACACGGTGTCATTAGAGGACTGGTAATGCAGATTATGAACATGCATTCATATAAGGGAGAAGAATAAATCAAGTGGAAAAATACTTGAGAAGTAATGAGGGTCGTGTCCAAATATATACTCTTTGGGTGGGTGTTAACGCCAGCAATTAATAGTTCACATCCTTATCACCAGAGGCTCGTAGATTCCCAGCTGAAATAGCACTTCTCAGGCCATTGGGAAAAACCCCTGGGAAGGGTCTTTGCTGAGAAGCCTGAACATGGTCCGTGCCAAGCACAGGGTTGGGCGGGATGCTGATTAGTCCATCAGGAGTGGGAGGCAGGTGGTGTGATAGCCCAGCTTTCCAAACAGAATTTTCCCGAGCACGGTTTTATATGCTGCTACACGATTCCAGCAATCCTATGCTTTTTGAAAAAAATTATTTAGCAATTTATAACAGTCGTTAAATTGCAATGATTTATGAGTGAGCAGCGTTTTCCCCCTTAGAAACACTGCATGATATATATATTTAACCACACTCGGGAACAAACCAAGGCGAACGTTTGTCTCCGGCACTGGAAGCCCTTTCCTCCTGTACCTGGCATTTATGAGGGTCTGCACAGCTCTGCTCATTACAACATTCAGAACTTTTAGCGCCCTTGTTCACGGCGAAGGGAAGGCTGCGAGCAATGTTTGTGGGCTGCTTGTTATGTGCCAACCTTTGCCAACTAAGAGTTGGAATGTTAGCCCAGCTGTAGTAGTTTCAAACATATTTTTTACCTCCCACCCCACCCCAAGCTAGTGTATTTAGTTCCCCAAAGATGGCCACATACTACATGCTTTCACTGAGGGGGGATGTCTATAATGCTGGTCCCTGCCTGTCCCTGTCTGCCTCCGTCTGTCCCAGTTAATTTCTTTCTACCTACATCTCTATCTTTGCCTACTACGTCTGAAACTCTTCTTACCTTATTATTATTTTTTTTGTATTTTAAAGGATAATATACATACAGAAAAGTGCCAAAACATGAGCTCAGCTCAGAGAATTCTCATAAACTCTAGTCAGCTCCCTGGAGGCCCGAGAACCAGGAACAGGGAGGCAGGAGAGCATCTATGTCCCAGCCCTGCAGCCAGGCAGCAGGGGAGCAAGAACCCAACCTTCCTCCACTTCTGTGTTCCAGCCAAACCCTCAGTGGGTTGAATGAAACCTGCCTACACAGGGGAGGGCCATCTGCTGTCCTCAGCCCACCAACTCCAATGAGAATCTCTTCTGGAAACATGCTCACAGACATGCCCAGAAATCATGTTATCTGGGCATCCCAGGGCCCAGTTAAGCTGACACATAAAATTAACCACCACAGAGGCCAAGGTAGAGTCGGGAGTAAAAGAAAACATGAAGGGATAATGCAGGGCCTTCCAACAGGTGCCATGGCCTTTGGTAGAGGGACCTGGCCAAACTGCAGAGACCAAGAAGGGGCCAAGGGACGTACATACCCCAGCGTCAGTTTCCCCTTCCTCCGTTTCCTGGCAGTGCCTCTTATGATAGAACCAAGTGGAAGTTTGTGGGTGCTGTCCACTGAGGAGCCTCTAGGACACAGTGCAGGGTGGAGAATGAGACCGGAAGGGTCAGTTGAGACCACCCAGACACAAAGCAGAGGTTCCTCTGCTGGGTGAGCTTGCAGTGAGGAGGAGATAGCCCGGAGAGTGGGCAGAGAAGCTCATGTCTCCAAAAGGCCCATTTGCAACTAATGATCTGCATTTTATTATGGAGCAATTTCTACAGGGCAATTTCTAGTTCTCCATCAGCAGAATTAGTTTTGTTCTTTCTATGGAAGAAAAAGTATTCTATGTCTTTTTGGATTTAAAGTTAAGAAAACACCAGAATCTTATAATCACACCAGTTGGAACAGTCCTAGAACACAGAGTGACCAAGACACTCAAAGACAACTGATTTAATTATATTATGTAATTCAAACCATTCTACCACCGATTGGTTTCAAAATCTAAATATCTCAAATGGATATTAATTTAATTTAAACTATCGGGATAATCAACTCAAATTTTCTCCTTAAAGGAGTCTCCTTTTTTTGTATCATATATCTCATTTATGAGAGAGAGCATTAAATCAACAGCTTTTGCAGTAAAATGACACATCATTTTCCCCCTTTTCTTCTTTGGACGAATGATCTCAAAGGTGACATACATAGAGATATTTTCTTTTTCTCACAGGCATTTAAAATACATTTTTCTTGTGGAAGTCAAATAAAACATGTATTAATTTGTACAATGAGATTTATTGAGGTTAGGAATTTTCAAATATGTGCTTAAAAACTTCTGGGTCATTTCTGTGATTTATAGTGAGGTAATATATAAATACACATTTAGATGCCCATTAAGAATAGATTTCCCATAATCTGAAAATTACCGAGTTCTTTATACTTTATAATACATCACATTAACTGGCAGGATAGAGCCATTATGATATTAACATAGATTTGAGCCGTAATTGAAATATACTTACAGGAAGGTTAAAAGAATGAGATCCACTTCTAATGGCTGTTTGGAGCAAGGTAATGCTCTGTTGTTGTATTTATTTGAATAATGGGATTATAAGATTTTTTAAATATTGATTTCTGAGTGCTGTCTTACAGTGCCATTTCTTGTAAAATCTTTGAAAATGTGAGCAATCAAAATAGCCACGTGGAGCTATTTTTTTTCTTTCATTTTGCAGATGAGCAGGAGTCTGTGGAATGTGGATGTTAAGAAAGCCCCTCATAGAGCTGTCAGGGAAGCTCTGCTCTTTGGTCCCCTGGAGCTAGATGGATGCTTACAGAAATGATCAACCACATCTATTGATGCTGTGTGGGAACAATAGAATGTGAATAGCCGGGCAGAATTTTGCCCTGAAGGGAGAATTTTGCCCAGAGGGTATAACTAAAGCTCTAATAGTCAGCTGGTTCTCAGTGCAGTTTGGTCATCATTCTGTCAGTCCTGTTAGCGGCTCTTCCCTCAGGAGACAGCTGTTGAGACTTACCGTATTTCCCCATGTATAATCAACACCCTTTGTCAAAAAATTTGGGGTCTAAAAACTGGGTACACTTCATACAGTGGTTGTATTTGCATTTCCTGCTTTTTCCCATGGATGAGGAGTTGTATGAATTTTATGATGAATAAAACTTGAGTTCAATAACTTTATGTAATACATTTTCCCCCCCAAATTTCAAAATTAAGGTGCGTCCGAGACATGGGAGCGTCTTATACATGGGGAAATACGGTACCTGATTTTCCAAGTTCTTCATTGTGGGTGAAGCGATGGGTCAAGCCAGGCGGAAACCAAGGCAGACTCCTGGGATGATTACAGAATCCTCAGTCCCTGGGTCAAGTCAAAACTATCTAAAGATTGGAGTTATTGGGACCCAAACTCTGCTGGGTCTCCAGAGCACATTTAATAGTTTCACACAATGGCTAGTTGGTTTAAAAACAGTCCTTGGTATGTCTGATATTTTGTCTTCTTTTTCCAGAGGGCTTGAGATGCTGGACTATTTGACTTCCTCCCGGCAGTTGAAAGCACCAGGTGGTGGTCTTGGCTTTATGCATATCAGGGTCATCTAAAGAGGTTTTGATCAATAGGTGTCAGTGCTCAGTTGGACCTGACAAGTTGGAAAGGGGAGAGTGTCTCATAAACAGAACAAGATTCTGAGTATCCAAATGTTTTTTGTTCCATTGTTTCATTCTTTTTTTTCTTTTTTAGTAAGAGAGAGAGACAGGGACAGACAGAAGGTGAGATGAGAAGCATCAACTCATAGTGCGGCACCCTAGTTGTTCATTGATTGCTTTCTCAAACATGCCTTGACCAGTGGGCTCCAGCTGAGCCAGTGGCCCCTTGTTCAAGCCAGCAACCTTGGGCTTCAAGCCAGCGACCATGGGGTCATGTCTATGATCCCATGCTCAAGCTGGCGACCCTGGGCTCAAGCTAGTGACCTTGGGGGTCTTGAACCTGGGTCCTCAGTGTCCCAGGCCGACACTCTATCCACTGTGTCACCAGCTGTCCAATTGTTTCTAAAAGAAATATTGCTTCCTCATCAACTCACTTTATGAGCTGGCCATCGTAGCAGTTTCTGTGAGATAAATGATTAACATGAGTCAGAGAATGTTCTGTTTTCAGATACTGGCACTTTGGTGGGATTTCTCCATTCTTGTCTGATTAAATTTGCCTCTGTGTGTTCAGGCAGGACAATGACATTTTATACTTCCAGCTTTCTTTTTATTTTTTCTTCATAAAAAATCAACAAAAATTTGTTTCAATAGTTCAAACATACCCAATCTTTCCCCTTTATTGTTTGCTCTTTTTGAATTCAGAATCTTCAGAGTGATGGAAGTTTCCTCAATATAAATTTTCCTAAATTATTTTTAAAAGTTGAGGACCTAATATAATTTCTGAACTGCACATAATCAACACATTCTTGCTATTGCTATTGTCAGATGGAAAGTTTCAATTACTTGAAGAAAATGTTGTCGTTTTAATGAAATACATTGTCTCATACAAAGCTCCATCTTCCATAGGCTTCTCCATCACATTTCTGATGGATCTTATAACACTCATTTCAATTCTGACAGTATTCTAAGAATATATTCAATTCTTTCTTTAATAATATGTAAATTATTTTTTTTTTTTTGTTTCCCCAAGGGCATAACTGGCATAGGATAGAACTGGCTCTCCTGGTTCCAGATTGCTGGATTATTGATTTGATACTGTTACTCAGAACCTAGCAGACAGCTATGGGGAGGGCTGTCTGCCTGCCCCCTCCTCTCTAAAATCTCCCCTGTAACAGTTTACCCTAGCAGCTTTATTTGTGCCCCTTGGGTCCTTGTTTTATTAAACTAAGAGTGAGTCTGGACCCAGGCTGGACCAATTAGATTCATTCTCTTTAGAAAACATGTGAAAGACAAGAAGCAGGGCATGGAGAGATGTAATGTAACAAGAGACGATGTCTGACCTTTGTCCTCGGTTAGTGGGATGGAGCACTTTAAACCCTTGGAATATTCCAAATGACAAGACTGTCTTGCTATTCTTAGTTGTCCACACCTGAGCTTATGCTAAGATGACTCCAGATGGAGACGGTGACACCAGAAAGACCAACCGTGTGGTTGGGCTTTGAGTTGGGTGATATCATCCCTATCTTTGGGGGTGGAGACCAAGTTCAATCACATGGCCAAATAATCCAAGCAGTTAATGTCTACAAAGGTCTGGGCACCAGGCGTGGCTGAGCTTTCTGGTCGGTGAGCACCGGTGTGCCAGGAAGGTCATGTGCCCTGATCTTGTGGTTAGGGACACTGAAGCTCTGCATTTGAGATCCTCCCAGACCTTGCCCTACATGTCTTTTCATTTGGCTAGTGTTTTATAATAAAACTGCAATTGTAAGTAGGTGCTTTCCTGAGTTCTGAGTCATCCTAGCAAATTATGGAACCTGAGGGGTTCATGCGAACCTTCTGAATTTATAGTCAATTGGTCAGAAGCGCAGTTGGCCTGGGGACCCTGGCGTTTGTGACTCATAGCTGAAGCGAGACGGTCTGGGGACTGGGCCCTTAACCTGTGGAGTCTGTGCAAACTCCACGCTTAGATTAGAATTTCACTGCAGTGCGGCAGGAGCTGAGTCATAGTAATGGTTGACGTTTCAAGGGAAGACCTCCGACTCTCAGCGTACACCACCGCCCATGAGACACTGGGTGTTCTTCCCAGAATTCTCCTTCATCCTCTCCCACACTCCCATCTATCTAAAGGGGGTCTATTGTTTGGGAGCCAAAGAAGTTTCCGTAGCGTGGGCAGAGAAGGAGGCTGTTAGGAGCCACAGTGCCCCCTACCCGTTGGGATCTTGTTAAGTCCTACATGTTCCTGCTTTCCCTGATTCTGTTCCTCTAGCTGTAGCCAGGTGGGAAGACCGTGGTCCCGGCATGCCCTCAGCCTGCCTTGCATCCCCAAGGCTGGCTTAAGGCTGCAGCCTGGCTCCATTCTTCTTCCTGGGCCGGCTCTACTGCTCCCACGGAATGTGGACGGGGAGGGCTTCTGGGTACCTCCTCCCGCTGCAACCTCTAGAGGCCAAACTGGGCTGCTCTCAGGTCAGGTTCTCCTACCTGCCGTCAACAACCTTTTCCCATTTGGCTACCACTTGATCTTTGTGCTTATGCTTTTGATGTTTTTTCGTGTTATGACAGAATAGAAGAATCTTACTGTCTTTTTTTTCTGTAGTGTCTAAATATTAAATTTAGAGTTTAGGGTTCCTAAGGGGAAGCCAATGATCTACATCTCCAATAAATACAATAATGGACTATACAATTAATATTTAATTGAATATTTTCTGGAATACTTTCAAAATATGTTGACTTAGCTTTAGGCATAAAAAGGAACAGGCCGTGTGTGTGTGTGTGTGTGTGTGTGTGTGTAAGAAAAATAAGTAAGAGCATTGGCCAAGTGTGTAGAAGTCCCGTGTTTGACTCCTGGTCAGGGCACATAGAAGAAGCAACCATCTGCTTCTCCACCTCTCCCCCTCTCCCTTCTCTCTATCTCTCTCTTTCTGTCTCTTTCTTCCCCTCCTGCAGCCATGGCTTGGTTGGAGCTAGTTGGCCCCAGAATCTGAGGGATGGTTCCATGGCCTCACCTCAAGCGTTAAAATAGCTTGGTTGCCGAGCATTTGAGCGACAGCCCCAGATGGGCAGAGCATCATCTGGTAATGGGCTTGCTGGGTGGATCCTGGTTGAAGCACATGGGGGAGTCTGTCTCTCTACCTCCCCACTTCTCACTTAAGAAAGAAATAAAACAGAAAAAGAAAGAAATAAACCTCCACTTATTTCCTGCTTTTTTTGGATTCCTTATTACCGGAATGTGATTAATTGGATTGTCAGTATTGTTTTACTTTCTACTTCAGTGAATTAAAAGAAAACTCTTCTAGTGGTTTCACCGAACTAAATTACATGTGAAAAAAATTTAAATATACTGTACATGAAAATTTCTATTTGAACATATATCAACCCTAGGAGATTTCAGGGTGTTTCTAGAGTGTCTCCGATGAGTGTGAAAGTTAGAACCACCGCTTAATAGTTCCGTAATTTCTCTGAGTGCATATTTTTGTAATCTTTTCTGTTCCTCATAACTGGCAATAAATCTCGTCAAATAAACAAGAGGGGGGACTGTCATGCTTATTTGAAAGAGTTCGACAGGAGGAAGCGGCATTTCATCCCAGAGCCAAGTGGGGATGAGAGAAGAGCCCAAGGGCTGGCGGTGGAGGCGGGGAGGAAGTGGGACAGAGCAGTGCTGACCCTGGGGGGGGGGGGGAGGAAGCCGGGGGGGGGGGGAGGAAGCCGGGGAGGGAGTGGAACAGAGCGGTGCTGACCCTGGGGCCGGGGGAAGGAAGCCGGGGAGGGAGTGGAACAGAGCGGTGCTGACCCTGGGCCCGGGGGAAGGGAGCCGGGGAGGGAGTGGAACAGAGCGGTGCTGACCCTGGGCCCGGGGGAAGGGAGCCGGGGAGGGAGTGGAACAGAGCGGTGCTGACCCTGGGGTGGGGGAAGGAAGCCGGGGAGGGAGTGGGACAGAGCGGTGCTGACCCTGGGCCCGGGGGAAGGGAGCCGGGGAGGGAGTGGAACAGAGCGGTGCTGACCCTGGGGTGGGGGAAGGAAGCCGGGGAGGGAGTGGAACAGAGCGGTGCTGACCCTGGGCCCGGGGGAAGGGAGCCGGGGAGGGAGTGGAACAGAGCGGTGCTGACCCTGGGGTGGGGGAAGGAAGCCGGGGAGGGAGTGGAACAGAGCGGTGCTGACCCTGGGCTTGGGGAAGGAAGCCGGGGAGGGAGTGGAACAGAGCGGTGCTGACCCTGGGGTGGGGGAAGGAAGCCGGGGAGGGAGTGGGACAGAGCGGTGCTGACCCTGGGCTGGGGGAAGGAAGCCGGGGAGGGAGTGGGACAGAGCGGTGCTGACCCTGGGGCCGGGGGAAGGAAACCCTCTGCAGGGCTTGGAGGAGAGAGAAAATGGAAAGAACGAAGGGAAAGAAGTAGACGTGGGTGGCTTTCAAAGCCGCTGGTGACTGTCTCTGACGCCCTTCTTGGCCCCAGACACAGTCTGCTGCCTGGCCTTCCCAGGTGACGGGCACTTAATGCTTATTATGTCAGCTCCTACCCAGGGATATAATCTGTTCACTATGGGACTTTTCTTTTTTTTTTTTTTTTTGGTGGTGGTGGTATGAGCTTCGCCTCAAAACTCCCATGACAGGTAACCTATGTGCTTTTTTCCACTTACGTCAGCTGGATGATTTGATTTCTGATGCTTCACGCAAAGGGACTGGCCAGGGCTCAGCCTCGGGTTTGGTAAACCACCATCAGCGTCCCTGCGTGCCCAGCACCCGTGCCCTGTGGCCAACAGCCAAGCCTGGTTGTTGGTCAAACCTGGATCCTGGGTGCTCCAGAGAGAAGGGTCAGTGCCAGCGAATGCCCCTTTCAGAGAATGGGAAACTTAGGATCTGGTACAGCTGAGCTCTCAGTGTAGAAGTCAACAGGCAACAGAATTTTGTTTTATTACAGAACTAATATACACTGATTGCTAAACGTTCAAACCCAACAGGAGAATATAGAGTAAATAGTGAGATACTTTTATTCCCTCAACAGGCAACAGAATTTTGTTTTATTACAGAATTAATATACACTGATTGCTAAACGTTCAAACCCAACAGGAGAATATAGAGTAAATAGTGAGAGACTTTTATTCCCTCAACCCTCTCTTCTTGTCCAGCTTGCTGACTAAGTTTGGCATACCCTTAGCTATGCCTGGAAACACACACACACACACACACACACACACACACACACACACACACACTCATGCACACTCACACTTCCAGGTCTTTTGTTCTTTTCATTTGGCCAAAAGTGTGATTATGCAACATATGCCCTTAGCCCTTGTGGTATGCCAGGGACACTTTATCGGTTTGTACGTGTTTACAACTGAGCTCTGGTCCCTGTTCCCAATGGATTGATATTTGGGTTGCTTACCCTTATTTGATCATTCAATACATATTTATTAAACATTTATTAAATGGTAGCATTTGCTCTTAACCATGATTCCCGTCCTCACGGAATTTCTGGCAAAGGATCCTCCTGGAACCCCTTCCTGATCACAGGGCAGATTTGGGGTCTGGTGTATCAGCGAGTAAGACAATTTTACGTGTTGATGAGTCCTGCCCCCCAAAATCACATATCAAACTCGAAATTGTGTCTTTTTAAAAGTCTGCAGTTTTTATTTCTATGTAGAAAGAGTCATCTCTTTTCCAGAATCTTGCCTCCTGTGAACCCGTGTGAATGTGATTATGTTTTAATCAGAAATGCGGAGGGAGTAATTGAAGTCATAATGGAAGAGATCTTTTGTTCGGGAAACAGTGATGGAATTTCTCACTTGTGTTTTGGTTCCTTGCCTTTCTCAGTAGATGTAATTTAAACTGTTTAGAGACCCATCATTCCAAGCCTTCCTTGGGCTCCAGAGTGTCTGGGGCTGATGGAGGTCTCCAGTGAAACTTGACATCTTTCTAAAACTTCCAGGGAAGTGACGGGGGGGGGGGGGGGGTGTCAGAGAGCTGGAAACCGGTTTCAGTCCATCGGCAGCGATGACCTCAGCGGGCTCTCCCAGGCTGGGCTGCGGGGTCAGCCTGCTCTGGGCACAGGAGCAGCCGCTTTGGGGGGAAATCCTGTTAGGGTTTCCGATCTGCCCAAATAGACGGACGGCCTACAGAGCATTAATTTAAATCAGACCTCTGCTTTTTATACAATGTCTTTATTTTGCCAAGTGACCTCTGACTTAATGTTTAAATGATTTCAGAGTCTCTCGAAATAGAGCAAAGTCACTATTGCAATCAGCACCTGACACGAAAGCAGAGAAACCAGGGTGGGCAATAAAATTAGTGGGCATCACATTCTCCACCCTGATCTCAGTTCTTGAGTCCCTTTTTCTTATTGGTCTTGGGAGCCTCTGCTAGAAGGTGAGAGTGGTACGGGTGACAGACAGAAGGGGGGGACATTATGCGGGAGAAGGGGGTCAAATAAATAGAAGCCCCCAAACCTAGAGTCTTGGGTTCAAATGCCAGGATGGGTAGGTATTGTGTGGCTGTAGGCACATCAGTAGCCTCCCCGGGTCTCAGCACCCTCATCTGTAAAATTCTGTAATAATTCACTTGGTCCTTGATATATGAAGGTTGGACTTTAGCAGTTTTTCGGCTTTATAATGGTGCAAAAGCGATATGCGGCCCTGGCCGGTTGGCTCAGTGGTAGAGCGTTGGCCTGGCGTGCAGAAGTCCCGGGTTCAATTCCCGGCCAGAGCACACAGGAGAAGCACCCATCTGCTTCTCTACCCCTCCCCCTCTCCTTCCTCTCTGTCTCTCTCTTCCCCTCCCGCAGCCAAGGCTCCATTGGAGCAAAAGTTGGCCAGGGCGCTGGGGATGGCTCTGTGGCCTCTGCCTCAGGCACTAGAATGGCTCTGGTTGCAACAGAGCAATGCCCCGGATGGGCAGAGCATCGCCCCCTGGTGGGCATGCCAGGTGGATCCCGGTTGGGCACATGCGGGAGTCTGTCTGACTACCTCCCCATTTCCAGCTTCAGAAAAATACAAAAAAAATAAAAATAAAATTAAAAAAAAAAAAAGTGATATTCATTCGGTAGAAACCATCCTTTTTTGAATTCTGATCTTTCCCCAGGCCAGTGATACACGGTGGGATAGTCCCTCGTGATGCTGGACAGTGGCAGCTGGGGCAGCTCCTCGTCAGCCCCGGGGTCACGAGGGCGGACAGTCCGTGCTCTGCGGCGCCCTGTGCTGCCCTCGGCCTGAGCATTCAGGTGTAGGCTAGGCTAAGCTGTGAGGTTCAGTAGGTCAGGTGTATTAAATGCACTTCAGCATAAAGAGTCTTTGAACTTATGATGGGTGTGTGGGGACTTAACCCCCTCATAAGTCAAGGAGTGTTTGTCCCGCACTCCGCAGGGCTGTGGAGAGGATTATCCAGACTTTTGGCCACACAGCTGGCATTCAGATGTGGGTCTGGCTCCTGAGGTTTAGCTGTGGGAAGGCGGCCTGGGCTAGGCAGCGGGACAGCTGTGGCTTCCTGACAGATGGTCGACTTCCTCAGTTTATAAAACCACAGTGACCCTGCGGGAGTCAGACAGACCCTGGTCTGAGCCTCTGCGCTGAGCTCTGAGCTGCCGTTTCCCCCTGCGGACTTCGGTCGGTCAAGCCGTTTAACCTCTCTGAACCACTTGTTCTCGGTCGGTCAAGCAGAGATGATAGTGGTGCCCCGGTGGGCAGGGGGTTTGGGAGAATTCAGTGAGGGAATACCCAGAGATGGAGAGAGAGCGCTCAGGGTACAGTAGCCGTCACTGCCCACGCTGCTCTCGTCATCCTCGCTGCCACGCCTGCTCCTTCCTCTCTACTTCTTTGTGGAATCACTTGACTTGGGTGTTAGTGAAGTGGTGACATGCCCATTTGGTACAGTGAATATGAGGAGACAAGAGGCCCTTTTCCATCTTGTTGACATTTCTCTATCTTCAACCAGGTGCCCAGAGAGGCAGCCAAACTTGCTGGGTAATTTTCTGAAAGGAGACACTCCCTGTGCTGACATGGAAATTATTTTTCTTGGCAGACATCTCTCACTGTTCCAATAGGCAAATCAACACTAATAACATCACTGAACGGTTTCATCTGAGTTGCTCGGGGAACAATTCCAACTGGGGGGAGGGTGGGGACAGGACCGTGTGGTGTATTGATCGATTCCCTGTCCTTGTAGCTGCATTGGTTGCTCTACTGAGATTATTTTTATGACAAGTAAGTCGGGTGGCCAGTAATGCTTTCCCTATACATTCCCTGGAACAAATGTCTCCCCTTCTGCTCTTCGGTGCAACCGAATTTCAATCAAGTGGACACACGGCAACCACGAAGGCAGGCTCTCATTCGTTATTCATTCATTCCACAAATGTTTATGGACACGTGTTATGTGCCAGGCACTAGGTCATGAAATCACAATAAAGAGGAAGACCCTCGGTGCCTGTCCTGTGGAGGCTGCAGTATGGTCGGTGAGAAACACACATCAAATAATCATATCGTGAAACACTAACGCAGAAACTAAAATAAGTGCCGAAAAGAAGAGGCGCATCATACTGGAGAGCCTGTGACGGGAAGTCGGACCTATTTGGAAGGGATAGGAAGGCTCGGAACAGCAAGTGCAAAGGCCCTGAGGTATGAGAGAGTGTGTGTGTTTCAGGAACTGAGATGAGGCCAGTGTGACCAGGAGTGAGGAGTGACTAAGTCAAGGTGGGTCTGAGGAAGAGGCACTTACCTAGACAATGCAGAGCCGGGCAGGCATTGCCAAGAATTTCTGTTTTTATCCTAATATCAATGGCAAGCTGTTTGTGGATGTGTGGATCATTTGATTTCTGTAGCCATTCTCTCGGCTACAGAATGGGAGGGGACAGGGATGGGAAGGGAGCACAGCTGGTAACCAGGGAGAGGTGGTGGAACATGCACGGAGACGTGGCAGAGAGAACCGGACCTTTCAGTACAGTGCAGGAGATAAAGGTGACAGGATGTTTTAGATTTAGAGATGGAGGTGATGGAGAGGTTAAGGCTGAAGAGTGACATTTAAGTCCCTGACTTGTGTACCAGGGTAGACCCTGAGATGGGGAGCACAGGGAAGGAACCGGGCGGGCGAGCGAGACGGGAGGCGGTAGCTCACGGAAGACCAGGGGCTCTTCTGTACAGGGCTCCCGGGCCTTGCCTGTACCCACGGGGTAGCCGGCGGCCACACAAGGAAGAAGCTACTTCTGAATTTTGTGCCACCAGCACCGGCGGGAACAAATGTTCACATTTCTCTTCAATTAACATCAGCAGATTGTTACATTCTTTGTACTCCGTGGGGAACTCAACCCCTGAAGGAAATGCAAGTTCTAAGTAAGTCAAGGTTGCTCTCATTTTAGTAACAATTAACAATATCAACAGTCACCACTCCTTGAGGGACACTATGCTAGGTGCTTGACATTTATAACTTCATCTAAGTTTAGTTCTAGGACCACCAGCGGGCAATAGGCCTAGTTCTGGCTTAGTGGTCAAGAAATTAAATTAGAAGGCACTGCTTGCCAAAAGCCAACTGGGCTATGCCAGCCCCTTGGGAAAGAAGGACAGATAGGACATGCACCTGTCCTCAGAGTAGGGTGAGGGAAGAAGGGAGACAGAGAGGTAAAGGAACGTCAGTGCTGTGCTAGGTTTTACACCAGCAGTTGGTAAGGAGCCTTTATTTTCTCTGTGGAGAGGGGAGTTGGCTTGAGGTGGGTACCTATTCTTTTTTTTTTTTTTTTTTTTTACTTTCCAATCAATTTATTGAGGCAAGATAATTTTTTAAACAGAATGGGATATAGAACATATGTCAATATAATAAATAGCATGCACATGTTGAAAAGTGCTTCACAAAAGTCATTGTATTACAAAAACAATAATTACAGTGGTTTGCAACTTCTCTGGTGCGCAGGCTCTACTAAATTTATTATCCTTCTAAGTCCTCAGATAAACTTTATAATTTACAATTATTATGATATTTTTTATGAGGCAACTGAAACTCAAAGAGCGAAGTCTAAAATCGTACAGCAAGTGAAGGCAAAGTTCAGACTTAAATACACGTTGGTCTAATTCCAAATCCTATGCTCTTTTTACTATGTAGGAAATTAATTACTCCGCTTCAAGAGAGAGAATAGAAGTTTTGCTTTTTTTCTTGATTATTTGTAGAGGATAATGCTACCACTCTGTCTCCCCAAGTTCCACAGCAGAATGGGTAAGAGTGTGAATATCATTGATGAGTATGTTCTTAATTAAAATGGATCTTTGATCATCTGGGTTGTTTTGATCTCTCCCAACATAGAGTGGGAATCTTCGTGGTGAGTGAGGGTGATAGGGGCTCCCCATCAAAGGGACAGGCATCCTTCTATGTCTTATTGTGGTCTTTGTTTCTTCACTGTGGTGAGTTTCGATCTTGTGTCCTTTTAGTTCACCCTGAAGGACTCCCTTGAGCATTTCCTGCAGGCAGGGTCTAGTGGTAACAAACTTCCTCAGCTTTTGTTTATCTGGAAAAATCTTAATTTCTCCCTTACTTTTGAAGGACAGTTCTGCCTGATATATGATTCTTGGTTGACAGTTTTTTTCCTTTTTGCACTTTGAATACATCGGACCATTGTCTTCTAGCCTCCAGTTTCTGGCGAAAAATCTTATTGAGGACCCCTTGTATACAATGATTCACTTCTCTCTTGCTGCTTCTGAGATTCTCTTTATCTTTTAAAAAGTCTGATTCTAGTATGTTTCAGAGCAAGTCTCTCTGAGTTCATATGACTTGAAGTTAGTTGAGCTTGTTGGGTGTTCACATTCACGTATTTTATCAAATTTGGGGTGTTTTCAGCCATTGCTTCTTCAAATGTTCCCTCACCCCTTTCTCTCTCTTTTTCTTTTCCCTCTGGGACTCCCATGATATATATGTTACTCTGCTTGTTGGTGTCCCACAGGTCCCTTAGGCTCTCTTCACTTTTATTCAATCTTTTTCTTTCAGTTCCTCAGATTCAATATCTTCAAGTTTGCTGATTATTTCTTCTGTCTGCTCAAATCTGCCTTTGAGTACCTTCAGTTAATTTTTCATTTCAAGTATTATATTTTTCAGCTTCAGAATGTCTTTTTAATTTCTTTTTGGGTTTTCTAGCTCTTCACTGACATTTACATTCTGTTCATACATCAGTTACTTGACTTTCTCCACTTCTTCTTTTGGTTCTTTGAACACCTTTAAGGTTGTTGTTTTAAAGTATTTGTCTGATAGATCTGTCATCTTGTCTTTTTCAGTGACATTTCTGTTGATTTATGTTTTTCTTTTGAATGAACCAGGCCTTCCTGTTTCATTGTATGCCCTGTGATATTTTGTTGTTGAAAATTAGACATTTGCATCTAACTCTGGAAATCAGATTCAACCAGTGCTTGCTGTTTTTGTGTTTCATTTTATTGTTATAGTTACTGTTTCTTCTTATTATTATTTTGTTTTTTTTTTTTTGTTTTTTTTTTTTTCTGAAGCTGGAAACGGGGAGAGACAGTCAGACAGACTCCCGCATGCGCCCCACCGGGAACCACCGGGCATGCCCACCAGGGGGCGACGCTCTGCCTACCAGGGGGCGATGCTCTGCCCCTCCGGGGCATCACTCTGCCGCGACTAGAGCCACTCTAGTGCCTGGAGCAGAGGCCAAGGAGCCATCCCCAGCGCCCGGGCCATCCTTGCTCCAATGGAGCCTTGGCTGCGGGAGGGGAAGAGAGAGACAGAGAGGAAGGAGGGGGTGGGGGTGGAGAAGCAAATGGGCGCTTCTCCTATGTGCCCTGGCCGGGAATCGAACCCGGGTCCCCCGCATGCCAGGCCGACGCTCTACCACTGAGCCAACCGGCCAGGGCCTATTTTGGTTGGTTTTGATTGTAGGTTATCTCTGTGGCTAGGGTCAGCCTGAAGCATAAACTTAAGTTTCTCAGCTCCTTTCTGTGACTGCATTTCTGGGTATGTGTGGTCACTTTCTAATTTCCTCCATATATGCAGTTGCTTTGCAATATCCTAGTCTTTAATGTTTATCTCCCAAAAGGGGAAAAGGAGAAAAACTAAGAGGGAATAAAAATTCCCCTGGAAATGATCTCAGCCAGAGGGGGAGGAGTTTACAGCCATGGGAGGAGGTGTAACAACAGAGGCTGCCTATCTCTTTGACTGTACTTCTGTGATCAGAAGTAACAGTCAGAAATCAAAGCACAACTCCTCAGTATTTGCAGGATAGGGCTCTTTTCTCCCACCCTGGCTCCTACGAGCTGTGTGCAAACTGTTTCAGGAACATGTGCAGAGTGGCCTACCTGCCACCTGACTAATAGGAGGGAGGTAGATAGCTGCTGCCAAGCTGAAATTCATGGAAATTAACCACAATTGACCATCTAAGTTTTCCCCTGTTGAAGCTGCAAGTCTTCAGTAGACTCCAGTATTCCAAAATAACTACATCGGCCAGATTCTGCCAGTGTGATTGTTGTCTAGATAGGGTCAGATCCCTGGTGCGTCCAACCTGCCCTCTTCCTCGTCCCTATTTGTTTTTCTGATCATCTGATATGGGAACGTGCCAACTTCACTCTGTTGCAACCAGAGAGTCACATGATCATCTGTGTGTCTCTTCTAGAAACTTCAGTAGCACCTCCTTATGATCTAGGCACTCATTCATAAGGTCGCAGTTTCTGGCTGGAAGAAATGTTTTTGCAGGGAAGATAGATGTAGTAAGACCTGGCTATAGGGAGAATGAAGTAAAGCAAGGAGTGGTTTCTGGTTTACAAAGGAGAAGGGATTCATCTACAGAGGGGATCAGGGAAGACTTCCTGGAGGAGGCAGTACTTGCTTTAAGGCTTGAAGGATGAATAAGAAGAGTTCAGGAAGTACAGAAATGAAAGTTCAAGTACAAGGTGTGTTTGGGGAAGGGCAGGTGGCTGGACATGTAATTAAAGAAGAGGCAGAAATTAGAACAGGCCAGATGGTGGAGGCCCTCCTATGCTAAGGGGTTTGGATTTGATTTGGCAGATGGCCAGAGATGTGACAGGTTTCTGGGACCGGGAGTGGGAAGATAGTTTCTATAATTTAGAAAATTGACTCAGGTGGCAAGGTGAAGAATGGGTTGGAAAGGTGAGATTGTAGAGGAAAGTTTCCAGATGTAGGCAGTTGTTACAGGTTAAATTGTGTCCCCCTAAAAGATATGTGGAAACCCTAACACCTTGTACGTATTAATGTGTTCTTACTTGGCAATAAGGTTTTTGCAGATGTAATCAAGTTAAGATGAGGCTGTTAGGGTGGTCCTAATCTGACGTGACTGGTGTTCTTATAAGAAGAGGGAAATTTGGACACAGACACACAGGAAGGTGCCATGTGACAGTGATGGAGGCAGAGATTAGTTATGCAGCTACAAGCCAAGGAGCACCAAAGATGGTTGTCAACACGGGAAACATAATCAGTGTGAAACAGTCTTCCTTAAAGCCTCTGAGAGAATGTAGTCCTGCAAACACCCCGATTGCAGACTTCCGGCCTCTGGAGCTGTGAGAGAACACACTTCGGTTGTTTTAAGCCTCCCAGGTTGGGATGCTTCATCACAGTGGCCCAGGGATCTAATGCCGCAGCCTTCCACGTTTCCTGAGAACCAGTCAGCCGGGGACTCGTGCCTAGAGTCTTTACAGAGATGTGGTGTCAGGATTTGAAACTCAGACTTTCTTGGCCAAAGGAGGCTGTGAGGACCCTCAACAGTGCAGGCAAGTCCTCAGGTGTCACACTGCTGCTGGCGATGGCGCCATGAGGAAGCCACACAGAAGAGAGGCCAAGAGACAGGGAGCAGCCAGGTGTGAGACAGCCACAGGCTCCTGAGACCCCGACTCACACCTGATGTGCTAAGGATGATGATGAAAACGGCAGAAGTTACGACATACTCTAGGTGATTCTGAGACTTCAGAGCCTGTCTCTCTGTTAACTAAATTGAAGTCAGCTTTCTTATTGTTTCACAGGGTGAGGTTTTTTTTGGAGGGGGGATAAAGAGGAAGCTTCTCATCTTACCTTTGGGTTTAAGTGCCTCCTCCTGTCACCGATTGCAGTGATAAGTTAAAAATGAAAGTGAGAAACTCACTCCATAATTAAAGAATGCAAATCAGAGCAACAAGGAGATGCTATTGTTCGCCCATCACATTGTCAAAAGTAACTTAAACGTTGTGGGGGTTGGGAAGGGAGGTGGTACGTGGCAGTCAATGTCAGGTTAGTGGGGGCAAAAATATTCTCACCTGCTAAAGAGGATCATCTGAATGGCTTTCAAAATGGTTAAAGCACATACAGCCACCTGCACAGTGTGGGTTCGCTCCTAAACCACGGGGACTTAACTTATGGCGATGCTTGCGAAAAACTGGCTAATTTAGATATGCACTGTAGCACTGCTTGTAATGGAGAAAAAAAATACAGATAAAATAGAAAATAACTTGTTTACCAGAAAGCTGGCAAAACGTTGTCTCTGGGTGTGTCTGTGAAGGTGTATCTGGAAGAGGTCAGCCTGTGACTCAGTAGACCGAGTGAAGATCAACCCCCCACCCAGTGCGGGAGGGCCTCGTCCAATCTGGTAAGGCCCGAATAGGACAAAAAGGTGGAGGAAAGGTGAATTTGCTCTCTGCTTGAGCTGTGACACTTAGCTTCTGCCTTCAGACGTTGGCTCGCCTGGTCCTCAGGCCTTCAGATTTCAATTGGAACACACCACAGACTCTCCTGGGCCTCCAGCTTGTGCACAGTGGATCATGGGACCTCCCTGTCTCCATAGCCACATAAGCCAACCCCTCATAAGAAATCTCCTTCTATCTAATCCATGTCTATATCTATATCTGTATCTATATTTATATCTATATCTATCTATATATCTCTACAGATCTATCTATATCTGTATCTGTATCTATATTTCTATCTCTATCTCTATCTGTATGTATCTATATCTATATATCTATATTATCTATATCTTCTATCTATCATCTCCTATTGGTTCTGTTTCTCTGGAAAACCCTGATTAATACATAGCCTAAATGTTTTCCACTTGGAAACTGGATAATTTTATTAGGCACATCTATACCATGAATTATTTAAATAAATTGGAATATTTTCTTGTGGAGGTAACTGCAGGACTGGTGTGTGACTTGGCACACTCATCAGGCGGAGTACCTAAGAGAATAAAATACAGGGACTCACTCATACTTGTTCGTGAATAGCCAAAAGGTGAAAGCAACCCAACAGCATGAATGAATAGACAGAATTTGGTGGATCCTGCAATGGAGTATTATTCAGCCGTAAAAAGGAACGGAATTCTGACACATGCTACAACACCGGTGAACTTTGGAAACACTGTGCCAGGGGAAATATGCCAGACACGAAAGGATGAATGTTGTGTGAGTCCACTTGGAAGAGGTGCCTAATTTGTAAGAAGTATCTAAAGTAGATAGATTCACTGAGACAGGAAGTAGACTAGAGGTGTCCGGGGGCTGGGAGTAGGAGAGGATGGGGAGTTATTGTTTAATGGGCATGGAGTCTCAGTTTACTGGAAAAATGTTCAAGAAGTATTGATAGCGGTTGTCTTTGCAGAGGACTGGACTTGGGGGAGAGAGGGAATGGTCCCTTTAATTTTAAGCCTTTCTCTGTATAGCGTGAGGTCTGCGCTTCGCCTCCCTGTGCATGCGTGGTCTTTGTTAAAATCATGATGATATAATGTGGGCGGAGGCTGCCTGTGGCGGGTCCCCTTGCCTTTGCTTCCTTGCACTTGCAGGTCAGTCCTCTGCGGGGCAGTCCTGAGCCCAGGGTGGGAAGCATGCCCAGCGTAGTCACTGGCTGGAGTGGTCCTGGTCCTCTCCTGGCTTGCATGACATGGGGCAGGCTGACCGCTGCAGGTCCACGCTGGCATGAGCAGAGCCTGTTACGCGGGGTCGCGGTTCCTGGAAGACCCAGTCCATTTCATTTTTATGGGCCAAATTATGCAACTACCCACCTTTGTTTTATATAGTCATTTCAATAGTAGATATAAGGGCACCATGCATTCCCTGAGGTAGAGTGCCCGAGGGAGCGAGGGAAAGAGAACCCCAACCCTGTGTTTGAACAGCCCTCTGTTGGATATTTAATGCCTCCATTCACTGATGTTCACAGAGTCAAGTTTCCTGGAGGAAACTCCCACGCTCCTTGTTGTGTCTTGAACTTACTGGAAACTCAATGTTTACATTGCCTTCAAGGTTAGGTGCAGCCATCATTCTCTCTAACCTGTGACAATGTGACAATGGAGTGGGACTTTGATGTCCCCTGTTTTTTTGGTGGAAAATAAACTCCTTGGGGCTGAACTACTTGGTTTAAAGAGTTGTTTTCTGAAGTATATCACAGCCGACCAGGAAAGAGATGCCACATTTTCCTGGAAAGTCAAGGAACATGGTCATTACTTGAATAGAATAGTTGCAGAGTAGTTGTCCCCAAGAGCTTCTGAGTATTCTCACTGTCATGTGGTCCCAAGAGATACAAGGTCAGGCGTTACTGAAATACCAAATTAGGAGGAAGTTTAGAATTAATTCAAATATGATTTCACACATAGGTGGGATGTAAAACTGAGACTCACGGACATAGATAAAAGTGTGGTGGTTACCAGGGAGAGGACTTGTGGGGGAGGGGAATGGGGGGAGGGGACTAAGGAGGGACAAGTATATGGTGAGGGAAAATGATTTGACTTCAAGTGACAAGTATACAATGCAATCAACAGTTCAGATGCTATAGAAATGTTTACCTGAAACCTATGTGCTCTTATTGATCAATGTCACCCCATTAAATTAAATTTTCTAAATTATTATTATTTTTTATTTAATTTATTGTGTTTATGTAGATTCTAGTGTTGCCCCGATTGCATCCCCCCTCCCCCATATTCTCCTCAACATCTCCCTTGTCTCTTTCCCAACAGCTCCCTCTTCGCTTCCCTTCAGGTTTAATTCTGTTCCTCAGTTCACTTTGTTCCTTGGATTCCTCAAATGAGTGAGGTCATATGATATTTTTCTTTCTCTGCCGGGCTTATTTCACTCAACATAATAGTTTCCAGGTCCATCCATGTTGTTGCAAAAGGTAATATTTCCTTCTTTTTCTTGTCCCCATAGTATTCCACTGTATATATGTACCACTGCTTTTTAATCCACTCGTCCACTGACGGACACTTGGGCTATTTCCAGATCTTTGCTATTATGAACAATGCCGCCATAAACAAGGGGGTGCATTTCTTTTTTTGAGTCAGTGATATGGTGTTCTTGGGATATATATTCCTAAAAGTGGGATGGCTGGGTCAAAAGGCAGTTCCATTTTTAATTTTTTGAGAAATATCCATACTGTTTTCCATAGTGGCTGCACCAGTCTGCATTCCCACCAGCAGTGCAGGAGGGTTCCCTTTTCTCCACATCCTTGCCAGCACTTATTCTGTGTAGTTTTGTTAATGAGCACCATTCTGACTGGTGTGGAAATGGTATCTCATTGTGGTTTTAATTTGCATTTCTCTAATGATTAGTGATATTGAACATTTTTCATCTGTCTATTGGCCATCTGTATGTCCTCTTTGGAGAAGTGTCTATTCATTTCTTTTGCACATTTTTTGATTGGATTGTTTGTCTTCCAGGTGTTGAGCTTTACAAGTTCTTTATAAATTTTGGTTATTAACCCCTTATCAGACATATTGTCGAATATGTTCTCCCATTGTGTGGTTTGTCTTTTTATTCTGTTCATATTGTCTTTAGCTGTGCAAAAGATTTTTAGTTTGATATAGTCCCATTTGTTTATCCTGTCTTTTATTTCACTTGCCTGTGGAGATAAATCAGCAAAAATATTGCTGCGAGAGATGTTGGAGAGCTTACTGCCTATGTTTACTTCTAAGATGGTTATGGTTTTATGGCTTACATTTAAGTCTTTTATCCATTTTGAGTTTATTTTTATGACTGGTGTAAGTTGGTGGTCTAGTTTCATTTTTTTGCAGGTAGCTGTCTAATTTTCCCAACACCATTTGTTAAAGAGACTATCTTTACTCCATTGTATGCTCTTACTTCCTTTGTCAAATATCAGTTGTCCATAAAAGTGCGGGTTTATTTCTGGGTTCTCTGTTCTGTTCCATTGATCTATATGTCTGTTCTTATGCCAGTACCAGGCTGTTTTGAGTAAAATGGCCTAGTAGTATAACTTGATATCCGGAAGTGTGATACCTCCCACTTTATTCTTCTTTTTCAAGATTGCTGAGGCTATTCATGCTCTTTTTTGGTTCCATATAAATTTTTGGAATATGTGTTCTGTATCTTTGAAGTATGTCATTGGTATTTTAATTGGTATTGCATTGAGTTTATAAATTGCTTTGGGTAATATAGATATTTTGATGATGTTTATTCTTCCTAACCATGAGCACGGTATATGCTTCCACTTGTTTGTATCTTCCTTGATTTCTTTTATCAATGTTTTGTAATTTTCTGAGTACAAGTCTTTAACTTCCTTGGTTAAGTTTACTCCTAGGTACTTTATTTTTTTGGTTGCAATAGTGAAAGGGATTGTTTCATTAATTTCTCTTTCAGACAGATCATTGTTGGTATATAAAAATGCCTCTGATTTCTGAGTATTAATTTTATATCCTGCCATCTTGCTGAATTCATTTGTCAGGTCCAGTAGTTTTTTGACTGAGACTTTAGGGTTTTCTAGGTACAGTATCATATCACCAGCAAATAATGATAGTTTTACTTCTTCTTTTCCAATTTGGATGCCTTTTATTTCTTCTTCTTGTCTGATTGCTATAGCTAGGACTTCTAGTACTATGTTGAATAAGTGGTGAAAGGGGGTACCTCAGTCTTGTTCCTGATCTTAGAGGGATTGCTTTTAATTTTTGCCCATTGAGTATGATGTTGGCTGTGTGTTTGTCATAGAAGGCCTTTATCATGTTGAGGTATGTTCCCTGTATTCCCACTTTGCTAAGAGTTTTGATTATGAATGGGTGCTGGATTTTATCAAATGCTTTTTCTGCATCTATTGAAATTATCATGTGGTTTTTCTCCTTCCTTTTGTTTATGTGATGGAACATTGATTGATTTACAAATATTGTACCAGCCTTGCCTCCCCAGAATAAATCCTTCTTTATCATGATGTATGATTTTTTTCATGTACTGCTGGATCCGGTTTGCTAATATTTGGTTGAGGATTTTAGCATCTACAATATATTCATCAGGGAAATTGGCCTATAATTTTCTTTCTTTGTGTTGTCTTTCCCTGGTTTTAGAATCAAAATTATGCTTGCGTCATAAAAGAAGCTTGGAAGTCTTCCTTCTTCTTGAATCTTTTGAAATAGTTTGAGAAGGATAGGAGTTAGTTCTTCTTTGAATCTTTGGTAGAATTCACCTGTGAAGCCATCTAGCCCAGGACTTTTCTTTGTTGGGAGTTTTTGATAACTGTTTCTATCTCATTTGTTGTAATTGGTCTGTTTAGATTTTCTGATTCTTCCAGATTGATTTTTGAAAGATTATATGTTTCAAGGAATTTGTTCATTTCATCTAGGTTATTTAGTTTTTTGGCATACAGTTCGTCATAGTATTTTCTTACAATATTTTGAATTTCTGTTGTGTCAGTTGTTATTTCTCCACTCCTATTTCTAATTTTATTTATTTCAGTCCTCTCTTTTTTTTTTCTTGGTGAGTCTGGTTAAAGGTTCATCGATCTTGTTTATCCTTTCAAAGAACCAGCTCTTGGTTGCATTGATTCTCTGTATTGTTTCTTTAGCCTCTATGTCAAGGGTTGGTAACCTTTTTTGGCTGAGAGAGCCATGAACACCACATATTTTATTTTTATTTTATTTTATTTTATTTTATTTTATTTTATTTTATTTTATTTATTTATTTTTGTATTTTTCTGAAGCTGGAAACGGGGAGAGACAGTCAGACAGACTCCCGCATGCGCCCGACCGGGATCCACCCCGCACGCCCACCAGGGGCAACGCTCTGCCCACCAGGGGGCGATGCTCTGCCCCTCCAGGGCGTCGCTCTGCCACGACCAGAGCCACTCTAGCGCCTGGGGCAGAGGCCAAGGAGCCATCCCCAGCGCCCGGGCCATCTTTGCTCCAATGGAGCCTCGGCTGCGGGAGGGGAAGAGAGAGACAGAGAGGAAGGAGGGAGGGTGGAGAAGCAAATGGATGCTTCTCCTATGTGCCCTGGCCGGGAATCGAACCCGGGTCCCCCGCACACCAGGCCGACGCTCTACCACTGAGCCAACCGGCCAGGGCCAACACCACATATTTTAAAATGTAATTCCATGAGAGCCATACAATATGTTTAACACTAAATACAAGTAAATGTGTGCATTTTATGTACAACCAATACCTTTAAAGTACAATAAGTCTCTGAATTCTTTTTTTTTTTTTTTTTGGATTTTTCCGAAGCCAGAAATGGGGAGGCAGTCAGACAGACTCCCACATGCGTCCGACCAGTATCCACCTGGCACGCCCACCAGGAGTGATGCTCTGCCCATCCGGGGCGTCGCTCTGTTGAGACCAGAGCCACTCTAGTGCCTGAGGCAGAGGCCACAGAGCGATCCTCAGCATGCGGGCCAACTTTGCTCCAATGGAGCCTTGGCTGCGGGGGCGGAAGAGAGAGACAGAGAAGAAGGAGAGAGGGAGGGGTGGAGAAGCAGATAGGCGCTTCTCCTGTGTGCCCTGGCTGGGAATCGAACCCTGGACTCCTGCATGCCAGGCCAATGCTCTACCACTGAGCCAACTGGCCAGGGCCTCTGAATTCTTTTTAATAATGTTGTTATACTGTTGCTAACCAATGATGAATAAAGTACTTCTTATCATTAATGCGACTTCTGGTGCTGCATGGTTTTACTGATGGCTTTGTAGTCTGGTTGATATGTGGTGAAGTTAAGCTTCATGCAGGCATTGAGACTTCCATTTGTTAAATGTGATCGTAGGTTGGTTGATCTTAACATTCTTTAGATGTGAGAAAGACTGCTCACATGCATACATAGAGCCAAACATTGTCAGTACAGCAATACTCACACGCTGCAGTGTGTGGTATGTGACGGGAAGCGCATTCCAAGTTTTGACAATCAGTTGGTCTGCAGGTTGAAGTTTTTTCATTTCTCCTCACTTATGTTTGCTCGCCAACTCTGCTTGCTGTCGTGCAAGTCTTTCCAAATCTTCATTCAGTGACTTGAACTTATTCACCCACATGTCTGAGGACTTCAGGTCAGCAGCTTGTAGCTCAAAATCTCTGACAGAGACACTGAGGAAGTAACTCAGGTTGGCGCTGTCCACTGCACACTCGTGTAGATGGATGATGAACTTAAAAAGATGAGTGCGCTCACGAAATTCTCCAAAGCCCACTTTGAATGACTGCAGGAGATTAGATGTGAAGCCCACTAGCTGCTGGAGATCAAGATGTTGAGCATGGTCACTTGCTGTGCATGCATCTTTAAACTCTCCGAGTTTTTCAAAGTGTAGTAAACGACCTGTTTCAACATCAGTGATGAAGAGTTCCAGCTTGCTTTCAAATGCAAACACTGCTTGTTGAAGGGATAAGACTGTATTTACAACGCCTTGCATTTTCACATTGAGCTGTTTCAGATATTCAGTCATGTCTATGAGATAGTAGAACTTCAGGAGCCACTCAGTGTTAACTAACTCAGGATGCTCAACATTTTTCATTTCAAGAAAAGTCCAGATTTTGCTCAGACAAGACACGAAATGGCTAAGCACCTTCCCTCTTGACAACCAACGCACATTGCTGTGCAGAAGCAGACCAGGATAATTATTCCCAACTTCATCCAGCAGTGTTTTAAATCGGCGATCATTTAAAGCTCAGGCAATAATAAAGTTGACCACCAAAATGACCAGAGACATCACCTCACCAAGCTGCTCGCCACATATCTGAGCACAAAGTGCCTGCTGATGTAGGATGCAGTGAAAACTTAGGATGGGTCTCTTTTCATGTTCATGAAGAAGTGCTACGAATCCTCTGTTTTTCCCCACCATGCACGGAGCACCATCTGTACACACTGAAATAAGTTTATCCATTGGTAGATTTTTTTCTTTAGCTAACTCAGTGAAAGACTTGAATAAATCCTCCCCTCTTGTTGTCTCTTTCATAGGCAAAACAGCAAGACTTTCCTCACATAGTGTGTCACTGACAGCATACCTTGCAATCACGCTGAACTGGGATAAATGGCTTTCGTCTGTTGATTCATCCAAAGCGAGAGAAAAGAATGGTGCTGCATTTATGTCCTACACTTGTGTTGCCTCACTTTGATTTGCCATCATGATGGTACAATCTTGAATAGTTCTTGCCAACAGAGGCATGTCTTTTATTTGTTTGATTATTTTGTTTTTATCCAAAAAGTCATCAAAAAGTTCATTGGCAACATCAAGCATGAATGTTTTGGCATACTCCCCATCTGTGAATGGCTTTCCGTTTCTCACAATAACTAAAGCACCAGCAAAGCTAGCTGAATTCCAGTCACCTTGTTGGGTCCAAACATGGAGTTGCTGCTGACTAGCTTGCACTCTGCACAGTAGCTCTTGACATGCTTTCTTCCTGCTGTCCCCCACTGGATATTTTGATGCAAATGTAGTATGGCGTGTGTCGAAGTGCCGCTTTATATTTGACCATTTCATCGATGCACTTTTATCATTGCATATTAGACACACTGCATAACCTGCTCTCTCCACAAAGGCAAATTCCTCTGTCCATTCCTGCTGAAAAGTACGGTACTCCTCATCTTTTTTTCTTTTAGCCATTTTCTTCATCAAAGGAGTTTCTGCTATTAGCTAGCTGACTACTTGATGAAAAGGAGGGAAATTTACTTCCTGACCTCACAACAACCCGTGTACATTACGCATTATCCAATAAAAATATTTGGTGTTGTCCTGGAGGACAGCTGTGATTTGCTCTAGCACCCGCAACCATGAACCTGAGAAGTTGGAAATGAATGGATTGTAATACATGAGAATGTTTTATATTTTTAACATTATTATTTTTTATTAAAGATTTGTCTGCGAGCCAGATGCAGCCATCAAAAGAACCACATCTGGCTTGCGAGCCATAGTTTCCCGACCCCTGCTCTATGTCATTTATTTCCACTCTGATCTTTGTTATTTTTTTCCTTCTACTACCTATGAGCTTTACTTGTTCTTTTTCTAGTTCTTTTAGATGCAGGGTTAGATTGTTTATTTGAGCTTTTTCTAGCTTGTTAAGGTATGCCTATAGTGCTATGAACTTCCCTCTCAGCACTGCTTTTGCTGTATCCATAAATTTTGAGTTGTTGTATGCTCGTTATCATTCGTTTCTAAGAATTTTTTAATTTCTTCTTTGATCTCATTGTTAACCCATTCATTATTTAATATGCTGTTTAGTTTCCATGTGTTTGAGCATTTTTCAGTTTTTCTGTTGTGGTTGACTTCTAGTTTCATGCCATTGTGATCAGAGAAAATGCTTGATATGATTTCAGTCTTCTTAAATTTGTTTAGACCTCTTTTGTGCCCTAACGTGGTCTATCCTAGAGAATGTACCATGAGCACTTGAAAAGAATTTATATTCTGCTGCTTTAGGCTAAAAGGTTCTGAAGATATCTATTAAATCCAGTTGATCTAGTGTGTCCTTTAAGTCTGCTGTTTCTTTGTTAATTATTTTCTTGAGGATCTATCTAGTATGTTAGTGGGGTATTGAAATCCCCTACTATTATAGTATTGCTGTTCATCTCACCCTTTATATCTATCAAGGTTGCTTTATATATTTAGGTGCTCCTATATTAAGTGCATAGATATTTATAATGGTTATATCTTCCTGTTGGATTGCTCCCTTTATTATTATGTAGTGGCCTTCTTTATCTCTTACTATATCCTTTGTTTTAAAGTCCATTTTGTCTGATGTAAGTATTGCTACCCCAGCTTTTTTTAATTTCCATTTGCATGAAATATTTTTTTTCCATTCTTTTACCTTTAGTTTATGTGTATCTTTTGTTTTGAGATGTGTCTCTTGTAGACAGCATATGTATGAGTCCTGTTTTCTTTTTATTTATTTATTTATTTATTTATTTATTTATTTATTCATTTTAGAGAGGAGAGGGAGAGACAGAGAGAGAGAGAAGGGGGGGAGGAGCTGGAAGCATCAACTCCCATATGTGCCCTGACCAGGCAAGCCCAGAGTTTAGAACCGGCGACCTCAGCATTTCCAGGTTGATGCTTTATCCACTGTGCGAGTCCTGTTTTCTTATCCACCCCTCTAGCCTATGTCTTTTGATTGGGTCATTTAATCCATTTACATTTAAGGTAATTATTGATATGTAGTTGTTTATTTTCATTTATCCTTTAAAGCTATCTTCCTTTTCTACTATATTCTTTCCCCTCTTTGTTCTGTTTACAACAGGCCCTTTAACATTTCTTGCAGCATTGGTTTGGTTGTAATGAATTCCTTGAGTTTTTTTGTCTGGGAAGCTTTTTATTTCTCCTTCAGTTTTAAACGATAGCCTTGCTGGATAAAGTAGTCTTGGTTGTAGGTTCTTGTTCTGCATTATTTTGAATATGTCTTGCCATTGCCTTCTGGCCTCAAGTGTTTCTATTGAGCAGTCAGATGTCATCCTTATGGGGGCTCCTTTGTACGTGATAGTCTTTTTTTCTCTAGCAGCTTTTAATATTTTCTCTTTATTTTTTAGCTTTGGTATTTTAATTATGATGTGTCTTGGTGTGGATTTATTTGGGTTTCTCTTTAATGGAATTCTCTGTGCTTCTTGAACTTGTGTGACTTTTTCCTGCATCAATTTATGGAAGTTTTTCAGCTATGATTTGATTGGACAAGGTTTCTATCCTCTGTTCTTTCTCTTCTTCTTCAGGAACCCCTATGATGCAGATGTTATTTCTCTTCATGTTGTCACAGAGCTCTCTTAGAGTTTCCTCAGACTTTTTGAGTTTCTTTTCTTTTTGCTGTTCTGCTTCCATGCTTTTGTTTATCTTGTCCTCTAACTTGCTGATTCGATCCTCAGCTTCATCCATCCTGCTTTTAATTTCTTCCATTGTGGTCATTTCTGATATTGTATTTGTCATTTCTGACTGATTCTTTTTTATTATTTCAATGTCTTTTTTTATATTTGCTATCTCTTTATTTAGGTGCTCGCTGTGTCCATCTATTACTGTTCTAAGATCTTTGAACATCCTAACAATCATTATTTTAAACTCTGCATATGGTAATTTGTTTTTATCTGACTCATTTAAGTCCTTTTCTTGGGATGTCTCTTGATTCATTTGGGTTGCATTTCTCTGCCTTCCCATTCTGTCTGTTTATAAGAAGGGTGTGGCCACTGGAGTCCAATGGGTGTGGCCTCTGTGTTCCCTAGGTGTGGTCTGTCTGCAGGCCCGCCACCCCCTCTGCCGCTGCCTCAGGCATTCTGATATAGGCGTTGCTGGCACCGGCTGCGGCAGTCACTGAGGTTTCTACCTCTTCTGCACAGGTGGGGCTGTGTTCATGTGCCCAAGCTACAAGCCCTGATGGGCCTCGGCCTTCGCCCTGCCCTCTCAGGTGGGACTACACATGGGTCTTTGCTTGTTCCCGGCTTTCGCCCCCGCCCCCACAGGCGGGGCTGTGTTCCCCACAGCCACAAGACCTTGCTCCAGGGGTGGGGCTGCACACCCTCGCTCAGCCGCGGGTCTCCACCTGTTCCCCGGCTTTCACACCTCCCCCTCGATGGCAGGGCTGCGTGCTTCTGCTCAGCTGTGGCTCTCCACCAGTTCTCCTGCTTTCGCAAGGCTTTCACCTTGCCCCTGTGGGCGGGATTGCAGGTGGTACCTCTCTTGCTCACCTGACCCACAGCCCAGTCTGACCACTTTTGTGCACCCCTTCCGCCCCCGCCAGGCAGGACTGAGCTCATCCCCAGCCTCAGTCTTGGGAGGCCTGGCTTCTGCCCCTGCCAAGGGGGCGGCGCTTCCTCATCCATGCTGCTGTCGCCCTCTGCAAAGCCCTCTGCAGTGTGGGTGGGGGCAATGCAGCTCAGACCCTAGCACTCAATATTGTATTCCTGATGGCTCCCTCCTTCTGAGTGACTCTGCTCTGAGTGCCCCAGGAGAGCTTGTTTGGCTGGTGTCCTGTTTTCCTTTGCTGGTATTGCTAGTTCCAGGGGAAATGTTCACTTTAGATTTGGGGAGTGACTCAACTCAGGGGTTAGGGTGGCTGTCCCTCAAAGTGTTTCTCCCTGTGCCTCCTAGATTACTCTCTCTTCCTGCTACTCCAGTCCTGTTATCTCTCCCCCATCCCCCCAGAGTCCCGGGTGAGTGGTTGTGAAAGAGGTTTTCTGTGCAGTCCCTTTAAGACAAATCCTAGGTCTGAGAAATCTTTTTCTTTCTTACAAACAGTATCCTGGCTTGTTTTGCAGCTAAATACTGTCCATACGCTTCTTCTAGGTTCTGGGTCTGCAGGTTGGGGCTTTGTTCCTCAGGCTCAGGACCCTTCCCTCTCCACTAAACTCACTTCTCGCCATGCGAGTCCCTCTGGGCTGCTGTTCATGCCCGGGAGCTGGGCAGCCCTCTCTGTGTTTCCGCTTTTCCTACCAGTCTCTGTGGCTTCTTCAGCATTTCTTGGTTAAAGAGTCCTCTTAGTTTATTCCAAGGTTGGTTTTTCTGGATGTGAGTTCTTAAAATTAAGTTGTAATCCACTTTGGTTCTGGGAGGTGGAAGTTGGTACATCCGCCTACTCCATCGCCATCTTGCCACTCCAAATTTTCTAAATTAAATAAACAAACAAAAAATAGTTTACCCTTTGGAGGAGCATTTGCTTTTTTAACTTTAAAAATTTGACTTCTCTAATAACACTTTAGTTTTTTAATTAAAGTGTTATTGGGGGAGGGGGAAAGAAGATTTTCAACAATAGATTTCAAAGCTGTGTTGGGCAAGGGGGTGAAAATACATATTTCTTGTGTAAACAAAACATCTCATTGTACTCAATCAAGGGTGTGTCAAAGCATCATTGTGTCTCTCTGTTTTATGTCATGGAAATCTCCACGACTTGCTTCAGCTTCCCTGATGATCTATCTCCCCAGGGAGTTAGTTCCAGCAAGATCCTCCTGTCGTCTCCAGAATTCTTAGTTCCACGAGGCGCTTCCGTTTGGACGGTTACTAACAGAGCTGGCCCCTGCTGAAAATCCAGCGTGCCGCTGATGCCTAGAGGTGGGGGCATTTCTCTTAGGAAAGAGATGCTCGTTTGTTTCATCTGAGGAGGCAGAAGCTCCAGGTCATTGTCGCTTCTTCAGTTCCACTGAGAAAGTGTCTAACCATCACTAACCCTTTGGTGTGTGCTCTGTGGCACTGGCCCCAGGACGAGCATGTGCGGAATTAATCGGAATGTCACATGGTATTCTTGTTACTTAGCACTGGTGAATCTCCTCTCTCAAAACTGGAAGGCCCTCTCTCAAAACTGGGCAAATGTATAACACGGAGGGAGCAGACTTGGATTCTGTAGGTGGGTGGAGTCTGCAAGGGAACACAAATGAAATGTCTGTGGTGCTCTGGACTCAGAGGAGGCCCCAGGGGCAGTCTCAGAACTACATCATGCCATCTTCATTCATGAAGTTGGGATGCGATGGGAAGAAGGCACTTAGCAAGTATAAATTAGACTACTATGAGAATGACTGTCTGCCAGTCCTTTTAGGAATTGTACCCAGACAGCCATAGTGTGTCCTTTTCTTAGTGGGATAATCTGGAGGCCAAGTATCTAATCCATCCTTCTCATTTTATGATGGCCAGAGGGGAGGGTGACCTATTTAAGGTCACACGATGAGGGTAACGCAGAAAGGAGAGTGGCACCTGGAGCCCTTGACTCCCAGACCTTACTGTTTCCTCTGTCCTCCTAGTCACCAATGAAGCCTGAAGTCTCCAAGCAGGGTGGGGTGGGGGGTGAAGGCACGAGCTCTGCAGCAGGTGCCAGCCTTGCTGCCCACGCTCGGCTGCAACATTGAGCAATGCCTCAGTTTCCCTATGTCCAAAATGGGGACACAACTAAATGTACCTGTTGGTGCAGTGACTGTTAAATAAAATAACGTATGGAAAGAACCCAGCACTTAGAAAGAGCATCATACATGGCAGCTGTTCTTGTCCTTTCTCCCAGCCCAATTCTGGAGCCAGCACTAGCCCAGCACACGTTCCCAACAAACCCTTTACTCTTCACAGTCCTTCTTCTGTTAGCTGCTGGCCTGGGTTTTGTTGGTGCATCTCTCCCTGGGCTCATGTAGCTACTGCTGGTAAGATGATAAACCCCAAGCTATCGTTCCCTTATGAAGTTTTAGGAAACAGCACCACAATGCCTGCGATGCATTCCTGCCTGACTCTGTCTGGCAGCATTAGAAGGAGGCTTATTATGATTAGAGAAGTTAATTAGTCATGCGCCAGCAGTGCCAACAGCGTGGAGGGGAAGGGGCCTCTGTGGGGAGAAAAATGGCCCGAACTGTGGTCTTGAAGATGAGATGATCAGTGCGACAAGGGGTTTTACATGCATTAAGATCCATCCTTGTGAAGAGAAAGGAGATGCAACTGGAAAAGGTTTGAAAAGGCTTCAGTTGTCTAAATGAAATGGTGAACCTCCTGTCTTGTATTTATCAGGGGCTAGTAGGGGGTTAAAATGGACGGACAGATGCGTGGGTGGTAGATGGATGGATAGACACGTGGACAGGCAGAAGGGTGCACAGCTAATGCATAGGTAGGTGGACTTGTGGATGAGTAGATGGATGGATGGGTGGGCAGATCCTCAATGATGCAACAACTACAAATAAACGCACTATGTGTTTTTGGTGGGAATCATGTATACTGAAGTTTGTTAAACATTCTCTATTTGTAGCATACAACGAGGCAGCATTACAGTTATCTGGGTGAAGTTGCATGTTTTATTTGCCCCAACTATCAATAAGAAAAAACAAATATCAGTCCACATAATTAGAGGAAAGACTGAATTATCTTTCCGTTCTATGTATGGAAAATAACACAAAATTATTATCACACAAATAGAAAAAAAAAGCAGGAAAGAAAGTAATACAAAGTTGTGCTAGACAGCTAATTCATTAAAAAATGTGATTTTACTGGGTTTTGGGGATATCTGTTGAGTTTTACATTTTATTTTGATTTATTTTCTCATTCTAAAAATATACTCACTTTTGTATGTAAGTCTCTATTTGTGACTTTGTAAGCTTTTTCTTAATGAAGGGACCCCAAGGTATTTACAGTTCAGGTTCCACAAAACTAGGGTTTCTTCTCAACTCTCTGGTCCTGCAGTCTCCCGTTCTTCACACAGACCCGACGATATGCCCGCCCTGGTGAACCCAGAAGACCTGTTTGCTGACCGCCATGCACCCGACCGCGGTGGGAAGCCCCAGAGCTGGAGGGCTGTTTGTGATCTCGGGTGGGCACTCCTGCTGCTCCAGCCGGGCTGCTGTCTGGCCAGTTCACCTTCCCACGCTTCCCACTGGCTGTTTTACACCTCGTATTTCCTCGGATGTCTAACACCTTCCCCGTCTGCCTCCTTAGCGCCACTCCAGCGGGGCACCAGGCCCCTCCCTCCTGGAAGATGCAAAGGTCCGAGAGTAACAGGTGCAATGGGGGTCCGCCCCCTCCCCCTCCGCCCAGCCTGGAGGCCACCGAGGGCAGTTCTCTTCCAATCCAACAGCCTCTGTTTCTCTGCCCAGGCTGTGCTTGGGTTACGCTGTGGGGGAGATCTGATAGGGCTGAGCACCCCTCAGTCACCAGGGTGTGGGGATGGGTGGACAAAACCTCCTGTGTCCTCCCCCTGCATGGAGGAGCAGATCTGGTTCCTGGAGCTCCCAGGGGGCTGTGCAGTGTCCCCAGCAGTTACCACCATACCCTGTGTTGACTCTTCCTTCCCCTGTCCCCCACCCTGCGCTTGCGGGGATCCACCTCCTGAATGAACAACTTTCACCCAAATCCTTGCTCACTGTCTTCTCAGTCTCAGAGCGTGCCCCACACCCACTGGACTCTACCGCCTTTGCCACCAGGCTCACCTGACACCTGGGGTCCTGTGACCGCCTGTCACTTTCTGTTCCGCTGTTTCCACGTTCATCTGTGTAGCCTGTTCTACACAGAGCAGCCAGAGTGACCTTGATCTTTGAAATGACTAAATTCAGCCACGTGACTCCTCTGCCTAAAACCCTGGGATTGTTTCCCGTCCAAAGGTAGAGTGACATCTGAGCAGCTCAGCGCAGCCCGTTGCCCAGCGGGACCTGGCTCTGCCCTCTCCCCTCACTGAGGACCGTTCACGGAAGGGCCGGTCCTGGGAGGATCTTCCACGAGAGGACTGTTTGCAAGAGGACCGTTCACGAAAGGACCGGTCACGAATCTTTGCTCTGGAAAGGGCCAGACACATTCCTGCTCCCACCTGCTGCTTGAAATGCTTCACCTCCGCCTTCCTGGGCAGACTCTTTTGCATCAGTGAAATCTCTGCTCAAGTGTCACCTCCTCCCTGGGCTTCCTAGGGGACCAGCGGCCATCTGGGCACCAGGTCATCTGGGTCCCCATTCATCGTCCCCTTTTCTGCATTTCAGGCCTCATGAGAACAATACTTTGTGCCTATTTTTTGCCATTCCCATGAATTTCTCTCTGTCTTGTCTCTTCCACTTTCTCATAGTCTCTGTGCACATGGTGTTTCCACCAACTGATGGTTTCGGTCACCTGTGATGACCGCGCCTGCCCTTCAGAGAGGAGCCAATGCAGGGGGTACGCACACCAGCTTGTTCCTTGTTCTTGTCAACGGGAAAGGGGATGCAGGTTTTGTGGGTTTGCAGTGTAAACTACTTTCGATCAAATTAACGCATACATTAGCGAGGCTGTGACCTTAACATCGAACAGTTTACAATGGGAGTCAGACATTTATGGTCGGCTGGTCCTTTCCTCATGAAAGGAGAAATCACCTTGAACAGCCACCACAGCCTTGGTGACATTAGCATTTTAAAACAGTTGAACACGCTCTTTCATCTTTTATGCTGTTATAGACTTTAATGGAGTAAACAGAGGAGGATGGAAAATGTTAGTAAAATATAAAAGGGAGAAATTAGGCAGATCGTTAATCCGTTAGCTGAATTAAACTCTGATGCCTCGAAGGTATTTCTGGGCTGCTTTACAGAAAACAGGTAAATAATTCATTCACTTTATGTATCCTCGTGTGGCCATAAGTGCCAGATCTCTTTAAAATGTTGTTTCTGAGTTTCTCTGGAAAGTTACACGGGGAAGGGGTTTTTAGGTGGCAATGTTCAGATTCTCTAAAATGTCGTACGCTGGCGTTTAGTGGACATGCAAGTTATCACAGAGGTCTGCAGCAGTCCCTGGCCCCGGGGCCATGCCAAATTGAGGATGAGGGAGCCGCTTCCCGTCACTCAGGTTTCTTGGGAGAACTATCCTGATGACACATTGGAGAAGTATTGAGCCTGTGACACTGTGAGTTTGGTCCTGGAAATACGGGTCCCTAGGTGGGGTGCTGTAAGGGCCATTAAAGCAATCCTGGGGAGCACGTGGGGCTCCTCCCTTGCCCACATCCTTTACTTCGGGCAGTGAATTCCTTCATCCACAAATGTGTGTGTACACCTGCTGCCCCAGTGCTGGGTGCTGGGTGCTGGGTGCTGGGTGAGGAGAGGTGGCCAGCCTGCAGAGCCAGTCCCTGCCCTTTGGGGCCGGCATTCTTTGGGCCAATAACTGAACACAGAACACATCTTGAGAAGTGCTGAGGAAACAACTTGTGGCCTGCCGAGATCAGCAGAGGTCTACTTATTGCATTTAAGCTGAAACTGGCCTGGAATGGGTGAAGGTCTATTTCCAGTGGAAGGAAGGACAGGTGCAGGAAGGGCCCAGTGCATTCTGGGGGCTCGGGAAGGCCGGGGCAGCTGGGTCAGAGCAGGCAAGTTGGAGTGTGTGTTTGTGTGTGTGTGTGTGTATGTGTGCAGGGAGTGGGGATTTTCCATTACCTCCGGGTTCAGTGCCTGGGGACTATGAATTTAACTGACAAAAGACAGACCAAGAGCAAAAAAAAGAATGCAAACTTTATTGATAATTTATATGCAAAGAAGTTTATAGAAAAGAAATGAAACTCAAGTATTTAGACAAGGGCAGGGCTTATATACCATTTTAACAACAGAGAGGGGGTTTGTGTTTCCAGGACTGGTGAAGTGACGAGGATGGGGTTGATGAAAGCAAGGGTTATTTTAATCAGTAAAAGTCTATTGAGTTAATAGGGTGCATTTATGGGCAGTAGAAAGGTGGGGTTATTTAAATTCCTTTTTGGAATCGATCACAAAGCACGCTAATCAGTGTTATTTAAAATGTCTTGTCTGCATTGCGGGGCGCTCTGAATCACCCAGCACTCAGACCTGGCTGTGTCGTGTCTGGCATCGCCGTGGCGGGCTGGGACGTCCCCGTGTCTGTGAGAACGCCGCAGGGCTCACATCTGGGCTGTTGGGCAATGTCCTCACAGCAGCTGCAGGCTCTCGTGAAGAGAGAGGCCATCACTTCTGCATAAACACTTAGCAAACAGGAGCTTCAGCAGAATGGAGAGCACCCTTCAGGACGTGCCCTGAGACTGGCTGCCCCGTTGTGGAAGCTGTCCCCACAACAACTGTTATCTACAGCTTTCCAAAAGTGGACCGTTTCATTTTAGGAAAAGAAAGTCCACATGGGTTGAAGTACGTTTTCACCAACATCTAACAGATAAGACTCATCTCCCTCCCCAGTACATTTGAACACCGTACGAACTCAGTGCAAAGATGCTCAAGTAGCAGTCAGCGCAGTGGAAGGTCGGTACTGGAACGCCAGTGGTGTGTTCCGATGCCGTGGGAAGGGTGGGCGTTGTCACTGCCCAGGCCCTGTCTGCCTGTCCTGTCACCTCGGTCCCCCCATCGGTCCTCTCTAATGTTTGAGCAGAGCTGGGCTGCTCCTTTCAAATCTCTGCGCATTTTCCTTTGCTTCCTCCTCTTTCTCTGCTTAGAAACTCTCCTTCATCTCCAGGAAGCCTTCCTGGAATCTCCTATCCGAGCTAAGGACCTCGTAGTTTTGTACCCAGAGATCCCTGTGCATGTGACTGTTTTTATCACTCAGCAGAGGATACTGAGGTCACGTGCTCCTGTGTCAAGCTCCTAAACTGGACCAGAAGCCTCCAGATGTCATGGTCTCTGTCTCCCCGGCCTTCCTCCCCCAGGCGGCAGTATAGGGGGTGGCTCTGGTTAGAGGCTCCGAGACCTTGTTGACCTCACGTGGGAACTGCCTCCGACCTCCCTCTCACCTCTGGGCTCTCTTCCTCTGTCCTTGCTGAGCGTGTGCGCGGGGCACAGAGTCCCAGGTGCAGGTCACAGACGCTGCTGGGACAGGTGGGGAGGGCAGGGACTGGGACACAGTGGGAGAGGCAAATCCGAGAAGTAGTCATAGCTTTGCCCAAGCACCTAAGAGTGCTTAAGACATTTTGTTTCATTCATACAACTAAAAATTCAATCAACCAAAAATGATTTCACCTTCCCAGATGTTCTTCCCAGTTAATCTATTTCAGAACCCTGGAAGGAAAAACAAAACCACGCAGACAGTCCTACCCGCACTAGCAGAGAAAGGGGAGAGTCCAACAGAGCCTAATCTGAGCCTTCTCACCGGGTGGGCGAGGTCACGACTGCCCTCACCTCACCTCGCCTGCGGAGGGGCCGCCTTTCTCTTCTCTTCAGCGGTGAGGCTAAGGGGTTGAGGAGGGTGTTAACCTTGATTCCTGGTGAGGGTGAGAGTCCTGCGGGTGAGGAAAATCAGAAACTGCATTGATGGGTCCGAAGCAGTCCGCGGTCGATGGTGGGTGCAGAGGCAGGCGCCCCGAATCTTGGATGAAGTTCCAATGCTGAGTCAGGAATAAGCCAGGAGTCAGAGTCCGAGCACCACCGACCCACGTGAATGGAGCAGTGAATCGGGCCAGCCAGAAACGCTAGGAGGGCGGCCCAATCAAGCTGGGTGGCTCCCAGGGTCTTACCCTCGGGGGGCCTCTTGCTGAGCCCCTGATATTCCCAGGGGACTTCTATTTATAGTGACAGCATAGTCCTCTTTATCCTTTCTATTTCAATATGAAATCTTTGATGTATTTTTTAAATCACAACACTATTTGATTATATTTTCATTATAAAAATTCAAAGTTTCAAATTTTTAGCAGAAGTCAGAATCTTCTTTCTCCCAGGAGATCATGAATAAGAATTTGCTGAATGTGCCTTCAAACCATCCCTGACATTTCAAAATGTGTGTGTGTGTGTGTGTGTGTGTGTGTGTGTGTGTGTCTGCATGTAAACACACATATACATAACTTCGGTATCTTTTTTTTTTTAAAGACATCAATAGGGTCATTCTACGCACAGTGAAGAATTATCTTGACATTTCTTTCACTTGGCACTATGCCTTGTAGATCTTCCCAGGTCACTGCAGCTTGATTAAAATCACTTAAAAAGTTGTTCCAGAATATTCCACAAAATATGGTACCCACATGCATTTAGTCCATTTTCCTACTTACATATGTTTGTTTTTTATTATTTAATTTTGAGCCATTTCAATCGGTACCTTTCCTGTTTCTCTCTCTAGAGGTGTAAGTCTATTGATGGGAAAGATAGTTAAAAGTGAAATTGCAGGGCTGAAAAGAGGATATATTTCCAATTCTGTCAGTTGTTTAGAGAGAGACTGATTTGCAAATTGTCTTCCAAAAAGCTTAGCAATTCTTGCTTCTCCCTCGTTCTAAACTCTGCCTATTTCTCCATGTTCACACTAAGATGTATTATTCTGCCCCTGAGGTCTGACTTTCGTATTCAGCCTGCTTCCGTGTTTCCAGTGTCAACAACAGACTTTCTGAGGAGTGACCCTCTTCCCCCATGAGCTCCACGCTGTCACTCACGTGTCACTGCCTTAGGCAGGTGTCCCCTGATGCTTTAAACTGGATTTGATCTATCAGACATTCTCATTGTAGCCTACGTTTCTTTGTGCTTTTGCAGGTGTTAAATAATTATCTGTTTAATCTTTGTCTTCCACCCTAAACTCATTCACTTATTTATTTATTTATTCATTCATTCATTCAAACACTGGCTGACAAATCTAATGTAGGCGTCAGGGGCTCAGACACTGGAACGAAACTTGCTGGGTTCAAACACCAACCTTGTTTCTTACTAACTGTATGACCAACTTACATAGCTTCTCTATGCCTCTACTGGAACCCACTTCTATATAGGCTTGTAGGGGTGACTAATTGAAACACTCCATAAACTATAAAACATTCCAAAGGGCAACTGGCTGAGTTAGTTCTGTTATGTCTTATTATATGCCAGGCAGCATTCCAGGGGGTGGGGATCCAATAGAGAAGAAAACAAAGACCTGTCTAAAAATTCAGAATAATTTCACAGAAGCTATAAAGGAAATAAATGCAGGGTTGGGAGAGGAGATTTCTCTTTGATCATGTGGTCAAGGAATTCCTCTCTGTAAAAATGGCTTGTGAACTTAGGGCAGAGGGATGGGGAGGCATAAGCTCTGTGAGAGTTGGGCGAAGAGCATTTTAGGTAGAAGAAACAGCAAGTGCAAATGTCCTGGGGCAGGAACATGGTGTATAGGAACAGAGCCCATGTGATGGGAGAATGGAGAGCAAAAGGGAGAGGGTCAGGTCTGGGTCCTGTTCACCACGGTATTGCAAAACCTAGGATGGGACACAGCACCGTGTAGATATCCAATGGATTCAGAGTAAGTGAATAAGTGATGAATGGAAGAATGCACTCAAGGAAGGGATGATATGAATGGGTTAGAGGCTTTCTTCTGCTCCCTGGTACCCATTTTCACTCATTCTATTCATTTCATTCATTCTGGAGAAGAGGCAGGTGAGTATGGTCTTTGGCATTCTGACCAGTTCGAGAGCAGAAGAGGCGAGTAGACGTTTTAGTGGGGAGGGATTTGAAGGCCTCGTCAATGCCACATGGCTCCTAGGTACGTAATTCCTTCCAAGAAACTGAAATCTACCTGGAAGAAGGAGTTTTTGTGGCTCAGGTGCACACAAAAGGTTACAATGGACATTTCAACCAGACCCATAAATCCCTGCTTCCCATTACCAATAGTGAGGTCATTTGTCCTTAAGCAAACCCAGTGCTCACAGTTCAATCACCAGGAATTTGCTTATTGTGCCAGGACAGCCTAAGGTTTTCACTCAGTGCCCGATGTCCTGATGCTGAGCATCCACAATACACAGACTTCCACTCTGTGCAGTTGATGCTGGTCTGACCCTCAGCTTGATGTGATTGCCGACGGCAGCAGAGTAGTAATATTTAACACCCATGGATAAGAGAAAATAGACTACAAATGAACAGAAACATAAGAACCCAAATCTGGTGAGATGGGATTAAACAGAAACCATTAGCAGTGTTTTTAAGCACATACTGTTGTATTTATTATGACCACTCTCCAAGTGAGAAACATCGCTCACTAGGGGCATGTGGTCCTCGACCGAAACCCCCAGCTTGCCCCACTCGCCAGCGTGGGGAATTCTGATCATAAATTACAACGCACCGGCAAACCCAGCCTTCAGAGCTGCTTCATTTTTCTAGGCAGCTTTACGGGACAAACATATCTACATCTACGTTATGGCTAAAGTCCGTTTTATTAAAACACATTCCTCCTTTCATTCATATGTTCAAAAACCTTTTTTTTTTTTTTAGCCAACTGCCTCCCAGGGCAAAGGTTTTCGATATCCATGGGTCCCGAGTTAGCGGGATGAAGATTAAAGGGGTTCTCCTTGTTTTCCTGTTCATATTTGCTAGTTTTCAGTCTTCTTATCCTGTTCCTGTCTTCACGGGAGAAGCCCTCCAAAGAAAGCACACCCCTGGGGGCGGAGTCGTTCCGTTTTATTCTGAATGACATCTTTAACACCAGGGTAGTCTTGTTTAGGAAACTTTCCAAATTGGATGGGCAAGGTTGCCGTGGCAACAAGGGTAAACTGACAACTTCTGTACCGGGATAAGCAGCTGCCTGGAGCTTCCTTCTCTCGAGGGGCTGCCCCTGCATCCCTGCAGCCATGGGCTCACTGGGGCTTGCTCATTCCAGCCCCGCTAGTCACATCGGAAAGCACCTGTCATGTTGCAACCTGGGGACAGAGTCCGTGGGTGGCTTCCATCTTCTGTCATCTGCAGCACGGCTTTTATTCGCCTCATCATAGAACTTGCCAACAGGGCAAGAGGCCTGCCTGATGGTAGAATTAGTGTTTTACCTGAAGAGGTAAAAAAATATATTTTCTAGACTCATAGGAGCCGGAAGAACCAAGGAAGAACACAAGTAAAGCTTGTATCTTCTTATGCTTTGCCTTCTGTAAGAGAACAGCCCTAGAAACACCACAGACTACCTGCAAGGTAGCATGGGATAGGGAATGGAACACGGGCGATGGTTTACTGGGCAAATGTTTATTGAGCACCTACTATGTGCTGGGCACTGTTCTAGATTCCAGCGATTGACGGTGCTGGGGTCAGTGGTCTCCAGGTAGCACCTTGCCAACTGTGTGTGAACCAGGGTGCTTTGTGCCTTGCTCGGTAGAGAGAGTGCCCTGGCGTCTGTTTTACATGGTGTCCCATACATAGTAGGTGCTTAACAAACACTGTCAGTGACAGCAATGAGGGCGGGGAGCAGCAGGCTGAGACAGACAGAGCAGTGCATTTCCAACTGGGAGGCCTGACAAGAGTCACTCTTGCCTCTCTGAACCTGCTTCATTTCTTAGAAAGTGGGAATAGCCATCTCTCCCTGTACAGGTGTTGTGGAAATTAATGAGCTAACGTCCCTGAGAGGGTCCAGGGTAGCGGCTGGCACTAAGGGGCTCTCTGAAGGGGGTCTGCAAAGCGGCGCGGGTGTGGGGAGCGGGCTGGGGAGCCGCAGGCTCTAGGAGGGTCGGATTAGCCACTTTGGATTCTCTCCTAAAGCAACAGGGGACCCCTCGAGGGTTCTAAGTGACGGGGGCTGGCTGGGCTCTGAGTTTTGTTTTTTTTTATCTTATTTTTGTTAATTTTAATGCAGTGACATTGATAAATCAGGGTACATATGTTCCGAGAAAACATCTCCAGATTATTTTGACATTTGATTATGTTGCATACCCCTCACCCAAAGTCAAATTGTCTTCCGTCACCTTCTATCTGGTTTTCTTTGTGCCCCTCCCCTCCCCCACCCCCTCTCTCTCCTTCCTCGCCCCCCCCCCCACCATTACCATCACATTCTTGTCCATGTTTCTGAGTCTCATTTTTATGTCCCATCTATTTATGGGTTCATATAGTTCTTAGTTTTTTCTGATTTTCTTATTTCACTCTGTATAATGTTACCAAGGTCCATCCATGTTATTGTAAATGATCCGATGTCATCATTTCTTATGGCTGAGTAGTATTCCATAGTATATATGTACCAAAGCTTTTTAATCCACTCGTCCACTGATGGACACTTGGGCTGTTTCCAGATCTTCGCTATTGTGAACAATGCTGCCATAAACATGGGGGTGCATTTCTCCATTTGGAACAGTGCTACGGGCTCTGAGATTTTGGAAGCACCCTCCGGCCGCAGCCTGGAGTCTGGAAGGACAGCTGGCCGGGGTCTGCCTTAATGCAAATGAACCCTGATGACAACCTGTGCAAGGAAGTGTGGTGGGAACGGGGAGCACAGGGGCATTCGCGGGGGCATCGGAGGTGACTCAGCGCCGCTTGGCGTTTGCTGGCTGTGGGTGTGCGGCCATTCCCATGCAGAGGAGTTGAGATGGCACCCGATGTTTTGCTTGTACAACGGGGTGGAGAATGGGGCTTCCAAGTAGAGATGTTGAGTAAAGGAGGAGGCATGAGTTTCCAGGACCAAATGCAGAGTTGAGCCTTTCACACAGGACTGCAGACGGACCCAAGGGGAGGCCCAGGAGTTAGCACCAAGCCAACAAGCACTGAGAAAGTCTGGAGTCAGCTGGTCTGTCCTTGTGTTTCAGCCACTTACCTTGGTAACCCCACCGAGGTCCAGTGCACAGGGGTGATCAAAGAAGGCTCTGGACCCATTAGAGCAGGGGTCCCCAAACTACGGCCCGCGGGCCGCATGCGGCCCCTTGAGGCCATTTATCCGGCCCCCTGCCGCACTTCCGGAAAGGGCACCTCTTTCATTGGTGGTCAGTGAGAGGAGCACATTGACCATCTCATTAGCCAAAAGCAGGCCTGTAGTTCCCATTGAAATACTGGTCAGTTCATTGATTTAAATTTACTTGTTCTTTATTTTAATTATTGTATTTGTTCCCATTTTGTTTTCTTACTTTAAAATAAGATATGTGCAGTGTGCATAGGGATTTGTTCATAGTTTTTTTTATAGTCCGGCCCTCCAATGGTTTGAGGGACAGTGAAATGACCCCCTGTGTAAAAAGTTTGGGGACCCCTGCGTTAGAGTTTCATTCTAGTGTGGGAAACAATAGCAAACATGTGACCAGGATGTGACAGGATAATTTGCCCCTCATTTTAGAGATGGAGGGGAAGAGGTTGGAGAGTTTGACATTAGCTGGCATGGGCAGGTGGTGGCGTGACTTTATATGGAGTGGTCAGAAAAGACATTCAAAAATCATTTGACATTTAACACCAGGAGGAGGTGACATTTAAAATGAGGTGGGAAGAGTGAAAGACCTTGGGCCAGTCACATGATCTCTTGGACCCTCAGTTTCAGCATCTGCACCCAGAAATGATGGTGTCTTTTGTACAAATCAATGACACTGTCCATCAATGCAACTTAAGCTCGGTCAGTGTTACCTGCTGTTACCGGGTAACAAGGAGGCGTGGGAAACTCCGGGCTCTGTCCCAATGTCCTTGATGGTGCCAGAAAGAGAAAAGAGCATTTGCTTACTGCCCAGCAGTTTCCTTAGAATCAGAGGCCCCGGCCTGTGGAAGGAGTCAAGGCCTCGTAATTAAACTCTGGTCTCCCAATCCCTCCGTCCTGGCCGCGTGGTGGAGGTCTTGGCTGCACTGCGCTTTGTGGCCAGAAGAGGGCTCACAAACTTTTCCTCCCAATAAATCTTCCCTGTTCTCTTTTGACTTGAGTTGCATCAAAATGGGGCCCCATCCCATCATGTTTGAAATGGCTGTTTAATGATGCATGATTGTTGGACAATTATAAGCACTTGTATGATACCTAAACATTAATTTTTGGCAGCTTAATTTTATAAGCGTTTAAAGGTGTTTCTTATGCAGAGAGAGAGAGCCATTCAAATGCCGCCGGTTAAATGAAATGATTGCATTTATGATTTTCTGGGCGTTCTTCCTCTGACATTAAATGTCCCCCGTGGAAGCTCCCTTGCGTTGTGCTCTCGATCAGCTGTTGGGCTCACGTTCACAAGGGCAGTGGCCCTCTCCCCACCATGTGCACGTTTTTGTCTTAGCTTCAGTTACTGGGTTTGTTAGGCACCTTGTGTGAGCATCGAGTCCGGCTTAATGACTCGTTGTATGACCCTCCAGTGTCTAGCTGGAAGTAAGGACAAAGGGGGATCTGCTGTAGCGGGAGACCTGGGAGCATCCTTGCAGCAGAGTTCACGCTGAGACTTCAGGGCGGCACAAGCCCGGGCAGGGAAATTGGGATGCAGGTCCAGCCTCTGCTCAGATAGAGAAAACATCCCACGGTCACACTGACTCTTTCTTGTTTGTGTGAGGTTAGCAGGCAGGCTAGAACTTGCCCCGTCAAACTCACTTTCCCGCTACACTTCCTCTGAGCATTGGTCATGCTCAAGGTGGTCACCCGGCAGAGAGATGTCCAGCCCACTTATGCCAGGGGCCTTCGGTCATGGCTCTGGCCACCGCACACCCATCACATCTAATAAGGACCTGTCATCCAGACGGGATTGGGACCTCGAGGTCTGAAAGTCCTCCTGAGAAGAGGGGGCCTTTTCTGAAGACGGGTGCCCCACCTGACCCCGAGGAAAAAGACTCGGAGAGTGAGTATCTTTCATGCTAAACTATCTCTCGAAAGAGGCGTGTTGCTTTCCCTCTGCCGTGAACGCCTTGCCTTGCGGCTGTTCTAATTCCTCGGCCACCCGGCTGGCTGGTCCTCTGGTCATCTGCCCTAGAAGCACATGTGTGGCCTCAGCAGCTGTCATGGGTGTTGTGAATTTGGGAGCGTTGGGGAGAGCCTTCTGCTTTGTGTGAATCTTGGTGGCTGAGAGAATTCTGGAAGAAATTCTAGAAGCTCCATGAGAGCTTGTCCTCCGCCCAGCCAATCTGATGCCCTCACCTGAGGCTGTGAGGCAGCACTGATTGGACACTGGGAGGTAACTCACAGCTGAGGGTATCTGAGTTGGGGACAGGGCACGATAGAGGGTCCAGGGACAGCGTTCTAGCCAGATTTTTCTTTCTATGTCACCACAGTGTCTTTTCTGCTGCTTAGATTTAAAAAAAATTTTTATTTATTGGCCCTGGCTGGTTGGCTTAGCAGTAGATTGTCAGCCTGGTGTGTGGAAGTCCCGGGTTTGATTCCCAGCCAGGGCACAGAGGAGAAGCACCCATCTGCTTCTCCACCCCTCCCCCTCTCCTTCCTCTCTGTCTCTCTCTTCCCCTCCCGCAGCCGAGGCTCCATTGGAGCAAAGTTGGTCTGGGCGCTGAGGATGGCTCCATGGCCTTTGCCTCAGGCACTAGAGTGGCTCTGGTTGCAACGGAGCAATGCCCCAGATGGGCAGAATATCACCCCCTAATGGGCATGCCTGGTCGGGCACATTTGGGAATCTGTCTGTCTGCCTCCCTGCTCTCACTTCAGAAAAATAAATAAATAAATAAATAAATAAATAAATAAATAAATAAATAAATTATGTATTGACTTTAGAGAGGAAGAGAGAGAGAAAGACACAAAAACATCAATCTGCTTCTGTGTATGCCCTGACCAGGAATTGAACCTGCAACCTTTGCACATCTGATCAACATTCTAACCAACCAAGCTATCTGGCCAAGGCTGCTGCTTGGATCTTACATGTTCTTACTTGTTTTGTTTTTTGAGTTTGGCTCTTTGTCTTTTCTGTTGATGTTATAAGATCCACCTAAAGAATTGTTTGTCAAGTTAGTTAACTCTGGTTTCTGTCCTATACAACCAGGAAGACCCTCCATGTAGCTACTTCCCTTTCTTCTCAAGTCTTTGTTTCTCATCTGAGACTCAGTTTTCTTCTTCCTGCACCTGCTTCTTGCCCAGGGCTGGTTCCACCCCCTTTTTGTCTCATGCAAATCATTTCCTGAAGCTAAAACCACAGCACTTTCCCAGCATTTAAGGAAACTTCCAGCCAACACCCGCTGCCTGGCTCTCCCTGGATCACTGTTCGTCTTCAGGCCCACGCGCCCCCTCTTCCTGGAAACACAGCGCTTGAGACAGTGGGTTTTCAAGTCACAGTCCCCGGGTTTGACTCCAGCCTCTGCTATTTGCTTCTGTGTGACTGTGTGCGCAGTTCATAATTTCTCTGTACCTCAAATTCCTCCTCTGAACAATGGACATAATATACAATGTATCCCGTTGTAACAAGAATTCAGTTCGTGAAGACATGTAGAATGCCTAGGACAGTGCTTGTGTATAGCGAGTGCTCTGTAGCAATAGCTGTTACTATTATTGCCTTATTGATGTGTTATGAGAATTAACCGTGGCGATAGATGTACTGTACTCAGCATCGTGCCTGGCACATAGTAGGTATGCGGTTGTGGTTCATTATTATTATCCTTCAGCTGATGGGTTCTCTGATCCTTCAGATGTCGTTCGAGTCACTTCTGTGCCAAGTGTCCTGACCTTACTTGCTGTTGGTTGACTCAGCCCCAAGGAGCAAGGGTGGGGAAGGAAAAGTAAAGAGAAGTAGGTTTGGGTTAGAAATTCAGATGACATAGAAAAAGAGCCTGCCCATCAATGTGGGCTCTCTTGGCTGTTGGAATTTCTCCTTGGATTGCCCTGTGGTTAGAGTTTAATGCAGTGGTAGTCAACCTGGTCCCTACCGCCCACTAGCGGGCAGTCCAGCTTTCACGGTGGGCAGTAATGGAGCAACCAAAGTATAAATAAAAAGATAGATTTAACTATAGTAAGTTGTTTTATAAAGATTGATTCTGCCAAACTTAGCGAAAATCCGACATAAAGTACTTGGTAAGTAATTATTATTATATGCTTTAACTTGCTGTAACTCTGCTTTATAAATTTTATAAAGTTATTTCCCTACTTTATAAATCACCATTACTGTGGAACCGGTGGGAGGTTAGAAAATTTTACTACTACCAGAGATACAAAAGTGGGCGGTAGGTATAAAAAGGTTGACTACTCCTGGTTTAATGGAAAAGGTTGATTAGCAGTGCTTACTGGGCTGCTATGTAGAGTTGAACCCTGGTCCTCAGGGAGCCCCGGTGGTGTTCCAGGGCTTGTGTTTGCTTCTCTGATGCCTTCACCCTTCTCTTCTCTTCTCTTCTCTTCTCTTCTCTTCTCTTCTCTTCTCTTCTCTTCTCTTCTCTTCTCTTCTCTCTCTTTTGATCTTAAGACAGTTTTGGCTGGAAAATTCCAGCCTGTGTGGGAGGAGAGGAGGGAAAGGCTGTGTCCAGGGACAGGAGAGTAGTACATTTTAAAAGGCAGACTGTAGTGGTGCCAGAGGGCCAAGGTGAGGGCCAGGGGGAGGGTTAGGGGGCCAGAGAGCTGGGATCTGCCTAGGAATGGTCTCTTCCTCCTTCCTCATCCCTGTCCCCATCTCCTCCACTCTCCCTGCTGCCCCGTGGCCCGCCCCCACTCCTTCGCTCCAAGTATATCCTTGGCTGGAGGAGAATCTGGCAGGACATGTGTACTGACAGGATCATCTCTGCGTTCTGGGCAATCTTCAGAGCTGGGAGGGTTCGTGTTCTCGGCCAGTGGGAGGGAGATTTGGGGCAGGCAGGTATATATTGTGAACTAGGTGGATTCTGCTACAGCCTTTGCCTGGGTATTCTCTGGGCTGCAGAGTTGGCATGCCTCTTCCTGTCTTACAATTCCCACCCGGGACTTACACACAACCCTTTCTCCTTTTAAAACTATTCCTTACCAAATGCTCTCGCACTCAAAGAGATGGTAACAGTAATAACCCTGACGCAGACCTGCCTTGAGCATTTGTCGTATTCTGTGCACTGTTAGCATTCTGGGGGCGTTTTTCTCATTTAATCCAGGTAATTTCCTGTATAGTAGGTTTATTATTCCCATTTTTGCATCTAAAAAAGGTTAAGATTCAGAGAGGTTAAGTAATGTGCCTAAGGCCACACAGGTAGTAAATTGTAAAGCCAGGATTTGATCCTTGATTAGCTCTTAGAATTCCAACTCTGGCAAGGAATTGATGGTATGTACTACATTTGGTTATTTTGTTTTCTAGACCAGTTTTCTCAAATCTGGAAGGCTTGTTAAATCACAGAATACTAGGCCCTACCCCCTAGTTTTTGATTCAGTATAGATCTGGGGTGGACCGAGAACTTGTCCTAACAAGGTCTCAGGGGACGTTGTACTTGCTAGTCCAGAGACCAGATGTTGCAAACCACTGTCCAACACCAACATCAGTTGATGGTTGTGTATTGATTAGAAAGAGTCAACTCTAAAGACTTTGCCAGTTTAGACCCAACTTGTAGAAATTTTCTGATCATGTGACGAGGGCTGAGCTATCCCTAGGCACGAAAAAGATAAGGTATTTCCAGCGAATAACAGCACACCTCGTTCTCAGAGAAGTTTCCATCCTGGGAAAGCACGCTGCCCTCTGGCAGTCACAGGTTTGCTAAGTACAAAGCCGCGGTTGATCGCCAGGTAGGTTCACCATAAATTATGCCGTTTGTGGCATTAGAGAACATTGACCCACAAAATAGGAAAGTTACTTGTTTTGCTCAAAATCCAAAAGTTCTCTTTCAGTTCCAACGATGTTGATGATAAAGCTTCGGTTTTGTGCTATTTCCTTGAACATAATGCGCTCAGACACACCCCTCAATCTGCTCTTCCAAGGGCGAGAGAGAGTCGGCCTCAGGACCGGCAACTGTATCCAGAATTCAGCAGGGCTGGTTTTGATCGAAGTGCCTTATTTTGCCAGTAACTCTTATACACCTCATTGAACGGCTCAGCATGAATGATGAGGACAGACCGCCTTGGCTCGATTCAGCTCTGCCATGGACCCACTGTGTGACTCTGGGCCACGTCCAAACCTCTCTGGGCTTCAGTTGCCTCAGTTTTAAAGAGGGTAAAACTAGTCTCTGCTTCAGTGTTGTTATAAGGATGACATGAATTCCTGTCTATAGAGCACTTAGAGGATTGTCTTGAACATAGAAAGTAGGATAGAAGGACTTGTAGATAAATATATCAGTAAATCATTCACAGACGTACAAGAAATACTGTCTTAAAGCACTTACAGGGCAGAGAGGGTGTACCGGGAACCCGAGGCTGCCTTGCCCGTCTCAGTCCCCGGCATTGCAAAGCCAGTGTCCTCTCAGCCACGGTTGAGGCTGCGCTCCCTGGGCAAGGCGACCCCTGGTGGTGTGACTAGTCAGGAAGCTGAAAGGGAGCAGTCGCGGCTCCTGCACCAGGTTGGACTGTACCTTTTGTCCTCATTAACTCAAGGTCTCGAGGGGGCAGAGTCCACAGTCCTCCCCAACGCCAGCCCATGGGAGTGTCTAAGGATGTTGGAAGTGGGGATGTTTGGCCACGAGGCACATGTGAGGGGCCTTGACGAGGGGGGTAGGGCTGTGAGTCAGACAGGCCCTGGACCCATGTGTCCTCACTAGCCAGCCTTTGACATGTAACCCTACTGACCAAAGTCACACTTTGTCTTATCTACCCTCTTGCCTCAGTTGGGCCTCCCCTTGTTTTATAAATAAGAGGCCTCATTCAATGAAACGCAGGCCCAGGGCCAGCATCCCTGGAGATTCCGATTCGGTAGGACATCTGCCTCTTTAATAAGCACATTCGTGGTTCGGATACAGAGTTCACGGAACACACTTCCGGAAATCCTTCTTATGTCTTGTTTTCAAGGGAGGGGTGGGTTTGTCCCTTTGGTTTTTATCAGTTTAGAATCTTCTGTGTAACTCTTCGGTGGCAAAAATTTCCCCTTTGAAAGAAAGAACATTAAAAAAAATGCTGCCGGATAGACGTGAGTGATGACATTAAAATGAAGAATGAATTTATAATGTGCAGAGGGCCTCAAAACATTAAGTCACCTTCTCCATTTGAGCTTTTTCATTCTTTGTCTATTATGAAAAATGATATAAATTGCTCTTAGATTATTAGCCAAAAGTTGTGTCTGCCTAAAATTTTAGCTTAACAAAATCAGACTTTTTATTATTCTGCATTAAAGAGCGCCACCCAATGTGAGTTTCCATGCCATGTTTTTGTAACAGGAAGCCTATAGTTTAGGATTTTAGAACCCCGTTTCTGTTTTAGTTTCTTTCCTCCACCTTCTGACAGCCAGGTGGGAAGTGTAGTCCATGCTGCTTCTCACTTAGAAAAAGTCAGTTGTCAGCCAAGAATACCTACGTCCTCAGGCACAGAAAGGAGGAGGTGAAAACGCAAACGAGGATTAAACTGGTAAACAGTATGAGCTTTGAGCGGTGGTGCTGTGAGTCATTGCTGTGTTTGGTTCTTTGATGACTTAAAGGCATTGAGATGGGAAATTTTGGCCCTGGCGGGTTGGTTCAGTGGTAGAGCATCAACCCTGCATGTGGATGTCCTGGGTTTGATACTTGATCAGAGCACGCAGAGAAACAACCGTCTGGTCTCCATCGGGAAAGCTGATGTCCAGGATGTGGATTATCCGATGTGTGCACGAGAGGCACATACTGCTTGCTGATTGTCTGACGGGTTTCTAAGGTTGTGCAGATGAGTCGCTAGGTAGCGAGCCCTGCACCTCCGAGGCAGGGCTTGTTTCTGAGCCACTTGTAGGCATTTCCCCCTCCCAAATGCCAGATAAGCTACAGGAATAAGAAGTCACATGCTGTCCCTCCTGTTTCCAAGGCCGTGACTGAGGAGATGGTCATCAGCCCACTTCCTCTGAAGAGTGGTTCTTCACGTTGTTGACCTCTCCAGAGTGGTGGTGGGTGGTCAGACCAGAGCACTTTTTACCTTTTGCTTTTTTCCTCCGGGTCCAGTCCCTCCTTCTGGAGTGTGGCTCTGCTAATGCTCCGAAGGCCACAGAGCCTTCCTTCCGAAACGAGCCCCTCGGTCCTCCAGCCATTGCTCTTCCTCGGTTCCACACTCATCTGGCTGGCTTAAGGCTTCTGGAACAAGGGGCCCAACGCCTCACTTACCCGCCTCTGCCAGGGCGCGGATAATCCACATCCTGGACATCGGCTTTCCCGAAGCGCAGAGCTGGATGGACACGGGTCACGATTCTTGTTGGAAATCGATCAGAATCCACATTGCATCCTTACACTCCATTTCAAAGGGAATATGCTGATTGAACAGCATCGAACCTTTATGCAGGGGTCCCCAAACTTTTTACACAGGGGCCAGTTCACTGTCCCTCAGACCGTTGGAGGGCCAGACTATAAAAAAAACAACTATGAACAAATCCCTACGCACACTGCACATATCTTATTTTAAAGTAAAAAACCAAAATGGGAACAAATACAATATTTAAAATAAAGAACAAGTAAGTTTAAATCAACAAACTGACCAGTATTTCAATGGGAACTATGCTCCTCTCACTGACCACCAATGAAAGAGGTGCCCTTCCAGAAGTGCGGCGGGGGCGGACAAATGGCCTCAGGGGGCCGCATGTGGCCCGTGGACCGTAGTTTGGGGACCCCTGCCTTTACGTGACCACCCGTGCTGGGTGTCCGTCGTTAGGCGGAGTGGTCCTCAGTGAGACTGCTCCTGTTGTCCCTGAATGCTGATGCATCTCTCTGGCACTGTTTCTAATCTGCTATGGGGTAAAAACCAAAGTGACCAGTGAACATTATCGTATAAAGAGGAATGAGCCCGAACTTTGGTGGCGTGATAAAGGGCAAAGGTCTTGAAGTCAGCTAGCTCCAGGTTTGAGTGCTGAATCTAAAGTTTGTTGGATGCCACCACAGGGGAGTTATTTACTCTCTCCGAGCCTCAGTTTCCTCATCTGTAAAATAGGGATAGGAATGGAGCCTTTCTCCTGGGGTTGGCGTGAGGGTTCCCCGAGTTAATGTAAGCAAGGTGTCTGGCACGCTGGTCTGTGAGCTGGTATTGAAATCGGTGGCGAGCGGTGGAGTCACAGATACAGCTGGCCTGTACCCGCAGTGGACACCAGCTCTTGCACATGGTGCCCCTGCGTCCAGCTACAGAAACACGCCGGGAAGGCAGGTGTGCCCAGTATCCCTGGGCTCCCAGGAGAGTCTCTCAACTACTGACTGAAGGTAGTTGGTGGACAAGACCCTGGCTCCTGGATGGGGTGGAGGTGACTCTGAGACCACCCCGCCCTGGGCTGGAGGTCCCCACTGGGACTGCCCACAGTGGTCACCTGCTCCATAGTGACCTTGCATTGGCTTCCCCCTTCCCTGACTCCCTCCCTCCCTTTCCTTCAGGACTTCCTAGATAAGCTACAGGCACGCAGACCCTGTCTCAGGGTGGCCTCTAGAGGAGCCCCCGCTGGGCGTCGTTGTGATCCACAGACGCTGCCTGGCCTCCCTCTCCGCGTCCCACTTCCTTCTGGAGGTTGCTCGGATTGCGTGGAAAATCCAGGTGCGTAGTGACAAGTACTGACAATGGATTTTTAGGATCGCCCTTTGCAATCACCACGCATATTCTTCAGTTAACTCTCGCGAGAAGCATGCGAGGTGGGTAGTACTTGTTTTCAGAACTGAATCATTAACAAGATCTAATAACTGCTTGTTGGGAGAGGTCACTGGGAGCACATGACAGCTGACTGACCCACAGGGGGGACCCAGGCAATCGGAGGCTCCTCACCCTTCCCTGGGCTTGGGGTGTATCCTCTGCCCACTGTTCCCACAGCGGAGCTGTCTCCCAGGACGCAGCCTTTAGGGAGGAAGGTGTTGAGACCCCTCCTGGGCGTTATATGGGACTCCACCCCCCTCAGGCCTCTGTATAAACTTGTAAGATCCTGATGAGGGGTCAGGAGCACAGATCCACCTGTCTTCCAGCCGCCCAGGGCCGGCCTCCTACGTAACTTCCTTTGCTAATCATACCTGTCGCCTACCAAATCTTTCATCTCCACCTGTGGGGGTTTAGTTTCGTATTCCATTCAGGAAGCTTGAGGTTTCAAAGCAACGCCACGTTCATTCCAGAAATCTAAGTCAAACGGGAAACGGGGGGACCTTCTGAGTAAAGCTGAACCCGCCTCCAGCGTCACCTTGATGAGACCCCACACGGTCTGCATGGTGTGAATGCCCGAACATTCGCCTGTCTGTGCACCGACGACTGTTTCGAAGTGACAACGGCACATATGGGTCTGATCGCGGCACCCTCCTTTGTGCGTTTGATGCCAAGAAATGTGCAGAGTCCAGAATTTCCAAAACAACCAGCGCAGAGGGCGGCCTTCCTACTCGCTGCCCCTTCGCGCGAAGGTCGGACCTACCGTCCCAAACGAGCTCCGGGCTGCTGGGCCGCACAGTGCACGCGCTGGCCGTCTTCCATGTGCTGAGTTAGAATGCCGCCTCGGCAGCTGCATTTTTTATTTTTTTACAGTTTTTGAAGTGTTTGACATATATGTTAAAACAACACCCGTTTGACACAGAGCCAGACTCGAAAGCACACCCTGGCACGCAGCCTGCGGAAGCGCCAGCCCCCTCGGGCCGCAGTACCTGCTGCTCCGTTTCCCAAGCACTGGCCGTGCGCCCCGCGCGGGACTCAGCGCTGCAATGCGCCAGCTCACTGGGCGCCCGCGACCAGAAAGCACTCGCCCGAGGTCAGGTCACGCAGTGAGTGAGGAAGGGCAGGGCTGGGGTTCAAACCCAGGTCTGTCTGACTCCAAAGGCATCATCAGGGCCACACACTCCCATGGACCCAGACGCAAAGCACCTGCTCTTTCTCCACAAGCTTATCAACAGTTCCTGATGGCACAGACGACGAAAGGTTTGAACTTTCTTTTTTAAAAAAGGGTGTCTTTTGTCCGCAGAAGGCTGATAAAAATCAGTGAAGAATCACGTCTACTCACGTTCCCTGTTTTTACAACAAGCCATTTGATGTGGGGAGTAGAAGGATCTGTCCCCGCCCGTGTCCCATTTTGTCTTTACCAATAATAACTCTTTGGAACTTCAGGTGTTTGCAGTGAAACAGTCCACCTGGTGCTAGTGCGGGCCAATCCCTTCTGGGGTGTATCTATTAGTGCCCAGTGGCTGGTCCACTCACCGGCTCACCCCTTCCTAGAAGTCCCTGCTTCGGAGACGGCTCTTAGTGATCACAGGGATGCCTGGCGGCTCACTGGATCTTGGTCTATTATTAACCTTTTGCTCCAGCGAAAAACCAAAGAAAATCTTCTGGGCTGTTGTCATCTCCACTTTGCTTTTCCCCTATATCAATTAAGGATGTGGTTGGTGTGTAGATCTTACGATGATGAACTTGAAAGGGAGGGAGGGAGGGCTGCTACTTTACTACCTGGACAAAGATTGGGAAGAGGGGTGTCTATGGCCCCCATTCTCACTGGCACCCTTCGCACGGACAAGGGAAAAACATCTCGTGGATATATATCACTTATCACTCCAGTGTCAGAACATCTTGCCTCCTAAAAAGTAATCAAAGGGGCCTGCGAATGCAGTAAGGAGATGAGCTTCAGGTAAAATGGGAAGGGGCTCACTTCATCCTGGTGACATCACTCCCTCCTCTTGTCCTCCACTGGCAACTCCTGGTCACACGCCTTTGATCACTGGAGGCCAAGGAAGGGGCGAGTCACTCCGGGATGAAACAGCCTCCAGCTGGTGGACGGGCAGAACAGCCGCTCCGGACTGTTTGGCCGCTTGATGCAGAGTCTGCACCGCTTGATGTAGCCCTTAGGCATCGGCTTCCTGCGGTGGGGGTGTTGATCTTGCTTCTGCAACTAAACTCTTGCAGCCCCGATACCTCCTGTGTCTCCCACACGTCCCTCAACAGCGCTTGGCACACGGGGACAGTTGGCAAACACTCTGTGATTGATAGAAGAGATTTTAATGATTCCATCAGGTCTCAGAGACAGAAAAAAGAAATTCTAATCTGTCTTAACCCAAACTAGGACTGCGGTGGTTTACACAACTGGGAAGTTCAAGTGTCAGATGCTGGAGGCACAGCTGGCCTCAGGGACTTGTCCTGTATCAGTGAGGTTTGATTTCTCCAAATTTTATCTCTGCTTTCATCCATATTAGCTTAGGATTCGCAGAACCTGTGTGACGCCAGCTTTCTGAGTCAGAGAAGCATCAATTCTTCACTGTGATACCTTAGTTGTTCATTGATTGCTTTCTCATATGTGCTTTGACCATGGGCCTTCCGCAGACTGAATAACTTCTTGCTGATGAGCTTTGCTCAAACCAGATGAGCCCGTGCTCAAGCTGGTCAGGAGGGAGGCAGTTTTATGATCTCCTCCTGGTTATCACCTTCAGAAACCCAGAGGCCTGTCTGTGGGTCACCAGCAGTTGTGTTTGGGACCAATGAGCCCAGGTGGATGCGTATGCATCTCTCCTTCCTCTGGACACGTTGTGTCAGCCGTAAACCCCACTTCATCTCTTTGAGGGAGATAAAGAATGGATAGGTAATTTTAGAAGTTAGGCTCTAAGAGGCAATGCCACCTGTACCCTGATAGAAGATAACACATGTTTGTCTGTTTTAAGCTCAAGTGGCCAGTGGACTTTCAGACAGGTGGTCTGACATGAATAGGCACAGGTGCTGGATGTTGTCATCGGCCCCGTCTTCCCTGAAATCCTTGTTCGGACAAAGGAAGAGACAAGCAGAACAGAGCCCTGTGATACTGTATTTACCAGATTCTCCCACTACTTGAGGCTCACTCGTTTGTTAATACGGCAAATATTTATATTAACATTTACTGAGTACTGGCTCTGTGCCAGGTATTTTTCTATGGGACACAGCAGTGAATGTAAAAGAAAAGGGGGGGGGGTCCTGTTCTAACGGCCCTTTTCCTTCCTCCCTCCCTCCCTTCTTGACACAGGGGTTGCAGGCAAAGACCCAGCCAGCGCACTGCGGGGGCAGGGGGAGGCAGAGAGACAGACGCCACATGCATGTGCCCTGACGGAATCCACTGGCAAGCCCCCTACAGGGGATGTTCTGCCCATCTGGGGCTGCTGCTCTGTTGCTTGTCAGCTGAGCTATTTTAGTGCTTGAGGCGAGGCCATGGAGCCATCCTCAGTGCCTGGGGCCAACTTGCTCAAGTGAGCCATGGCTGCAGGAGCGGGGTAGATAGAGAGAGAAGGGGGAAGAGGGAAGGGTGCAGAAGCAGACAGGCGCTTCTCCTGTGTGCCTTGACCGGGAATTGAACCGGGGTTTTCCACATGCTGGCTGATGCTCTACAGCTGAGCCAACTAGCCAGGCTTGGCCATTACTTTCTAGGGAGAGCTCTGTCGTGGGCAGCTTGTGTGGTGGGCACTTGAATTTGCCTTCCCAAACTCCATTCACCCCCCTCCTGGTAACAGTAACTGACTTTAGCTTAAGGCTTTACTCCTTTTCCACTCTCAGTCCTCTTGGTTTGAAGGCTGCGTCTGTGATCAAGAGTTACCCAGTCAGCATGATTAGACCCCAAACCCCCAGCTACAATGGACACATCTCCCATCTGCATCTCTCCCTCTCTCTCCCCCTCCATCTTCCTCTCCCTATCTCTCTTTCCAGTTGTAGAACAATTAAAGGGCTATAATGTAGAAGAATAAGTATTCAATTTATGGCACACAGAGCACAATTTGGACCCACAGATGTAAGCTACCGGCAAATCTGTTTCTACTCAGACAGCAAGAGTAGAGATTTCCAGAAAGGAATGAATAGTGAGTGAGTTCCATATCCCTGGAGGTGTTCAAGAAGACAGATATGTATTGAGACCATCATGGGAAACATGTTATGAGTTGGGTTGAACTTGATGACCTCTTCTGAAATTTCTCTTGAATTCTTGGTGTTTTAGGCACATCAACAAGTCCATACCGGCCTGGATGTGTGGGTCTCTGTAGGTAAGGGACACCATGCTGGCTGCCTATTGCTAGGTCATACTCTTAAGCAGCTCGGTAGGTACCACTGAGATACAAAAGTGGAACCTTTGGAAACGAGGTAAGAAATTGTTGCAAAGTTGTGTACTCCAAAGGTGGCTTTGACTTTTGAAAATTGCAAAAGTCGGCCCTGGCCGGTTGGCTCAGTGGTAGAGCGTCGGCCTGGTGTGCGGAAGTCCCGGGTTTGATTCCCGGCCAGGGCACACAGGAGAGGCGCCCATCTGCTTCTCCACCCCTCCCCCTCTCCTTCCTTTCTGTCTCTCTCTTCCCCTCCTGCAGCCAAGGCTCCATTGGAGCAAAAGATGGCCCGGGCACTGGGGATGGCCCCAGGCGCTAGAGTGACTCTGGTCGCGACAGAGCGACGCCCGGATGGGTGGAGCATCGCCCCCTGGTGGGTGTGCCAGGTGGATCCTGGTGGGGCGCATGCGGGAGTCTGTCTGACTGCCTCCCAGTTTCCAGCTTCAGAGGAATGCAAAAAAAAAAAAAAAAAAAAAAGAAAGAAAAGAAAATTGCAAAAGTCTAGTCAACATGAGATCATACTGGATAATACTTTTTGGGGATTTAAAAAAAATTCAAAAGTAGAGATGTGACTATGAAGGGATGAAGGTGATTTTCTTGACATGTCCATAAACCCAATAAGAATATGAGATCGTTTCACGAAGTGGCACTTTGAAGAGGTGTGCAAAGCGTTGGAGAAAGCCGCCCTTGTCTATGTTCTGAAGTGATTTTTTTTAAATTTATTTTTTGTTTGTTTTTCGTTTTTTCCCACTGATTTGAGAGAGAGGGAGGGGAAGAGAGAAGAATCAGCTTGTTGTTCCTCTTTGCTGTGCACTCACGGTTGCTGCTTGTATGCGCCCTGACTGTGGGACCTGCGACTTCTGCTCCACGCCAGGAGGATGCTCTCCACCAGTCCGGGCCTGAAGCGGTTTTCAGAGCTCAGTCTCACACTTCACAGTTGAGGAGCCCATTATGTTCCGGCAAGGGGCAAACCAGTTTATTTTGTTTCTTATGATAGAGTGTTTGGGAGACGGCTGGAACCTCTGACCCATGCTCCTTCTCTAGAGAACAACACATCACATTCCATGGGCGTCATGAAGACCCAGGCGGGGCTGCCAGGCCGGGCTCCTGGGTGCTGCGGCTGGATTGCTTGGCCGAGCCTGTCCCCGCTGCACTCCTTCGTCGACTCAGTCATCAGCTGGGGTAGCAACATGGCACTTCCGGGGGAGGGTCCGTTATTTGGCACATGTTCACAGCTGGACAGCTGCTGGAGCCAGCCACCTCCAAACCCACGGACGTGGTCGTCCGCTTTGTGGAATCGTGCCATCTTCAGTCCCTTTCATGGGAAGCAAAGCTTATCTGTCCTTAAGAGGGACTGAAATTATAAATTCTTGAGAGAGAGAGAGAGCGCGCTCCCACAGACACCCTGTCCCGCCCTAGGGGCAACCTGGCGCTGGTGGCAGAGCGAGGAGCCAGGCTCCGCTTTGCCTTCGGTTGGGCCTGGGCTCTGGAGGCCGGTTGGCACTTCCTCTGGGCAAAACGAAGCTTGCGAGTGCTAGGGGAAACTTCCTCGAAGAAAAGGAATTTCAGGTTGGAAAGGTGTAGGGAGGACAGAAAACGGAAGGGAGGAGCGCTGCTCCGCACGAATGGAGGGTTCCGGGGCTGCCTGGCGCGCCAAAGAATCCCAGGGCGCCTTGTACTACATGCCCACGTGCGTGCGTGTGCGAGGGAGCGATAGCGGGGAGAGCGAGCAGACGCAGGGAGCCGCAGGCAAAGACCCAGCCAGCGCGCAGCCCGGGGGCGGCCCGCTGGCGGGGCGTGGGGGAGCGCGCAGGGGCGGCAGCGGGGCTTCCCCTCCCTGGCCGCGGGCGCACGGCGCGGTGCCGGGGCGCGGGGGCGGCGCTCCGGAGAGGGGAGTCCCCGAGGCGCCGCCCGCTCGGCGCGAGGACGCGGCACTGGGAGCGTTGAGCGAGCTGCCGTGGCGTCCCCGAACCCCCTGACCCCAGAAGGGAGGTTTGGGTTGAGCCCTCCCCGCCGCCACCCGCCCCCGCTCGGCGCCCGCCTCCCGCCCCCGCCCGCGGCCTGGAGCGCGCCTCCCTCGCCGCCCCGGGTCTGGCGAGCCGGCGCCGGCCGAGCTGCGGGAGCCGCCGAGAGCACCAGCCGCTGCCTTCGCGGGAGCCGCTCTGGCTGCACCATGCGTGAGCTGGCCATCGAGATCGGGGTCCGAGCCCTGCTCTTCGGGGTCTTCGTGTAAGTATTGGCGCGCCGCGTGCAGGGGCACACGAATGCGGGGACCCATGGGCCGAGCGTCTCTGCGCCCCAACTTTGTTTGCGCCACCGCGTCCCTCTGGGGCCTGGATTTCAGATCCCTTTCCAGCTCGGGGCCCGGGATGTGTCCTATGGGACCAAGAGAGTCCTGATCCCCTTCCAGCGACCCTCCGCGCGGAGGGAGCTGCGCGCGGGTCTGAGACCTGCTCCGACCACCACCTCCCGGCGGGGAAGCGGGTGCAGCCGCCGCTTGAGTCCCCCGCCTGCGCGTTTCGCCGGCTCTGCACCTGCCCTGGGATTCAGGACTCGCCCGTGGAGGCGGACGCGCACCTCGCTGGCGCCCTCGGGAAGTTTCTACCCTGTGAGCTCCCGAGCCCGACGTTTGCAGCTTAGCTCCTCGCTCATCTCTCCTTGCCGCTTGCCATCCCCAGGGCCAGGCTCGGTGTCCTTCAGCGTCCTGGCTTTAGCGCCCCTGGTCCTGGCGAGCCTTTTTCCAGGCGGCGTTTGCGGTACTTCGGCTAGAAAACTGTTGCAGGGAGGTTCCGGAAGGAGGGGGGGGGGGCAGGGCCCGCAGCCCGGGTGAGGGCTCCACGCGTCGGAGTCCATGTCCACTTACAGTGCGGGCGAGGTCCCTTCGAGGGCGACAGTGAAATGCCCCCGGTGGCTTCGAGGGTCTGGTACTTGGAAAAAAGGTCCTGGAAAGAGGAGGGTCAGCTTTGGCTCTGGTTCTTTCAGAGACGTCGGTGCTCCTGGCCCGCCACCCACCGGCCTCCCCAGGCCCCAGCAGCAGAATGCTGTCGCGTCCCTGCCTGTCGGTCCCAAGCCCAAAACATCAGTTCAGACCCACTCCGCAGCCCACGGTGATCTAGCACCGAGGCGCTCACACTTGAGTTTATCCCTCCATTAGCGGGGCAGGTCCTCTCTCCCCTCTGCCTGTGGCTGTTTCCTGACACATTTTAAATGTCACAGTTGCGTTAACTTTCTGGACTTGCCAGGTTGTTTTTGCTTGTTTGTTTTGTTGAAAAGCTCACGGAGCCGTTTCACACTGGAGGCCCCTCTCTGGATTTCTGCCCAGTGAATCGGGAGTCACGGGGTAGTAGCAGGTGGGAGGCATGAGATGACTTCTGTTCCGGGCAGCCCAGCGTGTACACATGGAAAGAAGTGCCCTTTCTTGCATGTTTTTCTTCACCAGGGAGGAAGTCCATCCAGAGTATCTATTCACACCAGCAGAAAGGGCCCAAGCTCCCCCAGAGGCCGCCAGCCCCAGTCCCTGCTTCACTAAACACTGCTGTTATTCACTGGGAACAAGGGACCAGGAGAGAACTTCAGAGGGTCTGGGTGCATTTTGGGAAAACAGAAAAACGTTTCCCTCTCCCTTACTCTATTTTTCTACCTTTGGAATAAACATGAAAACTAGTGATTGCCTTGCGATCAATGGGGAGAGTTTCCGATGGGCAGATAGACTAAGCCCTATTAAATTATCATGCGACGGTAATGAAGTGTTCAGTGCGTGAAGAATTTAACATCTGTTGGGCAGCTGTGGGTGATGCTGAAGGCAAAGTGAGGTGAGCTCTTAGGCTGCCTGGAAATTCTTGGATGAGGAGAGGGTCCAATGATATTTATATTGTTTTCAGATCCTCCTTCAAATTTCCTCAAACATTTATGAGATGTGTGCAGGTATATAACGGTCTGTGCAATGGATTTGAAAAATCTGACAGGGATTGTTTGTGTGTGCTTCTTGTGTCCTCCTCAGGAGTTATGTAAAAACCAGGCCGCCAGAATATAGTCTTCTTTCCAAACTTCTCCTTCGTATTAATTACTTAATGGGGGATCTGCTGTCGCCCAAAGGGAAACACTTGGTGTTGATGGCATTTTTGGCCGATTCCCTGGTTTCATATCAAATTGGACATATTAGCACTGGGTCGGCTTGTGGCTCCTTCACCTGCAAAGACTAGCTTTGGCTTTGGCAGGACACTCCCTGGGTGGGACCCTTGGGTGTTCAGAGCTGTTATCAGGCAGGCAGAGGGCCACTTCCAGAAGGACAGGCTTGGAGCTCGCAGACACAGGTGACCTTTATTTTCTCAGAGATCCTTCCTGCCAGATGACAGTGGCTGGCTTTTGGAGGAAGTTTTATTCTTCCTTTGCCAGGGCTGGTCTGATGGCAGGGTTCGGTGGCTTTGTACTCACCTCTGCTCATGAGTATGGTGGTCTCGGTCACAGGACCCCACCCAGCTAGGCTTGGAAAGTCCCCTCTGGACAAGCCAAATCCAGTTTCTCTGCTGTGGGGTCCCACTTAGCTGATACAATTCACCTGGTTCTGCTTGGCATTTCTACCTTACTTATTTCCCAGGATAAGAGAATAATTTTATTGGGGGGGTACCTTACTCTGCAGACTTGTGCTTCTGGGGAAACACCAGCTGTGGATGCACCTGCTCTATGACTCTATGACCACATTTGTTCTGCACGAGGGCAGGGAGCCCACCGCCCGATGCCCACATGCTCCATGGATTCTAAGTTAGCGCTAATGAAATGCATTTGGGGCCCACAGGTGGTAGGGATGAAAGCTCTCCACAACTCACTTAGAGAACCAGTTCTCAGTTTGTAGACTGGACTTTGGTGGTTCAGGATTCCAAGAAGATGCTCTCCAGGCAACCCCCATAGATGGCCCAAGAGGTACCCGGTGACTTTTGGACACTCCTGCCTAAGAACTTCAAATGACTGGGAAGAAAATTAGTAATGACTCATGCAAATCAGAGCTGGCACATAAAGTTTAAGTGAGCAGGGAATGCGTTGGTGGAGGAACCCGATGTTTAGGAAAAATCGAAGTACGACGTGTGGTGTCAAGGCTGCGTTTAGCGCAATGAATTCAGCTTGTGGGTCTAGAGGCCGCTTTGCTCTTCCATATGGTCGGCAGGTGGAGCAGAGAGCTGGAGCACGGCGGGCTTCCAGCATTGCAGGAGAGACTGAGCATTTCGGCAGATGCTCAAGCCAGCACTGGACCTTGTTGAGCAAGCACAGTGTGGAAACGCGGTGGCCGGTCGACAGCCCTGAAGACCACTGGCGTACTGCTAGAACACTCCTTCCACTTTTACTCCAGTAGCAACCGCATAGGCGGGGCCTGCCATGTGCCAGGCTCTAAGGAAGACGATCACAGGTACCACTTAGCCCCTATATGCGCCTGATGAAGGGTGTATGTTGGTATTTCTGTATGGATGAAGGAACTGAAGCACAAGCAGATTAAGTCACAGCTAGTAAGGGCGCTGAACCTTGATGCTCCACTGTATAGTCCGGGCTCTCAGTCACCTCGCTGCACTGCTTGAGGAGAAGTAGCAAGTGGCGTTGGGCAGTTGAGGGCTTACGATGAGCCAGAGACATTCCATGGCATCTCTTGTTTAAGCCTCCTCTCACTTGAAGTGGACACTTCAGATTCTCTCCACTTTACGAATAAAGAAACCGGGGTTTAGAAAGGTTAAGTAACTTGCTCGAACAGGCTAGCAGGAGGCATGGCCTGGATTCAGACAGGCAATCAACTCCCTGTCCCAAAGCCACCAGCCGCTGAACTAGAATGCGCCCAGCACCAGGCTTTCAGACTGGAGCAAAATAGATCACCTCCTAGAAGCGATGCCCTGATAGGACCCATAATCTCCAGAAAAGCACACGCACAGCCTGGAGTCACGTGTGGGAAGAGATGTCACTCTAGTTCTAAAGTCAGACTCTTAGTGTGACACCTCCCCGGTTGAGAGGTGGCGGTTGTGGCTCACGTCCTCCAAGAGATGGGATTCGGATGCGTTACAGATGTCGAGGGATCCTCTTTGGGTCGTTGGGTCCCAGAGGGGCAAGACGTGGTGAGTACATTGCTGGGGAGAACATACCTGGTGGTGTTGCAGAGTAACTGGCTTCCCCCTTTCTCTCACACTTTTGGCCGTCACCTCCAGGGGGCAGTTAATTCCGAAAGCCCTTTACCGACAGCACTGCGGGAAGGACCCTGGGAAGTCGATGATGACAATCGGAAATGCCGACTGGGGGAAGGTGGTCTGTCTACCTCACTCGTGAGCCTGGGGTCCACAGTCCCTCCCTCTGTCCCTCAGTCCCCCCTTGTGGCTGCTGGTGGCTCCCTCTCGGGGATGTCTCTCCAGGAGCTCTGGGTCTGCTCAGGATGCTGGGTTGCTCACGTAGTCTCACCTTCTATCAACCCGGCACCTGTCTCAGAGCACTTCCTATGCAGGAGGCCTGGGCAGGTGCGGGGAGGACGGGGAGGAAGGCCTGGGCCATGCTCCCAGCCTGGCAGAGCAAGCTCATGGCGGACTCATGTTTGTTGTTCCCCCGTGAGGTCACTAGGTTTGAAAGTTTTGCCTCCAAACATTTCTTGTTTATCATTTATTCAGTTGACAGCTGCTTATGTGGCACTGTCTGGCTACTTGCATTTGTAACGGGTATTTTCTTTCCCCTTCATTAGTCACGTTGGGATGGTATCATTCCAAATGGACACAAGGAAACTTGGCACTATAATTGGTCCAGGTGACTCGCTTGGGGGCATTTGGCTGTCAGGTAGATTTTTGGAATACGGATAGTAATTCACAGATCTTTTGTTATTACCCCTAAGAGTCCTGCCTAGGACCCCAGGCGGGGGACAGTTGCGGTAGTTGGAGCAGAGCGCCCAGTTTACTGAGAAGGAGGGATTAATTAGGGATGAGAAGGAGGGGACAGGCAGCAGGGAACGCTGCCCAGAGCCGACATTGCCCCTCAGTTTTGAGCGCTGGTTGACAGGTCTGGCCCAAAGACAGTTCTTCAGACGGAGTGTCCTGGAGCAAAGCCCCAGTGGCCTAGATGCGCATTTTGGGTGGGGATTTAGGTCACAAGGTGTGGCCTCAGCACAGAGAGTGAGTTGGGAGGGGGGGGATAAGAGGGGCAGGAAGTGAGCTGAATGTAATGGTCTGTGTTCTGCTGAGAAGTGTGGATGGTCCCTGAGACACTGATGGGGAAGCCCAGGCGGTTTGACACTGGAAAACACCATGATCAGACAGACCCTGGGGTGGACAGTGACAGCTCCCTCGGGCACGTAGGCCCGGCTTACTTTTGTGAGTGACAGTGTGCTGTCTTCTGCACCGCTGGGCCCCTGGGTGATCCGGGACCCGTGCTTTACTCCCTCTCATGTTGCAGTTGGTTGTCTCCCTGTTCAGCTCGGGACTGTCCACTGCTGGGCAGTGGGGGCTGGGTCTGCACCCACGTCCTCTCAGCTTTCCTCATGCCCCCAGCTGGGTCTGGGCATGAGCATGGGCAGGGCCTCACGAGCGCTCAGCACTTGACACTGGACTCCCGGTGACCATTTTCATAGACCTCTGAGTGCTCCGCGTCTGTCCCGAGCAGGGCTTCCTGAAGGGTGGTCTGCTGACCGCCTGTGTCAGAATCACCTGGGCCCAGCTCACACTTACCTGAACCAGCTTGTGGATTGGAGCCCTGGGAATCTGCATTTTCAACAGGTGACCCTCTGTCCATCGTGTTTGGGAGCCATTCACGTGCGGCCTGTGCCTTCTTGGGGTCAGGGATCTCCCTTGGCCCCTCTCTCCTCTCTGGCCGCACGGGAGATCGCCCGTTCCAAACCCGTGCCTTTAGGTGGGGCCACGCGGAACAGCTGGAATAACGGGTGTCACCTCTGGGTTGAGGCAGCATAAATCCCCTCTGTGGCCTGTCATTTCATTGCCCTCTGTTGGTGGCGAGCATGAGGCTGTGTGTTTACTGACCGCATCGGGACAGCTCCCTGGACCGTCGTGCCATCGGAAGCGGGCTGGGTGGGGCGAGAGGAAGCTTGTGTTAACTGCGTCTGGGACTGGTGAGCTGCTGTCGCGGAAGGCTGGTCTGTCGAGCTGATCCGGCCGTGATGACGTTGCTCACTCTCTAGAAGGGAGGACTTGTTTGGGGCAAAGAGGTATAATGAACGGCCACGGCTTTGGACCAAGGCTGGTCTGTGTCTGGGTTGTAACTCTGACAGTAGCAAGTTGCCTGAAATCTCTGAACCTCATTTTTTTCCAGGTGGGAAATGGGAATAATTCCTACTTCACTGGGTTTTATCAGAGAAGTTATTTGAAGTGTCGAAGTGTCTGTGGTACACACAACAAAAATAAGGTGTCTTCTCTGTACTTTTGAGAATCCTTGTTACCGACATGTGTTGTCTCAGAATGGCTGTGTGCATAGTGGTCACAACCATGGCCTTTGACTATGAGTTCCCGGGGCTTGAAACATGGTTTTGTCTTTTATTAGCTGTGTGAGCCATTCCAAAAAGTATTTTTCCAGCTTAAGCTTTGTTTCCCCAATTTTTCAAAGGGAATATGAACAGTACCCATGAATGTAAGGCTGGCGAGTATTCAATGAAAAGAGTCTTCAGCTGGTTGTGTGTGCTCAACAAATCATAATGTTATTATTATTATCCTTTTATGAAGATGAATTCATAATGTTTAGTAAAGAAAAATGCCATAGAAAGCTAATGGCATTCTTATTACAAAAGATTTACTACAGGATTCCTATAAAGTAAATAAACACCTTTAAGTCTATTTCAATGGATCCCCCCCCCCCCACCGCCCCTCCCGGAAATGAGAAACAGAAAGGCAGTCAGACAGACTCCTGCATATGCCTGACCAGGATCCATCCGGCATGTCCACCAGGGGGTGATGTTCTGTCCATGTGGGTCGTTGCTCCATTGCAACCAGAGCCATTCTAGCGCCTGAGGCGGAGGCCATGGAGCCATCCTCAGCACTCGGTCAACTTTGCTCCAGTGGAGCTTTGGCTGCAGGAGTGCAAGAGAGAGATAGAGAGAAAGGAGAGGGGGAAGGGTGGAGAAGCAGATGGGCACTTCTCTTATGTGCTCTGACTGGAAATCAAACCCAGGACTTCCACAGGCCGGGCCGATGCTCAACTGCTGAGTCAACTGGCCTGGGCCTCAACGGATTTCTTTTAATCCGCCCCACCCCAAGTAAACTTTGTCACTTGCTACGAGTCCATTCAGTGAACCGAGCCCCCAGAAAGCAGCATAGGTGGCTTGCTGTCTGATTTAGGGGTGGTCTCAGCCCTGCACTGCTTCGATGGTGACTCACATTGCTGGCCGTTTACAATGGTGATTCCAGGACATTGCATCAGAAGAATTATCAGCACAACTGCGTTAGATAATGTGTAAAACCAGTGCTGCGTTCCTATCCTTCCTTCCGAGTCTGCGCTGGCTGTGCAGAGTTCTGTAAAGAGCCTGGGCTGTGAGCTCTTGTCCTTGGCTCCATCTCCACCCCCAGCCGCTGGACCAAGCGTGTCCCGCGCTCCTCCCTCCTGGGAGGCCTCAGCCTTGTCCATGCAGAATTGGAGCATCCTTCTGTTTGAAATATTATTTGCCACTGTAAAGTGAGACAACTGGACCCAGAATTTTGAGACTTGATGAGGTCCTCCCCACCTCAGGGAGATAAGTGCTTATAAAACCACAGAAGGAGATCATTCGTTTCATAACTTGTGCGTAACATCCTCTCACCTAGTTATAAAGGTTATGCTGTTTATGACTCACTCAAGGCTCGAAAGAGCCTTGTACCTCTATTGTCCCTTGATAGTGGGGCAGGTTGTTTTTTAATTTTTCTTTATCTGAAGATCATCTTAGTAATATTGCTTCTTTTAGAAATATAATCTTGGTGTCCTGTGAGTGAATTGGAATTGCTGGTTCACAGCGAGGAGGTGAATGTAGGCAGGACTGTGACTGACATTGTGTCCTCATGATTCAACGACAGGCACAGAGGTTTTGGGGGGAAGGTGGGAATGGGTGGGCGGCGGAGAGGAGCTGGGACTCTGGAAGCCAGGAAGGACTTCATCAGAGTCTTTCAGGATGTGACGGTGAAGGATCACCCCGCGGAGGGGAGGGCCTGGTTGTTCTTCTGTCTCCGCCAAGGAGACAGGGGACATAGACAGGTTCGGAAGCCGCAGGAGCGTTTGGGTCGGTGTTCAGAAAAGGAGCAATCTGCCAGTCAGTGCCAGACATTTCTTTCTCTTTTACCAGACGGTTTTAAAAAAAACAAGCAAACAAATGTGTTTTTATTGAAATATTAGGTTAAACCACATGAAATTGCTGATATTTGACTGTTTTGACCTAAAAAGTGAGAATTTCATTTAGTTCAGCCTAAAAATAACAGGCACGGAGACAAGTGCACGATTCATGATTGTTGGAGCCCAGGGTATGCCCTCTCCCACCAGACCCCATCCACCCCCTGAGCGTCGCACCACCCTGACTTCTAAACCATTTTTAAACACCGTGTAAATGGAGTCATACAGAATGGACATTGTGTGATGTTTGCCCAGCATGTTTTTGAGATTCATCCACGTTGTGTGTACTTGTGGTTTGTTAATTCTCCTCGCTGTAAGCATTTTATTGCATGACTGTACCTCTGTTTACTTACTTGCTCTTTATGGGTGTCGGGGTAATTTATTGTTTTTGGCTATTAAGCGTAAGGCTGCTACTATTGTTTTTTGGTGAATGTATTTGGGATTTCTGTTGGGCATACATATACTCAGGTGTGGGAATGCTGAGGTTTTAAAGAAGGATTTGGCTTCCCTCTGCCCAGCTATAATTCTAAAAGAGAGATCTAGGCCATGTGCTGCTTTGATCTCGATCTGTTGAACAGTGTGACTTTGTGTAAAGCATGGGATGGCCCCAGAGTGACACAGGAAGCCAGAGCTGGGTCCCACTTCACAGGAGGGCAGTCTACTCATGGGCTTTGGAGTGACATCTGAGTGCTGATTATAAAGATGTGCCTTATGATCTTATAGTTTCTCTAAGCTTCCTGATGGGTCATGTGTCACATCCAGGGGGGCTGTGACGATGAAGCGATGTGCTGTGTGAAGGGTGCCCGGTACACAGCTGGCGCATGGTATGTGTTAAAGCCAATCTTGTTATCCTGTTTCCTTCCCTAGCTCCCTTTCCTCCTTAAAAGGTTCCTAATATCACAGTGCAGTAATCGAGTGCAGCTCTCAGTACTGCGGGAGAGCTGAATCTTGAACTAGGACTTAGGAAGTTTGGGGGAGGCATTCTGAATAATGGTCCAAGACGCCGCTGGGAACAGAAATGGCCAGTGTATATATGTGTGTAGGTATCTTTTAATGACCTATTTCTCCATCTCGGGTATAGGAAGGCAGGGAGGCGGAGGAAGGGAAGGGCACAATTTTGACTTACTATGTGCCGGCTTTGTATTAGGTACTTGGCATACCTTAGGTGACTTAATCTTTGCAACCCCAGGATGTGATCCTGTTGTCCTAATTTACCAAGTTAAGAGTTAATGCTTCTCCTATACAGAGAGCTCTTACCAATTAGTAAGAATAGAGAAGAGTTCTTCTCTATTAGTAAAATGGCAGTGGATAAGAACAGGGAACTAACAAAAATACAAATAACTAAACCACCTTTGCATCTGTGGTTTCCATAGACATGCAGAGTGTGTATCTGAAAACAACACAATGGCACTGAATGTAGGTCAGCACGCTTTTGTGTGCTACCATGAAAAAAAAATGCAGCCATTAAAATGAATTATGTACAGGAGTTGTGAAGATATCCACAAACTTGTTAAATGCTAAAAAAGTTACAGAAGTGAGCCTGACCAGGTGGTGGCACAGTGGATAGAGCGTTGGCCTGGGACACTGAGGACCCAGGCTTGAAACTGAGGTCGCCAGCTTGAGCATGGTTCATCCGGCTTGAGCAAGGGGTTGCTGGCTTGAGCATAGGATCATAGATGTGACCCCATGGTCTCTGGCTTGAAGCCCAAGGTTGCTGGCTTGAGTCCAAGGTCGCTGGTTTGAGCAAGGGGTCACTGGCTCAGTTGTAACCCCCTGCCCCTGTCTAGGCACATATGAGAAAGCAATCAATGAATAACTAAGGTGCTTCTCATCTCCCTCCCTTCCTGTTTCTCTCTCTCCCTCTCTCACTCACTGAAAAAAAAAAATAGTTACAGAAGTCCACATAGTGATGTATTAATGTGGTAATCTAATAAAATGAATTTGGGTCTGTCTCTAAGAAAAATGTCTATGAAGATATACAAAAAAATCTTAATGGTGGTTATTTCAAGCTGATGGAATTTTATAGTATTTGCTTTTTCGTTATACTACTTCTGGTCTAAACTATTGTCTAGTAACATTTATTACTTTCATTCATAATCAGAAAAGTCACTATGGATGTCTCCTGTTTGGGGGAAGAAAGGAAGCCATGAAATATCCTTAGATTCTTTTGTGGTTGCTTTAGAAATATCTGAAGTGAGAATGTGTCAGAAATCAACCTTTCTCTATTTTATTATCAACTAAAATATTCAAAGAAAATCAAATAGAAGGATGAACGCCAGGATGTGCAAGGTTGTGGTGAAACAGATGTGGTCAGATGCTGTAGCTGGAATTGTAAGTGGGTATCACCCCCTCAAAGAGCTATGCTGTGGTGCACAAGATGATTCCTGCCCCTTGACTTACAGTTTTTAGAAAAAATGTGTTAAGGCACGACTATGACAGATGGAAAAATATTATTGTATAGAGATGTTCATTGCTATGTTCTGTACAAAGCAAAGTAAGCATATTTGTCAAATAAATGAAAACTCTGATGGTCAACCTTTGAAGAATGCTTTGGTAAATTATGGACACAAAGAAAATCTTGTATAGCTATTAAAATAATCATTTTGAAAATCATGAAGAAGAAACGGAGCATTTTATGATGTAGTAGTTAAAGAAAAGAGCACTGTATAATAATATATCTCAGAATTACAACTATCTAAAATGTTTGATTTGGGCAAATATTAGAAAGGTTTACACAAAAGTGAATGTAATGAGAATGGATGTGTTATCCCTCACTTAATTTTTTTTAAGATTATAAAATAGTTGTGAAAATTAAAACAATACAAAAAGAATAAGGCTCCCTGAACTCCTATACCTCTCTTAGTTCTATTCTTTTCATTTTTTTAAAGTCAACTTTTAAACATACATTTCTATATAGTAATAAAAAAAAGACTGAGAACACATATTATAGGTTAACTTTTTTTTTCTTTCTTAATTTGTCTTGGAGATATTTTCTATTTATATAGATCTACTTGATTCTTTTTACTGGCTGTGTGGTGTTACATTGTGTCTATAACAAACAACATCGCGGTTGAGCATACATTGTAGTGCACCTGTTAAAATATTGTTGCAATTGTCCATCCAAAGGGCTTTATATACATTCCACCAGCAGTGTGCAAGTGTCTCTTTTTCAACATCCCTGCTGATGCTGAATGTTGTTAATGTTTATATTTATACCACAGGCAGGAATATAGCATTTGCATCTCTTCACTCCTGTATTGACAATTTGTACTTTAAAATGAATGTTATTTTCTTTTACTCACGCTTTTTTTTTTTTTTTTTAATTTTCTTTTCTTTTTTTTCTGAAGTTAGAAACAGGGAGGCAGTCAGACAGACTCCCCCATTCGCCCGGCAGGGATCCACCCGGCATTCCCACCAGGGGGCGATGCTCTGCCCATCTGGGGTGTCGCTCTGTCGCAGCCAGAGCCATTCTAGCGCCTGAGGCAGAGGCCATGGAGCCATCCTCAGCGCCCGGGCCAACTTTGCTCCAGTGGAGCCTTGGCTGCGGGAGGGGAAGAGAGAGACAGAGAGGAAGGAGAGGGGGAGGGGTGGAGAAGCAGATGGGCGCTTTTCCTGTGTGCCCTGGCCGGGAATCAAACCCGGGACTCCCGCACGCCAGGCCGACGCTCTACCACTGAGCCAACCGGCCAGGGCCTACTGATGCTTTCATTAGATCTTTAAGTTTATCTTACTATTAATGTAAGAGTGCTATAGGCTTTAAAGATATTAATCTTTTCTTTTATATGTTGCCAGTCTTTTCTCCATGTCCCTGGTTGACTTTTATATTTCTTTGCAATTTCTATTATTGTGCATGTTTTCATTTTTATGTACTTTATCAATCTTTTTCTTTATGGTTTCAGAGTTTCTGTCCAATTTGTAACGTCCTTTCTCATCTAAAACAGAAATATTTTCTGTATTGTCCAGTATTTTGTACTGTTCTTGAATTTTAATTCTTTAATTATAAGAAAATGTATTTATGGCACGAGGTAGAGGATTTACTTTTTTTTTCTTGCATATGGTGTGTCAGTTATTGGAAGAGACATTGTTTTTCTCAGTGATAGCTTTATCAGATGCAAACTTGCATATGTCCATGGGATTGCAAGTGAATTCTGCTTTGATTGTTTGCCTTGTGGTAGCTGAGTATATAATAATTTAATTGTTATAGTTTTAGGGTATATTTAGATATCTGAGGGGAATGGCTCCTTCTCCCTGGGAAGGAGTATAGCACAGTGGTTATGGCTGCAGGCTCCAAAATGAGGATGCCTGGGTTCAAGACACTAATCTGCTGTTTACCAGCTGTGTGAACTTGTGTAGCTTGCTTTATTTTCAAGCTTCAGTTCCCTCATCTTAATATGGGGATAATGATAGTGCAAAAACAATTTTATTGTACTGGGATCAGAGGCTGCGGCTTGTGTTACTTCTCTGTTTTGTTATTTGTGATTTTCTGTATGGCCACGCACATAGTCAATTTTTTTGTAAATTTACATAGCTTGAACATAATGAATAGTTTGTTGGGTACAAAGCTCTAAACAGACTAAAGCAAATCAGCTGTGCTATTCAAATCCTCTATATTCTCACTCATTTTTTTTTCTTTTTAATTAGTAACTTAAATGTAAGGATATGCTACTTCTATTAAACCAGGGTAATTATAGCATTCACTTTTTTTATTTTGGAAAGAACTAATGTTTTGTCTTATTGCTACCAACTTATTCTGTTTTCTTTCTGTGGTGCTTCATTTCGATGTGTTTTCCTGCTGGTTTCACTGGATAGTTCAAAACAAATTTTATTTTGCTACCTTCTTTTATTTTCTCTCATGATGACTTGAAGTCAGAAATTCCTATGGCTATATTTCCAGTTAGTATTCTTAAATTTTGTTTCCTTCTGATGAACCTTTTATCATTAACGTTAAGTTTCCATCTTTGTGTTAATATTCCTTATCTTGATGTCTACTTTATCTAATATTAATATGTAACTACATTATCTTTCTTGAGATTAATGTCTGCACAGAATATATTTTTCATCTTTTTACTCTCAACTTACCTGTATTTTTGTGTTTAATGTATGTCTCTTATAAGCAGTGTTTAGTTTTACCTTTCAATCTTATCCAGTCTGGCCAATCTCTGCCATTTGATTGGAGTGGTTAAGTCATTTACAGTTAATGCAGTTATTGGCATGGTTGGGTTTAAGACTGAACATGGTAAAGGAAAACCTCATTCAAGTGCAGTTGGGATGCTCTGAAAGGAGTGTTTTCGTGCAGGTACCACCCATGGAAACTTTAAAAATTTGGGCAGGAAGAAGCTTACTTTACAACCCCAACAGGAGAAGGAAGATTTTCTTCTTGCCTTGCAACAGCCCAGTTGATGAGAAACCACCACACTCAGCCATGAGAAGCCCTGAACTCTCACTGTTATCCAGTGGACTTTTGTTCATAACTGCCTATCCCAATTTCTTGCCTTTTCTCTAAAATATAACACTGTCCTCCTTTGCTCTCCACACTTGCCTGTGGTTTGCCATAGTTTGCATGTCCCAAATTGCAGTTCTTCTATTCCTGAGTAAGCTCGTTGTTGGTAAAATAACTGGCTGTTTTATTTTTAAGGTTGACAAGTCCACCATTTTTTACTTGTTTTCTATTTGTCCCATCTGTTTTGTTCCTCTTTTTCTGTCTTCTTTTAGATTAATCAAATACTTGTTAGTATCCCAGTTTTGTCTTGTATTTTTAGCTACCCTTCTTAAAATTTTAAAAATAGTTTCTCTAGAGATTACAGTATGCATTTTTTACTTGTCACCATTAAGTCAGTATTACACTTTCAAATACAATGTAAAACTCTTATGACAGTGTACTTCCATTTATTCTTTGGTACATTGTCATAGATTTCACTTGTATGTATAAGTTGCATTAATCATTTAAATGATTTCCATGTCTTATACAACCTATATACCTTCACAAAAATTATATTAAAAAGTTTACCCACATATTTACCATTTTTAATGCTGTTTATTGCTTTTCTCTGTCTTGGTTTTTCCTTGAGCATTATATCTCTTTAGCCTGAAGAACTTCCTTAAACATTCTATTGGCTTTTGTTTTATTGGGAAGGGGCTTTATTTTGCCTTTACTTTTGAAATATATTTCTGTTGGACAGAGAATTTGAGGTTGTCTGTTTTCTTTTAGCACTTTAGTGATGGCTTTGAATTGTCTTCTGGGTTCCATTATTTCTGATAAGAAGTCAGCTGCCACCATTTTTGATGCTTTTCTGAATGTCGTGTTTTTCCCCTTGGCTGCTTATAAGACTTTCTCTTCATCTTTGGTTTTTAGCAGTTTGACGCGTCTAGATTGGTCTCATTTGTAAATATTTATCCTGCTTGAGTTCAGAAAAATTCTTGGAGCTATGATTTGATGCATATAGTGCATCGATTAAATATTTTTAAGACATTTTTTTCAAATATTTTTGTCCTATTGTTTCTCTCCTCTCTTTCTGGTTCTTTGATTACACTTATATTGGACAGTTTGATACTGTTCCGCAGGTCTTGGAAGCTCATATTATACTTTTTAAAAATCATTTTTTCTCTCTGTGGTTCAGTTTAAGATAATTTCTATTGATTTGTCTTCAAATTAACCAGTTCTTTTTTCTGCTGTGTCTGTTCTTATGGTAAGCCTATTGAATAAATGTTTCATTCTAGATAATCTTTTTTTTTTTAATGTATTTTCTTTTTAGTTTAGAATTTCCATTTGGTTCTTTTTCAGAGTCTTAGCTTCTTTGTTGATGCTTTCTGCCTATTCTCTTTATTGTTTCCTATATCTTTTAACATATTTATAATAGAAAGTCTTTTTCTGCTAATTCCAACATTGGATGATCAGGTGTTCTGCTTTGTTTTTTCTTTTGATGATGGGTCACGTTCCTTGCAGGTGTCCTGATATTTTATTGTATGTTGGGCATTGTGTATCATATAAATACATTGTAGAGGTTCCAGATTGTTACTGGCTTCTCATGAATGTTGAGTTTCTTTCTTGCACACAGTTCTTACTGTTGGGTCACCTTTGTCCTTGGAACCTTTGTTCCAGGCTATATTTGAATATGTCTATTTTGGTTTTTCCTTTGATCCTAGGGTGTATCCTTTATACCTGGGATGTGTTTTTTATTCCTGTGGCTTGGCCCTTTGTACAGAGGTTTCAATAGAAAGTCTAACTTGGGTAAATTTCTACTCTAAACTCTATCTCCTAGCATTCGTTTTTGTTTTTTTTTATGACATCTATATGACTAGATCACCTCTGAATATAATACTGATATGTAACACAGTATAAAATACTGATGGACAGAGTTATATAGAAATTCTACATTTACCCTTTTTTAAGATGGAAGTATGTAGTTCCTGGATATATTGTGCTTTAATTCAGCCTTGTGGACAATGGAAAAATCTTCAGTCATGTAATAACATATTAAATTGGACTTTTAAATTGTGAATACTTTATTTATATTTAAAAAGCCACATAAAACAGAGATGCTTTGCTTTAATATTTTTCTTTTTTGCTATAAAAAATTCTTTTACTGTTTGCTAAAAGTAGAAAACTGGGGTTGTTTGGCCCCATGGATGATGATGAAGAGGGAGGAGGAGGATGGTGATGATGATGTTGATGATAATGCTGATAATAATACTAATAAGTAGTATTTGTTGAGCACCACTCTATGCCAGGCAGTGTCCTGAGGCATTCTACTCCTTAACTTTTCAAGTGACCCTATGAGGCAGGGATTTTGTAATTCTTCATGATTTTGGATGAGAAATCCAAGGCTTAGAGATGGTAAAGAACTCACCCAGTGTTAATAAGTGAGATGAAAGTGCTTTCAGTGGACATTTGAAATGGAGTGTTTTATGTTTTTATGTGTTGGTGCATTTTACATTGGATTTGTGAGGGGAGGGGCAGAGAAGAAGAGACAGGCTGTGAGGCTTTCTGATAATGAAATGACCCCGACACCTCAATGAAATCTGGATGTGAAGGGGATGACCCACGCTGAGCAAATGGAGTGCTGACCGTTCCCAGAGGCCCCATGGAATGAATTACAGTACGCCCAGTGTGTGAGCAGGGCGAGTCTCTTGGTATGGCCTCCTCCTTCTCCTCTGTCTTCTTTTCCTTCTCTCCCCTCTCCCCTTTCTTTTAAACAGCACATCTTACTCGGATCCTCCTTGTTCAGTGGTGGAGCAGAGCCTGGAACCTCCGTCCCTCGATCTTGGCCTCACAGGCTGCTGTCACACGTGACTTTCCCCTGCTCCTCGCGAGGCGTGGGCTCTGCACATTGAGCCCGTCCCTTCCCTGCCCCGTTGGCATCATCTGCATGGAGCTGTGGGTCTAGACAGCCTCTGTGAGGCAGCCAGCCAGGCAGGATGGTTGCTCTTTGTTAAACTCTTTCTCAAAACAAGTTCTTTGGCCAACATCTCCCCATTTCCCCTGCCACTTCCAAGTTTGAGATGAGTAAGGCCTAGAGACCTAAGGGACAGCATGGTGACTATAATGAACAGTGCTGTGTTATATACTTGAAAGCCACCAAGAGGGTACATCTTGAATGTCCTTAGCACACACACAAGAAATGGTGGTTCTCTGACATGCTGGTGGTGTTAGTCAATGCGAGGGCAGCAATCATTCTGCGTTATGTTAAGCGTCGCCAACCAGGTTGTGTACCTCAAGCATGCACAGTGTCAATCACATCTCAATAAAGCGGGCAAAAGCGAGTCCTGAGTGTTCCCTCCCGCGTAGTTATCACGCGTCTGTGGGATGTGCAGGACAGACCTGTCTGCGTTCCCAGAGAACACGAGGAAACCAGTGAGCCGTCCCGCATGGTGCTGTCCTCCCCTCCGTGTGGCCTCCATGACCTGAGGTTTCCTGGGGACTTTAAGTATCAGGAAGAAGAATGAGACCTAAAGTTCAGGGAGGTGTTTTCTCCACAAAGATCAGCTTTCAAAACTGAGGGGAACCACATCACACCGAGAACACTTGCATTTTGGACAGACTGTCTGAGGATGGTGACATGTCACTTCCTTCAGGTCAGTTCCCTTGTCTGGGGAGCAGAAGTGGATGACATATCGGGGCAGAGTCCACTCCACTCCCCTCACTTAAGTTAGTGTCTGAATCCTGTCCGTTCCTTCACTCCTGCAGCCTCTGGCAGCAATTGGTTGCGTCCCCTTGTGCCAAGCCCTGTGCCAGGCCCTGTGCCAGGTCATGGGAACACGAGATGCCAACGCCACGTGCCGCCTCTGTAGCCCAGGTCAGGTTGCTAGTGGACAGCTGGGTCCTTGAAGTTGGAGATGGGGAGTTGCCGTGTGGGAGGACTTGCCAGGAATTGTGGGGGTGCAGCAGAGTTGGGGTTTGTGTAGGAAGAATGGCATGGCCCGGAGCGGAAGACAAAACGGTGGAGGACGTCAGGGAGCAGCGTCGCCTGGAGTCGGCTGTGCCCTCCTCTTTGGAGACCTGGCTTGTGGCTCTCCAGCCCCTGGACCTGCTCTTTCCCAGGAATGAAAACAGCTTCTTCCTCTTTGAGCGCCTGCTCCGTGCGGGTGAGGTCCTTACGCTTTGCGTGCAGTTAGCTCATTGAATCCTCACAGCAGCACCATGATGTTCTTGTCTCACTTCAGGGGTGGGGAAACAAGTGCAAGGACGGACGGAGTGACCTGCCCCTGGTCAGCTGCCCGTAGGTGGCAGAGGTCGAATCAGATCCTGCTTTGCTCCCATTGCTCTGTTGTTGCAGTTGGGCGGGGGGATATCTTTGTCCCAAGGCCCCCCCACACTGGCCTCCTGCCCACCGTTGCCTTGCCTGGATCTTGATCATAACAAGCTCATAGTCACATGCGGTGTGTCGAGTGTAGTGCTGAGGGTCCCAGAATCTAAACAGACTGCCTGGTTTCAGGTGCTCTTTCCGCCTCTGCCTGGGTTACTGTACCCTCTCCTCCCTCAGTTTATGACTCTGCAAAGTAGGGGTAAAAACCGTATCTCCTGGACCCTGGCAGGGTCGATGCGGGCCCACAGAGAGCATGCCACAGAGGTCAGCCGTTACCATAGTATTTGCTGCGCACCTAAAAGGCCCCCGTCCTCCTCCTTGCCCTGTCGTCAGAGCGGAATGTCTCCCTCTGTGCCCTTGTCCCAGTGGTCCTCCCGTCACCCTGACCTTGTCCGCGGGAGCTGCTCGTTTGTAAGGATGATGAGTTGTAGGTCACTGCCATTTCTTTCTCACGTGAGTGGAACCTTTCTCTCTGATGTCAGCAGGCATTGTTGGAGAACAGTGTCTGCCCTACAGTGGCCAACAGAGAAACCCTCAAGAGCCTCAGACAAAATGTGATTAATTATCTGTTTACTTTGTGCCTGATGCATGGGTCACGGCTTTCCTTCTCCTCTCCAGAACGGGACTGTCTGCTTTGAATGACTCCGGGAGGGACCGTGTTCTTAAACGTCTCCCCGCTGCTGTGTCAGCACTTGGGATAACTGCTAGAGGCTTTTTATTTTTTCTTCTCAGAGACTCCAAAAGGGATGTCAAATAATTTTGGGACGAAGTTTAATTATTTCAAGTTTGGAAAAGAAGAACTTCGTGAAGGTGGTACTCCAGAAAGAAGTGTTCTTACTGTCAGTTTTTTGTTTGTTGGTTTGTTTGTTGCTGAGGTGTTTTGACAAGCGCTCTGTGGTTTTCTGCTGGGCGTGCTGGGAAACAGGAGCCAGCTAGGGACGTCACAAAGCAGGGTTCGCTCTGGGCGGAGCCCGGTTTGATTTCACACTGAACGGAGGCAAGTCCTGAGTACAGATCGATGTCAGATAGAAGTAAGTCCAGGGATAGTCTGTCTGGGTGGCCTGGAGTTCGGAAAGCTATTGCCCTACCTGGCTCTGCGCTTCTAGAGAGCAGGGCCCTTGATGTTTGTGTTCACCACTGTCCCTCCCACCCCAGTCTGTGCGTGGCGCAGAGCGGATGCCAGGAACCCCTGAGTGAATGGGGGAGCTGCAGTGAGGTGACATCAGAGCACATGTTGGAGGGAGGAGCTCTTCCATCGGGCTCTCTTGGGCCTGCATACAGAAGACGGGTCACAACTTGTCCTTCAGACAAAGCTGCGGGAAAGCATGGGCCAGTCAAGGAAGACAGCTTTTCACCCCAGGGAGGAATGCCATGAAGAAGGGGCCAGGGGCTGCATGGAGATGCCCTGTGGGTCTGCTACTGGTCAGCTGCCTGGTAAAGGAAGGGTGACTCCTGGCCTGCCCATGTTGGCTTCTGTCATTTAGAGGCTGTGCAGGGTGGGACTGAGCAGGGAGGTGGTGACGGGGCCAGTGGGGCACAGTGGCTATGTACGTTGGATTAAATATCCCAGCACACACTATGGTTTGCCAGACCCCCATCCCTCACAGAGCCCATGCCCACAGCTGACGGTCCACAACCTTCTTGTCTGGGGTCCTTAGTGGAGTCGGGTCCGTGTTCCCAGGCGCACACCCCCATGCTCAGTCACTCAACGTTTCTTCCCAGGGTGTGAGCTATTTTGTGTGGCTCATTACCTCCCAGCTGAAGCTTACCTATTCCGCAGGGACAGCTTTTAAACAAGTTGCACTTGCTCGAGTTCTTTTCTTTTAAGTCATGAACAAAATGTGGGCTCGCTGCAGGAAACTTATGCAATACAGAGAGAAACATTGAAAGCAAATGAAATTATTTATGATCCTATAAACCAGGGAAAACCACAGTTAACATTTTATTTTGTATTCTTTGAGGCTACCCCCCCCTCCACCCCCACCCCCCGGCTGTAATACATAATATCTTTTTCTGTACATAAGGTATGCCTTATCTGAAATAAAAATTTGTAGGCTGCCCTTTTCCCTTGGCATTGCACCCTCCACGCCTTTCTATGCCACAAAATATTCTTCCTTCCCCAGCTCGCTTTTTTGAAAGCTGTGAAGGGTGGCAGAATACGCTACCCCAAAATATGCCAGTTGAACATAAAGATCATTTTGAGCAGAAGGAAATTGAGAAAAAGCAGTTGCATAAAAGGCTCCCTTGTCTTCTATTTGCCTAAAAGCAGGTAGTACATTTTCTTTTTCTTTTTTTTTAAATTTATTGTGTTACGTAGATTCTAATGTCACCCGTGTTCCCCAGTAACACCCTGTCTCCCTCCCCGTAACGCCCTCCCCCCTTCTCTCCAGGATTTGCTTTTCTGCTCTCATCCCTTTCTATCACCCTATCATCCCCTTTCCCTCTGTCCGCTTTCCTTCTGGATCCTTTGATCCTGCTTCTGTCTCTATTCCGCTTCTCAGTTCATATTGTTCGTCGGATTCCTCATATGAGTGAGGTCATATGATATTTTTCTTTCTCTGCCTGGCTTATTTCATTTAACATAATAGTTTCAGTTCCATCCATGTTGTCACAAAAAGTAATATTTCCTTCTTTTTTTATGGCCCCATAGTATTCCATTGTGTATATGTACCACAGCTTTTTAATCCAGTCGTCCACTGATGGACACTTGGGCTGTGTCCAGATCTTCACTATTGTGAACAATGCTGCCATAAACATGAGGGTGCATTTCCCCTTTTGAAACAGTGCTATGGTGTTCTTGGGGTATATTCCTAAAGTGGGATGGCTGGGTCTAAAGGCAGTTCCATTTTTAATTTTTTGAGGAATCTCCATACTGTTTTCCACAGTGGCTGCACCAGTCTGCATTCCCACCAGGAGGGTTCCCTTTTCTCCACATCCTCACCAGCACTTACTCTGTGGTGTTTTGTTGATGAGCAACATTCTTACTGGTGTGAGGTGATATCTCATTGTGGTTTTAATTTGCATTTCTCTAATGATTTGTGATGTTGAGCATTTTTTAATCTGCCTATTGGCCATCTGTATGTCCTCTTTGGAGAAGTGTCTATTCATCTCTTTTGCCCTTTTTAAAAAAAAAATTTATTATTAAATTTAATGCAGTGACATTGATAAATCACGGTACATATGTTGAGAGAAAACATCTCTAGATAGATTATTTTGACATTTGATTGTGCTGTATACCCCTCCCCCAAAGTCAAATTGTCTTCTGTCACCTTCTATCTGGTTTTCTTTGTGCCCCTCCCCCCACCCCCTCTCTCCTTCCTCGCCCCCTCCCCCTCCCCCAACCCCCCACCCTGTTGCCATCACATTCTTGTTCATGTCTCTGAGTCTCATTTTTATGTCCCATCTATGTATGGATTCATATAGTTCTTAGTTTTTTCTGATTTACTTATTTCACTCTGTATAATGTTATCAAGGTCCATCCATGTTATTGTAAATGATCCGATGTCATCATTTCTTATGGCTGAGTAGTATTCCATAGTATATATGTACCAAAGCTTTTTAATCCACTCGTCCTCTGACGGACACTTGGGCTATTTCCAGATCTTCGCTATTATGAACAATGCTGCCACAAACATGGGGGTGCATTTCTCCTTTTGGAGCCGCTCTATGGTGTTCTTGGGGTATATTCTTAAAAGTGGTATAGCTGGGTCAAAAGGCAGTTCGATTTTCAGTTTTTTGAGGAATCTCCATACTGTTTTCCACAGTGGCTACACCAGTCTGCATTTCCACCAGCAGTGCAGGAGGGTTCCCTTTTCTCCACATCCTTGCCAGCACTTATTCTGTGTTGTTTTGTTGATGAGCTCCATTTTGGCTGGTGTGAGGTGATATCTCATTGTGGTTTTAATTTGCATTTCCCTAATGATTAGTGATGTTGAGCATTTTTTCATATGCCTATTGGCCATCTGTATGTCCTCTTTGGAGAAGTGTCTATTCATTTCTTTTTCCCATTTTTTGATTGGATTGTTTGTCTTCATGGTGTTGAGTTTTACAAGTTCTTTATAAATTTTAGTTATTAACCCCTTATCAGACGTACTGTCAAATATGTTCTCCCATTGTGTAGTTTGTCCTTTTATTCTGTTCTTATTGTCTTTAGCTGTGCAAAAGCTTTTTAGTTTGATATAGTCCCATTTGTTTATCCTGTCTTTTATTTCACTTGTGGAGATAAATCAGCAAATATATTGCTCCGAGGGATGTCGGAGAGCTTACTGCCTGTTTTCTTCTAAGATGCTTATGGTTTCATGGCCTACATTTAAGTCTTTTATCCATTTTGAGTTTATTTTTGTGAGTGGTGTAAACTGGTGATCAAGTTTCATTTTTTTGCAGGTAGCTGTCCAATTTTCCCAACACCATTTGTTAAAGAGGTTGTCTTTACTCCATTGTATTTCCTTACCTCCTTTGTCAAATATCAGTTGTCCATAGAGCTGTGGGTTTATTACTGGGTTCTCTGTTCTGTTCCATTGATCTATATGCCTGTTCTTATGCCAGTACCAGGCTGTTTTGAGTATAATGGCCTTGTAGTATAACTTGATATCAGGAAATGTGATACCTCCCACTTTATTCTTCTTTTTTAAGATTGCTGAGGCTATTCGTGTTCTTTTTTGGTTCCATATAAATTTTTGGAATATGTAATCTATATCTTTGAAGTATGTCATTGGCATTTTAATTGGTATTGCATTGAATTTATAGATTGCTTTGGGTAATATAGACATTTTAATGATGTTTATTCTTCCTAACCATGAGCACGGTATATGCTTCCACTTGTTTGTATCTTCCTTGATTTCTTTTATCAATGCATTGTAATTTTCCGAATACAAGTCTTTAGTCTGCTTGGTTAAGTTTACTCCTAGGTACTTTATTTTTTTGGTTGTAACAGTGAAGGGGATTGTTTCCTTAATTTCTCTCTCTGACTGCTCATTGTTGGCATATAAAAATGCCTCTGATTTCTGAGTATTGATTTTATATCCTGCCACTGCTGAATTCATTTATCAGGTCCAGTAGTTTTTTGACTGAGACTTTAGGGTTTTCTATATACAATATCATATCACCTGCAAATAACGATAGTTTTACTTCTTCTTTTCCAACTTGAATGCCTTTTATTTCTTCTTCTTGTCTGATTGCTATGGCTAGGACTTCCAGGACTATGTTAAATAAGAGTGGTGAAAGGGGGCACCCCTGCCTAGTTCCTGATCTTAAGGGTATTGCTTTTAACTTTTGCCCATTGAGTATGATGTTGGCTGTGGGTTTGTCATAGATGGCTTTTATCATGTTGAGGTATGTTCCCTGTATTCGCACTTTGCTGAGAGTTTTGATCATGAATGGGTGCTATATTTTATCAAATGCTTTTTCTGCATCTATTAAAATTATCATATAGTTTTTCTCCTTCTTTTTTTTTTGTTTATGTGATGAATCACATTGATTGATTTACGAATATTGTACCAGCCTTGCCTCCCCAGAATAATTCCCACTTGATCATGGTGTATGATTTTTTCCATATATTGTTAGATCCGGTTTGCTAATATTTTGTTGAGGATTTTAGAATCTATATTCATCAGGGATATTGGCCTATAATTTTCCTTGTTTGTGTTGTCTTTGCCTGGTTTTGGAATCAGAATTATGCTCGCCTCATAAAAGGAGCTTGGAAGTCTTCCTTCCTCTTGAATTTTTTGAAATAGTTTGAGAAGGATAGGAGTTAGTTCTTCTTTCAATATTTGGTAGAATTCAGTTGTGAAGCCATTAGGCTTTGGACTTTTCTTTGTTGGGAGTTTTTTGATAACTGTTTAGATCTCATTTGGTGTAATTGGCCTGTTTAGGTTTTCTGATTGATTTTTGGAAGATTGTATGTTTCAAGGAATTTGTCCATTTCATCTAGGTTGTCTAGTTTTTTGGCATACAGTTCTTCATAGTATTTTCTTACAATATTTTGTATTTCTGTTGTGTCAGTTGTTATTTCTCCACTCTCATTTCTAATTTTATTTATTTGAGTCCTCTCTCTCTTTTTCTTGGTGATTCTTTTTTTTTTTTTTTTTCAGTTTTCTGAAGCTGGAAACAGGGAGAGACAGTCAGACAGACTCCCGCATGCGCCCGACCGGGATCCACCCGGCACGCCCACCAGGGGCGACGCTCTGCCCACCAGGGGGCGATGCTCTGCCCATCCTGGGCGTCGCCATGTTGCGACCAGAGCCACTCTAGCGCCTGAGGCAGAGGCCACAGAGCCATCCCCAGCGCCCAGGCCATCTTTGCTCCAATGGAGCCTTGGCTGCGGGAGGGGAAGAGAGAGACAGAGAGGAAAGCGCGGCAGAGGGGTGGAGAAGCAAATGGGCGCTTCTCCTGTGTGCCCTGGCCGGAATCGAACCCGGGTCCTCCGCACGCTAGGCCGACGCTTTCTTGGTGATTCTAATTAAAGGTTCATCAATCTTGTTTACCTTTTCAAAGAACCAGCTCCTAGTTTCATTGATCCTCTGTATTGTTTCTTTAGTCTCTATGTCATTTATTTCTCCTCTGACCTTTATTATTTCCTTCTTTCTACTACATTTGGGCTTTACTTGCTGTTCTTTTTCTAGTTCTTTTAGATGCAGGGTCAAGTTGTTTATTTGAGCTTTTTCTAGCTTCTTAAAGTGTGCCTGTATTGCTATGAACTTCCCTCTCAGCACTGCTTTTGCTGTGTCCCATAAATTTTGAGTTGTTGTATGCTTGTTGTCATTCGTTTCTAAGAATTTTTTTATTTCTTCTTTGATCTCATTCTTAATCCATTCATTATTTAACAACCTGCTATTTAGTTTCCATGTGTTTGTGAATTTTTGAGCTTTTCTGTTGTGGTTCATTTCTCGTTTCATGCCGTTGTGATCGGAGAAAGTGCTTGATATGATTTCAATCTTCTTAAATTTGTTGAGACCACTTTTGTGCCCTAACATGTAGTCTATTCTAGAGAATGTACCATGAGCACTTGAAAAGAATGTATATTCTGCTGCTTTAGGGTGAAAGGTTCTGAAGATATCTATTAAATTGAGTTGATCTAGTGTGTCCAATAAGTCTGCTGTTTCTTTGTTAATCTTCTTTCTTGAGGATCTATCTAGTGATGTTAGTGGGGTATTGAAATCCCCTACTGTTATAGTATTGCTGTTGATCTTGCCCTTTAAATCCATCAAAGTCTGCTTTATATATTTAGGTGCTCCTATATTAGGTGCATAGATATTTATAATAGTTATATCTTCCTGTTGGATTACTCCCTTTATCATTATGTAATGGCCTTCTTTATCTCTTACTATATTCTTTGTTTTAAAGTCCAATTTGTCTGATATAAGTATTGCTACCCCAGCTTTTTTTTCATTTCCATTTGCATGAAATGTTTTTTTCCATCCTTTTACCTTCAATTTATGTGTATCTTTTGTTCTAAGGTGTGTCTCTTGTAGACAGCATATGTATGAGTCCTGTTTTCTTATCCACGCAGCTACCCTATGTCTTTTGATTGGATCATTTGATCCATTTACATTTATGGTTATTATTGATATATAGTTGTTTATTGCCATTTTATTCTTTAAAGCTGTATTCCTTTTTTGCTATATTCTTTTCCCACTTTGATCTGTTTACAACAGACCCCTTAACATTTCCTGCAGCATTGGTTTGGTTGTAATGAATTCCTTGTGTTGTTTTTTGTCTGGGAAGCTTTTTATTTCTCCTTCGATTTTAAATGATAGCCTTGCTGGATAAAGTGGTCTTGGTTGTAGGTTCTTGTTTTGCATTACTTTGAATATTTCTTGCCATTCCCTTCTAGCCTCAAGTGTTTCTGTTGAGAAGTCAGGTGTCTTCCTTATGGGGGCTCCCTTTGGAGCTATCCCTTTGCAGGTGATAGCTTTTTTTTTCTCTTTCAGCTTTTAATATTTTCTTTATCACTTAGCTTTGGTATTTTAATTATGATGTGTCTTGGTGTAGGTTTCTTTGGGTTTCTCTTTAATGGAGTCCTCTGTGCTTCTTGAACTTGTGAGAGTTTCTCCTGCATTAATTTAGGGAAGTTTTCAGCTATGATATGATTGAACAAAGTCTCTATCCCTTGTTTTTTTTTCTTCTTCTTCAGGAACCCCTATGATGCGAATGTTATTTCTCTTCACGTTGTCACAGAGCTCTCTAAGAGTTTCCTCAGACTTTTTGAGTCTCTTTTCATTTTCCTTCTCTGCTTTCATGCCTTCATTCCAGTTGTCCTCCAACTCGCTGATTCGATCCTCAGTTCTATCTATCCTGTTTTTGATTCTTTCCATTGTGGTCTTTATTTCTGATATTGTATTTGTCATCTCCGACTGATTCTTTTTTATACTTGCTATTTCTTTATTTAGGTGTTCATAATGACCATCCATTGTTGTTCTAAGATCCCTAAGCATCCTTACAATCATTATTTTGAACTCTGCATCTGGAAGTTTGATTATTTCCATATCACTCAGTTCATCTCCTGAAGATTTCTCTTGTGGTTTCATTTGGATTGCACTTTTTTGTTTTCTCATTGTCTGTGTTTGGGTGTTTTGTTTGTAGAGTTGGTTGAGTCTAGACTTGGTGTTGTCTGCCTCCAGTTTTCAGTTGTGTTATTTCTAGCTGCCCATTTTTTGATTGGACTGTTTATCTTCCTGGTGTTGAGTTTTACAAGTTCTTTATAAATTTTGGTTATTAACCCCTTATCAGACGTATTGTCAAATATGTTCTCCCATTGTGTGGTTTGCCTTTTTATTCTGTTCATATTGTCTTTAGCTGTGCAAAAGCTTTTTAGTTTGATATAGTCCCATTTGTTCATGCTGTCCTTTATTTCCCTTGCATGTGGAGATAAATCAGCAAATATATTGCTGCGAGTAATGTCGGAGAGCTTACTGCCTATGTTTTCTTCTAAGATGCTTATGGTTTCATGACTTATATTTAAGTCTTTTATCCATTTTGAATTTATTTTTGTGAATAGTGTGAGTTGGTGGTCAAGTTTCATTTTTTTGCAGGTAGCTGACCAGTTTTCCAACACCATTTGTTAAAGAGACTGTCTTTACTCCATTGTATGTTCTTACCTCCTTTGTCAAACATCAATTGTCCATGAAGGTGCGGGTTTATTTCTGGGTTCTGGGTTCTGTTCCATTGATCTGTATGCCTGTTCTTATGCCAGTACCAAGCTGTTTTGAGTACAATGGCCTTGTAGTATAACTTGATATCAGGAAGTGTGATACCATCCACTTTATTCTTCTTTTTCAAGATTGCTGAGACTATTCGTGTTCTTTTTTGGTTTCGTATGAATTTTGGAATATTTGTTCTATATCTTTGAAGTATGTCATTGGTATTTTAGTAGGAATTGCATTGAATTTATAATTTGCTTTGGGTAATATAGACATTTTAATGATGTTTATTCTTTCTAGCCATGAACACATTTCCTTCCACTTGTTTATATCTTCCTTGATTTCTTTTATCAATGTTTTATAATTTTCAGAGTACAAGTCTTTAACCTCCTTAGTTAAATTTACTCCTAGGTATTTTTTTGTTGTTGTTGCAATAGTGAAGGGGATTGTTTTCTTAATTTCTCTTTCAGACAGATCATTGTTGGTGTACAAATATGCCTCTGATTTCTGAGTATTGATTTTATATCCTACCACATTGCTGAATTCATTTATCAGGTCCAGTAGTTTTTTGACTGAGACTTTAGGGTTTTCTAGGTACAGTATCATATCATCAGCAAATAATGATAGTTTTACTTCTTCTTTTCCAATTTGGATGCCTTTTATTTCTTCTTCTTGTCTGATTGCTGTGGCTAGTACTTCCAGAACTATATTGAAAAAGAATGGTGAAAGGGGGCACCCCTGCCTAGTTTCTGATCTTAAGGGTATTGCTTTTAATTTTTGCCCATTGAGTATGATGTTGGCTGTGGGTTTGTCATAGATGGCTTTTATCATGTTGAGGTATGTTCCCTGTGTTCCCACTTTGCTGAGAGTTTTGATCATAAATGGATGCTGGATTTTATCGAATGCTTTTTCTGCATTTATTGAAATTATCATATGGTTTTTCTCCTTTCTTTTGTTTATGTGATGAATCACATTGATTGATTTGCAAATATTGTACCAGCCTTGCCTCCCCAAAATAAATCCCACTTGATAATGGTGTATGATTTTTTTTATGTATTGCTGGATCCAGTTTGCTAATATTTTGTTGAGAATTTTAGCATCTAAATTCATCAGGGATATTGGCCTTTAGTTTTCTTTGTGTTGTCTTTGCCTGGTTTTGGAATCAGAATTATGCTTGCCTCATAAAAGGAGCTTGGAAGTCTTCTTTCCTCTTGAATTTTTTGAAATAGCTTGAGAAGGATAGGAGTTAGTTCTTCTTTGAATGGTAGAATTCACCTCTGAAGCCATCTGGCCCAGGGCTTTTGTTTGTTGGAAGTTTATTGATAACTGTTTTGATATCATTTGTTGTAATCAGTCTATTTAGGTTTTCTGATTCTTCCAGATTGATTTTTGAAAGATTACATTTTTCAAGGAATCTGTCCATTTCACCTAGGTTGTCTAATTTTTTGGCATACAGTTTTTCATAGTATTTTCTTACAATCCTTTGTATGTCTGCTGTGTCTGTTGTTACTTCTCCACCCTCATTTCTAATTTTATTTGAGTCCTTTCTCTTTTTTTCATGGTGAGTCTGGCTAAGGGTTCATCAATCTTGTTTACCTTTTTAAAGAACCAGATCTTGGTTTCATTGATCCTCTGTATTGTTTTTTTAGTCTCTATTTCATTTATTTCTGCTCTGATCTTTATTATTTCCTTCCTTCTACTTTCTCTAGGCTTTACTTGCTATTCTTTTTCTAATTCTTTTAGTTGCAAGATTAAGTTGTGGGGTTTTTTTTGAGATTTTTCTAGTTTCTTAAGGTATGTCTGTAGTGCTATGAACTTCCCTCTCAGGACTGCTTTTGCTGTGTCCCACAGATTTTGAGTTGTTGTATGCCCATTTTCATTTGTTTCAAGGAAATTTTTTATTTCTTTCATGATGTCATTGTTGACCCAGTTGTTGTTTAATAACATGCTGTTTAGTTTCCAAGTGTTTGAGTGTTTTTCAGTTTTCCTATTGTAGTTGATTTCTAGTTTCATGCCATTGTGGTCAGAGAACATGCTTAATATGGTTTCAATCTTCTTAAATTTGTTGAGACTCATTTTATGCTCTAATATGTGGTCTATCCTAGAGAATGTATTGATACCATGAGCACTTGAAAAGAATGTATATTCTGCTGCTCTGGGGTGGAAGGTTCTGAAGATATCTATTAAATCCAGTTGATTTAGTGTATCCCTTAATTCTGTTGGTTCTTTGTTTATTTTCTTTCTTGAGGATCTATCTAGTGATGTTAGTGGGGTATTGAAATCCCCTACTATTATAGTATTGCTGGTGATCTCTCCCTTTATGTCCATCAAAATCTGCTTTATATATTTAGGTGCTCCTATATTAGGTGCATAGACATTTATAATGGTTATTTCTTCCTGTTGGATTGCTCCCTTTATCATTATGTAGTAGCCTTCTTTATCCCTTACTATAGTTTTTGATTTAAAGTCTATTTTGTCAGTTTTAAGTACTGCTACCCCAGCTTTTTTTTCATTTCCATTTGCATGAAATATTTTTTTCCATCCTTTACTTTCAGTCTATGTGTATCTTTTGTTTTGAGGTGCGTCTCCTGTAGACAGCATATGTATGGGTTGTTTTATTTTTTATTTTTTGTATTTTTCTGAAGCTGGAAACGGGGAGAGACAGTCAGACAGACTCCCGCATGCGCCCGGCCGGGATCCACCCGGCACGCCCACCAGGGGGCAACGCTCTGCCCACCAGGGGGCGATGCTCTGCCCCTCCGGGGCGCCGCTCTGTTGCCACCAAAGCCACTCCAGCACCTGGGGCAGAGGCCAAGGAGCCATCCCCAGCGCCTGGGCCATCTTTGCTCCAATGGAGCCTCGCTGCAGGAGGGGAAGAGAGAGACAGAGAGGAAGGAGAGGGGGAGGGTTGGAGAAGCAGATGGGCGCTTCTCCTATGTGCCCTGGCTGGGAATCGAACCCGGGACTTCTGCACACCAGGCCGACGCTCTACCACTGAGCCAACTGGCCAGGGCCCGGGTTCTGTTTTCTTATCCATGCAGCTACCCTATTTCTTTGGATTGGAGCATTTAATCCATTTACATTTAAGGTTATTATTGATATGTAGTTGTTTTTTGCCATTTTATTCTTTAAAGTTATATTCCTTTTGGGAAGCTTTTTATTTCTCCTTCAATTTTAAATGATAGCCTTGCTGGATAAAGTAGTCTTGGTTGTAGGCTCTTGTTCTGCTTTACTTTGAATATTTCTTGCCATTCCCTTCTGGCCTCAAGGGTTTCTGTTGAGAAGTCAGATGTCATCCTTATGGGGGCACCCTTGTAGGTGATAGCCTTTTTTTCTCTAACACCTTTTAATATTTTCTCATTATCTCTTAGCTTTGGTATTTTAATTATGATGTGTCTTTGTATAGATTTTTTTTTTTTTTTTGGTTTCTCTTTAATAGAATTCTCTGTGCTTCTTGAACTTGTATGACTTTTCCGGCATCAATTTAGGGAAGTTTTCAGCTATGATGTCATTTAACAAGGTCTCTAACCCTTGTTCTAACCCTTGTTCTTTGTCTTCATCTTTAGGAACCCCTATGATGCTGATGTTATTTCTCTTTAGGTTGTCACAGAGCTCTCTTAGAGTTTCCTCAGATTTTTCAGTGTCTTTTCTTTTTGCTGCTTTGCTTCTGTGCTTTCACTTATCTTGTCTTCTAAGTCGCTGATTTGATCCTCTGCTTTATCCAGCCTGCTTTTAGTTCCTTCCAGTGTAGTCTTCCTTTCTGATATTGTGTTTGTCATTTCTTTCTGGTTCTTCTTTATGATTTCCATGTCCTTTTTGATGCTTTCAATTTCTTTACTGAAGTGTTCATTAAGACCATCTGTTGTAGCTTTGAGCTCTTTAAGCATCCTAAAAATCATTATTTTATACTCTGCATCTGGTAATTTGATTACTTCTGATTCGTCCAAGACTTTATCAGAGGATTTATCTTGTTGAAGCATATGATTTATGCTTCTCTGCCTACCCATTATTCTCTATGACTTGTAGGCTTCTTCCAGCTGTGATCTCCTTACCTAGTAGAGCCTCTTCCAAGTCTTGATTTGTTTGTTTTTTTCTTAGTTTTCTTAGCTCAGTGGTAGTCTTGTTTACTGATCTCAGCAGGGGGCTTATTTGGAGCTGTATTCAGGAATGCAGTGGGTGTAACCTGAGACTCTGAAGTCCAGGATCTGCCAGCTTCTGGGGGGGGGGGGGGGTGCTTTCTCTGTTTCAGCAGGGGGAGGTGTATCTCAGATCTCCATTGAGACCTGAGTTACTGCTCCTCCTCCCCACTTCCTGTTTTCAGCTGTGTCTTGTTGCTCTGATTGGAGCTGGAGAGCTTTCTGGAGGTGGATCACCTGGAACCACTTTAGGCTTGTGCTTTGTTGAAGGTTCAACCCCTCCTCCAGCTATGGCCACCTCCGCACTGAATGAGTCAGCTTCTCAGGTCATCCCATGCATTCCTCTGCCTGTCACTATCTCTTTCTCCCCACTTTCCTTTTGGAAGACAAGCCAGCCCCCTCAGCACACCTCGTTCCCAGGTCCCCAGGTAAGTGGCTGTGAGCGATATTCTCTGCTGTTCTACTTGTAATGAGCCAGAAGGGCTCTCAGTCTCACCCCACCTTCATTCCTGGAAGCAGGGGAGACCCACCGTGCCTCGGCACTCCCTACCAGTCTTGGTGTGGCTGCTTCTTTGCTCCTTAGTTTTTGAGACCTGTTCTTTTAATCCAAAATTTGTTTTTCACACTGATTGTTCCTAAATTAATTTGTAATCCAGTTTGGTGGTGTGAGCTGGGAGTCTGTGCATCTGCCTACTCCGCTGCCATCTTGGTTCTCCGCAGGTAGTACATTTTCAAGTGTCCTTTCTCCCCTGTCTACCAGGAAACACAGAGGTTGGTCACTGGAGACAAGTGACCAACCTCTATCAGCCTGATTATGGCCCCAGAGAAATCTACATAACAACCTTTACAAGTAGTCCTTATGCACCATTAGTTTCCTTCTATATATTGACCTTCCCACAATTTGCTGCCCTTGGAAGTCCCCAACTCCTTTCATTTGTCTTTTTATTTATCCACAAATTATTGATTTTTGTTGGGGATGGTATATAAGCTAGAGTTCTAATCCACCACTTTGAGTTACTCTTTTCCACTTGAGCCTCTTCTAGGTATACAGGGTGCATACATGTTCATAAATTCTGTTTTTCTCTTGTTCACCTGTCTTTTGTTGAAGTGGTCCCAGCTGAGAACTCAGAAGGGTAGAGGGAAAATTGTTTATTTGTCCTCTCCTATAGCTGCAATGCAGTCCACTAATTGAAGGCAAAGAATTTAATCAGCCTACATCCAGCCCACAGTGATTGGACATTAGTAGGCTGTCTCTGGTTTTCGGTTGATGTAGACAACACTGAGCTGAACATCTTGGCTTATGTGTTGCTACGCACATCTCTGATTGTACTCTTAGGCTTAATACTTGGATGAAGAATTTCAAATTAAAACACTTTTCTCCCTATACTTTCACCACATTGCCCCTAGAAACGTTGTACCAGTTTACATTTCTTCTCTCATGCTGTACATAATCTAGCTGGCTCTCTACAGCATTCAGGCTCCAATGTCCCTTGCTGGAGAAGCTGTCACAGAACATTCTGTTCAGTTTCTCAGGCCTCACCCTCTTGCATTGCCATATCTCCTTGCTTTACTTTTTTTTTTTTTTGATAGCACTTATTTTCATCTGAAGTGATGCTGTCCATTTATTTGTTGGCAATACTGTTGATTGGCAACCCACTCAGGAGGTTGTCAGCTCCATCAGGGTCCCTGCTGCCCAGCAGGGCCTTCCCTGAGCTGCCATTTCCACCACGCCTGTGCATCTCAGCATGCAGGGCCAGTTTGCTGAGTGAATAAATGTTACCCACACTGTCAGTGGCACTCATTTTATCATGCAAAATACAAAAAAGGTCTTGCTGGTGGCTAGTGGCCCTCAGGTGGTCCCGATTCCTTCTGTTATGTTGACCTGTAAGGCCTCTTTCCCAGGCATTAACAGAGTTTTTACTATTACAGTTTGTTTCTGAGATTTAAAGTTTTTCTGTTTTCTTGAAAGACTACAGACCGTATGCTTCCTTAAAGCAAGTTATGTTTCCACTTCCGATTTGATTTGTAGCTGCTCACCTGCCAAGGTCTCGAAAGGAAGATGGTCAAAGCATTATTGTGTATAAAGGAAGAGTTAATAGGTTTATCCTGAGGGTCTGAATAGCTCTCCTGTTTTAAATCTTGAATATTCTGCATGTCCAGGAGCTTTTTTTGATTGCTGGTGGTTCTGAGAGAGGGCTGGTGTTCATCGTTGAGTTCTGGATGAGTGAGGTGTTGCAGTGCTGGCTACTGAATCTCTGCCTCCCTGGAACACACCAGGGGAATGTCTTCGGCCAATACGGTAGTTTGAGGTTGAACAAGGGGACCATCCAGAGAGCACTGGTGTTGGTTCTGCATCCGCAGTCCCGCTGGGGAGCGATGCTGTCTGGGGCTTTGCCTCCTGACTCTGAATCTGACCCCCTCTGTCCAAGGTTTTTATCAGCAACCTGGATAAAGACAAAGAAAGCAGGCTTATCAAATTTGTGAATGACACAGAACCAAGATGGAAGGCTAATATGTAGGATAATAGAATCAAGATTCATAAAAATCTTGGCAGGAATGATGGGTCTGGAACTAACAAGGTAACCCTAACAGGATTACATGTGAAGTCCAGCAGCAAGAGCAGCAGAGTAAGCGGCAGCCACGGCTGCTGGGGAGGCTGCGCCTGCAGGCCGTTTGCGCATAGCCAGGCCTGTGGGGTTCCTCGATGGGAATTTTAAAAATTCACTATGCCTTATGTATTTTTAACTGCAGTAGGGCCTCCAGATCTAATGGGTGGTGAGCTGTCTCATAGCACATTCTTCCCGGAGTCCTTCCTCCAGCTGTCCCTCTCTCTTCTACCCTCACCTCTCATTCTGGTTTTTAGGCCCTACTTGGGCTCTTCTTTTTTCCAGGAGCTTTCTCTGATTCTGCAAGATGGAGTCAGTTATGTTCTCCTAAGTGCTCAGACAGTACTCTTCTCCACCATTACAGTGCTCAGCACATGATGTGGCCCTTGTCTGTCTTCTGCTTTGGACTCAGGACTCCTGAAAGTCAGGAGCTGTATCTGCCTTGTTAGATACTTTGCCATGCTCTCCATTAGCAAACATGGGTGACAGTGCCAGGGGACCCCTTGGAGGGCCCTGAGGGTGACTTTGAGAAAGGTGGGCTGGAGGAGTTGGCTCATGTGCACGCGGGGGAGCTTAATAACGCTGCCCTCTGGGAGTCTCCTGAGGGCAGAGGGCTCACATGCCTGCGGGGCACTCAGACATGCTGGGCACACTGCGAGTCCTCGGTCAGGGTCCACTGTGGTCACCAGCATAGGCCTGGCACTGCTCCAGGCCCTGGGACAGGGGGAGAAAGACAGATGAGGGCTGGGTGCTCAGGCAGCTTCCAGCCTGGTGGGCAGATGTCACGACAGCAATAAGCAAATATCTGTGTGGTAATAAGGACCACACAGGCAATAAAAAGTGTGATGTATTATTGGCTGAGCAGATATAACTGTTGCTAACATTCTGGGGATTTTCTTCTTGTCTGTTTCCTTCTTAGGCATGTTTGAGTATAATGTAAATAACGCAGAAATGGGAGAGCACAGGATTTCCCTTGCATGTCACTGTGTACCGTTGCACCCAGCCCATCACCGTAAGTAGCCAGTGGGTGGCAGAATAATGTCCCCCAAGAGATGTCTACCTCCTAATCCCTGGAACCTGTGAATATGTCACTTTATGTGGCCAATGGGATTAAGCTTGCAGGTGTGGTTAAGGCAGCTGACCAGCTGGCCTGGAGATGGGGCGGCAATCCTGGGTCATCTGGAGGATCCGTCACCGTACCATGAGTCCATAGAGTGGAAGAAGAGGCAGAAGGGAGGGTCAAAGAGATGCATAGTGCGGGACTCCACCTGCTGTGGCTGTGAAGATGGAGGGGCCACAAGCCAAGGAATGAGGGTGGCCTCTGGAAGCCAGAAAAGGCAAAGAAGCGGATTCTCCCCTGGGACTTTCAGAAAGGAACGCAGCCCTGCTCGCACTTTGAGCCTAGCCCAGTGAGATCCGCATCAGACATTTGACCTCCAGAACTTGCGTTGCTGCAGCCGCTTCATTTGTGGTCGTTTGGTAAAGCAGCAGGAAACAAGTGCAGCTGGTTTGGAAGCCTGTGCCTTCTCCTAAACCCCTGGTTGGCAGACTGTGGCTCATGAGCCTCATGCGGCTCTTTGGCCCCTTGAGTGTGGCTCTTCCACAAAATACCACGTGTGGGCGCTACCTTGATAAGGAATGTACCTACCTATATAATTTAAGTTTAAAAAATTTGGCTCTCAGCCCTGGCCGGTTGGCTCAGTGGTAGAGCGTTGGCCTGGAGTGCGGGGGACCCAGGTTCGATTCCTGGCCAGGGCACATAGGAGAAGCTCCCATTTGCTTCTCCACCCCCACCCCCCTCCTTCCTCTCTGTCTCTCTCTTCCCCTCCCACAGCCAAGGCTCCATTGGAGCAAAGATGGCCCGGGCGCTGGGGATGGCTCCTTGGCCTCTACCCCAGGCGCTAGAGTGGCTCTGGTCGCGGCAGAGTGACGCCCTGGAGGGGCAGAGCATCGCCCCCTGGTGGGCAGAGCATCGCCCCTGATGGGCGTGCCGGGTGGATCCTGGTCGGGCTCATGCAGGAGTCTGTCTGACTGTCTCTCCCCGTTTCCAGCTTCAGAAAAAAAAAAAAAAATTGGCTCTCAAAAGAAATTTCAATTGTTGTACTGTTGATATTTGGCTCTGTTGACTCATGAGTTTGCCGACCACTGCCCTAGACTGTGAGCTCCCCGAGGGCAGGGGCGCGCCCTGTGTGCTCTGAGCGCTGCACCTGCTGCGGAGTTGCTGCTTCCGAGTCAGGGCTGCAGGGGTGCCCTTTGTCTCTCATCTGCAAACCCAGAGACTGGTCTTGATGTTGCCCTCTGGGAGTGGCCTCCAAGGCCTAGGGACATGCTGCCATCCCAGGACAGACAGAGCGCAGCCCTCTGGCATAGCTCACCGCTAATGGGGTCACCTTCAGAAGGGGTGTCCCCAGTCCCCGTAAATAGAATAATTCATGGGCGGGACTCCAAACATGGACATTGTTTGGTGCCAGCTGCTGGGGGTTCTTTGTCGTCCTTTAAAAATGACCGTGGTTGATTTATTCAGTGGGAAAATAAATGAGGTAAAGACAAAAACCAAAAAGAAAACCCAAGTAAAGGCAAAAACAAGCGAAGGGGGAAGAAAAAGGAGCCATGTCCTGTCGACCCCCCCAGTTCCCACCCAGCCTGGGAACCCAGAGATTCTGATTTAATGGGTCTGTGCAGATGAGGACAGTGATGTTACATATTAAACGTCCTTCAAGTGCATGGAGTGAGCGGCCAGGGTGGAGACCCAGCACCACAGGGGGGTTCTTGCTCTGCTCTGTTCTCGCTCAGAAGCTCTCTGAACTCTAAAATCACTCAATGGTATTGCTTAGAGGCCCCCCCACCCAGGAATAGGCACTTGGTGGCCCAGTGAAGGCCAGGGCCCTCATGTGCGGGCTGGTGCTGCCAGCAGCCTCAAATCAGGATGGCCCAGTTCCATCAGTGACTGGCTTTCTTTCCATTTCTTTAACGTTTCCATGCTTCTTTCCAAAGGCTCTTCAAAAAGATCAACTGATCCCTCCATGTGACCATGGCCCCTCTGCCTTCACCTCCCCTTGATGAGGCAGGGCCACTTAGTTGTGGGTGGGGTGCAGAGCACATTCCTAGGAGGCTTCTGGGAGCTGGAGTATTCTCACAGCATTGCATCAGCCACAGCTGCTAGGAATGCACTCTGTGCTCCACCCACATCTCCCCTTTCTCTCTCTCTCTCTCTCTTTTTTTTTTTTTTTTTTCATTTTTCTGAAGCTGGAAACAGGGAGAGACAGTCAGACAGACTCCCGCATGTGCCCGACCGGGTCCACCCGGCACGCCCACCAGGGGCTAGGCTCTGCCCACCAGGGAGCGATGCTCTGCCCATCCTGGGCGTCGCCATGTTGCGACCAGAGCCACTCTAGCGCCTGAGGCAGAGGCCACAGAGCCATCCCCAGTGCCCGGGCCATCTTTGCTCCAATGGAGCCTTGGCTGTGGGAGGGGAAGAGAGAGACAGATAGGAAAGCGCGGCGGAGGGGTGGAGAAGCAAATGGGCGCTTCTCCTGTGTGCCCTGGCCGGGAATCGAACCCGGGTCCTCCGCACGCTAGGCCGACGCTCTACCACTGAGCCAACCGGCCAGAGTCCCCTTTCTCTTTTAAGGCCAATTGGACTTGATGAATGACAGCTTGCTGTGGTTGTAGCTTCTGAATGCTACGCATTATGCAACGGAACCCTAGTAGAACTAAAACAACTATAATACCTATTATACTATATGCTAATAGATTAGCTGGATTAAACAATGAGGCAAGCTTCTGTAATGTTTGACTAGTTAGGAAATAGAATGGGGGTCTTAAACAGGGGATTCCTCCTAGAGGTCAGGATGTCATTTCCCTCCCATTGTGCTACAGTGACCTTCTAGGTGCCGTTAAACACAGTTCCATTTTGATTGTAAAAAATGGATGTAGGTTCATGCACTCCCCCTTCCCACAAAGGTCTCAGCGTCCAAACACAGAATGGATGGCTTGCCGTGGGCTGCGTACTGCATATGGTTGCAAGGCACATTACACAAATTATAACAGCACAAATCATATAGTTTCAACAATTACAAAGGTATATTTCACCAGTCTCTGAGCACTTAGCCCAAAGCGCAAAATGTCCTCGGCCTTCTTTCTAGCCATGGGAAAAGCATCCTGGGGCAGGGGAAGGGCCTCTAGCGAAGCTGCCTCCCACCCCCGTCAGGGTATTTCACACTGTCCAAAATCCGTAAGTCCATCCAACAAAGGAGCTGGTGTTCACTGGGGTCGTAGTCCAGGAAATCAGTCCATGCACATGAGGTGTCAGCCACCCCCCCTCATTCCTGCCATCCTGGAAGGTCTTACATTGTCCCAAGGAGGAGCACGTGGCAATGGCAGTCAGCATTTCCATCTCTGCTCTGGAGAGCATGATGGCATCCGCCCCTAAGTCCCAAAATGTCAGTGAACCCACCAGTGGCTTAGCAGGCACTCCCTGCCATTCCAGCGGCTGCTCAGCAATGCAAGCCTGGCTTCTGGGACGTCTGTTCATCCTCCTGCCACAGCTGCTGCCATTTACCTTCTGGAGTCTACGAATCGCAACTCTGGTCCAATTCTCCTCATCCTCCAAAGATGAACTGAAAACACCAGCTCGTGCTGCTGGGCTTGAGCCCTGGGCTGCCACCGCCTGCGTCTGGGAGTCAGCAGTTACTATAGCACACACAAGCAAGAATAGAGCACCAGGGCCTGGGGGCCCATCAGGGGCCATTCTCTGGGCCCACCCTGCCAAAGCCTCCACATCACCCCAGGTGATGGGGCACGCACCCCGGCCGCGAGGTCTTCTTCTGGAGCACTGAGGACCTCCTCCTCTCAGGCATAGTTGGTGTGGAGGAGGTCAGGGCTCAGGGCTGTGGCTTTGGGCGGGTGAACACTGAACCATTCAGTGGGTGCCCAAGAAACCCTGTCAAGCAGGTTGGGGGGTTCCTAGGATCTAAATTGGCTGAAAAACACAAGCATAACCTCTCCCTTGAGTTAGAAAAGGGTGTGATCCCTGCCACTGTGCCATGGCTGGGTCCTTCAAGCATCATTTCAGAGAGAGGTGGGGGGGGGGGAGAGGGGGAGAGAGAGCGAGAGATACAGAAAAATAGGCAAGACAGACAGGCAGAAAGAAAAAAGACACATGGGGGCATATAGGCTGGCCCATGGGTCTGCGGCAGGACATGTTGGAGTTAAAGCTGGGGTAGAAAATGGCGTCTGAGAGGCTGGGTGGGGCACTGAGCCCCTGCAGGGAATGTGGAAGTAGCAACTTCCGCTTTTTCTGGCGGCAGAGCTGATGGCACAGTTAGCAATTCGGTTGGTTTCGTTTCTGCGTGCTCAGCCATGAACTTGGAGACTAAACTACTTTTCTCCTCAGTGGAGGAGGGCAAATAGGGAGGTAGGGGCTCCTCTGAAAGAGGAGGAGGGTCCCTAGCAGGAGCACCAGTCAAGCAGGCATGTATTGCCAATAAGGCAGGAGTGAGGCCGAGAGGGAAAGTTTGTCCCCCATGTACTTCGGCCGAACGGATGTGCCGGAAAGCTCAGGCCCAAGTATCCGGGTCCCAGAGAGGCACGTCCCTAATCCAGACGAGAGATTGAAACCAGAGAGGATCTCCCAGTAAGTACAGAGATCCTTTTCACAAACTTTAACTCACCTACTCTGCAATAGGGCGTGCAGGGCTTGAGCCTGCGGGGCTTGAGAGTGAGGGAGAAGGTTTCCCATTGCAGAGGGTCACTCACCCGTCCCTTAGATGCCGGTTAGGTCCCTGCCCCACATTGGGTGCCAGTTGTGGACAAGTCCTGCTGGGGGTGAGGATGATGGAGACGCAAAGACCTGACTCTGGGGACCAAGTTCAGTGACGCAGATCCACTTTATTCAGGAAGTAAGCTAGCTTATATACACAGGTTCAGCCTGTAGGGTGTTACAGCATGTTCCTCAAAGCCAATGGCTGAAAAGATCAGGGAGCTGCGTGGTTGGCACTAAGTCACTTCCTTATAGCGGGTGAGCTCCCTTCCTGGGTATGCCCAGGAGGGTTCTGGGAGCTGGAGTATTCTCACAGCATTGCATCTGCCACAGCTGCTAGGAATGCGCTCTGCGCTCCTACTTAGTGAGTGTAGGAACAGGCTCTGGAATTTGGCTGTACTAACACCGTGTGTTCCATGAGAGCCTCTGTTTTACCATCTGTAAAATGGGTGTATCACTACTTGTACTACTCCACAGGGACTGAGGTTGAAAGGGCCGGAACAGTGTGTGGCAAAGGAATGCCAGATGTTATAAATAATATTATTGTCTTAGCCCTGGCCAGTTAGCTCAGTGGTAGAGCATTGGCCCAACATGTGGAAATCCTGGGTTCGATTCCCAGCCAGGGCACACAGGAGAAGCACCCATCTGCTTCTCCACCCTCCCCCTTCTCCACCCTTCCCCTTCTCCACTCTTCCCCTTCTCCTTTCTATCTCTCTCTTCCCCTCCTGCAGCCAAGGCTCCACTGGAGCAAAGTTGGCCCGGGCGCTGAGGATGGCTCCATGGCCTCCGCCTCAGGCGCTAGAATGGCTGGGATTGCAATGGAGCAACTGCCCAGATGGGCAGAGTATCGCCCCTTGGTGGGCATGCCGGCTGGGTCCCAGTTGGGCACATGCTGGAGTCTGTCTGACTTCCTCCTCACTTCTAACTTCGGGGGGAAAATATATATATATATATATTATTGTCTTACATCACTATTAATACAGGGAGAGGAATGGGAATTCAGGTGTCAGAGTCAATAACAGGCATTTTTCACTCTTGCTTTTTGCCTTGCTTTGGAGCATGCTCAGTGTGGTCTGTGGTGTGTTCACTCCTTGACCAAACACAGAGAATCCTCACCTGGAGGCTGGTCGTTGCGAGTTTCCCAGTGCATGTGGGGGTGCAGGGAGCTTGCTAGCTTTGCAGCAGGGTCTCACTGGGCCTTTGCCCCTCATGCATCCTGCCCATCTTGAGGTCAGCCTGCCTGGGGCATCTCCTGTAGGTGCCCAGGCTCCCTGGACAGAGCCGAACCCCTCGCTCACTGTAGGATTCAGAAGGGACCTACTGCCTTGTTCTGCGTGTCTCTATTACGTTGAAATTTTCCATGCAAGTAATTGAAGACTGAGGTAACAAGGAGAATAATAGGGGGAGATAATTGTGGATAAATCAGCTTAATTACACTCTTTCCCAAACTTAATTATCCAGATTTGCGGTGCTGTGCGAAATCTCAAAAGCCAACTGAGGTTGGCTTCCAATAACAAGTACAGGTTCTGAGGAAGTCCCTCTCCCAAGTCCCAACAGGTCGGCCAATAGGTCAAGAAATGACAAGAAGACCTCTTCTGCTTCTGGTTTTTTACATTTCAGATACAGTTGGGAGTTCTGTTGTTATGCCTTTAAACAAAGCAGTTATGGGTACCTGTGGGAAGGTATGATTGTTCTCTTGATTGGGTGTGTCGTGATCTAGATGCACCTGTGCTATGTTACATGGTCATTCTGATTGGGAATAGTGCCAGTTGCACTGGGTACTGATCATTAGAAGGCACATGGTACTATTTATAAAGGAACAAGTCAGAGGACGTTGGGAAATCATGTAAGGTCGAGAAGCAACAGCTGATGTGGTTAGCAGTGCACTGTTGGCCTTCTTTGACCAGCACCACTTGACCTTTAAACTCAGTTTCTTTCTCTTTTCTTCTTTCTTTTTCAAGCTTTATTGAGACAGAATTGACACAGAACACTGAATAAGTTGACGCCATGCAGCGTGTTGATAAACTTATATTGAGAAAAGATCACCACTGTAGCGTCAGCTAACACTGGCATCTCATCACATGATTACTATTTCTGTTTTGTGGAGAGAACATTTAAGACCTGCTCCCTTAGAAAATTTCAAATATCTAACTCAGTATTGTAAACCATAATCACTATGCTGCAGTTTAGGTCCTAGAATTTATTCCTCTTTTTTTTTTTTTTTTTTTTTTGTATTTTTCTGAAGTTATAAGCAGGGAGGCAGTCAGACAGACTCCTGCGTGTGCCTGACCAGGATCCACACAGCATGCCCACCAGGGGGTGGTGCTCTGCTCATCTGGAACGTTGCTCCGTTATGGCCGGAGCCATTCTAGCGTCTGAGGTGGAGGCCATGGAGCCATCCTCAGTGCCCGGGCCAACTCTGCTCCAGTGGAGCCTTGGCTGCAGGAGGGGAAGAGAGAGACAGAGGGAAAGGAGAGGGGGAAGGCTGGAGAAGCAGACGGGCGCTTCTTCTGTATGCCCTGACCGGGAATTGAACCTGGGACTTCCACACCCTGGGCCGACGCTCTACTCCTGAGCATTCTGGCCAGGGCTAGAATTTATTCATCTTACAGCTGCAAGTATGCGCCCTTTGGCCATTGTTTCCTCATTTCCCATCACATGTTAAGTGTGTAATTCTGCAACTGGAGTATAGAAGGGATTTCCTATCTGTTAGATTCTCCACTGCTTCCAAGGGTAGATTCATAGCATTTAGACAGAAAGAGAACTCTGAAGTCATGCAGTCCAGTTTCTTAATGAGAAACATGAGGAAAATAGAGAGACTGAATGACTTATTCAAGTAGATTTAGCAGCTAAGCCAACAATAGGACATAGTGTTCTGGCTCAAAGTGTTGGGGGCCGTTGCCCACTTGGGATTGATTTGTTTCTGAAGCCAAAAGGAAATCCATAGCTGTTGGCCCAGAAGCAATGGGGATGCGATCCAGGAGGGGGACTGAGGATGCAGGGAGGCAGATGCTGATTTGGAAAGGCCAGAAGTCAGGGGCCAGAGCGCCCATGAGAGCAGACGTGGTCCCGCTGCAGAAGATGTGGTTCCCAAGATGGCCAATAGGGCTCACGTTGCTCACGAAGGTGAGGGGAGAGGAGTCTGGGAAAGAGAAAGTAAGCGGGGAGAGGGACCAGAGAAGAGGAGGTCAGTGACCCGGGAGCCTGGAGTCAACACCAGCTCCTCTGAGTAGGGTCCCCATAGGGGGCGATGTCAGTGCTTGCTGAGGGAATGATGAATGAGGAGGAAAAGCTAGCATTTACTGTGTGCCAGTCATCTCATGTCAATAATCATTTTGCAGGTGAGGAAACTGAGGCACACAGAAGTCAAGTGATTTGGCCAAAGTCAAACCTAGGGACACAAATTCCAGAATCTGTGCGTTTCATTGAACTGCCTTACCGTACCGCAAACGAATGAACGGCGACGAGGTGGATTGCCTGCGATCACAAAGCAATCAGAGGTGGAATCAGGGCCGGTCAGCTCCTGTGATCCCTAGTGCAGTGTGCTGCTGACTAGCGCCAGCCTGCATCACCGTACACCTGGGCAGACCCCGCGGTGCCTGCCGTCCCCTCCACTGAGTTGAGTTGTCTCCAGGCCGCCATGTCCGCATGCCCACCACAGTGGGCTCATACCCACATTGCCAAAAAGTAGAGTCAATGGAAATAGCCCAGGATTGTGGTCAGAACACCTGAATTTGGGTTCTAGCTTTGCTGCCTGTTTGGTTGAAGGACCCTGGGCCGATCAGGAACTTCTCTGTTTCTCTCTTTGGAAGGCGGGGCTCACAGTGCACATCTTTTGTTGTGAGGCGTGATTGGGGCAGGGCGTGAGAAGTGCCTCTACTTGGGGAGTGAGCAGCTCATCCTCTGTTCTCTCTTTCTCTTCCTTCCTCCCTCTGGATGTCTCTCCGGATGACATCGGGCGGTCTGGGACGTATCAAACCCAGTTCTCAGGAGTGCATCGGGGCTGGGGTTGTTTGGTCACTTGTGAGAGATGAGGCAGAAATCAGGGACGTGGTGGGGACGGTGGTGTTGGAGGGGAACAGATAAACACACAACTGCTGTGGACTCGTTAGTCCTAATAAAACCACTTGGCAGATGAATGCCCGGCAAAGCCAGGTGCCCGGAGAAGAGAGAGACACACCCATCCGCAGGAGAAGTGGTCCTTATAAAATGTGTCCAAGGGGCCCTGGGGACTGTTAAATGTCCCCCCCTACTCCTAGGCCAACCAGCAACCAGCCTGAGCAGCACAAGAGGGGAGCACCTGTCATTGCTGAAGGTCGAGCCAGGGGAGCCACACACGCAGACAGGCGGGCAGCTGCATCTCCGCCCCCTGGACTGCCTCTTGCCCTGGAGGGCTGCGGGCCCAAGGCTGCCAGACCAGATTCTTCAATGGAAGCCAGAAATTCAGATTTGCTGTATGAGCATCTGGTTTTTTAAATATTGGCAGTGAATTACACATTTTTAAAAAACACCGTGCAGTCCAAACCAGCATTGCAGCAGGCCACATTCAGTCCAGGGGCGGCCAGCTGCCTGCTCTGACTTAAGATTCCATGTGGCAGAGGATCGGGTCTTTATTGAAACAGCTGCGTGGATCTGTTTGTTTTGATGAGGCAAATATTTACTGAGCACCTACTACATGCTAGGCTCTGTTCTAAGCCCTGTGGATATAGCTGTGGTCAAAAGCAGGTAAGAATCCCTGGTGACCCCTTGGCCCTGATGTTCTGCTGGGGCCCTGAGAGTCTTCCCTGGGCTGTTGGATGTACACACACGCGTGCGTGCGCGCGCACACACACACGCACACCTGTTTTTTCTAAACTGTTTGAGGGAAAGTTGCTGGGATCATTTCCTGATCCTTCTAATTGTTTCAACTGCTTTACCTAAAAATAATACATTCTTCGACACCAAAGGAAATTAGTCATATTTTCTTAATATCACCTGACATCTATGTAGTTCATTTGAGTCCCAAAATATTTCCCAAGTCATCCTCAAAGTTTCTTTTTTTTTTAATTTTTTAAAAATTTATTTATTAAATTTAATGCAGTGACATTGATAAATCAGGGTACATATGATGAGAGAAAACGTCTCCAGATTATTTTGACATTTGATTGTGCTGTATACCCCTCCCCCAAAGTCAAATTGTCTTCTGTCACTTTCTATCTGGTTTTCTTTGTGCCCCTCCCCTCCCCCAACCCCTCTCTCCTTCCTCGTCCCCTCCCCCTCCCCCTCCCCTCCACCCCCGTTGCCATCACATTCTTGTTCATGTCTCTGAGTCTCATTTTTATGTCCCATCTATGTATGGATTCATATAGTTCTTAGTTTTTTTCTGATTTACTTATTTCACTCCATATAATGTTATCAAGGTCCATCCATGTTGTTGTAAATGATCCGATGTCATCATTTCTTATGGCTGAGTAGTATTCCATAGTATATATGTAACAAAGCTTTTTAATCCACTCGTCCTCTGACGGACACTTGGGCTGTTTCCAGATCTTCGCTATTGTGAACAATGCTGCCACAAACATGGGGGTGCATTTCTTCTTTTCAAAGTTTCTTTTTAATAGCTTAAAATTTTTTTTTGGAACCAAACCCAGTCAAAGCATGCATGTTGCACGTGCTGGTTTGGTTTTTCGCAGACTCTTGTAATCTGGAACGTTCCCTCGAGCTTTATTCCTGGACTGCTCATTTCCGTGAGGCTGTTTGACTTGTTCCTTCGCCCCTGTGTTTCCTGCATGCCGGGTCCAGAGGCTTGGTCAGGTTCGGAGCGTACGATTGGGGGAGATGGCTACATGCAGCGTGTGTCAGGGGTGCACAGGGTGTGTGGTCCTGGTATGGGTGACCACAGCTGGGGCAGGCATGCAGGTTAGTTCTAGTTTCTAGAAGCCGAGAAAGACTTGGTGTGAGTCGGCGGCATCTTCACATCAGTGGCTTTGATTGACCCCGTGCAGTCTGTTCCTGGTCCTCTCTCTCCCTTCCTGGAAGCTGGGTAGACTGACATCTCCAGGCTCGGTCCCCACGTTCCCACCACTGTCCTTCCACTGACCTCATCCTTCCCCGTCATGTTTAGGGGGGCAGACTTGTGGAGTATGTGCTTTCATTACCTTCTATGCGCCCCCTTGGCGAGGGAGAGATTCCTGCCCTGAGGTTACAGGGGGTGGCCATGCATGATGCCCAACACTGGGCAGAGGAGCAGCTCATTAGTCACATATATCCGCAGCCTGGGAGGAGGGCACCATGCCACGCAGAGCCACACAGAGCAGGTGAACAGCCAGGGCTGTGGGAAGCAGGGTTTGTAGCAGCAAGGGGGCGGGGCGCCCCTGGTTCTGCAGGAGGAGGTGGGTGGGTGGCGTGGGACTGCAACCCGATACTCGATACTCGGGGACACACAGGAACTGCACCGACCTGGTCCCTGGATGAGGAGTGTTGTTGGGCTAAGGGACCTTCCCTGAGGGAGCAGAGTGGGGAAAGGATGTGGTTCAGATGTTAAGGCAGGATGTAATATTGGGCCTTAATTTTAGGCTTTATGGGATCATAGAGCCATACACAGAACATTGCTCCAGGAGACACCCCTCTGAGCACTTCACCTCCTCAACTCATTTGATATTCATACCAATCCCCTGAGCTAGGTGCTCTTTATCAGCATCACGTTATAGATGAGAAAACCAAGGCCTGGGAGTTGACCTGCCCTGCCCCAGGGAGGGGACATCCAGCCAGGCTGCCCCTCCAGGCCCCGGCCCAGAGCTGGAAAGGGCAGGGGGTTTGGAGTGAGGAGAGGAGGGTGTGGCTGATGGCTCTTTCTCTGCCTGGCCTGGGCGACCATACACTTGCTGACCCTCTGTCTTCTCATCTATTGTGAGGCTTAATGCCGAGAACAGGGACCAACAGGAGAGCTGGGGGTGACCCGGGAGCTGCCCGTCGTTCGGCCGAGGCTGGTCTCTGGATGCTGCTTTCCCCAGTCCAGGGGACAGGCAGGATGCTCTATGTCCCCTGTTACAGGGACCGGAGAGCTGGGGGTGACCCGGGAGCTGCCCGACATTTGGCCGAGACTGGACTCTGGATGCAGCTCTCCCCAGGCCAGGGGATGGCAGGATGCTCTATGTCCCTGCTGCAGGGACCGGAGAGCTGGGGGTGACCCGGGAGCTGCCCGACATTTGGCCGAGGCTGGTCTCTGGATGCAGCTCTCCCCAGGCCAGGGGAGGGGCAGGATGCTCTATGTCCCCTGCTGCAGGGACCGGAGAGCTGGGGGTGACCCGGGAGCTGCCCGTCGTTCGGCTGAGGCTGGTCTCTGGATGCCGCTTTCCTCAGTCCAGGGGACGGCAGGATGCTCTATGTCCCCTGCTGCAGGGACCGGAGAGCTGGGGGTGACCCGGGAGCTGCCCGTCGTTCAGCAGAGGCTGGTCTCTGGATGCCGCTCTCCCCAGTCCAGGGGACAGGCAGGATGCTCTATGTCCCCTGCTGCAGGGACCAACGGGAGAGCTGGGGGTGACCCGGGAGCTGCCCGTCGTTCGGCCGAGACTGGACTCTGGATGCAGCTCTCCCCAGGCCAGGGGAGGGGCAAGATGCTCTATGTCCCCTGCTGCAGGGACCGGAGAGCTGGGGGTGACCTGGGAGCTGCCGGTCGTTCGGCTGAGGCTGGTGTCTGGATGCCGCTCTGCCCAGTCCAGGGGACAGGCAGGATGCTCTATGTCCCCTGCTGCAGGGACCAACGGGAGAGCTGGGGGTGACCCCGGGAGCTGCCGGTCGTTCGGCTGAGGCTGGTGTCTGGATGCAGCTCTGCCCAGTCCAGGGGACAGGCAGGATGCTCTATGTCCCCTGCTGCAGGGACCGGCTCCTGCGAATGACAGGGAGGAGCATGTCTGTTGGAGCCGTTTCCTGGGGCCGTTCCTCTTTCCACCTCCTTCTCTATGCACCTCCCTTTAGCCCAGGGGTCTCAAACTCGCGGCCCACCGAACAATTTTGTGCGGCCTGCAGACTAATCCACGAAGTTCAAAATATTTTGGATAAAATTAAGTAAGCCTAGGGGCCTACTTGTATTTTTCATTTCTCTAGCATCCTGAATATTAGCTTAGTTAACAGCAGTTGTGATGCGAACTACAGTTTCTGGTCGTTTTGTGACTGAGTAAACTGCATGTACGATTGTGCTTGTTGTACTGATTTTTTTTGTTTTCAACTGCAGTGAAAAAAGTGTTGCGTAACAGTTGCCTTTTGTAGACCTAGTGCGGCCCGCCGAACGGCTGTGATCTTGCTCTGCGGCCCACATGCTGAGTTGAGTTTGAGACCCCTGCTTTAGCCTGTCCTCCGTCACAGCAAACATCACATGGCTGTCTGCAAGAAGCTGCTCTCAGTCTTCGCACAGAGTTCGAAGTGGATCAACTCGCTGCATGTCCCAAGAGGAAGGCTGTATTTCTAATTGTGGAAAATGCCATTTCCATAAAATGAGTGCAGAGGCCATTCTACGGGTGCGTGTGTATGCCTGTGTGTGCGCGCATGTATTCGCATGTCCCTTGGCCTCCTTAGAATTCCCGTGTATGTACTGAGGAGGGCGGGGAGCAGTGGACCTTCTGTCGCACAGGACGTCAGCAAGGCACCTTATGTCTTGTAGCCTCAGTGTCCTCATCTCTAAAGTGGGAATGATGGCCACTTCTGCCTCCTAGGGATCTTAAGAAGATGTAAGGGAGAAATGTCAGGAAGCCCGGAGGAAGGGCGTGGCACCAGTTGGCTCCAAATACGACCGCCTAGTTCTTACTGTACTCGTTACCCCGGGTGTCCCTGGGCGGCCTGCCACCCTGACTCAGGGTGAGGCCTGTCAGGAGGCAGGTTGCTGGCTTAGTGGCTCCCAGAGATAATTTGTCAACATGTTCCCTCAACAGCCTCTCTCACCTCCTTCCCAGATCGAACAGAACACTTGATCCGCCCCCTCCCTGCCTGTTTCTGGGACCACACGCCAGGCCCATTTGTAAGTGCTTCTCCTCTTGCAGGGGAGAGCCCACTAGAGAGGAAAAGTCAATAGTGCAATCAAGAAACATGCTTCACTACTTTGCTCTCTCCCGGAAACCTCCTTTATCGCACGTCTCGTTTTTTTCCTTCTTTGGATTGCAAGATTCAGAAGTGACGTTCTGGGCCATTGTTTGCTCATAGAACGAGCGGATGCTGAATGGTGGTTGTTAACATTCTTCCGTTCAATCCTTTCCTCCCAACGCGAAGCCTCGCTCACCACCCCTCTCCAGGTGGGGCCGTGGAGGGCGGGGAAGCCTTCGCAGACCCAGCCACTGTGTCAGCGTCACTCACACTCACATCTGTGAAGAACAGCTGCCACCTTGTCTTGTGCTATTTACAGTTGAGAGAAAAGGAGGTGGAAGTGTGTGTCTAGTATGTGGCTGAAGTGTGAACCCATTTTGAAAAGGGCATGTTATCAAGGCACTCTGGGACTTTGGGATCTTGACTTTGAGTTAGAGCCACGAGGCAGTGGCATCCCTGTTCCTTGTTCCGGGACTTACTGTTCCTGCTAGTGGGATGTCAAGATGGGCTGTTTTTTTGGGTTCCCAGCTTTGGGCTGGATCTGTCGCCACATTCAGCATGTGGACAGTGATAGATACAGACCCTGGAACATCCCTAATGGGTCAGAGTCCTTACAGGTGGCTCCGGCTTGGAGGCCATCTCATGGGTCCAACTAGTGAGGCACTGCAAACCTGATGTCTCCTCTAATTGGAATGAGTGGTGGTCTGTATGGATAGTATTCTGATACCTGTGACTAATGAGACCTGGACATCTCATTCCCCAATCACGTGGGGCTTAGGGTCCTGTGATTACAGTCTTGACAAGAGTCATGGCTATGTGTATATTATTCATCAGGGTTCATAGGACAGTGCCTGGCCTACTGGAGGCACTTAGTAAGTGTTGAGTGGATAAATAATAGGCAAAGACAATAATCCAGTATCTGTCCCCTCCTGTGCTCCTTCCTATATAAGCCAGTATGTATCCTGGACATCTTCAAACCAGGCTGGCTGGTGAAAACGGGGGCTGTCCCATTTGTTTACGGGTGTGTTTGTTTCCCTGGCCGTTGAGGTCACGTCCACAAGCATCACTAAGACTAATATCCAGAAACTTGGCACTTATGCTTGCTTTTGTGTATTCACTGGTTCCAGATAACACGTTCAGGTCCTTTGATGGTTTTGAGTTGATATTTGTGTATGGTGTAAGATAAGTTGACCTGGTAGAGCTGCATGCCTCCTGCTCACAGAGCGCCTCCCTTCCTGTTTGGTTTTGGTCATCGAGCCCGATCAAGTCTTAGGGGTCTACACCAGTGGTCCCCAACCCCCGGGCTGCGGACTGGTACCCGTCCGTGGGCCATTTGGTACCGGTCCACAGAGAAAGAATAAATAACTTACATTATTCCCGTTTTATTTATATTTAAGTCTGAACAATGTTTTATTTTTAAAAAATGACCAGATTCCCTCTGTTACATCCGTCTAAGACTCATTCTTGACGCTTGTCTTGGTCACGTGATACATTTATCCATCCCACCCTAAGGCTGGTCTGTGAAAATATTTTCTGACATTAAACCAGTCCGTTACCCAAAAAAGGTTGGGGACCACTGGTCTACACCACTCATCAGCATATCTTGATATAAAATGGATAACTGCGGCAACTGTCCGTGTCACGGGAGTCCCAAGAGCAGGGGTCTCCAAAATAGGGCCCACGGGCCACATGCGGCCCCCTGAGGCCATTTATCCGGTCCCCGCCGCACTTCTAGAAGGGACACCTCTTTCACTGGTGGTCAGTGAGAGGAGCACATTGACCATCTCATTAGCCAAGAGCAGGCCCATAGTCCCCATTGCAATACTGGTCAGTTTGTTGATTTAAATTTACTTGTTCTTTATTTTAAATATTGTATTTGTTCCCGTTTTGTTTTTTTTTTACTTTAAAATAAGATATGTGCAGTGTGCATAGGGATTTGTTCATAGTTTTTTTTATAGGCCGGCCCTCCAACGGTCTGAGGGACAGTGAACTAGCCCCCTGTGTAAAAAGTTTGGGGACCCCTGCCCAAGAGCCCCGAGTTACAGAGATCGACACGCCAGTTCTCCTTTTTCTCCTGCGTCTTTGCCGAGATGGGGAAGGGCCACTCTGGGGAGGGGGACAGGTTTTACAATCATCCCCAGCGACCTAAAAGCTTGTGTTGACGAATCTGGCTGAACCCTCTTTGGACATCAAGATGTTTTTGCCTGAATTGCATTACTTGGGAATGAAAGTCAGCTCAAGGGTTTCTGCCCACCTCCCAGTGGTCAAAGAGCAGCTGCTTGACCCTGACCTTTTCTTGAGAACTCCGGGGCGTCAGTGATACCGGCTCAGAACACGCTGGTGCTTTCTGGAGTTGTTAAGGTGGGTGGGGCAGTTTCCTTCTACACTGAATGACCCGCAGTTGTGCTTCTGAGTTGCCATGTTTGTTTTTCATCTTGTTTTCTGTCTCCTCCCCTAACACATATGGTGGGGGAGATGATTTTAGGGGCTTCAGCAAGGTGAGTTTCGATTACACATGGACGTGACCCCCCTCCCATCTCGTTCGCCCCCACCCACTTCTCCCTCCAGCCTCCTGGCCTCCGTTGGCGGGACTCCTCGCAGAGACGACAACATCAAGGGAGAATTTAAGAGCACACTTTAGTGTTCATTGTGTTTATTTTGAAGTTTACCAGCTGTCTATGGAGGGGATGCTGATTTTATGATTAAGCAGTGACATGAAGTTTTTCTCTAGGATAAAATACAGTCTGTTTTATTCTGCATTCTATTCTGTTCTCCTAGAATAGAATAAGGTGAGTCTGGCTCACAAGGTCTAAAAGAAAACTCACAGCCCAGGTGAAGGAAGGATAAGAAAAAACTGGCAACTTCGTCAAGAGCCGAAATTGGGCAACAGCTACTTTCCTGAGCACTCTGAGCCTTGAAGTGCTGTGCTCCGACGAATGCCCCGGGATCTTGTTAAACAGGAAGACTGATGCCCTGGCCGGGTTGGCTCAGCGGTAGAGCGTCGGCCTAGCGTGCGGAGGACCCGGGTTCGATTCCCGGCCAGGGCACACAGGAGAAGCGCCCATTTGCTTCTCCACCCCTCTGCCGCGCTTTCCTCTCTGTCTCTCTCTTCCCCTCCCGCAGCCAAGGCTCCATTGGAGCAAAGATGGCCCGGGCGCTGGGGATGGCTCTGTGGCCTCTGCCTCAGGCGCTAGAGTGGCTCTGGTCGCAACATGGCGACGCCCAGGATGGGCAGAGCATCGCCCCCTGGTGGGCAGAGCGTAGCCCCTGGTGGGCGTGCCGGGTGGATCCCGGTGGGGCGCATGCGGGAGTCTGTCTGACTGTCTCTCCCCGTTTCCAGCTTCAGAAAAATGAAAAAAAAAAATAAATAAATAACCCAAGAAAAAAAACACACAAAAAACAGGAAGACTGATTCAGAAGGTCTGGGCTGATCTGAGATTTCTGCATTTTTAACAAGCTCCCTCCTGGGTAATGCCGACGCCTTGGCCTCTTATGACTCAAGGTTTGACCCACAGGTTAGCAGCAACAGCAGCATCACTGGCAAGCTCGCGGGAGATGCCTGCCCTCGGCTCCTCCCTGGACCACTTTACCTGTGGGCACAAGAGCCACCGGTGGTTCCTGGGCGCAGTAACGCCTGGGAAGTGTCGATCTAACACCGCTGGGGTGTCCTCAGTGCTTAGTGAGCCCCGGTGAATAGGAGGCTCACCCAGATTCCCGATCTGGGAGCAGGGTGTCCACTTCTCAGTTTCCAAACCACATACAAAGAGCTCGTGGACGGATGTGTGCGGGCCTGGCATGCCCTCTCTTGGGAACACCTTGTAATGTCTCCAGAGCTTTCTTTGCACCACATGCCCACCTCTGCCCCTTGTTTGCACTTCGATACCCACGTGCTCCGAGTGGCTCCCTTGCTGTCTGGATTCTCTGAGTCAGGTGCTGGTTGTGCAGGGTGGCTGGGGAAGGGACGTCACATTGATCTTCCTTGGTCCTGCTGCTCTCAGAGGATGCAGTTTGCTTGGCAGGTGTGTTCTGGCTCTAGCTAACCAAGGTGGGGCGAGGAGCCACGTGTAAGACTGGGTGCGTGAGGCTTGGAACCAGTGCCAGGAGGATGGTGGCACGTGGGGGACCAACACGGGGAGGACGGGTGGTGCTCTGTGGTGGGCCGGATCTAGGGTCTCTGCAGTGGGGGCCGGGGAACCCTTACAGGGCTGCCAGCCTGTGGGTGGCAGATTGTATATGGAAGGGGGCTGTGACCATCTCTCTTGTCTTAACCTGCTTTGCTTTGATGGCACGTGGCCACATCCCACTAAGAGGCAGAGTCACTTTCACTCTCTCAAATCTGAGCTGATCTTAAGACTCATGTGTAACCAGGTAACACCATGAGGCTTCTGAGGCTTGGTCAGAAAGTCATTCAGGCCCTGCCTGGCTGGTTGGCTCAGTGGTAGAGCATCAGCCCGGCGTGTGGAAGTCCTGGGTTTGATTCCCAATCAGGACACACAGGAGAAGCGCCCATCTGCTTCTCCACCCCTCACGCTCCCCCTCTTGTTTTTCTCTCTTCTCCTCTCTCACAGCCATGGTTTGATTAGAGCGAGTTGGCCCAGGCGCTGAGGATGGCTTCATGACCTCTGCCGTAAGCGCTAAAATGGCTCTGGTAGCAACATAGCCGGGGCCCCAGATGGGCAGAGCATCACCCCCTAGTGGACTTGCCGTGTGGATCCTGGTTGGGTGCGTGCAAGAGTCTGTCTGTGCCTCCCCTCCTCTCACTAAAAAAATAAAATAAAATAAAAATAAAGTTGTTCAGTGTGTCACTGGTTATCTTGAGACACCTATTCTGCCCTGAGTTTGCCTGGTGGAGAATTGGCCTGGAGAGCTGAGAGGTGGCCTGCTGGCTTGAAAGCTGACAAAGGAAACCACATCCTTCTGTCCCTCCCCCCAGCTTTCTCTAGGGGGACTGCTTTTCCCGTGCCTGGGTGTGGTGGGTTCTGAGGCTGTGAGAGGGGTCGGGACGGTGAAGGGATGACAAGGAGGATGCTTAACACTGTCTATTTCTTTTCCAGAGACAAAGAGACAGGGACAGACAGACAGGAATGGAGAGATGAGAAGCGTCAATCATTAGTTTCTCATTGCGACACCTTAGTTGTTCATTGATTGCTTTCTCCTATGTGCCTTGACCACGGGCCTTTAGCAGACCGAGTAACCCCTTGTTCGAGTCAGATGAGCTTTGCTGGTGAGCTTTTGCTCAAACCAGATGAGCCCTGCGCTCAAGCTGGCAACCTTGGGGCCTCGAACCTGGGTCCTCCGCATCCCAGTCCGAGGCTCTATCCACTGCGCCACCGCCTGGTCAGGCCGCTGTTTCTTGATAGCAGTCCCAGAAAGCCCCCTTCCCCCTTTTCCTCCCTTCTTCTTTCCTTTGTGTCTGTTGCCAGTCCTCTCCTTCTGACTTTTCTGGAGGCTTTTCTTTCTCACTCTGCCCCCTACTGATGGCCTGGAGGGTGGTAGGGCACCATTACTGTGACATGGAGGGAAGACTCCGCCTGTTCTGTCCCCAGTGGTGCCAGCTGCTCCCTCCCCTGTACCCCAGCTCAAGTCCATGGTGTTCCCAGAGATTTGCTGGTGGCCCTGCCGGGCTCCAGGCTGAGCCACCCTTCTGGCTGCAGCTTCCAGGACACGTGGGAGCCCCGGGCTCTCAGGGTTTTTGTGTGTCACCCTCCCAGCTGTTCTCACATGCCCAGCACTGGTCCCTGCTGGCGGAGGGCAGCAGGAGATCCTACCGAGTCTCAGTAATTGTTTCGCTCTCTCCCTGGTCGGGCCTGGCTGAGAACCACCAGCAGGGGGCAGCCGGTGTCCCCTCCGCCTCCCCAAGGGCCGCTCCTTCCTGAGAATGAAGGGCGACTGCGGAGGGCTCAGCTCTTATGCCTCTTTCTTTTGCTTTGTTTCAGTTTCACAGAGTTTCTGGATCCATTCCAGAGGGTGATCCAGCCGGAAGAGATCTGGTTGTACAAGAACCCGCTGGTGCAGTCAGACAACATCCCCACCCGCCTCATGTTCGTAAGTACCACGAGTTCGTGGCCGATGTGACCGGTCTCCCACGTGTGAGCCACAGGCGTGTCCCTTTCTGCCTTTCTGACCCCTCCTGAGGGCGGCGAGGAGCCTGGAAGGACGAAGGTGAGCAGCCCATCAGGTTCCCGTTCGAGGTCAGATCCTGACGGGCACCGCGTGGTCCGGTGAGAAGGAGTAATGCCCGGTGCTCTGGAAAGAGAAGGGGCCTGCTTACCTGAGTGAGGCCAAGTTATTTCCAGATGTTTACAGTGAAATAAGACTAGAAATGGTGGACATCTTTTCCGGTTCCATCTTCTTTGATGACAAGCCTCACTTTTGCCCAACTTGGGCACCTTAGGTAGTAGCTCCCTTTGCCCCTTTTCTAGTTTTAACTGGTCGGTGGTTGACCTCTGACGAGACGACCAGTGTGACTCAAACACCGGATAGCGTCTCGCATCTCTTAGCTTCTAGATAAATGGGCAAGCACCCACATCACGGGTGGGTATATTGGGGTTACTTTTACTTCTTCACCCTGTTCCGTGGCAGTTATATCCTCTAAGACTTCATTTCCTCTGGGCTGGGTGCTCTGCTAATTGCATAAGAAAAATGATCTCATTAGTCTCACCAACATCCCAGTGAAGAAGGGTCATTATGGTCTACATTTGGCACATGCAGAACTGCATTCCAGAGAGAGAAGGCACTTGGTCCAAAGCCACACGGCTAGTGAGCCTCAGAACCAGGAGTCACATCCCAGCCGCGGCTCCCAGCCCAGCTCTGAGCCACGAGGCTGCGCTGTGGGTTGGGAGCCGTGTTCAGGTTGCTGAGGGCTCCTGAGGAGTTGCCACCAGGCCTTTCTGTAACAGAGGAAACATTTAAGCTCCGCCTTGTTACGCAGCAATAATGGAACCTCTGGAGGGCAACCTGGGAGATGGAAGGTTATTCCTGTTGACCAACCCTTGTGTCTCATGTCTCTGGAAACTGAAATGACTGTTTCAGTGCTTTCGTAGAGCACACTGAGAAAAATGGCTTTGCATTTTGAAAGGAATCTTTCTGATTTTACGGAGGAGCTCTTGTTACTTAGTGACAACTGGAAGGATCTTTGTGTCTGCAGACTGCCCCAAAGGCCCAGAACACTACCTGAGCATGCAAAGATTATTATAATTGCTTTTCAATAGGTGCTTTTCCTGCTGCAAAATGAACTGGGTTTTTGTAAATCTCAGGGCAATTGAAAAATTAGGGTGTCTACGAGTAGAACACTTGAGTATGAAGACAAGACTTTTTCCATTTTATCTCTAACTCAGATCTCCTACAAATCCTAGAAATAAAGGGACCAGTGTATGGCTAACCATTAGACACCATGGCTTTAATGGGGAAGGGGAGAGAGCTGCTCTTCTATCACCGCCCCCCTCCATTCTTCAAAGACTTCGCATTTTATGTGCTATAAAACAAAATTTGGAGATGAATGTGCCTATGGGATAACATGAGGAATTCGTGGCTATGTCCTGGGTTTATGTGAACAGTGGATTGGTTTTTGTGTGTGGGGGGGTTCTTTTTTTTGTATTTTTCTGAAGTTGGAAACTGGGAGGCAGTCAGACTCCTGCATGCACCTAACCAGGATCCACCTGGCATGCCCACCAGGGGGCAATGCTCTGCCCATCTGGGGCATTGCTCTGTTGCAACCAGAGCCATTCTAGCGCCTGAAGCAGAGGCCACAGAGCCATCCTCAGCGCCCAGGCCAACTTTGCTCCAATGGAGCCTTGGCTGCGGGAGGGGAAGAGAGAGACAGAGAGGAAGGAGAGGGGGAGGGGTGGAGAAGCAGATGGGTGCTTCTCCTGTGTGCCCTGGCTGGGAATAGAACCCAGAACTCCTGCACGCCAGGCCAACACTCTACCACTGAGCCAACTGGCCAGGGCCAACAGTGGATTGTTTTGAAATCCAGATACAACTGCTACAGACATTCCAGGTGAAGATGCAAGTAGGATGGAACATATTTGCATGTTGGCTGGGGTCGGGAGGGGGCAGCAAAGGAGTTATTCAGAGCCATGGCTCTCGGAGAATAGAAGGGTGTTCAGCCACAAATACTGACCCAGACCTGCTAATCTCCTAATGAAAAGAGTTCAACTCTTCCTTCCTGCAGTAGTAGTTGATGAATTTCATTCATTTGGTCACAGGAGTTAGTGGGATTCCATAATCACGTAGGGAAAGCCGTAGATCCCCCTTAATACCTCAACCCAAAGAGGAAAAATACTTTGTCACCACATTAATTAGATTTTGTTTTCCTGGAATTTTATTAAGGGTTTAATATAAAACATCATTTGTCTACTTTGGATCCTTAAAAGCCATAGATATTTATAGCAAAATGTAATAGAATATATGTTTCCACTGTTTCTGTCTTTCTTTTTTTCAATAGTTTGGTTTCCTTAGAGAGCTCAGATTTCATTACTTGACTCAATAGTGAATGATAAAGCAAGCCTGTGGTCTCTTGCCCTTTGAGTTGGAAATGTTTTAATCTAAAGACAGACTTTCTAACCAAAGTGTTTGTTCTAGGCAGCTGGTGTTAACCCTGAGGTTTTATTAGGGGAAATTAGTGTTTCTGGTATATGTGCATGCGTGTGTGTTACAGGAGACACTTGGTCAAATGTCACAAAAAATATTACCAGATAATGGTTAGGGGATTGAGTTAAGTGCAGAATAAATGGTAATGCCATCATCAGGAAGCCCCTAGGTCACATTTTTTGTCTTTGGCACCATTAGCTAAGGTGACTATGTCTGCCAATAGGAAAGTTGATTGTTTTTGGACCCTTTGATTTCTTGAGCTTGTTTCCCTCGATGAATCTGGATTTCTGTTGACCAGAAAGACAGGCCAAGAATTGTTTTTATGTGCTCTGAGTCTGACTTAACACTTCTTGGATATTCCCAAGCCATTAGCTGCTCCCTTATTTAAAAGAGGTCATGGTTCCTTCCTGAGCACGTAGGGTTTATCAGAGCATCTTTGAAAAGCCAATTTTCGGTGAAGGAGGACTCAGTCAGAATTGAGTGTTGGTTTTTAGTGTCCTCTCTGTTGTCTGTAGTTGTTACGTCTTTGTAGATTAAGGGAACACTTCCGGAGCCTGCTCTGGGTAGGGAGGCCAGAGGAGCTATGGTGATGGGAAGTCAAGTTGGACTTGGGGTACACCCTCAGGACCCTGAAGGCTCCCTTAAAGCAAAATAGCACCTGGAAAGGGCCAGAGAAAGGCTCAGGTGAACTTGTAGGGAGCTTCTTTGTCATTGTCATCATTGTTGTCATCATCATCATCATCATCATTGTTGTAACAATGTGCTCATCACTTTAAAGAGGATCTCAGATAATCCTTCCCAGAATCCCTGAGGTCGCTCTTTTGCTATCGCGTAATTTCAGTGGAGACAAAGGAACTGTGGTGAGGTTTAACAACTTGTCCAAGGTTATAAACCTGTCAGTAGCTGGACCAGGATCTGAGCGCTGACTGTCAGAGTGCAGACCCACCCAGAGCTGGTTAGCTGTGATTTCTCCTTGGCGGCCCCGGTGACGTGGAAAGGTAGGGAGTAGTGGGCCACACACGGAAGAGCAGGTATGTAATGGTGCAGACACGGGAGAGAAGTGTCCATGGGGTCCTTGTGAAGGTGATGGAGGGAAGCAGGGATAAAAGCAGACTGTGGGCAGCTTCAGGTTAGTTAATTACCACTTAATTCAGCACACAGTTATGAAGTACATGCTCTGAGCCAAGCACAGCTGGGTAGGGGCGTGTGTAGCTGAGTAAGATTGTTTCTAGTCTAGTGGGGCACACAGACTCACGTCTGTGTGACATCAGTCACCTCAGCATCACAGGGAGCCCTAGAAGGACAGGTAAAACTCAAGTCTTATAGAATGATAGGTGTCCCCAATTTCTTTCCTTGGCTTAAAAAAAATCTACCCAAGAACTAGCTTTTGTCCTTCCTTGACTCTTTTGGTTTGGGTACATCCGGAAGATTTTTTCCCCTAGAATATTACTGATACTGTGTTGATTTGGTAACAGGGCTTCCTATTCTGAAATAGGATGCTTCTAAAGAAGGCAGAAATAAATTCAATTTTGTGAGAGGAGGGAAGAAAAAGAGACAAAGCTGCCTCATGACAGTTTAATTTCTAGACTCTTCTGACAAGCCTTAGACAGCTCTTTTGTCTGTGAAGGGCTGTAACTGTTTGCCCACAGGGGGCCCTTTCCAGGTGCCTGCGAGTCCTGACTTGTCTTTCTAAGCATGACAGCACACCTTCTGTCCAACGCACGTGGGCCCCTTGTTTTGTCTGATGTGAGTGAACCCCAATGATAATCTCTTCTCTGCCTAATGTCCTAATATCAGGGTGGTCTGCTGTGACCCCTTTGGTTGTTAAAAGTGTTTGGCATACTCAGGCCCTCCCCTCCTGCAGACACGCTGCTCCACGCTTTGATGATTCCCAGAAGCCTCCTGGGACTACTGTGCTTTCCATCAGCACACAGGGTGGGGGGACCCACTTTCTGGGAGTGGTGATGGCACTTCCTGTGTTGGTTTTATTGGTGGCTGCACAAGGCAGGGTATTGGTCATGGTGCACACAGACAAGGTGCCTGGATTGGACTCTTCACGTCCCTGACCTCCTACGTGCACTCAAGGTGCGCCATCTACTCAGACCTAACGGCACAGGTGGGCTGGAGCTTAACATGCTTTCTTCCCACATGCCTGGCCACAGGGTCCTGGGACTCCTGTACTGGTTTGGGACGTGTGTTAGCATTTTCCCTGGGAGGTAATGACATGGTCATGACCTGGTCGCCAACAACCAGTGATTCCTGAGCACTAACTCTCTGCTGGACTCTGTAGCTGGGCAGTTGGCATGGGCTCCAGCGTGGATTGCCTCAAATCGACTCCCATTGTGGCCACTTACCAGTTCCGCAAATTGGGAAAATCACATACCCTCTCAGCACCTCGGTTTCCTTATTTGTAAAAAGTACACACATCCCCCCGCTCCATGTTGAGAGCATCCAATCACAGGAAAGCCCTTGAAGAACAACAAGACTCAAGTATATAACAGGAATGACAGGTATTCCGCAATTTCTTTCTGTGGCTTTAGGAAAAAGCCTACCCAGGACTTACAATGCTTCTGTTTGTGTATGGCATATAAGAAGCATTCAGTAACTGGTAGTGAATTTAAATGCTAGCAACAGAACTTTTCTGTAAATAGTATTATTAGACCCATTGTATAGATGGGGAAACTGAGACTCAGAGATGAAGAGGCTAAGTGACTTGCTCAAGGTCACAGAGCTGACGAGTGTCAGAGCTGGGGCTTGAACCCAGCTTTCCTCAGTCGAAGTCTGTTCCACACGTTTTCCTCTGTAGAGCTCTCTTCCCAGCCCATGGAACAGCCTCATGCAAAACCAGCCACGTGCCAGATCCTGCTTAATGATTTATACATATTTTCTTGATGTGTGAGTGCTTTGTAGTGCAGTGAATTAGTAATTTACAAAATGGTTTTTTTAAATGTAAGATGTATATCAGCCTCGGTTTCCCGATACTAGGATGGTGCTGCTGGGTCAGGGTGATCACTGCAATTCAGGACTCCAGCCCGGGCAGCATGGCAGCCCTGTAGGGGGCATCCTGGTCCCTCTAGCTGCGTCCCCTTGTGCGTTCACTTATCTCTCTGAGCTCTAGCCTTGTTATCTGTATGGGGAGGAAATGCTTCCATTTCATAATGTTTGCAGAGTAGTGAGAGGATGAGACAGGTGTGAGGAAAGCCCCTAACACATAGTACATGCTTAACCCTTTGAGCAGTACGAATGTTCATGCACATCCTCGTGTCTCCTGACCATCCAGAGTACGGTCATACATGTGTAAGGCAACGTTAAAAAAAGGCAAATATATGTTCTTCTTGTTCCCACAAATTGGTTATCAAACAAACATGATTTTAAGTTAATAAAACTTTAACTGGAACTAATTTCATTTTTTGAAAAAAAAAACAAAAACAAAAATACTCACTCCCGGGGGTCAGCGAGCATGAAAAAAACTCACTCCTCAAAGGGTTAATCCATGCGTGCTGCCACTCAGCTTTCGTGACCCACCCTTGTGTCTGTAAAGGAGCCCCCTTGCTCCTTCCTCCACTCCCAAGAAAAGGCACTGCCTGCTTTTTATTGATGCTTCTGCCTTTCTACAGTGAGAACTTCCATAACACCGATTAAAGGCGCAGAGCTCGATTTCATCTGGCTGCAAATCCCGAGGTTGGCGCTTGCCCGTTGTGTGACTTCCGGCAGGTCACTTCAACTCTTCTCGGGCTTCTAAAGGCTTTGGTCACAACTGCTGGAGCGGCGTGTGGTGGGTTCAGTTTAGTCTGACTGGCAGAGTGCAGGTGGGATGCTTATCCTCTCCTCATGCCTCTTTTACTCGGTGCCAAGGTGCCTTTGTTCCAGGAAGAACTTGTTTCCTAATGTGTTGACTTCTGGGGTTCACCTCTTCATCCCAACTTTTAAGTTGTAAGAAGGGGGCAGATTATAAAATGTGTATACATCTCTGTCCTGATTTGAGGACAGCACTGCCCAAGGAGGTGGTAGATGTTTCCTGGAAGAAGAAATGAGACCAGAGTCCAAATGCCATTAGGATGAGAGGAGGAAAGACCGCCATGTCATCACACATTTCTGTCACACACGTTGGGTGCGGTGGCCCTGTGTCTAATGTCTGTATTCCCTCACCTGTGAAGTTCATGAGATCAGGAGCCTGGGTCCTCCTAGGTGCTTGGCATTGGCTCAGCAGCAGTTAAATTAAATTCGGTCTGATCGGGTGAGTAGGGGGTGAGGATCCAGTTAGGAGCGGGAGAGCTGAGACAGGCAGAAGTGCTGGGACCCTCTTGGGTACTAAGCCACAAGCCTGGAGCCACTGGGCAGCCCATGTGCCATTTCCAGCTCTTACTCTGAGGCCTTGAGTAGTGTTCTCCTGGGTGGTGCCCTCATCTGTTTGTCTGGAACACTCCTGCTCAGATCCGGGAGCCTCTTTAAGAAAGTGGGTTCCCACGGCGTATTTTTTCTGGGGTTTTATATCTGTCTCACCGTAGCGTGTATCATCTGGGATTGTCCGGTAGGATTCCCTTTAGTTCCATGCTGTTCTCGTCTTTAAGGTTTGACTGTTGGTGGCGTCATTGCCGGGCTGTTCACCTTCACTGAGTTGTGTCTCTGGTGGGGTGTGGTGGCTTGTCCTGCCGTGCTTGAAGTGAGAGGAAACCAGGGGCCTGGATTTCCTTGACCTTGACTATAACTCTGGACTAAAGGACGCGTGGGCATCTGTCATCACTCTTTACACACAGAACATGTGAGTCAAAACTCGGATGCAGAGTTTTGCAACCACCAGCATCAGTGTTATTTATGGTGTAGGTTTTCAGACCTGTCCCGTGAGCATATCTGAAGGACGCAGTGTTGTCACAGGCCCTGCAGTTACTCAGGTGTGAGAGCCACCCAGGCACTTGTGGAAATGTTCCCAGATTCACAGGAACTCTTAAGGAGTGTGCGTTGCCTTTTGAGTTGCCCCTGGGTAAATTCTCTGAATGTCAGCTTCAGTTCTGAGACTTTTTTCTTGAAGCTGCCCTCAGACCTGTGCCACATTCCTTTGAACATTCTCCATGGGACAAGACTTGCTTATTTGATGTTTAAACAGCCAAGTCATTCAGGGCCACAGCTGATAAGGAGGCTCATCCAGCTCATTACTACCACTTGTGGTCAGAAAGAAACCAGTGAGCAAGGGCAGGGGTTCTCACATCTCATGAGCTTTCTCTGAAGACACTTCCCAGAGTGGGGTCCTCAAGATGTTATGAGCTCTGGCAGTCTGGTTGTAGTTAATATGCAGAACAGGTTCATATGGGTGAATTCTGTTTTTACAGAAGTATCTTCTAGCCACATGTTAGTCCTGGTAGGGAGCCTCTCTCCAAAAAGTGACATTGCATTAGGGCACAAGTTGGGATTTCCAAAAGTTCAATTAGTATTGATTAATAGTTAATCACAACTCCTCCCCTCCCACCATTGACTGTGAGGCCAACTGTGGACTTATGTGGTGATATTCAGTCCCTTCTGATATTATTCCCCTGAGGTGTTATAATCCTAAGGAAGTAACATAAGTACCTTTTTCTTGGTGGTTGGAATGTTGCACTCAACTTCCTAATTATAGAAGGCTGAATAAAGACCAGGTAGAGGAGACAGAAAACCTGGTCTCCAAAGCACCACGGCCTTGCTCCTGACCAGCTGGGTCTCTCCATCCTGTCACTGAGTTCCAAGGCTGGCCAAAAGAGTCACAGAGCCACGGTGAGGATATGAGACTTCAGTGCCTGGTGTTGCCTAGGCAGAGTGCCTGCCTCATAGTGGGTTCTGTAATGTGTTGCTTGCATCTGAATTCCACCAGCGTGGTTCATTAAGCACTTGGGGCACTTCTGCATGCTTTGGGTCCAGGAAGGAAAGGGGATGGAGGAAAGGAAGAAGAAAAACTGCATGCAAAACGGCCGAGCTCTGCTTTGCCAAGGAAACAAATATTCCACAAAAGAACACCAGGAATTGATTGACTCTAAGCAAGTCCCACACGTTCCCATGTTGCCAGAAAGTGGGGGATGGGTGACTGAGGGTTCTTCCATCCTCGGCAGGGAAGAACGGGAGGGGCTTACTGGCAGAAATGAGTCACCATAATTATAGACTATTCTTTTCTGTTTAAGAAGCCACCACTTTAAACATGGCTCCCAGCAATTACAAATCAATTATAACCTGCAATCAGACATCCAATTCTTCAAGTTTGTGGCGTCTCTAAGTATAGACATAAATCCTCGTCCTTTGTTTGAGGTCAGGAGTTCAGTACGCTCATTCAGCGAGTGAGTCTAAATGAAGCTAACTGGAACGAATTATCAATCAGCCCTCTGATAGCAAGCCGCTGTCCTCACAAGGGGTTATTTGTTATTTCTTTCAGGCAATTTCTTTCCTCACCCCCCTGGCTGTTATTTGTGTGGTGAAAATTATCCGGCGAACAGACAAGACTGAAATTAAGGAAGCCTTCTTAGGTAGAGTATCCACAGTTCCTGTTTTAGGGGATGGGGCTGAATTGAATTCAACCACTAGATTTTTTTTTTTAATTCTCAGTTGCGCGCAACTGATCTTTCTCTTCGTCAAAGTAAGCTTGGGAGAAAACAATACAAGATGAACTTGAAGCCCCTAGAAGCTTCATTGCAGAGATGAGAAGAAACAAGCGCTCCAATGGCAGATCGTTGTCGCTGTCCGTGGTGCTGAATGTTAACTTGCGTATCCGCGTCAGAGCTCTGCGCTGCTCAGGCACAGAGGGCAGGGTAGCTCTTGGCGGCAAGGGAAAGCGAATCTGAAACTTTGTCACCACTGATTGTCCAATCGCATGTTTGTGGCTAACAGGGCCACATTACAGGCAGTTCAGAAATCGACCACCGCAGACCCCTTGACAAATCACCATTGGCTAGGGGCACCCATGGGCAAACGCAGCTGTAAAATAAAATAGAAATTCAAAACAAGCTGCATAACTCATCTTCAGTTTAGGGACATTTTGACAGTTAAGCAATTGCTGTTGTGTGAAGCATGCTACAGTCTCCACCATTTCAATGCTAATAGTCATAGATTCTCCCCAAACTGAGCCATATCAGCGTAGGACACATGTTTGACACTTTGGGGATTAAATTCATATTCTGGTCTGCGTATTAATCAAATGCTGAGTAAAGGACAGTTTTAAGAGAAAGCTAAGACTTTTATTTGGCTTGTTTAGCAATGAAACTAAACTTCCCAGTGGCCAGGTGTTCAGTTTTCTGATTATTAGGAAAACAGAATTCATGTTTATTTTTGGACACCACACATAGAAGTGACCTAAACCCTTACACAAACTTTGTTGTCAGTATGTTATGTCAATTTAACAGTTAGGTAATGAATCTGAAAATAGGTGAGTCCCCACTAAAGGATATGTCTGTGAATTATTGGGCTTTGAGGAAATGAAAGTGTGGCAGAATGTAGTCCTTTTTCCTTGTAAGGGAGTGAGTGTGAGTGAGGGTGAAATCCAGAGTATACAGAAGATTAAGGGGCTTTCTGCTCTGAAGTGGGACAGGGAGCATTTCTTATGTAACCAGGGCTTTGGTTAGGCTGTCGAGTTGCAGAGAACAGAATTCCTCTTGCGTTAGCTCAGATAAATTAGAGGTTTAGTTACAGAGCTATACACACAATCTCACAGACATCCAAAATAGGGGGAAAGGGACAGAGGAGCCTCGTGGGCTGAGTCAGGGAGCCGGGCCCTCCGGGGTGGAGACATCCGCCCCGGCTCAAGACTGCTCCTCTGCAGCGTGTCTTTCCTCTCTTCACACTCCTCGCCTCGTTCTCCTGTCTGGACGTCATTTCTGCTGCCATACCTTTGGTTTGTATGGGGCTTTGGCAGAGGTGGGTGTCCTTTCCCCTGCCTGCATGACCGTTCAGCTCCAGGGCCCACCTCTAAGTCACACTGCATCCCGTGGTCCAGACTTTCCAGACAGTGGCCCTGGCACCATTCATTTCTGAAGCCTGGACACAGAAGTCCTGAGTCTCTGACCTGCCTGTCAGTGCCTTCCCTCGGGCCAGGTGAGGACCGCAGGCTGCTCCTCTGTGGTCCCAGGGCTCGGTGGTCACATGGTCCTAGTCCTCCAGGCTGGGGGTGGGAAGGTCAGTTTTTCCAACAAGGGCCTTGGTGCCCCTCCCACCCATGGCTCCAGCATCAGGGGCTGTGTTTGGACAGATATCACTGTGGTCCCCAAAGTGTTCTGTTGGGAGCCCTCTCCATTGATCTGGGAATTCCTTCACTTCACTTTTCATTCTAGTCTCTCTGCCGGCATGATATCCTGAGACAGGTGACTGTGAGGAAGAATGTTCATGGTCATTTACTGCCGGCTCTTGACATCTGGCTGCTGTTACGGCAGTCAGAAGTTCTCCGTCCTTCCTGTAGACTTTCTCATTCTGAGCTAAATCTTCCTTAGGCGGCGTGTCGCAGTTGTACCCCATTCCCCCTTTCCTGTACATTAACGGAGAAGGTGGAATTATTGGATGCTCTGTTTGCCTAAATAAATGAGAGCCTGCCCTGTAGAAGTGATGAAGGAGCCTCATGTTGTACTTTTTTTTTTAAGTGCTTCTTTTAGGAAGCCTTAGAAATAGGGCGGTGGAGGAATAATTTCTAAAAAGCAAAGACAGAACACGAAGTATGGCTTTTCCAGTGTTCTCTGCCATTGAGGACTTTCTCAGTGAGGGGGGTTTAGTGCTTGGGTCCCTTCTTTACTCAGGCATCTTCCGCAGACCTGGGCACCATGCGCGCCCCTTATGTGCACGTCCATGGCCACAGTGGCTACCTCTGTGCACCTGCTGTTGGACAAGAGGAGTGGGCTTGGCCCACGCGGCATCCAGCTTGGCAGGAAGCAGGCAGAGAACAGTCAGGTCTGTATAACAGAGAAGCCCATTGTGGAAGGAAGGTGATAAATCCCCAACAACAGCAAAAGTAACCACAGAAACCCTCTAAGCCTCTGGGAAGCTTATTAAGCAACAATGTCCTCTGCACAGGCCATTTGCAGGCCAACTCCCACTGCACATGGCTTTGAACTTTGTTATCTGACACAGCCTGGTTTGTTTTTCTTTCTCTCAAGCCCACAGTGCTGTAAACAGGCCCCATAAACCAGACCCACTGAGTCATTATTAATCAGCGGGCACTCCTGATCAGGGTCATTCACTTCCTGCCAGGCCAGCCTAGCCTTTTCTGCAGCCGAGCTCCGCCCTGCCTTCTCTCTGGTGTCAGTGAGGGGCCTCACACTGATGCCCTGGGGTTGTGCTATTCAGATGAAAATAACAACTGGTTCAGTTTACTTCCAGAATGCTGAGAGGACTTCCACCCTCAGCCCTGTCACTCCAGATCCCCACTCCCTCTGTCTCCTTCTGGCTTTTGGATCTGAGAGCGGAGCTGCCAGCTGTTGGTGGTTACATCACGTGCACACATTCTCTAGCTCAGCTGCTTGAACATTTTCAGAGAGCTGCTCTGTGCTACGTAAGCGCAGCTGGGGCAGGGGGTGGGGATGTGTATGGTGTTCTGGATAGATGTAGCGGTCTTGAAGGTTAGTGGTCTTTAAGGTTGGCAGTCTCTAGAAGAGGGCATTGGAAGATCAGCTGGTGATACTTGTTCCCGGAGCCCTTTTCTGGGCTAAAGGCCATGTTAAACCAAGATAAGAAGTCTGACCCCTGTGGAAAACACACCAATGAGCCTGCCGGACCAGCCCTAACAGGGAAGACCCTGGTCATTTCTGGGCGCTCTGACAGCCTGTTCATTGTCATGGCTCCGGAGGACACAGCAGCAAAGGTAGCCCAGGGAATGTTCGCTCTTCTCTCTAAAGGTGACCTCCTCCTTTCAGCAGGGCTGCGAGCTTGCAAGGGCGAAGGGAGGCCAGCATTTTAGGATGGAAGGGTCTGTGTGCCCTGAATGTAATCGGAGGATGTCTCTGAGTTATGCATTCTTGGTTTCAATTTGTAGACCCCAGTGGCGTGCTCGGTGTCTAAATGGTGGTACCATGCCGCTGACTCAGGCTCTGCTGTCCGCCCCAGTGGCCTGTCCCTCCTCTGTCACACTAAGATATGGCAGTGTTCCCCACCTCACACTGGGGTGATAAATTTCCCTTTGACAAACGTGTTCATCTGAACTGGTCCCTCCCATTCTCTCCGCTTCCCATGACTGTGAGAAGCAGGTAGGTTTTCCACTGTGTACATGTACCACAGCCTTTTTATCCGCTCACTTACCGATGGGTACCTGGCTGCTTCCAGATCTCAGCCTCTTTAAAACACTGCTGCAGTGAACACGGGGGTGCGTATTTTCTTTCACATTAGTGTTTTGGGTTTCTTTGGATATTTTCCCAGAAGTGGAATTACTGGGTCATAAGGTAGTTCCATTTTTAATTTCTTTTTTTTTTTTTGAGAAAACTCCATACTGTTTTTCTCAGTGGCTGCATTCCCATGAGCGGGGCATGAGGGTTCCCTTTTCCCCACATCCTCGCCAACAACTTATTGTTTGTTGATTGATTGATGATGGCCATTCCGAAAGACGTGAGGTGATATACTACTCGGCCGTAAAAAAGTAAGAAAGCTTAGCTTTTGCAACAGCATGGATGGACCTAGAGGTTATTATGCTAAGTGAAATAAGCCAGTCAGAGAAAGACACACACCCTATTGCTTCACTTATATGTGGCATCTAATGAACAAAATAGAAACAGACTCATGGATACAGAGAACAGACTGACAGCTGTCAGGGGCTGGGTGAAATAGGCGAAGGGATTAGGCAAAAACAAACAAACAAAACCCCCCAAAACTCATAGATAGACAACGTTGTGGTGACTTCCAGAGGGAGAGAGGATGGAGGGAGGTGGAGGAGGGTAAAAAGGATAAATGGTGACGGAAGGAGGCTGGACTTTGGGTGGCGAACACACAGTATGTGCTTCAGATAATGTATTACAGAATCGTACACTGGAAAGTCATATAATTTACTAACCAATGCCACCCCCAATAAATTCAATAAAACATTTCTTAAGGCAGGTAGGTTTTCTCCATCTCTGTGGCCGACACCCTCGGTGACCGTGCTGACCATTCCACGGTACTTTCCTCTTGTAGAACAACACATTTGTCTCCTTTGATGACCAGGAATGGCTCTGGGCAGCTCCTTCTCAAAAAGGTCCCTGCACGGCTATTTTCCTACATAAACCTCAGTTAGTAGTGACTCCGTAGTATTTGCCGAAGGGAAGTGGTAGCCCGAATGCTTTATCGTTCCACAAAGCGATGGAAGAGGCATCAAGGGCTGTGTTTTTGGGAGTGGGTGTGCTGACGTGCCTCGGCGCAGTTTTGCCAACCACAGGCGCGGGGTCCTTACAGAGCCGCTCCTTGACTAACGTCACGTCACGTGCTCCCTTTGGATGATCCTTACGTCATCCATCAAAATTCTCCCTAGCTGCCTGGAGAAAGCCCCATGCTGTCGCTGTTAATTTTAAAATCAGGCATTCCGGAACTTCCTGCTGTTTTCAGTGGCAAAAAGCACCACCTGGGCCCAACCTTCTCAAAACCCAGCGAGGTCTGGGGACTCCTCACTTTCTCAGAGGCAATGACGCACTCGATAACAACTGGACCGCTGTCGTGAGTCAACAAGAGATAATTGCCAAACGGGAATGTCCTAGTTTGCAGAAGGATCCCGTCAGCTGGTGTGATGAGAATTATATCTGAGAAGGTTGCCAGAAGGAAATAAAAAAAGAAAGTTAATGTTTCTTGCTACCAGTTGAAGAAATTCTACATGCTGCAGTATGAAATCTGTTCCTATCAGGCCAGGGCGAGATAGATGGGCTCCTCTACCCTACTGAAAATTTCAGTCAAGGAGGAGAGATAAACTTCACGTCACAGGGACTTGGGATTTTGGGAATCACTCTCCAAAGTCCTGTCCTAATTATATTTTACTCTAACCATCCAAACTCCCCTCTGTTTTAAAAAGTATTGGCTCCTGTCTCTGCGGTCGTAAATTAAATAGTCTTAGGATGGCGATGTTGATTTGGGAGCCGGCTGGTTATTTTTCTGTCTGTTGGTTTTTGCTTTGCAGCCGTGTCCCTGGCTCTCGCTCTGAACGGAGTCTGCACAAACACTATTAAGTTAATCGTGGGAAGGTAAGTTCCAAGAAGAAACAATTGGCAATTTAGACGCTCGGGGGCTCCTGGGTGGGAACCTCGACCACAGGACACCGTGTGCGACGGGGTTAAGCTCTTCCGGCTTTTCCTTAGATTGGTGTCCTTTGGGGTTTTGTCCTCAGTGCAGATCTTTCCTCTCATGAATTCTGAACTCACTGTTTCAGAAAGCAGATCAGTACAAGAGAAGGGCCCACTGACGGTACTTGCTGGGGGGCCAGGGTCCCTCCACGGCGCTCCCGGGGCCTCCCCAGATGTCCACTCAGCTGTCAGTTTTGGAACACCCCCCGCCCCCCAAAAATAAATAAGATCACTTGTTTATTGCTCTCTTCAGGATAAGAAGTAGGGATTGGCATTTGAGTTTCAGCTTACTGCGCGTTCCTCTTAGCCTCCTGGGAAACTGTTTATCTTGCCTTCTCCCCCGACTGTTCTGGCAGTGAGTTAGTCTCTGTCGAGTGGAACAGTCAAAACACCTGACTTCGAGGCCTGACTTGGGCCGTGACCAGGTGCTGGCCTTGGACTGGTTATCTCCCCTCTCAGAACCTCAGCACGTACTGATTATCCCCCTGGTGCAGGGTGCTGGCCGGGCACCGCGGGGGCAGAAGAAGGATGCCAGTCGGGCAGCCCGTCACCTGGTGCTGCCGTGACCTCCCCCAGTCCATGCTCAGGGTTGCCAGGGGCCCCGTTAGAATGCTGAGTCTCAGGCCCTGTCAGCTCTGAGGTTTGGGCTCAGTAGGTGAATAACCACACTTGCATCTCTGACTGATTACTGAAATTGATTATTGATATGTTATAGCTATTGAGAGATCCCGGAGCGGGGGGGGGGGTGAGTCAGTGTGCGTGAACTGTGACCTGACAGTGCAGAAAAGGGGCCCCGAGTTCACAGCAGTAGCAAAGCCTTGCCCATGGTAGGTGTTTGGCAGATGATAGTTGAATCGCTGTGGAGTGATTGGCCATCAGCCATCGCACACCTGTGTGACAATGCTCACTTGAGTGAGGCGGGGAAGCAGGTGTGAGGGGTGAGGGTTGTAGGTGCAAGAATACAATTGCAGGGCGTGGGGGGGGCTCTGAGCTGGTCTTAGCCCCTTACAGGTTGTGTGTGACCTGGGTCAGGGGTGTTATCTTTTCAAGCCTTTGTTTTTTGCACCTGTAAAATGAACAAGTCCCCGGCTCTGCCTCAGGGTTGTCATAGGAATCATGTGACAGCGGATGTGCAGTGCTTAGCACTGTGTCTGGTTCCCGGTGAGTCCTCGGAGGTGAGTCGTGGGTGCCGCCGGAGGCTGGACCCCACTCTGCTGTGGAGGTCTCTCTCTACCACACTGGGTGACCGTGTGCTTGGCAGCAGGGAAAGGGCTTTCACTCCTCTCCGGGAGGTGAACTGAGACCTGCCACCCGAGGGAGGTCTTTTGGCCGTCCAAATTCGGAGTAAAGGGGTATGTGCAGCCCCGAGTCTTGGATCCTGGAAGCAGCAGTCTCTGCGTGGCGGGGCCCTGGGCGGAGACAGAGGCTGCCTTTGACTTGCCCAGCACAGAGCTTAGGGTCCTCCTGTAAGTCGTTAACCCTCAGGACCTCACCTTTGGGTAGCTATTGATCGCCCCCTTTTACAGACAGATGTGGAAACAGACTCGGGGAGGCAACATGACCTTCCTGGTTAGAGAACTAGTAAGAGGCAGAGCAGGAGCCTCAATTCAGGTCTCTGTGACCCCAAAGTCTACTCTTTCCCCAGGACTGTCGTATCTGGGACTCTCAGGTGTCGGTGGCAGAAGGAGCTGGGGACGACCAGGAATGGGGTGGCGGTCAGCTCGGGACTTGTTTGTGATGGCAGCATTTTATATTGAAAATGTCTGTGATGTGTTTTGTAGACCTCGGCCCGATTTCTTTCACCGCTGCTTTCCAGATGGAGTAATGAACTCGGAAATGCACTGCACAGGTGACCCCGACCTGGTGTCCGAGGGCCGCAAGAGCTTCCCCAGCATCCACTCGTCCTGTAAGTTCCCCGGGCGGGGACACGCTGTATTCCCCTGTCGTGTCTCCTGGTCACTTTCTTTGGGAGGTCAGGTGGCGGGGAGAGCGTGGGTGTGTGACTGTGGGGCAACTCGTCCTTCTTCGCTGAGGGTGGCCAGCTTACAAACAGCATCTCCAGCTGGAAGTGATTAGCATGTGAGCCAGGCTCTGGAGCGTGCAGGACATTGTATGCGTGGCTTTTGCAAGCTCGGCAGGGTGTAACACAGGACCTCTGACCCTGTGTCAGTATGATTCAGGAACTTGACCATGCCAGGGAATTAACCGTGCTCACGGGGACCTTCTGCTTTTCGGCTCAGTGTATACTCTAGTTTATTCCTTCAGTGATGGATACTCTGTGATTGTGTGTGTGTGTGTGTGTGTGTGTGTGTGTGTGTGCTAATATATAGCATATATATACATATATGGATACACACAAGATATATGATCTGACTATAGATATTCGAGCTGGGCCCAGCCTTAACACCAAGGCAAAATCATATGAATAAGGTACAGTGTGGTGTAGCGGAGAGAACAGGTCTTTGAAGTATGACAGTCCCTGGCTTTGCCAGGTGTCAGCTCTGTGACTTAACCTCTCTGTGCCTCTGTTCCTGCTGGGTGAAATGGGGTTGCTAATGCCTCTGTGACTGGTTGGGGTGAAGGTTAGAATAAGTGATGAAGATCACAGATGTCTCTGGAGCGTCCGCTCTACCTAAATGTTTAGGCGCATTATTGTATTGTCCATTCAGTATATGTAAGGTGCTTCGCATTGTGCTTTAAATAAACAGTAGTTACTCATGCTATTGTTTATTACCAGACCTGAGGTTTCCAGTGTACCCTGGCTCATTCAGTCCACCAATGTGCCCGGCACTGCTAGGCACACTGGGGACACAAAGGTAAATAAGATATAGTGCATGGGCCCTGGCTGGGTAGCTTAGTTGGTTAGAGTGTTGTCTCATTATGCCAAAGTTGTGAGTTCAATCCCTGGTCAGGGGACATACAAGACTCAGCCAATGAGTGCATAAATAAGTGGAACAAGAAACTGATATTCCACCCCTCATCCCTAAAATCAGTCAATAAAAAAAATAAAAAACATATAGTGCATGTCCTGGGGAGTCCACAGGCTGTGGCAGACTGTGTGTTTATGTTGGTGATTCTGGGGTAATTGGAGAACCATGGCCACTGGTGACCAGGGGACAGGCTGCTGTCATGACCTGAATGAAGCTCTAGATTCCCCAGAGACCAATTATTTGTTACCTTTGCAAGCCTGGTACCTTAATCTTTTTTTTTTTTTCTTAATTGCCTAAGACACACCCTGATAGTGGCTGGGTCAATTGGATACCCTCTCCTGCCAAGTGGTTGTTGGAAATCTTGCTCAGAGCCCTTGGAGACTAGGGCCTGTCACCAATATTCAGGTGTCAGGTACCCTAAGTGAATGGCCGTCAACCTGCACTACAACCCTGTCAGGTCAGGTTGTCCCCATTTTATACACAGGCACAGTGAGGCTCAGACAGACTCAGTAACTCGTCCAAGGGCACTTAGCTGACCCTCACACCAGCCTCTAACATGATAGTATCTTGGGGCTTTCGGTGATTAAATACAATGAAGTGTTTACAGTCCATGTTCATTTCAGTAAATAGCTCATTTTGTCCTCTAGTTTGTTGTGGACTATAGAGGGTTGAATGGTGACTCCCAAAAGATGCCAGCTGGAGGAATGCCTGCCCAGTTGAGACATTGTCTCATTACCGTCAGGGCTGCCGATGCTGGCATTAGAGGTACCTGGAAATAGAGGTCACCTGGGCTCCCTCCCGCTCATCCTCCTCCGCTGTCCTGCAGGCTAACTTGAGATCTCTGGTTTTAGGGCATGTTCTGTTCTCCCAAAGACTTGGTGTGGACTTGTAAGAGCCTTCAACAATTACAAGTACCATGTGGCCTTGGCCGGTTGGCTCAGCGGTAGAGCATTGGCCTGGCATGCAGGAGTCCCAGGTTCGATTCCCGGCCGGGGCACACAGGAGAGGCGCCCATTTGCTTCTCCACCCCTCCCCCTCTCCTTCCTCTCTGTCTCTCTCTTCCCCTCCCGCAGCCGAGGCTCCATTGGAGCAAAGATGGCCCGGGCGCTGGGAATGGCTCTGTGGCCTCTGCCTCAGGCGCTAGAATGGCTCTGGATGCAGCAGAGCGACGCCCCAGAGGGGCAGAGCATCGCCTCCTGGTGGGCATGCCGGGTGGATCCCGGTCGGGCGCATGCGGGAGTCTGTCTGACTGCCTCCTCGTTTCCAGCTTCGGAAAAATGAAAAAAAAAAAAAAAAAAGTACCATGTGAAACCCTATGGGAAAACCTTCACCCTGGCTTTTGAATGGTTGACTGAGGACTGCGGCACAATGTATCAATAGTATCTACTGTTGCATTTGAACTTGGGAAGGAAATACATAGTTCTCATGTGTCTAACTCAAACTGGAAGATGACTGGACTTCAGAGATTAGAGGGCAACCCCCATGAAAATATTTACTTTAGATGCACACCCTCGTATCGAATGTTTTTTTCCCATAGGGCTGCCAGCCAGCTGCCTTGTCAATGCATGGCTGATGTCCTATCCAGGCGAGACAAGCTTTTTGACAGAGGCTGTTACTATCTTTTGCTTAAGATGCTACTCAAAATGTTACAAATTGTTACTACTTGGCAAACACAGTATCTTCCTCAGGCTTTGATGGTGCTATTTTCATCTCCTCTCTTTCTTTTTTAAATGACAGGTCAGTGATTGCCTTGCAGGGAATGTTTTCTGGATTCTTGAGCTAACAGGCAGTCTGGTGGTTGGCGTGACTCTTGGTTCCTAAAAGAGGCGGCGGACTGCAGAGGGCTATTTTGTTACCCACTCTCCTCCCCTTCAGTAAATCCCTTTTGTAAATTGTACTGGAGTGAGAGGACACAGATCTTCTGGACCAAGGGGTCTCCTAAGGCGAATTCCCCATCCCGAGTAAACACAGGCTTGCTTTTGCTCTGTTTACAGATAATTGGAGACTGGAAGGTAGTCGATGTCCCCATCCTGGAGAGCAGTTGGTTTCCTTTGAACTGAAGAACAAGCATTGATTTGTTTTTGAAACGTGAGATCTTGTTCTTAATTTACCATAAGCAGCGAAACTGCACACCCCCAAAGTGGTCACATGGCAAACCACTCACAAAGAACGTGTCCCTGTGGCGGCCATCTCATGGCTGCTCCGTAAAGCGGCCTTAACCACCCTGGATTGGAAAGGCAGAGACCGCAGTTTCAAAGAGGGAGGGATTTCCTTCAGACATTTTTCGGGAAGTTTGGAATTGAAAGTGAAGAAAGATGATGTAGCTTTGAAGCAGGGATATTCTGAAAAGGAAACTATCTCTCATCATATCATTTCATCTTTTGATTGCTTATTGATTCGCCTTCCAGAAAGAAGATAGATTTCAGAGATAAAAATAGAAAAAAAAAATTAATGCCAGTCGAGCTATTAAGAAATTTCTTTCTTGTAAAAATGGTGGGGAAGAGACTGCTGTCCATAGGTCAGCAAACAACAGCACGTGGGCCAAATCGGGTGCTGCTTGTTTCTGTGGATAAAGTTTAATTGGACCTGAGAGACACCCATTCGTTTACATGTTGTCTGTGGAGGTTTTCACTTTATGATGGCAGTTGAGCAGTTGCAGAAGAGAACTGGAAACAGACTGCCCATGCTTCAAACAAATGGTATTAAAAGTCATTATTTTGGGAGGTGGGGCGAGGAGAGGGATGAATAGATGGAACGCAGAGGTATTTTAGGGCAGTGAAAATACTGCATGATTGTGTAATGATGGACACATGTCATTATACAGTTGTTGAAACCCATAGAATGTACAACAAACACCAAGAGTGAATCCTAAGATACACTACAGACTTTGGGTGACTGTGACTTGTCAGTTGTAGGTTCATCAATCGTAACAACGTGAGGGGGGTTGTTGACAAGGAAGGAGGCTGTGTATGTGGGGGTCAGGTGGGATCTGTGGGCAATCTCTGTGCCTTCTTAATTTTGCTGTGAACCTAAAACTGTTCTAATAAACTAAACAAAAAGCAGTTCTAAAGCAAGACCAATGCATTTGAACTGTGCACAGAGCAGTTTTGTTTTTAGACAATGCTGTTACCATTTTATAAAAGGGGCATTCATAGGCTATTCATTGTGCGTGCGGATGTATTTTTATTTTTTTTCAACTTTTATTGTTTATTGAATTATTAGACAAATTACTAAACTTTACAGGACCTTCTTCCATAACACAATTACTCATATATAATTTCTCTGCACTTGAAGTAGACATTTTTGGGGATGTATTTTTAAATGACAAGCTTGAGGACTTACCGTTTCTGTAGGTCCTGGGCCGGCACTGGAGGTGAGTTCAGGTTGGTGAGACATGGCCCGTGTCTTCTTTAGAGAAAGGACAAATACTAGGTGCTTTAACAACACGCTGCTTGAGGGGACAGGGGACAGCCTCCCAGAGGAGAAACCCTTTCTCTGTCATTTCCCAGGAGAGTACAGATGAGCTGTACATTTTCAGATACTTTTGTTTGAAGCATCTTCATTCTTCAGCTGGGTTTAGAATTCCAGGCTGAAAGTTATTTCCGTGCAGGGCTCAGGTGGACAGTGCACTTGAGAGAAGGCTGCTGGTATTTCTTTCCTTGGTTTTGTTTTCCTCTGTCTCTCTCTGGAACGTCCTCGTCCGAAGGTCCTTTCTCTGCCTCTGGTCTTCTGAAGTTCCCTGACGATGTGCCCTCTGCCGGGGCTCTTTTCCTGCATCGTCTTGGCCGCTCAGTGGGTCCTTGATACCTGGGATTCGTGTTCTGTCTCTTTTCTCTGGATTCCGTATTGGGCAGATGTCGAATTTCCCAGACTGATCTTAACTTTTTCTTTTCTTTCCTGTTGTCTACTTCTTTGTGCTTTTTATTCATCTCCCTGGGGCATTTAAAAAATTTTATTTACCAACACTTTGATTGCATTTTATTAGGCTTTTTATATATTTAATTTCCAACAGTTCTTTCCTGAGTTCGGATTCAAAAGAAAAAGCATCATCTCTTTCCTCTCTCTCTGTTTGCAGGTTTCATCAGCTCCCGGGCATGTATTTTTGTTGTTGTTGTTGTTGTTGTATCCAGATTTTGTTAACTATCTGGTGACGTTGGGCTGTACATTCTTGTTTAAGGTGGTAGGAGCGCAGCTAGCTGGGTAGAGCTCGCTGACTGGCTTCCTTGAGGCTGCCTGAGGGTGCCTTGGGCTCTCACAATGGCCCCGAGCATTGGCATCTGGTCCTTGCTTTGAGACAGTTAGGTTCCACAGGAGAAGCCTCCCCAGGCTCTTGTGGGGGTACATGAGTCTGGTGCTCTGGGAGCCGTGCAGTAGGGTCCTGGGTGTGCACAGGTCACTTTGCAGACTGTCCCTTCATTCTCCCCCTTCCAGTTTGGTTGTTCAGCCCTGTTCTCTACCTGCCTGCTTCTTCCAAGCCCAGAGTCTCTGCTGGTTAAACTGCTGTCTTCTCCCAAGAGGCAGGGAAGGAGGTGGCAGTGTCCTGGTTGGCAGAGGACTTTAACTGCTCTTTCTAGGGACTTTCTACGCTCTTCATAGGGCCTGTTTCCCGCCTCCAGCGATACCTGGTGCCTCCAGTTGAAAGCTTTGTGGGGTCCCGCCCGGAGGATGAGGGCTTCTCCTGCCCACCCTGCTCTGCAGGCACCAGTTTCTCCTTCCCTTGTTTCTGTGGTCTGTTTATCGTCTGCAGGTGTTGTGATAGGGAGTTGCGGCACTTCCATGTAAGATAGAATGTGTCTCCCAAAGTCCGAGTTCTGCAGAGAAACAGAGCCAGGAGGGTGTATGGGGAGGGCGGGAGGGGAGAGTTGTCTTCAGGAATTGCCTCATGGGATTGTGGGGTCTTGAAAATCTGAAAGGTGCAGGTCAGGCCTGTAAGGCTGGAAACTGAGGTTAAGGGTTGATGCTGCAGTCGAAACCCAGAGTCTTCAGGGCAGGCCGGCAGGCTAGGAACTCAAGCAGGCCTTCTATTTTGCAGTCTTGAGGTAGAATTTCTTACTTGGGAAACCCCAGTTTTTGCTCAAGGCCTTTAACTTGATTAGACGAGGCCCACACACAGTATGGAGGGTGAGCTCATTTACTTAAAGTCAGCTGATTATAAATGCTCGTTGCATCAGAAATAAACCTTTGCAGCAACATCTAGATGGGTTTTGACCAAAGACATGGGCACCATGGCCTAGCCAAGCTGACACAGAAGAGTAGCTGTCACACCGTTCCTGCCTTTCCTATCATTTTACACTCAGAAATACCTAGTACAGAGGCACCACATGTTAGAAGGTTCTTGTTCATCCTTGGTACTGCTTTGATGACAGAGCCCTTAAGAGTCGAGTACTTACACTGAAAGGCCTCTGCAGGAGGGGTGTCTGGGAGTTTGCTTTTGCTGGATGCATCTAAAAGGGTTCTAGCTGTGGTTTAAGAAGTTACCACAGGGTATTATCTATGCCAGTGGGAGTCAACCTGGTCCCTACCGCTCACTAGTGGGCGTTCCAGCTTTCATGGTGGGCGGAAGTGGAGCAACCAAAGTATAAATAAAAAGATAGATTTAACTATAGTAAGTTGTTTTATAAAGATTGATTCTGCCAAACTTAGCGAAAATCCGACATAAAGTACTTGGAAAGTAATTATTATTATATGCTTTAACTTGCTATAACTCTGCTTTATAAATTTTATAAAGTAAAGATACTTCCCTACTTTATAAATCACCATTACTGTGGAACCAGAGGGCGGTTAGAAAATTTTACTACTACCAGATATACAAAAGTGGGTGGTAGGTATAAAAAGGTTGACTACCCCTGATCTATGCTAACTGGCCAGGTTCAACTCCACCCAGTATGAATATTCAGTATTATCAAGCAGCTGCTTCTGAGAGCCCTTAGGCAGACTTTTGCATAAAGAAACAAGAATCAGGAGGCAGAAATTGCAAGGTTCCTTTGTTTTGCATCCTTTAATGAAATGAAAGTGTTCTTTGGGGATGTGGCTGGGCTGGGAGACGGGAAGCTTAAAAAAGGCCACCTTCTTCTTCTTCTTTCACAAATGGTAGGTCTTTGGTTCAGCCAGGACAATTGGTGAGCTTTTGTCTGAGGTCAGCTCAACGTGTGTGGTTTCTCCTGTAACTCAGAAATGAAAGCGCCCGGATTCGCTGTCCTGTCAAGGGACGTCATCAGATTTGGCAAGATCCCCCTCAGAGCTTGTTTCTTAGATTTGCATATCCGATGTCTCAAGCTTTCGAGACAGCTGCCCCAGTTCTGGGAAGCAACTGTATTTACTTTGCCATATCTCCCTCATCCAGATGATGACAGCCCTCAACACTGGAAAGACTTGTTTTGGGGGTGCCAACCCCCTGGAAGGAGTGATGCTTTTCACCAGAATCAGACCTCTTTGTAGGATGGTGTTTTTTCCCCTTCTCTTTCATTATCACCCCTCCTCCTTTTTTTAGACTCTTTTCCCTAATTGCTCATCTCTGCCATGAAATCTTAATTCCACAGAGAGACTGTATGTATATCTGTCTGTGTACAGTGGCCCAAACGATTGCCAAGTCTAAGATTTTCTCCTCTCCCCGAGAACCGGTTTTCATCCCCGTGGGGGTGATATTGTCCTGGTTGAGAAAGCACGTTCTAGGGCGGGGGTGGTTCTCAACTGGGCAGTCTTGCCACCCAGGGGACACTTAGCATGTCTGGAGACATCTTCGGTTATCACAATTTGCGGTGGGGTGTGCTGCTGGTATCTAGTGCATAGAGGACAGGATGCTAAACATCCTATAGTATGTAGGACAGTCCCCACAGCCCAGAATTACCTGGTCCAAAATGTCAATAGTGTCCAGGCTGAGAAACCCTGTTCTAGGGCAATTAGGCAAATGTATGGAAGAAATCAGGAGTCAATTCATCCAACTCTCCCAAGTTCCTGATCTGAATACATACCATATATTTAGACATGAATACTATTCAATTAATCAAAATACTCTCCTTCAAAGACTTGGCTCACTGTTTGATTTCTGTAGGACAAAATTCAGGGTAGGATTAAAGGTTAGAATTAAAGCCTAATACCTTTTTATTCCTGTCTTTCAAAACTTTTTATTATAATACATTTCAGAGGTATGTTAAAAGAAAGTGGAAATTAATGAATATGCATGAGCCAGGCCCGTCAGCGGCCATTCAAGCTTCCTGGTTTCTCTGCCCATTTCCTGCCAGCGTTCAGGAACAAGGATGAAATTTTGGGTTTTTTTTTATTATTTTAGCATTTTAAGGTAAGATTCATATTGAAATGCACATTGAATCATTTCAAATGCCGTTTGCTTCTGACACAAAAACACACACCCTGTAATCCACGTTCCTGACCCAACGTCAAATGTGTCTGTCACCCCTAGCACCCCTTAATGTCTATTTCCAGTCAGTTTCGTCCCTCACGACAGCCTGTGCAAGCTTCTGTTTTTGTTTCTCTGCTTTATATTAGCTTTGTCTGTTTTGCAATGTTCACCTACAGTGTGCTTTTTGGGTCTAACAGCTTCTATTCAGAATAATGTCTTGAAATTCTTCCTGTTGTTAGGAGTTCTTATCAGTGATTTGTTCTCCTTTATTGCTGAACTGTATTCCATGGGCATACATAGTCCACGAACAGTTTATCATTCTTCTTTGTATAAACATTTGGATTGTTTCCAGTTTTCTCAATTGTCAGTGAAGCAGCTGCGAACATTTGTGTGCGGTTCTTAGTGGGCTCTGTTGCCACGTAATCTTGGTTAAACAGCCACGAGGGGTGTTGCTCGGGTAAAACGTTGTATGTGTCTAACATTAGAAGAAACTGCCGAACATGTTTACAAAATGCTCGTGTCAGTTTCCATTCCCACTGGCAATGCAGGAAAATTCCAGGTACTACATATCAGTACCGACATCTGGGGTTAGCAGGCTTTCTTTGGTTAGTCGTTTTGGTGGGTGTGCAGCGGCTTCCTCGGGGTAGTTTTATCTTGTGTTTCCCCCCAGTGACTAATGGTGTTGTGTAGGCTTTCATTTGCATATTGGCTCTTCCATTAGCTTCCTTGGTGCAGCGCCTTTCAAGTTCTTTGCCCATTAATTTTTTTTGTCTATTTATGATTAATTGGTGGAGCTTCCTCATATTTTGTTTGTAAGCCTTTTGTCAAATACATGTTTTGTGAATATTTTCTCCCATCACTGGCTTGCCTATTCTTCTTTTTTTTTTTAATGTTTCTTTTACTGGTTTTAAAGAGAAAGGAAGGGAGAGAGAGAAAGAGGGACAGGAACATCGATTCATTCCGTTCTGTGCCCTGACCGGGGATGGAACCAACAACCTCTCCACTTCAGGATGATGCTCCAACCAACCGAGCTATTCAACCAGGGTGCCTATTCATTTCCTTAACAGTGTCTTCCGATGAGTGGTAGTTTTAAATTTTGATGAAATTGGATTTATCACGGTTTTTCTGTTGACGTTGTAGCGTTCTGTGTCCTATTTAAGAAACCTCTCCCCCTCCCCTCGCTCCAGTTGCAAATATCTCTTTCTAGGTTTTCATTAAAACCTTTATGATTATTGTTGTATATTTAGGCTTTTCTCAAGTTGACTTTTGTTTGTTGTTTAAGGTAGAGTTTGAAGTTCATATTTTTCTGTATTGATAATCATTTTTTTTTCAGTACCACTTATTGAAGGGACTTTCCTTTCACCATCAAATGACTTTGGCATCTTTGTAAAAATGAATAGGCGGCATGAGTGTGGGTCTGTTTCTGCACACTGTCTACTGTCCATTAATCTGCGTGCGCTCCGTGTGCCAGCCCGCGCCATATTGATGACTGGAGCTCTGGGGGAGGTTTGGAAGTCAGGCAGTTTGAGTTCATCTTCGTTCCATTTTTCTCAAGGCTGTCTTGGCAACCACAGGTCTCTGGAGCTGGGGTCCAGAACAGCGGCAGGTTTTCTGTGATCAGCACCCATGCTTTAGGACATGGGCATTGGCAGGGAGCTCAGTGATAGCCTCTTGTCCTCTTGGGGGATGAGAGATGCCAACAGTCTGCCCCTCCCAGGATGATGCCATTTTGCCTTAGATGAGGAGCTGGGGGGAGAGGGAGCGGGGGATCTTGTGCTTTGGGTTGTACCTGCCTGGAGTCGGGTTGCCATCACAGGCTGGGGTGGGGAGGGTCAGGGTTCAGATGCTGTAAATTCCCACTCTCCTTTCTCAGTTCTAGTATATTTTCTTGAATAAATGCTTTTTCATTTGCTATATATACTCTTAAGACCATTTCCAGAGACTTAAAAAGTATTTCTTTTTTCAATAATTTCCCCCAGTTTTACTTGGGAGTGGGTCTACGTTGCTGCCCATGTGGCCATTCTGAAAGCAGAATTCCCAAATGAAAGTTTTGGTAAATTGTATTTTTAAATTAATATGTACATTTCATCTAGGTTGTTGAATTTTTTAGTATAAAGTTTATAATATTTCCATATTGAAATTTTTTTTTCTTAAGTGAGAAGCGGGGAGGTAGAATGACAGACTCCTACCTGTGCCCCAACAAGGAACCACCTGGCAAGCCCCCTACTGGGCTATGCTCTGCCCATCTGGGGCTGTTGCTACATTGCTCAGCAACTGAGCTATTTTAGCACCTGAGGCAAGGCTATGGAGTCATCCTCAGCACCCAGGGCTAACTTGCTCCATCTGAGCCATGGCTGCGGGAGGAGAAGAGAGAGAGAGAGAGAGAGAGAGAGAGAGAGAGATGGGAGAGGGGGAGGGATGAAGGAGCAGATAATCACTTCCTCTGTGTGCCCTGATCGGGAATAGAACCCAGGATGTTCATATGCCGGGCGAATGCTCTACCACTGAGCCAACTGGCCAGGGCCCCCATATTGACTTTTTGATGTCTGTAACATCAGTAGTGATAGCACCTCTTCCTGTTTTAGTACTGTGTATTTTTAAAAATTAATTTTGATTGGGATTTATCAATTTTACTAATCGTTTCAACAAAACCAGCTTTTGTTTTTATTTTCTCTTTATTTTTGTCTTTGATGCTTTATTGACTTTGGCTTCTATCTTTGTTATTTCCTTGTTTTTAATTTGTGTTTAATTTGCTCATAGTTTTCTAGCTTGTATTGGAAATTTAAATCGTTTTTTTTAAAAGCCCTTTTTCCTTTCTAGTATAAGAATTTAAAGCTATAAATTTTCCTTAAGCCCCACTTTAACTGTACCTCACATTTGATATATTGTCTTTTTTATTGTTACTGTGTTCAGATATTTTTTTAACTTTCCTGTGGTTCTTCTTTAATCTGTAAATTATTTAGAAGTATACTTTTTTACTTTCCAAATATTTAAGGCTTTTCTAGCTATCCTAATGGTATTAATTTTTAATTTAGCTTTATTGTGAACAGAAAACATACTAAACAAAATACCAGTCTTCTGAAATTTATAGAGATTTGTTTTATTGCCTAGTGTGTACTTTATCTCAGTGATTTCTGTGCAGATCTGAAAACATTTTCGGCATTTGTTGGATGTGGCCTTCTGTGTCAGTTAAGATGGTATAATTTGTATAATTCAGGCCCTGGCTGGTTGGCTCAGTGGTAGAGCCCAGCATGTGGATGTCCCGGGTTTGATTCCCTGTCAGGGCACACAGAAGTGCCCATCTGCTTCTCCACCCCTCCCCCTCTCACTTATCTATCTATCTATCTATCTATCTATCTATCTATTATCTATCTATCTATCTATCTATCTATCTATCTATCTATCTATCTTCTCCTCCTCTCCTGCAGCCAAGGCTTGATTAGAGTGAGTTGGCCCCTGAGTGCTAAGGATGACTCCATGGCCTCTACTTCAGGTGCTGAAAAATGGCTCCAGTGCAATAGAGCGAGGGCCCTAGATGGGCAGAACATCGCCCCCTAGTGGGCTTGCTGAGTGAATCCCAGTTGGGGCGCATGCGGGAATTTGTCTCTGCCTCCCCTCCTCTCACTAAAATATATATTAAAAAATAAAGATGGTGTAATTCAGAGATTTTTTGACTCTTGCTTTTTCTCTTTTTGTCTCATTGTTCTGTCAGTCAATGAGAGTAGGATTTGATCATCTTCAAGTATGGTTATAGATTTGTCAGTTTCTCCTTTTAGTTTTCCCTCACATATTTTGGAGCTCTGTTGATAGGCACATGCACATTTATAATTACTATGTAGTCTTGATATTTTGACCATTTTGTCATTTTGAAATGCTTTCAGTTCTTCATTTTTTTTCTTTCTATTTCATGTAATGACTTCTTATGGATGTAAGGCCCTTGAGCCTAACAATTGTGAAACATTTTCATAGCAGAGATCTTGTTCTTGGCCCTTGGGGATGAAATGCACTTGGAGTATAAAGGAATTATTGTGGATAGACAGCTATTATGGTGAGTTCCTTTTATCACTCTTTCAAACCATTGGCTTTAAACTCAACCTTCTCATTTGGGCCCAGAGATCATTCAAGCAAGGCACCACATGTTTTCTAAAGATAAAAATGATATTACCACATGTCCTCTATAATAGACATCTTTTGGAATCCGGGTAGATTATTGGGTTAATAATATGGGTGGAAGGAAAGAGAAAAATCAGTCAGTCAATCATCAGCCAACAATGTTTTCACAAAACTATTCTCTGGGGAACTTGTCCAGGTCCTGAGGTGGGTGCCCCCCCGCCACTGGGGCTCTGCGTAGAAACATTACCTTTTGGATTCAGAACCACCAGACCCTTTCTTTGTATTTCTCCTGATTCATATCTAGGATGCATGTCCTTAGAACCAGTGTGTTTTTTCTTTTACCTTCCGGCTAGAACTCATAAACATACCTAAGTATTTCCCATCGGAGTTTCCGCAGCAAACATGTTATCCCAGGCTTGCTTCCTTACGCCTCCCAGTGGGTTGGGGGCTGCCTCTCCCGCCTCTGTTGGCATCTACTTGGAAAATGCAAAGTCATTTTAATGTTAGCTGGAGCCAGCTTAATTAGGAAGTGAAGTCTGCTGAAGGAAAATGAGACGGATCATTCCACAGCCAAGTCTGTGTAGTCTGAGGTGATTCAAACCAACGCTTCTTTTCTCCCATCAGCCTCTGGAGTCTGCTAATTAGTGCTAAATAGCACCTTCCTCTTATGCCAGCAGTGGATTTGGCACTGGGGATGTAGAAGCAGAAAAAGCACTTCAAGCCTTTTGAGTGTTTGACATTCTAGAATGATGCCGTCAGCTCACTCAACAGCTGAAACATCATGGTTTCCAGTGCACAGTCCCGTCTCTTCAGCACAGTGTTCAAGCCTTCGCACTTTGACCCCTGCTGCCTAGTCAGCCTCAGGCCCTGCACACCCCTCCCCCTTGCTTCCAGTAACCGATCACCCTGTCTTTTGGATGGTCGTGAAAATGACTGTTATCTATTGAACACGGAAAATGGGTCAAGGTCTGTGTTAGTAGCTTTAAAGGATATACCCTACTTAATCAACATATAAAGTAACGATTATTTGTCCTATGGTCCCAACGAGGAAACTGAGGCCAGGGAGAATAATAATTTGACCCAATGTCACACAGCCAGCATGTCGTCGCAGAATTGGCATTTGTACCCAGATCCTCTGACTTCAGAACCCAAACTCTTGATTTGGGAGTCCCACTCTTGACAGCTCCCTCAACTTGAGATAGTCTTACTCTTCCTTTCCATGGCCTTTGAACTTGCCCTTTTCCTGTGCTTCTCAAATCCTGTCAGAACGCTGTCCAGCCTGACCAGGCGGTGGCGCAGTGGATAGAGCGTCAGACTGGGACACGGAGGACCCAGGTTCAACACGCTGAGGTTGCCAGCTTGAGCGCAGGTTCATCTGGTTTGAGCAAGGCTCACCAGCTTAAGCCCAAGGTCTCTGGCTCGAGCGAGGGGTTACTTGGTCTGCTGTAGCCCCCCAGTCAAGGCACATATGAGAAAGCAATCAATGAACAACTAACGTGCTGCAATGAGGAATTGATGTTTTTCTTCTCTCTCCCTTCCTGTCTGTCCCTGTCTGTCCCTCTCTCTGTCTCTGTCACACACACAAAAAAACAACAACAACAACTCCATCCATATTCCCTCCATAGTTACGGTGTCATGCACATCAGTTCATTTTCCAACAATCAGCACCTGCTTTTCTGTCAGGACTTCCGCTGGCTGCCAGACCCCTCCCTCTTTTGGAGTAGGAATGAATGCTTACCCCGCCCCCCAGAGCCGCCATCAGCCAATAGTCAGTGGGTTTGGTGCATAAAAGTACCCAGCTCCCTTGCCCCTTGGATGCAGCAAGTCTGAGGCGTGTATTTTACACTGTCTCCCAGAATTCCCTGGCGAGATTGAGCTCCTCCTGCTCACAGTGGTACCCTGCTTGATGCCACCTACTTCCCACCCCTGTTCCCACTGGTGTTTCCTGGGATCATTGTCCTCATAAACGACTTGCACTTGCATCTGTCTCAGGGTCTCACCCTGAGGGAACCCAAACTGACACATGACTGTAGCTAATCCTGCTTATTCTTTTAGTTTCAGCCTAAATTTGGCCTCATTAAAGAAGAGGCCTTGAATGCTCCGGATTCTCCTCCTGTGATTTTGTCAGGACACTTAGTTGCCTCTGTAACCATCTTTACTTGTTTTTCTGCCATTAGCCCTCAGCTCCATGAGGACAAGAACCTTGATTACCCCAGGACCAATGTGTTCTGAGTGCCCAGTCCAGTGAATGACTCATCCTTGGTGCCCTTCCCCAAATATTGATTGTACTAATTGATTCATTGCATAATCGAATAAAGGCTGACCTGAAGCTACATTTATGCTATAAATGTGTGATCAGGACCCCACATTCACCATTGACGTGAGTTCTCAGAGCAGCTTGCGTGTTTAGAGTGAGACAGGGACCTGAGCTGTTAGGATAGAGTGGTTGGCTCTCCTGCTGATGGGCAGTGTCATCTAACAGCAAGCCCTTGACCACTCAGTGAAGGGGTCTGTTTGGGATACAGTTTCAGAACTCACTTTGAGTTACAGAATTCTGTGGTCTCTTTCAGCCTCAGTTTCATCAACAAAGAGGTTTTAACAGTACCTACCAAAGCAGAGACGGTGTTTGATGGAAGTTGAGAATGGAAAGGGATACAAGGTGCAGAGTCCCTTGCACTGTGGTGGGCACGTAGTAGGTGCTTTGTGCATGCTGGGTCCCCTCTCCGCCCCCTTCAGCAGAGCTGGGAGTCTGCTGATGACTCACATGACCAAGATCCTGTGGGTTCTGGGTTCTTTCTGCCTGGAAACCTGGGCGGGACCTGAGGACTGCAGACTTGCAGGAGGAGACGAGCTAGCTTCTTTACTCTGGAGCTCTGACATTCCTTGAGTCTTTTTCTTTTTTAAGCATTTTTAGACGTTAAAAGTTCTTTGGGAGGCTCTTTATGCTGATTTCCGCCTGTAAACGGATTCAGTTTCAGGCACCAGGTTATTCTCTGTCATAGGATTATCTCCCTCCGTTTTCTGGGTCATGGGGAACGGTACAATTTTTTGTCAAAAAGGAAGGAAGGAAAGAAGGAAGGGAGGGAGGGAGGGAAGGAAGAAGGAAGGGAGGGAAGGAACCTTTGCTTTTGTTCTAGCTCATGCACAGTACTAACTAGATGCCAGGCAGAGCTGGACTCAAGACAGCTCTCCAGATCCCACGGTGATTAGTAACCTTGTAAAAAATATGGCTATTTTTGTCCTTTACTAATATGCCTTTTTGGTCAAATGTTCAAATATTTTGGCTTGAGGATTATTCACCACACTTTACAAATATAACAAGATTGCATTTGTTATCTTTCAAAATTGTTCCCTCTGGAGAAGAAAAGTGACTGACATTTGCCGTCTCTGGCTGGAGCCAGAGAGCCGGTCCTCCCGTGGTTTTATCCTGGGAACCGCGTGGCCGCCGCCTCCTCTTAGCAGCTTCGGCTGCTGAGACGAGAGAGATGCTGCCTTATTTCACAATTCGGCCTTTGTCATGTTATCTTAGGTAAAACTCCCAGTACTCGTAGGGGCTTTACTCATTTCTTCAGCGAGTCAGTCATTGACTCAAAACAAGTTTTTCTGCCCACAGTGCAGGAGGAGACGGTGGCGAGTAAGACAGATGTGCTCTCTGTCCAGTGGGGCCCGTACAGTGTGTGCTCTGTGCCCATGAGGAAGCGACTCTTCCTCCGGCAGATGCAGCCCCAGGTACGGGGATGGTGAGCCGCGAGCAGGCCTGCCTCCTTAGCCGGGCGCCCCTGGGCAGTATGCGTTCTGAACGGCCATCCTCACAGCTCTGATGGACGGCAGTGGATATTAAACAAATAATTATACCAATAGCCATTTAATTACAGTAGAGTCTGACCTAGTCTAGTAGGAAAAATGCATACTGTATAAGAATTAAGTGGTGTCTCTTGTGTCATCAGAGGCACCGGGGACAATGCGAAAGGAGATGTGGTCCAAGACCAGGGTGAGAGCATTTCTGGAGGGAAGAATTTCCAGCACGTCTGCCCTTGTTGCCGTGTGTGTGTGTGTGTGTGTGTGTGTGTGTGTGTGTGTGTGTGTGTGTAGGAGGGGACCAGGACCTGGAGATCATTTTATGACTTGCAGATTTGTGGTCTGACTACCATGAGCATTCATTTATTTCTCCTTTCTTCATTGTGTTCATAACGACACATAGTAGTGTAGCCAAAGAATGCTATATGCTGCTTACAAGAATTAGGGGACATTTCAAAATGAATAGGAAGCTATAAAAATATCCCCTTTAAGACCTGGCCTGGGGTGAAATAGGATATATTTGCCTTTATAAAATCATTTGATTGCTCTACATAATTAAATTATTATGTATCCAAGAACATTTCTATACTGATATGATAGCAAGAGAAGAATTCTTCTCAGACTCGGGTAGACCTGAGTTTGACAGGGGCTCAGTTACTTAGTGATCTTGGGCAAGTCGCTTCATGACTTTGTACCTCAGTTTACTCATCTGTAAACAGGAATCCTAACTAATTCCCACCTCCCAAAGTGTGGAGGAAATTAGTGAGATAATTTCTTGTTATTCCATCCTTGAACTCGGACTCCTGGGAAGATCTGAAAGGTCTGGTCTCAGTTTCCTTTGGCAGATGGAGAGCAAGAGTGAAAATACCTGTGCAAGAGACAGGTACCTTGTTTGAATAGACAGGTGTCTGAAAAGACAGGTCTCTATTTGAGTGTGTTTGTTTCTAACTCAGCCAGACAGCAGGTTACAAATGTATCTCTCAAGTTTATTTCCCAAAGGAAAGGTATATGTTAGATTGTTACATTCTTAATCATTACCTTCCTGGTGTGTGTTTCGCTGTGAGAGTTCTGTGCTGTAGTCAATCAACATATTCCTTTTGCGTCGGCTCTCACAGTATTAATTTGAATCTAAGTACAGATCTAGACATTTTAGAAATTCAGTGTCTTCTAATTTTTCAAAACACAAGTAAAAAATTGACAAAAATAGTTTTCTAATTATGGCTTGCTGTGTGTTAAGAATCATGGAGTGCCATTGAGATCATTCTTAGAGACCAGTGTGTGAGTCACAGAGCCCTGTCTTGAGCTAGACCTCCGGACGTGGCCACATTAATGAGCTCAGCATGGTGCTCTAGCCTGCCAGCCTGAGGCTTAGGAGTGAGGAGGTCAACAACGTTGGTTAACGGTCACACCCACACCTAGGAAGGTCATAGAGCCAGAGATACCCAGAGTGAGGTCAGCCACGGTGTCGGCCAGCCTGGGCCCAGACATAAGCAGCCAGAGTCCCAGCCTGACCTTAGGCGGTGGGGCCGAAAGTCACGACCTGCTGTTTCCTTCATGGCATTGTCCACTGGATGGTGGCGAAAGCCAAAGAACAGAGTTAACAGTCAGCTCTCTGAGCAAATGACAGAATTTATGGAGGCAATTGCTAGAGATGCAAAGGAGACCTCTGGGTACAGCTAGGACGGTGGTCGTCAAAGCTGAGGGGCGGCTGGGTCGCGCTGTTCATGGGGCCCCCTTCAGTCTGTCTAGGAGAGATGGGATTCGGAGGGCACAGGCGTGGCGGTGGGAGTCGGCAGCAGAGGAGGGGCCACCTGCCCAGGAAAGGAAGGTGCTGTGGGAGCGTTTGGACCCAACGCATGGAACCATGACAACCTCGGGAACAGTGACTCTGGGAAGTATGCTCAGTTCCTTTTCTGCATCCCGCCCATGCTCTCATTTGTCAACTGCTGCTGAGAAATTAACTGCTAAAAGCTTTTCTGTAGTGTGTTAACAATGACCACAACACCCACCCGCAGAATGACTGTTAATGAGGCTTCAGTCTTGTCCCAGGCATTTAAAACAGTTGTTGGTAAATGATGACCTCATTGTCCAAGGTCTTCAAATATCCTTCTGTGCTTTTGCAACACTTGCCCAGATGGAGATTTTCTTCTCCTGTGCGCGGTCTGTATGCTTCTCCTACAGGAGAGGCTGCTATAAGGACTGTCTCTCCATATGAGTCCGGGTTCTCTTGAGAAACAGGTGTATATATACTGATATTTATTGTAAGGAATTACAGTGAATAATTCATGTGATCATAGTGGCTGAGAAGTCCCATGATCTGCTGTCTGCAAGTTGGAGACCCAGGAGGGCTGGTGGTGGAAACTCCAGTTTAAGTTCAAAGGCCTGAGAGCCAGGGGTGCTGATGGTGTGAGTCCTGGTCCGGGGGCCGAAGACTGGCATTCCTGCTCAAGCTCGCTGGCAGAGGGAGGGCCATCTTCTCCTTTCTCCGCTTTTGTGTTCTATTCAGGCCCTCAGTAGATGAGATGATGCCCACGCTATTGTGGAGGGCAGTCTGCTTTACTCAGTTCGCCAATTCAAATGCCAGCCCAGAAACAACGTCACAGACACACCCGGAAATGAATTTGAGCCAAATAGCTGGGCAGCCTGTACGCCAGTCAAGTGGACACGTCAAATTAACCATCACCATCTCCCCAGTTTGAGGAGAGCACATTCCTCTCCTGCCCAGCATGTACCCTTCGAGACCCCACACACTCTGCACTTGTCTGGGGCTTGTTGTCTTTCCCTCCAGCTGTCCTCCGGGTCCTCCCATCCAGCCCACCCGCCTGGCACAGAATAGTGTGAGAAAAGGAACATGCATCTTACCCACCCATCTCTCAAGGCTGGACTCATGCGTCCAGCTCCTCCCGAAAGCCAGTGGTTCTAAAGATGGACACTCACCTCTCCATCCTCCTCCCGGTTTCTCGTGCGGAGAGGTATGAATGATGGTGGAGAAGACTCAAGGCAGCTGGTGCTCACTGTAAGTCCAAATGTCAGGGATAATAAAAAGACCAGCTCTAACCTGACTGGTGGTGGCCCAGTGGATAGAGCGACAACCTGGAACACTGAGGTCCTATTGTAACTTTTGAAGGAAAGTTTAAATTGTTATTTTTTTTTTCAAAGAAAGATAGTTGATAATTAAGAAACCGGTAGGAGGATGATTTTCACCACTAAGTAAGAGAAAGAGCTGCATTCCTTTAGACCTGGACTGAGTGTTGCTTTCCACAGCTTCCATCCACAACGGCGTGTTATTCAGCCATGGCTCTTCTTGGCTATGTTGGAAAACCGAAGGACATCTTTTCTCATGTGCCTTTTCCCAGCTGTATTTTGCCCACTTTCATGAGGTACGATATCGATACCTTTCCTAAGCGGGCTGCTTGAGCCCTGGTAATATGAACCCGAATCATTTGTTCATGGAAACTGTATGGCTGAGTGAAAAGTTACTAGGTGGCCCTGGCTGGTTGGCTCATTGGTAGAGTGTTAGCTTAGCATGTGGATGTCCCAGGTTCGATTCCTAGTCAGGGTACACAAGAGAAGTGTCCATCTGCTTCTCCACTTCTCCCTTCTCCCTTCTCCCCTCTTACCTCTCTCACTCTCTTTATCATCCCCTCCTGCAGCCATGGCTCGATTGGAGTGAGCTGGCCCTGGACACTGAGGATGGCTCCATAGCCTCGGCTTCAGGTGCTGAGAAGAGCTCAGTTGCTGAGCAATGGAGCAGTGCCTCAGAAGGGCGGCGCATTGCCCCCTAGTGGGCTTGCTGGGTGAATCCCAGTTGGGACACATGTGGGAGTCTGCCTCTCTGCCTCCCCTCCTCTCACTGAATTAGAAAAAATAAGTTTCTAGGTGTCAGAGCCAGAAGGACATGAGTATAAATACCAGAGAGGCTTTGTAACTTTGGTAATTCTAATTTCTCTAAGCTTTGGTTTCCTCATCTTCAAAGTAAATATAATAATATTTCATAATATTTTGAGGGTTATATCATTGAACTTTCAAAGTATGCTAAATTCTTTTACTTGTTTTAGCCACATGCTCTTGAATTATTAAGGATAATGAGTACATATGGACCCGGGTGATTGGTGTTAGCTTTGGGGGATGGATTTAGTTATTGAGAATTTTTTTTTCTTTCTTTCTTTTTTTTTTTTATTTTTTATTTTTATGAAGTTGGAAACTGGGAGGCAATCAGACTCCTGCATGCACCCGACCGGGATCCACCCGGCACGCCCACCAGGGGGCGATGCTCCGCCCATCCGGGGCATTGCTCCGTCGCAACCAGAGCCATTCTAGCGCCTGAGGCAGAGGCCATGGAGCCATCCTCAGCGCCTGGGCCAACTTTGCTCCAATGGAGCCTTGGCTGCGGGAGGGGAAGAGAGAGACTGAGAGGAAGGAGAGGGGGAGGGGTGGAGAAGCAGATGGGCACTTCTGTGTGCCCTGGCGGGGAATCGAACCTCGGACTCCTGCACACCAGGCCGCCGCTCTACCACTAACCCAACCAGCCAGCGCCGAGAATTTTTTAAATACCAAAAATTTTAGATAAAGGACTTCTCATTCTAGCCATGAAGGAGAACCTGGTACTAGACTTGTCCTTATTGTTACTTTTCAAGATTAATAAAATTGATAAACTACTAGCGAGGCCGATCAAGGGAAAATAGAACACACAAATGACCAATATCAGGAAAGAAAGGAGAACTGCTTCTAAAGACCCTAAATGCACTGAAAGGACAATGAGGGAATATTTTGAATAATTTTATGCCAGTAATTCAACAGTACATGTAGAATAGTGAAATTCCTTGTAAAACACTGCTCACCAAAACTGATGAAAATGAAATAGTGATCTGATTTGTAATTAAAAATCTTTGGAGAAAGAAATGTCCAGGCTTGGATGCTTTCATTGACATCTTCAAATATTTAAGAAAAAAGTAATAGCAGTCTTACACAAAACTAACCCCCTACACACACACCAAAAAAAATATATATAGAGAGGATGAGGGATCAGTTTCCCAGTTGGATCTGTAAGACAATACAAATAAGATCATAGAATAATCCCAGTAGCAACATTTGACAAAGACATTGCAGAGAAGAAAAATGACAGGCCATTAACTTCCATAAATATAGACACAAAATTCTGTAATATCTAAATTAAAAGTTAAGTCCAAAAATACATAAAGAGGAATTAAAATTTATCCCAGACATGCCAAGTTAATTTAAAAATTGAAAATCTAATCACTGCAATTCACCAAATTAACAAAATACTGGAGAAAATAATATGGCAAGAGATATAGAAAGAATTACACCCATTCATGATGAAATTTCTCATTAAACTAGGAATAAAATGGAACTTTCTCATTTTGATAAAAGACATCTGTGAAAAACCGACTGTTACTTTCATACTTAAAGGTGAAAAGACTGAACACTTGGCCCCTTCTGATTGGGAACATCATAAGAGGATGTCTGTTCTGGCTGCATCTACTTCAAATTGTGATAGTAGTCAGTGCAGTTAGACAAGAAAAAGAAAATTGTTGTTCACTGATACAGTGATTGAGATGAATGGGCTCTTATTTGGTCTTCATTTTTCCACTTCTGCTCATCTCCTGGCTATTCACACAGCAACCAATTGATTTCCTGCTATTCTTCTCTTTAAAAGTCTCAGGATAAAAATCGGCCACATAGCAGGAACTCTTAGACTAAAATTCAAATGACTTCCCATGTTCCACAATGTCCTGCAAAAAATCTAGCCCCTGACTAATCCTCTAGCCTCATCTCAAGCCACGTTCTGCTCCAACCACACTGGCTTTCCAACAGTTCCTAATTACACCCAGCTCTCCTCCTCCAAGGCCTCCATCCACTGCTGTTTCTTACCTTGGACACTCTTTTGAATGCTCTTTGCCTGTCCAGCTCCTTCTCATCTTTCAGCTTTATATAAGTGACACCTGCCAGGTCCCATCAAGCATTCTATCTTCCAAAAACCTATTTGTTCCTTTCCTAACACTCTTCACTGTTTGTAATTATTTCAATCTCTATGTTCCGTAAGACCAAGAACCAAGCCTGTCTCATTGTCCGAGCTGAGCATTATACCTGACCAGCCACATAGCAGGAACTGAATAAATATTTGTGAAAGTAATAACTTCACATCATGGAGTTCTCAACCTTATAGTTCCAGGTGGAGATGTTGATGGTCATTGTTTTTTGGGGGGGGAAAAGTATGTGTGTCTTGTGGAGTTCACTCATTTTTTCTAAATCCTGGCAGGCCAGATTCTTATTCATTGACAAAGACTTGTATCACCGCGAGGAATAAAGTCATCTTGCTCTAAACTCAGGTGTTTGGCTGCCTCTAGTCCATGGCCTTTCACTGAATTGCAGTTTCTTTATCTAATGGATTAAATACTGACGCTGGAATCAGGGCAATCCATTATCCCCTCTCCTCTGAGGGGAAAGTTGGAATGTGATTTGATTGCAGGGTTTTCACATTTTCCATTTCCTTCTATCGTTGTTGGCCATCTAAGAGTGTTTTAGGAAGTCTCCAGAACTTTATCATTACTTTTGTGCTTGTTCCCAGGAAAGCAGTCTGGCCGCTGGGCCAGATGGACCGTTTTGATTGAATTGACAAGTGGCTGCTGCTGCTGCTCTTTGTTAAAAAAACAAACAAACAAACAAACCAAAAAACAAACAAAGAAAACTGAATTGACTAAATCCCTGACCTACTTTGGCTTTGCAGAACACAAACTCGCTCTCACCTCAAAGCCTTGTTTCTCTGGAATTGTAGGTTTGCTCAGCGATTGGAAAGGCATATCAGCTCTGCTGATTTCCAAATCTCGCCAAGCCAGCGAGGTGACAAGGACTGGAGCTGATGGAATTGAAGACAGTCATGCAGAGAGAGCTGGGACTCGGCCACAAAAATTCTCCTGCTGATTGATGTGGGACAAGGCAGATTTCCAGTGAACTTGAGATGGGCATGGACATCTGGGGTCTCAGCACCTGAGCTATTGTTATCTGGTTCTTTGTTATCTGGTTTCTCTCTAACCAGTGAGATTGTACGGGGAAGCTAGAGATCGATCAATATAGCCGTGGTCAGGAATTGAGCACGTCTGAAATGAACCTGCTCTCCGGCATATATCCCAGCCCCGGTGGGACTCTCCTGTCCTTGCTCAGCTCGCACGGACTGCTGGGTGTTGTAATCTGACAGCACAGCACAAACAGTGCAGGTTGATGACAAATTGCACCTCTCTCGGGAAAGATGCAGGATTTCACGAAGTCAGTGGAATCGGTGCGGCAGGACAGCTAGGCCACACAGACCAGTCGAGGGCAGGAGCCAATCACAGGACGAGGCCCCCTGAGTTGCTGCAGGACAGACCGATTTGAATATTCAAGGCACTGTGTGATGTAATCTAGAGAAATCGAAGCATGCTACTGAGAGTTCTGTAAAACGGAAAGATCCTCTGGGTCACTTTGAGGGAAAGTGTGGTGCTGCGCACCTTTCAAAATAATCTCAAAGACATTGATTCCTGGAAGTAAGTTTTGATCCCACGGGGATGGGCTCTTAGTGTCCTGGGAGTCATTTTTCTCTTTCTCATGTTGGAAGTCAGTGGGAGTGGAACAAATAAACTGTTTCTGGTAAGCATCTGTTTGATGGATGCAGGGTGTATTCAGATTTCATGGGCAGGAAGTCAGATAGGGTGGGCGTAAGTGTAAAATTTAAGCTTGCCATTCATAATAGAAGGGACACAGAAAATTCAGTCTCCCATTGAGTGTATTGAACCAAGCAAAGAGGCTTTGTACTGACTTTGTATAGCTAACACTGACTGAGCATTTACTGTGTTCTGCGCATGCGCCAAATATTCTACGTTCTTATTTAATCTCCCCCCCTAACGGCCCCCCCCCCCACTATGAGTCGTTATTCCTATTAATCCCATTTTGCAGCTGAGACCCACAGGGTTAAGTATCTTGCCTAAGGTTGCACAGCTTGTAAGCAGGTTTCAAACATAGGCACTTACATTCTACTTTGCATAAATATTTATCTTACATTTAGACCAAGATGTTGTTAGTGAAGAAATGTCCACTTGATGATTGGTGCACGAAGTAGCTGTTTTCTTCCTTGAAAACTTTGTAACAAGGGTGTATTATTTTATGTTCGTGTTTTTGGGGCCTGTTTCATTGCTGGTATACATATATATAAATATATATGTAATTCAGTGAGAAGAGGGGAGGCAGAAAGGCTCCTGCATGCGCCTGACCAGGATCCACCCAGCAAGCCTCTTAGGGGGCAATGCTCTGCCCATTGGGTTGTTGCTCCCTTGCTCATCAACTGAGCTCTTCCTAGTGCCTGAGGTGGAAGCCATGGAGCCATCATTAGCGCTCAGGGGCCAACTTGCTCCAGTTGAGCCATGGCTGCAGGAAGAGAAAAGGGAGAGAAGTGAGAGGGGGAGGGGTAGAGAAGCAGATGGGCACTTCTTCTGTGTACCCTGACCAGGAATCAAACCTGGGACTTCCACAGGCCAGGCTGATGCTCTACCACTGAGCCAACTGGCCAGGGCCACTAATAATTTTCAAATAAAGTAAATCAAGTCCTGACTTGACATATTTCTGAGCCTGTGCAAATTATGCAGAATATCCTGACATGTGGCACAGAGTCACAGGCCCATGTTACAGTGAATAGGAGTAAAAGGAATGAGGTCTTTTTTCACTCTTAAGAAATAGCCATATTTGAAAAATAAGACAGCAGTGAAGCTTGAAATCCATCCTGGTGGAAGATCGGTAGCAGGCAACCTGACCAGTTTCATTTATTCTGTACTTATTCCCGTTATAAGCCTTGAGAGCTCCCTCGTTTCTCTCTTGCTAAATCAGTGTTCTCAAGAATGCTCAGCAGCTTGGATTTTGTAATCTGAAGAATCAATCAAGTGCCTTGGAGGAATGCCAGTCTTATTCTACTCAGAGCCTCCAAACGCCTCTTGTAATTAAGTGTTAGCTGGAGTTCATCGCACTTGAATAATGAGATGATGTTCAGGTAGGCCTCCTTTGTTGCTTCTCTTGAGGAGCATTGCTTCTGTTTTCTGGTGAAACAGATCACCGTTGTCATAACAAACACAATTTAAAGGCACCGTAATTACGATACTGAGCATATCCTAAAGCCAAATCCAGCCCTGATGCTCATCAGTGGGTAGCTTGAGCTGGTGCACTTAGCCTTGGAATGCGCCGTGCCTGCCCTGTGGTCACGGAGCTTCTAGGGTTAAGCTTTGGCAAGCAAAGGAGGACAGAGTTGGGGGACTTGGACTTGTTGTTTCTTTTTTTGAAGTGATGGCGTGCTGACCAAGAACGGCTGAAGAGTCCTGCTCTGGGGCAGAGAGTTCGGTGACTGGCTGTAATTCTGCATTTGCTCCTAGACTGTATAATTTTCCTCATACCCTGCAATGGTTTTACAGGGATAACTAGTTAAGAGTGAAATATATGAGCAAAGTCATGTATAAAACCTACCAGTACGGTTTGTGTAATGTTGTCACTGTTAAATAATAATGATATATATTAAATAATAATGGTAGGAAACACCCTCATGTACCCCATCACTTAGATTAAGAAATAGACTTTAACTATTGGAATTTCAGTGTAACCCTCCCTAGTGTCTTACTGCGCTGTCTCCCGTGGTAGCCATTATCTCAAAATTTTTAAAGTAATGTCTTTATATTTCTAGGTAGTCTTATAAACACACACACATTCCTAAATAATATATTGCTTAGTTTTGCTTGTTTTTGAACTTGACATAAATGGAGTCATGCAGGATAGATTTTTTATAATTTTCTACTTTTATTCCCCATTGTTTCTGAGATTCTTCGATTTATTGATGTATGTTGCTGGATGGTATTCTAAGGTATGACTTATACCTTATACCGCACATTTTTTTTTTTTTCATTTTTTCTGAAGCTGGAAACAGGGAGAGACAGTCAGACAGACTCCTGCATGCGCCCGACCGGGATCCACCTGGCACGCCCACCATGGGGCAACGCTCTGCCCACCAGGGGGTGATGCTCTGCCCATCCTGGGCGTCGCCATGTTGCGACCAGAGCCACTCTAGCGCCTGAGGCAGAGGCCACAGAGCCATCCCCAGCGCCCGGGCCATCTTTGCTCCAATGGAGCCTTGGCTGCGGGAGGGGAAGAGAGAGACAGAGAGGAAAGCGCGGCGGAGGGGTGGAGAAGCAAATGGGCGCTTCTCCTGTGTGCCCTGGCCGGGAATCGAACCCGGGTCCTCCGCACACTAGGCCGACGCTCTACCGCTGAGCCAACCGGCCAAGGCTATACCGCACCATTTTTAAAATCATTCTAGTGTTTACAGATACCGGGGCCACGCCCAGTTTGGACCGATGCTGAACAGTGTTGCTCTGAACTCCTGGTGCACTCACTGCAGAATCATTTCTCAGATGGGTTCCTGGCAGTAAGATGTCTGGACTGTTTTGCTTGTTTTTGTGTCTCAGAAATAATGCCAAACAGTTTTGACACTGTCGCCAGCAAGTCGTGAGGGTTCCCACTGCCCACAGCCTTGCTAGCTCTTGGCATTGCTAGGGTTTAGTTTTTGTCAGACTGGTGGTGGTGGGGGGGAGGGGTGTTGACGGCTTCCGGTGGTTGTGATATGTATCTTCCTGCTGACTAATGGGCTGGACCATCTTTTCATAAGTTTAATAGAATTTAGATTTCCTCTCTTTTATAACATGACTGTTCATATCTTTGCCTATTTTTCAGTTAGGTTGTCTGCTCTTATCTCATTGACTTACGGAGTTTAAAAAAAATTCTTGGTATTAGTTCTTTGTTGGTTACATGTGCAAGAAATAATTCCTCCATCTCTGTGCTTGTCTTTTTTTTCTTTTTGTCTTTATTTGTTTTTGCCTCCCACTGTTCGTATATTCATTCTTTCATTTATTTATTTTAATAATTGTTTTATTATGACTGAAGCAGTAGATGTATTATTTGCATACTGTAGAAAGATAGGATATACAGAGAAGTAAACTTTTAAAAAAGATATTCCTACTGCCCAGAGGTCAGCAGCATTAACCCCTGGTGCTGGTGAGTGTGTGTGTGTGTAAGTGTGTGAACACAAAGAAAGTTCAGTCAACGATTTCCGCCTTCCTGTGGGTGTATGCAAACCATCTTCAGGTTTTGCCAGTTTAGCACTGACCTCTTTTAAACAGAGGTCAAATCAGTTTCCAATCCAGAAGTGTATTGTTGGATGAACCAGATTCTTAGTAATAAATGCAGTCAGTTTTATCAGTTCTTTCCTTTATGACTAGTACTTTTAATATATTTTTACAGACACGTCTCCCATCCTCCAGACTGAGTTATCTTCCAAGTCTCTTCAGTTTGCTTTCTGCTTTAGATCTGTGCTCCACTTGGAATTGGTACGCTGTATGCATGGTGTACAGTCGCAGTCCAATTTTATCTTTCCCATATGGAGACCCGTCTTGCCCAGCGCTGCTCCTTGATCTACACTGATCTATAACACAACTGCTGCCATAGCTCACACCTGTGCAAGGATGGGTCTTTTTTTGAGCTCTCTCTATTCTGATCCATGAGTCTCTTTGCTTATCCCTGTACACTGCAGTTAGAACACTGCTGTGTTCTAACTATCCCAGCTGGGTAATAAGTTTTGAGATTTAGTAGGGCAAATCCCCATGTTCATAAGGGTTGGTTGGTTTGTTTTTGAGTGTAAATCTCAGTGGCTTAAAACCAACCGATTGTTTCCTCTGATGCTACCTGTGGAATTGTCATCACTCAGGGGTGCAGACAGATGGGGGCTTTGCTGTCATCCCAGCACGTGCTTCCCCAGGGCAGAAGAGAGCCTGGAGAGCCACGCACCAGCTCCTACTGCTGCTTCCTTGCAGGAGGGATCCCTGTCGGATCTACTTGTATCTCCTTGGCAGAGCTGCTCACATGACCACACCTAATTTCAGGGGTGTAGGAATATAATCCTTGTACACCTGGCAGTAGAGACTTGTCTACCACCTCTCCAACTGTTCTTCTTCAGTGTTGTTTTGGCAAGTCTCAGACCTTTGCTCTTCCTGTAGATTTGAGAAGCAGCTGGTCAAGTTCCGTGAAAATCCTTCTTGAGCTTTTGATTGGCCTTTTGTTGAATCCATGGTTCCATTTGGGGAGCAATGATATCTTGCTATCTAAGTGCTTGGCATATTTGTCTATTTAGGTCTTAAAGTCTTAGTCGTTTTATTCTTCTCTCTTGAAAGGGCTTGCACATTATTTATTAGAGTCATTCATAGGTACTTTGTATTCTTATTGCTATTGTAAATTTTATATTTTAAGTTAAATTTCCTACCTGATTGTTTCCTAGTGTCCAGAAAGGCAGCTAACTTCGGTGTATTGATTTTTTTTTTAATGCAGAAATTTTACTAACTCTCCTATTAATTCTAATCCCTTACCTGTAGATTATTTGGGTTTTCTACAAACACAATTCTATCATCCATAAATAATGACAGTTTTATTTTTTATTCCCAATTGTTGTCTTTTATTTAGTTCTTTTGTCTCATCTCATCAGCTAGGCTTGACCATGCAACGTTCTTGAAGTGAGGGTAGCAAACATCCATGTGTTATTACTGATAAAAAAAAGGAATGCTTTAGGCATTGTACCATTAAGTATTACATACTTTTTTGGTAGATTTTTTTTTTCTTTCAGTTTATTTTTTATTTCTAGTTTGCTAAGAATTTATTTTAAATTTTGTACTTCTAACAAATTGGCACTTTTCCCGTTAATGTGTTAATGTGATGATTTATAGTAATCCATTTTTAAAACATTAAACCAGTGTTTATTCCCAGAACTAACCCGTTAATTAGTTAACATATATTCCTCTTTTTACTCAGCGATATATTTGGTTGATAACATTCTGTTTTATAATTTTGTAACTATGTTTTGAGTAATATTGGTAATTCTCATTTCTTATACCACTGGTTCGATTTTGGAATCACTTCTACCAAAACAGAAAGAAGTACAAAAAAGAAATATAAGACCTGCAAAATATAGTAAAGTGGCTGTTAGGTTTTTATATGATTTATAGTTTAATTGCATTGCAGTCACATAATGTGACTTATACAAATGACCAGTCCTTGATCTTGAGATCTTGAGGCTAGCTTTGAAGTTTAGCATATGATCAGTTTTCCTAGTGTTCCACATGGCTTTAAAAGGATGTGAATTTTAAAATTCTTGTATATAAAGTTATATATATATCTATATAGATATAGACATAGATATAGATATAGATATATAGATTATGCAGGTTAGACCAATCTGTTAATTGTGCTCTTCAAATCTTATGTATCCTTTCTAATTGTTTGTTTATGCTTAATTTATCAACTATAAAAATGTGTATTAAAATTTTCTATTATAGATGTCATAGTTCTGTAGTTTTAAAAATTTTATACATTTTTGATCCATATACACTGCTCACAAAAATTAGGGGATATTTTATCACTTCATATTCATTTTTAAATATCCCCTAATTTTTGTGAGCAGTCTATTTTGAAGTGGTGTATAGATGTAGTTTAGAACTGTCATACTTCCTGTTATATCTTCTACTATCTTTATAATTAAGTCATGACCATCTCTCTCTTTCTTTCTTCATTCATTCATTCATTCATTCATTCATTCTTTCAGTAAGAAGAGGGGAGGCAGAGACAGACTCTTGCTTGCGCCCTGACTGGGATCCACCCGGCAAGCCCACTAGGGGGTGATGCTCTGCCCATCTGGGGCATTTCTCTGTTGCCCAGCAATTGAGCTCTTCTTAGCACCTAGGTGGAGACCATGAAGCCATCCTCAGCACCTGGGTCCAGCTTGCTCTAACTGAGCCATGGCTGCAGGAAGGGAAAAGAGAGAGAGAGAGAAGTAAGAGGGGAGGGGTGGAGAAGCAGATGGGTGCTTCTCTGTGCCCTGACCAGGAATCGAATCCAGGACATCCACACGCCAGGCTGATGCTGTACCACTGAGCCAACCGGCCAGGGCCAACCATCTCTGTTTTAATGCTGCTTTTTACAATAAAGAACATCTGACTTAAATATTGAAACCAGCTTTCTATTGGTTAATATTTGTTTCCTGTGTCTTTTTCTGTTCTATGATTGTGCTCTATGTTGTGTGTGTGTGTGTGTGTGTGTATTTGGACTTTCAGCTAGAGAGCTCATTTCAATTATATTTGTTGTCATTACTCACATAGTCTTTATTTGTCTCCTTCCTCATGTACTGTTTTCTCCTTGCTTCTTATACTGTTTACTATTTTCATGTTCTGATTCCATTGTTTTCCTCTTTTGGTTTGCAAGTTCTGTCAAACCTCTAGTTTAAGGCACATAATTAACAAATATAAGATATTTTTCTTGTTAAAAATTTAAATAAATTATAGTTTAAGTGCATGGTGGTCAGATAATGTGATCTGTAGAAGTAACCAATCCTTGATCTTGAGATCTTTGAGGCTTAGCATATGGTCAGTTTTCATAAATGTTCCATGTGGCTTAAAAAGATTGTGAATTTTAAAGTTGTTGGATCTAAGATTAATATCTTTTTGATTTGCTTTGCTTTGAGCAGTGTAAAGCCATTCAATACATTGGCTCTCGGAAAACTTATCCCAAGTTTACTTTTGTTTAGTGTTTGAATTTTAGCCTGATTCTTCCTCTCCCTCCCCACCCCCAGCAAAACCATCAGCCTGTGTGCAGAAAGCTGCACTATATGCCGGGACCTCGGCTCTGTATTCCCTTTGCCACCCAGCTTCTCCACCTTCTGCCTAAACTATATCCATTAAATCCCCCTCTTTGATATGCTTCTGTGGAAGTGCTCTACGTTTCTGATTTTTCTAACTGTTCTTTAGTTGACCTCAGTCTTGGCAGATAGCTTTATTAAATTTGGAATTCTAATTTGACAGTGGCTGTCTCTGAACTTGGGAGATATCATTCTGCTGTATTTCAGTGTCAGTTTTGGTGTTTTTGGAGTCAGTCATAAGTCTTACTGCCGCTCCTTTGTCAATATCCTGCTCTTCTGTTCTGGATGCTTTTAGTACCTTGTTTTTTCTTTTATGTTGTAAATTTTTACTGTCATGTGTCTAAGTGTGGATTTCCTTTTACATATCTTGTCTGAGATTCCTGGGGCTTTCTAAAGCTCTGGTTAGGGTCCTTCTGAGACATCCTCAGTCATTATCTATTTGAATGTTGCTGCTTTCCCATTTTTTTCCTGTTTGTTTCTCTTCTAATTTGGAACTTCAGTTAGACATTGTTAGGCTTTCTACCATATTATCCATGTCACTTCACCTATCCTTCAAAACTTCCAAATTGGCCTGACCTGTGGTGGCGCAGTGGATAAAGCGTCAACCTGGAAACGCTGAGGTTGCCGGTTCAAAACCCTGGGCTTGCCTGGTCAAGGCACATATGGGAGTTGATGCTTCTTGCTCCTCCCCCTTCTCTCTCTCTCTTTCTCTCTCTCTCTGTCTCTTTCTCTCTCTCTCTCTCCCCGCTCTATAATGAATAAATAAAATCTTAAAAAAAAAAAAAACCTTCCTGGCCTGATCTGTGGTGGCGCAGTGGATAAAGCGTCGACCTGGAAATGCTGAGGTCGCTGGTTCGAAACCCTGGGCTTACCCGGTCAAGGCACATATGGGAGTGGATGCTTCCAGCTCCTCCCCCACTTCTCTCTCTCTGTTTCTCCTCTCTCTCTCTCTCTCTCTCTCTCTGTCTCTCCCTCTCCTTTCTAAAATGAATAAATAAAAATAAAAAAAAACTTCCAAATCTACCTATCTATCTAGCTATCTAGCTATCATGTTCTGATTCTAATTCTTTATTTTCTGTCTCACATACTATTTAATCTATCTATTGAGCTTTTAAGTTACTCTATTTTTTATTTATAAGAATTCCACTTTCGCCCTGGCCAGTTGGCTCAGTGGTAGAGCGTCGGCCTGGCGTGTGGAAGTCCCGGGTTCGATTCCCGGCCAGGGCACACAGGAGAAGCACCCATCTGCTTCTCCACCCCTCCCCCTCTCCTTCCTCTATGTCTCTCTCTTCCCCTCCTGCAGCCAAGGCTCCATTGGAGCAAAGATTGCCTGGGCGCTGGGGATGGCTCCATGACCTCTGCCCCAGGTGCTAGAGTGGCTCTGGTCGCAACAGAGCGATGCCCCAAGATGGGCAGAGCATCGCCCCCTGGTGGGCTTGCCGAGTGGATCCCAGTCGGGCACATGCAGGAGTCTGTCTGACTGCCTCCCTGTTTCCAGCTTCAGAAAAATACACAAAAAAAGAATTCCACTTTCGTCTTTTTAAAAATCTCCATTATTTTTTTATAATGCTTATTCTGTTTTTCTTTTTATGTTTCCCTATAGTTTCCTTAAACCTATTGAAAATAATGATTTTACATTCTTTGCCTTATATTGTCTAAAGTGGTTGTGAGTCAGATTTTCCTATGTATTCCCTGAAAGCTTTATGTTAGACTTTTCTTACTCTGGGCATATTACTTTTCTCAGAACTTTATTTCAGGGAATATTTTGATGTCTGGGTTGAAGTTGAATTTTCCAAGAGGATTCCGCCGGTTGTCTGGGAGCACTGCCTACTCCAGAGTCACCCCAAAACCAACTCTCCTTTTAAGGTTTTTGGGGACCACAGGAAAAGCATGAATTGGACAGCAAATTGAGAGCTGTCTTACAGTGATGAAATCTCTCCACACAGCTCAAAGATGGACACAGGCGAGTTCCTCTGCTGTTTCCCTCTAAAGAGCAAGCTTCCTCTCCTGCCCACCCTTAAGCCTTTAGGATCTAAGGGTTCTTTCAGGATCTCCTATCATATTCTCCACTTTAGATTCACCTAAGACTTTGTTCACCTGTGTGCCCCGTGGAGACATCAAAGTGGAAGCTCAGTATGCAGGTGTCGGTCCTGGCCAGGTGGCTCAGTTGGTTAGAACATCACCCCAGTATACCAAGGTTCAATCTCCAGTCAGAGCACATACAAGAGTCAACCAGTGGATGCATAAAGAAGTGGAACAAAAAAATCAATGTTTCTTCCTCCCTCTCTCTCTCCCTCTCTCCCTCCCTCCCTCCCTCTCTCTCTCTCTCTCCCTCTCTACCTATTTCCATCCATCCCTCCTTCCCCCTCTCTCTCCCTCTCTCCATCTCCCCCCACCCCTCTACCCCTCCTTCCCTTTTCTTTCTCAAAAATCTATTTTGAAAAATTATTTAAACAATATACAAGTTTCCACAGACACAGTCAGGGCCCAGCCTTGCTTTCCCTTCATTTTGGGAGACTTTGCTTCCATTAATTCTTCTCTTTGAGTCAACTCGATGATGTGTTTACATGACTGTTGGCTTGTTTTTTTGTTTCACCCAACAATTAATTATTTCCGTCAGGATACATAGTCTGCCCCACTGCTGGATATAAAGTCCCGTGTTTGGTAATTAGTAGGTATCTCTGGAAAAGGGAACTATAACCCGGGCTTCAAGCGGACGGATCTGGGCTTGAGACCAGCTTCAACATTCAGTATTTCTGATAACTCGGCTTTACTAACAACACCTTTCATTTGCATGTTGAATTTCTGTTTACAGGATACTTTTACAAATACCATGTTTTGTTAGAGTTGAATGAGGCAGTTGAGGGGGACACCACTCTGACCTGGAACACCGATCTTTCAACACCTGGGACAGTTCTATTTTGTGCTGTCTTGGAGGGAATGAATTAAAAGAAGCCAGCAGGTGCATGGGACAGGTCCTACTTGGACACTGTCTTGAAGAAGATTCTGCACCCAAGACTGGCTTTCTTGATAAAAAGGCCCTTGATCGATTAGCAGTTTCAGCCAAGGTCACAGAAGAGGAAAAGGCCACATTTGCTTTTCCAAATTTAAATTACCCTCCTAACTAAAAGAAAATGCACAATTCTTATATGTATAAAAAAATCTTTTTTTCCTTCTTTTTCAAGTGAGAGGAGGGGAGATAGACTCCTGCATGTGCCCTGACCAGAACCCACCCAGCAACCCCCATCTGGGGTTGATGCTCTGCCCATCTGGGCCCATGCTTACAATTGAGCTATCTTTAATGCCTGAGGCGGAGGCCCCATGGAGCCATCCTCAGCACCTGGGGTTGATGCACTCCAACCAATCGAGCCAAGGCTGCAGGAGAGGAAAACAGACCGAGGGGGAGGGAGAGGGGTGGAGAAGCAGATGGGCGTTTCTCCTTTGTGCCCTGACCAGGAATCAAACCCAGGACATCCACGTGCTGAGCCGATGCTCTACCACTGATCCGAATGGCCAGGGCCAATCTTCTTGCTTTTTTAAATTTGGAATGTGTACATATGGGAAGACTTGGAATATGTCAAATAAATGAGGCTCTTGTCCTGGCCGTGGTCAGTTTCCTTAGGGGTGTGAGTGAGAGATAAGCATGGATGGTCTTTGGTGATGGCAGTTGGTTGCCAGAGAAACCAGGACCAGGGGAAGCTTGGTTAGGAAACCATCTCAGCCGCCCATCTCTTGGAGCATCAGTCCTAAGATGAGGGGTGCTACAGCTTTTTGCAGTAACCAAAATAATGAATGGCCTTGCCTGGCTCAGGACCGTAATGTGAAGTTCATGTGCCTTCCCCTTTCCCCATGTACAGAACTGTGAAAATTTGACTGGGCTGTGTGGTCAGAGAGCCGTCCGTCATGACTGCATCTGCTGGTCAGCACTCGAGCCGAACAGCTCAGGGGTGGCGGATCTCATCAATTGCTTTACGTGCTGTGTAGAAAAACCCAGTCTCTCCTCCAGTGTTTCTCCTTTACTCACACTGCACCATACTCCCACTTCTGATACCAGATGTATAGGGTTTTCCCACACCCACCAGTTCTCTGCCACACCAGCAATTTTAAATTGCCACACTACAATTTAACTCACTTCTGACATTCACTAGCTGGGGATAGTGTCAGGTTTCACAGGCTAAGGTCTCAGTCCCACAAGGCTGGCCCCCACACTTCAGATGCCAATCCCAAGTCCAAGTTGTCACCAGTGTTTCTGACCGATCAACTATAAATCTGAGGTTCCCGTGAGCCTCTCCTTGAATTTGATTCATTTAGTAGAGCAGCGGACAGGACTCAGGGAAACCCATTTACCACTTCATCAAAGGACACGATAAAGGACACAGACAAACAGTCAGATAGAGAGGTACGTAGGGCAAAGTCTGGGTGGGTCCTGAATGCCAGAACTTCTGTCCCTGTGGAGTTCAGGTGTGTCACCCTCCCAGTACACAGATGCGTTTACCAACCTAGGAGCCTCTAAGCCCTGTGCACTTGGGTTTTTAGGGAGGCCTCATCACAGAAGCATAGCTAATTCTTCATTTCAGTTCCGGCCTCTTCCTCTCTCTCTCTCTTTTTTTTTTTTTTTTCCATTTTTCTGAAGCTGGAAACAGGGAGAGACAGTCAGACAGACTCCCGCATGCGTCCGACCAGGATCCACCCGGCATGCCCACCATGGGGCGACGCTCTGCCCACCAGGGGGCGATGCTCTGCCCATCCTGGGCATCGCCATGTTGCGACCAGAGCCACTCTAGCGCCTGAGGCAGAGGCCACAGAGCCATCCCCAGCGCCCGGGCCATCTTTTGCTCCAATGGAGCCTTGGCTGCGGGAGGGGAAGAGAGAGACAGAGAGGAAAGCGCGGCGGAGGGGTGGAGAAGCAAATGGACGCTTCTCCTGTGTGCCCTGGCCGGGAATCGAACCCGGGTCTTCCGTACGCTAGCTCTTCCTCTCTCTTAGACAGTGGAGGGTAGGGCTGAAAATTCCAACCTTCTAATCGTGATTGGCCTTCCCGTGGCCAGCGTCCATTCAGGACCCGTCCAGGGGCCCAGCCATCATCTTGTTAGAGCAAACGCTGCTCCTAGTGCTCTTACCGCTTAGGAAATGGTGAGGGTGTCAGGGCCCCTGTGCCAGGGACCAAGGGCAGAGATCCATGGGAAGTGCTTCTCATGATCCCACACTTCCCTTCCCGTGTGGGCTGAAGTCCCCGATCCAGACTGCTAAGGGCAGGTCGGAAGCGTCGTTTTTCCCTAACAAATCAAACTGCAGGTGGTTTAGCATCTGGCAAGCGGCAGGCGCAGTGGAGGCCACTCCTAGTGGTCATCAAGGCGTTAAGGACTTCCGAGGTGCCCGCACCCCAAGGAGGGGCTAATTCAATGAACACACTGGGTGAAAACGGCTGCTGTCTTTTTAGTTGTTTCTCAAATGTGAGCATCACCCTTTGAATCTTGCCACCCAAGTTACGTTCTGCTAAGGCCTTTGGAAGCAAAATGCAATTATTTTTTCATAAAAATGTTATCTTTGTCTAATCCTGCTCAGGCTTGTCTCAGCTCCCCTAACGGTAACACGGAACAAGGTAATTCCTCCCTTTTGAAGGCTTGTTCTTGTACAATATTTCTGTATCGATCGTTGTGGCACATAATCAGGACAGAGAAAAGCAGAGGTCGTCCTGGGGATTCAATCCACTTCCCCATTGTGCTGGTAGTTCGTTACTCTCTCCAGGGCAAGGAGTAACATTCGTGACTCCTAATGAGTTTTCCTCCAGTGGTGTGGGGTGGGTGGGGGGCACCAGACTGTGGCTTCTGTCATTTAAAAATCCTTAATCCTCCTCTGGGGCATCACCTGCTCCAGGGCTCAGCCCACAGGGGTTGACAAAAGGCGGCCAACTTCTTCCCCCAGAGCCAGCCTCTCCCTGTTCCTGTGGCCTCCTCAGCACTTTCCCTGCATTGTACCTGAGTGGGGTTTTGTTTATTTTATGTTTTTAGCCAAACGAAATCCTCTTGGAAGATGCAGACTGGGGTTTGCGCAAGGAGTTGATAGTCTGCTTTTTTTGTTGTTGTTTTTTTACTGTGTGCATTTTCTGCCTCTGGCATTTGCTTTCAGTCTAATGATGAGCCCTTGAGTTCCTTTTCCTTCTCCCCTCCGCTCACTCTCAAACAAGACCCTGCGGTCATTGCCATGATGAGATGGAAACCTCACCTGGCCCCTGTAATGGAAGTGTCACCCTTAAGGTCATGCTGAAGGGCGTGACCTTTCATGGCCGTGTTATGTCTTTCGGTGGCAGGAGGACTCAATAGAGTCCAGTTATGTTTGTGTCCTTTCAGTCACCATACATGGGTGACTTGCCTTGGTAGGTGGTGTGCTAGGTCCCAGGGGATCAGTGGTGATTCTGGTGGGCATGTGCCAACAGGGCATAAATGCAAATGGGCAGTGAGCAGTGCTGTCACTGCAGTTGAGCCAATGAAATCGGTGATTTTTTTGCTCTACTTAGAAAGAACTCACAGTTTCTTAAGGGCTGCATTGACCTTCAGTAAATAATTGGACCCATCCAAGCCTTTAGTTCTCATCCATGAAATGGGCCTAATACCTGCGTCCCCATGTAGTTTGGGGGATGAAGTGAGGCCAGGTTATGAAGGCTGCTGCCCCTGGTCTTCCTGTGGTCCTCCTCCTGATGGGACCCCTGCTCAGGTGGGCGCAGTGCCCCCTTTCTTTTCTCGTTCATTGAATGCTACTCCACTGGCCCATCCCTCAGTCCTTTGGAATCTCGTGTTGCTTCTTCTATAGTGTCACCTTACCTGAGAATGTCACATTGTTCCCTGGAGTCTAGCCCAGGTACCTGGACGTGACTGTCTCTGGAGAGGAAAGGGACTCCTGTTCTGAAGTCTCTAGGATGATTCCAGGGTCATCCTTGTAGGAAGAGCCCAGGGAGAGGGGTGTGTGTGTGTGTGTGTGTGTGTGTGTGTGTGTGTGTGTGTGAGTGAGAGAGAGAGAGAGAGAGAGAGAGAGAGAGATGGGGCAAGAGAGACACACTAGGGTAGAATGTGTTCAGGAATATGGGGTAGACCCAGGTTACCTTCCTCCCATATGCTAATACGAGCCAGTGTTTCATAAATATGAATGAATATAGCTTGTCATATTAAAAAAAAACAGAACAAACATCTTAGGCTAAACTATGAATTGAGAAACTATGAAATTACAAGTATAAATGAGGAACAGGTCGTATTAAGGGTTTGGGGGCCACGGGGACATTAAAATTGTTCCAGCACAATGAGGTTTGTCTCTGAAGAGTCCGAGGAGCAGAGCTGGATGACGGGTCGCAGGGCTCCGGAATGGCCTCCTGGCTGGCTGGCCCCTCAGCGGAGAGCGTCAGGCATCCCGCAGAGTGGGATCAGGAAGAAGTCTCTCGTGCCCTGTCCAGTGAGTCTTCACTGTTTATCTCACCAGCTCGGGTCATGGGGCATCTGCCGCGAGCCGCGGGGGCTGCACAATGCTAAGAGCTTGAGCACCTGGCTCCAGAGCACTCTCTAAGCATGCGTGCAGTTACCTAACTGAAGAGTGCAGAGTGCAAGCGTAGCCATCGTGAAGCCTTCTTGTTCAGGACGGAACTTTCCAGAGCTGAGGCTGCGCACGACACGGCTAACCGCAGCCAGCAGTGTTTGGAGAGGGGTCACTGGGTCCCAAGCACCCACGCTAGCGGTTTCCAATTCCTTAGAGAACTAATCCTCAAGATAACCCTGAGAGTCGAGGGCTGCTAACCCTATTATACAGATAAGAAAACTGAGGCCCCGAGGGTGAGCTCACCCTGGTGTTAGTGACAGAGCTGAGTGAGTGTCACAACTGCTCCATTTGTCTCAAAACCCCACCCTCTTCCATAGGTCAGACACTCCCTACTGCTGAATGGACTTTGTAGTCTTCCAGTAATGATAATAATACTAAACTTAAATTGTTTTTTCTGTTGATTTAGACAAACTCACCCCAAACTCATCAAGCGCTTCCTTGCTCTGGTGTGGAGAGTAGGGGCGGATTGACACTGTGCATTTTCAGCTCAGGCCTAGAGGGTCCTTTAAACAGCAGACCCTTCATTAGCACCAGATGGCAGGACTTGAGTGGGCTCTCCCATTGGCAGCCCGCAGACGCAGCCCTGTTGGCCAGCAGAGGGCTTTCGTCTGGTCCGCACGGTGTTCGTTTTTGATCAGTTGTTAATATTTAAAAATGAAAGTATTTCCCATACGTGGTGTGATTTCCCTCTTCTGTCAGAAGATCAAAGGTCCTGGGAACACAGAGCCCATGTCTCCCCCTTGACAGACACCAGCTGGTGTGCAGGAGGGCTGCATCGGTAAGCAGGCCGGGATTCCCCAGGGTGCCCCAGTCCTCACCACTCCCAGTTGTCTCCCAACAGCGAGACTGGCCATGAGTTGCCATATATAATCACAAATGAACCATTGATATTTCAGAAGGGCAATATTTTTGGGGTCTGAGTGTCTAGCAATGGTGGAGCAATAGAAAATAGACTGAGAGGGTTTCTGTCGCAAAAGGTTGACTCTAACACCCAACGACTTGACTCATGTTCACCCTCTGCCCAGTCCACAGGCAAGATGTGGTGGCCCCCCGTGGTCCAGCCTCTCATGTTACAAAGCAAACTGAGGTCCCGAGAGGGAAAGTGACTTTCCAGAAATCGTGTTCAGTTACCGACACACTGAGATGGGAGCCCAGGTCCCCGGTTCCGAACAGCGTGCTCCTGCTTGCAAGGGGCCCAGCACTGACCAGATGGGCCTGTTGCCATGGCCTCGGCTTGAATGGTCTTGTGGACATGTCCTGACATCCTTCTCAACACACCCTGCGACCTTAAGATGTATTCAACCACCTGGTATGCCCTTCTCCCTCTTGGAGAAGAAAATATTAACTCTTGGAGCATCATAAAATTAAAAAAAAAATGGTAAGAGGTCGCCTTCTCAGGGCATAATTTTATTTCCAATGCCAGGAACAATCCGCTTGTCTGGAGAAATTTATTATAATTAGCAAAAGGGAAACATGCAACATGCAAAGCAGGGTCTGTCCCCTGATTATTAGCCTGTTTGTTTTTAGAGGTGGTTTTTTTTTTTGTTTGTTTGTTTGTTTTACCTGTGAGCCAGTTTTCTTATGCGGTCCTTGAGGTCCAAAGGTTTTCCACTTGGTTTTAAGGTCGAATGGGGAGAAAAGGCAAACCACATCGTGGCCCCTGAGCTAGCTCGGGAAATAGACCTGCTGCACCAAGGCAGCGTGGTGAAGTGAGCCGGAGGGAAGACTCAGTGATTCCCTCTCCGGATGACCAGGTGACAGAGGGCCCTGTCCACAGGGCATCCCCCCGTCACTTCCCGGGCCAGCAGCTTGTGGTGCTTTGTTGCTCTACCCTCCTCGACAGCGGTCACGTGAGCACCGGAAGTGCCAGGAACAGGGTTGGGGACACTATCCTCTTTCATCTGCTTCCAGTTCAGAGGCTCTAAGAGTGTCTTTGCTTTCCACGGCCAGATCAACATGTGAATATTTACAGCCAGCTGTTTCCAGCCGAGGAAACCTCTAGGCTGAAAGCAAGGGGCATATGCCATGGGCGTGCGGGTGGGTTTCTGTGGCCCAGAGAGCAAACAGACACGCCCTGAGCCCCTGGAACGGGGGTCCCCAAAATTTTTACACAGGGGGCCAGTTCACTGTCCCTCAGACCATTGGAGGGCCGGAATATAAAAAAAACTATGAACAAATCCCTATGCACACTGCACATACCTTATTTTAAAGTAAAAAAACAAAATGGGAACAAATACAATATTTAAAATAAAGAACAAGTAAATTTAAATCAACAAACTGACCAGTATTTCAATGGGAACTATGCTCCTCTCACTGACCACCAATGAAAGAGGTGCCCCTTCCAGAAGTGCGGCGGGGGCCAGATAAATGGCCTCACGGGGCCGCAGTTTGGGGACCCCTGCTCTGGAACAGGGAGGCAGTCGGCATCCTCTCACCCCTGCCTTAAGAATGTCCTAATTATATATTCGTGCTGTTAATAACGTTAGCAAAATGGGAATGCATTTATCCTAGCTTATGATCCCCATCTTCCAAGACTGTTCAGTGCCCTGCCCTGTCTGCCTGCTGAGGTCTGTTCTCCCAGCCGTGCGGGAGGGAGGGCAGTGTTTACGGGGAAAGCTGGTCACGTGGCTGAGCGTCTCTTCTCTCGTTCCCCACGGGCACACCAGGTTTTACAGCCCCTCGGTGTCTCAAATGCCCCTTCTTTGAGATGAGAACACAGTGTTTGGCTGGAGTGGGAGAGCATTTCTTTAAAAACCCCACCTGGTTCTTTTCCTCCCAGTTGAGTCTGAATCTGAATGAGCCTTGTTGGGTCCCGGGGCACAGAGCTGGAAGGCTCACCAGAGAGCACATCCTGGCCCCAGACCCACAGACTCTGGGAGGAGGGAGCAGAAAAACTGGGATCCTCTGAGTTCCATGTGCTTTGGTCCAGCCTGTTTGTTTTTGAGTAGAATTTGGAAAAACAGGGATGCCAAGATCCTCTGCCTACCCAGCATGCCTACCAGGCCAGAGAGAAGTGCCTTGGAAGCCCTTTGCCAAAGGGCTTTACGCTGGATCGGTAATTGTATAAATGTCAGGGAGGCCGTGGTGAGCATAAGGTTCATCGTGAAATCAGAGCCCAGCATGTCGCCTGGAAAAGTAAGGGCACATCGTACTGCTTTAAAAGGACTGCCCAACAGCCTAACAGAGGTGCTGGAGAAGACCAGCTGCCGCCAGAAGCCCACAGTCTGGGCTGAACTTGGCCTTTACAAATGCCTTTGGATTCCACCTCCTTTTCGCAGAAGCAGATGCTTCGACACTTTGGAGGGCTGCAGCCTGGACCCCGCTGTGCGGGAGGGAGTACGTTTCGCCCGCTCTGCACAGGAAGAGCCGCAGCCCTCCACTGCCAGAGCTGGCCAGAGTCAAGTTCCTGGTGGGCAGGGAGGTGATCGAGGCTCTGGCCTCAGGCCGCCTGCTCCAGGTCTTGACCTTTGAGGTTTTCAGAAGCCCCTTCCTTGTCCATCTCCTGAATGGATCTGCAGGCTCAGGTGGTATTGGCTGCCGGGGCTCATTGTCTGAAAGTCCCCAAAGTGTCGTTCCTATGGGGACACACAGATTTCTGCTCCGCCTCCCCCCTTCACACGTTGATTTTTTTTTTCCTGTCCTTTCTGAAGAGATACCAGTTTGGCAACAGCCAGGGCCTCCTCCCCTCTGAAATCGTGGGGAGTATCATCCATAACCCTGCAAAATCCCAGGGTAGTTGTTTCCTGCACCCCACGTCCCGTGTGATTGTATCATTTGGTGGGTAGCCTCGCTAAGCTGCTCGGTTGAATGAAGTCCATTACTCCTCCCATAAGAGCTCCGGGTGAGGTCAGGGCCCACCAGGCCCAAGTGCCCAGCCCCCCCTCCCATTCTGACACTTCAAAGGAGAGTGTCAGTGAGTGGGAGGGACAGAGGAAAACGGGTGAGGGTAGGAAATGAAGAACCCATTGTGCTGGCTAGGATGGTGGCCAGACGGGCCCACTTTGGGAACATCACTTAATACCCTTCATCCTATCAAATGATCTAGAACAGGCCTGGGCCATGCAACTTCTCACACATTCTTACTTTACACAGAATATTCAATATATGTTGGCACTGCTTTGCTGTTTATTTTAGTGCTAATCATTCTTTAAAAACATTTAAGTGCTTTATTTTTATTTTTGGGATAAACCTGGTTTAACATTCTGTTTTTAAAAAGTAAATAAACCCTTCTCTGTTGCCTTGTTTAATTTGGTTGCTGCAAAAGTTCTCTGATATAAGGTGGTGTTTGTCCCCGGGGTCTCCCCTGTCAGAAGGCACGTTATTATCAGAGGTCATTTGGAAGAGTTGCAGGTTATTCATTTTTACATGCTCTGCTTGTGTGAATCTTGAACCTGCAATTTGGGGATCTGCTCTTTCTCCACTTCACACTGTGTCCTAAGTGTTGTTCCAATTGCTGCATGATTCACAGTCATTTCAGGGTGGCACCATAGTCTGTCGAGTTGCTTTTCCGTATTTGTAAATAACTTTGTGCAGACGAGCTTCTGGGTTGCCCCGTAGGTTTGTGCTCTGTCCTTGAGACGGGCTCTTGGGTCTTGTGAAGAGGATGCATATGTTCCAAGCGCAGCCTCCTCCCCCATCAGTGTGAGCACAGGTTGCATGTACATTTTGTGAAATGCAGATTCTAACGCAGTAGGTCTGGGGTGGGCCTGAGAGTCTGCATTTGTGACCAGCTCCATGAGGCTGAGGCTGAGGCTGAGGCTGCTGCTCAGGCACAGAGGACTTATCAGACCTATTTACCATGTCACTGTGGGGCTGGCTACCTAGGAGCTCCGTCCCTGAGCAGTATTAACCAAGAGGAAAGTTTTGATTAGGTTGGAATCCAGAGACAGAAGAAACTGTAGCACGTGCCTTCATCAGAAGTATCTAAGCTCAATCCTGGGTGCTGTTAGAGCACATGCGCGCTCTCTCTCTCTCTCTCTCGCTCGCTCTCTCTCTCTCTCTCTCTCACACACACACACACACACACACACACACACACACATGCATACATCCAGGCACGCATGCATAGACACACATATTTAACGCACACACACGTGCATGCACAGGCATTCACGTGCCAGGGCCCACTCAAGAACAAACAGAATGTCTAGCCATGAGACCTCACTAGAGGTATTATTTAAACCTTCTCAGGTTTTAAAGGTGACTCCACGTGTAGCCAGAGCTGAGGGCCATTGTTCTAAGCCCACTGAAAACTCACCAACTGTGTTTTAAACGTGAATGGATGAAACGCTTGGGGGTTATATATGCGACACCCAACTCAATACTTTTGACAATGGATTTAGCATGGCTGTACGTCATCTTTGCAATTGTAAAAATTAGTAACCATTATTTTTAAGAGTGGAAACAGAAAATTTGACATCACTGGCTCTTCCATCCAACTCAGTCCTCTGTAGCATTTGCTTGTCCCATCTTAGCGAATGCCACCAAGCCCAGAGTCCCTTCCTTTCTCTCACTCTTCCAATATAAGCCACCATCACAGTCTTGTTCTTTAGGCTCCTCTTTAAAATACGAAATTCAACACATTATGTTAAAATGATTTATTAGCATGGCCACATCCTTCAACTAGACCAGGGGTCCCCAAACTTTTTACACAGGGGGTCAGTTCACTGTCCCTCAGACCGTTGGAGGGCCACCACATACAGTGCTCTTCTCACTGACCACCAATGAAAGAGATGCCCCTTCTGGAAGTGCGGCAGGGACCGGATAAATGGCCTCAGGGGGCCGCATGCGGCCCACGGGCTATAGTTTGGGAACGCCTGATACTAGACCGTGAGCCTTTGAGACTAGACACAGCATCTGATGTAGCTTCTTATTCCCCACACCTAGAATAGAATAGAGCCTGTCTGACACACAGCAAACACACATTATATCATTGTTGAATGAATGAATGAACTAGAATAGATTTTGATCACATGCAAGCCTGGAAGGTCATTCTCGTGGTTGGAAGTTTCATATTGGAGTGGTTCTAACAAGAGCACAGATTGCCTGGATGGTGCCTGGTGCCAGCGAGGATGGGGGTGCCTGGAGGTGCGCACGGTGGCAGACAGGATGCCTAGGATGCTCCGTGTCCCCGCCGCTCACCACCTGCCAGAGTAACACCTGCTGTTTCTCTTTGGCAGTTGCCTTTTCGGGCCTCGGCTTCACGACGTTCTACTTGGCTGGCAAGCTGCACTGCTTCACTGAGAGCGGGCGGGGGAAGAGCTGGAGGCTCTGTGCCGCCATCTTGCCCCTGTACTGCGCCATGATGATCGCCCTGTCCCGCATGTGCGACTACAAGCATCACTGGCAAGGTGAGTGCCTGCCAGTCTCCTGCGGGGCTGGGTGTGGAAGCGCGCCTCTCGGGGGAGACGTAGGTGCCCACGGTCAGAAACCAGAGAGTAGGCTGAAATGGCCGAGCACACGTCATTTTAAAGAAAGTGTTCCTGTTTAGGTGTGTTCTGGCCTTAAAACTGCCCTTGTTGGGGACAGAATTGGGAGTTCTTCAGTGATGCTCAAGGGATTGCTCGAGTCCTGCTGGGATGGCGGCCCTTGGGCTTGGACCCAACTGTGACCTCCCTGCTGGGTCACTTGCCTCCGTCCTCAAACTTGGGGTCAAGTGGTTTTTTGGCTCCTTTCACATCTCAGACCCATCCCATAGGATGTGTCCCTCACCGTGGACGTGCTTCTGAGGGAGATAGTCAACCCAGGGAGCAATGCCAGCAATGCTCCCAGCAGCACCAGCGAGGCTGGGGCAGGCTTACTTATGTGCAATCAGTCGAAAATCACAAAACAAGTGAGGGGTTTGTGTTGGAATAAACCTAAGCCATGCCATGTCCCTCTGCAGATCAGCGGTAGCCCCCGCCACAGCAAGCAGGATGCAAGGACAGAGGTGGTGTCCACAGGACATGTGACCTCCAGGAGCATGGCGAGGTTTAGGGCTGTCTTCCCTGAAGGGCAATCCTCAGATCACCTTGGTCAGGTGACCCTCAGCCAGGAACTGAACTCTTGGGGGTGAGTCTGGGATGGTGACCAGGAGTCTACGTCGTTAACCAGCAGGTCTGTTATTTTGATGGAGTTGGAGAAGCGCTGGTGAGGGGCTCCACTGTGTCGACTCAGAGCACACAAGCTGACTTGAGCGTGCCCCGATCCAGCTCCCTGGATGAACGGCCTTCCACAGTCAGTCCGTGGCCCGCACCTGCGCTTCCTCTGCCGCCGGCCCTCTTCCCTTCCTCCCTCCTTTTCTGCAGCCCAGTGCCTGTGGGACCGCCTTCTCCTCACCTCTTCCCCCCTGTGTGTGCTAGTGATACCGAGGCAGCAGTAGAGGCCAAGGGGAGGGGACTCCCAGCTGAGGTGCCTTCTCCCCATCCTCTCCGGGGACCTCCTACTCCTCCCGGCCCCTCCCCAGTGTCTCCTGCTCTCTCCTTGGCCTTAGCGCCACCCCCACCCCTGGAGCTCATGCTCTGGGTGTCAGGAGCCTCCAGCAGTAGGCTTCCACCTTGCGGGGGGTGGGTGCAGGGGAAGAGAGGCTGTTGCATGGTCTGGCGACGTGGATGCTTGTTGAGGGCGGCCAGGAGAGGGCCAGACGCTGGCCCCTGAGCCCTCTCTTATTCTCAGCCTTTGCCTCTGACTCGGGTTAAGTTCTGGGTAATGTGAAGCTGCATTCTGAGAAAGAAGCAGGGAGCGAGCCAACAGCACAAGGGCAGACCCATCACACCCTGGGAACTGGGAATATTTTCCGACAGGATCATGACTGTTTATATGACGAGGGCATTTCCCCGTGAAGAACACCGTGGGCTGGACGGGGTTTTATGGACTGCTGCTCATTTCTCCCTTGTGAACTGTCGTTCTTTCTTGTGAACAGAGCTGTCTCCTAGACTGAGTGAAATAACGGATCTGAATGTGCTTTGTAAATGAGAGCGTACGGCACAAGCGCTGTTCTTTAGTGCCGTGCTGCTAAAGCGGACAGGATTGTGTTGTATGTCCCAAAGAACTGATTTGGAGGCAGCCATTTCCAGAAGACGGTCCATTTGTAAGCTGTGAGTCCTGGTTTCACTTTTATTCGGCCACTATGGATTTGAGAAGTGATTAAAGGTTTCAGAATTGAATAGATTTCTGCTCTAGAAGAAATTTCTGTCCTGGAAGGCGGTGAGAGCCTTTGTGTAGAGGTTTTGTTCTGAAAGCCTAAACCCTGACGTGGGCCTCCCTTGAGCAGTCCTGAGCCCACCTGGCTCTGTTACTCGTCACCTCGCTGCAGGTGGCCTGGGACTAAAGAACGAGGCTCGGTTCTTGGCTTTAGGCAGATGGTGGACTCATCACACAGCTGGTGCCCCCCAGGCCTGTCGGCTGTGATGGTCCAGGCCCACCCCATCCACCTGGCAGAGGAGGGAACTGAGCACAGGAGAGGGCGGGTATCAATGCCTGGTTGGGCCGATTGGGAGACAGAGCAAGCGAACTCACGTCCAGTGATATTTAGGGCCATACTTGGTGAACGGAGCCAGACTGTGTCATGGTTAACTTCTGCAGCCAAAACTGATGTGCTTGGGTGTGGCTCAAGGACCAGGTCAGCTGGGACATCCTCTGTTCAGCTTGTACCCCAGATTCAGTCCCAAGAGGAATGTGCCCTTTCAGGGATGCTCGCGTGGGCTTTGAGTCAGGGCTCATTTTACCTGAACTCCCCTTTCTGAGGCCATCTGTCACTGCCTACACCAGTGGTCTCAATGTAGAGAGGCGGGGACTGTACCTCCCAGGGGACATTTAGCCATGTCTGGAGACGTGTTTTTGGTTTTCACAGCTGGGAGTGGAGGTCAGCCCATCTCTAGTGGGTAGAGGCCAGGGACGGTGCTAAAGGCCCCCCACCCCGTGTACGAGGTAGCCCCTCCCCACAGCACAGACTCACCCAGGCCCGAATGTCTGCCCCTGAGGTTGAAGCAGCCTGACCTACACAGTACCTGACTCTGTCTTCCTTTCCTTTATTACACAGTAAGAAGCGGCCATGTTCAAGGCATGGGAAATGGTATTCACTCAACACTCATTTATTAAGAGAGTAATCGAGGAGGCCTAAGGGTTTTCAGCTTAGAAAAGGGACGGACCGTGAGGCCTTTGGCTGCTGCATCGGTGGGTAGTGGAGGCAGGCTGCCTGATGGTGGTAAATAAGTTAAGTTGTTGCTTTCCTTTGGTGGGCTGAGCTGCCCAGCGACTGTGCGTGGGGGCCGTCATCATGATGAGAAATTTCGTGAAGCCCGCAGGGTGTCAACAGTACCTGAGACCCTCTCATTGTACACTTCAGTTAACATGATGAGATTTTTATGACTCCATTTCAGTTTCGATGTAAGCAACCGTGTCTGATTGGAAGTGCCTCTTACGTAGTGATCGTGCGAAGTACGTCTGGTTTCGTGATTACATACTCGTATCTGATAAAGAGCTGTCACCTCACATGCCTGGCTCTGTTCGCTCCCCTGGCCGCCTCCGAGTCCCCCTGACAGCCTTGCTTCATTTCACTCCAGGACATCCTCCCCTCTGCTTCCCAGCATTTCCTCTGTTTCTCTTATTGGCTCTGTGTTCAGAATATTTCCAGAATCCAAACTTTCTCTTCCCACTCTCATCCAAGCCGCCATTGTTTGTCGCCTGGGTGTTGCTGATACATACCTCCTTTGCCCCTCACCTGGCGGCCGGAGTGAGCCTTGACATGAGCCCGTGGGTGACACTCCTCCGTTCAGCTCCCCGGTGATTCCCTGGTCCACGGGCTGCTGTAACCAAGTTCTGCAAATGGAGTGGCTGGGGACAGTAACATTGTCTCATGGTTCTGGAGACCAGGAGTCTGAAATCAGGGGGTTGTTAGAAGGGCCGCACTCCCTCTGGCACCTCCTTCCTTGCCCCTTCCAGCTTCTAGTAGCCCCAGATTTGTCCCTTGGCTTCTGGCAGCATAATCCCAACCTCTGCCTCCATCTTCACAAGGTCTTTTCCTTGTGTTTTTTGCATTAATCTTCCCTGTGTGTGTCTGTCTCTGGGTCCAGATTTCCTTTTCTTATAAGGACACCAGTTATAGTAGATTGGAGCCCGTCCTGATGATCTCATTTTAACGTGATTACCTCTGTCCAGACTCCATATCTAGGTTAAGATCACATTCTGAGGTACTAGGGCCGTGATGGTGAACCTTTTTATAAAAACCGCCTACTTTTGCAGTGCTGGTCCACCTGGTCCCTCCTGCCCCCTAGTGGGCATTCTAGCTTTCATGGTGGGTGGTAGCAGAGAAACCAAATGGCTCCGCGACTGGCCCACCATGAAAGCTGGACCGCCCACTAGTGGGCAGGAGGGACCAGGTTGACCAGCACTGCAAAAGTGGGCAGGTTTTTATAAAAGGGTTTGCCATCACAGCACTAGGGGGTGAGCACTTCAACATATCTTTTTGGGGACACACTTCAACTCACAACTGTGCTTAATAAATATGTGTTGAATGAATGAGTGATTCATGTTCCTCTCTTGCTGCTACTAATTTTTCTTCATCCTGGTTGTATGAAAATTAACCTTATTCTCTGCAAGTCCATTCCCTTTAAAAATGAACTGGAAAATCTGACCAGTGGTGGCACAGTGGATAGAGTGTTGACCAGGGATGTTGAGGACCCAGGTTTGAAACCACAAGGTCACTGGCTTGAACTCTGGCTCGTTGGCTTGAGCGTAGGATCATTGTCATGATCCCAAGGTTACTGGCTTGAGCCCAAAGGTCATTGACTTAAAGCCCAAGGTTGTTGCTGGCTTGAGCCCAAGGTCGCTAGCTTGAGCATGGGGTCACTGGCTTGGCTTGAGCCCCCTGGTCAAGGCACATATGAGAAGCAATCAGTGAACAACTGAAGGGACACACGAATGAGTTAATGTTTCTCATCTCTCTTCCTTCTCTCCCTTCCTGTCCCTCTCATTCTCTGTAAAAAAATAAATAAATAAATAAATAAATAAGAAATTACACTTTAAACATTCATTCATTCACTTATCGCTCACTCGTTCATTCATTATGTCTCTGGTCCCCACATGCTCTCTGCTGGAGGCATGGTATTGAGGAAGTCAGACATAGTGGCTGCCTCCCAGCTTCCCGTGTACCAGGTAGATTGTGTATGCCTCGTGCTATGTAATTCCTTTAAAGAAACTCAGTCACAGGAACAGGAAGCTTCACCAGTAATAGTGTAAAAAGAATGTAAACAGTCACATGAGGTTGTTGAGTTTACTAAGAGCTGATCTTTACCCTAGCATCAGGGGTCACGGAACCTGGGGCATCCAAGGGCCTGAGTCAAACCAACGCAGTGATGTTGGCTGTCGCCCTGGTAACAGGGCAGGTTGTGTTCCTCCTGGACTTGACAGCACATCTTCAGAAGCATGTCTAGTTGCTTGTGCCAGAGCAGGTGAGCATGGCTGGTAACCCAGTATGCCAGACCCCAGGAGATCCTTCCCTCTCCTTTAACCTCAATAGGAGGGTGTGGGATTTGCCCATTTTAAAAGTGAGATTTAAATCCAGATTGCCTGATTCAAAATCGAGTCCTCTTTGCACTACCATTGGGTCCCATCTGGTATGGGTTCCTCCCACCCCCTTTAATAGCTTTATTGAGGTATAGTGCATAACTCAGAATTCATAAATCTTCCCTTTTAATGTGGACAGTTCAGTGATTTTTAGTATATTCAGAGATGTACAACCATCATCACTATCTGATTCCAGAACATTTTCATCAACCCCAAAAGAAGCTCATACTCCCTCTCCCCAGCCCCCTGGCAACCGCTAATCTACTGCCTTTCTCTCTGGGTCCACCCATTCTGAGCGTTGCACACACACGGACCCATACAAGATGTGGCCTCTTGTAGCTGGTGGTGTCAGTTCCTGGGCGCATCTTGTAAATGCTATTCAGTACATCTCAGTTCACCGGGCACTTACTGAATAATAACTGCTGGGCTCTGGAGAAACAAAGATGAGTGAGGCGGTTGGTTGGTGGGGGTGTAGGGGGTCAACACGGAGCGGTGTGCGTGGATTTAAAAAAGATGCACAGGCCCTGGCCGGTTGGCTCAGCGGTAGAGCGTCGGCCTGGTGTGCGGGGGACCCGGGTTCGATTCCCGGCCAGGGCACATAGGAGAAGCGCCCATTTGCTTCTCCACCCCCACCCCCTCCTTCCTCTCTGTCTCTCTCTTCCCCTCCCGCAGCCAAGGCTCCATTGGAGCAAAGATGGCCCGGGCGCTGGGGATGGCTCCTTGGCCTCTGCCCCAGGCACTAGAGTGGCTGTGGTCGCGGCAGAGCAACGCCCCGGAGGGTCAGAGCATCGCCCCCTGGTGGGCAGAGCATCGCCCCTGGTGGGCGTGCCGGGTGGATCCCGGTCGGGCGCATGCGGGAGTCTGTCTGACTGTCTCTCCCCGTTTCCAGCTTCAGAAAAATACAAAAAAATAAAATAAAAAAAATAAAAATAAAAAATAAAAAAGATGCACAGACAGTAGCTCAGAGAGCCAGTGGGGCCCCTGGTTCATGCTGAGCATTCACCAGAGCCCTGAAGGGATATGGGAGCCCTTCTCCCCTGGCCCACACCGGAAGCATGGTCAGTTTATGTCCACAGAATTACAGACATCGCCCCTTTTGGTAAGAGAGGGTTCAGCTTCTTAAATTTTCCCACCCTCTTCCTTCTTCTGCCTGGAAGACTGCAGGTGCCCGCTCTGCCTCACTTCCCCAGGTCATGCCTGCTCACCCTGCGGGGCTGGCCTGTGGGTCCTGTCCTCAGTGGAACTCCCCTGGTCCAGTCTAGCCAGGCCACTCCAGTGGCTGACCTCACAGACTGCACTTCTCTTTCACAGCACGAATCGCAGGCGCAGCTCACTGATAAGCCTGTCACTGTTTAGGGCTGTGAACTTGTCTGTTTTGTTCAGGATCATCCCCCAGGACGGGGCAGCACACCTGACATACGATACATGCAGCGTACGTGTGTTGAATAAATGACATCAGTGCTCGGTAAGGAGTCTGCTGTCGTTTGTACTCCAGGGTCACTGAGATCGTGCATTCCCCTTTTGGCACCCTCCATATTTGGGGTGAAGCCAATCCCAGGTGGGGTTTTTCCCTTGATAAAATCCTGCCTGTCTTCTGCCTGCTTTTCTGTCAGCACACGCCCTGCAGGATGTGAGTGGGAGTTCATCCACAGCAGTAGCCCTCTTAAGGCACGAGATGACAGTCTCCTCCATTACGTAATTTGTTATTTGGATCTTGTTCACCACCTTTCTAGTAAACAAAGGCTCGAATGACTTTGCTGAGAAGGCAGCTTGGCTAGACCCTGCATTGCCCTGGTTACTTCTGCAGGCTTGGACTGTAGCTGAATCACCACTTTTCCCTCCTTCCATTAAAAGGGAAAACAGCGTCCACAGGAATCGCCCTCCCCTTGCTGGCTGCCTCATCAGACGTTCTGGGGAGCATATACGGATGTCTTGGTCAGCGGCGCACCTAATAAAATGCCATGTCACAGAAAATGGAAAGTCGAATGGCATTCTCTAATTTTTGCTGTGTGGTCTGTTCAGTAGTCATTGGCTCAAACACTGATGTTGTGGATCACTTCAGATGCTAATAAAAATAACACCACATGGGGCTCTTCCCTGGGGTGGGAGGAAAAACAGAACAATAGTGCAGCTCTAAGACATTGAAGTAGACAAATCCCTGGCCCATTTCTGGCTTCTGGCCACAGGCTACTTGAAGAGCTTCTTGGTTTCAGGAACTTGATCAATCACATTAGTTATGCCTTCTGACCTCACTCAGAAATTCACGGTACATGTTACTTTTCAATTTCTTGGATGACAGATGTTTTTTAAGTTCATTACAAGTTTGTTGGAAATGTTATGAAGTTTGGCCACGCTGAAGAGATGAAAGACTCGAGACTGCTGGGCTGGGACATGAGGGGCAGGATGTGGGAGGATTGGACACCCTCCCCCCACTTCTGATAGTTTGGGTGAGAAACAGAATAGGAATAACAGTGATGGAACACAGTATTTTTTAGACACTGTGTTTTCAGGTTCTGTTGTATGGCAGGCTCTGTGCCCTAATTTTTAGAAGCACATTTTCATTCAGTTGTCATCTCAATTTATATTGAGGTCATCTCAATTTAATTTATATTGAGGTCATCTCAATTTATATTGAGAGGCAGGGAAACTGAGGCTTGGAGGTGCAGGGACTGGCTCTGGTGGGGGCTGCTGTGTGTTTGAGGATTCCTCAGCCTGGAGGATTCTCCGGTGGAGGGTGAGAGTAAGTCTTGGAGATCATACAGTGGCCCGAGGGGGTGTAGAACAAGCTTCCCAGTGTGACGCTTCTGCATGTGGATTGTTTTGAGCTGAAGGCTGTCAAGACCTTGTGGGTTCAGAAGAAACTTCACCTCCCTTAACTACCTAGAAGAATCTGAATGAGGGCCTTGCCCATAATAAGAAGTTATGACCAGAAATAAGTTTTTGTGACTTCTTTACATGGCAGAGCAAACATCTACTTACTGAACGTCCGCTCTTCTCATCACCCTGCAGATCTCCCTCCTCCCCTCGAAGTCCCAGGTGCCGTCCCTCATCCTTAGCTCAGGATGTCACACACAGCCCATTTTCCCTTTCAGTCTCTTAACCTCTCATGTCTGTGCATTCTTTTAACTCCTGTATGTGGGTTTCCCATACTTATGTATGTAATTAAATTTGGTCGTTTTCTCCTATTAATCTAGCTCATGTTGATTTGATTATTAAACCAGTTGAAAGAACCCAGAAGGGTAGAGGAAAATTTCTTCTTCCCCCTCAGCCCCAGGTGCCTGTGCTGGGACCAGGCAGGGGTTTCTGGGTGTCACTGTTATCTCTCAAACGGCCTTCCCCTCCTGTCCTACTTGGTGGCGACTAACCAGGGCTGAGCAGGTACTGAGATGTTTTCCTTGCCCGTCTGCCAGATGGCAGCTCACCTGGTCTCGCTGTGTTTGAGCAGTTATGGGGAGGAAAGTAGCCACAACTGTTCAGTCTCTTCCTTTTGTGTAATAACTTTTGTTTCTAAGTGATGTTTTATCCCAACCAAGGATCTGACCTACTTTCTAAATATGCCTTGGCAGAGTTTCCAAATAATTTGAATGCATGGTCTCAGTAGTTTGACCCTGGGGACCAAATTCCTGGAACACTTTCACGGGAAGTCCTCTTAGCCTGCGGGCAGTTGTTTGATGCTCTTACATTACGGATGAGGAGACTGACTCCCAGAGAGGCAGAAGGGGCCCATGCAAGGACACACAGATCAGGAACCAGTTACTCTGCACATACTCATTTATCCACTTCCCTCAGCCAACTTAGTTCTGCGTGAACAGAGTGGGGTTCCAGGTGTTTAGGTATCAACAGCGTATAAAGACAGATGCAGCCCCTGCCCTCATGGGGTTTAGAGTGCAACGCTGAACATTAAACAATCGTGGTGTCATATTTTCCATTCTGGCTGCGTGTAGGGAGTGGAAGGGGCAATTAAAGTATCCTCCTGGGAGAGTTGGTCTAGTCTGGAGCCCAGGTGAGGCCTCGTTGCACGGCCATGTTGAGTTGACCCCGAAGGAGGAATCGAAATTGAATGGGGGTGGGGGTGAAGGGAGGGGATTCCCGGGGTTGGAATGGCATTTGTAGGAAGAGCCAGGAGAAGGAGGAAGCAGGCATATTTGAGAAATCGAAGGGAAGACAATGGCTGCAGTGGACGGCGAGAGGGCAGATGGCTGGGAGGGTTGGCGGGACCAGGTGTGCGGCCTTGAAGGCCTCAGGGACTTGGTCAGTTCCCTAAGAGCAGCGGGAAGGATTTTAACCAGGAGAATGACCTCAGTGATTTGCACTTGAAAAAAAACACCATCATTAGTTGCTGTGCCCACACTCCACATGCCAGAGCAACGACTGGGCACCCGGGGATCTCATGCTGCCATCACAGAAGTGCCCAAGTTCTTTACCTGTTTGCCACTGTATGTAAGTAAAATACATGCACTACATTGCTGAATTTATTTAAAAGACCTTGAAGCTCTTTATTATAGAACCTAAAAAAACCTTTTTTTTTCTGTTAGCCTAGTAAAAATGCTGATGGTAGAAGCAACTCTTCAAAAAATAATAAAATACCAAACTATGTTCCCTTTCCTCAAAAAATTATTTCAATCTATTCAGATGGAGCCAGGATACCCATAACACGCTCAGAAAAAAAAGAGTGAGAAGTGAGATGCAAATATCTAGGAATTAAACAGTTTTCTTGAAAGACACATTTCCTGGATAGCCACCCAGAAATTCCCTGCAGGAGGCCCAGGAGGCGTGAGCCTTAAACTGAGGCCAGTATGCGCTGTGCTGCTGATGCGAGGTGTTTGGAGACGGAGCACCCCGAGCGCTGACGGGTTAAGGGAGCCGGGCAGGCAGCCCTTCAGTCGTGGCCTGCTGCCTTCTGAAAGCTGGATGCAGAAAGCCTGGGACGAACCCACCAGGGATCAAGCACAGCCTCGCACGAGCAGCACAGGTGCAGAATCAGGACACCGGAGTTTAAGTCCATTATGTCATTAACGAAGGATGTGGCTTTGGAGAGCTCCATCAGCCTCTCTGAGCCCCAGTTTCTTCTGTAAAATGGGGCTGCCTGCCTGTGGAGGTGTGTGGGAACCAACATAATGAATGTGGACCTGGAAACCCCCTCAATGGGGAATGGCAGTTCAACATGGCAGCCACCTTCACAAAAGAGTTCACAGTTTCTTGTGTTGGGGGAGGAGTTCCATTGCGTTAGGCTCTTTGGGGCAAGAATAACCCAGAGACACAGTTAAAAGCGTGCACACATGTGCATGCGCACGCACACACAATTAGAGTTGTGGGGCGTGCTGCATTGGTGGGGGTCTCTAATCAGGTACCAGTGGAATGCCCGCCTTGGCAGGGGGCTGCCCCCGTCCCGCGCTCCCATCTGATGAGATCTGCAGCTTGTTGGAGGGGCTGGGCCTCTCCCACCAGAGGTCTGTGGAGTCTGCCAGTCCCGCTGTCTCATAAAATGTTTTATTCACTTTGTGACTCAAGGTTCATTTCTTCCCTGGGAAATCACTTTCTGCCAGGCAGAGCCCGGCATGCCCGCTGGGTTTTGGTTGCGCACCAGCAACGTTGCAGGAGTCCAGAGGGAACTTGCTAAAGAAAGAGAAATGGCAGCCCTCGGAGGCAGTTAGATCCTACAGAGGTGGCTAGAATCCTTCTTTCAGAATTTAGTATTGATCTTAAAAATCAAGAATGTGAATCTGAGGCCCATGCGATGCTGAGATGCATTGTCAAGAGACTGAGAGAAGAAGGAATCAAGGACCCATTTCAAAGGGATGCTGAAGGTCTAGGAAAGTTTGCAGAGGCCACCAGGGTGGTTCCTCTTTCCTGGGGGCTGTCAGCAAGCCAGTGACTGGAGCTGGTGGGAGGATAGTACTCTCTGGAATACACAGCTGGCCACATTTGAATGAATCGTAACACGTTTCTCCCATGTTTGCTCTTTCCTGCCTAGATTCTTTCGTGGGCGGAGTCATTGGCCTCATTTTTGCGTACATTTGCTACAGACAGCACTACCCACCTCTGGCCAACACCGCTTGTCACAAACCCTATGTCAGCCTCCGAATCCCGCCCTCGCTGAAGAAGGACGAGATGCCCACCGCTGACAGCGCGCCCAGCCTGCCGCTGGAGGGCATCACCGAGGGCCCAGTATGACCAGGATCTCGGGAGGATGGACGCTGAGCCCCAGGGAACGCTCTCCCAACCGACATCATCACACAATAGAGGAGGTTTTCTGTAGTGTGTTTCCCATCAGTTGTTTCTCACAGTTATCCTTCTGCTTCTGTGCTGCTGATGGTTTCTGCTATTTTACATGTCGACTTCCCACTTTCTTGAATTCGCCGAGGAAGGACACGGGAACCATCTCGGAGATGTGTGGAGGGAGGCCGCAGGGGTGGGTGGGTGCCGCTCAGTCGATTCTTCTGTCTGGATGCGCGCTGTGACACCCACTTCCCTGTGTTTTCATGGTTGTAAAATAATAAAACCTCCCACCTGGAAGATGTGGTGTCGGCTGTCCAGTAAAGCGAGTGTCACTGGGACGTGTGTGGGTTGGGGCCAGGCTGTGCTGCCGCTCACACTCAGGCCCCTGCTCTGACGGCCCCCGTGGACAGGAGCCCATCCCCGGACAAACCGCTGACCCCCCCCCCCCCGCCAGTTAGCCCGTGAGTCCTCAGTAGGCCACCTGCGCGCTCGGCATGGGGAAGTGACTCAGCGTGTTGGGCCCCGCGCAGAGAGGCCCCCAGCTCAAAGCTCCCCCAGCCCCGTGGCTTCAGGCGAAGGCAGAGACTGCATCTGATGCAGGTTCCGCTGGGCACTTGTGGTGGGACAGGGGCTGCTGCTCCCTTCCTCCCGGCCCTCGGGTTACCGCTCTCAGGGCGTGGGTGGTCTTCCTGCTCATCTGAGTATGACCTCTGCGTGCCCCCTGCAGCTCCTGTGTCCCATTCTGGGGAAGGAGAGCTGGGAATCTGTGGACACCCCCTCACAGCGGTTCTCGGGGCCCTGTGGCTGGGAGCCCCTGCTTCTGCCTCCTCAGTTCCTGAGGGACAAATCAAGGGGGAGCTGTTCTTTGGGCATCTTCTACTCAGGGAAGGAGGGGTCTCCCAAATAACAATGTTTCATTTTTGGTTGCAGTTTCGCAGTCAACACACTGTGCTGCGGGACCACCATCATCTGCTTAAGCCAGAACCCTGGGCGGCTGTCCCGAGGGTCTCTTTACCCCAGTTCCCTCGGTAGAGCCAGCAGTGACTGTTCTTGGTCCTGCCTTCCAAGTACACCTCCCACCCCACCCACCCTCGCTGCTGCCACCCTAGCCCAAGCAGGCACCCTGTCTCACCCAAAATGGGGTGCCTCCTGTCGCCGCATCCATCGCGGCTTCCTAGTCCACTCGGGCCGAAGCACACGCGTGCCTTCCTTTCTTAAGCCACTCTTTACAAACGTTACCCTATTTTAAGAGCTCAGCTTTTGGAGTTTTGATCATTGTACACAATAGTGCAGCCACCACCACAGTCAACAGAGAGAACTGCTTCCTCATTCTAGAAGTTTCCTCCTGCTCCTCTGCACCCCTCCCCTCCTTGTGTTGTTCGTTTTGCCTTTTTAAAATGTTGTATCGATATGACCACACACACGTGGCTTTCTGTTTTCTACGTCCGTCTGTTTTTGAGATCCATCTCCCCGACAGCCACCTCATTGCAGGTGTCCCCTGAGGCCTCGCCCTTTGCACCTGGTCTGCGGTACTTTGTTACTACAGCCCTGGTGAACGAAAGCGTTTTCTCCCCTTTCCCTTCACAGGAGGGCTCCCTCTGTACCTTTCACAGTTCCTCCCACCGCCTGGCACAGAGCCTGCTCCAGTGAGCCGCTGGCATGCTGCTGATTACCATATTTTTTGCTCCATAAGACGCACTTTTTTCCCCAAAAAGTGGAGGGGGAAGTGCCTGTGCATCTTATGGAGCAAAAAATATGGTATTTTATTAAATATTTTAACACACCACTTGGTTCAGGATATTTTTTTTCTTATTTTCCTCCTTAAAACCCTAGGTGTGTCTTATGGTCAAGTGTGTCTTATGGGGCAAAAAATACGGTAATAGATGGGTTCATCATTGTCCCTTTCTCTCCCCATTATCCCTATAAGGTCGCTCATCAAGTTCAGGTTACCTGCTCAAGGTGAGACATCGAACAGCTAGAGAATTCCTGATTCCTGGTCCTCTGTCATTCGATGACCCCATTGTGTCATGAGTAATATAAACTTGACGGTCCTTCCCTTCTAAGAGGAGATGGGCTGCTTGTTCTGAAGGGACATCAGAAGGTTCAACGATATTTTGTTTCAGCTGTGGGGAAGGAAGCAAAAATACCAACACACCCACCACACCCAGGCACCTTGAAGGTGTTACTTACATGAAGCAAAGCAAACCCACCAACTCAATAAAAGCCTTGTTTTCTTAACTTCGGTATTGACTATCAAACTAATTTATAAAGCAAATGCCCCAACCCTTTCTCCTGTGATGCGGTTTGTTACCATCTGATTTACAGAGGTCTTTCAAGAGGCTGTCTACTGCACACAGACAGCTGCAGGCGCGCTGGTCAAATCATGCCTGCGAGCCAGGGGACATTGGCCAGAAAGGCCAGGGTAGCTCTTAAACTGGCACCTGAGGGGCTACGAGGGTGCAAATGCAAAATGCCAGGTGCATGTGGAGAAATGGCCGGAGAAGGAGGGCTGGCAGCGGGTCACATCACAAATACGTTCCTTCTTTAAGTGGCTGAGCCTTGAAACAGGTTTGCAATAACTTAGCCCATTAAATGAAATCATCCCCCACCTTCCCAGAAGCCTAAATAAGATAGCTACTGCTTTAATATGAAATTAGTTAAGTTTGGGGAATGACAGAACATTTAATTGTCAGCTCAGCACTGCTGTGTCCTGACTCTTGCAGGTCCTTTTGTGTGGCTCCTCCTCTCTGTCCTTCAGTTTCTGTGTATCACTGGGTGTCTGTCTTACGCCCTCTTCTCTGCCCCCGGCCAGCATGTCTCTGCTTCTTGGTGTGTCTGCCTCTCTCTGTGTCTCTCTCTGTCTCTCTTGTGGTCATATTATCTGGCCTCCTGTGCTGTGCTGATGACTTCTGGCAGCCGAACTTTATCAGCCTCCCCTGCCCTGGAAGCCAAGCTCTTGTGTGGAACAAAGGAGCATCGTAGAGAGGGAATGATCTCTTTAAGTGTGTGAATGCTAGCCCATTATCCTGGGACCAGAGAGAGAGAGAGGACCCTTTCAAACTTTGTCATGTCAGTAAGAAAGACTTGTGAAATCTTTACAGGTATCTTCACACTCTTGTCTCTTTACCACCCCCCCGCCACTGCTAAAAGATGGGGTGATTTATTGAGATGTTAGTTTAGGTTCTGTCTTTGCTGCAGAAAGAATGAGAGCCTTTGATGTCCTGTCCTGGGGTTTCTCTCTGCCAGGCCTGCTTTTCTTGATGGCCTGAGGTTACTGTGGGGATGGTGGGGGCGAGGAGGGGGTGAGGGTGGGGGACAGGGAGAGCCTTCTAGGGGCAGGAGGGGCAGAAGGAGCACAAGTCTGCATGGCATGTTGTGGCCTAGGCACTGAGAAGACATCAGTGTACAAAACCAAGTCCCTGTGCTCCTGGAGGTCACATGGGGGGGCAGAGAATTGTGACAGTCTCAGCGGAAGGGAGGTGCAGAGGTCCTCCTGAGTTATGCTGGAGGGGGTGGAGGTTGGCTGTGTGGTCTGCCTAGAGAGGAGGGGCCCCCAGCCTCAGCACATATTGACGGGCAGGAGTGGTAAGACAGCAGCAGAATCTCTGTGGCTGAGGAAGAGTGTGGGTTTGGGCTATGAGTGGATTGGCAGACTGGGACCACCATGGCCCCCCCAAATGTCCCCTTTGTACCACCCTGGAGCCTTTCTATGATGCTGGGTAGGGACAGGCCCCCAAGTCACTAAGTAAATCCTTGCAAGGCCAGGGGGTTGGGGTGGGGATTCAGAGTCAAAGTGAATTTGATTTAAAGAAGATAAAATAACAGGACATGTCTTGCCCACTCGAGTCTATACTTTTCAGGTTTCACCCAGGCCACGAGGGAAGGTGTGTGTATTGTGCAAACAGGGGACCTTTCTGCTCTTCAGAGTATTGTCTCTTACTCCTTATTTTTTAGCTTAGCCCCTTGTTTTGGTTGAAAAACTGTAGCAGAGTGGGTACGAGTAACAGCTCCAGAACTCCTCAGATCTTTGCCCAGACACAGATTAGTCCCCACGGATTTATATTCCAGCTCTATCGTGTGGCCTTAGGTGAGTGACCTCGATTCTTCTACCCTCAGTTCCCTGAAAAACGGTGATGATGACAGTAGTCACCTGAGAGATCACCATGAGAAGTAAATCACTGGCTGACTAGGACCTGGGAAGCACGAGCTGTTATTTTTACAATTTCTTGCTGACTGATGTTATAGAAAGGACCTCCCTGTGATCATTCGCCCGGAAGCTCTGACCTAGAAGACCTGTAAAGTTTTGTCTTTCTCTCAGTCCCACAGACATGGGTCTCTCGTATGGCTTAGTCTCTCCTCTTCCTTTAACTACCAGTGGCCAAAAGCCATGATGACAAATTGGGCTGACAGTGCCATGTCTTAACATTTTTAAGAGAACGAGCTGGGGTTCACAGAAGACCAGCCAGCCATCAGAGTCACATCAGGGAGGAGTTAGGGTGGGGTTTGGGTTGTCCACACTGCAGTCGTCCTTGGCACAGTTCACAAACACAGCTCCCCTACTTTGGAGCCCCTGGCCCTCCAGTAAATAATAAAACTCGCCGCAAAGAGCGAGTGACCAACTTGACAAGTAACCGCAAAGAGCGAGTGACCAACTTGACAAGTAAATGAAAAAGAAGAATAAAAGTGGAGAAGATACTGAAACAGAGAAGCTGGCTCATGGGCACTTACTGAAAGGCATCTGCTGGAGCTTGCTGGTGCTCTAACAAAGCCCTTCACTTGAATAAACTGAGTCTCTGTTGGGATGTAAAGTAGCCTTTGGTTGTCTTGTTCCCTGGGAGGGTGAGGGGCATTGGCTTCCAGAAGGCCTAGAGGTTGAATTTGAGCTGCACAAACAGGCCTTCCAACCCCTTAATCCCTATGCAATAGAGCTCTCAAACACTACCAGCTATTGTCTAGTATATCCCAGACAGCCTCCTGCAAACCTCAGTTTCTCATCTGTAAAGTGGCAATGATACTTGCCCTACATAACTCACAGGGTAGTTACCAGATGTGTAGTGGAGGGACCAAAACCTTCATTTCCACCCTTCTAGGTTCTTTGCTGGGGCTCTATAACAACACACAGATTAACAAGAGAAAAACCAGCTTATTACCTCACGTCCTACACATGTAAACACATGGGAAGACCTAGCAATGAATAACTCAGAAAGGGTGGGTTAGAATTTAGGCCTGTGTAGTATCTCCAATCAAGAACAAGAAATGTGCAGAGAAATGACAAGAAAAAGAAAAGAAATTTTAGGCTTCCAAGGGCGTCAGGCTATGGGAAGGTAAAAATCTGGGACAGTTATGGCAGATAATCTTACCAGAAAAGATTATGTTCTCTTTCTCACTCACATATGCCCTTATGTCTGTAATGAAGCATTTTTGGAGTGAATGGCTAGATTATACCATACGTGGAGTGGGTCGTCATGAAGCAGACTATGGAGGTTAAAATAACACCGTCGGCAGTGCCAGCCAGGGCTGTGCCCAATGGCCAAGCCTGGTCTCTTCCACTTGACATTGACCGGCTGCCTGAAAGTCACAGGACCTCTTTGCTTTGAAAACATCATTACAGATTCTTTCATCAGTTAATAATCACCATAGGGTGGGGACTTGTCTCAAAGAACTTCTGCTCAAAGAGGGAATGACTGTGAGTCAGTAGGACTGACTACTAGAGAGAAGAAGACATTGCCATTTTGTGGCCTCTTAAATGACTTTCCGAACAATCTTGCGCAGTTGTTATAGCACACTTGGGAGAGGCATCAACATAATTAATGAACTTAGAAATGATGATCTCTGGCTTCTCTCTAATAAAACAGAAAAGAACAAAGAAATGTCTATGACTTTACAAGTTCACATTGGAAATTTCCCTCATAAGTCATGAGTCATAACAGTGATTTCACTATTAAGAGTCTGTAAAGAAAACATGGAAACTTGTAAGTTATCAATAATAATTAAAGGCAATCACTATATATTTTGAACACGACCAATTCTCAAAACATTGACTGAATGCCAATGAGTACAAATTTATTTCTAACTAGATAATCGCACACTTCTATCCTCTGACCAGAACAAGTTAGGAGCCCTAGTTCTTTAGCAAAGGCTCTGATCAAAATGCTGGCGGGAAAGAGCAGAGCCCTAATGAGTTCTGGAATCCCCAAAATGTGTGGGTCCATTTGGATTGATGGCAGAAGCCACCACTTAGTATATTTAGGAGTCTCTTGCCATAAACTCTACCCCAGTCTCTTCAATAAATTTCGTGGTCTTGAGGTGGTCTCCTACTTTTGGGGTTTTTTTGTGTTTTTTTTTGTTTTTGTTTGTTTTTTTGTCCTGCACCCTTTTTCCTTGATAGCATTCAACTTTGGGGGGAAACTACTCATTTTTTTCTCATCTAAGTGGTAAATGGGGGCTGGCCTCACCTCAGCATCAGAGGTGAAGCATGTGACCTAGCCTGGCCAATCAGAATACCACATCCCTCTGACCTTAGTTATTGATCCAGAGCAGACCAATCAGAACTGCTGACACACAATTCCAGGACTTCTGGGGAAACCAATGAGAAAGAGAAGCTCTCATTTGCCTAGGGTTGCTATGAGGATGGACTTGAACCTAGAGTAGCTGCCACCAACTTACCATCAGGAGATGGACATGGGCTTGAAGGTGGAGCCTACACAGAGAAAAGCAAGTACCATAAGGTGGAGGGAATGAAACAGATGACGTCATCTGGGCCTCTCGACCATTTCCACCAAAAATCAGCCCTGTCTCTGGCGTTCCAGTTACTGGAGCCAATGAGTCCCTTCTTTCCTTAGCCAGGTTTTGTTTCGTTTGCATCCCAGGCAGCTGAACAAAATGCAGCTGCTTCTAGTAAGGGCCAATAAATGAGTCCAAGCCCTAAAACATGAGCATGCCCACTTCCCTCTCTTCCCACTGGTCTCTTTTCTTTTGGAGGGTGTCAGTCTGAGCCTTGCATTTCTTTTATGCGTGTCATTTGCTCCGGGAAACTTCTCTTGGTCACCTTCAGCCCTTCAGCCACGGCACTCCATCTGCCCAGCTGACACCTGGAAGCTGTGGAGTGGAACTTTGTGTTACGGAACCGTCTCTCTCATTGGAACAGTGTTTTCTCTGTTGAGCAATGCGGGCTGAATGCAAAGCCCTACCCACGTTGTTTGAGTGCCACAGCCGCCCTTCATTGGCCGAGCGGGTACATGCAGCTGGGCTGCAACTGCCAGTTCTAGCCGACGGCTCAGAGCCATGGTTTCACCCTGTTGCTGATCCCCAGTATGTCATTGTGGAATATGTAGGGACATGGCCGTCCATTTCCTTCATATATGTATATAAAATAAATCAATACACATTTAAATCCACTCTTTTGATGTGATCTGAGGGGGAATGGAGTCTTTGCAGTTTCCCATAGAAACATGGAGAAAAGGGGTTCATCCACCATCAATATCACAGGCAATAATAAAACACATCAAGTACCATTAGTAAATTATTTTTACCACTATGATGTTAGTGTTTTGCAAAAGATTGTAACAGTTGCCTCGTTTTATGAATGACATATCCCCCTGTAGGCAGGTGAGGGGTTCCTAGGATCTCTGTTTATGTTGTTTGTGAAAAGTAAAGCCACAGTTTAGTGGACGAGGGAACACTGAGCTCAGTGCACACACAGAGGTCTTGTCTTCACACTGCATGATCACGTCGAAGATTAGGACAGAAGGCCTCATGTTTACAAAATACTTGTTCTGTAGCTGCTACATTAGAACAATTTGTCATCTTGAGTTAATAATTGTCTTGAGTCTCAGCTTCATTTGTGTTCAGAAGATGTATAGTGAAATGACCAACGGAGGCCTGAGTCTAGGTCTTTTTCCAGATATTGACATTTTGGAAAAAGGAAGAGCCTAAAGCAAGGGTCGGGAACCCATGTCTCGTGAGCCAGATGTGGCTCTTTTGATGGCTGCATCTGGCTCGCGGACAAATCTTTAATAATAAAAAAAAATAATGTTAAAAATATAAAACATTCTCATGTATTACAATCCATTTCTTACCGCTCATGTTCATGGTTGTGGGTGGCTGGAGCCAATCACAGTTGTCCTCCAGGACAACACCAAATTTTTATTGGATAATGTGTTAAGGTACACGGGTCGTTGTATGGCTCTCACGGAATTACATTTAAAAATATGTGGCATTTGTGGCTCTCTCAGCCAAAAAGGTTCCCGACCCCTGGCCTAAAGCAAACTTTTTATCATGACTTCTTAGGCAAATAGGGTCCAAGATTCTATTTTAATAGGGCAAAGGTTTTTCCTTAGGAGCAGCTTTGAGTCTAGTACAGAGAGATTGTGAGGAATTGTGGAGGCATGTGATGGTGTTTCTGAAAAATGTTTGAAATTTTACATGTGCTTTAACAAAAAGAATGAAAGGAAGGAAGAAGGGAGGGTGGGAGGAAAGAAAGGGAAGGAGAGAGGAAGAGGAAGGAGGAATGAATGGAGGGAAAAACCAGGAAAAGAGGGAGAAGAAAAAGAAACCGAGGGTCAGAATTCTATTGCAGTATCATTGGCTGGAGTGGAGGACCCTTGGGGGTTGACAGGGCTTGGGGAGTGGGTCAAGGAGTTGGAGTGTGACACAAGGGCCATCATTCAGAATTTTCTTTTTTGTGTGGGAGACTTGCTTCTCACATGGCAGAAGGAAGAATTAGAACCAATACATAGGAGACTTCAGTTCAATTTTAAGAACTTTCTTAATAGAGATATGGGCTTCCGAGTGAGGTGGCACGTTCCCGAGATGCAGAGATCCAGCCCATTCAGGGTGTGGTGACAAGGGAAGTCACATATTGGGGGAAGTGTCAGGTTGACTACCGAGAGTCTGTGGCCCACAGTGGACTGTTGGAAATGAGGAGGTGACCTGGATGGAAATGGAAGACCTGAAAGAAGCTGGAGCCATTTGGGAACAATAACTCTTAGGCTCACGGAGAGTTCAGAGGAAGAAACCACTATGGCGGTAACAGTTTGCAGTAACAAGGATGTGATTACTTCCCTTCAAAACCCCAGCAGGGAACAATAGTAGGTAACATTTAAATTATAGGCATTTCCCCTCGTTATCTAGTACATAACTTGAATTGCCTTTCTAATTAGCCCTTTGCTGTCAGCGCTGGAGAGCTTTCAGAACCTAGTGAGATGGTTATAAAAGTTTCCCAGTCGCAAATTGTGCACGGTCATTGTTGACCAGAATGCTGTCACCAACACCATGACAGAGAAAGAGGCATGGCAGAAGGTACTTAGACTTCAAGACATATAGCAGAATGGCGTTTGGGGCTATAGCACAGCCCTACAATTCAGTGACCCTCCACATAGTCTAAGAGCGGACAAGCATCCTTCCAGGGTTAGGGACTTGCTTTCACACACAGATCTTTTCACACACAGGAGCCTTGTGTATGTGTGTGGAGGGGGGGGGGGCGCGGCAGGGGTGACATTTAAAATAAAGGCTTAAAGCTGAATTGATCACAAAATCTAAGTTCCTAAACTAACACTTAGAATCCCAGATGGACATTTTTCTTCCACCAGCTCTTGGCACCGTATACTACGGACATGGTGACTGCCACTTTTGCAGGCTGTGAGAGGTAGCTATTTGTAAAATCATAGTTATTGAATGTCAGGTCACTCATGAAAGGAAAATATAATTTGGCATAATTTCCCCAAAATAGTAGAGAAAACCGAGGTGCCATCCAAACAGAGTCTCACTTCTGCATTTCCCTACGCTCGTCTTCGGGGAGCTTGCCAATATTTGCCCTGTGGAGCCTTACTCATTGGCATGCACTTTCTGTAGGTGTGGGGATGGGAGGCAAGGTTACAAATCGCAGAGAAGCTGAAAAGGAAATGGGCACATCCCCTCCCTGGAAGGAATTAATCTAGTGTTTATTTTTCTCATGTGCCATGGGTGAGCAGTTTTTCTTTAACTCATCCAAGCAAGCTCAGCCTTTGGCTCCTCCATGCAGAGGCTGTCAGCTGGTCTCTGAGGATTTTTTTTTAGATGTTTAGTTAATTAGATGTCAAGCACATCAGATGGTAGATAAACAGAAGTAGCTTCATATTCAATGAGTCTGACGGGTAAAATCAGTTGCTAATTATGAGTAGGAAAATTTGGATAAGAGACAAAAATGCAACTAAGAATTTCATTTCTTACCCTTTGTTTCTATGGACTAATTTTGCTTCTTGTTGTAGGCCCTCATTTCTTGCTCGTTGGCTTGTTTAGTAATTTTTAATTATATGCTGGACAGTGTAAATTTTGCCTCGCATCTGGATTTTGTTGCCTTCCTTTAGAGAGTTGGGTTTTGCTCTGGCAAGCAGTTAAATTATTCCAAGATCAAACTGAGCCCATGGAGGCTCGTTGTTCAGCTTTGGTAGAGTGGTCCTAAAGTGGTCTTTATTTCAGGGCTCATCTAGTCCTACTACCAAGGTGTAAAGTCTTTACTAGACACCCTGGGTAGTCAGCATGATCTCTCCACTCTGATTGGTTGGAACTAAAATTTCTCCCCACCCTGTGTGATCTCTGGGAATTGCTCAGTGCATAGACTGAGCAGAGACTCAAGGGGCCACCTATGCCGGCTTCTGCAGCTCTTGCTTTAAGGTAGCACCTTCCTTTCCCCCATACTTTACTCGTGAAGCTGCCTCTGTGTATCTGAACCCTGATATCTGTCCCTTCAATCCAGGAAGACTTGGTTCTACTTGGGATCCCTCTCCCTGCACTGAGATCTGGAAAATGCCTCTGGGAGGAGAGTCAGGGTGATTGGTTGCACTCACCTTCTTCATTTCTCTTCCCTCGGGATCACAGTCTTATGCTGCCTGCTGTCCAATGCCTGAAAAAAAACAGCTGTTTCACATATTCTGTTCAGTTTTCTAGTAGGCAATGGTGGGAAGACAAGGCGGGTACCAGTTACTCGGTCATGGCCAGAGTACAAGTTCTCAGCTTCCTTGTCTGTTGGTGCATTGGTTGTGCTGTGTCGGCTGCCAACAGTTCATCATCAGTAAGCAGTTGAATGGAAATAGGACACAGACATTGGAAAGGGGGGGGATTATAACTCAATGGGAAGACGGTCATATAAATAAGTCCATCCAGGGGAGCACAGTAGAGAGGCATGGGCTGACCATGCCTTGACCTTCCCTGTCCAGGACCCTGATACCCATCTAAGCCTGGCTTTAAAAATCCTTTCTTCTTCCTATTGTCAACATTGGCCCACCCTTTGTCCCAGGCTCGCTTTCTGAGGAGTGACAACAGGTGCTCATCTTGACCTAATAAACCAATTTGCGCTATGTACTGTCTTTGTTCTCAAGGTCTTGGGAACAAAGCCCAGACAGGATGCACATGAAAGGGAAGTGGAAGTGCAGTGGAGAGGCCAATGGGAGACCACACCAGAACATGGACCGGGAGTGACCAGACCTTCCGATTTCTCAGGAGATGCCAGTAATTTGTCTTTTAAGTGAAATCTCTTGGTTCTTAAGTATTAGCACTAATTTTAAATTTTAAATAAAACACTATAAGGGCTTCTCCCCCTTCCATTCAGTCTGCGCAGAGCTGCCTAACTGACCTTCCTGAGCACTGCTCACAGCACCCTTGCTCAGGAGGGACAGGTGCCCTGCCTCTTTCTCTCCCCCTTCTTTCCTGCTTCCCCGGATCCACCCAGCATGCCTCTCCCCTCCTCCTCTATCCCCTTCATTGAGGATGCACCCACTATCTTTGTCCCACCTGTTCTTTCCTCCTGGAACACCCCCACCCTCCTTCCGTTAAGACCACACCTCCAGGACTAGCTCAGTCTTGATGAGACCCCATGGACAGGTTCTGAACCTTTTCGGGGGTATTTCATATTTCTTCCTGACACAACCCCCAGTCAGTGTTTTTCCCCAGAGTCGCCTGGACATATCTCCCTGTGGACTGGCATCACCCGCAGCCCAGGCACTGGGCAGGTGCCCGTTCTATTACCTGGAGGCGTTTTGATTAGGAAATTCACTCTTCCCTGGGCTTTTCCTTTCCACTTCCTCCCTAGGGCATGCTCATTTAATCACCCAGCATGTGGGATATGTACACCCCTTCCTAGTTATAGCCTCTCTTCCTCTGTCCTCTAAAATCATAGTTTTCCCATTTCCATCCTCTTCAAACACAGAGCCACACCCCCCCATTTATCTTGCAAAATAACAGAACTTGCTTAATTTTAAATTCAGTCCTCCTCTGTGTCTTTCTCAGCCTGCTCCCCTTCCTACCCCTCCTCTTTACTCTTTTCAAATAGGACCAGCGAACTCTGTTTAGCTTTTCTCCCAAAGGTCTTGTATCCCAACATCTTCTCAGAGGAGGAGCCGATGTTGATTTCTGGGATGCCTCCTTCAAAGTAATTCTTGTCCTTTCCTGTCTTGCTCTTAATGAGTCATTGACTTAGCTGTGCAACCAACTCCCAATAATAGGACAGGATAATAACCTAATCCTTACCCAGTCCTTACTGTGTGCCAGATGCACTGTAGTCCCATCCAGTTTGATTTTTACAACCTTGTGAAATAAACACTGTTTACTATCTCTGTTGCACAGAGGGAACCAGTGAGAAATCATCTGTCTAAACTTGTACAAGTAGGCATGGCAGGGGTGCAATTCCAATCCAAATCCAGGTTCCTCCGGCTCCAAAGCCAGCACTACCTGCCACTTCTCATGTCATCACATCATTAGTTACCAAGTATATTATTTTTTTGTGGTTGCCGTAATAAATTTCCATAAACTTAAAACAACAGGAATTTATGCTCTCAATGTCTGGAGGCCCAAGTCTGAAATCAGGGTTTCAGCAGGCTGGCTTCGGAAGGAGGGTTTGTTCCGTGCCCTTCCCTCGTCTCCGTGACCGCCGGCAATCCGTGGTGGTCCCCGGCTTGTACACTCATCACTCCAATCTCTGCTGCTCCATCTTCTAATCATCTTCTCTGTGTTTTTTTCCTCCTTTCTCTCCTCTTAAAACAGCGGTTCTCAACCTGTGGGTCGCAACCCCGGCGGGGTCGCCTAAAGCCATCGGAAAATACATAATGCATATCAGGTATTTACATTCCGAATCATAACTGTAGCAAAATTACCATTATGAAGTAGCCACCAAAATTATTTTTTGGTTTGGGGTCACCGCAACATGAGCAACTGTATTGCGGGGTCACGGCATTAGAAAGGTTGAGAACCACTGTCTTAAAAGGATACTTGTCACTGGATTTAGGAGCTACCCAGATCTCCTCTTGAGATCTTTTAATTACTTCTGAAATATTCTTTTCCCAAATAAGGAGGCATCATAGTTTCTGGGTGGACCTATCCCAGGAGTAGGGGGGTGAAGGGGGGATGAGACACCAACCATGTAAGAGAAGAATCGGTGTAAGGCACGCGGTCATCGGCTGTTCCAAACCGGGCTGCAGAGCGCTTGTGGCCAACGCAGACTTTAAACTTACTACTTCACCTTAACATCCCAGAAGATTCTTCTTAATTCCATAATTTAATGAAGACAGCAGAAGGAATTATTGGAAATGAAATTTGCATTGTAGAATAAACCCACGTATGCGCGCGCGCACACACACACGTATGTTAACTTAAGCAGATATGCAGATTTAATTTAGTCTGGTTGGCTATCTTTACCCATGAAAACCTCAGTCGGAAGGGTTGGCCTGGATCCCATTGGTTTTTCATGCTCCTGGTTCTGGTCTCCCGCCCTCTGTGTCCGACTGCAATCCCAGCCCTGGCCGGTCCCTTCCCGGTACCAGCTCCTACACCCTCCCTGCGGAGTTCTCAGAGTTGCAGCCTGAGAGTCTCTCATCCTGACACCTCTTACCCTATGGACTATTCTTCCATGTCATTGTCACTGCAGCTCCAGTGACTAATTCTCAAACCCTTACTGTGGAAATAACAGCCAGAGGTGCACTCTGGGCCCCCTTGCTGCTGACATAGTGCCCCGTGCCACATGCCACGGCGCCAGAGGAGGGTTATGGGCCATGAGGGACGTTGCAGGCGATGAATCCTTCCCCAGCTGCATGCTGCTGCTGGATTGATTTTTTTTTTCAGTTTAATTATAGCTGTAGTCAGTGCCTTATGGATTGTTACAGTCAGACCCTGCAGGAACATCTGCGAAATCTGGCGGCAGGACAGGGTGTCAGCAGGGTAGGACTCTCCCCAGAAAGGTGCCACAGCTGGTGCTCTGTGGGAAAGAGAACTACAAGGGAATATTGTGGTGGGGTTATCTCTGGAACCATCCTCTCCTGGGGAGGGCGGGCCTCTAGAGTTTGCAGTGTTCTTAGGGGACCTGCTGAAAGCTACAGAACCCCTCTGTGAGTTCACAGGAGCCAGCGGAGCCCAGCTGCACTCCCCAAAAGGAGGGAGAGGTTTGAGACAGATGTCCACCAGTAAGGAAGACTAAAACACGGACATACTCCTTTAGGGATAGGGGGTGGCCCAGGGAATCTAGCCATTGACACCTGACCCAGCAGGGGGCCTACAGGCACCAGTTCTGATTCGTTGTTGCTTCCTAAATATTTGCATACCACCCGTGAGGGAGCAGGAGCAGGGATGGCAGGAACCAATGAGAGTGCGAGTTCCCTGGGCAGAAGGGAAGAGGAGGCATCACAGATTACAGCAGGAACCCCCCCCGAAAGGGGCAACCTGTCCATAGCCCTTTGTGAGCTGGCGTGCCATGTGCTATAGGATTCCTGCTGGGGACTGTGAGAGGAGCTGAGCCCTTGGCAGGGCAAAGTCAATGGGCAAGGGCAAGAATAGCGTGTGCTTGGGACAGATACCCAGGTGTTGAGGTTCCTGGCAGTCAGTGGGCTCAGAGTGCTGAGTCCTGCTCGTCCTGGGGAGGGATGCCACCCAGCTGCTGAGTCCAGGGCCAGGTGCATGCAGCCAATGGCAACTTACCTTCCCCCCCTTGATGTGTGGATCATGGAGGAGGGTGGGCATCATATTAGCCATGCTTTCTTGTAGAGAGAGGAGAACTCTCTGAGGGTCAGGCAGACTGAGCCAGTGGCTTTTTGGAATACCCTTTTTCCTTCCCCTCATGTTTGCATAAGCAGAAATGTGGATTAAGTAGAACTTTCGGTTGTGAAATGGAAATCAGATTGATTTTTCCTTTATTTGTCCCAGTTGGTCTCAACTTGAAAGAGAATCAAAGATTCCAGGCCCTGGTCGGGTAGCTCAGTTGGTTAGAGTGTCATCTGGATACACCAAGGTTGCAGGTTCCATCCCTGGTCAGGGCACATACAAGAATCCTCCAATGAGTGCATAAATAACTGGAACAATAAATTGATGTTTCTCCCCCTCCCCCTTCTCTGAATAAAATTATAAATAAATAAAAATTTTAAAAATTATTTGAAAAATCTTTTAAATTGCTTTTAATCTCTAGAGTTATCTCCACCTCTTTCTTTTTCCCTTTATATTTACGTTTTGAAAACCCTGAGTCCTTTAACCCATGGAGTTGCTAGCTGTTTGGATTTTGTTGATTATATACTCATTGTGCAATTCAGTATGTCCTTCTTTCCTATGTGTTTCTTGCTAATTGCAGCTGGATCCAAAGGCTCGATCAGACTCCAGTTTGATGGCATTGGCAAGGCTACAGGCACTCTGTGTGCCTTCATTAGGAGGCCATGTCTAGTTGCATCTCTTTCTGTGATGTAAGCAGCTATTCATCCATAATGCCTTGGGGATTTCAAAATGGTGATATTCTAACTTAGTTTTTGCTTTTAATTGGGATGCTTTTATACAAAGATGCTTTCTTTCATCTTCCGTTTGGTTATCTAGTGGTACTGTTCGCATAAAAGCAGAACAATAAATGCATTATTCTTTCCTTTATTTACCAGTGTTTAAGGTAATGAAACCCTGTGAAGTTGACAGGTTGGTTGTTTCTTGTTTTGTTATTTTTTAACTATGATTGTGAACTCATGGATTTAAAATATATTTGTTGGGTTTTGATTCATTGCAGTTGTTATCCTTATTGGAGCAAAAATTTTGTCAATTATGGCTAATGAAAGCCTAAATTGGTTGGCTGGTGAATCCTTTGGATATGACCCTAGTGGTCTTTGATAACTTTCTTGCCACTGGGTGTGGCAATACATTTCAGGCTTATTAGTGTTTCTTATGCCCCAGACTTGAGATCAGCCAAGATTTCTTTTAATAGGAAATAGAATCTTAAGATCACTAGTGGGTAGGTCATTATTTCTAGGCGTTTATGTATAAAAAGCTGGGATATATATGCCTATATTCCTATGCTCTTATTATATGTACATATTTAAAAGTTAAAATCCTTCATAGTTGATATAGGTGTCCATTGCTTCCTTCTACTTATCTTCATAATGACAGTTTTTTATGGCTGTTGGAGGTGTGTCCCCACTGGTATTATGGGGTTCACGGGGGATGCCTTATTACCTAGTGACTTTGTAAATACCATCTATAAGTTTCTGGTTTCATATCTTTTGTCTATTTTGATGTATGGATTCAAGGAAATTCTACCACCTTTCCACAATGCTACTGCCATCTTATAGTGCAGCCAACTTCTTAATCATATTTTATTTTCACTGAAAGAGGGACAGATGCCACAATTCACACTTTCATGAGGAGTTTGCTTGAATGCAACAGGAGAAGGAAGAAAAGTGCTCCCATGTTTTAGGAAGTTTTGTCTAAGAGAACTTTCTATGATGATAGAAATCTATGCCTACACTGTCCAGTCTGTTGAACACTTGAGCGTGGCTAGTGGCATTTAACACAGGGTACTTGTAAGAAAGTCTGAGTGCTTTTACTCACTGACTTGTTTTCAGTGGGCTGAGCAGCGCTTATGAGAAGGACCCAGACAAGGAATAATGCCCTGCTCTCAAGCAACTTACACTTTTTAGTATAAATCTGTTGAAATATATTAAATCTCTGTATTTCACAGACCAAGAAATGGTTTGTTTTTCTGTAATACAGCAATACCAGCAGCCTTGAGTCAAAAAGCTCAGTTTTCTGTGGTACTCAGAGTAACTTTAAAAAAACACTTATGGTCAAATCTCCTGAAAGAATCGCTTGGAACATGATTAAATGTACGATATCATTTTCCCCAAATCTGTAATGTCCTTGTTTTCAATTTTTCTTAATAGTTTTCTCTTCCATAAGCAATGCAAGGGCAGGTATTATATCTGTTTTGTTCCATGTACTTATCATACTCAACAATATTTATTGACTCAACGTATTAGTATATGAGTCAGCAAACCGCTTGGGCATGGGCCCATTCTGGCCTGCTGCCTGTGTTTCATATAATGTAACAGAAAGAATGATTGTGATATCTTTGAATGGTCGGAGAAAAAGCAAACTAGTAATAGTATATTACGGCATGTAAAAATGATCTGAAATTCAAATTTCAATGTCTGTAAAAATGTATTTACTGAAACACAGCCATTCTCACTTGTTTAGTATTGTCTGTGGCCACTCCTTCATACTTCATGGGAAAAGCTGATACCATGGAGCAGGGGTCAGGAACATTTTGGGCTGAGAGAGTCATGAACGCCACATATTTTAAAATGTAATTCCATGAGAGCCATACAACGACCCGTGTACGTTATGCATTATCCAATAAAAATTTGGTGTTGTCCCAGAGGACAGCTGTGGTTGGCCCCAGCCACCTGCAACCATGAACATGAGCGGTAGGAAATGAATGGATTGTAATACATGAGAATGTCTTATATTTTTAATGTTATTATTTTTTTTATTAAAGATTTGTCTGCGAGCCAGATGCACCATCAAAAGAGCCACATCTGGCTCGCGAGCCATAGGTTCCCAACCCCTGCCATGGAGGCTGTAGGATCTGCAAAGTCTTAAGTATTTGCTATCTACTCCTTCACAGAAGGTCTGCATGGCCCTGGATTAGCCAATATACGCCCATCATTTTCCCAGAAGTTTGTGTTTCATATGTTAGAAGAAATTAAGCCTTTTTAGAAGCTTCCTCTGAGCTGTGGCCAGAGAAGATGACATTCTGTGCCCAAATATACACAGCTGGGTACTGGTGGGGGAAAGCAAAAGCTTTAATAGAGTTATTAAAAAAATAAATAAATAAAATTCTCCATAGAAATAATCTAAGCTCATGAAATTTGAGGGAAACAGAGACTTTAAAACCTTGTTTATCATTTGATTTCATAAAAATGCCTGGTGTGAAGGCAATTACCCATTCTAAATGCTTCGGCAGAAAAATATTCCCTTACTCCTCCCAGATTTGGGGGAGGGGAAGCAGACATTAGCTAGTGCTATCTTAAATCTTTGGGAGATCTGAACAAGCCTCTTCTGATCGCTCGAAGACTTAGCAAGAGCTAAACTTCAGCCTTGGAGAAGTGAACAGGGAACAGTTTCATCTTTTGTAAACGTTGGTTTCCATCTGGAGTCTTTCTTGCAGGAGGGTGAGGAGTAAATGTCATGCTTTTTAAGGGAAGACAAGATCTCAATTGACTACTTGACCCCGTGCAGCCTCCCCTAGGATCAAAATTTAATGTCTCCTGTTTGGATACTGATAGCCTGCTCATGAATAATCTTTGGGTTATAAAATAAGAGAAGACATACATCTGAATAATTGCAGTCTCTGGAGAGACAGAGCAAGTCATATATTATCAAATACTAAACTGTGTCCCCAAAATGACAGTGAAACTTCTAAAGGTCTATCAGTAAAGATGATGGCAAATAATCAAATGAAGCCATTTCCAGTACAAATCAAGATAGAAACGGAACCTTTGGCATTTGATATTTAAGAAGAAGAGGTTACAGCATCATGAGGACTGTATAATCTAATGTTCCGAGTTGGCCTCACCAGAGACTTGCTGGAGATGGCTTCTGCTCAAAATCCATGTTTCCCATTGAAGATTATTGTCAGGGTGTTAGCAGTTTCGAGCATGTTCTTTTATTTTTGTTTCCTTTGGACCTTCGGCAGGCTAGCACATGATTTGCAAATCTTTCTAGGAATAGAATGATGATCCAGAGGAACAAGAACTGGTGGAGGTAGTGGAAGCCATGCGATAAATTTGCTGTCAACCGTGGTCACAACCAGGTGGAGGAAGACGTTTGGCTTGTTAGGATTTGACAGGTATACATAAAGGAACCATCAGAAAATGATGAGAAGTACCACGGCATGGTGCTTCAAAGTTTATGCTTTGGAACTAGATGGATTTGGGGTAGAATTTTCATCCTGCCTCTTACCAGGTGGGTTTGGGGCAAGCAACTGAACCTTATCCACAACACTGGGATAACAAGAGCATCTATTTCTGAGAGTATGTGAGAACTGGAAGAGACGATGCTCACAGATGCTGAGTCACTCAGTAAACATTTACGGCGACCAGGACAATGCCTACGGCACAAGTAGCCATCCTAGGCTAACGGATGCAATTCGATAGGTGAGCTATTCTTTTTCTTTTTTTCATTTTTCTGAAGCTGGAAACAGGGAGAGACAGTCAGACAGACTCCCGCATGCGCCCGACCGGGATCCACCCGGCACGCCCACCAGGGGCGACGCTCTGCCCACCAGGGGGCGATGCTCTGCCCATCCTGGGCGTCGCCATATTGCGACCAGAGCCACTCTAGCGCCTGAGGCAGAGGCCACAGAGCCATCCCCAGCGCCCGGGCCATCTTTGCTCCAGTGGAGCCTTGGCTGCGGGAGGGGAAGAGAGAGACAGAGAGGAAAGTGCGGCGGAGGGGTGGAGAAGCAAATGGGCGCTTCTCCTGTGTGCCCTGGCCGGGAATCGAACCCGGGTCCTCCGCACGCTAGGCGGACGCTCTACCGCTGAGCCAACCGGCCAGGGCAGGTGAGCTATTCTTAATTAGAATGTGGAAACGATCTTAATTTCCTAAAACATCGCTAATAAGCATTGACTTCTTCCTAGAAGGCTCTGTCCTCATGACCTAATTAATCCCTAAAGGCCTCCACCTCCCGATACCATCAGATTGGGATTAGGGCTTCAATATATGAATGTTGAGAAGATAGAAACATTTAGTCCATAGCATCATATCAGTTGGGTCTCAGAATTTTAAGTGTCATGTTGTCTTGTGACCTAGGTTTTAGGACAGTGCAAATCTCTCTAAGGGAGATCCCTGGGTCCTCAGGGATGAGGAATACATTTCCAGGGAAAGCACAGTACCCAGACTCAGAAGTGGTTTATCTCAGGAACTTAAAGAGAAGCAAAGATAAGGAATTCTGGCAAACTCAGACAAGAAGCTCAAGTAATTATGAAGACAGCTTTTTCTTAAGGAATGAATGTGAAAAAGTTGAATACAAATATTTTCTAAAATAATAGCTTTCATCTCTAAGTTATATTACTGAAACTTGGATGAATTTAGTGAAAGCATACTTAGTTTTTGTTTTTATTTAGGTCATGTCAGAAGGTACTATTTCACTCTTGATTTTGATAGTTATACAAATTGTAGTTTATTTCTTCTTTTTTTTTTTTTTTTGTATTTTTCTGAAGTTGGAAATGGGGAGGCAGTCAGACAGACTCCCGCATGCGCCCAACCGGGATCCACCCGGCACGCCCACCAGGGGGCGATGCTCTGCCCATCTGGGGCGTTGCTCTGTTGCAACCAGAGCCATTCTAGCGCCTGAGACAGAGGCCATAGAGCCATCCCCAGTGCCCGGCCCAACTTTGCTCCAATGGAGCCTTGGCTGTGGGAGGGTAAGAGAGAGACAGAAAGGAAGAAGAGGGGGAGCGGTAGAGAAGCAGATGGGTGCTTCTCCTGTGTGCCCTGGCCAGGAATCAAACCTAAGACTCCTGCACGCCAGGCCGATGCTCTACCACTGAGCCAACCGGCCAGGACCTGTAGTTTATTTCTTAAAAGACTTAAAAACAGCATGTGGGGCCCTGGCTGGGTAGCTCAGATGGTTAGAGTGTCTTCCAGATATGTCAAGGTTGTGGGTTTAATCCCCAGTCAGGGCACATACAAAAACTAACCAATGAATGCATAAATAAGTGGAACAACAAATTGATGTTTCTCTCAAATCAATAAACAAAAAAGTAAAAAAAAGATAACAGCATGTAGGACTTTCATTCTTACTTAAAAGTAAAAGCAAGCAAACTACAATGAATATTATGAAGAAAAAGAGAAAACCAATGTAATAGCAAGGAAGTAGAACCAAACCGAATGTCTCTGCATCCAAGAAACAGCCCCAAAAGCATAGAACAAGAGGTGACAGAATTAAGACCAGACGTCTAACAATTACTTCAGTAATCATAAGTGGTTTAACTTTCTCTATTAAAAAGTAAAAGCAAGAACGATGAGAAAGCTAGCTTGAGTCCGACACCTTCCTCCCCTGCTCCCTCCATCCCAGATGCAGGGCCCCGGGAGACACAGAAAGGTAGAAGGCTGAACTTCCCTGAGACCTCCACGCTGCTGGTGACCCTGCCTGGGGGGTCTGTGATACTGCAAAGAGCAGTTCCACACAGCACCAGGCAATCTCGTCTACGAAGACCAAATGCCATCTAGCATCTCATAAATCCTGGAGATAGTAAATTAAGTTTTGTTAAAAAAACAACAACAAATCAATAATCTGATGATGTCTTATTGGAGAAAGCAGAAACAGAGTGTGCTGGCACCTCAGCCAGAGCTTCCAAATTAGGGTCGAATAGAGAGGCCTGTCTATAAGATTAAAATCCAATGGAAAATTTTAGATTTGTTTTTTTTTCCCAGGGACAGACTTGCCCACTGTGGTCCCTGGTGCCGCTCAGCCCTGGCACCCGGAGCGTGGATTCTGTTCACATGGTTACATTCCGGACCAGTGCACATTCTGCGGGGCCTGAAACTCATACAATTCTTGAGCTCTGTTTAGGAAAAAGAGAACAAAAAATATGATTATAAAGTTTATTTGGAATGAGAAAGGGAATCACAGCCAATTTCAAATTTGACAAATACCATGGCCTAAATAGCTAGAAAACTAGCTGCTAGCTAATCCTCCATTGGCCTCTTCACATGACAGGGATTTTGTAACAGTTTCTATACACTGAATAGAAAGAAAATCGGCCTTTGCTCCAGCATGATTTAGAGACATGGTTTTTTTTGTGTGTGTGTTGTTGTTGTTGTTGATAACTTAGAAATGTTTCTTTCAGCTTCACAACTTATCGGTAATAACATGCTTTTTTTTTTTAGAGGATTGTTGTTAAATTTGGGCAAACTCTATCACGTTCTTTTTATATATTTGAGAGATGTAACATTTGGAAGAATTCCTCATAGATCAGCCTCAGAGTTTCATGCAATCCTAGCCTTGTTCCTTCATCCCGTACATTATCCTGGGATAAAATACCCGAAACAACCTGTCGTGGTTTCAGGTGAATTGGCACAGCTGGTGACAGGACCACTCCTAGAAGCCATTCTTAAACCCAGAAGGTAAATAAGGATTTAACCTTATGCAGAAGTGACCAAAACCATGAACAAAACATCCTGCTCACTAAACAAAATGCTACCCAATGCATCCTCCCCTTAGCCAGATCTCAACCAGGCCCACACCCACGCCAACATCAACTCAACAAGAGTGAATCGAGATGGTTGGGAACTTAAAAGAGTCAGGTGGTCTTACATGACTGCAGACAGTCTTACTTTTTGCAAATATTATCACAAATCTGTGATGACATGAACACACCCCAGAGCTGGGGAACCAGTGTATACAAGAGCTGAAGTTTCAGTCGCTCATGGTGACTCTAGGACAGGGGTCGGGAACGTTTTTGGCTGAGAGAGCCATGAACACCACATATTTTAAAATGTAATTCCGTGAGAGCTATACAACATGTTTAACACTAAATATAAGTAAATGTGTGCATTTTATGTAAGACCAACACTTTTAAAGTACAATAAGTCTCTGAATTCTTTTTAATAACGTTGTTATGCTGTTGCTAACCAATGATGAATAAAGTACTTCTTACCATTAATGCGACTTCTGGTGCTGCATGGTTTTGCTGATGGCTTTGTAGTCTGGTTGATACGTGGTGAGGTTAAGCTTCATGCAGGTGTTGAGACTTCCATCCGTTAAACGTAATCGTAGGTTGGTCTTAATGTTCTTTAGATGTGAGAAAAACTCACATGCATACGTAGAGCCAAACATTGTCAGTACAGCAATACTCACATGCTGCAGTGTGTGGTATGTGACAGGAAGTGCGTTCCAAGTTTTGACAATCATCTGGTCTGCGGGTTGAAGTTTTTTCATTTCTCCCCACTTGTGTTTGCTTGCCAACTCTACTTGCTGTCATGCAAGTCTTTCTAAATCTTCATTCAGTGACTTGAACTTATTCATCCACATGTCTGAGGCCTTCAGGTCAAAAGCTTGTAGCTCAAAATCTCTGATGGAGACGCTGGGGATGTAACTCAGGTCGGGCTGTCCACTGCACACTCGTGTGGATGGGTGATGAACTTTAAAAGATGAGTGCGCTCATGAAATTCTCCAGAGTGTGCTTTGAATGACTGCAGGAGATTAGATGTGAAGCTCGCTAGCTGCTGGAGATCAAGATGTTGAGCAGGGTCACTTGCTGTGCATGCATCTTTAAACTCTCCCAGTTTTTCAAAGTGTAGTAAATGACCGTTTCAATGTCAGCAATGAAGAGTATCAGCTTGTTTTCAAATGCAAACACTGCTTGTTGAAGGAATAAGACTGTATTTACAAAGCCTTGCATTTTCACATTGAGCTGGTTCAGATGTTCAGTCATGTCCACGAGATAGTAGAACTTAAGGAGCCACTCAGTATTAGCTAACTCAGGATGCTCAACATTTTTCATTTCAAGAAAAGTCCAGATTTCACTCAGACAAGCCGTGAAATGGCTGAGTACCTTCCCTCTTGACAACCAACACACATTGCTGTGCAGAAGCAGACCAGGATAATTATTCCCAACTTTATCCAGCAGTGTTTTAAACTGGCAATCATTTAAAGCTTGGGCAACAATAAAGTTGACCACCCGAATGACCAGTGACATCACCTCACCAAGCTGCTTGCCACACATCTGAGCACAAGGCGCCTCCTGATGTAGGATGCAGTGAAAACTTAGGATGGGTCTCATTCCATGTTCATGAAGAAGCGCTACGAATCCTCTGTTTTTCCCCATCGTGCACAGAGCACCATCAGTACACACCGAAATAAGTTTATCCATTGGTAGATTTTTTTCTTTAGCGAACTCAGTGGAAGACTTGAATAAATCCTCCCCTCTTGTTGTCTCTTTCATAGCCTAAACTGTAAGACTTTCCTCACATAGTGTGTCACCGACAGCCTACCTTACTATCACGCTGAACTGGGATGAATGGCTTACGTCTGTTGACTCATCCAAAGCAAGAGAAAAGAATGGTGCTGCATTTATGTCCTTCACTTGTGTTGCCTCAATTTGATTTGCCATCATGATGGTATGATCATGATCTGTTCTTGTCGACAGAGGAATGTCTTTTATTTGTTTGATTATCTTGTCTTTATCCGAAAAGTCATCAAAAAGTTCATTGGCAACATCAAGCATGAATGTTTTGGCATACTCCCCATCTGTGAATGGCTTTCCGTTTCTCACAATTGCTAAAGCACCAGCAAAGCTCTCCGAATTCCAGTCACCTTGTTGGGTCCAAACACAGAGTTGCTGCTGACTAGCTTGCACTCTGCACAGTAGCTCTTAACATGCTTTCTTCCTGCTGTCCCCCACTGGATATTTTGATGCAAATGTAGTATGCTGTGTGTCGAAGTGCCGCTTTATATTTGACCGTTTCATCGATGCAATTTTATTATTGCATATTAGACACACTGCAGAACCTGCTCTCTCCACAAAGGCGAATTCCGCTGTCCATTCCTGCTGGAAAGTACCATACTCCTCATCTTTTTTCTTTTAGCCATCTTCTTCGTCAAAAGGGTTTCTGCAATTAGCTAGATGACTAGTTGATTAAATGGAGGGAAGTTTACTTCCTGACCTCACAATGACCCGTGTACGTTATGCATTATCAAATAAAAATTTTGTGTTGTCCTGGAGGACAGCTGTGATTGGCTCCAGCCACCCAACCATGAACATGAGCGGTAGGAAATGAATGGATTATAATACATGAGAATGTTTTATATTTTTAATGTTATTATTTTTATTAAAGATTTGTCTGTGAGCCAGATGCAGCCATCAAAAGAGCCACATCTGGCTTGTGAGCCATAGGTTCCCGACCCCTGCTCTAGGGACTTGCTTACCCACCTGATCACCTCACCAGTAAAATGAGGAAACACCTACATAAAACAGGACTGATCATGAGGATTAAGGGCAATAGTGCTTATGACAGAGCCAAAAGTGTCTGCCAGCCCTGCTTATTACATTACAGTAAGAGGTGCTGGCCATTGAGTTTGGATGACAGCACGTCCTTCAACCCATTTAATCCTCACATTACGGCCAAGTACGTATCCGGCTCCCCTGTGGTTCAGGACGTTGGTCTCCTGCCCCAGGTTACAGAGGCAGTGAGTCGATTTAACTCAAGTCCACGGGACTCCAGACCCTGATGCCTCTCTGTCAGGCCACCCTGCCCCTGGAGCGGCTGTGTCATGCCTGGGGCCCATGGTCTCGAACGGTGGGACGGAGGAAACAGCCTCCCGTGCCAGTGGCCCCCTCCGTGGAGGTGTTGTGTGTCCATGGCAGGCAGTAATGGAAAGCTGCTTGCTGGGCATGCTGGCTCCCCCCATTGCCCACCTCCCCATTAAGGGGCTTGATCACTGTAAACTAACCGTTTTACTTAAGGTGAGGTTTCAGATTGCGATTGCGTCCTGGTAGAAAACCCCTATTCAAGTATCAGGAGTTTGATTACAAGTGCTTCTCAAATGATTTAAGTGTCTAAGCATTTGAATTGGTTGTAAAAACAGTTTATATTTTGCAAAAAGTAAAAGTTAGTGGCTCCTTCTGTAAGCCTGGGCACCTCTGCAGCCCCAAAGAGGACCAAAAGCCCCCCGAAAAAAAAGGCGTTTATATTGCGGGGACCAGTCACCATGAGCAGCTCTTGAAAGACGCATCCAGCACCTACCTGTCCCCAGAGAGACACTCTCTGCTGTCCCCAAGCCAGCAGAGGGCAATCCAAGTTCCTGTATCTCTACCACCTTCACTGGAGAAGGAATCCCCCCCAAGGGGCACCCTCATTTTCCTTCTCGCTCTGCCTCACCTTCCACGGATGGTTCCGAGAGCCAGGATGACCCACGTGGATGTGGACGGTGCACTCCACTCTTCCCCGGGCTCCTCTCGCTGTATCGTGTCTGTTTTTATGGGGAGCGACTGGGGGGAAATCGACCATTGGCTGAGGGCAGGGTTTGAGGACGGACTTTAAATCCTCTTGCTACCCTGTGCCTCGGGGGCTGCAGGAGAGCAGCCCAGAGGGTCTTCTCTGGGGCATGGTGGGAACAGTTTCCTTTTTGTAGAGTTGGGTCCACGTTTGGGTCACTGTCTGAGGGGTGTGGGCATTGACTACAGACAGGTGACATCTTCGTGTTGAGAATGAACCCATCTGGGATGGTTTTCAGCGGTGCGTTCTTTATGGACTTGCAGTCTTTGAAGTTTCACATTGTGCTGATTTTCTGTACTATGTAGCAAAGTGGAGGTGGCCACTGTTAATGAATGCATAGTCATCAGTGGCCCCAGGCTTGATTTCAGGTGCCTAGGACCCCTAAACTATCCTCAGGAGGTTTGGTGGGTAGAAGAAAGCATGGGAACCAGATATTGCCTGGGTGGTAAGATTCCTCCTCTAGGGAAAGTTCTGGAGCTCCATTAGGGCCCTTGGGGGCTTGGCTTTGTTTTCTTTTGTTCTCCATCCCATAGGGAGTCCCCACTGAGCTGGGGCCCTTGGGGAAGACTGGGTGGGGACAGGCCAGAACAGAGCTAGGAAGGGGCCACCCCTCCAGGCCAGGTGATAAACCCGCACACCAGCCCGGAGAGAAATATCTCCATTGCATAGTCAAAAACACAGCACTCCCAGAGTACCTCTCAGGCTAGGGCCTTGCTAACTTAACTGGTTTGAAACACAAGTGCCTAAAAAAAGTCTTGCTGGCATTGAGAAGCAGAGAGAAAAGGCACTGCAGACATTGGAGGAAACTGTGGCTGAATCATCGTCCCCACTGCTGTTTTGGTGGAGGGTTCTTTACAGGGCGAGCCTTCATAATACAATGTTGCTGACTTCCCTGCTGTAGGGAAGTTATTATAACCCGTGTCTAATTTCCTAACTCTGCCCGCCCCCCCCCCCATCCCTCGGGGCTCTTCCACTCCTTTTGGGCTCTGGCTCTTTGTCACCATTTGTTGATGAAATGACACCTGAGGCAAATAAAAGAGCATCCGGACAATCTTTCTTCCGGGTAGACCGCTGAAGTGTAAAGGGCACTGATGGGTCTCATGAAACCTGACCCCAGAGCCCTGCGACCTTGAGCCATGAATTTAACCTCTCGGGAGTTCGATGACCTTGAGTTAATAAAGAAGTGGATTAGCTCTAGGATCTCTTGCAGCTCCCCAATCTGTGACCCAAAGTGTGGGATCAGGAAATGTCTGCAAACAAGAATGGCAGGAAAATGGGAAATCCATTCATGTGTAAGAATGGAATGAAGAAGCACTTCATTCAATTGGGTATCAAGGATGACGAAGGAAGAAATCATCTGCCCATGGAGGCTTTCCCCACACTGTGTGCATGGCACGTGGACGGTCTCCCAGGGCAAAGTCACGCTCCCATCCACCCCCTGCACAACGAGCTCCGTTCAGGAACACGCCAGGCTACCAGGGCGAACTGAATTTTGGCAGAGAACAGGAAGCCGGGATGCTACAGGCCCTCCACCCTGAAGAATGAAAGAGATCCCGTTGTGAATGAAACTGTTACTGCTTTTGATTATGGGGAGGCAAAGAGTCCTGCTCCTTAGATACTGCCACAGCGCCTCCTCTTCTCGGGAGGGTGTGCATGGAAAGGTAATTAGTTCAGACGGATTTCTCCTGGCGGTCCTGCTCTGCTCCGTCCTGCCTCGTTTACTGTGCTGTTCGCCTGAGCTGAGACTGTCGTGTCTGCAGGTGTCTGGAGAAGAATGGCACTCGCCTGTATGCCCGCAACCGTTGGAACAGCAAGACTCCAGCTGTTCACATTGGTGAGCGGCAGGCTGCAGAGGTTTATATAAATTTATGCAATGAATGAGTGTTACAGTGTTATGCTCGAAGAGTCAAATATTGGGATACATGGCAAAGAACTTTTTATCCTAAAAACTAGCACAGATGACTACAGTTCATCATTATTTGGGGGTGTCCAGGTCCAACCCCTCTCAGTTCACACCCCTCCTTATAGCCGAAGAAACTGAAGCCCAGAGAGGGGAATGACATGCCCGAAGTCACCAGCAAGAGGATGAAAGAGCCACGCCCGGAAGCTGGGAGGGTGGCCCCTATCAGATGAAAGCAAGGATATCTAGTGAAATGTTCTGTGGGAAGGCACTGAGCTCTGACTCTATGTTTCCGTGCCATGCTTCGTAAGCTAAGACGGGAGTTCCCTTGCAAGAAGAAACTGCACAACAAATGCCTCTTCCTCTAGGCAGCCTTCCCAGGAAACCTAGCCCATAGCAGGTACCTCTGAGCTCCCCTATCTGGACAGCCATCAGCTCTGCCCTGCAGCTGTTCGTTTCTGCCTGGCCAGCCCCCCCTCCTTCTCTGACTTCAGTAACCCTCATCGACCCCTTCTCTGAATTTCTTCTGGAGTTTATAACTATATCAGGTTTGTTTTAGCTTTTAAGGAAAATCTCCTGATTCCTGAAGTATCCTATTTCGGGGTAGGGGACTTGCCAGATTTCTTGGGGGACTCAGCAGGGAGGTTAATATCAGATGTTTTGTGAACTTAATATTTTATTTTTTAAAATGTGTGTGAGTGTATTATTTCACAGTGCACACCCCTTTCCACAGTTTCCCTTGCTCATCACCCTCAGGTGGTGTGATTATTCCAAAGAGCAATCAGGGAATGAAGAGTCAAGTTCCACGGCTGCCTCTGCGTGGGAGGTGGGCTCCGGTTGTCCCCGCCTACACTGGTTAAGGGAAAATGGCGAAGGGAAGCCCAGATTGATTCACAGCGCCAGGACCTCCAACCCAACCCAAGCTTCTTCCCTGCAGGTGTACCTAGGAAATTATTATTTTGAGTGGCCTGTCACCTGAATCATGTCTTCAAACGGTATAAATCATTCTTTATTAACACTTGATGTTTATGTTATTAAGACTCCTTGATTCAGTTCTTGTGTGTTCTTTTAACACAGGTTTCACGATTTCATCGAACAGGTCTGTCGCCCTTCCTCTGTCACTTACTGAACTTCGGACACATGCTGCGTTTCTACTCGCTGACTTCTGATGACAGTAACAGGTCTCCTCATCTAGACTGTGTGTCCCTTAGAAAAGGGACTGCATATGTTTTTGTGACTCTCAACACTTACTAGCATAGTGCCTGGCGTATGGCAGGTGTGTTGATGGTCTTTTGTCAGAGTGAAACGATATCTCTCTCCCAGACACTGCAGCCTGCAGTTTGCCGTGAGTCACAAACCTTGTGCTCCTGGAGGTCAACGGTTTAGACTGAAAAGAGAGGCCAGTAATCCAACAGTTTTGTTACGTGTGGGATGCTAGGGCTAAGAGGGCTTCCTGGAATGGGCCACCCTTGAACTAGACACCAGTGAGAAGTAGGAGAAGGAAGCCCGGTTTCTGTAGCTTCTACTAGGCCTTTTAACACCATTTTGCACTAATTCATCTTTCTCCTCCCCTCTCCCTCATTAATCCATTTAATATGCTTAGAAAAAATGGTCTAAATGCGCCAGCTCTTGGGAGAAAAGTGTGTAGGAAGTAATTTATGGTAACATAATTAAAAACTCTTGGGTCAACCTAATGTTCTTTTAACAGACAATTGTTAAAAAAAAAAAAAAAGATAGATTCACGAATTAATCCATGTATTCATTTCAGGCTCGGTCTAAGTGTTAAAGGCACAACATTGAACAAAATAGAAGTTGAAGTGCCTGCCAGCAAGTAACCTACCTGCCTCTTTTCTCATCTCGTTGTTAGATGTCTCTTTCTACATCCTAAGTAGAATCTGATTCTTTTTAAAAAATTTTTTTACATTTATTTATTGATTTTAGAGAGAGAGAAAGGGAGAAGGAGAAACGTCAGCCTGCTGTTTCACTTAGTTGGCGTATTGGGAGGAGGCTCCAACCAACTGAGCTAACCGGTCAGGGCTTGAATACTTTTTAAGTGGCAAGATGAAACTAATGTCTGAGGGTGCACACTTGAGTAGAGAAACCTAGAAAGAAAGCCAAGGAAGTGCAGACCGTCAGGATGGAGGGGCTGTGATTGGGAAGGGGGCCCGGAGGAGGCCTAGCTGACAGACCAAGTTCAGGTTCTTGACCTGACGGTTACAAGGATACAAACCATATACATTGAGCTATACATTTGTTTTGTGTGTTTCTGTGTATGTTTTTATTTTTTTAAACCAAGTGGTGCTCTGTCTATTGCAGAGAGGCTGGTTTAGCCAAGGTGTCGGGACAGGTTACTCCGGCTCCTTCAGCCCCAGTTAAACTCCGCAGGGAGGGTCGGGGCAGAAACTGGGTCTAAAAGATGCCCAGCTGATTCTAATGCACAGTCAGCATTGAGAAGCCCCACCCACCCCACAGTTCTCCAGATATTGGACCAGCAGCCTCAAGATCACCTGGGAAAATTAAAAAAAAAAAAAAAAGTATTGTCCTCAGCTGAGAACTAGCTAGAACTTGCACATTCCGTGGCCCCTCTCTGTCTACTAAACCAACAAGTCTGGTGGTGGGCATAACAATTTTGTTTGACCAAGTCCCTCCTTGTGACTCTGAAGCAAGCTCTCATTTGAACATGAGCAGACTGCACCAACCAGACAGCCTTCTCCGATTTGTCCAAGACTCACGCCTGCAGCGATGAAAAGGCCAGACGTCCTGGAAACTGCTCGGAGTGGCCGTGTCGTTCGACTGCTTTCATTCGTCCTGCGAGGCCCGCTGACCCGCCTTCTCAGGGCAGTAAGTACCGGAGGAAATGCAAATGCATGTTTGGGCTATTTTTCAAATGACCGCAATCCGGTAGGTCCTCTCTGCCCTGGTAATGTAATATATAAGGAGATGATGATTATTGCTTTAGCGCAAGCAGATTTTCAACCCTCATCCAGTTCCATTACTGAGCCTTGATGAATCTTAATGATAACACGGCTGAAATCAGTATGGAGATTTAACATGCAGAAACTATTATTTTAGAACAACTACACAGTAACAACAACAACAAAACCATGAACCTGTGCTCATTTGAGTTTTTTGAGTAATGCCATGGCTAAGCCCATTAAGAGGTAAGCACAGCAGAAGCTGAGGCCCCCTCAGGCTTAGGTCTCGGCCAGAAAAGCCATTTCTTTCTTGTTTGTAAATGAGGGGACAGGTTTTATGCAACCTTCATCTGAGCCATGTGTAAGTGAAAAAGTCTGAAAATTGCTGTTCTTGTCTCAAAGAACCTTTTAGGAGCTCTGGCTCTAAAACAGAGATGCTTTTCCCCATTTGATTATTTGCAGAGGGCGATGGTTTGAAAGTGCTGTAGGGAAGAAATATAATTATTCCCCCGGGTGTGCCTTGGCTCTCTGTCGTGATTGGCTAGCGAGGATCGAATATGCTCTGTTGACCTTATGCTAGGAATGCCCGGGCTCTGTGCTACCTTTCTAGGACTTGGAGAGGACTGAGTCTCTGCTCTCCTAGCTCAACCTTGGCCTGAGCACCCCTGCGCCAGTGACTCCTTCCTAGCACCCCCAGACACTGGGACGCCCATTCCAGAAAGGATCATAAAAGAGATCGGAGAAAAATGACTTTCTCCTGAACCATCTGCACCTGCCATCAGGCGCATTCATTACATCAACACATTTCTCAAGTGACCAAAGGTTGCACAAGAGTCTGTGGGATACAAACATGGACGGAGATGATCCCTGCCCTTAGGGATCTTATAGTCCCGTGGGTAGACAGACAGACAGACACTAAATCAAGAACAACACAGTGAGGTCACCGCTTAGTGGTGGCATATATCTTAGTTCAGAAGGAATGTAGAAGGGTCCCTCCTGGGGAGCCAGGGTGGGCTTCACAAAGGAACTAGACATTGAGCTGAAGAATGAAGGATGCTTGGGGGGGCAGTAGGGGCAGACAGGTGGGGGGGGGGTGCTCCCGATGAAAGGATCAGCATTGGTGCGGAGTACCATCTAATCCCCTGGTTCAATTTGTTGGACTATGTATACTGCTCACAAAAATTAGGGGATAGTTCAAAATGAATATGAAGTGATTTAAAAAAAAAGAAACATTTGATTTTTTTTTTATTAAGAACATCAGAAAAGCAAACGACAGGTCAAAGAAAGTTGTTTGATTATGCAAATGAGATGCAAAACCAACTTCTATTTCATTGGTGGAAATGCACTGTACACAAGGCTGAAAGGACTGGAATATCTGCCGTTCCCTGATCCCCTCATTCCTGTGAGCAGTGTATATAGTACAAGGTGTGGACAACAAAGACAATGGGTGAGAAGGTCTGTCACTGGCTGAGAGTTAAGTTTTAATCCAGTATTCAAGGGAAGAGCCTTTGAAAAATTGTGAGCAAGGGAAGAACATGCAAATAATAGTTATTCTCGGCATTATTACTGCTATTTACTGTACGCCTAACGTGTGCTAAGTGCTGTACTAAGCAATTGCATTCAACCTCACAATGACTCTATGAAATGAAGATTAATCTCCTTCTACACCAGCTACACTACATATGTATGAGGAGATAAATTCCGAGAAGATAAGCAGCTGGCCTGTAATCACTGTTTACTAAAAAGGAGCTAAGTCTCGACTAAGACCCAGGTCAGCCTGCTTGGAAGGCTGAACTCGCAGCCCTTTGTCGGTTTGGAGTCTAGATGGGGGTGTTGAGACTAGCGAGGGGGACAGCCACATAGGGAAGCCGTGGCAGAACTGAGTGAGAACTCAAGGTATCTGAATGTAGAATGTTTCGATAGAAATTATGTCGAGTTCAAGTATGCAGAAATTACATCCGCAACACTCATGTATTCATTCATCCATCCATCCATCCATCCATCCATCCAATCATCCATCCATCCATCCAATCATCCATCCAGTCCACCATAAGCCAGCATGGTACAAGGACCTGGACACTCAGGGTAAATAGAACAGGCGTGGCTACCCACCCCTCCTGGGAGCTTACAAACGATTGGGGGATTCAATCATTGATTAAGTACTTTCACAAATATGCTTTGTATTAAGAACCAAGACTTGTGCTCTGAGGTCAAGTCTTTCTGAGCTTTGAGACCATGTAAGGCGGGGGTAGCCCAGTGTACACGGGGAGGCTGGGAAGGCCTCACTAAGATCGGGCCTGAAGCATGGGCAGTCGCTGAAACATGGCTTGGCCATGTGGGGAGCAGGAAGCCCCCACAGGGGGAACCACGCGTGGCAGAATCCTGGGATGAGAGGCAATACGGCCACTGAGAGACAGAAAGAAGCGAGTGTGGCTTGAAAGCAGGTAGAGAGAGAAGATCGGGAGGGGGCTGGGAGGTGGGTGGGGGCTCCTGTGAGGGTCGTGCTGCCGTGTAAGGGTCTGGGCCTCTCGACTGAAGCACTGGGTCTCAACATGGATACCCGTTAGTGTCATCTGGCAAGTTTTAAACATGCTGGGTCCTGGGCCCTGGTTTTGATTGGTCTGGTTTACAGCCTGGGAATCAGGATTTTAAAAGGTAGTCAGGTAATTCTGCTGGGCAGATAAGCTTGTGAACCACTGGATTAGAATGTGTTAGGGGCATGTGTATCACCTGACTTCCATTTTAAGAGATCAGCCTGGTGGTCGTGCAGAGAACTGATGGACAGGGTGGGGGAAGAGGGACCCCGGGGAGGTGGAGAGAGCAGCAACCCCAGCAGCTGGGCTACCAAGCACTTTAGGGCGTTTCTGTGTCCCTCGTGACAGCAAGCGATTGGTAATCATTAGGATGTCGGGCGGGGTACTTCCCCTCTGTTTTTCTTCTTTTTCTCCTTGTATTTTTAAAATACTAAATCCAGTCTGTCTCCTTAAAGCTTAAAAAAATCGGTCCATTTTCTGCTTCTTGGGAAAAGGCAGAGAACAAGGTTTATTTCTCTTCTATGTGACAGCTCGTCGATAATGGTCCACAGTGAGCAGGGTGCCCTAAACCCGCTCCTTCTCACGCCGTGGGTTCTAGATCCCACCGAGTCAGCTCTCATTTATCACCAACACGTCCTCTTAAAACTTGCTACATTTTGTCACATAATGCTTTCTTTATTTTCATCAGCCATTTCAGTTGCGAAGGAAAAATGCTAAGAGAAATCATTGTGCCAAGAACAAACCTTTGATGTTAAAAAAAAAAGAAGCCCCATTTGTCTTTGCTAAGAAATGATACTTAAAATGAAATATGTAAAAAAGCACTTACGGCTGTCTCTTGGCCTCCGAAAGCATTGAAGTCAGCATTTGAAATTCTCACTTTCCTATTTGTTCTCTCTGCTTAATTAACATAATTTTTTTTTTTAAGCAAGAAAGTGGAAGCTACAGAAGGTCTTCCCTTTCATTTTTCTCAAACATTAAAAATCTTCCCGTTGGAAAATTTGACTCAGCACAAAAATACTCTTTCTCTTTTTTAAGTATGGAAAGGTAATATCTACCAGCAGAGCTAGCGTGTAGCGAGGCGTTGTTGGAGCTGGAACGAGCTCATTGGTTGGCATGTGTTTGTTATCTCATTTATTCTCATCACAGCTCAAGAGAAAGGTGTCATTCTAAAGATGAATAGGGCGGAGGCTTAAAAAGTCCAAGATTGCACCCACTGCCATCACCTTAGAAATGTCTTTCCAACGCAGCACAGCATCCCTTTCCTTCCTCCGGGTGTCTTTGACTCCCACCTCCAAAAAGCAAGTTTATACCTTGGTTAAAGAGCAAGGACCAGCACGGGTCCATCCCGATGACCCAGGGTGCATGGCCACAGTCTATCCTGAACGTCACAACACCTGTCTGTACTGAGAAGGCAGTTGTGATGGGGCCTGTGATATCTTTCATCATGTACAGTTATTAACCACTGAGTTATGATTTACCCCTTGTCTCTGTCTGGGTTTTTTTTTCTCCACACAGACTGTAAGTTTCTTGGGGGAGAGACTGTGCATCGGAAGCCTGCAGTAGTGCCTAGCACATTGCGCTCTCTCTCTCTCTTTGTGAGATGATCAGGGTTACTTAAATAAATGAATAAATGAATGAATGAAAATCAGCCAGTTCTTCTGGGACACATGATGTATAAACCTTGGGGAAATCCCCTGAAAAGGTTTTGGGGGAGAAATGACAAGATGCACATTCTACAACATAGTACAGTGGTCCCCAACCTTTTTTGGGCCACAGACCGGCTTAATGTCAGAAAATATTTTCACAGACTGGCCTTTAGGGTGGGATGGATAAATGCACAAAATAAAATTATGCGACTGGCGTAAAAACTGTGGTATTTTAAAATATAATTGTCAAACTTACGAGACAAGCATCAAGAGTGAGTCTTAGACGGATGTAACAGAGGGAATCTGGGCATTTTTAAAAAATAAAACATCGCTCAGACTTAAATATAAATAAAACGGAAATAATGTAAGTTATTTTTCTTTCTCTGCAGACCGATACCAAATGGCCCACGGACCAGTACCAGTCTGCGGCCCGGGGGTTGGGGACCACTGATATAGTAGATTGAGTTTGGTGATGTCAGACGGTATGGGCTATGTAACCAGGACACAAAGTCTCCCAAACGGGGAGAACAAGAGGCATGTAATAGGTGAAATAAGGAGTGGAATAGAGTAATACTTGAATAGTGAGAAATATAAATTTGGTTTCTACCTTAGCTACCAACTCACTTCCCCTTTCTGGCTGCTTTCTTATCTATACAATCGTGGGGTTGTGTCAGATGGACTGTAAGGTTCAATTTAGGGCTAAAATCATACATTGTATGGGCTTCTGTGCCAGGCAGGCTATTGACAGTGCCGCTCAGGATGACACTTGGGGAGTGGGCAATGGGTGCATCACAATGGTGGATGTTAACGGTGGCCAATAGGGAGTTCAAGCCCACTTGTGCGTGGACCATGGACAGTTCCCCTCTGGGCATTGTTCCTAGACAAAACAGTGTTCCAGAGGGGGTTAATGAGCCTCTCTCTCTGTCTCTCTAAATCACTAACTCCTATAATAAGTATGAAAAGCACTATATTAAAGTTAAAACATTTCTTTATTAATGGACTTTTAAAGCCTTTAATATTCTCATTTTTTTCTTTGGGAGGTTAATGTGCTGGATCTATTTTCTTGAAGAAAAAAATGAAATGGTAATCAGGCTGATCTCAGCACGCAGGACGGGGCCGCTGACTTCCTGCCAGCTCACTGAGAGCCCTCGACAGTGCCCTTCAGCGCGATGGCTCGTGGTGGGGCCACTGAGGATGATCAGTGGGGGAAGCCAGTCTCTTGTCTCCTGGACCCAAGTGCCTCTCCCAGGGTTAGTGGAAGCTTCTGTCCATCGGCGTGCATGTCTCTCCCCTGCATCCTGGGGAGAGGTCTTGACATATGGGTGTTCGGCTTCTGAATGCACCGTCTCCTCTCAGTGAGATGATGTTAACCACTGAGCTGCATTCAGCTCCAGACCCACGTCTTCCTTGCTCCCAGCCTGCACCTTCCCTCTGCCTCCCGCTCATTTCTTGCTCTGTGGGCACTTGCATTTTTGTAGCATAGAGTAATGAGGACCCTGAGGGCTTTGGCTCTAAAAGCTGAGATGGATGGAGAACATTTTTTTCCACCAGGCTTCTATGTAAATTCCCAAATGGTGTGGTTGCCGACCACTTCTGTACTGTCCAAGGCATGCTCGGGGAGGGTCCTGTGTGCCTTTAGCACAGGGAGGAGCGGCTGGGCACCTACTTGCTCTTTGCTGACTATTCCCTGGGTCCTGCTTATTTTTTGGCATGGGATGAATGCCATTAGGAGCAAAACCTCCTCTCTGAGAGCTATTTGTTAAAGGCGATCAGTGAGCATTGGGCATGCACTTTGTGAAGGGAACCCTGCCACTTTGTGTCCCTCTCACCCCGCCCTCTGTGAAGCTGTTTCTCTCTCACTTGATGCAGTCCCGAAACTCATCATGCCCTTTGGACTTTGCGAAGGGGAGGAAGGCTTTGGATAGGAGATTTTCTGAACCTGCAAGGGCAGGTAGTGTTTGTAGAGAGGGACACATAGCTGTGTGACACCCTGAGACACACAGCATGGGTGGAAGGCTGAAGGAGGAAGTCCCCTGCATGCCCTGAGATGGCGTCTAAAGTCTCAGTCCCCAATAGTGAGAGGGCGTGTATTAGACGTGACCCCTCATGTATGGTCTCCCAGAGGAGATGACTGTGTCAGATTCATCCATGTGTCCCCTGGCATCACCACTTAGTAGGAGATCAGCAAGTTTTAAAAGTGTCAACAGCTGAAGAGTTAGTAATGAGCACTCCTCACATACTAGAGGCCAGGTCCAGTGCTAAGCACATCTCCTAATTCTTTATATTCACCCCAGGCAGTAGGTATTGGCATCATGTTCCCTGTTGTACAGAGGAGGAGAGAGGGGACAAGAGAGCTGAAGTCACCTGCCGGGGGCACAACAGCCACGGATGGCAGAGCCAGGGTGGAGCCAGAGGTCCCCAGATACAAAGCCAGTGCATTGAGCACAGGCTGTGGAGAGAGTGGGGGGAGAAAATGTCTGGGCCATAGGGCTAGGGGGGCAGGTCGTCTCCTAACCCTGGTCAGAGTTCACTCGCAGAAACACAGTGGACAGGAGAGGAGTTCCCATCATCAGGCATAAGCTGACATCCATGCTCAGCCCGCCTCCTGGCCCCTCTTTGGAAATGATCTTATGTGAGCGCCCTGGGCGTCTGGAGCCTGCTGCACGCCTTCGCCCATCTGAAGCCGGGGCAGGTGACCATGTGGTATTTTGTGCTCAGGCACCTGGTCTGGAGGGCACTGAGAGGCAGCGTGGTCAACCCTCCCTGTTGACCACCGGAGGCTGTTTCTCCTGAAGTGCGGGGTGAAATCTTTCCAGAAGAAATCTATCCATCAATCACCTGCTTGTGTGAAATAGCGATGGATGTTTTTATTCAGCTTTGATGTAGTATATTTTAACGTCGATATTTTCAGCCGTGCATATCAAAACAAAATTTAGCCAAACTGAAATTTCTACCTACAGGCTTAATACCTGTCTTCTGGAAAAACGTGTCTCGAATTACACAAACAGATATCCAGCAATTTCTTTTTCTTAACTGAAAATACAATAATGACTATCTCAAAGAACAGAGTCCTTTCCACTGGGTTCATGTGAGGGCATTCAGACTTTGCCTAAAGCGGTGTTTTCTCTGCTCACGGGACTCACTTGGCTTTGAGAAATATTCCCCTCAAATGTTTTTCGGTTGTTATTTTCATTAAAATGTTTAGTTTTATTTCAGTTCTCATCAGATAAAATCGTCTTAAATAATAATAGTTTTATTTTAGCTTCATTAAAGCTTTCTTCTGCAGTTTAATTCATGGAACATTTAGTTAATGAAGTCCTTTCCTCAGTGGGAGAAAAAAGAAAACGGTTAAAAATGATAAGTAAAGCCCAAAGGATGTAATAATGAAATCATAACTTGGAGCAGTCCCTCCTCCAGGCAAATCCTGGGATATAATGTAGATTTTTCTCCTCTCACTGAAGGAGTTTGCAGCAGAATACCGATGCGAAAGGCTGGATTTTTCTGTTTGCATCAGCTTCTGCAGGTAAGGGCTCTGTGGTCTGAGCTGCGTGACAGCTTCCTATTTTTGAAGAATGGAGAGAAATGATTTTGATACAGATATCTCTCTGCATTTTAATTCCAGAGCTTCCTCTCCCACTCTGTCCCAGCTTCAAAATTGTATTTGATTCAAGAAGATGCCGCCAACATGAGTTACATTAATTTATCTCTCCGGACAATGAAGGCGTTTCTAACAGGGCAATTATAGATTTGCCTAGACTAAGCATTCACCTCATTTCCACCCAGAGCCTCATCCACTTTGCTTGCAAAATGGAAGGTCTGACATTGTTTATCTCAGCCCTGAGAACAGAGGATATGTTTAAATTGCATAAGAGATCCTTCGGGCCAGGCGGCTCAGCTGACGACTGACAAGCGACAGGAGCCAGAGGAAGGAGTTGGTATCGGTGCGTTCACCATCTCAGAGTCAATTTTCCTCTTACAGCCGTTGTCATGAAGATGGGTCTACTGGGTCCTAATGTTCAGTCTGTCCTCATTCTTTTTTTATTAGAAAATTAAATAGGGTGACATTGATCAACAAGAGTACATAGGTTTCAGGTAACCATTTCTATAGCATTTGAACAGTTGATTATGTTGTATACCCATCACCCAAAGTCCAATCATTTCCCATCACCTTGATCTACCTTCATTCTGACTGTATGGTGTTCTCATGACAAAAAAAAAAAAAAAAAAAATTAAATAGGGGTCAAGTATACGCTCTTGTTTCTTAACATTATAGAGACTGCAAATTGTATGGGTGATTCAGTTTTTAAGACCTTTGATCTTACACCCAGAAGTGAGAATAGGGCAGAACAAAATGGGTGTCGAGGACAATAAGACATCATCATTTCATAGTTCTGAGGCACTTGGTAAGTTATTCTATAATACTAGCAAAATTAGATTTCACCACTTAAACCCAGGAAAACGGTATTAGTTCATATTCTCTGGCTCTGCCATGTGGGGTCATCTTAAAGTACAGTTTGATATTTTGCAGTTATGGCTAAAAGATACTGAATACAAACTTTTTATCAGCTGTCTTCATCAGGTGATAGCACTTGTAGCTAGTTAAGCCTACAAGGCCTTCGGATGGGATGACATTCAGGAATTTTATTTCAGTCAGATGTGAAAACTTTTCCACATTGCTTTTATTTTGAAAAATCAATGTTGCTCTTCAGTGGATGGAGCATTGGGCCAGCATGCAGATGTCCCAGGTTCTATCTGCAGTCAGGGCACACATGAGAAGCGACCATCTGCTTCTCTCTTCCCCTCTCTCCCTTCTCTCTCTTCCTCTTCTCTCTCTTTCCCTATTCTCCTTCTCCTTCTCCCCCCTCTCCCTTTCCTCCTTCTCTCTCTCTCTCTCCACCTTCTTTCTCTCCCTCTCCCCTTCTCTCTCTCCCCTTCTCTCTCTCCCCTTCTCTCTCTCCCTCTCCCTTCTCTCTCTCCCTTCTCTCTCTCCCCCCTCTCCCTCTCCTCCTTCTCTCTCTCTCTCCACCTTCTTTCTCTCCCTCTCCCCTTCTCTCTCTCCCCTTCTCTCTCTCCCCCTTCTCTCTCTCCCTCTCCCTTCTCTCTCTCTCCCTTCTCTCTCTCCCCCTTCTCTCTCCCCCTTCTCTCTCTCCCTCTCCCTCTCCCTTCTCTCTCTCTCCCTTCTCTCTCTCTCCCTTCTCTCTCTCCCCCTTCTCTCTCTCCCTCTCCCTTCTCTCTCTCTCCCTTCTCTCTCTCCCCCTTCTCTCTCTCCCTGTCCCCCTCCCACAGGCAGTGGCCTGGTTGGTTTGAGTGTAGTCTCAGAGGATACCTTAGTTGATTTGAGCATCAGCCCCAAACGAGGGTTGCCAGGTGGATCCCAGTTGGGGCATATGTGGGAGTCTGTCTCTCTGTCTCCCCTCTTCTCACTTAAAATGTGTGCGTGTATAGAAAAGTTAATGTTTATTTTTAAAATACACAGACTATGTTTGTATATGTATATAATATATATATACATATAATATATATACATATAATATATATACACAGATGCATGTATCTATACACACGCGTGCATTATATATGCACACACACACCTGTATAATCTTCTTTATTGCCTCCCCCACTACTGTTCACCTATCAGACTGTCTGCAGAGGCAGCTACTTTGAATCCATCTAGCTCTATTCTTTTATAGTTATGCTACTATTTCTTGAATGATCAGTTTTAGGAAATATTTAATGAATGTTTTTTGCTCTAGTACTGTACAGTTTTAGTTTAGTTTTTTTTTTTTTTTAATTCTCATGTTCAGAAATGTCAACATGATAAGCCTCGGTGTGGGGCCAGGCCATCCCCTGGGCTGCACTCAGTAGGCCTTTGCCATCTGGAGACCCAAATTTAGTTCTGGGAAACTTCTTGTGTTGCTTGCTTCTTCACTCCTTCCTCTCTGGTTTCTCCGATCTCTCAGTTTAGAGCTCCTGTTGCTCAGACCCTCACAGACATAGTCTCTAATTTTACCCACAGCCCCCTCCTGTTATTCAGTTTTTCTTTTCCTACATGACTTCTCCCTTCTTAGATTAAAAAAAATTAGATAAATATATTTGTTATTTTTAAGAGTGTTATCTTATTTTCTACCTGTTCTTTTTTAAAGCATTTTGTTCTTATTTTATGAATGGAAGAGCTTCTTTTTTTGTTTTGTTTTGTTGGGGTTTTTTTTTTGTGTGACAGTGAGAAATGCAGAGAGAGGGACAGATAGGGACAGACAGAAAGGAAGGGAGAGAGATGAGAAGCATCAACTCTTTGTTGTGGCACCTTATTCATTGATTGCTTTCTCACATGTGCCTTGACCGGGGGCTACAGTAGACCGAGTGACCCCTTGCTTGAGCCAGCGACCTTGGGCTCAAGCTGGTGAGCCATACTCAAACCAGATGAGCCCGCACTCAAGCTGGCAACCGCGGGTTTCGAACTTGGGTCCTCTGTATCCCAGTCCAATGCTGTATCCACTGTACCACCGCCTGGTCAGGCTGGAAGAGCTTCTTCATCTCTCTGAGGATAGGAAAGCAGTAACTGTATTAAAATAAAACAGCAACAAAAACTTTCCTTTTGTTCTTGCTTCCCCTGTTTCCTTCTATCCCCCGTTTTTTATGCTTTTTTGGGAGGGAGGGAGGCTTTACTTAATGTTTGGGGACTTTGCATCTCAGCTGGTGGAGAAAGAGACCCTCCAAATCTCTGGTGGGCGCATCAGATCTGGCTGGCCATCCAGAGTTAAAATGTCCTTCTGTGCTTCCGCCTGCTTTAGGACAGTTCTGACCCACCGCAGAGCACAGGCCAGGAGGGTGCGGGCAGAGGGTGGGCTCTGTCTCCCAGTGCTCAGCACGCACACCGGGTCTGCTGGATTGTGAAAACCACGCGTGGCAGCCTCACCTGGCTCTGCAGGTTTCAGAGCCGCCCGTGGGTGTCCTTGACTTCAGGGCAGCGAGGTCACTGGAGGCAGCCACTGTGCAGCTGCCCCTCCATGTCACCTGAGGACCTCAGAAAGCCAGGCAGGGAGGCCCCAGCTCCCACCCTGTGAACACCTGTTTCACAGCTAAAAACAAAGTAGCCTCTAGAAAAGAGTGATGGGAAAAACAGGCAAATCATTTTTATGCTGCACCTCGGAGCGGAAGCAGCTAATGAGTCCAATCCATCCACCTTCCCGACGCCTCAGCTGTCTGCAAAGACCAACCCACGCAGTCCTCTCACAGGGTGTCCATTCATTTACCTGCGGCCCCATCAAGCCCAGCTCCCCAGATTGCATTTCAAATGATGGAGCGGTCCAGAATGCTCGCTGCAAACTCAGCCAGGCTCTGCCAGTGTGAGAGATGTTTGTGGTTGGCACCTGTGGCTCAGAGGACACCCTTCCCAGGTCAGGTACGCTGTGTTTCAGGCAGGCACTGTCCTTCGTGCTGCAGCCAGGCCTCTGACTACAGGCAGCACCATTAACGGGAAACTCCCCCCTCCTGGGAGGGTTCCCAGGACCCCTCCTCCCTCCGTCTTGGACTGGATGTAAAGAAAGCAGCTGCTCAGTCACTGTTTGTTCACCTTACAGCATCTTTGTGACCTCTGGCATTGATTTCCCCTCATCCTAAACTTGTTGTCTCCCCGACGAGTCAGTTTCAAACAGACACCTGTCTGTACAGCGTGTGCTGTGGTCATCGACTGTGTGTCAGTGGTGGCTTGGAGCCTGGGTCACTGTAGCTTTACATTAACACGAGGAGCTGCCTGGATTGTTGGTGAGTCCAAGTCTTTTTTGAGACTGCAGGAAAAAGAAAACAAAAAACAAAAACTGACAACCTGGTGTCAGCAAATTCAGTGTGTTAACAAGAAAGAAGTGGATTTATAACCGATTCCTCAGTCAGCCAAGAAATTTAAAGATGGTCTGAGGGTGCCTCATGCCAAAAGGACAGTTATGTCACACCCCACATTACGTGCCACCACTATAGATGAGCACGGCGTCATAGTCCCGTCGGATGGTTGGGATGTGTCCTCCTCCTCACCGGTGGGCAGGACTGTGTAGGACTGGACTGAGAGTCAGCAGACTGCATCTCCACTAGAGTCCCACTGCCCCTGCCTCTGGCTATCGGTAATGTATCAGGTGGTCACGGCGTCAAGAATGCGGGCAGCTCCCAGGTTCTCATGCCCTCCTCACGGCCCCCACCGTACACTCAGCATCTTCTCTTGAGTGTTCTTGTATCTGTGCTAGCTGGGCCAGCTTCTTTCACCAAGTTCCAAATTACAGGTGCTCAACCCATGCCTATCAAAATTGCATAGCGATAACCAATTAAAGCTGTTTTCTTCCGGCATAGTTTTGAGTCCAGTAGAGCCCCATTAGGATACTGCCTGTGGCTGGACCAACTCATGGCACAGATCAAGCCCTTTCACCCAAAAGGCGCAGCACCTACAAGCTGAGGGAACTTGAGGACACATGGCCGTCTGGGAAGGGATGGTCCATCACCTCACTAATGCTCTAGTAGGCTATTGGTAGCAGATGGACCCACTGAGCCAAAGATAAGGCACCATCAGAACACAGATGGTTGTGATATACTACCCCTCCTGGATGAGTAGCAGCAGACAAGCCTGTCACTTACTGTGAGTGAGGTGGGAGAGAGCAGTGGGGAAGAGAACACATTAAGACACTGCTGGACCATCAGCGATGAGACCATATGATCAAGAAACCTAGGCAAATGCTAAGCATGCTGGGAACCAGGGACTGTCGGGCACACCTGCTGTTTTCTGGTTACTGAGAGGCGACAAGGATGCGGAATGCTTATTAAGCAACTGCTGGAATAGCAAAACCCACTTCTTGCTCCTGCTCTGCTAAGGGGATTTTTTTTCCACCCAGAAATAAGTAATTTAATCATTTTTATTCCATTTGAAGAAGGAAAAAGAATGAGCCACCACTAGGATATACCCTACTAGAGTTTGCAAGTATTTCATGAAATTATCTATTTTGCATAGTTTATAAGAAAAAAAAAGGTGTGTATCTGCCCTTAGTTTATCTAGCAAGAAAATAAAGCTAGTGGAGAAGCTTTAAAAACAGGGTAAATTCCGTTTCCCAGGGATGATATTAAAGTGGTAATCATAATCATCCCTTTCCCTTCAGTGCCTCGAAGACCCAAGCCACAGTGAGCTGACACACGTGGAAAGTGTTATTAAACTCTAAAACACTACATAAATGCAGGAGCTTATTATTATGCCCCGGTCCTGCCCTCTTCTTCAGTGCGCCCCTGTGTGCACTGAGGAGCTCACAGAGGCCTTTGTGTGACGAGAAGAGCCGCTGGCGTTCCCACAAGGCCCCTCACATTTGAGTGCGGGTTTCCAGAGCACAGAGCCTTATTCTCCCAACACGGTGTGAGAGCTTAGTTCCCAGTCACCCCCACATGGATAGGAAGTCACAGAGCACTGCGGTCCGTGTTTGGGCTTCATGAATGACTGACATGTCCCCTTAAAGCGATGGTTCTCAACCAGGAGCCATTTTATCCCATGGGGAGTATTTGGCAAACTCTGGAGACATTTTCGGTGCTCACAGCTTGAGCGGGCCAGTGCTCCTGGAATCGAGTGTGTACACACCATGGCTGTAGCTCCAAGGCACAGGACAGCCCCCACAACGGAGAATGACCTGGCCTGACATGGGAGTCGTGCCGAGCTGGGGAATTCCTGCATTAAGACGTGAGGCTGGCTCCAGGGAGATGCAGAGCAGGGGAGAACTGAGCCTGACCAGGAGCAGCAGGTGGACTGTGCCGTGACCGTGAGAACAATGACCGCGTTGTGGGAAAACAGACGCGCAGATCGGTCAGAGCCCCGAGCCGTTGGCTGTCACCAGCCAGCCGAGCATGGAGTGAGGAGACACAGCTCGGCGAATTCTGCATTGTGGGGCTGAAAACGTCCTTTCCAGGAGAAGCTGCCAGGCGCACCTCAAGGGGAAAGCTGTGGACTGAGAACGCCTGTGGAGACTTCCCGGAGGCGGCAGGCGTATAGCCGAGTCTTGAACTAAAACTTGCACTTGGACAGGAGGACGCGGAAGGCGAGCTCCCATCGGCCATCCGCTGAATAAAGGTTGTTGGTTCTCGAGCCTCGATACCCTCATTTGTCAAGTGGAGGTTGTTGGACTAAATTTGATTCGGAAAACTTGTTGGGAGCATTCACCTTATACAACAGGGTTGCGCAAGATACGTAAATAAATGGACAAGATCCTAATCCTGCATGTCAGGAGCTCAAGTCTACATGATCTGGAAGTTTCCAGCTCTTAAAAGTCCTCAGAGTTAGAAGTGAAACTCCACTTATAATTCCAGGTCAAAACACCCTAGGCCCGTGGTCGGCAAACTCGTTAGGCAACAGAGCCAAATATCAACAGTACGTCAATTGAAATTTCTTTTGAGAGCTAAATTTTTTAAACAAACTATATAGGTAGGTACATTCCTTATCGAGGTAGCGCCCGCATGTGACATTTTGTGGAAGAGCCGCACTCAAGGGGCCAAAGAGCCACATGTGGCTCTTGAGCCGCAGTTTGCCAACCACTGCCCTAGGCAGTCTAGCATTTCTTAGGTCAGATCTTTAATCCTTAAGAAACTGGAAAACTAGAATTTGCAAAAGGGAGGAAAAAATGGTGACGCCAATCCAACCATAGCAGAAAGCGAAGTGAAAAATGTCACCTGCAGAAAGCACAGGGACAGACTGATCTTGTTGCCTGAGTGGCTTGCAAGGGCTCTGCAGACTGGTCCCAGGGCCAGGAGCTCAGACATTCAAGGGCCGGGGCTGGACTAGACACTCAGTGAAATGTCTTCGTTATCAGATCTGTGTAATTGCCACATGACATCCGGTGGCTAGTCCACAACCGCACTCAGCTGTCAAGGGGAAAGAACTTGCTCTTAAAACTCTGGCTTTTTCCCTCTGAGCTGTAAAGCCTATGCATTCTTCCAGTTGCACCCAAAACCCAAAAGCCAAAGCCAGTGAAAAGGGAGATGACCATCTGGTTTCAGAGAGCAATGAACAAGGCTGGGAGTTCCCATTTTTATTAAAATGAGAGTGAATCACAGGTGGTCCAGAAGCCCCATGGTGGTAAATCTACTTTATAGGTCTCTTAACACTCCTCCTGAAATTGATGAGTTTTGCTTTCTAATGAGAGACAGATTGAAAGAGTCAGTTGTGACTGTCATAGAGTTCTTAAGCAAGTCCCACCGGGACCTGTGTGCACCTTCCTCGGAGATATATAGTTCTCATTATTGCACCAAATGGAACACATGATGCCTACAGAGCTCTTAGGAGAAAACTTCGCCCCAGAGCTGAGCCACCTGTTTCCCAGGGAGGATGGAGCAGGACCTGTCCTTTTGCCTTTTCAGATGGCTTCCTGCGGTTCTCATTTGTGTCACGCTGTCTATGTAGCCCTTATGACCCTCTCTCTGTTCATCACCTTAAAAAGTACTATAACCTGTATGAATATATCTATAAATTGGATTAATATTATTTTTATTGATCAAAAAGGGACAACAGAATAATCCTTTGGTGGCTCTCTAGGTCTCCTGCTGTCATGAAGTTCATTTCTCTTTGCTTATTTCAAAAGGAAAATAAAAGTTAAGTTCAACCAGAGAGAGACGTTGGTCCCAATATTGTCAATTGTCTGATGCAATAATAAATGTTCAGAGTTCCTTTAGGCTGGGGTTTCCAAAGGCCTAGGTCGGGGTCTCTACCTTGAATCTTCTCCCCTTTGCCCCATCATTGTGTCTGCACGTGGAAGATGCAGGATACATTGAAGCTTACTTATTTTTTGAATAATTGGAAATGACGGGGAAAGGGTTGGGAGCCTGCATTAATCTCCCCTCGTCCCAAATTAGAACTGTCGTGAAAGTCTGTGGGAGGTGTCTCTGGAGGACCCCAAGTCTCCAGGAAGGACCTGAAACAAAAGGATTGAGGGGACTGTCGTGATTTCTGAGAACTATTGGCCAGGTGGGGATTTAGTTCACCTGTGGATTTTCATATACAATATCTCTGAAGAACTCTTCCACCAATTGGAGTCACACTAAGTGACCTTAAAGATCCCTTATAACTTGCGGATTTTATGGTTCTTCAAGGGTGGGTGATTCATGTGACGTTTACAGTGATGCTTAATAAAAGTGAATACTTAAAAACAATTCCACTACAAATAAAGTATACACATATTAAAACAAGTACCGAGATGGGAGACTGAAATCTAACCTTGTCAAGAATTACGTTAAATGAAAATCGACTAAACACTCCAGTTAAAAAAGCAGAGTTGGTCAAATGGATTTTAAAAAGACTCCATTTCAGGTTGTTTGCGAGAGACACATTTCAATTACTTTTAAAAAGTGGGAGAAATATATTACGTGAACACTAAGGCCAAGAAAGCTGGCGTGGTTATGTTAATATCAGATTAAGCAGACTTTAGGAAAAAGAGTATCAGCAGATATAAAGAGAGACGCTTCTTATTGATAAGAGCATCAATTTGTCAGGCTCAGATGGAACTTCTCAGTGAACCACAGTGACTGAGTGTGACCCCTCCAGCAAACTCTAAAGTGGGGAGCGTGTTAAAGCACAAGACACCAGAATAAATCCACATCCAACAACTTAATCTTGAAGGTGAATTAGTACTGTCTGCAATTCTTACATGGCCAGATGACATATGGTCCTGGTAACAAGAAACTGTCTTCCAACAAAAGAATACAAATGAGCTAAAAACCGCTGTCAGCTCATTCTGCTCTGAATGTGACCCGTTTGACAGAGAAGGAAAGAATGAAAATGAATGAGCTACTGCTCCCCTCAGAAGGAAGACCTCGGAATAACTGGTGTGTACACACGCATGTGTACATGCGTCCTGTGCTCTAGAGGTCTTGAAAGAAGCAGAGAGCACCGGAGAGAAAGGATTCCTTCCCTCTGACCCAAATGTGGGAGGAGATAAGGGGAATGAATGTGTTCCTGAGAGTTTCCCCAATCCTGTATTTTCCAGCATAATCAACAGGACTTTCTGGAGGGCTGATGGGCATTATAATTCATAAAGGAAGAGAATGAAGTTCTATAGAAGAACAGTGACCGAGAGTAGCGAGAATGCAGGCTAGGGCAGATTCTAACGGACCCACAGGACGCAGGAAGAGCGAGGGCTCAGGGAGGAAGCAGGCAGAAGCAGAAGGGAGAGATGTAACCCAGGAGCTAAAGGGAGAGGGGAGGAAGAGGCTGTGTGTGAGAGAGAAGGCTAGTAGTGGTCAAGTTGGACAGGGTCGTGACCACAGCCTGACCATACTTACAGGAGACTGCAGAGCTGGCACCAGCTCAGGATTGAGGAGAAAAGAGGACGGATATGACCCAGTGGAAAGAAAACCCAGACTGAGGCATACAACCGAATGCCGGGTTTCACCGGGTGTATTGACTTCCTGTGGCTACCGTAACAGAAGACCACAACTCAAGTGGCTTCAACAACAGAAATTGATTCTCTCGCAGCTCTGAAGGTGAGAAGAATGAAGGTGTCGGTTGGGTTGGTTCAGTTCCTTTGGGGAGGAGAATGCACTCCACACCTTTCTCCTAACTCCCAGTGGCTGTCAGCAGTCCTTGGCTTGTAGCTGCGTCACTCCTAACTTCACCTGGCTTTCTCCCCTGTGACTGACTCTCTCAAATGTCCCTCTCCTATCTGCCATAAGGATATCAGCCATTGAATTTATGGCCCCTCCTCAATCTAGGAAGATCTCATCTCAAGATCTTTAACTTAGTTACATTTGCAAAACACCCTTATCCTAGATAACAGCATTCTGAAGTTCTAGGGGCACATGAATTTGGGGGGTTGTGGGAAGGGGAGACACAATTCAGTCCGCCACACCAGGTGACTCCCGAGTTAAAGGAACTGATCCCACTGACCTCACTCTCCAGACCAGCACTTCTCAAACTTGAATGTACCTGTGATCACCTGGAGATGCTGTGAACAGGCTGGTCTGGGTGGAGCTGAGACTCTGCACTTGTGCAGGTCTCAGGTGATGCTGCCATGTGGTCTGGACCGCACCGAAGGGCAGAGCTGTAGTGTGTGTCTGGAAATGGGTGTAGGTAGCGGGCCACGTTTAACCTAACTCTCAGGAAATCTCCAGTGGCCATAAACTGTTTCGGGTGGGGGGGAGCTGTCAAGAGCTTGTGGGTGAAAAATAAAAGCTATACAGAAATCTGGGGGTGGAGCGAACTGTTCCCTCGCCCAAGTTGAGCGAGTGAGAAACAGCAAGTTGGCGGGAGACAATGTGAAATGTGTTGTCCCCCTCGATCTTCATTAAGATATATTGTATTAGACTGGCCAAGGCACGACGGAAGTGAGGCTTCTGTGGGAACATTGGAAGCACAGGGCTCTCCGTCCAGGTTGGCTCAGGGAGGGACAGATGTCCACGAGGCAGAAGTCCCCGATAATACGCGAGGAAGGGAGAGGGGAGGGTTCATGTGAGTTGTGGAACTGAAGGTCTAAACCAGGTAAATGAAACAATCTGAGAAGTAGGGAGGTCTCGGCTGCTACCTGAATCGGGCTTCCATGGGACAGGATTTAGGAAACTGTCCTTTATCCACAGCCCGGAAGAAAGGGCAGCCTGAAAAAAACCGGATTTTGAAATAGTTAGTTGTAAGAAGTGGGGGATTTGGATCTCCATTATTTTAAAATCAGTCTTGTCTCAGTTATCAGAAGGGATGTCCCCACCACTGGGCCTACTTTTAGACTTGGTTCAATAGAGGAGACTTGCAAAATAAGTTCCTCTTCCCAAACAAAGCCCTTTTCCGAGGGTGGGCTGTGCTGTGGGAAAACCAGGGTTGGTGATTAGAAATGACACCTGCACCTGAAACTAATACAAAATAATATTGAATGTGAACTAACTGGGGAAAAAATGTTTTATTTATTTTTTTAAAAAAGAAAGCCATGACACCAATGAGTGCTGCAGTCGCTCTGACCACACTGACTCACCAGGACCCTGTGACCCTGGCAAACAACCCCTGTTCAGAGGTCCCCCCACCCCCTCTGCCTGGAACAGATTTACTGCGGGGAGCCTTCCCTTCCCGGAGGGCTTGGTGGAGACTCTGGATGACCCCCTTCTCTACCTAGGGCGGGGCCAGACGAGACCCTCCAAGTTGCCATGGTTTGCCTCATAAATGATTAGCTGAACTGTCTGGGATCGATCTGAACAACATGCTGTTAACCAGACTTTGGTGAGATTCTCAGGTAGCCCAGCCCCTACTTGTGCCCCGCCCTCAGCCTGAGGCAGCAAACCACCCCTTCTCAGCAGTTCCCGCCCCCCCCCCCCCCCACGGGCTGACCTCAGGGTAAAACAGCCTCTGGTCCACTGGCCAGTCCACTGCTCACCCATCTCACTGCCCTATGCCTGGTTCTTCCCAAATGAACTTACTCGCCTGACCTGTGGTGGTGCAGTGGATAAAGCATTGACCTAGAACGCTGAGGTCACTGGTTCAAAACCCTGGACTTGCCTGGTCAAGGCACATGTGGAAGTTGATGCTTCCTGCTCCTCCCCCCCCTTTTCTCTCGGCCCCATAAAAAGAAAGTCCTTTCTGGCTGACCTTAGACAGGCTTGTAGATCTCAGGGTCAAGGGTCAGGGGTCAGGGGCCTCCTATTGCCATAGTCACTTCTTCCTTCCGCAGGGCCCCTCCCTCTACTGTTAGCCTTTCCACTAGTCTCCCCCTGACTGAAGTCCACATTTGTTGTTTTATTTGGCAGCTAGAGAAATAAAGAGAAACGTGTGCAGGGTTTACTGTTGGCCTGTGACTTTGTTAGTCAAGGCAGCACGCTCTTTGTCCCCTGGGTTCCCGAGATGGTCCTTCGGTACCACGCCATGGGCCTTCTCGGGGCGGGAGGGGCAGAGTCCAGAGCACCAAGCTGGAAAACGGGACCCCTGGTCTCTATTTCCACACCCGACAACACAACAGAACTGTGCGCCTGTGAATATGTATGTGGTCCCTGGACCGCGGCAGAAATAATACCTTAGAGGAAATCTCGGGTCTTAACTGCGGTTCTAACTACTGCAACTTTGTGACAGAATCGACTTTCCAACCACCACTGTTTTGAATTCTAATAGCATTTTTGGTCCAAATCTTTTGCCTAGGGTCCCACCAATCAGATCGGCTGCTGTGCAACCGTTCTGTGTGTGCTGGTGTGTGCGTGTGCATACATACATGTGGCAGGGATATGCGTGCATAGGCGTGCATGCACATGGTGATGTGAGCATGTGTCTGTGCAGGTGTGTGTATGTGTGCACATGTGTATGCAGGTATATGCATATGTGTGTGCATGTGTGTTTCTCTGTGTGTGTAATATTCTTAGAGGTTGAGAGTGTCCATGATGTTCCGAACAACACTTTAGATCATCTTTCTTCTTGTCAGTGGCTTCAGCTAAGTTGATTTGCTCTCTTGGGTGACCTCCTGGCGGGAGCAGTGTTTGCTGACGTGGGTGTGGACGTGCACACTGTGGGTATGCTGCAGGAACTCACGCGATTTCCTGGTGTAAACGCAGAGAGAAGCCCTCTTGTGTTTGAGGCGCTTCTGCTCACTGGGGTCTCAGCGATGCTCCCTAAGAGTGTGCACACAATCACATAAAACATTAAAGCACAAGCCCCAGAGATAAAATGACCGTGCTGACTAGTTTTTAAAATGTAGGGGTTTCAAATTATTTGTTTTACCAAAGGAAACTGGGGTCAAACAAAAGTGAATCACGGAACAGAAGACCATGGAGCGTCTTTGCAGGAACAGGGTTGTAGGAGGCTGGAACTCTGTCCTGGTCTTCCCTCTGCTGTCCTCTATGGCTCCCAGGTGCCACCAGAGTATAAAAGTCACTGATCGAGGCTAGTCACTCATTTTGTTGAAGCCGAGACTCAGAGTTTCTTGTCCATGACCGAGAGGCTGGTTAGGACAGAGCTGGGGTTCCTGGCCGTTGGTCGTTCCCCCGTGAGCCATATCCCTCCCTCCAGGTGGCCAGCCCTTCACCTTCCACGCATGGTCCCCAGGCCCTCTCGGGTCAACCACAGCACTGGCTGCACCGGCCCTGCGTGGCGCCTGACCCCGCTGGCCTTCGGGCTGAGTTATTCTGGGAGAAAGTAATGAAAAAAGGGAGGAGGGAAGAATGGCTTTTTTTTTCAAAAGGTACTGGAAGCACTAAAAGTTCAGCTCTCTATGGCTCTCAAACATTTAAAAAAATGCAACATACAGAAATAAGACAGACATGTTTGCTATTTGTTGCTTGATAATACCCATTCTTTATTTTAGAAGCAGACTTTTAGTCAGTTTCAAAACTGGATTTTTTGTTTCAAAGAAAATAAATCCTATTCCACAATTATTACGATCTCTCTGAAAAATACCAAAGCGGAGATATGTAAGAATTTTAATAAAAATTTAAGCTCCAAATTACATCAGTAGTAATATTCCCCTGCGGGCTACCGTTATTTGCTGGCAAGAAATATATCAGTGCCAGGAGCTTTTGAAGTAAAAAAGAGGCAAAACTTTTGCAGCCCGGTGGATTAAGGGAATCTATCAGGCTGATGTAGTGCTGTGCCCAAGAGAGAGCTGAAGCCCTGCGTATTTAAGCTTATTATATTTGGCTTGAATGTGCCAGCTTTATAACACGGTCACACACGAATCCACTTCTGCTTCCAGAAGCCCGGATGCAGGAGGCATACTCATCACCAGACTCTCCATGAGCTGCCTGGCGTTTCCCACTTCCCGTGTGGTTAGGATGGGACCATGTGACTAGTTTGGGCTAATGGGCCCTGAGAGGAAATGGCAGGTGTCACTTCCAATCTGAGGCATAGAAGAGCAGGGATGGGTCCCAACGCCTTCTCCTCCGTGGGCGCCCTGGAGGTGGAAGCATCATCAGATGGCGACCACAGAGGTAAAGTGCCTTTTTATTATGTCATATCAAGAGTATAGACTATCAACATGAATCACCACTGTTGATTGACATGGACCTAGCTGATCGCCTGGCTAAGGAAATGGTTTACAGTTTCCTCCACCAGAAAGTGATTCTTCCCCAGCTACCCTTCCATATGATATATTATGTTAGCCCACCCTTAAAAAGTGAGGCCTAGCCTGACCAGGCAGTGGCACAGTGAATAGAGTGTCGGACTGGGATAATGAGGACCCAGGTTCGAGACCTCGAGGTCGCCAGCTTGAGCGCGGGCTCATCTGGCTTGAGCAAGGCTCACCAGCTTGGACCCAAGGTCGCTGGCTCAAGCAAGGGGTTACTCAGTCTGCTGAAGGCCCATGGTCAAGGCACATATGAGAAAGCAATCAATGAACAACTAAGGTGTCGCAACAAAAAACTAATGATTGATGCTTCTCATCTCTCTTCGTTCCTGTCTGTCTGTCCCTATCTATCCCTCTCTCTGACTCTCTCTCTGTCTCTGTAAAAAAAAAAAAAAAGTGGGGCCTTAGGTTCCTGAAGGTAGAATAGCTTCATAAATTATTTGGAACTCTTCTGTATGGGAGATTTGTTTATTTTCTCTCTACTCCCACTGAGTTATTTATTCAATCAATTATTTCTATCAGTATGGACTCGTGGATATTTATTTAATGCTTTGGGCTATAATCAAATACTACTTTCTTTTGTTTTGTTTTGTTTTTTGCTCGAATCGTACTAGTTGTGGCCTTTGAGAACTCATTCAGTTCGCTCCTGTGTCCCTTTGACATACCTGACCATTGCAGGATTTGCATGTGTTGTTTTTTTTAACTCTTCCTTAAAAAATATTTGATGCTCATCTTGTATATTCACTGCCTTAGTTCTAGAATCAGAATTTCTTCAGGGAGCCCTGAACCTTTCATTGAAGAATGGTCTTAAAGACTGAGATCTGGGAGGGGGTGTGTTTGTTTCTCCTGAAATGGTATTATTCTCGGCTCTCTCAGCTAGCAAAGCACGGAAATAGTTATGTGCATTGTAACCCACATGCATTTTACACATATCTATAAATATTTCTTGTTTGGAATGCTTCTTTAGTTTGAGATGGCTATTTAACTTGATTTTTCAAACTGTCTTATTTTTAAGTAATGGCTATGTGTAGGGCTATGAAATTCCTTCAGCATGGCATTCGCTGGAACATACAAATTTCACTTTTGGCCCTGGCCGGTTGGCTCAGCGGTAGAGCGTCAGCCTGGCGTGCGGGGAACCCGGGTTCGATTCCCGGCCAGGGCACATAGGAGAAGCGCCCATTTGCTTCTCCACCCCCCCTCTTCCTCTCTGTCTCTCTCTTCCCCTCCTGCAGCCAAGGCTCCATTGGAGCAAAGATGGCCCGGGCGCTGGGGATGGCTCCTTGGCCTCTGCCCCAGGCGCTAGAGTGGCTCTGGTCACGGCAGAGCGACGCCCCGGAGGGGCAGAGCATCGCCCCCTGGTGGGCTTAGCGTCGCCCCTGGTGGGCGTGCCGGGTGGATCCCAGTCGGGCGCATGCGGGAGTCTGTCTGACTGTCTCTCCCCGTTTCCAGCTTCAGAAAAATACAAAAAAAAAAAAATTTCTCTTTTAATTAATTATTATACAATTCAAAATATTTTATAATTTTTACTGTGATTTCTCCTTTAACCTATGGGTTATTTAGAAGTATATATTTTAAATTTCAAACATGTAGATTTTATAGCTATTTATTTTAGAATTGATTTGTAGATTTGTAGCTTAATTGTATTGTGATCAGAGAACATAATCAATGATTATAATTGTTAGAAATTGATGAACACTAACTCCACATGGCAACAGGGAATGTGGGTGGTCTCTGGGACCTAAAAGTGGCTCCTGAATGACAGTTAGGACACAAGCAAACAAAACAAACAAACAAAAACCTGAAATGTCTGGACCTCAGTCCAGCAAACACAAGGAATTGAATTCTGCCAATAATCAGGCTAAGCTTGAAAAGTGAATTCTAAGAACCTATGGTCTAGCGTACACCTTAATTTTAGGTTGTGATGAGCAAAGGGTCCAGCTAACAATGCTTGGAAGCCTGGCCTGTGGAAATTGTGAGATAATAAATGGGTGTTGGTTTAGCCATTAAGTTTGTTGCAAATTGTGATAGATAACTAATACATTTGGCTTCTGTTCTTTTGACCTCCTAAATCTAATTGTATCCCTTTAAAGATCATCTTTCCCCCCTCCTTCAGCTGCTTGTATCCTTTTCTCTTTATCTTTGGTTTTCAGAAACTTTACTGTGATGTGTCTGGGTGCTGGTTGCTCTGTGTTTATGCTACTTAGGAGTCACAGAGCTTCTTCAGTCTTCAGACTGGTTTTCAATTTGGCTTTGAAACATTCTCTGCCATTGCTTCTTTAAACATTGCTTCTGCTCCATCTTCTCTCTGCTCTGCTCCTGGGAGTCAAAATGATGGTTCTCAATATTTTTGCTAAAGGCATTTTTGCTGTAAACATCTTCACACAAACATTTTTGCTACACAAACATTTCTACACCTGAGCAGGCCTGTTTTTGTTGTTGATGGTCAGTTGTCATTCAGAATGCCTTATATCTTCAGTGTCTGATTAGTTTGAATTATATTTGCAGAATTACATGTAGAAATAATTTGAAGACCAAGACAAGGATATTTATGTCAGAGAGTATGTATGTCTGTTTATCATTGTTATTATTGATATTATAAGAATGAGGGTAACTCCACTCTGACATAATTTTAATTCAGTTTGGGGGATTGAGTTGATTTAAAGGTAAGATGTACTATGAAAGCCCACTTCCAGTGCCGCTCTGCTCCTAAAGCGTAGCCCTTGGGGTCCCCATTCAAACCCTGCGGGGGTCTCAGCATCTCAGTGATCCCCTTGAGGACTGACACGTGACCCCACAAGGAAAAGCTGAGCCTCTTTTTACGTTCAGGGTCTTGGCTTCATCTTCTTGTCATTTCTCAATGCCTTCAAGTAGCCTTTAAAAATATTCTGTCCAACTTCTCGAATTTTTCTCAGCAAAAGAGTCAGTCTTATTAACTTTGGCTGTTAAAACTAGAAATAGAAATTCTGTTCTTCTCTTGATTTCTGCATATTAGATATTCTGTGAGCAGTAAAAATCTCCTATTATTCTTCCTTTAAGCTTTTTAGTCAACGAAAATCCAGAGATTTGAAGGGAAGCATTTGAGCTTTTGCTATCTTTTGCAACTATTTAATCTGTGTAAACCAAGGATCTTTTTTTTTTGAAACCACAAGCAAAACAAAGCAAAGAAAATAATTGGATGGTGAAACTTCTATAGATGTGCACAAATGTTAATTTCATATTTTTATTAATCAAAGGCTCTTAATATTCTCATTCATCGCCTTTATATAAATGATGTTATGTTTGAACACATGAAATCATAGATGTAAGGTTGGTGGATAATGGGGGATGGTCACGTGGGGAACCCAGGCCCGAGAACTTTGGCTAGGACCTCCCACAACCAAGCGCGCCAAAAGAAACTTCCTAGGAGTCCTTGGGAAAAAAGCGACTGACTGTCAGCCAGTGAGATTTCTCTACGTCATATTAGCCCGACTTCCCTAGAGGGACCCCTTTTTAAATTTACCCGCGTGGTCTCTCCATGTGCGATTTTCCTGACCTCCATCTTCCAGGCCAGTGAATCTCGTCCGAGGAACACTCTGTACTGAATAAAGCCTTTACTATTCCACACTTGGTGGCTCCGCCCCTTCCTTCCTTCTTGGCGGGGAAAAATACTTTACAATAGATACTAATAGGCCTCCACTATTGTTTTGGAGTTTCATGAGATTAATTATATAATGGAATTTCCATGCTTAGAAGGTTAAAAGTCAATAAATGAATCTAATCAAGTAACTTGGGCTAATAACATTTTATAAAGCAATGATTTTGGTTCTGTGTTAGCACACCAAATACCCCATGAGCGTTGATTGTTTTGGGAGACTTCCTGGGCCTTAATCTAACGTAAAGATGGGTGAGAACATCAAGGAAATTCTTCAGATTATCTAGAAGAAGATCACTTGTGATAGATTTAACAACTGTTATAGTGGAGGTTTCTAGCTTGTAGCTGGTGGATCAGTTATACTTTGCCTTTATATTGTATTTTTAAGTCTTTGTTATTTATTGCCAGCATTTTTAAATTGGGAGATTTTATATGGAACAAAATCTATACTTCTGACTTCTGTTAACAAGTTAGAAGAAGTTCACCTGCATTTCTCACATGACAAGTAATAGATGCTGTTATCTGTCATAGTTTCCTAGGGCAGCGATAACAAAGTACCACAAACTAGATGACTTCAACAACAGAAATTTATTATCTCTGATCTGGAGGCAAGAAGTCTGAGATCAAGGTATTGACAGGGTTGGTCACTTCTTTTGGCGGAGAGGGAGGATCTGTCCCCGGCCTCTCTCCTCACTTCAGTGGTTTCCTAGTAATCTTTGATGTAGACCCATCACTCTGACCTCTGCTCTTGCGTTCACATGGTGTTCACCATGCATACACAGTCCCACCGCACGAGGGGCCGACCCTAGTATCATCTTAACTAGTTATATCTGCAGCAGCCCTATTTTCAGATGAGATTATTGGGCACTGAGGGTAAGGACTTCAGCATATGAATTTGAGAAGGGGACACAGTTTAACCCGTAACACCCCCTTCCAAAGCGACATGCATTCCTCTGTTCTCTCATATTGACTAGTTCCCATCTAATCAGGTGTTCATGACTGTTGCTCCTCTGACTCATTAAGGATTTTAAGTTTGTGAAACTTTTCCTAAACACCTACCTATACACCTAACAGGTAGACCGAAATCTAATGGACTCAGAGGATCCTGAGATGTCAGAGCCGGAAGGAACCTCAGAGATTAGCTGTTGTCACTCACCTGTCACCCTCTTTCAGGAGGGCAAATCTAAGAAATGCTTTCAACTGTTCTATTCTAAAATACTTAACCATGGTGCTCCCTCATAATTCCTACTATTAGTTCAAGATGTTTTTAAAAAATGTTCTATTGCGTTGAAGTTTATCTGAGGAGAAAGACAAGTTTGACAGAGCTTTTATTTCAGTCCCTTCACCGAGGAAATAAATCCCTTCCCTCTGAACTTTCCCGAAGCACTGGCACCTTGGGATCTGGTTTATCCTGCAGGGCCTAAGTGGGTATTTTTTGTTTGTTTATTTATTAGAATATTTGCAGTGGATTTATTCCTTAGAAAAGAGAGAGGCTGTTCCAGTGAATTGAGCCGCTGTGTACAGGTCAGAGTGGGGAAAGGCTGCTTCTCAACGGTGCAGCTGTCTCCCGGGCCACTTAACATCCAGTGCGCGTCAACGCGAGTCTGCACCCGCAAAGGGTTTTTCTAAATATGTAGCTTTTAAACAGCCATTAATTTTGCTACCAGATGGGGCACAAAGAGGCAAGCTGATAAATCTTTCATCCACAGTGGGTCGGGTTTTTCCATAGGCACACCGATGGTCATTCTCCACGTGTACTTCAGCCAAGGCACCCTGCGTCCCCCACAGAAGGCGGCACAGGAGAAGGAACCGACCATAGATACCCAGGGCCCACCTGCTCTTGGGAAATTCTGTTTCCTTGCCTTCATTTCCAGAGGAGATCCTAATTCTTAGAACACATTATTATAAGAGTTGATGCATGATATCGCTTGACCTTTAAGCAACCGACGGTTTGCATCAGAGTCGGTCAACAGTGGCCAGGCCTTTATCAAAAGCTATGACAAAACTCCTTTTATCCTCTTAAGAAGTTCATCTTTTTCTTCCAGAACTATAATGGGAATCAGTCATTTTTTATTACGATCGCTTAATAGCCTAAATCAGCCCCTTCGGGTATGGCTGCCAATTTAGCTCTGATGCACAGTAAATATTAAATCACACAGTTTTCTGCTCAACACATTTGTCCCTGACTCTAATTTGCATGGCATAGCCTGAATGTAATATTAAGTATGTGGCCCAATCAGTCTGGCAAGAATGAGCTGATACCCGCACCCAGACAGCAGGGTCATATCGTCATTAGTTCTCCGATCTCTCGGGGGTCCCGACAGTCCATGCTTAGGCGCCTCTCCTTTCCAATGAAGAGTGCATGAAAAATGTCTGGCCGTCCGAATAGTATTTTATAGTTTGCCAAGTGCTTTCACGACCGCCAGCTCATTTTTTTTTTCAAAATGAACAGTAGTACCTCTAACGGTTACAGTGATTTCTGTTTTCTAAAGGAAACTAAGGCTCAAGAAAGCTCCCGACTTGTCCGGGGACGTAGTCTGTAAGTGCAGAGCTGGGCTCCGGCTCCGGCTTTCGGCCCCTCCCCCCAAGTACAATGTTCCTTCTCGTATATTGTGCCATTTCTCAAAATGTTGTGCTTGGGTATTGCTTTGCGGTAAGTTTTATGGTGCACTCCAGGGCGCTATAAAAACACGAACATGCACTGAACATTGTCAGTCACAGTCACCGTTCTAATGTTTAAAGGCAACGAGACGTGGGCTGGGATTGATGTTATGGTAACTCTGCATCATGGAGACAAATGCCTGGATGGTCTCGCTGAGTGTTACCGGCCACCACGGACCTGTGCGCGCTGACCTTGGCCAAGGTGAGAAAAGGGGTTGGCGTGAAATTCAAAGGGAGACCAGCTGCCTCTTCCTTCTCGGTGGCTCAGGACACTGTCCTTTGTCTTGCTCGTCTCCATACCTTTCCTCCGCAGCTTCTGCAAAAGGACACATTCAGTTCCTCCAAGAGCATCTTTAAATAAACTATACTTCTGTTTGGCTTCCTCGCATTTGCATAGAAATGAAAGGAAGGCGGTGTTTTGGGTACAAAAATAACTTAATAGCAGCTTTGATATGAACTAAGGGCTTGCATGGCTTTGTAAGCGGTGGCAGGAACTTTACACTGATTGGGCACTTTGGCTGCAGGCTTGGGCATGCGTGGATGGGAGTTCAGCCCCCAGAAGAGACCCTCCCCCCCAGTCTTCATCTTTCCAGGTAAATGAGCTCTATGCCCCCTAGGCATTGAATAGGAGACTGGTCTAGGCTCTCCCCCAGTAAGTTGTTCAGATTTGCATAATAATAATAATAATAACAATAATAATGGATTTATTGAGCATTGTTGTGTCAGACGTCATGCTAAGTGCTTCCCATGCGATAGAACACCAACTTTGAAGCCAAATGACCTGAGTTCCAAACCCACTCCACTGACTAGAAAAACGTTTATTTTTTAGCCCAGGACTAGGACATTAACTGGTCAAATCAGCCAACTCACTGGCCAGACTAGTCCGGCAGCCAGTGGTCCCTGCCCTGACGGGCGGCAGTCCACGAGCTTGTGGTGTCGTAGTGTGGACACTGCATTTGGATCAGAAGGTCTCATCCGGACTTGGCCTTGAACTCAAGTCAGTTCATTTCTCTAAGTGTTAATTCCTTCTCTTATAAAATAATCCCATTCAATAGTATTGTTCTAAGAAGCAAAGAATAACGTACATATTTCAGGGTGCTTTGTCAATCAAAATGTTTTTCATTAATTTTTGAAAACTTACATAATGATTTTTACTCTTTTTGCTCAGTTGTTGGTGAACTTGACTGTATCATCTGGTTATTTCTTGTCGTATAGATGGAATCCGATAGTTTCTTTAACCTGCAAGCAAATAAAACAGCCACGAAACAAAGGTTGGGAAATGTGCCACCTCATAAAAATGGGGACCCCGTTCCTCGTAGCATTTATTTATATTTTTACCTATTAATTGTATAATCCATCCATTCATTTACTGTACTTTTTCCCACTTACCAGGCATTTTGCTGGGAAATAGGATGAATAATGCACATCCTTGCCCTCGAGAGGTTAGTCAACCCCATAAACAATCACAATCCACTGTGTTAAGTGTAGGACTAGATCACTGAATGTTGCTGAGGAAATATTTATATGGGAAGGGAATTCACAGAAGACTTCCTGGAAGAAGTGACATCTAAGCTGAGTTATTAGTAGCTAAATATATGAGGATGCTTTGTGACCCTCCAGGGGCAGATGGCAAAATGTGGTTGATGGCCTGACCTCATTGTGAACTCCAATCCTGAAATTGCTAGAGAAAATTACTGAATTGGCTAAGAATGTTCTTCAGTAATCTGCCGACACCGTGGGGCTTCTGTGTTGCCCGTGTCTTAGGGCAGATGTTTGCAAACCTGGCTTATTTAATGTGTGAAGTTTCTTCAGTGGACCATGCTTACCTTTAAAAAGTGAACTTCTCTTTCCTCAAATGACCATAACAACAGCACTCACATTTATGTAGGGCCGTTCTGTGCTGAGGCTGAAGACAAGTGTGAATTCAGATGAAACTCTTGTGGACACTAAAACAAAATGAAGGGAATAAAATACAATCAGACCAGAATTCATGGAAGTGAGTTAGATATGCATCTCCACCTACACAGAAATAAACTCATTATTACTCTAAAAGATTTTTAGGTTGCAACACCATAGAGTATTGTTCCATAAATACCATTTAGCATGCAGTAAAAATTACTGTGCTTACACCAGCTTGACAGTGTATTGACTTCCCTGAAGGCAAAGGCTTTGGGTTATTAATAAGGATGAAGGCAGGGAAGGAGAGGATCAGAGGAGAGATCTAAGGAATGTCAAAATCACACCCATTTACTCCATAATTGGGTCTAGCAGAGCCATTTCTGGTTCCAATTTGCTTGCTTAGAACTGGGTTGAACATTTGGTATTGCAGGCTGAGGGCTGTTAGTTTACCTGACTAAGAAATGTATCTCCCGTAACCAACAGTGAGGGGGTGGCGTGGGGTGGAGTTGGGGAGCCTACTTCAGACTCAGATCTTAATAATGATCCTTGATACCAACTGCATATAGGAATTTATCCTCTAAATATTTATTCCCATGATGAGTGTTTACGTTGTAGCGAGTGGTGTGTGGACAAATACTGTAATCACTTTAAAGAGATTGTCTTAATAATACAAACTTGAGTTAAGAGAAATGTGCTCTGATGTCTGCCTTGTAAATTTGGTGCGCCACCTAGTGGAGGGAAGAGAGTTTTTTGTTTTGTTTTGTTTTGTTTTTTTATTATCAGAATACTTCTGGTAGTGGAATTATTTCACCATAACATGCTGAATGCTTCCTCCCCCAGAGAATCAATTGACCATTTCCGGTCATGTGTGTTTGAAGTTGTTTTGAAACCCAAGGGTCTGTGTGATGCTTGTCTTCTCCTCATCCTCTTTTGTACATCAGTTTAGTCCTAACACTTACTCACCTTCTGCTAAAACCAATTTAAACTGGTCTTAAGGGAGGGGGGTGTCAGAATTTACCAAATATGTAGAGAACACAGCGGACGAGGGCAGGACAAATGTGGGCAAGCGCTGGCGAGTGTGAAGGAGCCCACCACGCTCCCAGAAACAGCGTGCCCACCGGGGCTGCAGACAGAGGTCCCTGGGCGGCACCATGGCCTGAGTGTGAAAGGCCTTGCCGTCACTGCGAACAGGTTTGAGGTTTAGGATCAGAGCCCCTGGGGGTGTATGCAGTGACGTGGTGGGGGACCTGAGCTGAGTTGCAGAAAGACAGGCTGGGGTGCTGCAGGGAGAGGCCGGGGCAGGACGCCTGAGCTAAATAGGACAGCCTAAGGCAGAGGAGGGCCTGAATCCCCCGTGAGATGGGTGGGGCAGGGACCAGTGCAGTGAGGGGTTTTGATCTGAGATGATTATTAGGGTGTAGAACGTGGCTCCCACAGGCAAAGGACAGTCTTGCCTTCTTCGTGTCCTGGCGCCTTGCAGCAGCCTGATGTGTGGGCAGCTGGGGGCCAGCACGGAGAGGGGTTCCCTGCCTGATTACTTCCATTGTCTTCATGAGGAGGAGGGGGTAGTGTGCAGCCAGGAGCTTGGGGGAGGGTGGGATCTGAGAAGTAGAAGCCTGGCCAAGTTGTATCAAAGGTCCTGCTTGGGCCAGACACCGTGTGGTGACATGGGCATCTGTTCAGTGGGGGTCGCCCCTGTCCCTGTTTATAACAAGCTGCCACAGCAAAGGGAAAGGGTGAAGTGTGAGGGGGGCCAGAGAGGGGGCGGACACCTCCCCGTCGTCACCATCAGCCTGTCCTGTGATCACAAACCGTCATCTACAGTCTGCTCTTTGAGACGTGAGCTTTGTGGTTAAGTATGGGTTCCCTGGGGCCCCTGCAGGCATCCTCCGCCTCGCTTAGCCCTGGCCTCCTTGTCTCCCACGGAGACAAGAACAGAACCTGGGCCATCCTCGGTGTGATGTTGTGCCGTGGGCTCATCCACACAAGGTGCTGAGTGCAGAGCCTTGCACTCCACGAGCTCTCAGCTGAGAAGAGCTATTCATTTTAGGAGGAACGAGCATCCTTCAGAACACCCCATCTGGCCTACAAAGAACCAAGAACCTGCATCGGCCAGAATTGAGCATGTCCTCTGCACCTGGCTCCCTGGGACGAGGACAGAGCTGATGAGTGACGGTTCTCCCACCCCCACCCCTCACCCTGTCCTTTCATTTCTGTTTAGTTTTAGTTTTTGGCTCCCAACAATTATAAGAGAGTCTCACTGCGCATGCGTAGACATGCTCCGTGACTCCCGTCCGGTCCCTTCGCTCTGCACCAGATATTTTTGCCCTACGGCGATCTGCAGAGCTGCAACATTAAATTTAATCTTGGCTAGTTTTGGAATTCATTGACACACTTCTTCGGGCTCTTCATAGAGGGGAAAGAAAACGAACTTTTCACTTCTTTCTGCATGTGCCCATCGGGATGGGGAAAAGGAACTGCTGTAATCAACGCTACATCTTCCCAGCAAGATGTGAGTCGGAGCCTGGGACAGCAGGTGCGCAGATAAATGTGATTTGTTGAGTACACAGAAGAAATAAATTAGGAAAGGCAAGAAGTAGGGAAATGAAGCCACACTCCCGAGCCCTCTGTTGGACAGAGCAGGTCTTGGGTCTTGAGCTCTGTACAAAATCTATGTGTTTCTACCAAAGGACAGAGTTTTGTCCTGTGAGGTTCAACTCTTCATGACTTCTGGGCACCGTTTTTCTGACATGGTTTTCCCAGGTGCATTGCTTTGGGAAAAGCTTGTGTTGTTTTTTTTTTTAAACCACTAGTCTCCCCTTACCAGTTCCTGTAACTTCCTGCAGAGGCAAGGGACAAAACATCTCCTAACTTCCCAGAGTGCTAGGGACTCCTCTGCAAAGAGAGGAATAAATCCTCCTGGATTTTTTTAAAGGTGATTATAAGAACAATAAAAAAGGTTCAGGAGGAAAGAAAAGAACCATTAAAGGGGTAGAAGCTAAAGAACTTAATCCAGGACCCAGTGAAGGATGTGGGTAAAGGACTGGCCATGAATCCTGAAAATGCTACAGTTCATCAGGTTCAAAGCCAGGGGCTTTTCCTGCTGGCCCGTGGGTCGTTGGTTTGTGAGACAAGAAACGGAGAGGGATGGGACACCCGGGGCCCGACAGGGCAAGCTCATTACCCCAGCGTGCTGCCTGCCCCAACAGCTCGCCTCCCCCCCCCCCCCCCCCCCGATCTCATGAACATGACAGCAGGGTGTGGGCTCCGAGTCCTCTCTGAATCAAAGGTGAGGACAGGAGTCTACACGCCCACCACCAGGCTCTGACCCAATGTTGCTCCGCCCGCCAGGGAACAGCACCTAGCAGAGTTTGGGGACATCTTTTGATTGTCATGACTACAGGAGTGACACTAGCATCTAGTGGGTAGAGGCCAGGGGTGCTGTCAAACACACTATAAGGAGAGAGCATAGACATCCTGCACAACAGAGAACTTTCTGGTCCAAAATGGCAGTAGTGCTGAGGCTAAGAAAACCCTGTTCTAGACCGTTCCAGAAACTTCCTGCTCAATTTCCCCCTCTCTAGAGTCCTGCCTTACAAAATATCCAGCATCACACCACTCTTCCAAAGCAATGCTCTAACCCACACGACTTCTGTGCACTTCCATGGTGAGGAGCCCAAGGCGGACCTTTTAATTTTAATGTGCACCAAACAAAAGATCTTACGTTTGCATTGGATCAAGTTTATCTGTTATCTATACCTGAGAGTAAGCTTTTAAAAATATGTCCATCCTGCCTGTGCCTTGCCCTATAAACTTCCCTTGCTGACAGAGTAACTTGGAGTCTCTCTGCTGTCGTGGGCATTAAGGACTATTGTGAATTTCCAAGTCAGTCCAGTGGTCGGTCAACAGTTCCCTGTGCCTCGTGTGCAAATGCTGATTTAAGACTTCCAGCTGGGCGGCTAGAGTAGGGCTGCCCATCGAGAGAGGCGGCCGCCCTCCCCAGGTATCCACTTCCAGCGAATTTGTAGCTGTCTCTCCCTAAAGGAGGGCCTATGCATAAAGGTATTTCTCTCCAACGAACACATGTACATCATTTGGTTCCAACTGTCATTATGCACTAGAATCTCCCTGCCAATTTGCTGTTACCATCATCAAGTAAGTTCTGTGTCTCCGAACTCTTTCCCTGGGGGACATGGAATTCAAACAAAGGTCACATGCGTCACCATTTCTGGCTCCCGTTAAATGGTCCTTCCCTCCCCCTGCTGAAATGTAGGAAGGAATTGGTTCAGACCAGTAATGCACAGGGGAGAGAGCTGAAGGTCCCAAGAATGCTGTTCCCAAGACAGAGGGGGAAACTTCAAAATATCTCCTACTTTCCCCTTAAGATGTAAACTGGTTCTTCATTATTGGGGAAAATAGATGTGAATTCTCGGTCATGCTCATTAGAAGTTCCCCAGAAGTGACTAGTGCTGTATCCGCAACGCATACATGGCTTTTCCCTGCTGGAACATGGAAATGACCAGAATTGAAATGGCGTCCAGACTTTCTCATGTGAATGAGTAGATGGCCCAGGACAAGCCTTGGACTCATCTTTATCTTTAACTGTAATGACTGTTTCTTGTCATCACATATTCTGCTGTATGCATCCTGCTTTCTTCTGGGTAATGTGGTGAAATGTGTCTGGACTTGAAGTCAGAGGCCTGGAATACAATCCTTCTGAGATCATCACCTGTTATTACCTCTCCAACTTCACGTCCCTGTTCACTCTGCTCAGCCCCCTGGTCGCCCCCATCCCTAGAGCGTGGCAGCCATAGACCCTGTGCTGCTGTCTCTTCTGTGTGGATCACACTTCCTTTAGATATTCAAGACCTTGCTCCACTATCACCTTCTCCACGAAGCCCACTCTGACCACCCTAGGTAAAATTAAAATCTGCCTCCACCCCAATTCTTCTGACCCCCTTTACCTACTCTACTCTTCTGAATCTCTCTACACTATGTTTTTTGTGTGTCTCTTCATCTAGAATAGAATTTAGATCTCTTATTAAACATATTATATATATGGATATATATATACTTAATTCTTGACCTATAAATCCAGTATTTTAATACAATAAATTTCTCTTCTCACCAATACTGTACATGATCTGTTTTGTTTACTGATGTGTTCCAGATGCCTAGAACAATGCTTGGCCCCTTAGAGGCATTCAGTAAATAACTGTTGCTTTGCTTGTTACTGTTTCCATTTCATTTTGACCTCATATCAGCATGGAAATGTGAATGAAAGTCATTATTCTCTCAGAGCCTGTGATTATAAAAATCTTTAAATGGGGATAATAATAAGACTCACAAGGTCGACTGTTATGCGGATTAAATGAGGTATGCATATTCAAGCATTATGTGTAATATTGAGGAGAAGAAAATGTCTACATTGTCCCTAACTCATGCGGACCCAGAAGTGCAGCCCAGTGCCTTGCTCTGGCCCTTGTCAGGAGACCCCTGGGACCTGTCAGTGGGCTGCAGTCTGTGCTAGCAGAGTGACACTCTAAGAGACAAGGGTCACTTAGGTTCTGCTGACAGGTGCTGACCGGCGCTGACCTGGGAAAAGAATGCGCCCTCTGCTGGTGACAGGGAGGGGCCCTCCAGTGCATGGTGTCTACCTTTCGGGATGTGAATAGATGCAGCAGGGGACCCTTAATGACACTGTGAAGATACCCACACATCTAGGGTAGAGAAGTGCATGACCAGAAGGGTACTGGCAAGCTTGGATCAAAAACACTGGAAAAGGAGATTATTTTACCTTGACTTGAAATATAGCAGACATACAGAGAAGTGCCTAAAAAACACAGGCAAGTTTAATGGTCATAAAGGGAATACCTTCGCAAGTACTGCCCAGGTAAGGAAATACAATATTACCTGCCCATCCTCAAAATATGTGTGCCCTTTCCTCATCACAGCCGATACGCTAATCTTTGTGAAATCATTCCCTTGGCCTTCTTCATGATGTTAGCTCCTTCCTGTGCATCTCTAAGCATGATGGCTTAGTTTTCTTGGTTTAGAATTTTACATGAATGGAGTCCTCCTATAGCATGTGTTTGCTTGTGACAGGTGTCTTTCACTCAGCGTTGTGTCTGTGGAGTTCATTCACGGAGATGTGCATAACTAGAGTCCAATCCTCAGACTGCTGCAGTAATCCACTACTGAACAGTGACCTGATTCATCCATTTGACCCCAGGGGTTGGTGAACATGCAGGTTGTTTACATTTTTCTGTGAGACACATTCTTGCTCCTGTATGCTGGCATTCTTGTGCAGAAGTTTCTCCAGGGTATTTTTCTGGTGATAACGTTTCTGGATCATTAACTAGGGGTATCCTTACGTTGAATAGGCATGCCAAACTCTTTTCCAAAGTGGATGTACCTACTCACAGTCCCATTATTGGTGGCTTTGAAGCATTTAAAGACACCCAACAATTCCAACAGCAGGACCCCAAGATAACCACCATTGCCTGCAAGCAGGGAACTTTGACTAGTCCTTAGAGCTTGCCTCCCTCCTAGACACGTGGCCTTTGTTCTCTTCCGACTGAAATTGAGCTTCCCTTCCCCCAGAGGATGGAGGAACACCACACATTATTCGTTAGTCAAAGTATCACTCTCATTTGGAAAGGCAGGAGGGCAATTTAATACCCATTGGACAGATATTTTGCCTCCTAGGTTGTAAATACAGAAGTAGTTTCCTTTGAGACAAGAAGGTAAATAGAAAACTGAGTTCTATAGTTTCTTTCTCGAGCTTGGATGAATTGCTCCCTGTATCTTTGCTGAGAAGAAAGAGGGTTCAAATAGTATATTCCATTTCAAGTCTGAACGAAACACCTCTCGGTACTCTGGGGTTGTAATTGGGTAAGACAGGCAAAAGCGTGCCCAAGAACTTGAGCGCTGTCTGTTCGGGGAGTTTTTCCGAGGGAAGGCGCAGCTTTGTTTTGACTCTTCCTACCGAGATTGGTCAGAATCAGAGATCTTCTATGTTGGAAGAGAATTCCATTATGGTCCTTTATCAGAGAAACAAACCAAGCTGTACTTACCTACTAATTGTCTCAGTGTTACTAGGTTCCCCCAACACCTAGCAATACCTTGCATACAGTAGGTGCTCAATAAAAGCCGAATGGTGAGCTAAAGAAGTTCTTATAACCCTAAGTTGAGGGCAGTTTTGCTTAGCTACAATTTGTTAAAAATGCTGTCCTTTCCAATGAACGTCCCCACAAAAAAAATGTTGTGGATCTCAAGAAATTTGACCAAGTCTCTGTTGTAAAGAGACATTAATTCAAGGCCTAATTATGACCTTGTCAAACATCAATCATTAAATTCAGTTAACTAAGAGCATATAAGAAATGCTAAGCTGCCCACCGTTCTTGCCCCGTCTGGCATGGGAAATATTCTATGCGATTTCTCACATTCATTGTTCGGAGCCTGGTGACATCATCACCGAGTCCTCCCGGAAAACACGACACCTTTCCATGCAGTAGTCAGACTTCCAGAGTGATCACAATGGAGGTTGAACCAACTGTAATGAGAAGCTGACAGCAATGAAGGAAATCTCCACCAAGGGCAACAAATCCTGCTCCCTTAATAAATCTCTGACAGAAAAGGACTGTCTGACATCTCAGGGCTGTGTGCCTACAAATTAAATCAGAGGAGATGTCTTGGTGATTGATATTGCAGGGAATCAGATAACTGAGTGGGCATGAGCTGATAATGAGATACTGTGGGCTAATTAGGAGGAGGACCAATGAATTGAATTCAGATGGAAAGCTGTGTACAAAAGCCATTGCAAGGAAAGGGGTAGGCAGCTGAGGAGACAGGAGGAAGTGGCCGTGCAGGGCGACAGTTCTATTGTTCTAGTTGATGAATCACCTGCTTATCCAAGGAGCTAGGCTCAGAAACACAGAAGGCATGACAGGTTCCCCAGGATGGTTTGTGATCCAAAATCGAATGGTCCAGGAGAGGGTCTGGGGTGGGGGTGGGGGATAGTGGAAACAGTATCCCAAGAATGTTATTGAATTTTGTATTCAGCTACTCCCAAAGTGTGGCTCAAGTATGAAACAGTTAGATTTGTGGGGGATGGGGAGCCACTGGAAATAAAGACCTTACATTGAATACAAATTTCATAAATTAGGTCCCAGGGGGCTATGTGATTGAAAGGAGCACAATAGGAATGATGACATGTGCTCCGTGTGCTTGAGAACATATTTTTTACATCAAAGATTAGTAAGACAACAGCCCGTTCTCCTTCCCTCTCCATCCCACCTCCTCTGCCCCGACCAAGATGCATTGTTGTTATTTTAAAGTTTATTAATTAGATTTTATTTATTATTATTGGCATTATTCCCCTTAGGAGAACATGCACACACCCTCCTCGGTCTCTCATTACTCCACCCCTGCCATGTTGGTCTCATCTCGAGTTTTGTTTTGTACATCATGGCTGCGCTTTGGTGTTTGTAAGGGACTTGTAACAAGAGGTCATTGCCTTTCTAACCAAAAATAAAATATGTCAATTTCTTCACTAGCCCGTACCTCATTTCTCTCTCCTCCACTCATCTCTCTTCTTTGGAAGGACCCATTGAGCTCTTCAACTCATCTGTTGAGTTGTTCCTTTCTATACTCGCAGTGTTCATGCCCGGGATCTCCCATTGTTTCTTATTCGTTGTTCTTATTTCACCTTTCAAATCTCTCCCCTTTCCTTTTTGAAGATATTTATTGAGCTTATTTTCAGTTGCTCCAGTGCGTTGACTTTGAGCGCATGCGTGCTCTGCAGAGGTCTTGCTGCTACTCCCTCCCGCCCGTGCGTGCTCTCTCGGGAATTCCCGTGGCTGCAGAGAGTAACGTGGACCTGTGGTGAGCGTACTTCGAGCTGGACAGCCTCTGGTATTGCAGTCAGGAATCGACCACCCCCAGTTTGCTGTGTCCCTCACCCCAGCACCCCCTAGCGTCTCTCTTCCTCAGAGAACCTTGAGAACTGCTATTTTCTAATCTCCCTCTCTGCTCTGGGATGGGGGGATGTGAAGAGAACCATTCAGGGGCTGACTGGCCTCCCTACATGGGTTTGGGCTCCAACTCTGTCCAGTGTCACCTAACTGCCTCTCATGAGCACTGGGCTGGGTTGGTGCTTTGGCACTGAAGCAATAAGGATCAATAGTCCTCTGAAGTCAAGGTGGTAGGAAGGGTGCCCTCAGCCAACCCTCCCAAGTACCCTGCCCCCATGGCCCTGGGCTTCTCGTGGGCTGGCATCTTCCTTCTACACAGGGGCTCAACCACCTCTGTCTTTCCAGGAGTTTTTCATGGTTTTGATGTTAAGTCCTGGACCCATCACATGGCCTTTCTTTGCTTTTTGTCCCTAAAATCTTCAAAACTGGGTTTGAAGAAGAGAAGCAACAGCTTATTCTTCTAAAGAATATGAGTGCCCATGATTATAAGAACCAAGAAGCTTATAATCTATTAAATTCACAATACCTAGCACATAGTAGGTCCTGAATGAAACATTTCTACAGTGAAATGATAAACTCTAAGATATTTTAGATGACATATAAAGTCATTTTTTAAATTTTAGACTTTTTATGCTTTGCCTGAGAAAAATGGCATCGTGTTAGGTAACCTACGAAGCAGAGTGGTTGGGCTTCGATACCTCGCCACCAGGAGGGCCCCTGCGGAGTAAATAGGGCATGCAGGTACCAGGCAGGGGGGGGTTCCCAATTAAACTTCCGTGTTTCTTTCTGATACCTAAGCTTCTCTGGCTCTGGGATCCGGTGCCAACCTGCGTGTCGTTACGTTAACAGCGTGAGGCTCTCCGCGTATAACAGTGCTGCGACTTTCCTTCTTCCGCGGAGCTCAGCACGTCCGCAGGACTGCAGACTGGACGTCGGTTCTCTAGGTCTCCCCAGAGGGTAGACAACTCTGAAGGGGAAACAGTGAAGAACCCTTTTTACTGCTTATTACTCCTTAAAGGAGAAGAAAAGACAGAATGAAAAGAGAGAGAAAGAAGGAGGGAGAGGGAAGGACGAAGAAAAAGAAAAGATGGGGAGGGAAGGAAGGGCAGACGACAGACAGACTGCCCGCACCTGCTCTCCATTATCCTCTCTCCCTTAGACATCTGCAGTGGCCTGTCCGCCTCCGCCATGGGTTTCCTCTGGGCTTCGGACGGGCTGTCGTGGCTACTCTGTAAGGTTTATGCTTGCCTCTTGTGGGAGGGCGGTTCTGGGCAGATGGGCTCGCCACTAATGGATGTGCCCCAAGCCCACAGCCGGTCTTAATACCTGTTCCACAGTGGCAACCCCGGGCCCCTTCCTCTGTCTCCTGATTGCCCCGTCTGCTATTGTTTTGAAAAACAAACAAACAAACAAAAACAGGCGTCGTTTGTCCAGGAAACTGGAAATGTCCTCCGGCAGCTCCCTGCCTCCCCTCTGCCAGAGAGCAACTTTCCACACATCCGTCCGTCTGTCTGTTTCCCATCAGGGTTCAGAGCGTCCTTTGCCAGTTTCTGCTATTCCCTCGCCTTCTCCTCCTCCTCCTCTTCCCTCCCCTGCCCCTGCTCAGCTGCCTCTTCTTCCTCCTCCTCCGTCTGTCTGTTTCCCATCAGGGTTCAGAGCGTCCTTTGCCAGTTTCTGCTATTCCCTCGCCTTCTCCTCCTCCTCCTCTTCCCTCCCCTGCCCCTGCTCAGCTGCCTCTTCTTCCTCCTCCTCTTTGTTAATCAGCATCTTGTTTATTGATCACTTCATGGGTACCAAGCAAGATGGAAAGGCTGTGTCTCATAAGTGATCTCGTTTCCAATGGAATGGATGGTATCAGCACATCGTACCTTTCCCTCTATTTCACAGACAATGCTTTTGCGGCTCAGAGACGTCAGCTGTGTTGAAGGTTGCACAGCTTGTGGATCCCATTAGCTACTTCTCGCTGGCCTTGAAACATGGGTATGTTTTGGTTACTAAGAAAATAAACGTATCTCATTTGAGACACTGTTCTGTTTCTGTCCTTGCTAATGTATCTTGTCAAGCAGGTGGGCACCTGGGCTTCGATTTCCTCAGCATCCCAACCTGCCTGAGTCTTGCCTGCCTTGCCTTCTGACTTCTGCACTTGGCCATTCTGCTGACATAGAGTGGTTTCTCCAAAGTCACCAATGGCCAACTTCTCTGTAAACCAGTGGACTTTCTAATCCTTCTCTTGACCCCTCTGTAGCTGTTGATGCTGCTGCTGCTGATCTTGACTTTGAAATTTCAGCTGCCAGCCACTGTGGCTTAGGAAGCAGATTTGCACGGTCATTCAGATATGCTGTGGGCGGGGGGTGGTTCTGAGCAGATGGGCTCGCCACTAATGGACGCGCCCCAAGCCCACAGCCGGAAAGTTTAATTTCCTTTGAGGGTCCAGGAAAGATCTGTTCTGGGTTTATAGCTAATTTTGCAGAAAAACAAATTATTTACCTTTTCTGAACGTTTGTGATGACCCTAGATGTGTAGATATTAAATTTTAAGAGCCTAACTAACTAATATTTACATTTGCAATTAAATGTAAGTAACCCTGATAATACTACAGGAGTTCTCTGTCTTTAGGGACTGTGGCGGGGGGTGGGCGGGTAGGAATGAGAGGCGTAGTTCTCGTTTTTATTGAATGGTTTGGGGGAAAATGAATCTTCCGGGGATATTCTCCATATAACTATTTGCCTGCGAGAGTCTCCTAATGACTCTCATAGGGGTTCAGCTGTGAACATCACAGAATATTTATCTTCTCTGAGGATTTTGCGGTTTCTAGAGTGAGAGAGCGGTTCAAATAAAATAATTACCGATCTTGTTCCTCTGCCACATGGCCCAGAGAAGGTGAGGCGTCTGGCTGATGGAAGGCATGGATGCTGGTGGTTTGGCACGCCCAAGAGATGTGGGTTGGCAGGTTATAAAACGGAGAGTGTGGTTATCGTTTGCATAGAGCTCTACACCATCCAGAGGAAGTTCACGCACACCATCCCACCTGCATCCTCCCTGCTCCTTGGGTTGGAGGGGGATTCTGACCCCAGTTTGCAGATCGGGAAGCAGAGAAGTCCCAACAGTCTATACTATTTGATTAAGTCTCCCTTTGCAGTAAAGGGAGACCCAGAGTCAGCACGTGGGTCCTTAACCCCAGCCCAAGGCTCACCCTCTTTCTTTAAGCCCACTGTATGCAGTGATTAGTTCACTGTGGGGCACGGACTTTGGCAAAGAGGGCATGGAACAGGAGTGCAGGCTGTCAAAGGCATTTGGCTTACAAACATGAATAATGTTGCATAAAAGGAGAAATTTACTGTCCACAGAGGTAAAACACCTATCAAGTTGGTGTCGGAGGGCAGCATCCTTCTTTGAAAAGGACATATTTGCTACATGATTGAAGCTTGGCAGCCCCATGACAAAGGGCAGTAGGTGCTTCCAGGTGGAACCTGTCGTCCACCAAGTCTAGAGGACATGTGGCTGGGTGCACTGGAAGGCTTCGGTATCATCCGTGCAAATTCTGGTTAGCGCACCAACATCCAGAAAGGGCAGGCGATCTAGGAGTGATATCATTAAAATGCAAGAAAAATGGAAGTTTCCCTCCCTCTCGAGCAAAAGTGTGCGTGGAAAAGACATTTGGGGATGTCAGTCCAGCCACAGATCCCTGAGAACCAGCCCCTCCCCCGCTGCACCCCTTTTTACACACACAAACACAGAACACCTGTATGTTATGTACACATGCGCAGCCATGGACCCCGGAAGCTGTGATTCTGTAATGATCCCCTGCTCTCCTGGACATGGGCGATGAGAGCAGGTGTGCAGAACGGACCCAAGCTGGACCACTCAGCACCTCGTTCTCCACATTGAAATTGAGAAGATGCTAATGGGCAAAGAGCACTAAGTGAGGTCACTGACCAGACTTAGGTTCCTACTTTGTTCCTCTCCATCAACTCTGTCCCTCAGCCTTTTCTTTGACTTCAGAAGCTCCTCCCTCAGTACCCTTCCCATAAACTCCACTCTGGGCTTAAGCTAATTCAAAGTGGGTTTCTGATATCTGTAGCCAAGAGAATCTCAACAGAATGGTGAGAGCGTCTCCCACAAATAATAAACACACTCTCTCCGCAGACTTCTTCGTGTCTAAGGTAGATCAAGTTAAGTCAATGAAATTTCCTGGACCCCAGGAAGTCCATTTTTAAAAAATATGATCAGGCCTGACCTGTGGTGGTGCAGTGGATAAAGCATCGACCTGGAAATGCTGAGGTCGCTGGTTCGAAACCCTGGTCAAGGCACATATGGGAGTTGATGCTTCCAGCTTCTCCCCTCTTCTCTCTCTCTCTGTCTCTCTCTCCTCTCTATCCCTCTCTGTCTCTCTCTCTCTCCTCTCTAAAAATGAATAAATAAAAATAAATAAATAAAAAGCTTTAAAAAATATAATCAATTTAGACAATTAACTATCGTAAGTTGAATCCTTATAACAAGGTGATCTCTTTACTTGGTAAGTTGGATAGCTTTTAAATAGCATCTATTAGAAAAGGTTCCCTTTATGCTTTTGAGTAATAGGTGTGTGAGTGTTGGGTTTTGTGGTTTGGGTACCCACAGGCACACAATCTACTAACGTCTGCAAAATTAGTTCAATTCTCAATGTGGAATATGAAGAAGTTTTAAATTTAAAGTATGTTTTCATTTTCTGTCAATTATAAAAGACGATTTATGTGTTGCAGAAAGTTTGGAATTGTGTGACAATTGCATGCCAGGCAGTAAGCCCGAGAGATTTACCTATATTTTCTCCGATCCCAGCTACAATTGTGAGACAATCATTGTTCCTGTTGAAAGATGAGAATCTGTGTGTGTGTGTGTGTATGTGTGTGTGTGTGTGTGTGTGTGTGTCCAAACCATTAAACCAAGCAAAAGTGTGAAGTGTGGACTAAGCATAAAAAAAATGCGGAAAGGCATAATGGTTACTCCAGACCATTCATAACACTTAAAACCACGCAGAGCAAATGTAGGCAGAAAAAGAAAGATTATTTGGAGAACTCTATTCACATTTATGGTCTGCAGTCAATATAAACATGAAAAAGATTCTAAATATCCCTGCCATATTTGGCAAAAATGAGTACAGGAGAGACAGGCCCCGAAGACACTTGCATTCTGCTCCTTGCCACTCAGGCAGGTAGGAAGCAGCGTGGAGTCAGGGAAAATACAAATGCGCCGGCAGCGTTGATGCGAATGTGAGTTGCATTGTTTCAGGAGGGTTGCTCTTGTGAACGACACCACAGCCATGTCAACAGGCAGATCTTTTGTAAAAGTGTTGGAAGTGTATTTCTCTGTTCTAAGAGGGGGATTGGTCAGACACTGCATTTTACCTGCCCATGTGAAGTCAGTGAAACAATTTTAGGGGCATGCTTGAGTTTTTGAATTGACATCTGAGAGCTACTTTTAACGTTCTTAAAATTTTAATTCAACAAGTCATCTATGTTCACCAGAAAAGTTTCAACATATAACTAATAAAAATAGAAACTCTCCTATTGACACACACATTTTCTTTTATTGATTGCTTTTAGAGAAAGAGAGGAAGGGGGAGAGAGAGAGAAGCATTCCTTTGTTGTTCCACTTAATTATGCATTCTTTGGTTGCTTTCTACATGTGCCCTGATCAGCGATCGAACTCACAACCTTGGTGTCTCTGGACGATTCTTTAACTGACTTAGCTCACCTGCCAGGGCCAATACACAATTTAAATATTTTACAAAAATGAAGTTAAGCCCTGGCCGGTTGGCTCAGCGGTAGAGCATCGGCCTAGCGTGCGGAGGACCCGGGTTCGATTCCCGGCCAGGGCACACAGGAGAAGCGCCCATTTGCTTCTCCACCCCTCCGCCGCGCCTTCCTCTCTGTCTCTCTGTTCCCCTCCCGCAGCCAAGGCTCCATTGGAGCAAAGATGGCCCGGGCGCTGGGGATGGCTCTGTGGCCTCTGCCTCAGGCGCTAGAGTGGCTCTGGTCGCAACATGGCGACGCCCAGGATGGGCAGAGCATCGCCCCCTGGTGGGCAGAGCATCGCCCCTGGTGGGCGTGCCGGGTGGATCCCGGTCGGGCGCATGCGGGAGTCTGTCTGACTGTCTCTCCCTGTTTCCAGCTTCAGAAAAAATGCAAAAAAATAAAAATAAAAAAATGCAAAAAAAAAAAAAAAAAAAAAAAAAAAATGAAGTTAAAACTGTTCTGTCACTTGCTTTATTTCACCAGGCAATATTTTGTCAGTATTTTGTCATTGTTGGGAAACAAGTCTTCGCATGTCTGTCACGTTTCTGCACATTTCCCCTTAGTCCCAGATTATCAGCTCAAGGAGACTGAGACAGTAAACAGCCTTGGAGGCAGAGATAGTGTCACCCTTTGTGGCAAAGAGCGGGAATGCTGATTGTTCGTTATAAAACATTTGGGTTCCTTAAGCTCAGATTTCCTGCCTAAAATGCAGCCCACTTTTGATGACAATGCAGGTGTCACCTGGACCTCTTCGTGTTATTCTTTGGAAAGTGGAGCATGGTTACTGCTACTGCTGTGAGTAAGAAAGTCCTGTGTCTCAGACTCTGGAGTCTTGCATCTTCCGCCAGCATCCAGGAAAACACGCCCAACTTGTTAACCAAGGGGGGCAAAACCACAAACTCTTTGTGGTTCTTAGCAGTCATTTTACTAACCCCATTTTTCAAGATTATTCTTTTGACAGTTGCTCTTTAATGCATGTGCTATGAGGTCTTTATTCATTTCCCTATTGTTGGATTCTTATGTTGTTTCCCCTGTCTAGCCCTTGAATATAATGTCTGTATATAATGCATTTATGTATCCATCTTTATAAATAACTATATTTTGGATGCAAATTCCATAAACTTTTACTCTTGATGAAATAAGACACGATAACATTTGAGATTTTTCTGAGCGTTAAATAGTTAACTTCTATTGGCTGCTTCTCTCCCCTGGTCCTAGAAGTCAGGCTCACCCGGGGAAGGAGGCGGTGGACGCCAGAGTGACTGACAGTCAGAGAAAACCAGGAAAGGAGCGCAGCCCGGGGTCAGTGATCGCTTGGCCCGTTTGGGTCGAGAATGGCGAGCACAGGCGCCAATGCTGGGAACTGATCCGTGAATTCCAAGCTCACGTCTGAGGAGGGAGGATTTGGGCATCCAAGGAGCATCAGCAGGTTTGGGGCATCATCCTAATGCCCCCAGCCCCTTCCTTCTGTTGGGAGGACCCCTCCCAGGCACATCTTTAGTGCTATTAGTCCTCCTCACGCCATCTCTTCAGCCTGGCTGGGACCTGCCCCTGGGTTCATTTTTCTCTAATCATACCCTGGGTCTGTTCACTGTTCTGAATCAACTGCAAGAAGACCAGGGTTGACTGAGCGGGGCCAATGTTTATTTAAAGTCACAAAGGTATCTCTGAAAACAAACAATCCTTTGCAAGAATAAAATGGCATGTGTGATAGAATTGGAAACAATAGCTGTCACTTTGTTCAAAGTTCTTCTGCAGATGGCAGCAGGATTTTTTCTCTGAATATCAGGGGTGACAGTTTGTCTGTGGTTTCTCCCCAGTACCATAGTATTGGGGTGGTGCAGGCTAGGGGTGGGGACAATAAATTGGATGTAAACTCCCTAGGTTTGCTGCTATAATACCCCTCCTCACTTACCGCCACCGGCCATGCTGCGGTGTACCACATCTGGGTGTCTTCCACACCAGCAGTTGCACCGTACATAGACAACACAGCAGAGAGATTTAACCCACGGGGGCTTTGGAATTGGGCAGACGTTGCTATGAGCCTTGCCTCTCCTCCACAGTAGCTTTTATAACCTTGGCCTCTCAGAACCTCCATGTCCTCATGAACAAATGGGGATAATAATGGGAATCTGCCTCCCAGGGCGATGGGACAGATTTAATGAAACAATGTGCCTAAAGAGCTTATTAGCATGTGGCTCATGGCAGGAAATCATTACGGCTGCTCTTATTACTGTTATTAAATCTGAGGTCCACGCAGAGACCCGGCTAATTCCAGACAGGCTATGATGACTGCTCCAATGAGGTATGATTACCATTATTATTTTGGGGGCAGGCTTCTCCCTTGGGCAGCCCGGACTGTCTCCGCATCTCTCCAGCATTAACAAAGGCAGCTCCCGTGATAGAGAGCAGTCACACCGAGCACGTCCCCTCTTCATGCCCCAGCACTGTGTTTAAGGATATGCAAGAGTTCTTTATCTCTGGCAATAAACTTTAAAAATAAATGAGCTAAAGCTATGGGCCAAGGAATGAGAGCTCTCTGTCTTTAACTGTAACCTGCACAAGGAAGATACCTAGATGCCTAGATCTAAGCTTTAAAAACCTCCATAAGGATGAGACAATAGTTAATGACCCTGGAGAAGCCCCCAAGGATAGCATCCTTGTAAGTCACAACGCCCGCACATCCTCCAGTCGTTTTCCTCTGATCTTCAGGAAGCCTGTGCTACTGCAGATGCAGAAACTGTGCCCTAGGCATCCTTGATCTTGATCCCCTCAACCTCTGTTCTAACACCCTGAAACTGTAAGATTAATTGACCGTGATGATGAGTTTTCCAATACTCAGAATTTGAAAGTACATGTTTTCCAACACCTCACACTAGAATACATCTCAGGAAGCCAGGACTTCCACTGATTCCCTCTTATGCTGGCAAACTGAGAGGTAGGGCATGTTCGCTGGACCCAAAGTCAGACAAACCACAGCTGATTGTGAAGTCTGCGGATGCCGAAATGGACTTCTATACCCAGCAAATAGTCATGGCTCCATAATTCCATTTAACTGGTTGCTCAGCTCTTTTTGAAAGGCATTATTAAGCTTGTTAGAGAGTCTCAAAGGGAATTGGTTTCATTAAGCAGCTAAACAATTAGACCTTGGAGTACTTAAGAAGATTACAGGCAGATGAATAGTACTGCAAAGGGGCCCTGATATGCATCCCAGAACTCAACGGGCAGACATAAAGATTCATAAACGTCCTTTCTCAGATTGCATTCTTTTTCCAGTTACCACTAATTGGTTATTTTTCCAATGCAGACATCCATTGTAAAAAAAATGTATTCTATACATATATAATTTTTACAATGCGTACTACAGATAAGCTAAAAGAAGGAAATAATGTATTTCACAAAATAACCCATGTTAATCATACTTTCAGCTTCCCATAGCTTTATATAGTACAGCCTGGGGACCAGAGTCTGGGGTCCACAGTCATGTCACTGAATGTATCGCCTACTTCTGTCACTTACTGACTGGGTGATGCGGGGAATTCACCTTCAACTTTGTTTGATTCCATTTTTCTTATCTGTATAATTGGGATAAAAAGAGTACCATCCTTGGCCTGACCCAGGTGGTGGCGCAGTGGGTAAAGCGTCGGACTGGGATGCGGAGGACCCAGGTTCGAGACCCCGAGGTCGCCAGCTTGAGTGCCAGCTTTGCTCATCTGGTTTGAGCAAAAGCTCACCAGCTTGAGCCCAGGGTCGCTGGCTCAAGCAGGGGGTTACTCGGTCTGCTGAAGGCCCGCGGTCAGGGCACATGTGAGAGAGTGGTCAATGAACAGCTAAGGTGTTGCAACGCACAATGAAAAACTAATGATTGATGCTTCTCATCTCTCCGTTCCTGTCTGTCTGTCCCTATCTATCCTTCTCTCTGTCTCTGTAAAAGAAAAAAAAAAAAAAAGAGTACCATCCTTCCAGTGTTTTAGGAGGAAGAAATTAGATAATAAATACGTCTAAAGTCTTTAAAATGAGTGGCTGGTACTTGGTAAGCATTCAAGAAATGCTTTTTAGCTATTTTATATGTCATATATAGACAGTATACAATTAAAATGGGATTTTATTGTAAGCACTTTTATAACCAGCTTTTAATTTAGTAGCATATTGTAAAGACTTTTCTGCATAAATACCTGCATATTGCTTTATCATTTTTAATGGCTATATAATATTCCAGCATATGAGTATTTGATAAATTACCAGCTAGAAGCTAAGCATGGTGGCACTGCCTGCCAACCTCAGTTGGGTTTGGGTGCTGTCTTTCTACATCAGTGTGTACCTGTACAGTTTATTGTATTTTAAGATTGCTAAGCCCTGGCTGGGTAGCTTGGCTGGCTAGAGCATTGATCAGAAGTGCAGAGGCTTCCTGTTTGACCCCTGCTCAGGGCTCCTACAGGAACACAACCATGTTTCTGTCTCTCTGTCTTCCTCTCCCTACCTCCCTCTCCCTCTCTCTAAAGTCAACAAAAATAAGCGTTTAAAAAAAGAATGCCATATAAAAATTGGTAGAAATAAATAAAGGTTTGCTATTAATAAAAGCAAACCATAAAAGGTTGCTATTAATGGTAAGAATTATTGGTCTTATAAGTGCATTACAGTGAACAAAAGTAGAATGCAATATATATTTTATATTGAAGAGCATGTATAAAATGGAGGAAAAATATTGGCAATATTTCCCTATGCCTAAAACACAAGTGTAGGTAGATGTTCCATAGTCTATTTGTATCTCTTGAAGAACAGAAGCCATCTTCCAAAGTATATTATATGTATGTCTTCAACTTTCATGCATTTGACTGACGTCCAAAAGAAAAGTCCTGCCTGGGAGCATTTGTCAGCTTTGGGAGGAAGCCTGAGCCAAGTGCAGAGGGCGGGGCTCCCAGGGACGGGTGGGAGGAGGAAACCACGGTGGATTCTGCAGGTGGTCCTGATGCTGAGAGTCCATCGCCCCAAAGACCTCAGTGACCCAATTCTCTCTTCTCCCCATACACCAAAGAACTGTTCCCTGAGGACCCCCAGAGCAGGTGCGCAGTGGGAGGGCTTGGAGTGAGGTCTGGGGAAGAGGCACAAAGAGTTTGAGGAGAGACCCACCCTGAAGCCAGTAACATGCTCATGGATGTAAGTAGCTTTTTGTGCTAATTCTGGAATGAGGACACAGGGCAAAGGGGGTGTAAAAACAAATCAGCTCCAGAGAAATGAGACAGAAATACCTCCTGTGGGTCTAGCATGCCAAGCACATTGTACGTGTTCACTGAATTCTGAGAAGATGAAGGAATGGACCCCTTTCCATCACGTAAAGGAAACAGAAGAGCATCACTTATTGTCTTCAGGCCTCTGTGCTGGTTGTCACAAGTCTCCCTGGCTGTTCTCGGTCGTCTGCTCACTGTGTCTTTTATCTGCTCTCGTTTAGAGGAAAGGGGACAAAGGGACTGGCATTTGGGGGTGAAGCTGCTGCAGATGATTCTTCAGAGACTCTGGGGATGGCACACCCTGGGCATCACCCAGTGGCAGTCGGCCGTGGCAACTCTGCAGAAAGGCGGGGACGCAAGCTGAGGATGGCTGTGACTTCCAGAGAGCGCTCAGGGGAGAGAGAGACATCCCAGGCGGAGGGAGAGGGGGGTTGAGAAGGGAGAGGGGGGTTGAGAAGGGAGAGGGGGGTTGAGAAGGGAGAGGGGGGTTGAGAAGGGAGAGGGGGGTTGAGAAGGGAGGGGGGGTTGAGAAGGGAGGGGGGGGTTGAGAAGGGAGGGGGGTTGAGAAGGGAGGGGGGTTGAGAAGAGAGTGGGTCACGAGAAAAGCCGAGGCAGCGGGTGTGCCCTGTCCCTGTCCACCTGCCCGACACCTTAGAATCCTGAGATTCCTGTTCCTTCCCCGATAACTACCATTAGTTTCAGTGGATACTTTCAATTAGTTCCACACTCAGATGTCCGCAGCCTCGTCCTCCCCACTGTTCAAGGCTATTACCAGGGAATAGAAAGGAGGCAGCTCAGTTGGGATCTTGGTTTTAAATTTTCATCAAGGAGAGAAAAATCAGCAAAACCGCTGAGTTTATTCCAAGTGCTATATAGCACAGCGTCTGACCACGAAGATGCCCGCTGTCTGAGTGTCTGGCGGGCAGGCGGGCGGGCAGGCGGGCGGGCGAGGGAGCGATGGGACTCCAGTCCTCCAGCGTGCAGCTCTTCCCAGGTTTGCACAGGGTGGCAGACGGCAGGTCCCCCGCCCCCGCTACTGCATTCTTTCCTGAGAACTGCGAAGAAAGGCCAACCCTCTTTTCCTCGTGCTGTTACCGTTCTCCAGTGCCTCCCTGGGTAAAGACCACAATACTTTATACACTGTCACGTATATGACCCCAGCTGCTGGCCCCGAGTTTGTGGAAGCCACACCTCACTTCTCTGGGGCTGCTCCCAGCCAGTGAGCACATCAGGGACACTGAGGCAGGCCCATCCATAGGCGACGCGGGACTCCTCTTACCCATGACTTCAGCTTGAGAACGCCCTGTGGGTCTTCCCGAAACTTTCTTGGAACTGCCATGTAGTCTAAGACAGTGGTCCCCAACCTTTTTTGGGCCACAGACTGGTTTAATGTCAGAAAATATTTTCACAGACCGGCCTTTAGGGTGGGACAGATAAATGTATCATGTGACCGAGACAAGCGTCAAGAGTGAGTCTTAGACGGATGTAACAGAGGGAATCTGGTCATTTTTTAAAAATAAAACATCGTTCAGACTTAAATATAAATAAAACGGAAATAATGTAAGTTACTTATTCTCTGCGGACCGGTACCCACGGTCCGGGGGTTGGGGACCACTGGTCTAAGACTCCGCCACTGTCCCTTTCTCCCCTCCCCCACTCACAGGTGTCAGACTAGCATGGCGGCTGTCCAGCCCTCCCAGAGATCTCTCCTTCGCAGGTGTGTCTCACACAGCTAATCCCATCTTGGTGTCAGCTTTTACCTTTTTTTGTTACTTTTATTATTTATTTTCTTTTTCATTGAATTTATTGGGGTGACACTGTTTAACAAAATCATACAGGTTTCAGGTACACAATTCTACAACACATCTTCTGTACACTGTATTGTGTGATCACACCCCCCGAGTCAAGTCTCCGTCCGTCACCATTTGTCCCCCATCCACCCTACACCACCTCCCCCCACTGCCCTGCCCATAGCAGTCACCACGCTGTCATCTGTGTCCATGAGTTTTTTCTTTTTTTCCTTTTTTGCTCAATCCCTCCATCCCCCACACCCAACCACCCTCACCCCTGACAGCTGTCAGCCTGCTCTTTATCTATCCGTCTGTCTCTATTTTGCTTGTTAGTTCATTTTGTTCACGAGAGTCCACATATAAGTGAAATCATGTGGTACTTGTCTTCATCTGATTGGCTTACTTCTTTTGGAGGAATTGAACCAACGTCGACATTTAGTAGAAGTAAAGAATTAGCCATTAGATGTTAGAGTAATATTTCAAAAGACCAACACTAGAAGGAGAATAACAGATTTAATGTCACCAACACTGGACTAAATCACTTACTAGCTTTACAACCCTGAGCCTATAAAATAGAGAGGAAAACAGTAATACTAACAGGTATTAATAATACAAACACAGAGTCTTATAAGCATCAAATGAAATTATTTGTTTAGATTAACTTTGTACCCTGTAAAAACCTTACTAATGCTGTTTATTAATCATGACACATAATAATGATGATAACACTTTGCTGTCAGAAACTCTGAACTGTCTTTACTCGCAAGCCTCTGACTCCGAATATATAGGGCATATCTATCCTGCAGTTGCATTCACTTCTGACTCTACGTAGCCATTAGCACAGACCCCAAGTTTAAGGTTCCAACCGGTCAGACTGTCTGCTCTTTAGACACCGACGCAGATTTCAGGCCTTCTGGACTTCTGACCAAACGGCTGTCAGTCAGGTTCCTCTGACCCCCTCCTCGGGTTTGATCGTTTCCTTGAACAGCTCATGGAACTCAGGGAGTGCTTTATTTACGGTGCCTGGTTGGTCATAAAGGCAGTAACTTGGGAACTGCCAAATGCAAGAGAGGCGTCGGCCAAAGGACGGGGGGGTGGGGGTGGGGGGTGGGGGGGGGCTTGCTGCCCCCAGGCCTCTCTGGGGCCATCGCATTCCAGCCCCTCCGGGTCTTCCCAACCCGGAAGCTCTCCAAACCCTGGCAGTTAGGAGTTTTTTTAAAGAGGTTCCACAATAGAGGCATGATCAATTAAGTCATTGGTGATTAAACTCCATCAATCTCTAGCTCCTCTTCCCCACCCAGAATTTGGGGTGTGAGGCTACAAGTTTCAACCCTCCAATCACGTGGTTGGTTCCTCTGGCCACCAGCCTCATCCTGAACCTGTCTGGCCTCGTTATAAATCACAGAAGTTGCTCTTGTCACTCCTGACACTCAGGGTTTTAGAAGCTCTGTGCCAGGAACCAGGGACAAAGACCCGATATGTATAATATATTCTTATTATCAATCACAGAAACCAAAACACACTTCATTGTCAGAAACCAGGTGCACTAACATGCTAGCCATGAGAATGGGTTCTGGGCAGGAATTCGCTCCCTGCGGTGGGGAAACACCGTTCTCCCAGAGCAGGAGCGGAAGGAGAAGGGCTGAGGACGTGGGTGTGTAGTCAGTTGACTTTCAGTAGCTGTGTTCTTCTTGCGGCCTCATCCTGAATTAGCCAGCCTCTCTTTCTCTCATCCTCTTGCCTAGACAGTTACCAGAGAGCATCACCTATTCAAGGTGAACCACTTTCTGGTGTCTCCGGTTTCCTTTACACAACCCAGGAGTCTTGACCAGACCCCTCTAACGCAGCCCACAGATTTCTATTTCATTTGAAGCATAGATTTTCATTAATCTATGTTTAGTAAGAATAATATACTGCTCACAAAAATTAGGGGATATTTCAAAATAGATATGAAGCGATAAGAAAAGAAGCATTTAATTTTTTTTAATTAAACAAGAACATCAGAAAAGCAAACGACAAGTCAAAGAAAGTTGTTTGATTATGCAGATGAGATGCAAAACCAACTTTTATTTTATTGGTGAGAATGCACTATACCAAAGGCTGAAAGTATTGGAGTATCTGCATGTTCCCTGACCCCCTCATTTCTGTGAGCATGGTAGAGTTGGGGAAGATCTACTCTTGGAATGAAGATTCTCTAACAACAGTGTCACAGGGCACTTTCCTGTCATCCAAGAGTGGGAGGAGGAGCTAGCGGCCTGGGAAGGTGAAGAGTTTCATTAGGACCCCTGAGGAGCATGTGGTGTGATTGAGCTAAGACAGGTCAAGCCCGGTAATGCTCAGCAGAAACTGTGCGATACCAGTGGACATTGCGTATCAGCCTATAGTCTTCACCATGACCTTCAACCTCTGTACCTGGCCCATCAAGTTAGTGCTGCCTGCCCTCTGTTTCCTCTCATTTCAGCCTTCACCCGGGGTTAACTGATAAATAGCCCAATATCCCAATTTAGCCTTATTTATAAAACTGGCATGTTTTGCCACTATTGTTACCAAATGCTTTTATTTGTTATTATTCACATTAATTTACGCCCTCCTCCCGGATATATCCCGTCCCACCTGCTATGTTCCTGGCACTGAAATAACCACAGGGCCAGAGGAGTGAATGACGTCCCTACATTAGCTCAGCTTTCCCCGAACCGAGCCTGGAAAGGAAGCTGGACCCATGAGAACAGAAAGGCTGCTGCATGTGCCTTCAAGAGGAGTTCACACAGGGAGCTCTGAGAATGTGGAGCAGAGAGAACCACCCTCACACAGGCCCGGGGAGGTGAGACCCAGACAAGTCAACTAGTTTGCTCAAGGTCGTGTGTTAGTTTCCTAAGGCAGCCATAACAATGACCACACACTGCTTATAACAGTAGAAATTCACTCCCGGTTGAGGAGACCAGAAGTCCGAAATCAAGGGGTCAGCAGGGCCAGGCTCCCTCTGAAGGCTGCAAGGGAGAATCTTCCTCGACTTCCCATAGCTTTCTGTGGCTGCTGACAATTGTTGGCTTGTATCACTCCCGTCTCTGCCTCTGCCATAACATGGCCTTCTTCCCTGTGTATGTCCCAAGTCTCCTCTCTTTAGGACACCAGTCAATGGATTTACTTTTTTTTTTTTTTTTACTTTTCTGAAGTGAAAAGCAAGGAGGCAGAGAGACAGACTCCCGCATGCACCCAACCAGGATCCACCCGGCATGCCCACCAGGGGGCGATGCTCTGCCCATCTGGGGCATTGCTCTGTTGCAACCAGAGCCGTTCTAGCTCCTGAAGTAGAGGCCATGGAGCCATCCTTAGCGCCTGGAGCCAACTTTGCTCCAATGGAGCCTTGGCTGCAGGAGGAGTAGAGAGAGACAGAGAGAAAGAAGAGGGAGAAGAGTGGAGAAGCAAATGGGTGCTTCTCCTGTGTGCCCTGGCCAGGAATTGAACCCAGGACTTCCATATGCCGGGTCACTGAGCCAACCGGCCAGGGAACCAGTCAATGGATTTAGAGCCCACCCTAAAGTAGTATGACTTCATCTTAGCTTGATTATATCTATAAAGACCTTATTTCCAAATAGGGCCATAGTCATAGTTACTAGCGGGTAAGACATAAACTTATCTTGGGAGGTGATTTAACAATTCAACCCAGAACAGGGCATATAGTCAACTAATGTCACATATTTGTTTATCGGTTGTAATGCCACTCAGAGCCGACTCTCCACTAAGACTCCAGAGGACCTTGCACACCCTTTCCCCATCCTTCTGCAGAGACTCCCAGCCCACCTCACCCCAGGGCATCGCCTTTCCTTCAGCCCCCTCCCCCTGTCCCACTGCTGTGACCACCTGAGGTCTTTGCTCAGCCTGGGGCTCCAGGCTGCCTCCCAGAAACACCTGTCGGGTCCTCCTGCGCTGAGCCTCCCTCTTGACTCCCTTTCGGAGAGGAAGTGGCAGGATCTTAGCTGAAGGAAGCCATGGTTCCTTCTGATTTTCAGACTGGAGCTGTTAGAGGACAAATAATTTTACCTGCTTAACCCTAATGTGCTTTTATGCTGCCTGACCCACCCCCATCCCCCAAAACTTTTCCCTCTTTGTATTATCTTGCCAAAGTCTCCAGGGGCTCCGCTGGGCCAGCCATGATGGAGGCTGGCAGAAAGAGGGCAGAGAGGGGCCAGCCCATCTTGCCACAGGTGGAAAGTTCTGAGCGTTGGTAGATAATGAACTAAAGTCACAGAATGTATTTAAACATTCCCTCATCTGAGCAAGCTTAAGACCCCTAAGAGTCTTCTCTGAACTACACAGAGAGGGATAGGATAAAAGATGCTCTGATTGAATTCCTACGTTAGAATGAAAGCCCCTGTCCTGTGCGTGTCATTATTTCTCCATTATCTTAATGCCTCGCTTAATGAGGATTTTCACAGCCCACTCGCGCAGCTCCGGGAGCTGAGCAGCGAGATTGCATCGTCCGCCCTGTGGATGCAGACGCCGCTTCCCTGCGGACGTGACTGTCCTCCTCACGTCGCGGTCTCGTCGGTGATAGCCACGGATGGGGCTGCGTGTGCCCGCCGACGGGGGCAAAGCAACTGCCACTTCATCCACGTGGGATCCTCCCCCTCACCACCTTCCAGGCGTCATATCGCTGCAGAAGCTGCCCCTTCAGAAGGGACCCACGGTGCTGAGGATGGCAGATTGGCAGCTCCAGGGCACCAGGGCCACTCTGGATGCTACACAGTCCATGTGTGACATAGGAAAATACATTTTTTTAAAATATGTGCGTTTCAGACTTCATTCTTCCCCGACACGTGACAGTTTCAGAATTGCCTGCTTGTCTTTGTCTCTTCTCAACCCCCTCTCCCTTCCTGAATGCAGAGAGCAGAAAGGGCAATGTCTCTGTGAATCCTGCTGAGAAAGGAGATCAGCCCGAACATACCCCCCTCCCCAGGCAGTTTCATGGGGAAGGAAAAGGGATAACCAGTCCAATGGTCATGACAGTGACAAGCAAGTAGGGCAGCAGACACAGGACGGTACGGATGAAGGAGAGGGTGCTTCCGGCATGGGAGAGGGAGGAAGCCCCACCCTGGGGCTAGAGGGAAGAGAGGAAGACGCTAGACCTTAGGAGGAGCTGTGATAGACTTTGCCCTGGGAGCCCCACAGATGGTTGAAAGAGACCTACGTAAAATGAAATCCTTCATGGGCTTCTCCGATTGGGGTTGTGCACATGTGGCTCTCCCCTGAAACTGGGCCACGCGGCACCCAGTTTTATCAGCAAATGATCTTGTTTGCTGGCCACTCCGCGCCCATCTATCATCCCGGCCTCGGGACTCGTTGGAAGGGGTGATACCTCAGTAATATAGGCTCTCAGAGGAGGAAGGCACATCAGAGAGATAACCGAGTCTAACCTCCAATTTAATTCGAGAAACCTCTTCCTGCCCCCCCTGGCCTAGCCTCTGCTGGAAGGGTCGCAGTAACAGAACCTCAGGTCCCGTTTGGAGCCAATCTAATTATCGTAAAACTCATGCCTCGGAGCCGGATACTTAACGATGGTTGAATTCTTGCCCCCTGAGTGAAAGGTTCCTGGACAGGGTGTCTGTGAGGGGACTAAGTGGCACCGTGGATGTGCTCATGATGAGGACAGCCTCGTGTCCTAGTGCCCTTGGATTGAGTTTACTTGTTGACCAAACGCCCTGTCAGTTCAGTGGGGGGAGAGAGGCCCAGTGGGAAACATAAATAAAATAATTGACCTGAAGGAGTTTGGCTTTTAAAGTAAGCTCTGGCGACATGCTAATACCCAGCTCTGTTCTATTGACTCGGGGAAAGCATTTTCGAAAGACCATCTGCACCAGGTGGGGAGAGAACCTGGGAATCTAGTATTGTCCCCAAGGACTGATCAGAGTCGATCTATGTAGGGGACTTATTAGCATTCCTTTAGACAGCCCTACATTTAGTGAGCTTGATATCTAAGAACATATCATAGGAATCGGGGGTCTTAGAACATCTGACAGTAAAAATAGAAAAGAAACGACTGTAAGAAAAAATCCATAATAATTACTTAAGAAGGGAGCAATTGAAGTCCATTTATTTTTCTTCTTTCTGCATATCAACACTTTGTACAATCAAGTTACAATATCTTGATATAAAGTTTAACGTTGACCTTTGCGTGTGCTCTTATGTCAACGATTTCGCCTTGTCCTGGCTCAATTTCTACATCCTCAGAGCACACCCATTCACAGAGGTGCAAGGTAAGGGCCTTTCTTCGAACACCCTATCGTTCTAGTGCCTGAAAATTTCACTACGGGCAAAAAGGCTGCCACCCATTCCGAAAAAGCTTTCTCCTTCACAGCCAGGTAATTTTCCTTAGAAATCATCACACATTTTGTTAACAACTGTATGCATCTTGCCTCAGAAATAACACAAGAATGACAGAGACATTTTGAGTCTTGGAAATCGTGGGCTAATAGAAGAGCTGTCCCATTGACAGCTTGACCCCTAGAGGATGGGTGTCTTATGGAGCATATTGACACCTGGTGTACCGAGTGAAAATCGGCACCTTTCAGACAGTGAGCATCCTTTGAGTCTGTCCCGCTTCGGGGACATGACTGCCATTCATCGGGCACACAACCTGAGTGTTTTCTTTTCCAAGATGGAGTCGCTTGAGCCTGTCCAACCGGTCCAGGAAGCTGTGATGCAGGCTGAGGTGCAGTTTCCAAGCACTACAGGAGTTTTGTAAATGGCATAAGTTCATAAATATCAAACAACATCTCACACACAACACACACACACACAAAATATGTTCATGTTGAAATATACCACACACAAAATATAATATTCCCTATTCACCTGAAAAATTGAAAGAAAACCTGGATTCATCCTTAGCATGCTGGATTTGTGTTGGGTGATGTGATAAAAATGCAGTATTTGGAGATGGACAGACCAGCTCGCTAGCTCTGCGGCTGAGTATTTACCCCTCTGAATTTCAGTTAGTTCATCTGTAAAACAGGCATGCAGTAGGTTTCTTTCTCCTTCTATGGGGAATCTTAGGTATCTGTAATCCGATGGTATGGTTTATAAAATCTTAGGAATATTGTCTATATTTTACTTTTATATTTCCTTTCAAGCTTTTTCTGGTACACAGGATAGCAATAGATTTCCATTTGGAGCCGTGCCCCTTGCCTCGTAATACAAGGAATCAGGAAGAAACACTACACTTTCTCATCACTGTGATTACTAACTTGCTAAAGCATTTAAATTAATAGCAGACCCCAGGTCCCAATCCTCTGATTCAATACAGGGATAAAGGGGTGCATATCCTAGTTATTTGTGCTGTTATCTTGTTGCTTCTTTGGAGACGAAGCTAGTTCTTGTTCATCTGCCTACGTAACCCACATTTGACACAGAATTTTCAGATATGCACACGCAAACTGTGCTGCCTGATGTAATGCATATTGTCCCTTGTGGGGGGATAGGGCGAAGAAAATACATGCATTTGCAAAAAAAAAAAAATTAGAGTGTATCGGGGGGCAGCGGAAATATGGTCGTAGCACTCAGATTCTCATAAACAACAGTGTCTGCACCAACAATGTTGTTGCCTATTCAATAGCCACCCCCACCTGCACCTGAGGAGACTGAGTCAGTGATGAACGGAGACCAAAAGTGCTAGAAACCCCCTTCTATCTGCTCTTGTACCACAGGCAGCCACAGGGCCAATTTGGGTCCAGAGACATTAGGGGAAATATCTTGAGGGTCTTCTCGGGAAGACCTTGCTCCCTGAGTCAGATGGGAGGAAGCTCACACTTCCTTCTGGAATTTTTGACTTGGACGATAGCAGAGGCACCAATTCGGTGTCCAGACACCACTGAGTTGCTTAGCAACCCCAATAATCAACTCTTTCCAGAATTTCTATGTGGGGAAAAAAAACATAGTCCTTACAGTTTAAACTCCCTTTTGTCTGCTTTCCAGATGAAAAAAAGTCTCCTCCAACCTAGGGGATACAGTCCATAATATCATAACAACTTTGTATCATGACAGATGGAAACGAGACACATTGTGGTGATAGTTTCGTAATGTGTGTGTGTGTGTGTGTGTATATATATATATATATATATATTGAATCACTACAATGTATACCTGAAGCTAATAGGATGCTCTACCTATGCCAATCATACTTCAATTAAAACAAAAAGCATCCTTTTAGGCGCCCCTCCCACCCTTCCACTCTTGCTTGGAGCCTTTCTGCTTCTCACTTTCTGTCCTGGTGTAACCCTGGCACACACAGTATACTGTCAAGAGAAAAGATAAAAAGTTGACCTTCTCTCAGTCCTCCCAAATGCACTGCTCCCGCATGACCCTCCAGGGTACAGCTAGCAGGAAATCACATCCCCCTGGGACCCCCAGGAGGAGAGAGGTGGAGGAGGGCTGTCCTGAACAAGTCAGCGAGACTTCAGAGCGGAGCAAGAAGAGATGGCAGGCACGGGTGGGTTGTTGGCACCGTCAAGCTGCCTAGGAATCTTTACAGGTTCTTGAAGGAGCAGTGGGTCCCCATAACTGCCCCGTGACCCAGACTAGGAATCGTGCTGAGAGCTGTGAGCTGCAGCCCCCCCAACGGCAGTGATGACAGAAGGCTGAGCTGTCCCGTTGTCTGAGCCCTGAGGGACAGGAGCAGAGAGAAATGCCATTGGCAACCGCGATCCACGGTGGCTGTCGCAAGGAGGAAGCAAGAGTCTGCAGCCTTTGCTTTGATGAGTGATGCTTTGCGGCGTCCCCCTCCCCCCGAGACACTGGAGCGGCTGGGGAGGACCAAACGGTGGGATCTGCTGAGTTGCTAGATGGGGGACCCTGCAGCTCACACGTCCCTGGCTCTCTGACATCCCCCTCCTATGATTCACCCTGACATCAGTGCAGCAGAGAAGGAATTTCTCTGTGTTCTTCACCCCTCGCTGTGGAAGGAAAATAGCGTCCTCACACCGGGAGATTAGGAGGGAGTGAGGTCCCACATCGGGAGCTGGTCCAACTGTGCAGGGCCAGGACTCCCGCAGCCTTTGGAGGGCGGGTTGCGCAGGCGGCCTGGCAAAGACGCTCACCCTGCGTTGACCAGGCGGCCGCTGGTCAAGTCAATCAATCACTGATTGGCTCCTTTTGCCGAGTAATGAAACTCTTCGAAGTATGGGCCTAGGAGCTGGGTGCTTCATTCATGAACATTGGCAATCACAGGCGTTTCTGCATGGCTTGGAACGGCTCACAGACATTTAAATACATTACAGCCTCTCCGATTCTTTGTACGTGATTGTGCCTACCCAGCAGAAAACAAAGTGGAAATTTGGCAAGAGAGGGGGGTCAAGTTAATCACAGACCAGCTGAATTTGTTAGCTTGTCTGTGGATGTTGCTAATACCCAGCCATGCCTACAGAGCTGTGCACACATAAGCATCACAGCATTCACGATCATAACAACCAATGCTGTTAAATGTGCCAGACACGAATGATTGGTACCCTTTAGTTCTCACTACCCTATGCAGTAGGTACTTCCTATCTGTGTGGCTTTGGACGAGTTAATCCCTCCAAGGCGGTTCATGCCTGAGCCAGGCCTCAACGCGATCTGTCAGACTCGACGTCGGGCCTGGGTTTGAGACAACCGTCCCATACATAAAACAAAACCCTGAAAGGCATGGCTCTGTTGGCCCAGCCACAGAACATGAAAGGGTCTCCAGAATAACCCTGAAATCCAGCCTAACTTTCCAGGCTTTCCAGACTCTTACGTGGATTTAATAGGAGGTGTGTGTGTGTGTGTGTGTGTGTGTGTGTGTGTGTGTGTAAGGCTCACAGGGACACTCCAGGCTATTAGGACAGAAAAACTTTTAAATGAATTTAATTTTGTTCCGTGTGCAGCTTCGCAGACCAGAGACAGTAGAGGAAATCTTTGGAAGAGCCAAGCACTTACTTAAACCCTAGGAGAGCCCTCATGGCCAAACCTAGGTAACGCAATAATTCGAGTAGGATTTTCTATTCCTTCTGCATTTGAGCACCACGAGCCAGTAATTAGCTATAAAGTTCCCTGGGCTGTTAGCAGTATAAAAGTTGAGGAAGCATGTTAAAACACACATGACACCCACAACTTGAAAACAAGCAACCAAGAAAAAAACAAAAACCCATCTTATTTTGCTTTTCGATTTGGCTGACTCTCATCAAACACAATTTTGTTTTATTTAATCGAAGATGAAAGATGTAACAACTCCATTTACAAAGTGAGGGAATGATCTGCTCTGAATCATTGGCAATTAGAAAGCGTGCACATATTTCATTATGTGAGACTGGCTGTACGTTCATTTTCAGCCCATCCGTTAGTGGGAAATATTGGCTGTGCCTATTAGTGGCTGTGTTCAACAAATGGTTCATATTTAAAACCTCATTTTCACTTTTCAGAAGCACTTTGGAAGTGATGGCTTTGTTGACGCCGAACACCGCTGATGGCTGGTGCCCGCTATGAATGCTGCAGATAGACCCACCCGGCCGAGCTGGCTCATGGAACAACGTGTTATGTGCATTTGGAAGCCGGACTTTCTCGCTGTGCCCACAGCACACGCCACCGGAACCTCTTTCTGCTCTGCCGTAACAGATGTAATTTGGAAAACAGAACTCAGCTAATGTGGGTTGATTATGCCCCCCTCCAAATTCATATGTTGAAGTCCAGACGCTCAGTACCTCAGTATCTGACTGTCTTTGGAGATGGGATCCTTAAAGAGGTGATTAAGTTAAGAGGACGCCCTTTGGGTGGGCCCTCATCCAATCTGATTGGTATCTTTATAAGAAAAGATTAGGACACAGACTTGTACACACTTGGAGGAAGGACAGCGTGTGGGCACAGAGGGGAGAGGTCTCTGGAAGCCAAGGAGAGAGGCCTCAGGAGAAACCAAACATACAGACACCTTGATCTTGGATGTCTAGCTCTGGAACTGTTCGGAAGTTCATTTCTGTTGTTTAAGTCTGTGGTATTTTTATTTGGCAGCCCTGGCACACTAGACATCGGCCTGGTATCATTGGGTACAGCGTTAAGCTGGGGCTAGATTGGAGATAAGGTGATGATTCTTTTTTATTTTTTAAGTGAGAGGAAGGGAGATAGAAAGACAGACTCCCACATGCGCCCTGGTGCCCAGCAACCCCTGTCTGTAGCCGATGCTCGGAATCAACAGAACTATCCTCAGTGCCTGACGCTGATGCTTGGACCAACCAAGCTATCCTCAGCACCCAGGGCCAACATTTGGACCAACCAAGCCACTGGCTGCAGGAGGGGAAGAGAGAGAGAAGGGGGAGGGGGAGGAGAAGTGAAGCAGATGGTCGCTTCTCCTCTGTGCCCTGAGCAGGGATCGAACCCTGAACGTGCTCACGCTGTGCCTACGCTCTATCCACTGAGTCAAGCGGCCAAGGCCAAATGTGTCTGATTTTTCATTTTCCAAATCTTTCATCCAGAAAGCAGTTTAAATGTTTAAAGTTTTTTACAATTTTTCGAGACCCAGAGGCATACAAAGCTTGACCTATGCACAGGACATTTTAGGGAGCACACACTTGGGAGCTGGCCGGGTGCTGGGACCCCAGTGTCATCCTTCAGGAGCCGAGTGACCTTGAGCAGATCACAGAACTTCATGGGGACGCAGGCTTCCCCTCCGCGAAGTGGAGGTAACGCCTCCCTTGCAAAGCGGTGATAGGGAAATGCTATGAGTAGCGAGCTTGCCTGGACACATCAGATAACCAGTGAATGGAATAGAATAGCCTCTCTTGGGGAAGGAGGAAGGAAATTTGATTTTGTTCAATGTACAAAAAAATCCAAACAAAGGGCACCCCAGAGACACCTGACGAGCAAGGTTAGTGCTGACCTTCCATGCCCATGCCTTGGGCTGGATGCCTCCACACAGGGAACTAATAGTTATGGAAACCCAGAGCTTTCCTGGGGACTCTGTGCCATAGGAAATAACCCTGTGACATTTCTCTTATATATTTTTAAAAACAGCTTTAAAGGAAAATCAATATAAGCAGATTTCCATTTTTTTTTTTAGTTAGTCCAACCTGTCTTTCTATACAAAGGAAATTAGACTTAATATAAGTTGAGATTCAGGTTTCTTCAATTTCTAATCTTTAGCCTAATAAGAAGGACTCCATTTATCAAACAGATACTGTAGGCCAATTAGCACTAGATATAATTAGTTTTCCTCTCCTACAGGCTGAGGAAGTAGCTATTGTTGTTGAATTAGCCCCAATTTAACAAAAGTAATAGCTGTCAGAGGTGAAGGCTTGGGCCTGGAGGTCGTAGTTGAAAAGGCAACACCGCCTTTGATGAGAAGCTCTACAAGGGTGTCATGACCTGACCTGTTAGCCCCGCCCCCTGACCTCACAGGCCGAAGAGTCATGAAACAGGGCCATGGACCTGAGTCTTCTTGGGGACAAGAGAGTGATGGCAGAAACAAGCCCTTTGGATCCTGAGGATAAAATGAGCTGATGTGTCAGTATATGCAAATCATTTAGGACAGCTTCTGGCACATGGCCAGCATTTTGTGACATGGGCTGGCATGGCTGACTAGTCGAACCTGGCTGACTGACCCTGTACGCTGCCTCACTGGTGAATCAACTCAGCTGGTGGCACCTCTCACTGCTCACCACGTGTCGTTATCAAGAGAGGGCTGTGGAGCCCCCGCATGCCTCCTAGTTGACCGTCTCAGGCTCCTCTCTGTGCCTCAGGGTGGTCAGGACCTGCTGTGTGGCACTGGTGGCACCTTAGCAATGCCGTCTAGGCACCAGCCACCAGGTTCTCCAATCCACGAAGCTCATAAGGGCAGGAATTCAAAACACTTACTTTGGGGATGAAGAGTGTTTTGTGATTCAGAGAGCAGACGTCATCACAGGCGAAGAGGGAATTTCTGTGGCTGAGACTACCTGAGGCACAGAGTGGAGCCAGAAACTCCTGAGGGTAAACCAGGTTGAAATATTAGCTTGTAGGCGCACAAACAAACATCAGTCCCTCCCACATGGTTCCAGACATACCACTCTGGTTGGCGAGGGTTGGTGTGTTTTTTAGAAATGATTTTGTATTTGTGCTCAGCACAAGGATTTCAGGCCGGGCTGGAATATAGGGTGTGAGGGCGGTCGTGCATTGCAATGTCACAAAACACCATCGGAGAAATGATTAAAGAAGCAAAAAGGGAAAATGATTTCTAAACTAAAAAGGGGAGTTTCTTCTAACAAACATAAGAACACAGCTCACTCATTCATTCGTTCATTCACTTGCTCCTCTGTTTATTCAGCAAATGTGCATGGGCTTCGACATGTGCAATGCGTGAGCACAGAGGGATGAGCTAGGCTGGGTCCCGGTACTTGGGAAGAGGGAATAGCGGATCTGTGATCATGCTTGACCTCGTGTGGGTACGACGTCCATGTCCTGGACCTACTTTCAGCCTTGATGGAATTGGGGCGTAACATCATCTCACCCCCAGGGCTGGTAGTTTTATCCCCCTTGGCGAGGGTGAGGCAGTTGAGACCTTCCTGAGAATAGAGACTGTCACCCTGCTGAGACCCCACTCCTGAAATTCTGCACGCTCCCATCTAGCTCCTCCTCGCTGGAAAGTGCTCTGGGGCATTGCCAGACTGTCCATCCATCCTAGCAGTTTGCTTTCTCGTTTGTATTGTCCCTCTCTCTTTTCCTCCCCTCCCGCTAAAGTATGAATGATATATCCCATAGGCACATATAATTAAGGAAAGAAAATTAAGCCTAATATATCCTCACCCCATTCGGCTTGTGCTCACTTACTCTCTGTGCTCATTAATACCCCTATAGCTTACACCAGGAAGAAGAGGGTAGAAATACGAGTTGCTGGTGATAGGGGAGACACTGCCCTCTTGCTTAGCTTGAAATGCCATCAAGTGATGAGCCCTCATTGGGCACCTGCTGCATGTTCTTACTCAGTACAGTGAAGGACACAGGTCAAAGATGGGCGTGTGCCCAGCCAGCAGCCCCAGGCTGAGGGACAAGCTAGCATTCAGTCAGAACAAGCTTCCCAGCATTCTCCGCACACACCTTTCTGTCCTGCTCCATGTCCCTGTCCCATCTCACTCACCTGCACCTTCTGATCAGTCCCGGATCCAAAGCGGGACATTGCAGCACAGCTGTGTGCAGGCGGCCATTCTGCCGTGGGGTGTGTTTTATGACACAGGTGCACTGGCGAGCCTGTCCAAATGCAAAGCTCTTGCTGTGGGTTACTGAGCCTTTTGCATGGCAACCTTTCCAGTCTTTATTTCTTGTCCATTTCTCCATCTTCATCCCCTCCTGCCCCACCCTGTATCAGAAAGACAGTTTTTTCTTCTTTTTCTGTATTATCTAAACTGTTTTTTGAAGTATGCTCTTTTACTTAGGGGTGTTTTCTAAAAATCTATTAGATTGAAATTTTTCTCTATGGATATGTTCCTTGCTTTGGAAAAGTCATTATAAGGTAGGTGAATGCTATTAAGTACCATATTTCCCAAGTATAAGATACCCCCATGTATAAGATGCACCTTAATTTGGGGGCCTGAAATTTGAAAAAAAAAAGTATTACATAAAGTTATTGAACTCAAGTTTTATTTATCATGAGATTCATACAACTCCTCATCACTGTCAAAACTGCCATCCATTAGCTTGTCCTCATCTGTGTCTGATGATGAATAAAATCTTCATATATTGCCTTGCCCTCAGTTCCATCTATGGCATTTGAAATGCCACAACCCCTGTATCAGATGCACCCAGTTTTTAGACCCCAAATTTTTCGGAAAAAAGTGAGTGTTATACATGGTGAAATACGGTATCATGTGTGTATGCCACCAGCTACCGAGAGAGGAGAGAGAGGACAATTGGAGATTTATCCCAGGCTTCCCTCTGCAGTTTGGAGAGGAGAGCAAGTGCTCATTTGGACGAGACTGCTGTCCGAGTGGGGCTGTTGAGACAGCGTGAGCAGCCCCTGTCCAGCTGGGAAGGTAGGTCGGGATGGTTTATATTTTAGGCAGTCTGAACGTGTAGAAAGGACAGAAATTCCCAGCACTTCCTGAGGTGTGGCCTTCGCTCTTCAGAGCATCAGTTTTCTTATCCGTAGAATGGGCGTGGCAGTTCTTACTGTCCACAGATGTTAGGAGAGAATGAACACCAAGATCTTTTAAACCTGGATGAGAAAAGCCTGAAAAGAAATTGGACTGAACTTGGCTCAGTTTTACACCTCCAGGGTTAACCAAGTCCCACCTATAGTGGCATTTGAGGCTGGGTAACAAAGAAGTAGACAGGCATAGTATGGGCACATTGTGTGAGTGTGTGGGAGGCTATAGGATGATCTATACCCCTGCAGGTGCGGTTAAGTTCCCACTGTCAGCCATTTTAAGTAGAGATCGGTCCAGGAAATGAAAACTCAGGAGAGAAGGCTTAGACACAGATAAAAGAAGGAAGAAAATGCCAACTTTTCATCTAAGCAATCCAGGGCCCACTCTGGGACATCAGGGATCTTCCAGGTTGGTGGAGTCTGGGGATGACTTGAGAGGCAGGCTGGTCATGAGTTCTTCTCAAGCTGTAGTTACCATTCACTTCTCCCAGGCCTCCAGTGACCTCTCTCTCTCTCTCTCTCTCTCTCTCTCTCTTTGTATTTTTCCAAAGTTAGAAGCAGGGAGGCAGTCAGACAAACTCCCGCATGCACCCTACTGAGATCCACCTGGCAAGCCCACTAGGGGGTAATGCTCTGCTCATCTGGGGCCATTGCTCCACTGCAATTGGAGCCATTCTAGTGCCTGAGGCAGAGGCCATAGAGCTGTCCTCAGAGCCTGGGCCACCTTTGCTCCAATGGAGCCTTGGCCGCAGAAGGGGAAGAGAGAGATAGAAAGGAAAGAGAGGGGAAAGGGTAGAAAAGCAGATGGGCGCTTCTCCTGTGTGCCCTGACTGGGAATCAAACCCGGGATTTCCACACACCAGGCGGACGCTCTACCACTGAGCCAACCGGCCAGGGCCTCAGTGACGTCTCTTGCCCGCTGCAACTGAGGAGTGCAACTGTAAGGGATCACAGGGTGTTTTCTTCAGTTCCTCTTCCTGGTGCCTCGGTGAGTCCCTTTCCTTGCTTTATTGCAACCTCCCGATTGCCAGCCACTTCCTTTCCTTTTTTTTAAAAAATTCATGGTTATAATTTAATCTACTTTTAAAAGGTTGTTTTCATCACTTTTATTTAAACTACCTCTTCCCGCCTATTTCTGAAGGTCAGTCTCATACTTCTGTGAAAACTCTCTAAGCTGCTGGGACCACGTGTCCAGGCGGCTCTGGGAGGAGGGAGGAACAATGTCTTTCTTGTGCACAACACTGTCCGTTGCTTGCCCTAGCGTTGGGGTGGGCGTGGGAGTGATGGGGGGTTAGGGAGAGTGGAGAAAAGACAACCCCTAGACTCTCTCCCTTAGTCATTTCTGCTGATTTTGTTTATGTGCATTTACCCCTAAACATTTTCATGTGCATTGCTGAAAAACTAAGATATCCCCGTCCTTCATCACGGCGCAGTGTCAAACTCTGACCCTTTCACAGCGATGCGATGATAGCCCATACTCAGATCTCATCCACTGTCTCCACAGAGTCTTTCTTCGAAGGTTTTCCCTCTGGTTCGGAACCCAGTGCAAGGTCGCGCGTTTTATCTCGTCATTTTGTCTACCGCTGGTTTTCAGCTTTATGTGTTGCTGGAAATGGCCATTCCTGAAGAACACAGGCTGGTTATTTTGTAGAACGTTCCTCAGGATAGTTTGGCATTCCCTGGTGATGAGGCTTAGGTGAAGCGTGTTCAGCAGGAATGCCACAGAAGTGCCCTGGGTCCCTGCTCAGACCTGCGAGCGGCTTGTAAATACCATCTCGAGGAATTTGGCAAAATATTCTAAGAATATATAAGAAACAAATCTCTCAAAAACATTTCTGGACTTCAAATCGGCCACTCTGGAAAATGAGAGCAAACCTTCGCTGTAACGGGAAGGTACAGTTCATAAATACAGAGTCTCATAATTGATCATCATGAGAATGACTGTCTTGATTTTCATATTTTTCTGACTCTGTGTAGAAAAGAATTTCGATTCGGTCTAGCAGTTTGAAGAGTGGAATGTGCACATCGGTGACAGACAGGAAAAGAGTGTGGGAACGTAAGGTCATTTTATTAGTGCCAATGATTGTTTCATTTCAAGGCACCTAATGTTTAGAGTGGCAGAGTTGCTTTGTTTTCACTCTTGGTCTCTTCATCTCGGTTCTAAGGATGGTGTTTCCATGAGTGTCCTCAGGCGGCTGTTGCCTGAGCCTCGGAGATGCCGCCGTGCTGGCTCACAGTTAGCAGCAGATAGTTATAATCTCATTTCATTCAAACGATGTTATTATCACAAGATGTAACACCGCCAACACAAACTGTCTCTGACAGTCTCATATTCCTCTTGTTTAAGAAACAGCTGTCAACGGGATCTGGGTGAGCTGAGCAACTGACAAATTAGGGGAAATTATATCTTTAATCAATCACACTGGCCTCAAGTCATGAAAGCTAATTTTGGTTCATAGTTACCTAGACATAATAATACCATTTAGAAACTCCTTCCATCACAGGCATCTAGTAATTTTTATGGGTTTTTTTCTCATTTGTGACAAAAAACAAAGTCTAAAAATTATGCACTTTAAATATAAAGACCTACACAGGTCTTTCCTTAAAGAAAAAGAACAGAAGAACACATATTAGGTAACACATAAGAAAGCTGGTATGGCTATATTAATACCAGTCAACATAAATTACAAGAGAAGGACTCTGAGCGGGGATTTAAAGGAGCAATTTATAGTGAGAAAAGTGTCAATTCATCAGGATACATAATGACACAAAATGTACGTGGTCTTCAGAATCAATACAAATTATGTATTCCTTTCAAAATTCAAAATCTCATACATAGTCCATGAGGGAAAAAAATAAAAAGAGACATAGATGTAGTTGAAGATGTTAACATCTTTCTCCCAGTAATTGACTGAAAACATAGGTAAAAAATAGGAGGCTATGGAAGGTGTGACTAACATTCTTCGTGAACGTGGCCTCACTGGCACTCACTGGACAGCCGTAGAACACCCCTTCACTTCTCAAGAAGGCAGGGAGCATTCACTAGGAGAGGCCATGTGGTAGGCCATAACATATCTCTCAGTAAATTTCAAAATATTGAAATCTCTGAAAGTGCATCTTTGAATCACAGCCCAATTAATCTGGAGCAATAAGATATCTAAAAAGTCTCCAGCTGCTTGGAAATTGAACAGCACACTTCTAACTGACGCATAAGTCAAGGAAGAAATCTTAAGTGATAAGACAACATTTGCACTGAAAAATGTTTTCATTTTTCAGAACCACAGTGTATCAAAAACTCAAGGTTTCTACTAAAGCATTGACTTCAGAGAAATTTATAGTTTTTTTTGTTTGTTTATTTTTATTCAGTGAGAGGAGGGGAGGCAGAGAGACTCCTGCATGTGCCCTGATTGGGATACACCCAGCAAGCCAACTAGGGGGCAATGCTCTACCCATCTGGGGTGTTGCTCTGTTGCTCAGCAACTGAGCTTTTCTTAGCACCTAAGGTGGAGGCCGTGGAGCTATCCCCAGTGCCTAGGGCCAACTCGCTCCAATAAAGCCATGGCTGCAGGAGAGGAAGAGAGAGAGAGAAGCGAGAAGGGAGGGGCAGAGAAGCAGATGGGCACTTCTCTTTTGTGCCCTGACTGGGAATCAAACCCGGGACATCCACACACCAGGCTGATGCTGTACCGCTGAGTCAACCAGCCAGGGCCGAGACATTTATAGCTTTAAATCTCAAACTATGGATTTGAAATCTTTCTTCTTGTTTAACACAACTTTCCACCTTATGAGACTAGAAAAATGTGGGTGAATTAAACCCAATATATATTGAAAGGAAGGAAAGAAAGATAAGAATCAAAATCAAAGAAACAGAAAGTAGATGGAGAATAGAGAAGATTAACGAGGACAATAGCCAGTTGTTTGAAGAAATTGATAATGTTGATAATCCCTTAGCAAGACTGACGTTACCTGTTGAAGGTTGATCAGAGAGCCTGAGCTGATATGAGTGATACAGAATATGGGATATAGGAATCTGACCGTATGCAACCGGGGCTCCATGTGAAGCAATTGCTTCAGGGGTTGATAAGGAGACAGGAAGTGGGAAAAACCAGGAAGGACCAACTGGAACCTCCATCTTTCACTGGCCACTAAGCATTCTGCTTCAAAGTCTCAGGTTACATGCTGGTGCACTTGCCATGGAGCTGCGTGAACATGTGGGTCCAGAAGGAGGAGATCCAACAGGAGCTGGAGGACCCCTAAGGTGACCCTGCAGAACAAGGCAGTGCAGGAGCCGAGCACTGCCTGCCAGCCCCTAAGCTGGTCTCCACTTCCCGTCTGCCTTTTACATCTCATGTTCATTTCTCCTGGACCCAATTCTGGCAAATACAGTTTTTTTGGGCAGGTGGATACAATACCTAGCTTCCCTGAGTGAGAAAACAGAGAAGGAAGACATAGATTTCCAACATCAGGATTGAAAGTGGGGATATCACTGCAGATTTTATAGACATCAAGAAAAGAAGGCCCAGCCTTGGCTGGTTAGCTCAGTCGATCAGAGCGTCATCTGGAAACAACAGGGTTGTGGGTTTAATCTCCAGACAGGGCACACACAGGAAGCAACCAATGAATGAACAACAAATGAACGCTTCCCTTCCCCCTCTCCTCTCTCTCCCTTCCTCTCTCTGCCTCTCTAAAAATAAATAAATAAATAAATGAAGCTCTAGCTGGATGCTCAGTTGGTTGGAGCATCGTTCCGAAGCACAGAGGTTGCTGGTTTGATCCCCAGTCAGGGCACATACAGGAAGAGCTCAATGTTCCTGTCTCTCTGTCTCTCTCTCCCTGACTCTCTCTAAAATTAAGAAAAGAAAGAAAGAAAGAAAGAAAGAAAGAAAGAAAGAAAGAAAGGAAGGAAGGAAGGAAGGAAGGAAGGAGGGAAGGAAGGAGGGAGGGAGGAAGAGAAAAAGAAGGAAGGGAAGGGAAGGGAAGGGAAAGAAGGCCCTAGCCAGGTATCTCAATTGGTAAGAGCATTTTCCCAGTACTCCAGGGTTGCAGGTTCGAATCCTGGTCCGGGCATATACAAGAAGCAAGCAATGAATGCACAACTAAGTGGCACAACAGATGTTTCTATCTCTCTCTTTCCCTCTGTCTCTCTCCCCCTCCCTCCCTTCCTCTCTCTCTCTCAAACCAGTAAATAAACTAAAAAAATTTAACAAACAAGCTCAGGCTTCTTTGTTGCTTATCCTCTACTTTTCCTGGTCAGGTGTGCTCCCAGGAAAAAAGGTTACATTCACAAAGAAAAAAGAATAAAAAAAAGAAAAGAGACATCAAATTACCCAGCTTTCTCATTTCCTTGCTGAGTGAAATATTTCAATGTATTAAAGCAAAAAAAAAAAAAAAAAAAAAATGTGTGTACTAGATCACTTAGAGTATCAGGATTTATTTTGCAAAAAAATTCTTCAGGCAGCACAACATGGACTTGTTTCATGGAAGATCATTATTCCATCGACAAGCTCAAGGGCAAGAACAAAGAAAGTGAAAATCGTTCGCTGCTGTGCATTAAAGATCGGTGAGAGATAGAGAGAAATTTTCTGAAAGGAAAATTGATGTGCCCATAATACCTTCAAGCAGAACTGCACAGGCCCTATGACTCATGAATGCCCAGGGTGGGCATCTTTGTACATGTTGCAGCTCCTGTGTTCTCCTATAACACTGGTTCTTTGCTTTTCGTGGTCAGGAACGCATGACGTGACATTATTCACTAAGCAGAGAGTTTTATGTTTGTTTGTTTTTTTTGCGAATAGTGGCCATGCCAAGGGGCCCACAAATCGGGTTTCTGCTTCCTCTGCCCATACAGAGAGGACAGAGCATGGCTTTCCCAGAAGTGTGGTAGAGCCCCATTGTGACAGTATCTCCCATACTTAGTGTATGCTGGAAGGCCATGTAATGAGAGGGGCACACGAGGTCCTGCTGCTATTTGCCTCTGCCTCTACTCCCAGTGGAGAAATGTATCTGATGAGTTAATTCACACTGAGGTACACAGGTGCCTTCTCGACTTCTTACCTGATTAAAAAGACACCTGGAGAAATCAACCACAGTACGAATTTGTAATGGGGAGTTTTCAAGCACCAGGGAGGCTGGGGTTGCGAGAGATGTGAGCACTGTGGTGTTATGGGGGGGGGGGGGAGATTTTCAGACTCTGAATCCTTGTTTTCTCCCTCCAGACAGGCTTAGTGTCTCTATCGAGCACCGGCTCCCTCGTGGCCAGGTGGGGTAGTACCAGCCCGGCCTGGGAGCTGGAGATCATTAGCTCCCTGGCTGACAGTTGTTTCCATCATTTCCAATAAAGCTATGGTTTCTGGCCCCCGAGAGACCTGGGGTGCTCGTTACCAGCCTGATCCTATCTGTTGTTATAGTTCATGCCTTCTGGCAGAATTTAGGAAGCGGCATCATCGTTCAGAGTTCTGAAAATGCCTCTAGAGGAAAGAGCTGCTCAGTACTCCCTGAGTCCCGAAATCACCTTTCGGAAAAGAGTTATTATCCATCACAGGTCAGAAGACACTGGCGTGAGCACCTGGAACAAGGGTTAATTGAGACGGGCTATTGTGCCAACACCACCAAGAATGCAGCGAGCGTGATTCGATACGCCATCTCGTCCTTGTAGAATTAGTTGCGGTTAAAGCCCGGCGGCTTGATTATCTGTTGAAACTTCATCCAATTACATCTTCATAGTTTTGGTCTTACTTCATGTCATTCTGCTAATTGGTTTCTGTATCTACTTGTGCCAATTGCTACCACTATACTCTTTAAAAACAAGAACACAACAGAAACTATTTTACTAAAAGGATTTTAAAATGTAAATGTATCTTATCTCATATTGTCCCTTCATTTTTAATTTTTTTCTGGAGGGGATAGGTGCCAGAGAACAAGAGGAAGGAATTGGCCAAATCCAGCGATGCGTGGGCTGAAATTCAATTTGAGCAGCGTGCAGGAGAGCATCACCGAGCGAGGGGCTCCTGGGGCTCTGGGATTATTCCCAGGCAGCCACTGCGCACTGCGCATGCTCCGTGTGCCGCCCTGTTCCGGGTCCTTCACAGCCTAAGTGGGATCCCCCGAGTGCCCGTGAGAGCAGCCCCCAGCTTCCCAAAGGTGGGGAGCCATCATTCACACTCAAGACGCTGTGCTTCTGGGCCTTTTCCCCAGACAGTTCAAATCAGGACAATGTCAAGCGAACAATTCCTTCCTGAAGTTCTTTCAATAAATGCTGGTAGCTACTTGATTACCATCTCCTCCACAGCCTTCTATTTGGAAAATAATACTGAGTTGAAGAAAAGCATCCAATGCAACATAAAACAAAACCATTCTTATCTACAGGCCATTAAAAGACTTGGGTTAAGAACGGGGGCTGTGTTATACTCGGGTGGCTTTGAAGACCAGGAGGGCAGGGACGCAACTCCGATTTCTTGTCATCCACTGGTGCTAGCAGGGCTTGCCAACCCAGGGTGTGCAAATGAGGGCTCCTAAAACAAGAGAGGGATTTGAGATTGCTGTGTCCACTGGTGTCCAATCTGGATTTCAAGAGCCAGAGACATTCTAGGGGCTGCCTCCAAGGCTTTAGGTGGGGCTGTGCAGAGTGGTCCAGGGGGCGGACAGACCTCAGAGCTGCAGTTCCCCACCCTGGCCTCCAGTAGATGGGGCTTCCCTGTCATCTGCCTTATGGTTCCATACCCCTGGGAAATTCTATGCATGGAAAGGGTTCTACGACTTTGAAAGTACAACAATTGCCTACTCCAGCATGCTAGAGAGGGTTGCTGATGGAGTACTCTCTTTGGGGCAAAATAGTGTGAAATAGCAACCATTTTGATGAATAATCAAGTGAGACCTGGGGTGCAGACAGCACTATGATGTTGGTTTCTTTTGTTCTGGCATCCGGTGCCCCTTGTCAGCCCTGGGGCTGTGCCTAGGGAACCTGCCCCAGCAATAGGAGGAGGGAGTGTTCTCCTTGCCTGTGATTGGTCACCCTCGCCCGCCCAACATCACGTGTGCGGAAGCCAAGCCTGCGTAACAGAGCCTAGAGATACTTTCAGACACTCAATCCCACGTTTTCTTGCAGGTCTGCATAACATAGCTTACTTAGAAATAGACATTCCTACAGTTGGGTACAGCGCTGCTTTTATTGCCGCCATAGGCTAGGGTTCAGTGGGTGGAACTATTAACTTATTATTTTTTTCTCATTCTTTATCTCAGTTCATGAAAAGAGTAAAGGATGGTTTCAGGGAAGAGTTAATAAGAATATGCATCTAATGGATATTGCAAAATGTTTGCTTTATGGTAATAGATAAGGCCCTGTTGGAGCAGATCCTGTATAGCCCCGATTCCTGGGTGTCTGTCAGGATAGAGTGATGCACAGACTCTAGAGGTGAGGCTGCCCGACCCTCCAGAAGAAGCTCGGGTCTTTGAGAAATTAGAAACAGGCTGTCATTTATTGAGTATTTAGCATAAGCCAGGGCTTCTGTAAATGGCAACTCTAATTCTCAAAAGAACCTTTTGTGTTAAGTATTCTCATTTTGCAGATAGGGAAATGAGGCCCAGTCAAGTTAATTTCCAAGCCCCCAAGCTTTCAAATTCAGATCTGCCTGACCTGTTCCTTTCCTGCTTCCAATACTACTCTGTTTGCACACCTCCGGTGACAGGGAGCTCACTGCCTTCTGGCAGCACAGCTGTGTGCTGGACAGAACCGACAAATAAAAAGCACTCAGTGTTGAAATGACCTGTTTATCCTCCTTTTCCTATTTATGCATCTTTACTCAGAGCCTTCCCTCCCTTCTTTCCTACCATAAATGGTTATTTTTATTTCAAATTACGTAAAAGAAAATTGAAGGATCAAAATTTCAGAGTAATCGGGTTGATGTGTGTGACACACATTTATTAGGCAACCGAAGATGCCCACCCTGGCTTGTTTTCTCCCTTCCCAATTAGTTCGCAGACCACTAAAAGGAACATCGCTAGAAGAAGACATGTTTGAAGGCGAAGATGGAAGCAATAGCAGTTTGTACTGATCTAGGGAAGGCAGCCGCTTAAGAACTTCTTTAATAACCTGGTCCCGGGAGTTCCGTTGGACTTCATTAGATTTTGGTTGCTTTTCTAGGACGTGTTCTCAACCAAGTTCTACTGCTGATACGAGAATCAACAGGTAAATGTGCTTCCAGGTAGTTGATAAACACCTTTAGTGTAGGATTCAATCGTAAGAGAATAACATCTTTTCATTGCCTATATGTTTGACAGCAGTGGTTCTCAGTAAGGATGGCTTTGCCCCAGGGGATCCTTGATGATACCCAGAGACATTGTTGGCTGTCACAACTGGGAAGGTGGGGTGCTATTGACATCTAGTGGGTAGAGGCCTGCAGTGTTGTGAAATGTCCTAGTTGGACCAGCCCCTCTGCAGAGAAAAATCTGCTTCAATATGTTAGTAGTGCTGAGATTTAGAAACCCCCAAACTTTAATACCAAATACACACACACACACACACACACACACACACACACACACACACACACACACACACCTATAGTAAGAGGGAACAACATAGCTACTGATTTCACAATACAGAAATAATTATAGTAACTTAACGTTGGTGCCCACTGTAATATCAAGAATCAATTGAAACGAACGGGACATAATTCAGTTAAAGATCACAACTTCAACAGTTATCAGTGTCCAATGGAAACATTGCCAGCCGTCCTTTTCCTGTAGAAATTGTTGAATAACAATCCATCATACCATGTTTCTGAGAGGCAGATAGCTTAATTCTCAGGTTTCTTGAAGACAAATGGAACAAACAAATTCAGGGATAATATCGTGCATGTAGTCTTGGCATTCCCACGACAACAATGGAAGGAGACTTTGACCTTTAAACCCGAAGACAAGGGAGGGGAGCACCTACTGCTAGCAAGCTCTGGGCAGCCATTTAAGCCTCGGGCTTCAGTTTCCCAGACCTAAAAGGGAAAATAGTGCAAAAGCATCTGACACATTAAGGTGATCACCTTATCAAACAAAACACGGCAGCCCCCTGTTAAGTATAAAACGCTATCCTGTTAGAGAGCTTTACAAGGAGATACATTATTGTAAGTGCAAGAAGACGCTGCAGACATAAGAAATGGCCCAATAGTATGTAAATTCTTAATAACAAGCCCTAAAATAGTTATGCCCCAGTCAGTTCAATCCCAGATTTTGACATTCTTTTCTAATCAAACACAATTATGTGAATTAAATGCTTTTTAATATTTTCCCGAAAGTAGATTACGGCAGTGCACCTGGAGCTTTCTCTATCATCAACAGAATAGATACTCTGAGAAGCAGAATGGTTGAATGAGTTCTGAAATGAGACTAAAGAGAATGAAAATAGATATGGGGGGGGGGAGAAAAAGATATGAAACCATCTTCAATTAAGTAAAACCAAATAGAAGAAAAGAGACATGTAGGTCAAAATCTAGGGTAGAGAATACTCTTCCCTTATGGTTTTCTGACATTCAACAGCTTTTTCATGTTTCAAAAGGACAGCAAGGAGACCTTACTAAAAATAAGCTTGTATTGAATAACTGGAGGTAGAGGGCAAGTACTCTTTAAAAAGAAAAAAAAAAAAAGGAAGCACAATGTCTCCAAGAATTTATTTGATAATTTGATTTATTTTTCTGAGTAACATGGAAGTAAGATCAGCTAGACCTGCATCCCTCTGTAAAACTAAATTTAAAAAATTATGTGTGTGTGTGTGTGTGTGTGTGTGTGTGTGTGTGTGTTTCAGGAACAAAGGACCTCTCTGAATTTATAGTGTAAGGAGATGCACTTTACGAATTAAATACAATGCTGGTCCAAGAGCGATTTTCCATAATGAAAAAAATGAAATTCAAGGGGAAATTATACCAAATGAACCTTCGTAAAGCCCACATCTGATTCACTCACTTCCTGCATCACAGCAAATTCAAAGGTCAACACCAGCTCCCCACAAATCCAAGGTCTACGCTCCCCTGCCCTTCTGCCCACACTGCCCACCTATTTCCTGCTGGTCCATAGCAGCTCTTCTACGAAACTCCTTCCCTGAACGATGGCTGTGCTCCCTGTGCTCCTGTGCTTTCCTCTCTTGATAGATGCTCTTGCAGTTTCATTCATCTAGATCAGGGGTCTCAAACTCACAGCCCGCGGGCCGCATGCGGCCCGCCGAACAATTTTGTGCGGCCCACAGACTAATCCATGAAGTTCAAAATATTTTGGATAAAATTAAGTAAGCCTAGGGGCCTACTTGTATTTTTCATTTCTCTAGCATCCTAGCTAGATATTAGCTTAGTTAACAGCAGTTGTGATGCGAACTACAGTTTCTGGTCGTTTTGTGACACTGAGTAAACTGCATGTACGATTGTGCTTGTTGTACTGATTTTTTTTTTGTTTTCAACTGCAGTGAGAAAAGTGTTGCGTAACAGTTGCCTTTTGTAGACCTAGTGCAGCCCGCCGAACGGCTGTGATCTTGCTCTGCGGCCCACATGCTGAGTTGAGTTTGAGACCCCTGGTCTAGATGGCCAGGAAGGCCAGTTGCTTCCAAAATCCCTGGAACATTACCTGAGGCCACTAGATAAACCCAGGCTGGGCAACAGCCCTCACACCACCTGAGTCCATTTGCAGAAACGGACTCATACTGAGCCCAGGTCCTGGGCTAACCACACCCTGCCCATTCGGTATCTTCCACCAAAACTAAACAGATAACATTTTGCTGTGTATGTCTGACTGTGAAAACTCTCTTGGAAATAAAACATTGCAAATGCAGTTAAGTCCCAAGTGCACTTCTCATTTCTTTCCTCCACACCCTTCCTTTAAAGAGGTCGGTCTACTGTTCTGAGGCTGATGTGAGTTATCGCCATGAATGTATTTTTGTCATTCCTACAATAATTTCTATAGTATATAGCTATATATAGACAGTGTTTTGTGTGTTTTTAAAATTTAGGTAAATAGTAGAACATTTTATTTCTTTGGCCATTGTGTTTTTTCATTCAATATCATGTCTTAAAAATGGTTCCATTTAGATCTAGTTCAGACTTCCATTTAATTAATAGACTTCATATTTTTAAAAATCTATTTCACCAATGTTAGGTGGCTTCTGTTACTTGCTATGTAATAACAGCTGCAGGGACCACCCATGCACATATGAGCTGGGTGCAGATGTGAGTTTCTCTGGAGAAGAATGGACTGAGAGATGGCAGATTGCTTGGTGGAGTGGTCCCGTCTACTGACGGGCACTCCCACCAGCAATGGGACAGGATGCCCATTTCTGTACGTTGTCACCAACACTTGGTATAAACAGGCCCATTAAAAATCCTAAACCAATGTGTGTCCTAGTATCTCATTGCTGTTTCATTTTTGTTTGATTTGAGAGGGGTTGAGAATATCTGCATATAGTTATTGACTGTGAATCTTTCCTCCTCCAGGAATCACCTGTTGTATTATTTTCCCCATCTTTGTATTAGGTTGATCTTTTTCTTTTTTTTTTTTGTATTTTTCTGAAGCTGGAAACGGGGAGAGACAGTCAGACAGACTTCCACATGCGCCCGACTGGGATCCACCCGGCACGCCCACCAGGGGCAACGCTCTGCCCACCAGGGGCAATGCTCTGCCCCTCCGGGGCGTCGCTCTGCCGCGACCAGAGCCACTCTAGCGCCTGGGGCAGAGGCCAAGGAGCCATCCCCAGCGCCCGGGCCATCTTTGCTCCAATGGAGCCTTCGCTGCGGGAGGGGAAGAGAGAGACAGAGAGGAAGGGGGGGTGGAGAAGCAAATGGGCGCTTCTCCTATGTGCCCTAGCCGGGAATCGAACCTGGGTCCCCCGCACGCCAGGCCGACGCTCTACCGCTGAGCCAACCGGCCAGGGCTCTATTAGGTTGATCTTTTTAAATTGGAATTCTTTATATATTCCAGTTACTGGTACTTTGTCAATTACATGGATCACAAAATCTGTCCTTATCTTTTCATGCTTATTTTCTGCCTCTTGGCAAGAGAGTTTATAATTTAGACAATCTTATCTGATTTTTTTTGTTTGTTTGTTTGTCACTTGCGCTTTCCCTATCATTAAAAAATAATCCAAGCCCTGGCCAGTTGGCTCAGTGGTAGAGCATCGGCCTGGCGTGCAGGAGTCCCGGGTTTGATTCCTGGCCAGGGCACACAGGAGAAGTGTCCATCTGCTTCTCCACCCCTCCTCCTCTCCTTCCTCTCTGTCTCTCTCTTCCCCTCCCGCAGCCGAGGCTCCAGTGGAGCAAAGTTGGCCCAGGCGCTGAGGATGGCTCTATGGCCTCTGCCTCAGGCGCTAGAATGGCTCTGGTTGCAACAGAGCAACGCCCCAGATGGGCAGAGCATTGCCCCTGGCGGGCATGCCGGGTGGATCCTCATCAGGCACATGAAGGAGTCTCTCTGCCTTCCTGCTTCTCACTTCAGGGAAAAAAAAAAATCCATCCCTACTCTGCTGTCATAATGATATTTGCCTGTGCTCTCTTCAAAAAGTTTTATGGTTTTGTTTTTGACATGTGTGTCTTTTACACAATGGAAATTAATCTTTAATATGGTGGGTGATAATGACCTAATGTCATCTTCCAAAATGAAGACAGCTCATTATCCCGGAATCACTAGCTGTTTGGTCTGTTTTTTTCCTATGGGTTCTTTTGTTTTTTAAGGTATGAATTCTTTCTTTTTTTTTTTAATTTATTTATTCATTTTTAGAGAGGAAAGAGAGAGGGAGAGAGAAAGACAGAGACAGAGAGAGAGAAGGGGGGAGGAGCTGGAAGCATCAACTCCCATATGTGCCTGACCAGGCAAGCCCAGGGTTTTGAACCGGCGACCTCAGCATTTCCAGGTCGACGCTTTATCCACTGCGCCACCACAGGTCAGGCTTCCTACCTGTAGAAGGAAGGAAGCTTCCTTCCTTTTAGAGCCAGCTCTATTGTGTACCAAGTTTGCATACATATGTGGTTCAGTTCCAGGCTGCCCAGCATGTTCCACTGGCCGTTGTATACATCCCCAGGCCAGCGCTGCACTGTTTGGTGCCCTATGCCAGTGTGGTCAGCTTTGCTCTCTAGGAAGACAAGTCTTGTTCCTCACACACAAGGCAACGTTCTTCAAATGCCTTAGCATTTCTTCACCTCTGTCAAATTCTGGGAAAAACTTGTTAGGTTTTTCATTAAATTATCAATGACAGGAAGCAGCACGGCAGATTGGGAAATCCTGTCCAAGGGGTCCTATACTGCCCCTTCATTTGGAGTTAACCCTCAAGGACCCCTACCAGGACAACTTTGGCAGATGGATGTTACTCATATACCTTCATTTGGCAAACAGTCGTATGTCCACGTTACAGTGGATACATTTTCCGGATCTATAGTAACCTCTGTCAGAACAGGAGAGGCTGCTAAGCATGTTATAGCTCATGCATTGTCTGTATGCATTGTTCTATTATTGGATTTCCTAAACTGGCTAAACTGAAAATGCTCCTGCATATGGAGCAAAAGCATTTACTGTATTTTGTCATGCTTACAATCTTCAAAGTTAAGGTATTATTAAAGTGTACTCAGCAAACATTTTAAGGTCAATTAAAAAAAAAATTTTAAAGGGGGTAGTCATATCCTGGAACTCCTACAGGTCTACCATATCATGCTTCTTACTTAAAAAAAAAAATTACATTTCTTTTGAATGCTGAGGAACAGGAGACACCAAATCTTTTTCGCCTGCAAACTACTACCTTCTTTATTAGATCCAGCTAATAACACTGTTTTGTCTTTTTCCAAATAGCTCCAGATATATGGAAAAGATTTATATAGGTGGATGGGGATCCTTAAACCCCTCAGCGAGATCTTCTGAGCATGGCTTTTAAGATACCTAGAGGCAGAAAAAGCCCAATAGAGATCAGGGGAACTACCAGCTTTTAGGATACACCCTTAAAGGCTCCAATGCCGCCCAAAGGGGTCTCATAGGATGCCATCTGGGTCCTGCTTCAATAGTGGAAAGGAAGGTCATTGAGCTAAAGCCTACCAGGCTTACATGCCTCTGCTGAGAGGAAACAGGGACACTGGAAGGTAGGCTTCCCCCTCACTCCTCTAAGGGAGGGTTCAGTCTCTTCCAGCCCTGCTCCAGCCACCTATGACCTAACCTTGCCCAGAAAGCTGGGGTTTGCCACTGAAGGCTGAAGGTGCCCAGGGCTGTCGGCCCCATCTACAACACTGTGGACGAGCCTAGGGTATTTCTTCCAAGAAGCAGGTAAACTGATCTCATTTGCACAAGGGCCACTTAACTATGTTTTGCCTGAATAGTCAGGTCTTTTATTCTTCCCTCAAAGATCTCTTTTGTGGGAGTTGATAGTCCTATTTTCTGCTGCTTTGCTTAATATATAGTGTTTCCTTTATCCCTCCTACCTCAATGCCCCACTCATATTTCAGGCTGGGACCTACTCCTAATTTAGAGCTCTCTTTCCCCTTTTTGCCAACTTCTATTATGAATCTACCTTTGCCACCCAGCTTAGTGTATCCCAAGGTTCTCTTTACCATGCCACAGTCACAGAGCTCCAGGGAAAAGCAACCTGGTCTCATCTCTCCAGGCAGAGGAGAACAGAAGCTCCATATCCATGCATGCTGCAAATGGCTTTTCTAGTCTACCTGAATCATTACCAGCTAGAAGCAGTGGTCATTGGGACTTGGACATGAGCTGCAAAGTATAGAATGGTGACAACAATTCCAGTGCCATGAGGACTTTTCCTGGATGTGGACTTTTCCTGGACTCCTGCTCCCTGTGACAGCTCCTAACAGACTGAACTGTGGTTGGGTTGCATTTTTCAGGAATTTGGCATGGTGATGGGGCCAACTTGGACTTGGTGAACATGTTAAGGACACTACTCTTTTGTGGATTCTTGCTGTATTGCCCAAGAGTTTGCTTAAAGGCTTTTAATCACTGTAAAAAAAATAGAAGACTGGATAAAGAAGATGGGGCACATATACACCATGGTATACTATTAAGCTAGAAGAAATGATGACATCGGATCACTTACAGCAGAATGGTGGAATCTTGATAACATTATGTGGAGTGAAATAAGTGAATAAGAAAAAAACAAGAACTGCAGGATTCCATACATTGGTGGGACATAGAAGTGAGACTAAGAGACATGGACAGACGTGGGGTGGTTACGGGGGGTGGGGGGAAGGGAAGAGGGAGAGGGGGAGGGGGAGGAGGGGTACAGAGAAAACTGGATAGAGGGTGACAAAGGACGATCTCTCTTTGGGTGATGGGTATGCAACAGAACTAAATGACAAGATAACCTGGAAATGTTTTCTTTGAATATATGTACCCTGATTTATTGATGTCACCCCATTAAAATAAAAATTTATTTATAAAAAAACCCAAAAAAAATTATCAATGAAATGATAAGAAGGTGATGTCTCCTTTATAATCAATCTTCCTACGTACAAAATGGTATTTAGACTCCTTCGACATCTTCAATAAAGTCTTTTTGTTCAAGTTTGTTTTATCTGCAAAAGTCTGTTGCAAATATGAAGTTTGGTGTCTTTTTTTCTTTTATAAAGATTTTATTTATTCATTATAGAGAGGGGAGAGAGAGAGAAAGAGAAGAGGGGAGGAGCATAAAGCATCAACTCCCATATGTGCCTTGACCAGGCAAGCCCAGGTTTTGAACCGGCGACCTCAGCATTCCAGGTTGGCACTTTATCCACTGCGCCACCACAGGTCAGGCTGGCGTCTTTTTTAATTACATCTTCTAGTTAAAGTTTCTGGGGTGTAAGAACGGTATTGATGTTTTAAATGCCCATCTTCTGTCTAGCAGCCTTAGAATCACGGTACGTGTTCTAGTAGGTTTTCTGTCGGTTCTCTTAGAATTTTTGCGTCAACAGAAATTTTGTCTGCAAACAACGCGATTTTGTTTCTGCCTCTGTAATTCTTACATATTTTTTATCTGACTACACTAATTTAAAATCTCTTGTGCAATCTTGAGAAGATGCAGTGATTGAAGCAATTCGGGTTTTTTTTCTAACTTCAAGGGGAATATGTGTCATGTCCCAATCCTTAGGTATCAGACTTCTGTATGGTGTAGGCAGACCCTTTGTCAAACAATAATGTTTTCTCCTAGTCCCAGTTTTCTATCTTTTTTTAGAATAAATGGATGTTCAATTTTGAGGAATAACTTGTTGACGTTTGGGAAGCAGGGCAGTAACACATTAGAGGACGGGCTCTGGTGTCCATCCCCGGAACAGAACGAACGTTAGATGACGCCTCTGGCTAAGGGCACATGGTTCTCAGACTTGTTGGTATAAGAACCTCTTTCCACTCTGATAAAAGATTGAAGACTGCAAACAGTCCTTTGTGAATTATGTAGCTATCCATATTTATCATGCTAGAAATTAAAACTGATAAAAAAGCTTTGGTACATATATACTATGGAATAGTACTCAGCCATAAGAAATGATGACATCGGATTATTTACAACAACATGGATGGACCTTGATAACATTATACTGAGTGAAATAAGTAAATCAGAAAAGACTAAGAACTATATGATTCCATACATAGGTGGGACATAAAAATGAGACTCAGAGACATGGACAAGAGTGTGGGGGTTACGGGGTGGGGGAGAGGAGAAGGAGGGGTTGGGGGAGGGGAGGGGCACAAAGAAAACCAGTTAGAAGGTGACAGAAGACAATTGGACTTTGGGTGATGGGAATGCAGCATAATCAAATGTCAAAATAACCTAGAGATGTTTTCTCTGAACATATGTACCCTGATTTATCAATGTCACCCCATTAAAGTTAATTAAAAAAAGAAATTAAAACTGATAAATTTTTAAAATATATGTTGATTTATATTAAAACAATAACAATACCCCTAATCCATGGTAAGATAAATAGTATAATTTTGTAAATGAAAAGCAACACAGTCTCCAAAACAAAACCAAGTGGGGCATGTATACATAGTATCCTTGTTAAATTTATCCCAGTCTATTTCAGGTGTTAGTATACCACCGCCCGGCTTCCGTAGGATCTCGCCTACAGCACCTCCCAGCCTTCCTGTTATCACGGTCATACATTTCATTTCTGCCCTGTTATGAACCACACAATATAGGCTCTTCTCTTATTTTTGCTGTAAACAGTGAATTTTCTTTAAAGAAATTTTAAAAAATAACAACAAAGAGCTTTTAAAATTTACACACACACACACACACACTCACACCACACACACACACACACACACACACACACGCCCTGGGATCTGACGGCAAGCTTTGATTTCTGGAACAACCTTTTAGCTTGTTTAGCCACATGTATTAGTTGTGATTGCTGCATCATAGGACAACTTCCCTAAAAATAATATGCTAACTTGTAGAAGGCTTGGTTGGGGCGGCCCCTCCTGCTGGACCACACACGACCTTCACGTTTTAGATATTTTTACTCTGGTGGCTGTAGAGGAAGCAGCAGAGGAAGCCTTACTATGTCACGTTTTCTTCTTTCTCTCCCACTTGCTTCCTTGTTCTGCTCTTACAAATGTAGATACATGGGGCCAAGGACAGAGTGGCCTGAGGACTGTGGGTCCCAGCCACAAGCTGCACAGTTTCTGTTGGCCTGAAGCTCTGCGTGACTTATCACTGTCATCCAGTGCTGTCTCCCTGCTCCATGTCTGGGAGCCCCACCCTGGCCCAAGCTGCTGAGAGGAGAGCTGGGACAGTCATAAAGACACAGAGATGTCCTGCCGCCCCCTCCCAGGACTGGGGGCTCTTTCAGGCCTTCCCGGAGTCCTGTCTCCTCCATTGACAGAAAAATCAGTGCATCGGAGGTCCTGGGAAGAAAACATCGTGCTTTTCCTTTATCTTCTTTCCCTCTCCTCTCATGCTCTCCTTCCTCCTATTTCCCCTCCACTCCCTCTGAACCTCTCCCTCCCTTCCTTCCTCCCTTCCTCCTTTCCTCCCTCCTTCCCTCCCTCCCTTCTTCCCTTCATTCCTTCATCCCATGCTCTCTTTCCTCCTATTTCCCCTCCACCCCTCTGAACCTCTCCCTTCCTCCCTTCCTTTCTCCCTCCCCTCTCCTCCCCTCCTTTCCTCCCTCGCTCCCTCCCTCCCTCCCTCCCTCCCTCCTCTCTCAGTGAACATACATTGAGCACTGTGGAGAATAATGAAGCCGAATAATATCCCGCCAAGAGATGGCCATGTCTTAATACCTGGAACCTGTGACTGTGTTACTGTCGGTATCAAAGGGGACTTTGCAGACGGGATTAAGGGAGAACAGGAAGAGTCAGAGTTGGAGAAGAAGTAATGTGACACAAAGCGGGAGAAATTTGAAGATGCTCCCCTGCGGGCTCTGAAGACAGAGAAAGAGGCTGAGTGTGAGGGAGGCAGCTCAGAATCTAACTGGAAAAGACAAGGAAATGGCTCCTCCCCCCACCCCCCAGCCTGGGCGGAGTGGGGGGGGGCACAGAGCACAGCCCTGGGATACCTTCCTTTCAGGCCAGTGACACCATTTTGAACTTTTGACTTCTGAAACCTTACCAGAATACATCTGTGTGGTTTTAGACCACTAAGTCTGTGCTCATTTGTTACAGCATCGATGGTTGTAAAGCCAGTATCCAGGGCCACCATCACAGCCGCCTGGCCCATGCAGGTTCGCATTAGATTTGGACAGATGGTAATGAAACAATGGAGCCAAGAACTGGTGGGTCATTACCTTTAATCCTAGCTTGCACCTGGCGGGCAAGTAAAAACACACTGGTCTCCAAAACCCACTCATTCAGCACTCACAAAGCTACTGACTTATCCGAGTTTCCTAGCATCAAAGGTTTCTAGCTCACTAGCCTCATTCTCCTTTGATCCCCATCTCCTTCTCTCTGCACAAGCTCTGCACTAACTAGTTTCTCTTTCAGCATTCCGCAATCTTGGCTGCTTCTCCTGGCCTCCTCCACATGCCCTTTCTCTGCTCTCCTTTCTGCTCTCTCCTCTAATGCTAATCTCAGGAACCGAGAGAGAGCAAGCTCCCAGTCTGCCCTACTTTATAGTGTAGAAATCCAAACGCTTAATCCAATATACAAACAAGAAAGTCTCTGATACAAAATCACTTATCTGAGGCATGCTGGGATTCCTCATGAGAGTGCACCACCCCACATCATGCAATCAGTCAAGGGTGTGGGGAAAAGCTTAGTCTTAAAACTAAGCCTTAGGCTATAACCACCCTGCCTGCTTACAGCCTGTCCCCCACACCCAATACAAACTATAAGCGAGCAAATATATATATCAATTTACAAACTTATTTGACCAACATTCCACCCCTTTTGCTCGCTTCACAATCTAAAGCACAGGTATTTCTGCACAAGGAATTTAGGCACATTACACAAATTACAACAGCACAAATCATACAGTCTCTGAGCACTTAGCCCAAAGCGCAAAATGTCCTCGGCCTTCTTTCTAGCCATGGGAAAAGCTTCCCGGGGCAGGGGAGTGCTTCCAGCAAAGCCTCCCCCCACCCCCATCAGGGTATTTCACATTGGCCAAAATCTGTAAGTCCATCCAACAAAGGAGCCGGTGCTCACTCTGGTCGTAATCCAGGAATCAGTCCAAGCACATGGGGCCTCAGTCACCCCCCTCATCCCTGCCGTCCTGGCAGGTCTTACACTGTTCCAAAGAGGAGCACGTGGCAATGCAGTCAGCATTTCCATCTCTGCTCTGGAGAGCATGATGGCATCCACCCCTATGTCCCAAAATTGCAGACCTACCAGGGGCATAGCAGGTACTCCTTGCTGTTGGGCTCTCACCTTCTGGAGACTGCGGATTGCAACTCCAGCCCGATTATCCTCATCCTCCAAAGAGGAACTGAAAACACCAGCTCCCGCTGCCAGGCTCGAGCCCCGGGCTGCTGCAGCCTTCTGCTCCACTGGCCTTGCAGCCCTAGCTCTGGCCTCAGCCCCAGCCTCCCACCACTGCTGGCTCTCCGCAGTGTCCAGGGCAATCTGCAACTCATGAACCTGTGAATCCTCCTCCAGCAACTGCTGTATTTCCAAGCAAATCTTGTGAACCAGGTCGGCCTCCTCCTCTGGTGCTTGCTCCAGCTCCTGGGTCGGCATCTCTTTCTCCCACATTTGCTCCAGCTCCTTCCACTTCTTGGTTTGCAGGTCCCGGGCAGCCTCTTCCACAGAGCTCTCGGTTTCCTCATGCATGGCTGTAAACATCAGCCAGCCTATAGCCCCCAAAAGGACAGCCACGGGGAACCATAACAGCAGCCAGTCCTGTACTCCACCTCTAAAAGGTGGTGGTGGCTCCATACTCATCTGTATCGAATCCTGCCACAGACTACGCCAAATGTAAACCCAGTAGCCATGGCCACCATCACAGCTGCCTGGCCCATGCAGGTTCGCATTGGATTCAGACAGACGGTAATGAAACAATGGAGCCAAGAACTGGTGGGTCATTACCTTTAATCCTAGCTTGCACCCAGCGGGCAAGTAAAAACACACACTGGGCTCCAAAACTCACTCATTCAGTGCTCACAAAGCTACTGACTTATCCGAGTTTCCTAGCATCAAAGGTTTCTAGCTTACCAGCCTTATTCATCTGTGTTCCCCATCTCCTTCTCTCTGTACAAACTCTGCACTAACTGATTTCTCTTGCAGCATTCCGCCATCTTGGCTGCTTCTCCTGGCCTCCTCCACGTGCCCTTTCTCTGCTCTCCCCTCTAATGCTAATCTCAGGAATCGAGAGAGAGCAAACTCCCAGTCTGCCCCACTTTATAGTGTAGAAATCCAAACCTTTAATTCCAAAATACAAACAAGGAAGTCTCTAATACAAAGTCACTTATCTGAGGCACAATGGGATTCCTCATGAGAGTGCACCTCCCCACATCATGCAATCAGTCAAGGGTGTGGGGAAAAGCTTAGTCTTAAAACTAAGCCTTAGGCTATAACCACCCTGCCTGCTTACAGCCTGTTCCCCACACCCAGTGCAAACTATAAGCGAGCAAACATATATCATATTTACAAACTTATTTGACCAACAGATAGGAAACTAATTTAAGGACCAATCATTGTATCAGGTAAAACCAAAGCTCAGGAGGAGGACTGGGGGCTTAGCCAGACAAGGAGGCAGTCAGTGCCAGGAGGAACAGTGAAAGCCACAGGAGTGGGTGGGGACAGGAAAGGCGGGACACCAGGAGCCACCCAGGGCTGGAGAGAACCACAGCCTGTGAGCCATAGATGCAAAAGAAAGATGTGAGTGCAGCTACAGGAGAGAAATTGGGATGTTGTTCTTTTTCAGAAGTCAAGAAGAAATATCAAGAAATTGGTTTTCCTTGCTTATGCTGGACTTTACTTTCTTCCTCTTTCTTGGCTCATAATGAACAGCAGCAATGGATCCTGTCAGCAGAGCCTTAAAGTAGGTGAATGGTTGCCAGGGTTCGGGGGAAGGTTACAGTGCAGAGTGAGGGCGAACAGTTGTGGATTTTCTCTGGGGATGCTAAACATGTTCTGGAATTCATGGTGATGGTTGCACAACTCTGCACAACATATACTAAGACCCACTGATTTGTACACTTTAAAGAGGTGAATTTGATGGCATGAAAATTATTTTTAAATAAAAGTAGAAGATGGATATAGATGATTGATAGAGATGGTTAGATAGATAGATAGATATAGATAGATGAAAAGTCCAGTGCCCAAGTGACTTTATTTGATGCAGTGGAACCAATAAGTAACACGAGGCCTCCAAGTCAAATGTATCCCTTCTCACACAGTGGCTCTTAGCCATCTCTGTTCCTGGCCTGTCTCAGAGTTACATCTGTGACTCTCTCCTACATAGAGGAGAGAAAAGTAAAAATGGTAGGCAGACGAGGTTTGTCACCTGGAGAACTCTTTAGCATGGTGAGAGTGTTTCTGTGAGGCGTGGTGGCAAATTTCCACTGAACGCGAGCCAGGTCCTTGGGTTGACTTCCAGGAGCAGGTAGTGGTTGCTAATGAGAAAGAAAAACATACTGTAGTGATTTCAAAACTGAAGCATGCAAAGCCAAATATTTTTAAATAATCACTAGTCACAAAGGAACCGTTGGCACATGGTGAAGACCTCTGAAGACTCACATCATGGAGTGAACATGCAGGACCCACAGAAAATGTCCCTTGTGACCGTCCCCCTTAAATGTCAACAGAGAGATGTAGCTGGGGTCCCTAGAACTTGGAGGCTGAGTTCAGAGAAGATTTTTGCTTCTGTCTCGTTCTCTAATCACACTTCTCGAAGGCACTGCATAGCTCAGTTTTTCCATCTGTAAAATAGGTTTCTTGGTTGCCACAGACCGATTCTGATGATGTTTTAATTAAAACCAGAGAGACTGTCATTTAGGACTGGGCTTGAATTTCCTACAAGTCGGTTTGGTGGGAGCTCAGAGCTGACTACAGTCGATTTAGCAAAATAAAAGCAGTGTGGCACTTCTTATGGGCACACATGTAGGGTACCGTTCATATACACTACACATTCATTAATTCAAATCAGATATGCTTTTAGCTCCTGCAAGCTGAGGTCCAACAGGCTGATGTCCCGGCCCATTCCTCTCTCAGCTGACCAGCAAGTCCTATGGAAAGGACCATAAACCCCAAAAGAAGTCAACCTGGAGGATTCCTGCGGTGTTATAGCTGTACCCTGAATCAGGATAGGGTCTCCTAGGGCAGAGGAGAAAGATGAAGAGGAGACAGAGTTGTCCCAAGAATGGGAGACAAGAGGAAGAAAGCTGATCTGCAAACCGGCGCTCCTGAGTTGTCCAGGGCCTCTCTAGCACTCCAGGAGGCCAGCTCAACTCTATGGTTTGCATTTCTGCCCCCCCCCCCCGCCCCCCTCCCCTCCCACCCCCGTCCTTCCTGGCCTCCACCACAGACCAGAGTGTCTATCAGATCTGATTATACACCACAGCTCTCTGGGCTGTCACAAGCGGAGGGGAGTGCATTTCAGCTGGGGAGAGAGAATTCGGGAATCTGTGGCAAGGAAAAATGTAATGCGGTGGAGGAGAAAACTGCATTACAAACTCTCCGCGTAGCTGGGCTCATTCATCTTCCGGTTCCGGTCATCCGCGAGCAGCTCTGGCCGCCATGCTACCCTCTCTAAAGGGAAATCAAACACAGGGCACTCGGTTCCCTCTTTTGATCGCAGAATGGAAGGGATGGGGGGTAAGACTCTACATCAAGCTCATGACCTAATTTGTCACATTATCAGTAGCATGCTCTCCGATCCTTCTTTCCCAAGAGCTCGCCCCTAGTCGTAGCCTCTTTACCCCTCGTAAGCATGTGCTGTCCACCCGGCCACCTCTCCAACCTTGGTCTGAACATGGCCAGACGCTTTAGACCAGGAGTCCCCAAACTTTTTACACCGGGGGCCAGTTCACTGTCCCGCAGACCGTTGGAGGGCCGCCACATACAGTGCTCTTCTCACTGACCACCAATGAAAGAGGTGCCCCTTCCGGAAGTGCGGCGGGGCCGGATAAATGGCCTCAGGGGGCACATGCGGTCCCCGCCCGTAGTTTGGGGACGCCTGCTTTAGACCCTTCTACCACCATGTTGTCGGCTGGCTCTTATCTTCCCTGGCACCCATGAGCTTTTAAACAGGGGATTTGATTGTGAGTTCAAAAGAGAAATCAAGAGAAGCAACCCTAAGAAAAGAACAACGCCAATGACAGTGTCTTATTTTCTGGCCCGCCGTTTGTGTTTATTTCTCTAGAGAGGGAACACTGCTGGGGACACCCACCCCCTCGGAGGCACGCTGCCCAGTTCACTGGTGAGTCACGGTCCATTTTGAGATGGGTCGCAGGCAATTACTACGACTAATTAAAGTCTGTGAGTAAATCCCTCTTCTATTAAAATAGAATGTAGCCAAGGTACACTTATAATGAAATTACTTTCGCTCACTCACATTCTGATACTCTTTCTTCAGTGGAAGGAAAAGATAGCACAACCAGAACCAACCCTTCAACTACCGCGATTCCATCTCTACTCAGAACATACCGCACCTGCACTGAGACCCTGTTAATAATTATGGCAGTTCAATATGGTCGTAGTAAAGACTTTTTTAGGTTTTTATGGAAATGTGGTTACACCCAAGGGGCTGTATTCAGAGTGTGACACCACCTGTCTCCTGTATTAGGTACAGAACGAGTCGTTGGGTTCCGACTCACCCGGAGATGCAGATTCCAGATCTGGCTTTGCTCCCTGGAGTCATCAGCCTCTCTGTGTCTCGGTCCACACTCCCCCAAATGACATGACACATGACCTTCCTCACAGAGTGCTTATCAAAATAAAATAAACTACCGAAGATTTTCAACTTGCTGGAATTTGACTGATGGACTTTTCCAAACTAGCATGAGAGCTGGCTGCAGAAGGTTTTCAGCTCCACTTTATACCGGCAGATGGTGCTAGGGGTCACTCCCCTTGGGGACCAGGGACGCAGTGGAACAGCCTTTGGGAACATAAATGTTCTGGAGCTCTTGAAGGAGAATGTACCTCTAAGTGGGGAAGGTTCAAAGCCATTGCCAAGATATAGGCAGCAGCATACTGTACTATCTTTACTGCTGCCCTGGCTGCAGGCACAGTCACGTGTTTGCCAGTGAACTCAACAGTAGGGGGCGCTGTTCGTCCAAGTTTATGCTTGTTGTCATGGATGAATCGTCTCCTTTCCCAGTCGGTGCCTTGGTTTGTAGGATAAAATATCTGGTTACTCTACCCAGGGGGACTCTTACAAAGCCATTCGTTTCAGAGTCAGCATCCGATGGCCTGGTGCCAAAACTGTACTTTGCATTCTTGGCTAATGCCATCCTGTGTCAAGAGGGGGCAAACAGTATGACGACTGTATTTTGACGTGAAACCAGAGGGGTAGTTTATGTAGTGCAGGGCATCTCAGACTCAGCACAGTTGGCACTAGGGTTGGATCATTCTTTGCCGGGTAAGATGCTTAGTAGCATCCCTGGCCTCTACCCACTAGAGGGTTGGGGTTGCCAGTAGCAACCCCACCCCCATTTCTGACAGCCCAAAATATCTCCAGACAGTGTCTAATGTCTTTTGAGAGGTATAATCACCTCTGTTTGAGAACCATGGATGTGATATTTCTTACAGTAGGAGTCAGTGTACAAATATAGATACAGTGCGTGGAATGGCATCTGAAGTCAGGGTTTGGAAGAACATGCTGGTGGTCATGAGCTCCAGATTTAGAGCCAAACGGGCTGAGACATGGACAAAAAGGAGTGGAGGTGCAGGTAGGGAGAGAGGTCAGCAAGGGGCTGGGGACTAAGCAGTGCAGGAAGAGCCCGAGGACAGTCCCTGGTGCTGGGTGACCACTTTACAAACAGGGAAGCTTGATGTTAACTTTGGAGTTACCTTCCTTATTGCTCCTCACTTTATCAGTCAAGTTGATTCTAGTAAATTCTGTGCGAGTGGAGTTTAAGCAGAAAAAAATAAAACAGGAGCCACATTCTAAATTGACAACAGGTGATAAGAATCAGTACACCCTATGCAGGAACCAAGTGACATCAGTGATTTACAGTAATTGTGGGGAAGGCTTTGAACTTGGGGATTCAGGGACCATCTTATCTAGACCACAAGTTATAGCAAAGTTCCACCTCCATCAGAGTCAAATGTCACAGCCACCCTGTCACCCCACAACCCTTTACTGTCACTTGACTCTAATTCCTTTGTTTACATGTAACAGAGAAGTCCCCACCCCCGGTGTGAATGATCTTCTGTGGCTCTCCTCAGTGATGCTCGTGAGGACCAGCCCTTTCCCAGAGCGGGGGCAGAAGCCAGGGAGATGGCGCCCCGGAAGCCTGAGTGAGCAACGCTTCCATCTCAGATCTGTGGGAACCGGAGCGCGGATGTGTGCTTGCCAAGGGCTGGTGGGAGGGGGCAATGGGGAGAGACTATTAACAAATTTTTGGGGGGGGAGGGTGCAATGAAATTTTTCCAAGTTAGACAGTGGTAATGATTGTGCGACCCTGCAAATATTAAAAACAAAACAAAACACTGAAAGTTAAAATAAATAAAGAGGTGCAAGTCCAGTGCAGACCGTGGGGACAGCTGAATGCAGGGCCTCCACAGTGTTAGGGCCCCACCTCTGCCCACTGAAGCTTAGCCTTCCTGCTTCCTCCCCTGGGGACTCCTACAGCTCCAGGCTTGCACCCTCCCAGGTCTGAGTCCAGTCCAAAGAGAAGATTTTTTTTTTAACATTGCACAGAAGTTTTCAGCTTGACTGTGTCCGTGGCCGGTCATGAGCTAGATATTGTGGCGCGGCGGGGCGGGGGGAATTATGCTGATTGGCCTAGGCCTGAGTCACATACCCACGCACCCCAGTCACTCTGGGGGATAAGGGCAAAGGGAGCTGACAACCTTCAATGAACCACAGCAGTGAGGCTGGGGGTGGGCGGGGCTCCCCGAGGATAAAAGAGCAGCTGGAACGTATATAAGCCAGGCAGAAACAACAGAGGTTGAATAACTAGTAGTGTGACCTTGGGTAAATCTCTGTGCCTTAGTTTGCTCACCTGTAAGATGGGAATAATATTCATACTGCAGTCTTCTCTTATCCACAGTTCCATTTTCTGTGGTTTTGGTTACCTGCAGTCAACTGTGGTCAGAAAATATTAAATGGAAATTCCAGAAACTTTAAATTGCATGCCATTCTGAGTAGCATGATGGAATCTCATGCCATCCGGCTCCGTCCTGCCTGGGATGTGAATCATCCCTGTGTCCAGCATATCCAGGCTGTGCACACTCCCTGCCCATTAGTCACTTAGTAGCCATCTTGGTTATCAGATCAACTGTCACAGTATGACAGTGCTTGTGTTCAAATAACCCTTATGTTACTTATTAATGCCCCAAAGTGTAAGTGACGATGGCAATTCCGATATGCTAAAGAGAAGCCAAAAAGTACTTTCTTTAGGCCCTGGCCACTTGGCTCAGTGGTAGAGCGTCAGCCCAGTGTGCGGAAGTCCCAGGTTCAATTTCCGGTCAGGGCACACAGAAGAAGCACCCATCTGCTTCTCCACCTTTCCCCCTCTCCTTTCTCTCTATCTCTCTTTCCCTCCCACAGTCAAGGCTCCATTGGAGCAAAGTTGGCCTGGGCACTGAGGACGGCTCCATAGCCTCTGCCTCAGGCACTAGAATGGCTCCGGGTGCAATGGAGCAATGCCCCAGATGGGCAGAGCATTGCCCCCTAGTGGGCATGCCAGGTGCATCCTGGTCGGGCGCATGCGGGAGTCTGTCTCTCTGCCTCCCTGCTTCTCACTTCAGGGGGAAAAAAAAGGTATGTATGTATAGGAAAGAACAGTGTATATTGGGTTCGGTACCGCAGTTTCAGGCATCCACTGGGGGTTTTGGGACATATCCTAGGTGGATAAAGGGCACTCTCCTGCCCTCTCAGATGACTGCAAGGACTAAATGAGTTAAATGACATAAACCACTTAGAAGCACAATAGAATGTTGACTACTGCTATTATTATTTGCAGCAGCATCTGTTCTTGGGTTTCTAGAATTAGCTTCCTTGGTTATGTACTTCCCCACTAGTCTTTCTTTAACTGTCAGCAGTTCTTGGGCTCTCTAGCAACAGGCAGCTCTCATTTCTCTGCCTGAAATGACTATGAAGCAGTCTGTAGAGGTCTACCTATGCCTGAAATAACAACAATAACTGCCCTAGTCACTGCCATTCAGATTACTAGGATAGAGCTATAATCCTGGCCTGCCTTTCTCCTGAGTCTAAATTCCAGACATTTGTAGGGTTAAAGGGCTCTAAGCACCAGAATCCAGAACCACACACAGAAGGCAATGTTTTCAATCAGGAATCTGAGGGCCCGAACGGTGAGAATGCGCAGTCTGCCAATGTCTGCCGTCTCCCGGAGACTGATACTCTTTCTGAGAAGCGTGGTCATTTGCGATTCTCTTTGATGCCCGAGCCCCATTTCCCCAGTGAGTGCTTATGCCAGAGGAGAAAAAAGGCAGAACTCCAGGTCTATATGTGTCACATTGCATTAGTGCTCATTCCTAGAGACAAACGGCTCCATTAAACACCGGGAAAGCCGTCTAATACCCAGACAACCAGCTGAAAACATATAAATTGAATTTCACACTCATAGCACAAATCCATCTTTATAATACAGTTCCCAAAGGGATTCGAATGCTTTTGTGTGAATAGTCTCTGAGCTATGGTTATAAGCAATGATTGCTTTGGCGGCGGGGGCGATGGGAAACATTATTTTATTAGCTGTGTCAGCTTTGGCACAGGTGAGGGTAGGACAGGAATTAGCAACCCAGTGGACTGTTAAGAGAGGAAATAAATAACTGTAATATAATTCAGAAGACACAGAGATAAGACCCGGCATGAATAATCCACCGCTTTCCTTATGACATGCTTATGGTTGAAAGTCAAATATCTGAAAATCAAAAGAAAAACTAGCCCTACTTATGATTAAGAGAGAAAAATCTATCCAACAACTTCCCAAACTCTGGTGTGTACAGGTGCTGCTGATCTCAGGGCCCAGCCCGTGTGGTGGGCTTGGTTAGAGCCCTCTCAGATAGACTCCCGCGGCTTGGGGCAGAAGGTGGCTTCCAGTCCCTGGAGGGAGCCTGAGTATCTATCCTCTGCCCAGAACTGCTGTCTCTCCTGATGAGGCCGGGAGGACAGGGAGCACATTACTCCCAATTCGTAAATATCCCCATAGATTCATTAGAAATCTATTGCAGGGTCAGCAGAAAGGATGTTTGCACTACATCGGGGCTGAACAGATTCTCAGCCAGCTCCCTCCATCAGGGTCACACACAGGGAGAGGGTTTCTAGCCTGTTGTTGGCCAAAAAAGCACCATCCCTCCCTTACTAGGAGCTCTTAGGGAGTAATGTTATTTCCCTGAGCCTCTGTTGCCCCCTCTGTAAAACAGGGGTGCCTACTCGTAACGTGCTGTGAGGATAAAACGAAATGGCAAACTTGAAGCACAGAGACCCGCACTGGGCTCATGAGAATGGTCCCACCTACAGAATCGGGAGAAAGTAGCTGGAAAACATATATCTAATAAAGGGTTAAATTCCAAAATAGGAAAGGATCTCTTATAACTCAATAACAAAACAAAAAAATCTAATCACCAGATTTCAAAAATAGGCTAAAGACTTGAATAAACATTTCTCTCCCAAGAAGGCAAATGGCCAACACATATATGAAAAGATGTTCAGCATTGCTGATCATTGCAAATCCAAACCACAATGAGATATTGTCTCCCATGTGTTAGGATGGCTATGATATAAAAAAAGAAGACAGCCAATGTTGCTGAGAATGTAGAGAGAAGTTGGAACCCTTGGAAACCCTTACACACTGTTGGTGAGATGGCATGGTTTTTAATATTTTATTAAACCTACTGTTTTGCTACCCTTGAAACTCAGCTTCTGTTGCAACATGCTGTTACCCCAGAGGAAAACTTCCTTGGAAGCATATAATCTGAAGATTACAGGTTCAACAGGCATTCTTTCCACGAGGGTCTGAAAAAAAGAGCATATCAGAGAGCAAGTGGCCACCAGCCCAGCAGGTGGAAAGACAGACTGCCTGGAACCCTTCAGATGTGCTGCTCTCAGTTACTGTGTATAAGTGTGGAGTTCATGACCGTAGACAGAGCTTTCTGAGAAGAGAGGGCACAGCAATAAGTCAGCAATGACTCTGGGCTCTGGAGTTCTGCGTGCTGGCGTGGCCGGGCAGGGTTGCCCTGGTGGCTCAGCCCTCAGATGAAGTTGAGTGCTTTGTGAAGCATCAAAGACTCAACATTTCTCAAAAAATATCAAGAGAAGTCTCGTTTCCCGGGCAACCGCTTTTCTGTTGCTGTCTTCCAGCTGGGTCCCCACCAATGAACCACGAGTGTAAACGAAAGTGCCTCTCAAGGTAAGCAACGGTTGTCTCGCTCCACCTATTGGGACAGCAGTGGAGAAATCAAGAACAGAATGAGGTCTTAAGAAAATCAGTGGCACGACTCAATGCTCAGTGTCCAGACTGTAGCTGAGTAGTGGCAATTCTGGTCACAACAGAGTCCACCACATGGACTGCACAGAATCACGCACCGCCTACACAGGAGCCTGATGCGTTCTGACAGGAGGCAGTGTGTGTCTTCTGCATTTGATGTTATCCTGACAGGGAGTGTGGACCGCTTACCAGCTCCTATCAGAGGACCCCTTCAGACACTGCTTGCAACAGTATTCCATGCTTTTGAAGTGTATATTCTTTTCAGTGTCAAAACAAGTCAGTCTGCGTGCTAGGCTGTAGTAACAGACAACCAACTCAAATTGGATTGACTGGAAAGCCAGTGCTCACATAAGAGGAAGTCTGGTCTTGGGGTGGGCTTTGATTTGGTTGATGTCATCAGGCTTGTGATATAATTGAGACCCAGGCTTTTTCCGTGCCCCTGCTCTGCTGTCCAGGGTCAACGGCATTCTAAAAGTGTTTTTCCTCCAGGTCATAGGGTGGCTTCGAGCAGCAGTCAGAAATATATTCCCCCTTGTTCCCATACAACAGAAGAAAGGGAGGGTGACTTCTGGGAGCCTTGCAGAGCAAGGAAAAATGTTTCCAGAAATGTCCAGTAAAGTATTCTTCATATTTAATCAGCCAGAAACATTTCTCATGAACCAACCCCTGGCAAAGAGGAAGGGACCTCACCTGGACCAGTTAAGCTCATGCCTAGAGCCAACGGTGGTCAAGCCAGCTGCTCCTGAGGTATAACGAGTATTTGGGAAAAGGTAGATAGCTGAGTCAAGTCTGAGCTCTATTAGACCAGGCACAGGGAAATACATGACTAGGCAGACAAATATTTAGCTAATGTCAAACAGCTAAGAGTTTGAATAATCCCCTTTCCTTTCTAGGTTGCAGATGCAACACTAATACTCTTTCTAGTTCAATTCTTCAACTGCCACCTCTGTATCTGCTATAGATGGAACGTTTGTGTTTCCCCAAAATTTACATGTGAAATTCTAACCCCCAACGTGATAGTAGTAGGAGGCAGGGCTTTTGGGAAGTAACAGGGCATGAGGGTGGAGCCCCCATGAATGGGATTAGTGCCCTTCTAAGAAGAGACACAGGAGAGCTTGCCCTCTCTCCTCTCAGCCATGTGAGCACACCGTGAGAGGGCTATACTTCAGGACTTGCTCTCTCTAGAGATGACCTGGCTGCTGCCATTGCTCACCCCACAGTTTGAACTTTCTTCTTGGTGAGATAAGTGTCCCTTGGGGACATGGGTATTAGGAGCCCATCATCCCAGTACAGTCCAGGGTTCTGCCAGTTTAGAGAAATCAAAGCTGGGTATAGTCTCAGGCTGAAACATAAAACTGTGATATTCAACCATTTGTTTCCTATGGTTCACTCCACTATCCAGTAGGATTTGGTGAGCCTTCCCTGCAGGAGTGCACTACTGCATTTTGAGTTCTGAGAGGGAATAGAATTGTTAGCAGGAGTTAGTCTTTATATGTGTAAGCAGAGGAAGGAGCCTGCATGGACCTCCAAAGAACAACAGACCATGGTAGATGGTCATCATGTCTACTGTCTAGCATCCAAACACGCTTTATGTTGGGAATACCAAGCTCATGACCAAGCACAGCCAAGCAGATGATTCGCTCTAGGACTTTGAACCTTGAAAGAGTTAGACATTTGAATCTTTTTTTTTTTGTGGTGGTTGTGGTGGGGTCCACTGGTGGGTCTTAGAGCAGAGAGAGAGGTCCGGCAGTGGTGGGGCAGCAGCAATGACTGTCCAGCTGGGGAGCACTGTAGTCCTGAGCAGATCCCTGGATAAGTTGGGGTAGGCTTCACCCCCCTTTCATTCCTGTTCAAACCTAAGCTCTCCATTCTTCACATTGAGTATAAGTTTCCAAACACTCTTAGAACAAATCCCTTTTCTGGTAAAGTCAACCAGAGTAGGTTTCAATGTTTGAGAGTCATGCATTAATAAGTATACCCTCTTTGGCCAAAGATTTTACAATGGCTTCTAGATAATAGTATTGATCAATTTTTTGACAGTAAAAGAATTCACCTGTAAAATAGTCCAGGCCAGTAGTGGGCAGTATGGTAGAGAAGGGCAGGTGTATTTCTTTGGTTTATTCTTCCTTAATTTGTCTTTTTATATTATTTTTTTTAAATGTATTATAGGATCAATTTATATTTTCCAGAAAAAATATCCATTTCATTTAGCCTTTCAAATTTATAATAAAAAAATATGTATGATACTTTAAAATATATTTCTATTGCTATAACTCCATGTTTCTAATATTTAGAGTTTCTTTCCTTACTTTAAAAAGAAGATTTGCCGGGGGTAATCGTATTGTTGCTTGCAGAGCACTTTGATTTATTAACTGCACTCTTGCTTTCTAGTCTGTTTTTCTTCTGCCTTTATTCTATCCCTTTAGTTGGTGGGAGGAATGTATGTTTCTTTTCTAACATCCCAAACGAAATGCTTGATTTGATCATTTTTTTCTCTCTTTGCCTTTTTTTGTATCAATAAGAACATTTAAGTGAATTAATCCGATTCAGTTCAACAAACACGTGTTGAGGGCAGGCTATGTGACAGCAAAGCTTTAGGTAGAAGGAGGAATAAGACATGAATGTGTGTGGCCCCACGAGCCTTGGAGAGGAAAACAAGCATAGTTAAAGATACTCTTAAAACAATGTGGAAGCCTTGGCCGGGTAGCTCAGTTGGTTAGAGCATCATCCCAATATGCCAAGATTACAGGTGCAACCCCTGGTCTGGGCATATGCAGGAATCAACCAGTGAATGCATAAAGAAGGGGAACAACAAATTGATGTCTCTCTCTCTCTCTCTCTCTGCCTTCCTCTCACTGTCTCCAAAATCAATAAATTTAAAAAAATTAAATATGAATATAATAGTTCTCTATAAATGAAACTAATACTGATTTTTTTCTTATGTACATTTTTGTATTTACAATCTCCCAATGATTTATTTAAATTTACTCGTATTTCATTTATGAGCATACACTATTTATATCATCAGAACACAGAAAATAAACAGTTTTTAAAAAAGAAAAATACGACAGTGTAGACCTGGTGCTATTTAGCCTTGAATCTGGAGTATCTAGAAAGACCTCCCAAAGAAGATACCAGATAAGAAAGACAAAAAAAAATAAAAAAATCCCCTGGCCGGTTGGCTCAGTGGTAGAGCGTCGGCCTGGCATGCAGGAGTCCCGGGTTCGATTCCCGGCCAGGACACACAGGAGAAGCGCCCATCTGCTTCTCCACTCCTCCCCCTCTCCTTCCTCTCTGTCTCTCTCTTCCCCTCCCGCAGCCAAGGCTCCACTGGAGCAAAGATGGCCCGGGCGCTGAGGATGGTTCTGTAGCCTCTGCCTCAGGTGCTAGAATGGCTCTGGTTGCAACAGAGCAACACCCCAGATGGGCAGAGCATCGCCCCCTGGTGGGCAGAGCATCGCCCCCTGGTGGGCGTGCCGGGTGGATCCCGGTCGGGCGCATGCGGGAGTCTGTCTGCCTCCCCGTTTGTAACTTCAGAAAAATACAACAACAAAAAAGTCCAGGTGGGGTGGAGGAAGCAGCATAAACAGAGGCTCAGCAGTGGGAGAACAGCGGGCTTATCACTGCTGGCTCACCTCCAGGAGGCCTGCCTGCTTCGTCGTGGAAGCCCCAGAGGTCAGGGTGCAGGTGGACGCCAGCTGAGCCCCCGCATTAGCCTTCACAGGTGCTCCGTGAGCATGCGTGCCACCGAATGCGGACGGATGAGGTAGGGGTCCGGGGGAGAAGGGCAGGAATCAGGGGAGAGCAGCACTGCCTAGGAAGACAGATTCAATCCGGGAGGCCATTGGGAGCCCCTGTGGTTTTAAAAGCATAAAGGAAATTTTTTTACTGCACTTGACATGCTCTGTTTTAGAAAAATAGGTACTGTTCAGGGACGGACAATTTCCCCTCAGTTTAAACATTGATGTTGTGTTATTATCACTTCCTTAAATCACTAATGTTCGTGTTAAGATACCTACTATCTCCTGTTGTAGATTAATGAGCCCTAATGAAAATTATCCAATACCCATAAAACCCTGACAGGAACATATTATTGTGTAAAGACTGTGCATATGGGCTAAATTGAGCAGAGAAACGATGGATGCCTCAATCATAGACACCATAAACGTCTTCAGTAACAGCAGCTCTGCCTACCCTCTGCCCTGGCTTTCAGCAGTAAGGCAACTTCTCCTTCCTGAGCCCCAGCAAGTGCTCAGCGAGGAAACACAAGATGCAAGACACAAAATAAGAACATTGTAATACCACTGCCATTTTACTGGGTGGCAAGTGATGTTTGGAACTAAAATGCTTTTATTTTTTTTTTGTATTTTTCTGAAGTGAGAAGCAGGGAGGCAGAGAGACAGACTCCCACATGCACCTGACCAGGATCCACCTGGCAAGCCCGCTAGGGGGTGATGCTCTGCCCATCTGGGGCTTTGCTCATTGCATGCAACCAGAGCCATTCTAGCACCTGAGGCAGAGGCCACAGAGCCATCCTCAGCACCCGGGCCAACTTTGCTCCAATGGAGCCTTGGCTGCGGGAGGGGAAGAGAGAGATAGAGAGAAAGAGAGAAAGGAGAGGGGGAAGGGTAGAGAAGCAGATGGGGGCTTCTCCTGTGTGTCCTGGCCGGGAATCAAACCCAAGACTTCCACATGGCGGGCCGATGCTCTACCGCTGAGCCAACCAGCTAGGGCCTAAAATACTTTTTATATTCATTTTTGTATTTGTAATTATATGTACATATATAAATGATATATATTATATATAATCTGAAGAATGAATTTCCATTTGCTGTACTGTTTCTCAATGAAGAGCTTCGTTATTCAGCTCGCCAAGTTGTACAGATGCCCCTTTCTATGGTTATGCAAGAATCCTAGTGGTTTTCCCTTTTAAAATATTTAAAAGTGACTATTTCACTTGAAAGTGAAATGTAAGCCTGATTCCTACAGGGAATTAACTCTTATAACCAGTACATTCTGACACAAGGAAGATTAATGACCGTTCTCCTTCTCGACTTTCTATGGCAATCCTTCATGCAAATGAGACAGATGTGAGGAACTTGGCACACAGCAGAGTCAGGTATGACTTCCTTGATTAATTTGGCTGGAAACCCCTTGGCATTAACTTCACCCTCAAAAAAGCATTCTTTAGAGATAGGAGCCAAATTCCCAGTAATCAGCTTGTTTGAAGAGGACCGACTACCACCTAGATCTGTTCTTTTTTGTTGTTTGGTTGTTGTTTTTTTATTTAGAAAATGTAACCGAGATCTGTTTTGAGTTGGGTGTGTGGGTGTAGTGGCTGCCTCTGGCCACCTGGAGCAGCCTCCCAGGTGTGGGACTGAACAGCTTGCAATGGACCAGGAAAGGCAAGGGGAGGCTGGGAAGCCCAGGCTGCCTGCAGGGTCCACGTAGGTAGTGAGTGTAGATTTTGAGAGACAGCTTCTGCTGCACCCGAGGCCACCATAGGAGAGCCCCTGGTGGGAACAGGAGTAGAGCAGTGAGGGAGCAGGACGAGAGGGAAGGAGGGATGACGCTTCCTAAGCCTGGTGCCTGGCTCAGCTTTGGATTTGGGGTTACCTGGGGACTTCAGAAAGGGCTCCTTTTCTTCAGCTTCTGCAGCTGACACCTGGCCTTGAGTCAGATGCGCTATTGCTAATTCAGATCATTGTGCTGTCCAATGGTAGACTAGCAGGCAAGCAATGAAAGGCACGCTTTCATTGTATGAAAGCGGCATCCAGTGGGCAGTGCATTTTATTCCATTAAAAATGTTCAATTTCTGTATTTAAAAAAAATTCACAAAATAAAGGGGAGAATAAATTAGGAAAATATTTGCATATGCTTACGACTGATTATTGAGAGGGAGAGAGGAGAGTAAAAATAGTTCTGTGTTGTGACCTCAATTTATAAAAAATAAGAGAGATGCATTTTTAAAAGGAAGACAGTCTTGCCTGACCAGGCAGTGGCGCAGTGGATAGAACGTCAGACTGGGATGCGGAGGACTCAGGTTCAAGACCCCGAGGTTGCCAGCTTGAGCACGGGCTCATCTGGCTTGAGCAAAAAGCTCACCAGCTTGGACCCAAGGTCGCTGGCTCAAGCAAGGTGTTACTCAGTCTGCTGAAGGCCCGCGGTCAATGCACATACAAGAAAGCAATCAATGAACAACTAAAGTGTCACAACGAAAAACTAATGATTGATGCTTCTCATCTCTCTGCCTTCCTGTCTGTCTGTCCCTATCTATCCCTCTCTCTGACTCTCTCTCTCTCTGTCACTTGAAAAAAAAAAAAAGAAAGACAGTCTTTGAAAAGAAGCCAGTCTTACCAGTCATTTTTTTTTATTCATTTTTTTTAGAGAGGAGAGAGAGAGGGGGAGAGAGAGAGACAGAGAGGGAGAGAGAGGAGAGAGAGACAGAGAGAAAGAAGGGGGAGGAGCTGGAAGCATCAACTCCCATATGTGCCTTGACCAGGCAAGCCCAGGGTTTCGCACCGGCGACCTCAGCATTTCCAGGTCGACAATTTATCCACTGCGCCACCACAGGTCAGACCAGTCATTATATAATTACATTTTGTTGTATTTATGATTTTGTGAAACTTCCATATTTTCTGCAATAAGCATTTATTTATTTTGTAATTTAACTCTCACTCCTGTGTAGCGATAACTTAATAGAATTAAAGCCAACTGTAAGCACAAAGAAATTTACTGTAGCTTTATCTTTGTTATTTTAAAAAACTGAGGAACTTAAATATCAGGCAATAGTGGAACAGCTAAATAAGTTATTGTACATCCTCTCTACCAAATATTGTGAAATCACTCAAATGATAATTATGATGACTATATAAATATTATAAATGATTGTGATAGAATGTTCAAAGAAGAAATGAACAAGATATATGGATATTATCAACTATGTAAAACATCTTCATTTGATAAGAACTGGGAGAAATGTGTAAATATAAAAATAATTAGCCTGACCAGGCAGTGGTGCAGTGGTTAGAGTGTTGGCCTGAGACGCAGAAGGTCCAGGTTTGAAACTCCAAGGTCGCTGGCTTGAGCACAGGCTCACCAGCTTGAGCAGTTGCCAACTTGACTGTGGATCATAGACATGACCCTATGGTGACTAGCTTAAGCCCAAGGTCATTGGCTTAAGCAAGAGGTCACTGGTTCAGTGGAGACCCCTGCCCCTGTCAAAAGCAATCAATGAACAACTAAGGTGCTACAATTATGAGTTGATGGTTCTCATCTCTCTCCCTTCCTGTTTGTCTGTCTGCCTGCCTGCCTGCCACTGTCTCTTTCTCACACACACACACTAAAAGAAAAACAATTACATTAGCAAATGAAGAGTATGGATATATATATTTTAAATCTTTTATTGTTTTTCATATTTTAAAAAAGTAAAATGAGATGGCCTGACAAGCACTCTTTGCACAGGTCAGGGCCCAGTGCTCCCTGCTCTGTCTCATGCTGGTGCCTGGGCCTCTGCATTCAATCTGTCCACACTCAAGCCTTGTCACAAGGCAGCTCTGAATTACACGTCAGTGATCTTGAAATATGTCTTAAATTGCCAGTCAGTCATCTACCCTGGGTAGAAACACAAGTATGACACTCAGAGATTCAAAGTAACAGATGCAAGTTGGCCCACTAGAGAGCAATGCTCTATCCATCTAGGGCTTTGCTCCGTTGCAGTCGGAGCCACTCTAGTGCCTGAGGTGGAGGCCATGGAGCCATCCTCAGCACCCCAGCCTACTTTGCTCCAATGGAGCCTTGTATGCGAGAAGGGAAGAGACAGATAGCAAGAAAGGAGAGAGAAGAGAGGGAAGGGTGGAGAAGTAGATGGGCGCTTCTCCTGAGTGCCCTGGATGGGAATTGAACCCAGGAATTCCACATGCCAGATTGATGCTCTACCACTGAGCCAACCAGCTAGGGCCTAGAACGTTTCTTTTTGAAGTGATGAAATATTCTAAAATTGTGGTGATGGTTGCAAAGCTCTGTGAATATGCTAAAACCAACCAAATTATGTACTTAAATTAAATGTGTTGGTTATATGGTCTCTAAATTATATCTAATAAAGATATGCAGTTTTTGTAAATCCCATGTTTCCCAGGCAACTGGTCTGCGGTGTTGATTCTGACATGGAGGGCAGTGTGTTGTTGTCAATAGTTTTGTCATCTATAGCAGCAATTTTCAACCGGTGTGCTGCAAGAATGTTTAAAACATGCAATACCTGACTATTTAATCTGGGGCACTGACTTCTTTTCCCTTAGAGTGTCAAATAAAAAAATGACAACAGCCAACACAACAATAGCCATCTGGTGAATGAATCATAATTATACCTATTTTTTTTGTCAGATGGGCAAAAAATATACTTTTTGATCTATCACAGAATTTTAGTAATTAGTTATGTGTGCCATGATATGAAAAAGGTTGAAAATTGCTGATCTATAGGACTCTTGTTATAATGGAACCTTATGACTTTGAGTCAATTACATGAGATGATGTCCATAAAGGGTTCATTGCAGCACTTGGCCTTGACGAGGGCTTATTGTAAGTTACCAACTTCATCAACTACATTCTCAGCATCTCCATCCATGCTCAAACCTACTTACTGGTGCTCTCTCTGGTGTAACCTGAAAAAGCTTACTGATGAAGTATGGTAATTTATTTATTAATATATTATTTCTGTCTTCATCCTTTTCCTCCACTTTCCCCCACCCAAGCAGAATAGGAATCAGAAATATCCCCATTATACTCTTCCCTCCACCAATTTTAAAAGAGAAAAAAAGTTGTCCTAGTTTAAGGATGCAAATGGCATAGCATTGGAAGGATACTCTGAGCCCATTGGGCATGGGGTGAAATGGTAGTTTTTTAGATGTTGGAGCATTTGGTTCTTTCCAATCAAAGAGAGTCATTGTCCAGTGTGTTCAATATTCTGTATTCCACATGGTCCACAACAGATGCTTCAGAGAAGACCATACAATCCATCCACATACTTAATTCATATTCCTGTACCATGGGAGACATACTGCTGTCCCAATCCCAACTAGTCATCCATCCTTGCCTTGAATATGAAACATCCATGTCCTCCTGGTAGCTTACAGATCTAAACTAAGTGACCCCTCTTCTTCCAGGAGGGTCACCTTCTGCCCTTCTGCTTCCGGGAGCCCCTGCACTGACTCCTCATTGTGCCTGGTGGACTTTATGCTTATGGCCATTTAAAACTCCTACACCATAAATCATTTAATCATTTATTGAGGACCAGAAAGAGTGGTAGATATTAGGGACAAAGGAAGTTTGGTTTTATTATTATTATTATTATTATTCTGACAGAGGTTCTAAGCCTCCTACAGTATTTATTCTCCTATATTAAAGTTGCCTAAAAATGTGTTGGTCTCCCCTGCTAGGCAGGCATATCTTCAAATAACAATAATGCAAATATTGAAATAGCACAGAACAGCACAGAAGAGTGATTTCTTAAAGGTTATACTACATGACACTTCCACTTACATCTGACTGGTCAGAATTTAGTCTCATGGTCTGATCTAGTTGTGAGGGAAGCTGGGATATGGATTTATTTAACAGAGTGACAATGTGCCCTGATACAATTGTGGTTATGTTCCGATGAAAGAAGGGGAGAATGAATTTTGGGAGCCAATCAGCAATCTTTGTCACAAGAGGCATCAAAGAACTTTACTAAGGGTGTGATGAGTTTAGATCTATGGTTATGAGCAGCTCTGGTGGCCCCCAAAGCATCGTAGGGAAGGATATGGTGCAGGGAAGGTCGGACAGCAAGGGCAAGAAAGCAGCCACACTGTAGTTGCCAGAGAACAACAAAGAGCCAAAACACGTCCATTGGATGTCACAACTAAGTGGGTATTGCAGGTGACCTTTGAGAAAGCTCTTTTATAAGTGATAAAGTGGACACTGTAAGGTCGGTGGATAATGGGGAAAGGTCAGCCCCGGGAACTTTGGCTAGGACCGCCCACAACCAAGCGAGCCAAAAGAAACTTCCCAGGAGCCCTTTGGAAAAAAGCAACCGTCTGCCAGCCAGTGAGATTTCACCACGTCATATTAGCTCGACCACCCTAGGGACCCTTTAAATATCTCCCACGGGTCACCACTTGCGACTTCCTTGGCCTCCATCTTTCCTCGGGGTCAGGGAACCTCCTCAGACGGGATGTGCACTCTGTACTCAATAAAGCCTTTTACTATTCCACACTTCGTGGCTCTGGCCCCTTCCTTCCTTCTCGGCGGGGAAAAATACCTTACAGACACAAAGATCTGGGATGACAAAATTACCAGTATTTTGTCCCTTTTGTTGATCAAGGAACTAAATGTGTTAGAGAAAAATAGACATCTGCAAAAATCAGTTGGAAAGTGCTGTAGCAAAGGGTAGGAATCGCAGAGAACAGGGGAGGTTGAGTCTGACTAGAGGAGAGCCTCAGAGGAGAAACTGCAAATTGTAAATGACAACAGGCAGACAAACCGGCACATGGCCTCAGGAAAAACATTATTATTATTTTTCCCCAAGTAGTTCCAATACCAGACATGGAGTGTTCTCCACTGCAGGGAAAACAGCTGTGGTTATGCTTGCTTGCCTGTTTCCCGGCTGCAAGCACTTTGCAAGATTAGTGCGGGAGCACGTGGCAGAAAGCCACCTGTGTGTAGCCTATACAAGGCTACCAGATAGGTTGCTTTTAATGCTGCTGCATGCTGCTGCCAGGGTCGATTTTCCCGTTTGCTTGGCCACCACACGGAGAAGCGGGTCTCCAAGAATCCAATAAACTGCAATGGCCCAACGCCCTTTTGTTCCGCGGTTCTTCTGTGGTGTGCCGCAGTCCCAACACGAACCTGCCTGGCCTCCACCACCCGCATTACAACCATACTTGGAAATCTTCCTATTAGAGCCGTGAATCTCATTCACTCTCTCCATTTCATCCACTTACTTCCATTCATGCATTGACTCTATAAACTGCGTGAGAGCGGAGACTGTCTTCACCAAGGCAACACCGGCGCCTGCAACAGGGCCTGGCGTTGGTGATTGCCCTAAGTTAACTGACCAGAGGCAGAAAGGCTAAATCGGACTTTCTAGCTCTTCTTTCACCATTTCCAGCAAGGTACAGAGGCCTACGAAGTCTCCATCTGAAAAAAACAAACAAACCAGACTTGACAGAAGGAGGCGCAACACTTCCTCCAAGGTACAGCCCAGGCTTATGCACAGCAGCGGAACCTGGAAGAAAGCGGAACCAGGAGTGGCGGAACAAGGTCAGGGAAATCAAGAATGGAACCTGCGTTCGGCGGAACTAAACGGCGGCGCCGGTGGATCCACCCGGAGTACATTTGGACGGAAGAGCCCGAGGCCACCGCTTCCGGAACGCCGGTGGGCTCCGAGATCTTGGTGGACTGCCGTGATGTTTCCTTTCACGGTGAATTTCAAGGTGTCGGCCCGCACCCTCACCGGAGCCCTCAACGCCCACAACAAGGCGGCAGTGGACTGGTGAGGGCGCCGGGTGTCGAGGCGGCAGGGCTTGGCCAGGAGTGTGTGAAGGGAAGGGAAAGTCTGTGAAAGGAACAAGAGCTTGCCCCGGCTGATTAGTTTGGCCTCGCCAGGACTGGGTGCCGCCTTCCTATGCTAGAGATTTTCTTTTCAATGCTGGATTTTTGTTGTTGCTGTAAAAGGAGTAAATGCCCCGTGTGGGAACTTACCGTGTGCATTTTTGCCCTCTTCCCTGGGTCTTTGTTTCTCGCTGCTCTTTCTCCCGCACCTTCAAACATCCATTTCGCTCCCTACCTCTCCTGCGGTTTCCTTCCTCCACGCCCAGTGCCCCCGACCACTGTCTTCCTGGTGCTGCCCTCTTCTTCAGTTATCCCCGTCCCTTCCCTTCCTTCACCCAGCGATGCGCCCTCCTGTCCTAGGCACCTGCTCTCACCTGTCCTTCGCTTCACGTTTACCTTTTTACTGGAAAATAACACTGCAGCTCTGAAAATCAGTAAGTAGACTAATATAAAGCCAAAGTCTAGATAGAGCGGAGGCTGCTGGACATTTTGATCCCAGCATTTGGGAGGCGCTCAGGGTTCGAAGTGGAGTAAGACAAGGAGGATGTCCTCAAAGACAACTAGAGACGGGGAGTGGCTTTCTACTTTCTCACTGGCTCCATATGCAAATCTCTTAGAACCTTTCTTACCCCAATGAAAACCAAATTTCATTAAGCATTTTTTAGCTTAGCTGAACCTTTTATTTAAATGAGGTCATGTAAAAGGCCGACCTTTGGGCTTCAATAATAATTTTACTAATGGTATTACTTATTAGACTTATCATTTATCTAGGATGTCTCTTGGCAAGAGGCCTCTTGCTTTGTTTTACTTAAATTTTAACGTTACTGTTTTGTTAGGGGCTGGCAAGGTCTAATTGCTTATGGATGTCATTCGCTGGTGGTAGTGATTGATTCCAATACTGCCCAAACGCTTCAAGTTTTAGAAAAACACAAAGCTGATGTTGTCAAGGTAAGTCAGATTCCACTTGGGTCCTGTAACATATTGTCTGTTCTGAAGTTTTTAATGTTTTTAGGATCTCAGTAAGTTGTATGTATAAATGTTAAATGATTTTTCTATTTAATAATCTGTTTGGGGTTAACCTAGTATATATTTCCATGCATTTGGCTTAATGTCGATCCAGGGTGAGTTATTACATGCTAGTTCTTAGGTCACTTTAAAGCTGATGGAAAATACCATTTCTGCCATTTGGTGGACAACACACTCATTATTAGTTTTGAGCACTTAGCATGTGCTAAGGAGAGAAGAAGGCAAGCCCTCACGCAGTTCATGGTCTAGTAAGGAAGGATGAAAACACACATACAGTGTGACAAGTGAGACTTGGGTAGTATGCTGTGGGAAGACATGTTACCTAGTTGTAGGGACCTGGGGAGGATCACTGAAGTCCTCATTTTAGGGACCAGTAAACTGAGGGAGGAGCAATGCAGGAAAAAAGAAGAATATACCCAGGGAAACCACTTGCGAAGGGTCACTAAAACACGGGATACACACGTAGGGGTGATGGAGGGGGCGGCCAGACATTCACCTGCCCTGCGAGTGTCATAAGATCATGAAAAAAATCGGATTTCTAAGTAGGAGGCTGATATGATCATATTTGCATTTTAGAAAGACTTCCTCTGGCAGGAGAGGAGGGTCTGTTGGAGAAAGGCAAGACGAGGCAGTGAGATGAGACTTTTGCAGCAAATTCAGCAGAAAATTCTAAGGGCCTGAAAGAAAGCTGAGGCAAGAAGGAGTCTTGTTTAGGAGCTGATTAAGAGGTAAACTTGATATTTTATTAGAGTAACCAACTTTAAGGGAGGGTCAGACTAGAATGATTCCAAAGTTCCTGAGTGACCAGATGGCAGCCTTACAATAAGCTGAGTTTGTGGGAAGTCAGTGGGTTTAAAGTTGCAACACCCAAAATTTGCACCGCCTCAGGCAATTGCCTTATGGTCATCTGAAATTTTTGGAGAGAGTGGAGGTAGAGATTCAAGGTCTTTTATTTATTTATTTGATAGCAGCTTTGAGATACTCTGATCATAAAGTTCACCAATGTAAAGTGTAGCATTCTGTGGTTTTTAGTACAGTCACAGAGTTGGGCAGCCGTGACCACAATCTCATAACTCCAAAAAGAAACCCTGTAGCCATTAACGGTCACCCCCCCACACCTTTTCCCATCCCCCTCATCCTAAGGCGATCACTAATCTTTCTATCCTGTAGATGCACCTACTCTGGACATTTCGTGTAAATAAAATCTGTCCAGTTCTTTCACCTGGCATAATATTTTCAAGACTCATGCATGTTGTATCAGTGTTAGTACTTTGTTATTTTTTTTTTATTGAATAATGTGCCACTTTATGGATAAACCATGTTTATGTATTGATGGGCTTTTTGGGTATTATGAATAATGCTGTTGTGAACATTTCTGTCCTTTTTTGTGTGTGTGAACCTGTGTTTTCATTTCGCTCGAATATATGCCTAGTAATAGAATTACTGATTCCTATGGTAACTGGTATATTTAACTTTTGAGGAACTGCCAGACTTTTCCAGAGAGGCTGCGCTGTTTTACATTCCTATTAGTTGTGTGTGAAGATTCTGATTTGTCTATACCCTCACCAACACTTGTTAATATCTGTCCTTGAACTATAGTCATTCTAGTGGCTTTGAAGTGGTTCTCGTTGTGGTTTTTGTTTGCATTTTACTGATGGCTAATGATACTGAGCATCTGTTCGTGTGCTCATTCGTCATTTGTATATGTTTTTGAGAAATGTCTTGTTAGTCCTTCGCCCGTTTTTAAATTGTATTGTCTTATTATTGAGTTGTAAGAGTTCATGTTTTCTAGATACAAGTTCCTTATAAAATATGTGGTTGGAAGATATTTTCTTTCATTCTGTCAGTTGTCTTTCACTTTTTTGCCTATGTCCTATGAAGCACAAAAGTTTTTAATTTTGTTACAGTTCATTTTATCTAGTTTTTTTGCTTTGTTTAAGAAACCATTGCTTTTTTCAGTGTCAGAAAGGTTTACACCTTTGTTTTCTTCTAAGAATTTTATAGTTTTAGCTCTTACATTAAGGTTCTTGATCCATTTTGAGGAAATTTTTTAATATATATAATGTGAGCTAGGAAAAAATACTATTGATTTTTGTATGTTGACCTGTATCCTGAGATCTTGTTAAACTCATTAGCTATAATAGATTGGGGAGGAATTTTTCATAGAAAATCATGTGATTTGCCAGTAACAGTTTAGTTTTTCATTGCTAATGTGTCCTTTCTTTGCCATACTGCATTGTCTGGGCCCTCTGCAAAGGTGAATAGGAGTGGGGAGCGGATGTTTTGTCCTGTTCCTGAGCCTAGCGGGAAACACGCAGCTTTTCCCTGTTAAGTCTGATGTTAGGTATAGGCGGTTTGTTTGTTTGTTTGTGAAAAATGTCTTTCATATACTCTCTCTCCTTTTCTCTCTCCCCCTTCTTCCCGCCCTCTGCCCGTCCCTCCTGTCTTTTTGGCATTTCTGCAGTTTTCATTTGTGTAGATCTAAGTTTCAGCCTGTTACTATATTCCCTCTGCCTGAAAAAGATGCTTAAAGTTCTTGAGGTATTATAACTAATGTTGGTTGATTCTCTCAGTTTTTATTTGCCTGAGGATGTATGTCACCAGCTGTTTTCCTGTAGTACTTGAAAGGCATTACTCCACTGTCTTCCTGGTCGCGTAATTCTGATGAGGACCACTTGGTTTCTCTGCGGGTGTCTGTAATCATCTGGCTGCCTGCAAGACTCCTTATCCTTGGTTTTCACAGTTTTATTATGATGTGTCTAGGTGATTTAAAAAATACACACACACACACTGCTTGGAATTTATCTAGATGGAATTCAAGTGCTACATGTATATAAATGTACGTATCAACCTCCTTGACGTTAGAGAAAGCAGTGTCTTTTTTTTATTATTATTACAGAGAGAGGGATAGGTAGGGACAGACAGACAGGAACGAAGAGAGATGAGAAGCATCAATCATCAGTTTTTCGTTGCAACACCTTAGTTGTTCATTGATTACTTTCTCATATGTGCCTTGACTGCGGGCCTTCAGCAGACTAAGTAACCCCTTGCTCGAACCAGTGACCTTGGGTCCACGCTGGTGAGCTTTGCTCAAACCAGATGAGTCCGCGCTCATTCTGGCGACCTTGGGGTCTTGAACCTGGGTCCGCATCCTAGTCCAACGCTCTATCCACTATGCCACCGCCTGGTCAGGCAGCAGTTTCTTGAGTAAAGCAGAAAAAGAAAAAATAAATTGGACTATGTCAAAATGTAAAACTGCTTCACAGGACACCACGAGCAAAGTGGACGATTGGGAATTGCAGTGTAAACATGGTTCTCCCCTGTGGAGCTAGCTTATAGTTCATGAGTTGGTGATAGGTTAAAACAAACTAAATAAAAGAATTATGAATTGGCATGTGGTAAATGCTCTGAAGAAAACAAGCAAGATACTGAGCTAGAGGAGAGGGGGCGGGTTGTGGCCCAGGAAAGCCGTGGCTCAGAATGAGGGCGGTTTCATTCCTGACTGTCTGAATTTGATGCTCAGGAGGAATCTGATTTGCACTGGAAATTTTAAGGTCTTTATTTTGAAAATTCTGTTCTCACAATATTGCTAGAAGTATAAAAAGCATATGTTTTGTTTTAGAAAAAAACACCTGTTAACATTTCTCCCCATTTTTTTTTATTATTATAAAGAGGGACAGCCAGAGTTGTTTTATTTTTCTCTGCCAGGTTATTACATCTCTAAGTCTCCTTTTAATTAGGAGACTAGAGTATGGAAAAGCATTCTACTTAGCAATTTGGGGCTTTAGCTGTTCTGTCGCAATTAGGTTTCATGATTGTAACATTTGATAATTAGAATGCCCAAATGGCATACCAGTGATTATTAGCATTTTATGATAAGCTGTTTTACCTGAAGTTCCCAGAATACTAAGGCTGTGCATCATTTTTCATATTTTAAAGGCAGGAACATGGTGATGTTTTCAAAAATATTTTAGTTGCAACCTTAAAAATATCATAAATAATAAAAATGTCTAACTTTCAAGATGGAAACCAGTTTCCTGTTTATTCTTTCTAAATATTTTTGTAATACAGGTGTTGAATATAGTGTGGGTTTGGGTGGATGCTCTTTGAAAATTATGTTTAAGTTCATCCAGTACAAGTATTCACTTATTTTGATTTCTTTTTGATACTAGGTTAAGTGGGCCAGAGAAAATTATCACCATAACATCGGCTCGCCGTATTCCTTGCGCCTCGCTTCTGCTGATGTCAGTGGAAAGATCATTGTCTGGGATGTGGCAGCAGGCGTGGCTCAGTGTGAGATCCAGGAACACGCCAAGCCTATTCAGGGTGAGGAAAGTCTGTGCTCTGTCAGGTGTTTATATTTATCCACTTCCCCTCAGCGTGGTTTTTTTCCATTCATTCCATTTCGTCACTTCCCCCACTTAAGTAAGTGGATTATGTTTAGTGTATTCTACCAGTCTTGAAGCTAGTTTTTTTTTATCCTTATCAGGGTACTTCTGGACATATTTCCTCAAATCTCAGCTGGTTTTGGTTTTAGTAAAATGCATTAATTTCAACATTAGTCTCAGTCAAGCTTGATGAGAAAAGTCAACCTGCTGTAAACAACCTTGTAAATGAAGATATAGTTTAAGTAAACTTGGCCAAACTGCTATTTTGTATTAGCCCTCATCACTTACTTTCTATTAATGGAGATGATCAAAATTTTATTTTCATTTTTGTATAGATCATTTGTTTGCTTGTTTGTTGATTGATCTAAAACCAATACATGAGAGTCTGACGTTAATGATAATGCCTGGGACAGTCTTTGACATAAATTTTTAAGTATCGATTGCTGCAAAGAGCCTTATATTTTCTTTAAAGTAATATTTTAAATTCCTTGCAAATTTTGATCTTGAGATTCTAATGTCCACACAGTTCGTTTTTTTTTTCCCCATTTTTTATTTTTTTGTGTGTGACAGAGAGAGACAGATGGACAGACAGACAGGAAGGGAGAGAGATGAGAAGCATCAATTCTTCGTTGCAGCACCTTAGTTGATTGCTTTCTCATATGTGCCTTGATCGAGGGGCTACAGCAGACCGAGTGACCCCTGGCTTGAGCCAGTGATCTTGGGCTCAAGCCAGTGACCTTGGGGTCTCGAACCTGGGTTCTCCGCATCCTAGTCTGATGCTCTGTCCACTGTGCCACCGCCTGGTCAGGCCACACAGCTCATTTTTATGTAAAAGAACTTTTCCTCTGTAGTCTTGACACATATACATACACACTGGGGGCAGAGGGAAAGTTAAGAGTTTAAGGATTCGTAAAAAGAAAGATCTGAATATCAAGGCCGTGTTATCCAGGTCTTTCTGAAGGACAATGTCTGAGTTTCGCCTCTGTCTGGTCTTGGCAGATGTTCAGTGGTTATGGAGTCAGGATGCTTCCCGGGATTTGCTGCTTGCCATCCACCCGCCAAATTACATCGCGCTCTGGAACGCAGACACGGGCACCAAACTGTGGAAGAAGAGCTATGCCGATAATATCCTGTCTTTTTCTTTTGACCCTTTTGATCCTTCACATTTGACTTGTGAGTAATAGTTTTGTGTGGCAAGTGAGTTGAGGTATTTATAATACCATTAATGCTATTTGCATAAGTTACACGTCGTGTATCTGAAATGTTAAAACAACTGAGCGGAGTGGAGAGGCACATCTCTAAGGTTCTATTCAGCCCCTGCAGCTCCTAATACAGCTACTAAATCATAGCGCATAGCACGGGCAAGGATTTTGATACTTAGAAATTTGAATCAGCAAGCTTGACCTTCCCGGTGTGGAACCTGTGAGTAGAATTAGATTAGCCGGGAGAGAGAGTTGCTGTGACGTTCTAACTCAAACTTCATTAACTTTGTTTCTCTGGAACATTTAAAGGACCTAAGTTAAAGGCTTCATTTAATCGGCCAGACTCAGTTCTTCCTTTAAAAAGCCAGCTGTTGTAATTCATGCCATGTGTGTTGAGTGCCATAACCAGATGCGTGTGGGGAACAGAAGAGCCAAGGCGAGTTTTCCTTGCAGAGCTTTTTTGTGCCAATGTGCTTTAGACCCTTTACTGAGCTCCTCATCCAAACACTAGGTTTGTTTTTAGGCAGACATTTTTAGGACTAAATTATTTAGAAAATGGTTTATTCGATTATCCAACAGATATTTCTTGAGCTGTTATTATATGTCAGGCCTTTTCTGGGACCTAGAACATATCGGTGGAACATGACAAGAATTCCTGCCCTCGTCACGTTTGCATTCTAGTGAGAGGGTCAGAGCCTAGACTCGGAGCATAAGGAGTTAATAAAGGCTAGTATAGTAAGAGGTTGTTAGTGGCATGACAAAAGTAAGACAGGGTAAAGGGAATGGGAGAATGGGGTGTGGGAGAGTGGGCAGGTTGTTGTGTTAGGTCGTGGACCTCTGTTGGCACTCTGCCTTTACTCTAGATACAATGAGGAGGAAAGACTACTTTGAGGGATCATTTCTATAGTTTGTTACTAGAGAAGAAGGACACTTTATACATCCCACGGTTCAACCTGGTGCTCTAGAAGAAAGAGGAAATGTATTTAAACTGAGTAGCTCATGATGATCATAAAAAATTTGTACCATCAAATCAAATATTTGAACTTAGCTGAATGAGCTATGCAGAGCCTCTGTGTAATATATGTAGATTTTATATTCAAAAAAGCGTTTAGATTTTGAAGTTAGGGGATATAACAAGGGAAGGTTTTTATTGAAAATCTGTGCACTGAATTATTTGGAAGAACAAACATTTGTTCTTTCTGCCAGTAACCTTCTGGTATATTTTAATACAAAACATGAATTTAGAATGCTGATCGTGGGGCCTCTGACGAATTGTAATGGACCACTGTTTCACTTCAAGTGGGAGAACATTTCTGCTCTGTGGTGATTACACAACACTTCCCATTCTGTGTTATTAACATTATCATTACCTTGCTCTCAGAATTGGAAACACTGTGCTAAACGTGATTGACCTTGAATCAGCGGTCTGCTTCTCTATGTCTAGTGCTCGCCAGCGAGGGCATTGTGTTCATCTCAGACTTCTCCCCGTCCAAGCCTCCGGCAGGCCCTGGGAAAAAAGTCTACATCTCCAGCCCACACTCGAGCCCGGCTCATAACAAGCTGGCTGCAGCCACGGGGGCTAAGAAGGCTCTTCATAAAGTCAAAATCTTGATCACTCAGGAGAAACCTAGGTCAGTTACAGTGTAAAACTAGCAACAACATTCGTCTGTTTATCATCTGTTCTTGCAAAAGTCAATTTTGAACCGTATTAAGATTGATTTTCTTCTTCATCACTTCCTTTCATTTCCACTTATGAACTTACAAAAGGAAAATATTTTTTGTCTCCTTTCATAAGAGGAGACTTGGCATTTAACGCGGCTCCTTTCTTTCCACTAATGGTGCCAAATTCCCCCCACTGATATTTTACAGATTAAAATTTTGACTTCCGATTTTTACTTTTGAAAATATGAGATGAATATTCTAATATCGTGGGTATTGAATATATTTGAAATTTGAAGATAAAATCTGGATTTTCATTTTATTTATTTATTTATTTATTTTTGTATTTTTCTGAAGCTGGAAACGGGGAGAGACAGTCAGACAGACTCCCGCATGCACCTGACTGGGATCCACCCGGCACGCCCACCAGGGGCGACGCTCTGCCCACCAGGGGGCGATGCTCTGCCCCTCCGGGGCGTCGCTGTGTTGCGACCAGAGCCACTCTAGCGCCTGGGGCAGAGACCAAGGAGCCATCCCCAGCGCCCGGGCCATCTTTGCTCCAATGGAGCCTTGGCTGCGGGAGGGGAAGAGAGAGACAGAGAGGAAGGAGGGGGTGGGGGGTGGAGAAGCAAATGGGCCCTTCTCCTGTGTGCCCTGGCCGGGAATTGAACCCGGGTCCCCTGCACACCAGGCCGACGCTCTACCGCTGAGCCAACCGGCCAGGGCTGGATTTTCATTTTAAATACATTTTCCTGACTTCAGTCCCATTAGCTGTAAAATATGGGTATTTTTCTTTTGCATATAAAGATGTTCTCATCCTGGTTAAGGGCCAGGATTCTAGAGGAGACTATAGATATATGACTCTGAAGATTGTTTAATTTTGCTCAAATTTCTCTCTCCCAGTCTCTAAAATGGTGTTTAAAAGGAGTTCACAGGGTTGCTGTAAGGATTAATACACACAATAACTTAATAGTTAACATAGTGGCTGATACTTAGTAAGCATTAGTTTGGTAAAAGCTAGCTATTATTGTTCATGTCAGAAATTGCAACTGAATATTTATTTTAAGTAACTGATTTTATGAATTAGAAATATAGTGTGTCCATAAAAGCATGGTGCACTTTTGACCGGTCACAGGAAAGCAACAAAAGATGATAGAAGTATGAAATCTACACCAAATAAAAGGAAAACTCTCCCAGTTTCATACCTATTCAGTGCAGTTCGATGTGGGCTCACGCACAGATTTTTTAAGGCTCCTTAGGTAGCTATCCCGTATAGACTCTACAGACTCGTCACTGACTGATGGCCTACCAGAATGGGGTTTCTCCACCAAACTGCTGATTTCCTTCAATTGCTTATCCCACCAAGTAATGTTATTCCTATGTGGTGGCACTTCGTTATAAACGCACCAATATTCACGTTGCACTTTGGTCACGGATTCGAATTTAGCGAGCCACAGAACACACTGAACTTTCCTCTGTACCATCCACATCTCGACTGGCATGGCTGTGTGCTGCTCTGCTGTATACATGGTGTTGCGTCATCATCTGCGCATGCTGCCACATCATCCTACAGAAACTGGGAGGGTTTTCCTTTTATTTGGTGCAGATTTCACATTTCTATCGTCTTGTGTTTTTTCCTGTGACCGGGTCAAAAGTGCACCATGACTTGACGGACACACTGTAGATTTCTGTCTTTTTACCAAAGTTATTCTTATATTTTTATTGTTCTGGTAGTTTTTTTGGCATTTGTTTTAAAAGAGTCTCATGTTTAATATGCTAATATTATTCTATCTAGACTTTGTGGATAATCACCTGAAAAATATATGGTAAAATACAAGTTGCTCTACAAATACCTTTTGAATTTATATGCAAATGTAAATTTTTTCATGTTAAACCGTAGGCTGGTTAAGTTTACTCATTTATTCTTCACCCTGTGCCAAAATAATTTAAAATTGCTCCTTAAGTATCTTTAGAGAACTTTCCATTTATTCTTTTATTCTGTCTCAAATAAATTATTGTGTAATCAGAGTGGTTTTATACATTGTGATTTATATATGTTGCATTTTATGTCGTCTGAATCATGTTCATCCTGAGTTTTAGGGAAATGAGTTCTTTTTCCCTTCAACTAGAAGTGCTCTGGGTGTTTTCACATACATTATTACGTATACTTTTGCTACAGTCCTGTGTAGTAGCACTGTTCCCATTTTATAAATTCAGAAATTGTGTCTCCCATGGTTTTGAATGTTACTCAGCTCACTGAAACAAGAAATGGCAGAGCCAGATTCTGATGCAGTCCATATCCCTCTCTCTAGTCCTCTAATCTTTATTTTAAATTTCAGAACCTTTTAATAACATTATGTAAAAATTAGAACACAACTGTATGTCTATTCCTATTGAAATATATTTTCCATAAGAAGGTTGTGTTGACATATACGTAATAATCACAAATTACTAAAATTATTTTTGAGACTCTTTTATAATCTTCGTATAATTTTATATATTATTTACACAGAAGAAAGTTCTGTTAGTAAAATACACTTTGTTTCAGCAAGATTTAGGACAGCGTAAAAGGAAGGAAAGCAGAGTAGAGGAAGGACTTGTCCATTTCACAGATGACCCCTGCGCCAGTGGCCCTAATTACCCTAACTGTCTGTTTTATTCCTGAGTCTTGATTTCAGCATTCTGGTTAGTACTTCTAATTGCAAACTAAGACTAAAACTACTATCTTATGAATGCCTAATATATCATAGACTTTTCAGATCATCTTATAGACTTAATATTACTACTTTAAACACATCTCAACCTATGTGGTATTATTGTCATAATTTGGATTGTGGCCCATTAAGTTTTAGGTACTAGCCCCGTTGGTCATTCCATGAACAATTGAACATTCTCATTGACAGTTTTTATGTGAAAAGTACAAAATTCAAGCCCTGGCCAGTTGGCTCACAGGAGAAGTACCCATCTGCTTCTCTACCCTTACCCCTCTCCTTTCTCTCTCTCTCTTCCCTTCCCGCAGCCAAGGCTCCATTGGAGCAAAGTTGGCCCCAGGTGCTGAGGATGGCTCCATGGCCTCCGCCTCAGGCACTAGAATGGCTCTGGTTGCAACGAAGCAATGCCCCCTAGTGGGCATGGTGGGTGTATCCCAGTCGGGTGCATGCAGGAATCTGTCTCTCTACCTCCCCGCTTCTCACTTCAGAAATATACCCCCCAAAAAAGTTCAAAATTCAATTCTTTATTAGCTTTTTCTGATAGGAATCAAGTCTTGGACTCATATCTGAATGCCTAAAGTAAACGTTTGCTTTTTTCAGTGCTGAATTCATGACACTCAATGATTGCCTTCAGTTGTCATATCTGCCTTCCAAAAGGAATCACATGTTGTTACTCTATCCTCGAGAGATTTTAATCCTTGACCTTGAGGTGAATCAAACAGTGGGTGTGATTGCAATAGAACGAACAGGAGTTCCATTTCTGCAGGTATCAACAGTTCATAAATTACCTCTCTTGATGTTGACTGTGAATGTTCTATAGAGAAAAACCAGAATCATAAAAGTTCTTCATTAGGCTTTCTCTTTTCTATTTAAAAATTAAGTGTTATGTTACATTTCCTTTTTTTTTTTTTCCACTTTTGATTGGTTTGATTTACCCTAGAAAGTCGACTGACTGATCTGCAAATATTTATTGAACTACTTAAGTTACATGGATAAAGACACATTTTTTATGATTATAAATGGATTTTTTAAAATGTTCATTTAGTTTTAAAACTTCAGGATTACGTGGTATATTTTTATTTCTCTGTTTTGTTTTGTTTTTTTTTGCCAGTACTGTCTAAATAAGGTTATGAGTTTCAGAGCATATACTCTTTAATCTATTGTGTTTTAAAAATAAATGGATCATTTATTTAAAGGTAATACCCTGCTTTCAACGTGATGGCTTATTTTGCCTCCATGAAAATGGTTGTATAACTTTACGTGTTCGGAGATCTTACAATAGTATTTTCACCACTTCAAATGAGGAACCAGGTAAGTTGATATCTCACAATAATTTTAATCATATTTTCTTCAGAATTATTTTATAAAGCAAGTAACAGCCAAATCATAGAGTTCATGGTAATCCTGGCCTTGAGAAAGAATATGGTTGTACTATGGGGCATGAAAATGAAACACAAGGCCAAGAGTAATCTCTTGGTGTTACAGTAGTGCCTGTCTAGTGTACAGCAAAGAAAGTAATATTTTGTAATTCCTTCTTGATCGTTTCCAGAGGCCAAGTAGATATTATCTTTTTTTTTTTTTTTTTTTTTTCATTTTTCTGAAGCTGGAAACGGGGAGAGACAGTCAGACAGACTCCCGCATGCACCCGACTGGGATCCACCCGGCACGCCCACCAGGGGGCGATGCTCTGCCCATCCTGGGCGTCGCCATGTTGCGACCAGAGCCACTCTAGTGCCTGAGGCAGAGGCCACAGAGCCATCCCCAGCGCCCGGGCCATCTTTGCTCCAATGGAGCCTTGGCTGCGGGAGGGGAAGAGAGAGACAGAGAGGAAAGCGCGGCGGAGGGGTGGAGAAGCAAATGGGCGCTTCTCCTGTGTGCCCTGGCCGGGAATCGAACCCGGGTCCTCCGCACGCTAGGCCGACGCTCTACCGCTGAGCCAACCGGCCAGGGCCGTAGATATTATCTTTTGTGAATTTTTTCTTTAGTACAAGCCCAACCTTGTATATGTACGTTTGTTATTGCACTGCTTTGACTTTTCATCCGCTTTAGGACATGGGTGAAGAAGTCTCCGGGCCATTCAGTTGTCAGTTTCAGTCTTAACCTGGGGAATAGAAATCATGTTTTGTGAAATAATGGACTATGTAATATTGAAAGTGACTTTAGACCCTGGCCGGTTGGCTCAGTGGTAGAGCGTCGGCCTAGCGTGCGGAGGACCCGGGTTCGATTCCCGGCCAGGGCACACAGGAGAAGCGCCCATTTGCTTCTCCACCCCTCCGCCGCGCTTTCCTCTCTGTCTCTCTCTTCCCCTCCCGCAGCCAAGGCTCCATTGGAGCAAAGATGGCCCGGGCGCTGGGGATGGCTCCTCGGCCTCTGCCCCAGGCGCTAGAGTGGCTCTGGTCGCAATATGGTCGCAATATGGCGACGCCCAGGATGGGCAGAGCATCGCCCCCTGGTGGGCAGAGCGCCGCCCCATGGTGGGCATGCCGGGTGGATCCCGGTCGGGCGCATGCGGGAGTCTGTCTGACTGTCTCTCCCTGTTTCCAGCTTCAGAAAAATGAAAAAAAAAAAAAGAAAGTGACTTTAACATCTTTTGTAAAGTACAATTATTTTTAGGCTTATAGACCACTGTAAATTACGATGGTCTAAAGTGCACTTTATTATTTCATATGTCACTGTTCAAAGCATTTTCATTTAGAAGTATTTAAAAACAAGCTATGATTTATAGATATTTTGGAAATTAAACTTGGTGTATATAATCATTAAGGTAATTAGTTATCTTTATATTCTGAATAAATTAGTAATAATCAGGGAAGCCATTTTTGACAAATTTTCCATTAGTGAAGGAATGATAACCTTTTTAGTCGAGGTTTTATTCAGAGAAGAAGAAATACTAGTGGTAGTGACATGGATGCTTTCTGATGTTGAAAAGAAAACAATGTTGTGTTAAGATCCAGATCCTGTCCAGGAACTGACCTATGATTTACGAAGCCAGTGTGATGCGATCCGGGTGACCAAAACTGTCCGTCCCTTCAGTATGGTGTGTTGTCCGGTCAATGAGAACGCGGCTGCGCTCATCGTGAGTGACGGGAGGGTCATGATATGGGAGCTGAAGTCCGCCGTTTGCAATCGGAACTCACGGAGCAGGTAAACAAAGCACTGGGCTCGTCTCTTTGTGTTCTGTGTTTTTAAAAGTTACCAGAATCATAAAAAAATAGGAGGGACCTTTTAAAATAATAAAAATATTTTAAAACGGACACTTCGATTAATAGGGAATTATGTAAACCTGCTAGAGCTATTTCAGCTATGGGTAAGAAAAAGAGGTGGAATGCCCTGATCTGCAATTAGTAGTTTGTTACAATCACTATCATATGATGCACAGTGTAAGTGTATAAAACCTGTAATTATTATGTCTTTGCAGTAGCTCTGGTGTGTCACCTCTGTATTCACCAGTGTCCTTCTGTGGGATTCCTGTGAGCGCGCTGCAGAACAAGCTCCCAGACCTCTCCCTGGACAACATGATCGGTGAGCTTTGCTTTCTTCTCTGACTTTCGTGTTAGGTATTCTTTTTGAAGGGTAAAATGAATAGTCGCTGATTAGCAATTATTATAAAGTCAAAGTTAATACCCGAGAAACTAAAATTTAGAGAGCCGAGTCTCATACATTCTAGAAATGCAGTAAATATTTATTGAGGAGTAATAAAGTAACTGAGCAGAATTAGAAAAAATTATACCTTTTCAATGTACATATACCTTTTTTTATTTACATATTGGTGATTCTTACTTTCAACAAATATTTATTTGAAGTTGAAATACTGCTTCCAACTTATTTAATTATTATAGGGCTAGTATATATTAAAGGAGGAATGAAGATTTGTGATTTCAAATGTTTTACAACTAGAAATTATAAATATGCCAAGCCATGTTGATGCTTAATTCTTTTAAAATTGTGGCTGTTGTTTATAAAGGATTTTCTGTGTCATTATTTGTTCTTCCATAACTTAATTGAAAATTGATACTACTTAGTAGGTTGTTTTGTTTAAATGCTTGATAGGTGATCTGCAAGAAAGAGCATTACTTTATTAATATTTTTAATTAGAGATGACATTTATGAGGTGCCTGTTACTATGGTAAGTGCTGTGCTAAATGCTCTGTATATTACCCTGAACAATCCTGCAAGGTAGGTAATATTATTTCCACTTGATGTGGAAACTGAGACCCAGAGAGATTTAAAACTCTTGCTCAGAAGCACACATTCAGTAAGTGGAAAAGCCAAAACATGACCCTGTTCACCTTGGACTGGAGCAGGGGTCCCCAAACTTTTTACACAGGGGGCCAGTTCACTGTCCCTCAGACCGTTGGAGGGCCGCCACATACAGTGCTCCTCTCACTGACCACAAATGAAAGAGGTGCCCCTTCTGGAAGTGCGGCGGGGGAGGGGGGGATAAATCGGCCCACGGGCCATAGTTTGGGGACACCTGGACTGGAGCCTGCCCCGTGGCCATGGCCTCCAGTCCAGGCTGCTCCACTGTGATCTTAGGCGGGACCTGACCTTACAGGACTCCTTATGATTCCTGTAAGTTGTAAAGTCTTTGTGCTCAATGACACTAACTTCTGTATTTAAAATTCTTTACCTTCCAGACATAAATCCATATTAGGAAGTTTAGATACATACTTGTTTTGCAAAATGCATTTTATCAGTAACACAATTTTCTCAGTTAATTGCCCTTGTCTGCACTTGATAAAAACATTAAATTGAAAAGAATCATAAACACACACATGCACAGAACTAATCAGTTAAATGAAAGATGTTGAAATTTTATGCTGTTTAAGTATCTAAGTGTTATAAATTACATTTTTTAAGAGACAAGGATAGATTGCATGACAGTTCTTGGCAGTGTAGTTCATTTAAAAGTATTAAATAAAGCTTTGTTACTGGAAAACATTTTAATTAAAACTTTTAATTAAACTTAATTTGAAATTTACTGTGTACTTTGTGATAATTGAAAGCAATTCAGCTAAATACAGAGGCCTGATTTATATTCATTGGGTAAAGGCTGATGCTTGTTAAGGCCTGCCCTGCCCTACCTTGTGAATTGCCTCTGTGGAAGATGCTGGAACAGAAATATGGCAGTTCTCAGGAGCCGACCTCAAGATACTGAGGGTTGGTAAACATGTACCCACCTGTTGAACTTCCCATCCCTTTACACCCTGTCTTTTGTAATCAAAGATTGATATTAATTATAGGAGTGATCCTAAGAGGTCATATTATTTGCATTAAATTGATGGCCATTCTTTTTTGTGTATCTTCTGGATTTTGAAATAACGTTATTATTAAAATAACTTTATGGCCTCAAAAGATTGAGTCCCATTACCCACTCCTAGTAATTATTTACATTTTTTCCTTTCACAGTTTATATTGTGTGTATATACATAAGTACACTCATGTATTCTTTATTATGTATTTTTGACAATGTAATCCCAGTGGTCAGTGGTGACTTAGAAAGAAAAGTTGTTTACCCTTGTTAGTAAGTGGTACTGATTTTGTTGTACTATTCATATTCACATTTTGTTACACTGGTTTTTATTGTAGCTGTATTTTTAGTTTGAGATTGATAACCTAAGTATGAATATTATATCTGAAAGTTACTGCATTTAATATTTAACTCTCGACAGTTATAGGTTATATGCAATATATATTATTTTACATATAGTGTATTTAATTATAAAGCTTAAATTTTGTGATTGTATGGAAAGAGTAAGATTTGTTATTAGAAAGAGTTCTTGAATCTGTTGTTTGTGATTACTGATTTTCTGTACACTTTTAGAAGTGCATCGATTGAAATTAAGCCTTTAGAAAGTGCTACAAGGTTTCACTACGTAAGCTGTCTTGACTTGCATTTGGTGCCCTAATACCAGGAGTTCTGGCTGAAACAGTGTTCTTAGAAGACAGAGAGGAGCAGTTCTGGATAGGGATACTCTGGAGTGCCGTACCCTTTGAGCTGTCAGCCGATGCAGTCAGTCCCATAGCCAGGTACAGAGCCGTTGTGTAGTTACAGCCCTAGGGTGCTGTCTTGTACCTTCCGGACCTGAATGTTTTTTTCTAGGCACGAAGAGTATTTCCAGTGAAGTTTTTTAGACTTTGAAGATCAGCGTGCCTTATAGTTACTGTATTGGTGGTTTGATTACCATCCAGGGCAAAGCGCCATTGCTGGGGAAGAGCATCCCAAAGGCTCGGCGCTGCAGGAGGTGCAGCTCAAGTTCCTGCTCACAGGGCTGCTCTCGGGGCTGCCCTCGCCGCAGTTCACGGTCCGCATGTGCCCGCCGCTGACCACCAAAAACATCAAGATGTACCAGCCTCTGCTTGCCGTTGGTAGGTAGTGGGCCTGTTTTCTTTTTCCGTTCTTCGTGCACGTTTTACGTTTATGAGACAGGTGACTTTGCTAGTTACTAGAAAATCCTTTTTTATCTTTGAGACTAAAGAGGAAGAAGCTAAGTGAAATCATGTAAAATACTCACCTTAAAATATATTTCTTTCTTTCTGTCCTTGGAAGTCACCCATGGTGTTATTTATTTTTAATCACAGTGGTAATCTATCCACCAGACACAGAACGGTGGGGACCCTGGCACTAGGGTCCCTTTCTGAAAGGTCGGGAGGATAGTCCTTGTGTGGTGCTGAGTCCGGACTCCTTGTCTTCCCTTGGACCACCCCAGCGTCTCTCTGTGACTGTCATTGTGTATTGGGTTTTTGCTGACTGATTAATGTAGTCACAGTTAATAGTTAAATTTTAACAGCAGTGTTCCTTTGCTACAATTGTATATTAGAAGTTGTTTAAGGTGTCTATGGGCTCTGTAAACAAAGATTTGCCTGTTGGATTGAAATTGCATATTTTTGTGTTGTAGACAGAAAAAATGGTCTGGGTTTCCACTTGCTGTCACATTAATTTCAGAGTAATGTGAATAATTTCCTTTAGAGAAAAAATAAACATTTTAATTTGCCATTAAAATACAAGGTTCAAATGCATTTCTCAAATATCAAAAAGTAATATATTGTTTAAAATTTTTGTAAAGATGCTATTTGTTGGCTTCTGGCTTTCTCCCAGGTCTATAAACTGGTTTGTGATTTTTTTCCCCCTGAAATGAAACCCTGACCACATTTATTTTGTTGCTGGTATGTCTGAGTTATGCTGGTATGTCAGCTCAGTGGCTGGCTTGTGAGGATTGAAGGCTCATTGGAGTATTATTATTTGGCAGTATTGTTTTTATTCCATTTTTTCATTACTATCTTCTGCAAGCAACTTGAATTTTAAGGTTCAGTAGTCCATGTGTACATATGACCAGCTTTATATAAATGCAGTAAATGCTTAATTTTTGCTTTAGAAGCTACTGATATTAAAATCCCATAGAAATTTAATAGGATTTGTCAGTGTACAATGTATGTAGTAGGTCAGTATGCTTAATTTGTCAGGATTTTTTGCGTTACTTGAAATTATTTCTTGGGACAGCTTGATGATAAGAGCTAAGTCAGGGCCTGAGGCCTCTCTTGTAGAATAAGCTCTATTGTACTGGTTTATAATGAGTATCAAGTTGTTTACTGAACTCAGTATAATGAAGTAAAAGCAAAAATATAAACTAAGTGCCTCAGTCTTTGCAGATCACTAGAGAAGATGAGTACTAGAAAGTGTGGCGTAGGTGATAAATGGAAACAAGTATAATACTATATTTTTCTAGAACAGTTTTACAAAATATTTCTGAAGCTTTATTCAGCCCAGTAAGCTAAAATTGAAAGTAGCCTGCCATTTTTACCTCCATTTTATTATTATATTCTATTGTTGTTTCTGCATTTATTGCTTTGTATGAATTCATTAATCCCTTTAAGTCATGTGCAGTGAGAAAGTGATTGTTTGACCAATGATACTGTTCACTCTCTTGCTTAACTTATAAAAGCAGTTTGAGGATTGAAATATTACTTTCTCAAGTATGGCTGTGTCCCTTTTAATTAAATTTTAGACATTCTACCCAAGATCATAAGCTTCAGACAAAACAACTATGAACCATAATTACAGTAATAGAAATAGCAACAATCATATGCTTACTTTGTGTCAGGCACTGTTCTAAGTGTTTTATATATGTGTTCTCATTTAATGTCCAGAAAATAGGTTATCTGTTCCCCCTGTTAAAGGGATGGAAACACATGTAGTGTGGGCAAGTAGGTGGTCAGCGTTCAGGGCCGAGTCAGGGCTTGACCTCAGGCTCTTTTGACTGCAGAATCCAGTTAACTATTTTTACCATCTCTTTGTGATGTATTTAATATAAATGACAAAACAAAAACAAAATTCTTCCAAACAAAAAATAGAACTGGTCAATGAGTTCTACTAGGAGCCCTTTTTGAAGACTAGCTATAATAAACATTCCAAATTTCAAAAAGTGTAATCTCCATGTGTAAGAAAGCTTAAAGTGCTTCTTCAAATTTTATGTGTGGCAGTAGGTTTTGAAATCTGTGAAAATCGATCCTTTGACTTAGGTAAGAGTTCAGAGCACGTGAGATTAGGCCCATTTTTGATAAGAAGGAGGACAAAAAATTGCTGTCTTTTTTTTATCACATACCTTTGGTCCCTTTTATAAAAGATAAATGTAAAATCTTGAGAAAAGACTTGTGTTGGAAAGTTCTGGAACTCCCCCTCAATAAAGACTTCTGTGACCACGCCATTTTTGTAGGTACAGGTAATGGCTCTGTCCTGGTGTACCATCTCACTAGTGGGCTTCTGCACAAGGAGCTGAGCGTCCACTCGTGTGAAGTCAGGTGAGTGTCATGGTGTCATTGACCTCACAGACACATGGGACTCCAGCAGGGGGTTCTCATCGCTCCTCTCCACCGAGACTCTGCCATGGTGATTATTTGACTGTGCACACTTGGGGTAATAAATATTCATGTCCAGCTAATGGCTATGCTAATCAAGGATGAGTACTAATTGTCTGCTTTTTGTAAAGGGCATTATGCAGTGGAGATTTTTCTCTCTTTTTGCTGTGTCTTAATTGTTTCTCTTAAGGTTCAGGTTGTTTTCTTAGTGGAACTCACCATTTCCTTGCTCAGGTTTATTTAGTTTGTTTTTCATTTCTATAATCTGCTTATGAAAATTTGCATAAAGTCATTTTAATAATCTCATTTATTTTTTTGTTTAAGCACCATCAGAAAAGGACCTAAACTGCGTAACATTTATTCTTTCGTTTCGAGATGTGTGAGCTTTCTTATGAGTGTGCAGACATTGTGAGGGAGGGCTAAAAGGGTCTCGGTGGCTTGTTTGGCTGATTTAATGACTGTTTTCCTTTTTATGCCTGAGTAAGGATGGAATGTGAAGTTATACATGTATGATGTAAAGTTATTAAATTACCAGTATTTTCTGATGATCTTTAACAAAATATTAGAAAGGCCATTTTCTGTCTTATGTACATTATATAAACATAGGTCCCATATATAGGTTAAAATTCTTAGTGATCCCCTTAAACCAGTGGTCAGTAAACCACGGCTTGCAAGCCACATGTGGCTCTTTGATCCCTTGAGTATGGCTCTTTCACAAAATACCACATGTGGGCGGAAAGGCCAGCTTAGGAGTACCCTAATTAAGTTAATAACAATGTATCTACCTATATAGTTTAAGTTTTAAAAATTTGGCTCTCAAAAGAAATATCAATCGTTGTACTGTTGATCTTTGGCTCTGTTGACTAATGAGTTTGCAGACCACTGCTAAACAATGCATTCTCCTGAGACAGTTTTCTGAATGTGCAGGGGTTAACTCAGGGGTCCCCAAACTTTTTACACAGGGGGCCAGTTCACTGTCCCTCAGACCGTTGGAGGGCCGGACTATAAAAAAAACTATGAACAAATCCCTATACACACTGCACATATCTTATTTTAAAGTAAAAAACAAAACGGGAACAAATACAATATTTAAAATAAAGAACAAGTAAATTTAAATCAACAAACTGACCAGTATTTCAATGGGAACTTTGCTCCTCTCACTGACCACCAATGAAAGAGGTGCCCCTTCCGGAAGTGCGACGGGGACCGGATAAATGGCCTCAGCAGGCCATAGTTTGGGGACCCCTGGGTTAACCCTTTAGGCATGGCAGCTGCGAACTGGGCTGGGCGTGTCTGGAAGGGTACAAGGTATCCTTCAGTGCACTGTATCCTGTGCAGCCTGGGTGACTATCTCCCCCTTGTGTGGGGCCCTTTCCGTGTCTCACTAAAGCATTGTGCTTTTGAGGTACAGCAACACAGGCTGTTCATTTTCTCCTTCTAGGAGTCCCTGCCACCCTGCTGCTGACTTCTCTTTCTTTCCTGCTAAGTTTCTTCTCCTGAATTTCCTTCTCTTGCCTTTAGTGTGGCGTTTCCTCTTGTGGCTAACACCAACCAATCAAAGCTCTCCTTTTAATCAGCACTTGTTCTAAGGATTGGGTGAAGTATTAACACTTTGCATGCATCATTTCATTGACTCTCCACTACAGTTCAATGCAGTGGGCACTGTTATTATCCCAAGTTGACAGTGGAGGAACCAGTACTGTTGAGGAATCGGTGAGAAGTTAGATGGAATTCAGCTAAGGTTTCTCGGCTTCAGGATTGAGCTCCTATACTTACGGCATATGTGTATAGAGTAGCAGGAAATATTTTGACAATAAGCTGAAAATTTTACTGAGCCAGGATTCATGTTAGGAATTTGATACATGCTTTCAGAAAATAAAGCTCATTTTAATTATTATTTTTCTGAAATTTTTAATAAAGACCTAGTAGCTAGTTTATCGGTAAGCTATTCATTTTTTAAAGTGAGATTCGTTATCCTGGGTCAGATAGGTCATAGATGTCACTAATTACATGACTTAACACATGCTATGATAATACTTATTATTGAATAACAATGAAAGTACTTATAAATTGTTACTTGGCGTATCAAATAACTCTAAGGGCTACACTCCGCAGACAGGCTGGTGTGAATGATTGCATGAATCTTCTTCTTTTTTAATATGAATTTACCCCCTTAATTGCCACTGTGAAGATAATTCACCTTTTATATTCAGAGATGGTACCCAAGAAGATGCTAAAATCCTGGTTGTCTTTGTATTTCAATTAATACAATTATAGTATAATAATTAAAAGAATGAAAAGCCATTATGAAAATTTCACGGATATGTTATAAAAACTGCTGAACCTATTAGCAGTAAACACACTACCTTCTAGATCAGTGGTCAGGAAACTTTTTGGCTGAGAGAGCCATGAACGCCACATATTTTAAAATGTAATTCCATGAGAGCCATACAACAACCCATGTACGGTATGCATTATCCAATAAAAATTTGGTGGTGTCCCGGAGGACAGCTGTGATTGGCTCCAGCCACCCACAGCCATGAACATGAGCAGTAGGAAGTGAATGGATTGTAATACATGAGAATGTTTTATATTTTTAACATTATTTTTTTTATTAAAGATTTGTCTGTGAGCCAGATGCAGCCATCAAAAGAGCCACATCTGGCTCGCGAGCCATACGTTCCCAACCCCTGTTCTAGATAGTCACATGCAAATTAAAGGCCAACTTTTAGAAAGTTGTTTTTCTACCTTATACTCAGTGTGTTGTTTAAAACGACTTAATCTTAAGTACTTGAATCTTATGTATTTACATGGCCAGTGATTGCTAACTGCAAATAGTTGGAGCTGTCTAGTTTTTTAAAATGATGCTGTTTACTCAGGTATGCTTTATAGTGAGCGGCTCTGTGTGCCTGCAGACAGGCATCTTTGAGTCTTGTAGTCTGTGGGGAGATACCTAGACGTAGCTGAAATGGACGGATACGTGTAGGTGTTTTTAGATGGTAGTTTGTGTCTTTGTCTACTAGACTAGATTTATAATAATAATGGCCCAGAGCTATTTTCAATATCGGGAATTATAGAACAATAGTTTATATGGGTATCAGGACATCAATTGACTCTGTGTTGCTTTGCTTGGAGTAAATTGAGTGATTTGTGGAAAGTAAAACGATCTCTGTTTTGTCTGTCCATGAATTTGCAGAAGTTAGTTTTATATAAACCTAGAACTTCAAGGCCTTTCAGGAAGTGTGTGCCCCCCCCCCCCCCCAGGGTGGAGAGGCAGACTCTAGCATCCCCAGTAGAGGTCAGCAGGCCCAGCTTGGGAACTTACAGGAGTCAGAAACCCCAGGTACCCACAGCTAGGCTTACAATTGTTCTGTAGTTAAGAATCCTACGAAACAAACCTAGGCTGACTCAGAAAATGAGCTGCTGTTCTTATTATTTTTAAAAATAAGGAATAAAGAATGGAAGGACTGGAATTGTTAGTGTCTGTTGCAAATATTGACAACTATCTTGTTATTTGGAGATAAAGTTTTAACTAGTAATAATTTCAGGTATATTGGAAATACATGGTTATATGGTTTCAAATAGAAGGTCATACTGATAGTACTTCTTAGTTAACTTGTATAATAAAATTTAGGTCAAACAAAAAGGGATTGGACTGATCTTTGCTTAATTTCTCATTATAGAGGTATTGAATGGACAAGTTTGACTGGTTTTCTTTCTTTTGCTACCTCAACACCAAACAACATGGGATTAGTGAGAAATGAACTTCAGCTGGTTGATCTCCCAACAGGTCTGTGAATTTAGACTGTTGAAAGATTCAAAGTGGTAGTCATACCGATCAAAGATACTGTCATTTATTAACATGTTCTAGGGTAATTCGTTTCACCTTCGAGTTTTTTCTTATATTCTGTGCTCACGTATTTATAGCTTGTTGTTCTGTAATAGTTGTCTAGGAAAGACTCGCCACTGTTTGTATGCAAATTGTGATAACACAAGTGTGTGGTAACATGGAGTGCCATTGGCCCGAGCAGACAGTAATAAATAAATATTTCAGTTCTTTTATGTGCGTTGTTATAGATAACCAAAAGTACAGTTTTAAAATAAATCTTTGTAGTTTAGCTTTATTAGATTCTATTTCAAAATTTTGGATTTTACAGAAAACCCTTAAAAATTTACAGGTAAGGATTGTTTTTAAAATGCTCAAATTTAAAACTTTTAATAGACTGACTGAATGGGGAAATTTAATTTGGGAGTTCAAAGACTTTATAATAGGAAACTTCTGGTAAAGTAACTTGTTCAGAATTGTTAAAAACCTACAACCCAAAAAGTTTTAAAATGAAAAACTTGAAAATAGAATGAGGATTTCAAATTATTTTATAGCACATGGATTTCAAATAATTTTTTTAAATAAAAACGTGGTTTCTTCAGAATGGCATAGCAGTATGACTATACGTAGATGGTTTTAACCAATGAGATGTGTGTGTAATAAAGCAGGTATATTGTTGCTCCCTTATAGTCTCAATATGTATTTCTAGGATATAGTTGAGAACAACTACCATGGGTATCAGAGTATGCCACTAGACCTCAGGCAGCTGGCTCCACCGTTAGACAGCAGACCGCACTGTTGCATGGTCTCCCTTGTTGCATGGCAGCCCAGGGACAAAATGGTGTTTTCTAGTATCGTTTACTAAAAAAAAAAAAAGAAAAGAAAAGCCCTGTTCATTTGTTTTAGTCAGCTCAAAGTTCAGGGCTTTTAGATAACTTAAAATCTCTTTCACAATCTATTTTTGAGGAACAAATTTCTAAGTAATAGACTTTTTAAAGGGAGACAGGAGTTCCTAGTTTACAGGCTCTTACAGCCTTGTCCTCCCAGGAGGGCAGCCGACCAGCAGAGAGTCGGACAGACATGGAACACGCAGTGAATGGCGATCGTGAGATTCCCCTGATGGCACTGAAGAGTGGGGAGGCTGGTGGGTGTGCAGCTGTCTTTAAATTGAGTATGTTCTCTCTTTTGTTTAATATAAATCTCAGAAAATATATTAAAATTTATTTGTTTTGATATAAGTTGGAATTTGCACTTTTTAACTAAAAAATCATTTCGCTTCTTTGGCAGTTAACTAAATCTTATCATTCCCCAGTTTTAGTTTGTAGAGAAATTTTGATAGGAATATATCAAAATATTTCAGTTGAGTATTTTGCATATGTGACAAGAAATCTTAAATATCTGTAATGTTTTCCCTACTGGTTAGTATTTGTAATCATGGGACTGTTTATATTACTTTAAATAGACCAGTAGTTTTTACAGTGACAATTGCTCTCCCATGAATACACTCAAACTCTAGAAATTGATATTCCTTAGTTTCTTAAATTATTTGAAAGAAATCACAGAGGAAATTCAAGAAACTCTATAACAAGTGAAAATATCTTTTTTCCCCTTTATTTAGTGAGAGGCAGAGACAGACTCCCACATGTGCCCTAACCAGGATCCACCTAGCAAGCCCACTGAGGGACGATGCTCTGCCCATCTGGGGCATGGCTCCGTTGCTCAGCAACTGAGCTCTTCTTAGCGCCTGAGCTGGAGACCATAGAACCATCCTCAGGCCAGGGAACAACTCACTCCAGTTGAGCCATGGCTGCAGGAGGTGAAGAGAGAGAGAGACAGAGAGAAGTGAGATGGGGAGGGGTGGAGAAGCAGATGGGCGCTTCTCCTGTGTGCCCTGACTGGGAATCGAACCCAGGACATCCACACGCCAGGCCCATGCTCTATCATTGAGCCAACCAGCCAGGGCCAAAAATATCTTTTTATAAAATAGATATTTGAATATCAGTAATATATTTCTTTACAAGTCTTTAACTTATTTTTGAGAATACTTCTGCATTTTGATTATTAGGAACAGAAGCAAGCAGAAGAGTGAATGGGAAAATAGGGAGTTGCACAGATCAGATTACATTGGTGTGGCTTCTTGTTTCTTACATGTCTTATGTGCATTTTCTGTACTGTTTACAATTCAAGGTCGGAGCACTGCTTTTCGAGGTGAACGAGGCAGTGATGAACCACCCATTGAAATGATTAAAGTGTCTCATTTGAAGTAAGTGTCAACCTAAAAAATTTTTGATATTACCACAGTAGAATCTCAAGGATTCTTTCTTTATCTTTAAGAAAGTGAGAATTTGCTAAAATCCATATAGAAATCTTAATGTTAGCAAATTGTGACATACCACCATATAAGGAAAATAATTTGATCACAAAACTGTGTTGCTGTCTTCATTAATTCTCCACTCTAAAAAGATGAGGTAACTTTCGTGTGAATCATATTCTTTAGATAGGTATATATGGCTGTATTGATATAAATCCTGTCACCCACTAAAAAAATGATGTTCATTAAATGATGAAATTCTCATGTAATTACACCTCAGCATGGGTTTATTTATTAAGTGAAAGAAAGCATTTTCTTTATTTACAGTTTATACCCATTTTAATTCCAGTGAGTTTTTGAGTTTTTTGTTCCAAGGGAATAGACATGAAAGGCAGGATTATTAAAAATGAAGACTCAATGAAAACTAATCAAAAGACAAAAGAAAGCAGTAGTAAGCTTTCTAAAATAGTTTTCAAAATTTTATCTTTTCTAGCATCTTTACATTTCCATATAAAATTTAGAATTGGTTTATCAGTTTAACAAAAGAGCTGCCTTTGATTTTGATGGGGATTGCATTGAATCTGTAGGTCAGTGTGGAAGAATGGGCATCTTAAGTCTCTTGATTTATAAACATGGTGCATCACTCTACTTACTCAGATCTTCTTTAGTTTCAGAAATCTTTATAGTTTTCAAGTGTATAGATCTTATAAATCAGATCGTGTAGCTTGCAATAAAGACACTTTTGTGTCTTTCTTTTTTGGTCTATAGGCCTTTTGTTCTTTGCTGTACTGACTAGGACCTCCAGTACAGTGCTGAACACAAGTGATGAGAATTGCCATCTTTGCTCTGTTGCTGGATATTAGGGAAAAAGGACTTATTTATTTATTGTATTTTTCTGAAGTGAGAAGCAGGGAGGCAAAGAGACAGACTCCTGCATGTGCCTGATCGGGATCCACCCGGCATGCCCACTAGGGGGCGATGCTCTGTGCATCTGGAGCGTTGCTCCTTTGCAACCAGAGCCATTCTAGTGGAGCCATCCTAGCACCTGAGGCAGAGGCCATGGAGCCATTCTCAGGCCTCCCCCCACCCCCCCTGGGCCCAGCTTTGCTCCAGTGGAGCCTTGGCTGCCGGGGGGGGGGGGGGGCACAGAGAAGAAGGAGAGGGGGAAGGGTGGAGAAGCAGATGGGCGCTTCTCCTATGTGCCCTGGCTGGGAATCAAACCCGGGACATCCACATGCTGGGCCAACATTCCACCACTGAGCCAACTGGCCAGGGCTAATAGGGAGAAAGCATTTAGTCTTTCAACACTAAATGACATATTAGCTATAGATTTTTCATATATACCCTTTTTAAATTGAGAAAGTTTTCTATTCCTAGTTTATTGAAACTCTGTATCATTGAATAGGCACTGAATTTTGCCAGATTCTTTTCTGCATTTAGGGACATCATCGTGTCTGCTTTTCTATTACTAAGAGATAGATAAGTGCTGACATTTTGAACTTTGTGGATTTATTTCTCTCTTAAGGCTCTGTTATTAGGTACATATATATTTAAACTTGTTATATCCTTTCGCATAATTGGCTTATCATTGTGAAGCGTCCTTTTTGGTTTTGGTGATGTTCTTTGCTCAGTAGTTCTGATTTGTCTGTTAAGTGTAGCCACTCTGGCTTTCTTTTGATTAGTGTTTACATGGTACATCTTTTCCTACCTTTTACTTGTAACTCACTTGTATGGTTAAAATTGACTTTTTGTAGATAGCATATAATTGGGGTTTGTTTTTCTGTTTGTTCTGACAGACTGTTTCTAATTGTAGTATTTAAGTTACTTTTATTAAATGTTATCAGTGTGGCTTATATTTAATTAACCATCTTGCTAGTTTCTTTTTTTTATTTAAAATGAATTAATGCGGTTATTAATAGGCTTAATTTCTAATATACAAAATATGAATTGTTAAAATGCACATAAAATTCTTTGAGAGAGGTCCTTAATAATTTTTAAAAGTGTAAAGGAGTCCCCAGACTAAAATGTTTGAAACTTGCTCAGATGAACTGTTTGGACTCTGGTCTCTTCCATTCCAGTCAGTCTTGACTCTGCACATGCCTGCTAAATTAACAACCCTAAACCAACTGATCACATTACCTCCTACTTTAAAATCTTCAGAAATCCACTGTTCTCTGCAGAATAAATTTCTGCATACCATAGCATGGCACTTTAGGTACTTTAGGTCTTTTATAATGCGATTCAGATTCAGACTTGAGTGTTCTTTCTCAGGCTGATTGCTCTCACATACTCTGCATTTCAGGTAGTGGGTTTCCCCCAAACACCGTGTCCTTACCTGTCTTTTGTCACTTGTAACTCTGCTTAGAATACCACTTCCCTATTGTCAAAATAAATCTTCTTCTTCATAATAAACCTTTATAGCATTTACCAGATTCTATTTTATATTATTTACATACAAGCCTTTAGATGCTTTAATATTAGGTAATAATAAAAATGTAACATTGCATCTATATCAGTGGTCCCCAACCCCGGGCCGCGGACCTGTACCAGTCCGTGGGTCCACAGAGAAAGAATAAATAACTTACATTATTTCTGTTTTATTTATATTTAAGTCTGAATGATGTTTTATTTTTAAAAAATGACCAGATTCCCTCTGTTACATCCGTCTAAGACTCACTCTTGATGCTTGTCTTGTAAGTTTGACAATTATATTTAAAAATACCACAGTTTTTATGCCGGTTACATTTTTTTTTTTTTTTTTGTATTTTTCTGAAGCTGGAAACGGGGAGAGACAGTCAGACAGACTCCCGCATGCGCCCGACCGGGATCCACCCGGCACGCCCACCAGGGGCGACGCTCTGCCCACCAGGGGGCGATGCTCTGCCCCTCCATGGGGTCGCTCTGCCGCAACCAGAGCCACTCTAGTGCCTGGGGCAGAGGCCAAGGAGCCATCCCCAGCGCCCGGGCCATCTTTGCTCCAATGGAGCCTTGGCTGCGGGAGGGGAAGAGAGAGACAGAGAGGAAGGAGGGGGGGGGCGGGGGTGGAGAAGCAAATGGGCGCTTCTCCTATGTGCCCTGGCCGGGAATCGAACCCGGGTCCCCCGCACGCCAGGCCGACGCTCTACCGCTGAGCCAACCGGCCAGGGCCTACATTTTTTTTTTCTGAAGCTAGAAACGGGGAGGCAGTCAGACAGACTCCTGAATGCACCTGACCGGGATCCACCCGGCACGCCCACCAGGGGGCGATGCTCTGCCCATCCGGGGCACCGCTCTATTGCGACCAGAGCCACTCTAGTGCCTGAGGCAGAGGCCATGGAGCCGTCCCCAGCGCCCGGGCCATCTTTGCTCCAGTGGAGCCTTGGCTGTGGGAGGGGAAGAGAGAGACAGAGAGGAAGGAGAGGTGGAGGGGTGGAGAAGCAGATGGGCACTTCTCCTGTGTGCCCTGACCAGGAATTGAACCTGGGACTCCCGCACACCAGGCTGACGCTCTACCACTGAGCCAACCTGCCAGGGCCCAGTTGCATAATTTTATTTTGTGCATTTATCCATCCCACCCTAAAGGCTGGTCTGTGAAAATATTTTCTGACATTAAACCGGTCTGTGGCCCAAAAAAGGTTGAGGACCACTGCTCTATATAATAGGTAATGGTTTATAAAATTCTTCCATGTGTGCTCTATTTTTACCCTTATATCATTCAGTGAGGTAGGGAAGACAAGGGTTAACACCATTTTAAAGATGACTAGAATAAAATTTGAAAAGGTTACGTGGTCTGAGACCGCACAGGTATCACGTGGCAGACTTGGTGCTGAGCGGAGAACCTGAGTCCTTTGTTTGGTACACAGGGACAGGCCTCTTCCGGCGCTGTCATGTTTCCTGAGTGTCAGCAGGACAGAAACTTCCTGTAGTTTCTCACTTGAGTTTTACCATAACTGCATTTTTAACAGTCCATTGAGGTGTAGGTAGTGGTAGCTTGTGTCATGTACGGGAAAACAGAGGGCGGAGGGTTACTGTGAGTTGTGGCCCCAGGATGTGAACTCACTCATGCTTTTCTGATTCTTTCTTCTGAGCTGGGTCATCTCAGAGCTTTCCTTCTTACGACTACTAATCATGGAGGGCTCAATGACCGTTTAAACTGCCTGTGTTTAGAATGTGTCATCTCGCAATGTTTTGATTTACTGAACTTTTTATATACTATGTATGGTGAAAATTTTAGAAAAAGGGTCTTATTTAGTCATTTTGTTTATTTTAGGCAGTATTTGGCCGTTGTATTCAAAGATAAACCCCTGGAATTATGGGATGTTAGGACTTGTACCATTCTTAGAGAAATGTCTAAAAACTTCCCTACAATAACTGCTTTGGTAAGTTGCAATTTAAGAACTAAACAGTTTATTTAGGTATGTATTATATATACGTGGTGAATATTTTTCTTTGGCTTGAATTAAAATCATTACTGCAATGTATTTTCTTGTTTAAAAGGTGTGTTCAGATAAGATGATCTAAGTAATGGAGATCACTCTTATTCTTGAAGGTGTTAATGTTAGTGCAGTTCCAATTCCTATTTTATTTAGATGTTTTGGGGAGCATGATAAACATGTTCTGAAATGTTTAAGACTAAAGGTCGTAATAGCAAAAGTCAACCTTTGGATAAAGAAGAGTAATGTGGGATCCAGTACAGTTTACAAAACCAGGGAAATAAAAGCAGTGTTGTGTTAGCCCAAGAAGGAAATGGACCAGTGTCATAAAGAGCTCATTACCAGACCCATGAACATGAACATTGGGGGCTTACCATTCAGAAAAGGATCACACAAATCCAAGAGGGAGCACACAGATGGTTTTGTAAGACAGTATTAGGAAAACTCACCTTATGGAGAAGAAAACTGGGTCTCTACCTAATACATTCAGAGGTAGGCTCCATGAAATTAAAGACCTAAATGTAAAAAAGTAAAGCGATAAAATTATATAATCAAACATAGAAGAATATTTGTCTTCCGGGGCAGGAGAGGACAAAAGAAGGTCAACTCAAAAGGCAAAAAAAAATGCATTCAATCACATCAAGATTAGTGCTTTCTATTTAATGAGGGATACCAATGTCAAAGTTAAAAATGGAAGACAAATTGGAAAATGAGATTTTCCAATGACTAAGACCAACAGGGGACTAACTAATCCCTCTAGGAGGTTAGTATTGTGGGAACTCTTGCATTTGAATAATGAAAAGACAGGAACCCAATGGAAAGACGGACCAAGTATATGATCAATTAATGAATGCCCCAAAAACCTAAAAGGCGATGAAGGTCTATTCAAACTCATCAGTTGTTAGAGATCTGTAATGTAAAATAATGATCAGTAATATGCACCGTTTAGATGAGCAAGAACTGGCAAGCCAGCCGGAGAGCATCAGATATGGGTGTAATGTGGGTGGTGGGAACCCTTATGTACCCTGGCAGGGATGTAGACCAGCGAAGCGGTCCTGACAGCACTTAGGCAAACACACGTCCTTCTGTCAGGATCTGGACCGCAGTGTTATCCATCATAGTGAGAGGCCAGAGGTCATCCGGGTGTCCTGTGCTAAGAGAACAGGCAGGCTAAAAATTGGTGGATGCCCGCGTGGCATGTTACATGGCATTGGAAACAGAGACAGAATGGCGTAGATAACACTGTACTATTTGTGTATGTTACAGATGCATGCTTCTCAAACAACTATGCATCCAGAATTTACACATATGAGAGTATTAGATTAAATGCACTAAAGTAGGTGGGCATATAAAAGAATCAGTAGATAAAACGAGAGGTTTGAGGTTGCCTGTGGGTGATAATGGGCAGTGATCAGAGAGCATGATGGTCTTACGCTGTCCACCTAAGGGCGAGGGGAGGAAGGAGGGAATAGCAGAGACTGTAATTAACTTTATTATTTTCATTTTGTAAAAAAGAAAGTATCAAAAGGTTATTCTTGGAAATTTGCCATTAAACTCTTCTACCTCAAGCTGTAATTAGAGATTAGAGGTAGCAGGAGGTACAGGTGGATTATTAAACCTTTGCCTTAAGCTCTAATTAAAATGCACTCACTCAGCCTTTCTATAAACAGGCAGATCCTAAGAACAAACTGTAGATTCATGTGTAGTAATAAGTGGCGCTGGGCAATGGTGAGCGTGCCCGCTGTTCTGGAAGGACTCTGACGGAAGGAAACCGAGCAGTTCTTGGTGTGTCTGTTTTGACTTCACAGGAGTGGTCACCGTCTCACAACTTGAAGAGCCTGAGAAAGAAACAGCTGGCCACCCGAGAGGCCATGGCCCGCCAGACTGTGGTCTCAGACACAGAGCTGAGCATCGCTGAGTCATCCGTGATCAGGTGCAGCCTGCTCTTCCCTGGCACTGTCGTTTGTAACAGCCGTGTCGTGGTTGGGACCTTGACCAGTGTCATCCAGAGGCATCTCTAGGAGCAAGCTGCACTCTGCTCGTGAACGTACTTTGGTGTTTTAGTATATGCCCAGATTACTGAAGAGTTATTTAACTATTGCATTGCTTAGCAGTCAGTAACTCACACCGGCGAATTTCAGCCGGTGTGCCGTGCTGCAGGCTTCTGAAATTCAAATGAATGTAACATTGAACGTACAGAGAGATCACACTGTCATTTTGAGAAGTCTAAATTGATGTATCATTCCCATCCCCATCGCCACCAGTTTTACAAATAAAAGCACCGGAGAGAAGGATGGTCAAGGTAGGGCCTCTCTGCTGAGGAGAGTTCAGCAGAAACAGCGAGGGGTCTCTTCCTTGTGTGGCATTGGGGCGCCGTGGTCCCCGTACGGGCAAAGGGGCAGCGGTTCTCTCATGGGTGTGATTGTTTGGGAGTGGTTTCTGTTTTTCTGTTAAAAGCTCCAGCCTTTTTCTTTTTAAAGCTTCTGGACCTCCTATTAATGCTTCTGTGTTTTGGGTATATTATAGGTGTCACTCTAGGGAAATGAACTGTTTTTATCTTATTTCTGTTCCAAAGCTTGTTGCAGGAAGCAGAAAGTAAATCAGAGCTGAGTCAGAACATCTCCGCCCGCGAGCATTTTGTGTTCACCGATGTTGACGGCCAAGTTTACCACTTCACGGTGGAAGGGAACTCCGTGAGAGACAGTGCTCGGATCCCACCAGATGTGAGTTCAAGCCTGGATGACCTCTTTATTAAGCGTTCTTATTAGAGATTTTGTTGATTCCATATCCAGTGAAGCCATACTTCAATTGGAAAGCAATTTCAGAAAAATTTAATGCAAATAAACTTTAATATTTAAAGAGATATTATCATTGATTAAACTTGTTCCATACTGCTATAAGATTATAACTACTTTGATTAAATACTTACCTTGTGCTACTCACTTTTATCCCCATAATAACCCATGAGGAATTATTATCCTTTGACACAACTGAGTGTGAGGTCACCCAGCTTGGTGACGTGGCAGGTTCATCTCAGGTGTGACTGACTCCAGCACCTGTCCTCTCTCCAGCTCAGGCATTACCTGAAGGATTTGAGTTACAGTCCAGTATCATTTTTGGGAAATTATCAGGTTGTAAGTGTAATAATATCATTGATATTTACTAAGTTATATTTCTCTACCTTATGGCCCTGTGGAATCCTCTAAGGTTTTGTATATTTGTGTGGTTGTTTTTAATGGTTGGATTAAGAAGATGTTTTTGTTAACTAATACTACTGTAATGGTTAAGTAGAGGCAGGAGATGATTTATTGTGTATGTATATGAATTGCCATCTTAAATGGAATGTTTTAGTCAAATGCTAGCCCCATGTCTTGCGGGTGGCTTGGATCTCAGGTTGAGGCAGGATGCTGGCTGGGGTGCGGGCCCGCTCCTGAGACGGCTGACTTACCCGGTCATGGCACACGAATGCTGGCCTCAGTCCTTCCTCACGTGGCCCTCTCCGTAGGACTTCGAGAGTGTCCTCATGACATGGCAGCTGGCTTCCTCCAGAGTGAGTGAGTGAGTGATTCAGGACGGTGTGAAGCAGGCTGCACTGACTTCTAGGACCTAGTTTCGGAAGCCACACTCCGCCATTTCTGCAGTACGCCATTGGTTCACAGGTCATCTAGCCACTGGGAGGTGACTACCAGGGACCTGGTATCAACAGGCAGAATCGGTGGCACCTCTCGGAGGCTGGCCAGCACACCATCCTTAAGAACAAGCGTATGGAAGGACGGGGAGTGTCAGACAGCCCTCGCTGTGGAGGGGGGACACCCACACGCGGAAGGGCTCTCAAGCTGTCATTTCACTCTTATGTACACAGAGCACGTCAGAGCCGGACACGGCCTAGTGTGACTTATCTCCGTGGTGCCAGAATTCTTCACTGGTTTGAAAGGTTGAAAATAATAATGCGAATATGAAAGATTGATACTAGCTACAATAGGAAAAGTAACCTAACTCGAAGGCGTAGGAAGAAAAGCTGATGCTCAAGTGCAGACATGAAGGTGCAGTGCTTGTAGCTGTCCTTGGAAAACCAGTTGCTTCCTTAAAATGTTGATACTTCTCCGTGAGAACCCACATGGGCCAGCCGAGCTCTTCAGCGCCACCTGCAGACCAGCGGCGCCTTTTTTCATCTCTTTACACTTGAGATCAGAACCTAGAAACCCCCAGTGACTGAGATGCCAGTTCCCCCACCCTCCCTGCAAAACAAGTGAGCACTTCTGGACGTTGACTCGTTTCCCTCCCTATGTAAGTGCTTCTCGCAGGACGAGAGCTGCACCGTACAGCTCTCCAGCCCCCTCTGTGGCTGTCTGAGGTCAGGGCCAGCGAGTCTCTCTCCTGCCGGCCGGTCCTTTTTCTCCCCAGCGGGACGCCGCTTCCTCAGAAGGGAGGGCGACCAGCCAAACAGTAAGGGTCTAGCCTCCGGTGACATTAGTACAGATTTTAAAGCAGACTGTTCTTAGGGAAAGGGAAGTGAGCATCTACTCTATAATATGGCAAGCAGTGGTTTTAGGATCATTATTCTTATTTTCTGTAATTAAAATATTTTCTCAAGATTATAATGTAGATTTTAGGTAGAGGTTTTGTTTGTTATTTATGTTATCTTTTTCTCAAATGTAAAGTTCAACATTTGTTTTGAGGTGACACTTTCCCTCCGGATTTTGGCCTTGTGAAGTATATAAATACGGTAAAAAGAAGAGGAAGCTTGGCATATTTTAAATTGTTGGCATGGAGAGTCCGTAGTTGAGTGCCCTTATTCAGACAGCTGAAAACAGTGGGCAGGAGTGAGGGGCCCTGCTCCGCAGCCAGCCCCATTTCTCCTGTTTGAACATCCTAGCTTACATGTAGGCAGTGTCAGTGTTCTGCTGGGCTTTACTCTCACACTGACTCTGTCGGGATTGTTTGGAGCCACACGGCAAGGTTGTGGCTCAGCCTCTGAAAGTGCCTAGTGCCTCGTACGGCGTGGATCTGAGCAGCAAGCTCTTCGGCAGAAAAGTCTGGGACGTTTTGTTGTACGGTTCTTTTAATGCCTCACTTGTCATTCTGAGCTGATAGCACTGATTTCTGGGTTAACTTAAACCTTAATATTCTAGTTTTTAGAAGTTTTGAAAGTAAGATTATAAAATGTGAAAATTTTCAAGACAACTAAGTAAATTTAAAGGCAAATTCTTAATTAAACATTGTGTTAATACGGCAGGAGAACAGAAGGAACTCTTGGAGTGTTGCTTCATGTTACACAGAATTCTTATTGAACATGACTTTCCAACTTTATTAATGAATTCATTAAGACACTGATTTTTAATCTAGTTTTTCTTTTGTGTCATGACTGCTGCTGGGACTTGTGTGAATGATGTGTGTGTGTGTGTGTCGTGTATTAACATCAGTGTGGCCGCCCAGAGCTTTCTTACTGCTTACTGTGGGCCCCCTGAGGACTGAGTATGTGAGCTGTTATATTGTTCTACAAATGCAAAACCAAGACTTTACAAAGTAAGTAGAGAAGTAATTGAGTGATACTACTACTTAATAGTTAACGAGGACTGATGCTTTACAGTGTGGTAGGCATTGTTCTAAGGCCTTTCTTTACCTGTATACTTTTATTAACACGAGGGGGAACTCTCCAGGTTTCATCATGACCTTACCCGATTTGCACAAACTCACCAGCCCGGGCTCACGAGCTCCCGTGACACAGCCCCTGGTGTGTCGCAGCTGCGCCCCCCCCCCCCCCCCCCCCCCCCCCCATGAAACAGCTCTGAGCCTCCTCTGGAAGAGATTTAGTTACCCTTTTGCAATCAGAGAAGCTGGAGACAGCTCTCTGGTAAGGGTTTCCTTTCGTTTTTGTTTTTTTTTTAATCTTTCAGTTTTCTTTAAGGTATTTATTTCTCAAAAGACATCCCTTCTCTGTAAGTCTAGGTCAGATAACTTAATGTCTATGAGATTGAAATCTCTTTTTGCAAAGTTGATGTGCTGAAAGTAGCTCTTTTTGTAGTGTCCAAAGTTTGTTAGTGTTTAATTGCATTCATAATAAAGCAACACCATTTATAATTAAGTTTTATTCCCTGGCCGGTTGGCTCAGCGGTAGAGCGTCGGCCTAGCGTGCGGAGGACCGGGGTTCGATTCCCGGCCAGGGCACACAGGAGAAGCGCCCATTTGCTTCTCCACCCCTCCGCCGCGCTTTCCTCTCTGTCTCTCTCTTCCCCTCCCGCAGCCAGGGCTCCATTGGAGCAAAGATGGCCCGGGTGCTGGGGATGGCTCTGTGGCCTCTGCCTCAGGCGCTAGAGTGGCTCTGGTCGCAACATGGCGACGCCCAGGATGGGCAGAGCATCGCCCCCTGGTGGGCAGAGCGTCGCCCCTGGTGGGCGTGCCGGGTGGATCCCGGTCGGGCGCATGCGGGAGTCTGTCTGACTGTCTCTCCCCGTTTCCAGCTTAATAAAAATTAAAAAAAAAAAAAAAAAAAAAAGTTTTATTAAAATATCTCTTACTTTATCACAGTCATTAAATAAAAATATTGCTCTTTTATGACAGTTTGTTATTTGTTGCTGTTCTTTTCTAGGGAAATATGGGAAGTATTACATGCATCGCTTGGAAAGGTGATATGTTAGTTCTTGGAGATGTGGATGGAAATTTAAACTTTTGGGATTTGAAGGGCAGAGTATCCAGGTATGAGTTAAGGATGCGTTCTTGGGATTTGTTGTTGTTTTTTTAAGTAACCTCTTGCCATGGGTCTCTTGTCATTGAACTTGGGAGTAAGGGCCTGGGCCTCGAGCCAGCTCTGGATTGTTCCTGTCTGCAAGTGGGGCAGACAGAAGGGCGGGACACTGCTCCAGCTGTTGTTAAAGGGCACACACCCCCTTTCTGTCACGTGGCCCCTGGCCCAGAAAGTGAAGTAGCTCCCATCACCAGACCTTGTCAGAAACGGAACTAGAAGGGGATGTGGGACATAGTTTCTGATGACGGGGTCTTCCCCGCTTCACCCTGGTGTTTGGTTTGTGTGTGTGTCCGCAGAGGGATCCCTACACACCGAAGCTGGGTGCGGAAGATTCGTTTTGCCCCTGGGAAAGGAAACCAGAAATTAATAGCAATGTACAACGACGGGGCTGAAGTGTGGGACGCGAAGGAGGTAGGCAGAGCCTCCTGTGCGCGCTTAGATAGCACGGGAAGCCGCTCCCTTCCGCGGGGGGGAGGGGGGGGGCTGCGTGACGGCTTTGCCACCCTCAGAACAGTGCTCCTGCTGAACAGTTTTCCTTGCAGTGTCTCTTCCAGAGGGGACAGCTCAGCAGATGGTTTTTGTTGTTATTACTGTCTTTGGGAACTTTAAAATGCGGTCTGCCCGTGGAAGATGGATTGCCAGACTGTTCAGTTTTGAGCTTGCTCTGGGCCTTTGCCATGGGCACCGTCTTTTTTTGACTGTCATCTAGAATGATAAAACATCTTTACTTTCTGAAAGTGACAATCAAATTCACTCTTGAAGGTTCAGATGGTGAGCAGTTTAAGAAGTGGAAGAAATGTGACCTTTCGGATATTGGACGTGGACTGGTGTACGTCAGATAAAGTGATCTTGGCATCAGACGATGGGTGTATCCGAGTCCTCGAGATGTCTATGAAGTCTGCGTGCTTTAGGATGGACGAACAGGAGTTAACCGGTATGGCATTCTAATGATTGGATGTTTTAAAATCTGTCTTTATTTTGTGTAAGATTCTCTCTGAGGACACAGTGGCTTCTGTTCACTCAATCCTTGCTTTCTGAGATCTGAATTTAAGAAATTAAATCTTGGGTGTTTTTGCTGCTGAGATGCTGGACTCTTGCAATTACAGATGTCAGTCAAATGGTTCTCTCAGAATTTAGGAGAACTCGGCAGAGGACATGAACCTAGGGGTGAGGTGCTGCTGGCTTATTAGTGAGGAGCCTTCTATCTTTTGCACCCATTTGTCATTGAAAGGTCATTTTGGAAAGTGTTGTATTATGAATTTTGATGCCTATCTTATGACTTGTTAAACAGCCAGAACAAAATTAGATGTATAAGATTTCTTTTACCAGAATGAAAAATGTTTTAGTAAAAATAACCTCATATGTAACTTTAAGAATAAGATTGACTATAGCCATCACTCGGTTGTAATGCAGTTTTTGTCTGATGAAATTCAGTGCCCATCCTTGCAAGATGCTTGTGGATAGAGTCCTAGTCCGACCCTAATTGGGGGAATGTAGGAAACTTCCCACGTGAAGTTTTCTCTAAGCATGCCTTTGGTGTCCGCGCCAGGCTGTCTGATCTGTAAAACGTTTATAAGAGGCGTGTTTAGTCATGCCCTGTGCTTCAGCGCAGAACTGCGGCTCTGGGGATTGTTGGCACCTTTGTAGGGTCCGCCTTTAGCCCCTTCAGAGACGGGCGTTTTGCAAACCTCCTCTGTGGTGTTCTGCTCATGCTTGAGACACTACCAAGCTGCTGCTGGGTGTCGGCTGGGCTGGGCTCACTTCCGTCAGGTCTGCTTTTGTTTGCCTCACCGTCTACCCCTGCTGCAGTGTTCGGACACCACTTCCTCCTGTGTGGCTGTGATACCACCTGGTGATGCCAGAAGTTGTACATCACCTTCCCATCATGTCCTTAAGACACCGGCCAGCTCTGCAGGCATAGCAGGACCTCCTGGTGGGGGAGCTGGCTGGTCGTGGAAATCGAAGGATATTAAGGAAATTGAGGTCACTTCAAGGGTGATTTGTCTTTTAATTTAGTTGCTAGTTCTAGGTAAAGACGTGTGAAAATGTCATCTAAATGTTTGAGAAGCTTTTCTTTGGACTTTAATTTAGAATTTGCATCTGACATTCTCCAGAGCCAAGGTAGCTTGTTCTGAAATGCACTGACTGCAGAATTAGCCCATATTTAATACCAGACTTAAATATCCAACCTGTGGCCAGATTTTAGATGGCATTGTTCTTTTAAAGTAACAAAAATAATTATTTTTATTTAACCTCTCTTGGTAGCCAGAAAGGGAAAAAATGTTAAGTAGTAATGAGGAATATCAATAAAATTGTGCATACATTATACATATCGCACTTTAAAAACTGAGAACACTGCCTAATAAAGTTAGAGAATAAAGCTGGTGGTGGTGTGAACGTGGAGTTAGGAAAAAAGATGTCTGTGTTTGCGCCTCCAGGTACACGGTGATTTGGTTTTAGAAAATATGTCTGAGATCATATATTTCTATTTTGGGGAATTAGAAGTATAATTTGGACTTACTGATGTCCGGGATAAAAATGAAATCATTTTAGGCCCTACGCATTGATATATCTATCACGTTTAATATATTTTCTTCAGTTCCCCTTGATAACAAGTGGAGAATATAATAAAATGCTGGGTCAAATCTCCCTGAGAAGAGCTTAGAGAGCCCTGTTCTGCCGCGCCCTCTTTGTTTACATTGTCTGACGCTCCCCCAGGCAGGACTGGTCAGCCGGTCGGTGTGGGAGGCTGGAATCCCTGGTTCTGAGTTGAAGATTCCTTCTTGCCTGCTGCCTTGTTTATCAGGGTCATAAAATGGCATAAATATCTTAATGTTCTTATTAGCAGCATCTCAAAGGAATCCGAGATGAGACTTGTTAGTACCATTCTAGTCTGATGCAGGTTCCACACACTTTCAATATGTAGTGTCGCCACGAGCTCAGAGATTTCAGTCGGACGTCCGCCCCAGCTGTGCGGCCCCTCTGCGCACACTGTTCCCAGGTGAGCGCCTGCAGAAGGGGCTTCCAGCATCAGGGCCGACAGGGACCTCCCTCTCGTCTGCCTCTGCTTGCCAGGTCGTTGCTAGTCGTTTCATTTGGGGTATTTGGGAATGTGTCACAACTGGGGTGTTAATTTGTATCATCAATATTTTGTTCCCTGATATTTACTGTTTACACACATTCTGTGACTTGGTGCCAGCAGCGACCACTGTCTGAGGGTGACAGGGGCTGCCTGGAGGACTTGTGAATCATAAGATGCCACCTACCGGGCTGACCAGATGAGAGCGTTGAGTAACTAACCCCCTTCCTCCCGCCCAGTGCTGACTTTAGTGGTTCGGTGGTGGGCAGGTGAGCCTCGTTCTTACCAGGCTCAGCCTTGATAACTGGCTGTGAGAGAAAAAATACATTTGACTAAATGGGAAAAAAAAAAAAACTCATAGCAAAAGAAACCATAAGCAAAGCAATATAGGAATGATAACCTGGGGGAAGTGTTTGTGTGTCATTAACAGATTGTCCCCAGGGAAGGACAAAGATTTACAAACAGCCCTCAACCATGTGAAAGGGTGCCCAACTTTAATCATAAGAAAAATAAATGAAAACGATACCAAGAAACCCTTTCTCAGCTGTCAGGATAACAAAAATCCAAGTTTAAAAACACAGTCGGTGAGGACTCACGCCGTCTTCTGTGCCGTCCCATGAGGCAGGCTAAGCCAGAACGGGAAGCCCTGTTTATAGAGGAGCACCGGTTGATACAGACCGAATGGTAGTTAGCAAACCTCCACTGTGCAGCTCCCATTATCATCAGTGAGTCCAGCAAGGACCACTGAGTGGCAGGCAGAGGGTTCTCGGAGGAGGAAGTTCAGTCTCCCAGTATCTCCCCGACCTTACGAATTCGGAAGAGGAAACAGTGCCCTGACTGGAGAGCCCCGGGGAGACTGACGTGCTGCTTCCTTCTGATGGGGCGCGGCATTCATGTCAGGGATGTTTCCCAGTCTATGCTCAACTAAAGAGCCCCGCGGAGTTCCCCCTTACCTGGACCCCAAGGAGACTGACGTGCTGCTTCCTTCTGATGGGGCGCGGCATTCGTGTCAGGGATGTTTCCCCGAGTCTATGCTCAGAAAACACTTGGGCCAGAGTGGAGGTCATTAGGACAACCGACTGTAAGAATGAAAACATCCAGTGAGATCAAAAGCAAAGTGGGAGGTCTGTCCTGGGGCAGAGGAGACTGAAGAGACATACCCAGGCAGCAGGCAGAGCCTTGGCTAGGCCTCAGGTTTTTGAAAAGAATGCAGCTATTGGAATATTTGAGGAAAATGGGACTTCTGAATATAGACTGCATTTGAGATAATTTTATTGAATCAGTATTAAAACTTGGTTGTGAAAAAAGTAATATTAGAATAGCCTTGGCCGCTTTCCCACTTTGAAATTGGAAAGTCCACATAAAATATTTTCTCTATGATTGAATATATACATAACTACATAGAATGAAGTGTTCTACAGCAGAGCTGTCCAATAGAAACAGACTGTGAGCCACATTTGTGAGTTTAAATTTTCTGGTACTACATTAAAAAGGTAAAAAGAAACAGATGAAATTGATCTTAATAAAAATTTTATTTAAGCCAGTATATCCAAAATGTTATCATTTTAACATGAAATCATTATTAAGAATTGCTAATGAGATAGTGGACACTTTTTAGTGCTTGGTCTTTGGGGTCCAGTGTGTGGTCCATAGGGAGCACGTCTCAGTTCAGAGGACACATTCTCAGCTAGAAAGACTTCAGTCGTGTTCAGATTTTATAAAATTTATGACTAAGATTAGTCCTATATCCTTGTTCTTCCAAATATTCTTAAAAGTTATCCAGTGACTTAATCAAATATACTGCTTACAAAAATTAGGGGATATTTTGCAATGAATATGAAGCGATAAAAAAAGAAGCACTTGTGTTTTTTTTAGTAAACATCAGAAAAACAAGTCAAAGAAAGTTGATTATGCAAATGACATGCAAAACCAACTTTTATGTCATTGGTGAGAATGCACTGTACAAAAGGCTGAAAGTCCTGGAGTACCTGCATGTGCCCTGATCCTCTAATTTTGTGAGCAGTGTATTTTTAAATTAATTAAAATAAGAATTCATTTTCATCACTGGCAGTTCGTATTCCCAGTGATCAGTAGTCATGTAGGACTAGAGGCTGTCGCATGTGACAGCACAGTGTTAAAGCCATTTGTAAATTTGCTTCATTTCATGTAACTGACTCTATCCAAAGGATTCTTGGGGGGCTCTGCAGGACACTGCAGCAGCGTGAGGCTGAGTTCATAAAAGCCAGTGTACCCCAGAGATTGTGTCTCAGGTCAAGAGTCTGACAGAGTGCAGCCATTCAGCGTCAGAGCCCACTGTCTGGGTATTGAGGCCTTTGGGTCTTCTGTTTCTTTGAACTGGAAGTTGTTGAAGAACAGGCAAATCTTGCTTGCTGTGTCCCTAGTCAGCCAACTGCTGCATTCGGGGGGTTTTAGGGCCTAGATTCTAGGAAGGTAGTGCTTTTGTTCAAGGGCTGCCTTTGTAAGGGAGGCTGAGAATATATGTGACCAGAGTGGGCCTAGACCCTGTAGCAATAAGCTCAAGGTTGCTGGACCGTGTCAGCTTAACAGTGCAAAGACATGGAACGGTGTAAGGTGATACTGGTGGGTGTTACTGTTAGTATTTTTAAATAATGAGCTATACTGCTGTCGAATTGTTGCGTTGACTTTATTCAAGTAGGATTATAAACCATACAGGATACCTAAATCTTTAAAAGAGGGAGAAAAACATATTGGTCAGTTTGAATGAAGAACATCTCTCCACTCATAATGTGTCTTAAGTAGTGATACATTGGTCATACTGTCATATGTCACCAGATTTATACATAATTCTTTGCCGACTTATCTCTAAATTGTCTGTAGCTGAAGCTTTATAGTGGTATAACAATTTTATTAAGTTTTTCTTTTTTGTCTAGAGCCTGTGTGGTGCCCGTATCTCCTTGTCCCAAGGGCCTCCCTCGCCTTGAAAGCCTTCCTACTCCACCAGCCGTGGAATGGACAGTATTCTTTGGATATTTCTCATGTGTAAGTTTTTCCATTTCTGTTGTCCTTTTAAATTTCCTTGGGGATGAAGGACACCAGTGGAAATCAGCAGTGCTCCAGGACTGAAACCCAGGCTGAGGCAGGGACTGCAGCACTCGGGGCACTGCCGCCCTGCCTCTTGTGGCCAGCCCCCGGCTGTGCGCTCAGTGCACCTTCCGCTCTCGGCTGGCCACACGGTCGTCTCACCGTCTGAACGTGGCAGGAGTGTGGACGGGGCCAGCTGAGGCCAAGAGGAATTGAGGGCCAGGCTTCAGTCTTTTTTAATTGGCCTACTTTAAAGGTATTTTGTTTTATAAATCTCAATGTCTGCCTCATTGCAAAAAAAAAATACGTCCAGAACTTCTATTTGCAGTTATTGAGTAAGCCCACAATGTTACTGACCTTGCGCCGCGTGGAGAGCACAGGTTAGGTTTAAGGTTAGGAGAAGAGAAAAGTAGCGCGCTGATGTGCCTGCTCTCCAGGGCGGACCTGCCCAGGGAGCGCAAGTCCTGTTGACTGAGCAGAATGAGCAGACTTCTTTGGTCGTCGCTAAGCTCCTTACTAACTAACATGACTCTAAACCTGCTAGTTGTTGAAGCCCACTGCTGCATTTTCTGAGTTCTTGAAAGTCAGACTTTCTTGACTCACTTTGTGGTTTGACTAAAGGTACTTGAAGCAGACATTAAAGATGATTGGTGGGTTCCTAAGTAGACTGTTGTTTTGTTTAACAATCAGGTTTTAACCAAGAACTGCAAAGAGGTTATTTCTGTGATGAACACCCATTCAAAATCTTTTCTGTGCAGGGATTATCCAGAAAATGAAGAAATAAAGAATCTCCTTCAAGAGCAGTTGAATTCATTGTCTAAGTAAGCACTCCAATTATTTTTTATTAGATACGAATGTGAGGAAGGAAAATACAGTCGTTTAGGCTATTTAAAATTAAAATAGGTTGTGTTTTAGGAAACATTAGTGGCCCAAGGAGAGGCCATTTTCTGTCACCGAGGTTTGTCCCTGTGGCAGCTGTGCGTGTGGAAGTGGTTGTGTCATAGCTACACTGACAGCATTTATCTTCGGCAAGTTCCTAAGTGTCAGGCTGCTCTGGTCTCCGGTCTGGGCAGGAACAGAGCTGGAGGAGAGTGTCCTGTGGTCTGGTGGCCTCCACCACAGATGCCCTGCAAAGCCGCCTGTGAGGACGGACACGGGCAGTTCTGTGGGCCAGCTTCCCGCTTCCAAAGCGGCTCTCCGCGTGGGGCCAGGCACAGCTCTGGGAAGATCAGTTTGCTCCCCGAGCCAAGAGCATTTAGAAGTATGTACTGGGAATAGTATTGCAGAGGAAGAAGAAAAATATGGGTCCACAAGGAGTTCTTGGTACAACCTACCACATTTTTGCAGTCTAGAGTATCACGTGTAATTAAATATTTACTAAGTTGGCTGTAATAGAATGCTGTATTGATGGCAAATCAAAATTATGACTTTGTTTCTCTCTTCAGAGGTTAACATTTGTGATTAAGTGGAAAAAGAATAAAGAATATCTTTCCTCTTCCCCCCCAATTTATGAATATTCTATTTTTGCTTGTTTTAGAAATATCAGTTCATAAAAACGCTAGCCTTTCTTCCTTAAATATTTAATTTCTGGGATAGTTTCAGATGTAAGTTCTGAATGCAGCTTCTCTAAGGTATAAACTGTTCCTGGTAACTAGTAAAGTCACTTTATCAACAGTGACGTTCTCGTGCCTGTAGTCAGGCAGCTGATCGCACTGTAGTATCACAAGGAGTCAGCCACAGTCGGGGCCTCACCGACCCTGTGGTGGCTGCCAGGTGCCACTTCTCCCGTGGTACACCCTGTGCTCCAGAAGCTTCCGTAGTACCAAGGACATGGCAGAGTAACTTCTGTAAGTTCTAAACATTGATTGAACTCCTTGCTTTACTGTTTCATTAAAATGCTCTTCTTGCCTTGGTCTGGATTCCCGTCTGCAGTGACATAAAGAGACTCTTGCTCGACCCGGAATTCAGCCTCTTGCAAAGATGCCTGCTTGTGTCCAGGTAACACTTTTTGAAGTATTCTGTGTAAGGGATAGAGAATTTCAGGTTAACTCGTTTCTCTTATTACCACTGTTAAGACCAAACTCAGATTTTAGAAATTTTAGTTCGTGCTTTAATATGGCAATTTTGAAAGTAGTGACACAAATAAAAATACATCTAAATGTGAAATCTAGGCCTTTCCTATCGAAAAGACTCCCTCTTACATGGAGACAGCTTTTTAAAAATGTGTGGTTTATAATATTAGCTATAAGGACATGTCCCTAAATACACTGATAAGTTATATTTAGAATCAGTAACACACTTACACTCTACAGTGTTGTCACTTATAAAAAAGACACTTCCCTCCGCTCCCCAGAGAATGCGTTGCAGGCTATCGCCAGGCTCATGTGGCCAGTTATCCCAGAGGACTCTTCCTTAGTGAGACTCTGCAGAGTGAGGTGTGCCGGCGGCAGACAGGAGGGGCCAGCAGCCGCGGTGTCACTCCTCGCAGAACGGAGAGGGCGGGGGCTGCCGGGACCCTGTGCAGTCAGGCCCTGCGGTCCAGGGACAGGGCTGCAGCCATGGTGCTCCCCGTGACGCACGGCCCCTGGGGTCGGGGCCCGCCTGCCACGTGAGTCAGCGCACTGTGGTTCCCCCCGCAGGCTGTACGGCGACGAGTCAGAGCTGCACTTCTGGACGGTGGCCGCGCACTACCTGCACAGCCTGTCCCCCGAGAAGCTGGCCGCGAGGGAGACCGCGCCCCGGGATGGCGTGAGCAACCCACTGGACATCTGCTATGACGTCCTCTGTGAGAACGCCTACTTTCAGGTACTGGGCTTCTCCTTGCTTCCACGTCTGTCTGGTCGTCTCGAGGACTCTGGAAGTAAGTTCAGGCCCACATGATAGAAATGAGGCCCTTCGCACATTTGCTTAAAAAGGGCTGACCCTTGAAAAGTTTATAGTGTTTACTAAGTTTTTTATACACACTGAAATTTTATTAACATTTATTTTTCTTTGCCTAAAATACTTTCCATTTAGGTTGATTATAATTCTCTTTTATTATTTTCTGTAAATGACATACAGTATTTATTTCACTTGGTTTGAATTTTCTATTTTTTATATAAAAAGGTAGCTTTGTGACTTTTTAAGTATAGATGTCCCCTGCTCTGCGCAAGTGCCGCCTGCAGGAGGCAGACCTGCGCACAGACCAGAGTGCGCTTCCCTGGCCCCGCCCCACGCCCCTCCTGCCCTGGGCCTCCGGAAAGTTGGGTCATCACCTTAGAAGTCAGAGTAATGTTTATTCAAGTGACACTATTAATGATAGTGAGTTGGCCCTGGCCGGTTGGCTCAGCGGTAGAGTGTCGGCCTGGCGTGCAGGGGACCCGGGTTCGATTCCCGGCCAGGGCACACAGGAGAAGCGCCCGTTTGCTTCTCTACCCCCCCCCTCCTTCCTCTCTGTCTCTCTCTTCCCCTCCTGCAGCGGAGGCTCCATTGGAGCAAAGATGGCCCGGGCGCTGGGGATGGCTCCTTGGCCTCTGCCCCAGGCGCTAGAGTGGCTCTGGTCGCAGCAGAGCGACTCCGCAAAGGGGCAGAGCATCACCCCCTGGTGGGCAGAGCGTCGCCCCTGGTGGGCGTGCCCGGTGGATCCCGGTCGGGCGCATGCGGGAGTCTGTCTGACTGTCTCTCCCCGTTTCCAGCTTCAGAAAAATACAAAAAAAAAAAATAATAATAATAATAGTGAGTTTAAATAATTCAAAAGTCTTACAATCCAAGGTCAATTTTCCTTTTTTCTACCCTAGAAATTTCAGCTGGAAAGGGTTAACCTGCAGGAAGTGAAACGGTCAACATACGATCATACACGGAAATGTACGGACCAGCTCCTTCTCCTGGGTCAGGTACGCCGGCGTCCGAGCTCGTCATGATTCATGGGGTGGCCGGGCGTCCGTGTTTCAGAGCTTTACCACTCTCTCCCTCTCGCTGTCTCTCTCTGTGTCTCCGTCTCTCCCTGCCTCTTCCTCTCTCTCTCTCTCTCTCTCTCTCCCTCACACACACACACACACACACACACGCGTGCACGCATCATCATAGTGTTTCTCCTAAGGTACGAGTATAAATTTAGGCTTTCTCTAAAAACAAGACCAGCAAATCTTTTAAGAAAGTGAAATGATCTGGTTGACCAGCCTGTAATTTGGGCCTCCGCAGTGCTGAGTGAGGCCTGCTTTGTTCCGTGTTCCTGCAGAGGCTGGTGCGGAGCTGGAATGAGCAGTCGCTGTGGCACTGTCCCCAGAGGGGGGTTGTGGCCGTCCCCAAGGGGCAGTGCAGGGCTTGTGTTTTTGTACCTGTAAACAGCATTCCTGAGCAGTTTTTTGAAAGTGAAAGTCTTCTTTCAGCTAAGTTTTAGTTCTTTGTTATGAATTTAAAAGATTATGTTGGAGGAAAATAATGAAAAGAACTTCCTTATTAGACAGACAGAGCTGTGCAGTTGCTGTTGGAAACAAGTGCGGATAACCAGCACTATTACTGTGATTCACTGAAAGCCTGTTTGGTCACAACTGTCACCTCGTCAGGCCCCTCCCAGAGCACCATAAAGCTGGTGGCAACTAATATGATTGCCAATGGCAAGTTGGCAGGTAAGGGGGCCGTGCGGGTGTGTTTGTCAGCACTTGAAAATTGGGCCCATTCCCAGCCAAGGATGAGATTATTAGGGACAGTTCCTGTTTACATATGCTGGAAAAAGAAAGATTATTGCTAGCTCTTTAGAAGACAGTTGTATAATTAATCCAGACCAGAACACTTAAAAGTGGAAGGGGGCACTATTAGTAAGTAAGACGACAGGCGTAAACTGGACACACCTGGGCAGAACAAAAAGTGTGAAAACCAGTGGAGACGTGCGTCACCGTTTTTACGTGGGACTGTCGTGCCTCCTGCCTGGGCATGTGGGGGCAAGGCTGGGGAACTGCTTCGGAGTGTGTCCGGCAGGTACCAGCGCGCCAGCCCATGAGGCCAGGCGGGGCGGCGGTGACTGGTCGGACGCCGCGTGGGTGCGGGCTGCCGTTTGTCTTGCAGAGGGCGTGCAGCTGCTGTGCCTGATTGACAAAGCCGCGGACGCCTGCCGCTACCTGCAGACCTACGGCGAGTGGAGCCGGGCGGCCTGGCTGGCCAAGGTGGGTGGTCCGGCGGTGCCCTGCGTGTCTGGGATGGAAACGCAGTCGTGACCTTTTCACTCCTCATTGAGAAGTTTTGTTTTGGGGGGGGGGGGGGCTGCAGAGCTGCTCTACACATTTTTTCTTATAACTCTCATCCTCCTGTTCTTCAGGAACTAAGTTGCATTGCTTCCTATCGAAAGGTGCAGTTCACATTGGTAACAGTGGAGTGAAAGCAGTCGCCCCATCCCCTGCTGGGGTGTGAGCCCAGAGGTGCCGTGAGGCCCCCTTGTCCCCGGCTGGGTCCTTGTCACCACTAGCCCTGGCCAGCAGCAGGTTGGCACTGTGCCAGTCAAGCAAAGCCCAGCATTGCTTCATGGGGACAGGTCCCCTCTTGACTACTGTTTTATACATCTAGTGCAGATACCTTTAACCGTGGGCGTCTTTCTCAGGTCCGTTTAAATTCTGAAGAGTGCGCCGATGTTTTAAAGCGGTGGGTTGACCACCTTTGCTCTCCACAAGTCAACCAGAAGTCCAAGGCCCTCCTGGTCCTCCTGTCCCTGGGCTGCTTCTCCAGCGTGGCCGAGACGCTGCACAGGTAGGCGGGGTGGGCGAGGTCCTCGCAGCTCTGCTGCATGGGGAGGGGGGCTCAGTGCCTGCAGGAAGGGGAACTGGGGCTCTAGGTTAACAGTTACCTCTAAATGAGTATCAGAGAAACCTTAGAGAACTGGGGACAGTTCAGCTTTGCATAGAGCAACCAGAGAGCAAGCAGTGGGAAGGGTGACAAAGTGTGTTGAGTGGCAATATCTTCCCTGAAAATCTTGAATAGTAAAGCCCATAAGTTCTTATGGGACATTTTACTTATTTAAAAGTTAAGGAAGGCCCTGGCCGGTTGGCTCAGTGGTAGAGCATCAGCCTGGCCTGCAGGAGTCCCGGGTTCGATTCCAGGCCAGGGCACACAGGAGAAGTGCCCATCTGCTTCTCCACCCCTCCCCCTCTCCTTCTTCTCTGTCTCTCTCTTCCCCTCCCGCAGCCAAGGCTCCATTGGAGCAAAGATGGCCCGGGCGCTGAGGATGGCTCCTTGGCCTCTGCCTCAGGCACTAGAATGGCTCTGGTTGCGACAGAGTGACGCCCCGGATGGGCAGAGCATTGCCCCCTGGTGGGCATGCCGGGTGGATCCCGGTCGGGCGCATGCGGGAGTCTGTCTGACTGCCTCCCTGTTTCCAACTTCAGAAAAAAAAAGAAAAAGAAAGAAAAAAAAACAAGTTAAGGGAGATAGTTTGGGGTAAATATGGCCAAAGATCCCTTACTAACTGGAGATGGGAATGCACATGCTTGTCCTAGCTCTGAAGGCTTCTGTGTGTTTCAGCCCTTCCACACTTAAGTGTTAATAAAAGAGTGCTTGGGGTTAGGGACCTGCGTGTGCGCGCCCCCCTTCCTCTGTAAGCGGGGACTCAGGTGCTGCTGTAAGTGACATAGCACTCGGGGTTTGGGGGAAATGTGCAGGAATCTTTACAGAGAAATGTGCCCTGGGACGGTGCTTTGTGAATCCGCAAACCACCAGGCCTGACTCTTGTTCTGTTGAGCAGCATGAGATACTTCGACCGAGCGGCCTTGTTTGTGGAAGCCTGTCTCAGGTACGGCGCCATTGAAGTCAGCGAGGACACGGATATCCTTTGCCAGGCCGTTCACGCTGAGGCAGAAACACGGGGGTCGAGTGGGCTTTAGCTCCCCCTGGGGTGTGCTGCTGGGCAGGAACCTTCTATCAGAAAAGGTCCTGTTCCGATTCCCCCAAGCCAGGAGGGGAGGTGGTCGCGTCACTGGCTTCAGCCCTGAGACGGACCAGGGACAGGGAGGGACTGAAAGGGAGGGGTCTCAAATTCCGGAATCCCTTGTTTAACTTGAAAAGAAAGTAAAAGAAGTAACTTGGGAAAGGTAGAGGCGCCTGCTACTTTAACGTTAGTACTGTTTCAAAGCGGTGCACTCCATGGAATGAAAGATACACATTTACCTGGAAAAATTTATAGGAATAAATATAAAAAAGACTCACTGTTATCCAGTGATGGTCCCATGGGGGACAAGACACGCACTTCAAAGAGATGTCGTGTGAGCAAGTCACTGAGCCTCCACAGCCAGGGACCCATTGTGTCTTCTGGGTGGCAGGGGAGCCCAGTTTTTCCTTTGAAAAGAGTGGGCTTGAGAATACAGCTCCCACAGCCCCGCCTGTGCTCACGGTACTTCCTGACCTCCTACCCTGCGGCCTTGTTTCTGCATGGCAGGTGCTTGCTTTTCTGTACACTTTCATTAGCTTACTCAAGAGCACGTATCTAGGTGCTGGTAAAACTGACTCTAGTTCAGAGGAGCCCTTCTGAATATCAGAACCCGGGAGCAGGGCCATCCAGAACCCTCAGCCCCGACGCATGGAGCTCCCGCCGTGGGTCGGGCTCATTCAAGCTGTCTCGACCCCAAACTGCCAACCTTGGACTTCAGAATGGCACAGGGGTGTGCACGTTCTCTCTGTCCTCTTTCTTGTCCCAGCTTTTAGTTGTGTTCAGGTCGTGGGAGGCTCTGGGACGATGGTGGTTGGGTCTTCTAGGAGGAGAAGCGTTGGGCCCAGCTGGTACTCAGTGTAGTGACGTTGCAGATGGAGGCATTGCCTCCCCCAAGCCAGCAGTGGCCCATCAGTCCCTCCTGCTGTCCGTCCTGCCAGGGGAGCCTGGGTGGAGTGTGGTCGAGCCCTTGCTGCCCTGCTGGCCCTTAACCGCGGCTCACAGAAGCTCGTCTCAGCCGTCTACGCGGATTACGCGCGGAGCTTGAAGAACCTGGGTTTTAAACAGGGAGCGGTTCTTTTTGCTTCCAAAGCTGGGGCAGCTGGCAGAGATTTACTGACTGAGCTGGAGTCCCCCAAACAGGACCTGGCTGAAGAGTGACAGGTGAATGTGTGTCAGGAAAGCTGACCTTGCAAGCCAGGTGAGGGTGTCAGTTTGGCTGTGGTCAGGGTCACAGCCAGCCTGATGGGAAGCTGACCCTCCAGGGTCCTGCGCTCTCCCACACTCCCGGCTCCCGGCGTATGAACGTTGACCTTGGTAGGAGCTGGTGCCGTGTCCTGTGTCAACTCAGAAAATCATGAAACCTTCAGATGTTGAAAGTGCGTCATTTTCTACTTTTGGAGAGAGAGCTCTAAGAGCCCCTGGAAGCACCAATTTTTTAAGGGTAAAAATTCAAGTGACTGAATTGCTTTTCTCATTGATTAAAGATGTTTGGAAAATCTAGAGTAAAGGCAGTTTGTGAGACCTGTTCTCATATGTGCCTATGTTTATACAATCATTTAAGATACAAAAACAGCAGAAATACTTCACCAGTAATGATGATTTATCAAAGCATTCCTTGTTTTCTGACCTTGAAAACACAGTTGCTTATCCCCCAGTTTAAGCAGTGGCTGAATTTTATAATTTCAGGCTCATGGGGAAATTTTAAGCTCTGTGTTTGTTCCAGTTTGTGGGGTCTTTGATATTTGAATTGTAACCCTTTCTCTGATGCGTTATGGTAACCTTTTAAAATCTTTGTGCTTTAATTTTGTCTTTGTGTTCTTGATGTGCCTGTTATATATTATTGCTGATAACTTCAATGTCTATAACTCACAGAAATGGTAAATAAAAAAAAAGAGGAAATTCCATTTAGGCCTTTGTGTTCTCTGCATTGCTGTGCATGAGGCCCGGCGCTGTGCTGCTGCTCGGCCAGTCCAGCTGCCCACCCTCCGTAGCCCCGGCCCCTTGCGGAATCTGGAGAAAAGAGGCTCCAGGACTTCTGAGGTGCAGCACAGAGCTGACCAAGCGCCGCGCCCAAGCGAGTGGGCCGGCCTCTGCGCTCCGGGAGCGGGGCGTGGCCCGGGAGCGGGGCGTGGCACAGCTGACCCAGCACCGCGCAGGCCTGAGCTCCCGGGAGCGGGGCGTGGCACAGCTGACCCAGCACCGCGCAGGCCTGAGCTCCCAGGAGTGGGGTGCGGCCTGTGGCTTCCACAGGTGATGAGCACTGAGATCCATGGACAGCAAGGGCGGTCTCAGGGGTGCTGTTCCCAGGCCAGCGGTGGCTCAATGTCCTGGAGAAATTGGGGTCCTGTAAGTGGCAGGGTCGACTTGCCTGGCTGCCTGTGCAGGTTACAGCAGGATTCCTCAAGACCACGGGCAAAACCACTCTCCTTATGCTACTTATTTAAGTGATCGTCTGGACATATTTTACTTATTCAACCACCACTAACTAGTTCAAGGAAAAGGGTGCAGGTCCGAGGGCGCAGAGAGGAAAAAGAGAGTATTTTGGAAATGAAATGTGCTTTGGCTTTGAGGCCAGGGCCGAGGCGTTGCCTGATGGGGCAGAGGAGCGGGCAGCCGCTGAGCGGGCTCCGTCCTAGGCCCCCAGGGTGGGAAGGCGGTCACTGCTCTTCCAACAAGGCGAGGCCAGGTCTGCTCCAGGAAGTATCACTGTCTAGGTCTTTCCATTGCCGTGAAGGTGGCAACAGGACGTTTAGTTCTTTTAAAATAGAGATCAGGGGGCACGTGGGCAAGCCTCACCTCACAGCCCTTCCCAGCAGAACGGCCCTGCTGGGACAGCCCACCCTCTCAGCTCTGCTGCCTGGACATGTCCTCTTGCAGGAGGACAGTGCTGTGTGTCAGCGAGCCCTGAACCCTGTGGTCGCCGTGACGTTCACTGTCAGCGGAGGGTGTGATGGAGACAAGCCTAGAGGGCACAGACTTGTCTCTGAGCTGCAAAGACCCCAGCCGGGCAGAGGCGAGCCCACGGGGCTCTGTGGCTTTGGGAGCCTGCCTGCAATTCATTGGGCTGCCTCAAAACAATTTGTGATGAAAGGACTTTTTTTCAATTAAAATACAAATGCGTGTTCAATTGATTACACTTGTGCTGGTGTTTTAACAGAAGGAAAGGCTAGGCTTTAGGGATGGGTTCTCCTGAGAACCGAGGACTCGAATTAGAGGGCCGGCTCAAAGGGACCGGGAGAGGGTCGCCCTGCGTGGCCTGTCCTTAAAGGCTTATCCCTGCGGTTTGCTTGGCCAGCCCTGGGGACCCGCCCAGAACCCACTCACCTTCCACTTAGCAGACTTCCAGGGACTCGCAGCGCTCCTATGAGTCCATCGGACAAGTTCAGGCTTTCTTCTCTGGTGTTTGGCTCCCGTGTCCAAAAGGACCAAGTGAACACCACCATGGATACGTGGCCGAGGCGAGGGCAGAGTGACTGCCCTAGGGACAAGGGAAGGAAAGGGACAGGGCTCATGCAGAGGCAGCTTAAGGTCAGTTGAGGCCCCAGGCACAGAAGAAAATATTGGGCCCCTTACATTAGGAAAAAGTGTCAAGTTGGGGTTTTGTGGGGCCCATCGGAAGTCGGGGCCCAGGAGGTGCACCCGGTGTGCCTGCCGTTAAACCTCCCTCTGGCTCCATGGGCGATTTGAGTTGATTTTTAGCTTTCCCATCTTATAAGTATGCAAAGCTGGGTGCAATTACGGAAGAAGGCTGGTGCAGAGCCCGCTTCAGCAAGACCAGAGACAGGCAGGGGCTCAGAGTTGCAGCCCTTCCTCTGGGTCGAGGGTCTGTCATCACAGCCTGCAGCTCTGAGCCCGCTCCCTGCTGTTGTGTAAATGAAGTTCCCCTAGAACACAGCTGTGCCCGCTACTCTGTCGGCGGCTGCCTGTGCACACTGTGCACAGCAGAGCTAAGCATTGCGGCAGACGTCGGGGCTGGAACACCTACCAGGCATCCCCAAACTACGGCCCGCGGGCCGCATGTGGCCCCCTGAAACCATTTATACAGCTCCCGCCGCACTTCCGGAAAGGGGCACCTCTTTCACTGGTGGTCAGTGAGAGGAGCACTGTATGTGGCGGCCCCCCAACGGTCTGAGGGACAGTGAACTGGCCCCCTGTGTAAAAAGTTTGGGGACCCCTGAAACCATTCCTGTCCGACCTTCCCAGAAGCGTTCACCGGCCCCTACCCCAGGGCCAGACGCTTCCCTGGGACACAATTCCAGACCTTCAACTGATACTGGTCCAGATCAGCACGAGGGCCTGTGCACCTTTCTCCAACTTAGGTGCCCTAAAACCTCCCTTCAGGAGGGTGTTGTAGCTGTCACGCCATCTGGCCCCTGCTCAGGAGGTCTGTAACCGAGCAAGTGGGATCAACTGCCTGCTGGGTTTAAAGAAACAAAACAAAAACAACAAAAACCTCGTAAAACAAGCGCCAGAGCAAAAGGAAAGAGGTTCGTTCCGGTGCCGCACCTGGAGAAGGGTGGACTCTCGTCTCAGCGGTGGACTGCCGCAGAGGGCCGTGTCCCACCCTAGGTGGGGACGCTCCCTTGCCCCTCTGGGCCCTATTTCGGGGTATCCAGCAGTGCAGGTGGTGACGGGAAACCTTCCTGCTGCTGACCCTGGGCCCCGGGGTTCAGGGCAGCGAAGAGGCTCTTCTCACTTTCCTTTTCTCCCCGCGTCTCACTGTCCTGTAGGGGTTGTGCACCCAGTTCCCTTCCCTGAACCACTAGGCGGTTCCCTTTCTCACCGAATCCTCATTCTGTAAAGACAAACGCCTGGATGTAAGGGATTTCACCCCATTTCCCTGTCGGCAAAACGATCCCAACTGTGTGATGGTGTAGTAACTAAGAGAGCGTCTAGGGGCCATTTCCCCCCATAGTCAAAAGCACACAGCAAAGCAGTGTTACAATAGAAAGTGGATCCTAGCTGTACACGGACTGATGACCCATCAGCTAACATTCCGCCCAGTGGGCTCCCTTCAGGAGTCAGAACAACCCCTAACGGCATGGAGGTACAAACCCAAAACCATGACCATAGAAAGACCCCAGACGCAGTGGGAATGTACGAACAAGACTTGGAGCCATAATTCCATTAAACCAAACGAGTGCTCACAAACAAGACTTGGCGTCTTATCTCCTGCCAACCAGTACCGCAGCAGTCCTAACCAGACCCAAATGGCACGAAGCCCAAGCGGCAGAGACAGCCTACCAACCGGAACCACAAATGGTATTAACCGGACCCAAGCGGCAGGGGTAACCGGCCGGCTCATCCATCCTTTGCTGCCAGCTGTCCACGATCTCTCAGCTGCATCGACTTCAGAAGGGAGCAGCGTCCCAGCCATTAACTCTACGTGGCGGCCTTTCAGAACTGCTGGCAGCTCTCTGTGATACCAAGCCTAAGCATCAGGAACAGAGGACCCCTGGTGTACATGCTGGTTCGACTCACCCAGTCTTGGGCTCTGTCTACTCCCCCAAAACCTGTTTCCTTCCATTATCCAAGTGTTTCAGGCGGCTAACTCCCTGAAAAGGTGTGCAGGGAAATTCCCCGAGAAAAGCTCTCGGCAGCTGCTGGTGATCCCCCCTCCTCCGGTTCCCGGGGTCAGCCTGCCATAGGCAGCAGGGACCTGAGCTCGGGCCCTCTGGGACTTACCGAGGTCCACGTTCCCCTTAGCTGGTTCGCCAAAAACATAACCGAACAAGTGGGTTTGGCTGCCTGCTGCATCACAAAGAAAACTAACTTGTGGACCACGGCTGGTGCAAAAGGGAAGAGGTTCATTCAGGCGCCAAGACCTGGGAGAAGGGTGAACTCCCGTCTCAAAGGCCACGTGCCCTTTGCTCAAGCCCACGGCTCCTCTAGGGCAGTGTTTTTCAACCAGTGTACCACGGCACACTAGTGTGCCGTGAGACATGGTCAGGTGTGCCGTGGGGAAATTAAACATGGGTCCCCAAACTACGGCCCGCGAAGGCTATTTATCTGGCCCGCCGCCAGCCGCCTCCATCCAAACATAAACATTCCCCTCACAATCCCTCCAGCTATCAGCGACAGGAAGAGTGGAGGCACAGGGAACACTCACTGACCAATCACCTTCTAGGATTCATCCTGACCACTAGCGATGAACCAATAGTAGGCCGCCTCTCATCCACACCCAGAAAGGTCCCCACTCGGGCTGCTGCACAGTTGTCATTGTGTGGCCGCAGCGAGTAGTTGAAGCTGCTACTCCTCCCCATGGTCCCAATTTCTAATCCTGGTCAGGACTGGAGGTAAATGTTGCCACCACTAGATGAAGCCTCAGCCTCAGCTGGTTATGTCTATCCTGATGGTGTATATAGATATTTGACCTTTTTCTTTTTAAAAGAGGCCCCCGCAGAGGGTGATATACAATGCATCACAATGTTATCTATATTGTATATGGCCTCCTGAAGGGTCATCTTCTTAAAGAGCTCAAATCTCTATATACACCATCAAAACAGACAGAACCAAGGCCCCTGTACCCAGCTGACCATGAGATTTGAACCCACAACCTCAGGGAGAACTCTAGTATTTATCAGAATCCTTACCTAGAAAGCAAACTTCTCAATCTGACAGTAGAGATGCTCTGAGGACTTATGATGTTACACAAGTACCCAAGATTTTCTAAAATTGATTTTTTCCAGTCTCTATATAGAGTATTTGCCAAATTGATTTGAACCCACAACCTGATGAAAGCTCCAGTATCTATTAGCGGGACTGTATATATGAGGGGTTACATGGGACTGTATATATGAGGTTACATGGGACTGTATTTATAAAGGGATGTTACGTGGGACTGTATATATGAGGGGGTTATCCTTTTTTATTTAACTTTTTTTAAAAAAATAAATGTAATTTACTTAAACTTTAAATAAATTCTAACAGAGTGTCATTTTGGTAGGTGGTGTGCCCCAGGATTTTGTAAATGTAAAAAATGTGCCGCGACTCAAAAAAGGTTGAAAATCACTGCTCTAGGGATGGGGAGGGGCGGGCTTTCTTCTCTGACCAGTTATGCTGCTAGCCCCTGGCGTGCTCAGTGTAAGGACCGCCCCCGGGCCATCCTGGCCAGCGGGGGGGGGGGGGGGGGGGGGGGGGGACGACGACGACGACTCCCCAGCTCTCCCGGACTGTCTAAGGTGACAGGACTAGGAAGGCACCCGCAACAAGCCTCACCGGGCTGACCTCTGTTACTCTTGACAGTTCTGACAGAAAAGGCATCAACAGAGGATAGAGAGCTTTAAACCCAAAAGCGGTTTCACTTTCAGAACATTTTAAAGCAAATCTCAGTTTAATCCAGACATCTCCTAACATGTTCTGCTATTAAGACCCTCACCTTATATGAACCTTTGGACATTCTACCATCATTTTTAAGCCATAATGCTTCAGCCAGGGCAGACGGTGAAAAACATTTATGTCCTAAGCCAGAGGTAGGCACTGCTGCTGCTGAAGGGAATTCACGAGCACCCCACTTAGGGAGAGAATCCCGGGTCCGGGGAATCTCAGTGCCTGAGGACTGGGGCCTCGTAGAATCCCACGTGGATGAACCAGGAAGTGGAACAGTAACCAGACGTGACTGACGGACAGGTCTGCAGTAATAATCACATGGAAAACTCAAGGAGGAAGTTGGTCAACCCGAAGTTTGCACAGAAACACTGTGGAGGGGGAGGGAGGCCTACGAAACAAGATTTCCTAAGGCCAATTTTGGGGGAAATGACTTTTATGAAGAACTATGTGCCCGACAACATTTAATTCTACAGGTTACTTCCCCATGGTTTTCTAGAATGCATATCAACTGGGAATTTATTGAACGACAGGCCTTTGCTGGTCTTAAATCGCTGACCTTTGCCAGAAGCAGGCCAAGGAAAAATGTACCCTATCCCTTTAAGCAGCTAGAAACTTGTCCTAAAAGGCAGCATTCTAGCAAGAGCGCAGTGCCAGTTCGGCTGACATTAAGAATGTGATCTGGGCCTGCGCTACTGGAAATGCCATCGCACGTTCCCAGGGCCTGAGGGGGCCACAGGCGGCCGAGCCTGGGTCTTGCTCTTTCCCTCCGCGAACCCGCTCAGCACTGAGCACCGGTGCCTGAGACGTGGGACAGAGGAGCAGGGTGGAGCTGGTGCTGGTGTGTCCCTGCTCCAGCTGCCTGGCCTTGGGCAAGTCGTCACCGGAGCCTCACTTATAGTCCCTGCTCCAGCTGCCTGGCCTTGGGCAAGTCGTCACCGGAGCCTCACTTATAGTCCCTGCTCCAGCTGCCTGGCCTTGGGCAAGTCGTCACCGGAGCCTCACTTATAAAATGATGACAGCGTTGTCTGACGGGGTGGTTGAGAAAGATGACAGGTGTCAGCGGCAAGGGCCTGTCAGTCCAGGGGACACACCGATCCTCAGCAGCTGTGCAGAGACGTGGGCCATCATCAGCTCCACTGCTCGCTGGACGGTGGGGGAGATGGTCAGCTCTCGCTCCCGGCAGCCTTGGTTCCCTGGCACAGACAAGCAGGAGCAGGGCCCAGAGCAGGGAGGGAGGGAGAGAGGGTGGGGAGAAGGCTGATGCCTGACATCTCTGTCTGGTCACCCACTCTGTCCTTGTAGGCAACCTGTTCCTGAGCAGAAAGAATATGATCTAGAGCCAGGCGGTCCCTTCTCTGGCTCTCAGGCACCCCAGAAGCACGCCCAGGCTGCTTCGGCATTCCTCCCTGGAATTCTCTTCCTGTGCAACATCTCCGCCGGCCTGGGACGAAATCGCCTCTCCAGCCCAGCCTTGGCTGCCTCCTACCACCCCGCCCCTGCACATTCCTCCCCGTGGAACCTTCGTCCTGGGACTCCAGCCCTGGGGTCAGCCCCGGGCTCACAGTGGAGGTGGAGAGGGCCAGGCTGCCTGTGCCGGCGTGGAGGGGACTGGGGCGGAGACTGAGCGGCCAGGGAGCAGCCCTGCAGGAGGGTGGAGGGGGCCGGGCAGTGGTGGGCAGCAGAGAGAGAGGGACCCTCGGCAGAGTGGACAGCGTGACGGGTGGGCAGGCGGGCAGCACACGGGTCCTGGGCTCCGCCTGGGGCCGGGAGGGGAAGTGAGGCAGGGAGGCAGGCGGGCTCTGTGTGATGCTCTTGGCTCTGAGACAGGTCCCCAGGACACGGGGGAAGAGAGCACATGGGAGAGTCCCTTCATTTCTGATGACCAGATGCTGTGTCCACTCAAGGCCATGGGCCCTGTCAGGGACGGTCTGAACCACAGCCCAGCGGGACCCGGTGGAGCAGAGCTGGAGTGCTCTGGGGGACGCCTCAGCCACGGGCAGGACACGCCCCTGTCCTCAGAGCGAGCTGAGGGACGCCCCAAGCCCAAGGCTGGTGGCGGGCGGATGGCGTGTAACATCAGCACTGGGAGGCAAGGCCACCCCGAGATGTTAGAAGCACTTGCAGCCCCCACGGTGCCTCCGCAGCTCCCTGTCTACCCCTCTCCTGGGGATGTGACCAAGTGCCAGTGTCCCCATTGGAAGCAGCGAGGTGAGGGGTGGGAACGGCAAGGATTCGGGACCACGTGTGGGTCAGGGGTCTGCGCTGCTGAGCGAGTGCCCTTCGGGGAGCCCACCCTCAGCCTCTGGGGTGAAGCTTCCATCTAGGCTCAGGGCCATGCACCGTCCGACCCTCACGTCTTCACAGTGGGTGTTACTGCCCCATTTCACAGAGGAGTACGCTAAGGCCCAGACTTTGAGGGAAGCTAGATTGTCCCCGAAGGAGACTTTTGGTATTAAAACCAGGACATTCCTGTGCAAATGGGGCACTTGGTCACTCGACTTGTGACAAAACTAGGACACAAGACAGGCCTATCTGTCACCTCAGTCCCACTACTCGAACTCAAGGAGGGGTCACTTAGGGGGATCAGACCCACAGCTGAGCCAGAACCTGCTGTTTTCCACCAGGGTTGGCAGGGCACTGAGTTCCACAGCAAAGCAGACAGAGGAAGCTGGGGAGTCAGCAGGGCAGGGACCCCAAACTGGGCTTTGACCTCTGTGAGCAACGGTCTATTTCCAGTTCACTCTTTTTTTTTTTTTTTGTATTTTTCTGAAGTTGGAAACGGGGAGGCAGTCAGACAGACTCCCGCATGCGCCCAACCAGGATCCACCCGGCACGCCCCCCAGGGGGCGATGCTCTTCTCTTCTGGGACATTGCTCCATTGCAACCAGAGTCATTCTAGCACCTGGGGCAGAGGCCACAGAGCCATCCTCAGCGCCCAGGCCAACTTTGCTCCCATGGAGCCTTGGCTGCAAGAGGGGAAGAGAGAGACAGAGAGGAAGGAGAGTGGGAGGGGTGGAGAAGCAGATGGGCGCTTCTCCTGTGTGCCCTGGCTGGGAATCGAACCTGGGACTTCTACACGCCGGGCCGACGCTCTACCACTGAGCCACCCCAGGTCAGTTAACTCTTTCTTTTGGCATGCACTGAGCTGGTCAGCTCCCCCAACCCCTTCTGCTGCACTGAGGTCCTTAGCCTCTCAGTCACCACTTTTTTTTTTCTTTTTTTTTTTTTTTTACAGAGACAGAGAGTGAGTCAGAGAGAGGGATAGACAGGGACAGACAGACAGGAACGGAGAGAGATGAGAAGCATCAATCATTAGTTTTTCATTGCGCCTTGCAACACCTTAGTTGTTCATTGATTGCTTTCTCATATGTGCCTTGACCGCGGGCCTTCAGCAGACCAAGTAACCCCTTGCTGGAGCCAGCGACCTTGGGTTCAAGCTGGTGAGCTTTTGCTCAAGCCAGATGAGCCTGCGCTCAAGCTGGCGACCTCGGGGTCTCGAACCTGGGTCTTCTGCATCCCAGTCCAACGTTCTATCCACTGCGCCACCGCCTGGTCAGGTTCAGTCACCACTTTTAAAGTCAGGAAAAAAACTTTTTGGCTACTTTTTTTTTTTTTTTTTTACAGAGACAGAGAGAGAGTCAGAGGGATAGACAGGGACAGACAGGAATGGAGAGAGATGAGAAGCACCAATCATCAGTTTTTCATTGCGACACCTTAGTTGTTCATTGATCACTTTCCCGTATGTGCCTTGACTACGGGCCTTCAGCAGACCGGTCAACCCCTTGCTCAAGCCAGCGACCTTGGGTCCAAGCTGGTGAGCTTTGCTCAAACCAGATGAGCCCACACTCAAGCTGGCGACCTCGGGGTCTTGAACCTGGGTCCTCCACATCCCAGTCCGATGCTTTATCCACTGCGCCTCCACTTGGTCAGGTATTTGGCCACTTCTTGAAGGCACTAAGACTCCATCCACCCTGGTGCCTACCTGCATGGTCTCACTGTGGCCCACTGTGACTGCCAGATAAGCCCTTTACTCCCATTTCAGCAAGACACAGCAAATGGTCATCAAATCTCCTGTTTGTTTGCATGTGCTGACCTTCCTTCCCCCTGTGAGCAAAAACAAACAGCAAAGAGTACATTACAGGGAACTTGGAAATAATCAGTAATACTGAGGTCCACTGCTTTTGTTTTCTAGGTGTGTCTGCGGTTATATTATTATTATTTATTATTATTTTTTTTTTCTGAAGCTGGAAACGGGGAGGCAGTCAGACAGACTCCCGCATGCGCCCGACTGGGATCCACCCGGCACACCCACCAGGGGGCGACGCTCTGCCCGTCCCTGCGTCGCTCTGTCGCGACCAGAGCCATTCTAGCGCCTGGGGCAGAGGCCAAGGAGCCATCCTCAGCACCCGGGCCATCTTTTTGCTCCAATGGAGCCTCAGCTGCAGGAGGGGAAGAGAGAGACAGAGAGGAAGGAGGGGGGGGGGGTGGAGAAGCAGATGGGCACTTCTCCTGTGTGCCCTGGCCGGGAATCGAACCCGGGACTCCTGCATGCCAGGCCGATGCTCTACCACTGAGCCAACCGGCCAGGGTCGCGGTTATATTATTTTTAAATGACATTATATGAGATGGGCTATATGTTTTACTGGTTGGCTAGGGTTGGTCTGGTTTGGGGGGACAGAAGAAAATGTTGCACACGTTTCTGGTGCTGTGCAAAGAGCCCCCTGAGCAACTTGGTTTGTGTTGCCTGATTTTCATACAGATTGCGCTCAGATTGACCAGAACCTTTTCTTTTATGGATGGTTGGGGTCCACAGGCTCCGGAACAAACCAGAAAGTCAAATGCCAGCAAGGGTGTGGCAATCTTAGGTGAGAGGGAGACAGCAGGGCACGTGCTCAAGCCCACCTTGTGCAGGGCAGGGGAGAGGGAATCCCAGGGCTCGGGAATGCAAAGCCATAGCAGCTACTCAGGGCCGCTATTGGTACAGAAAAAAAATAAATGGGGTCCCAAGTGTCAGATCGTTTGATCTTTCCAAAGAAGCGTTAAAATCCAAATAACTATGTGAAATATCAGGTTTTAAAATGTTGGCTTGTTTTAAAAAATAAAAAGAAAGAAAAAATCCAATGCAAGCCAAATGAAATACATCTCTGGGTCAAAGCCAGGTCTCGTGCTGACAGTCTGTGACCTCCATAATCCTAAGGAGATGCTTCAGCATCGTGCTTCGTTCCTTAGCCTCACTATGTTCCTGTAGAGAAAGCTAGGAGACTTCAACACTGGGGAGCATCTTGGTCTCCCTGCACTTCCCAGAGCCCCTCTTGGACACAGTCAGGCCTCATTCCTGGTCCCCAGGCTTGTATGTACAAACCAAAAGCTGTCTCCACCCAGCGTGGTTCAGTGGGAGTATCGAGGCTTGGGGTCTGAGCATCAGAGGTTTGCGCAGCGTCCCAGGAAAACTTCATGTGAGTTTACTTTGCCTGTCCCTCTCCTGTCGTCCTCTCAGAGTGGCGGCTGATGTGCCCGTGGTAGCCACCCTGTTCAGCAAGGTCCCCAGTGGCTTCGAAAGGACCATCTTCTCAGCACAGGGGAATGGTCACCTCTCCACAGACTTCTTGAACCACTCTTGGGACCCATCTCAAGGACAGGGGAGAAAGCATGAGACGTGACATCGGGAGACCCCAGGTGGTGTCCTACCTCTGTCACTTGCTGGCTGGATGGAGCATGGTGCTCTGTGACCTGAATGTCCCACATTTAACACGATAGTGACAGTGATGTGGACGAAACGCAGACTTCCACAAGTATTAGCATGCTTTGAGTGCGGCAAACACCCCTGCCCCTACGCTGGATTCCTGACTTTTCCATCCCAGACGTCTCTGCGTGAGTCCCAGTTCCCCAGTTCGTCACCGCCCTCCACTGCCCCATGCTGCTTCCTGGGCCCTTGCACTGGGGCCCATTTCCCTCCTTCCCTTGTCTCTGCCTTTATGTCACCAGAACCTCAGTGGAAGGTTCTGTCACCCCAGATGTGGAATTTCAGGGCCACATCTGGTCCAGGGCATAGAGCTGGCACAGGGCTTCACTGCTTATTGGCTCAGCCTGTGGATAGGAGACTTTGGTCCTTGTAACCGACGCTGGCCCCTTAAAGGCCCTTCAGAGAGGGGAGTGGGTGGCCAGCCCCTGAGACCCCACAACTTTGCTCCCACCCCCACGCTCTGCCAGCTCTGGCTTCCCCAGTGAGACACCAGCCCTCCCCCATTTCCCTGCCCTCCTCCCAGTCCTGGCCCGCAGGGTCCCCTCTGCTCCCCCTTCTCCGTCCTCCTGCCCAGAGCTCCCAGGGTTTGATTCCTGCTCTCCTGGCCGGTGGGGTGTCATTATCTCTGTAAGTGGAGAGCGATTTTTCACACAGCAAGGCCCAGAGCACCGTCTGAAAAGAACGGCCATATTTTTAATAAAATCCCTTTCCGTTCAGGGTGAACGTGGAGCAGGGGACAACTTGACAGGTATGAGAATGACATAAGCCTTGGATGCCCCTGGCCCAGCCGGGTTTTAGCAGAGGGGTCTTCACAAATGAACAGCGGGCACAAAGAATGCCCTCGCTACAACACTCATTTAAAAAGCAAACTGACAAGCAACTCATTGTAGGATGGCTGGAATATAATATAACAGAATATAGTTAAGAGAAGTCACACATATTGACATGGAATATTCAAGTCTCTACAACAAGCTCTTATGAGTGGTTATGTCTACACGGTGGGATTATATAGGTGGTTTAAAATGTTCACCGTATCTCTATTACCTATATTTTCTAAACTCTAACACAGGTCGGGAAGCTTTTTGGCTGAGAGAGCCATGAACACCACATATTTTAAAATGTAATTCCGTGAGAGCCATACAGCAACCCGTGGACATTACTCATTATCCAATAAAAATTTGGTGTTATCCCGGAGGACAGCTGTGATTGGCTCCAGTCACCCGCAACCATGAACATGAGTGGTAGGAAATGAATGGACTGTAATACGTGAGAATGTTTTATATTTTTAATGTTATTATTTTGTTTATTAAAGATTTGTCTGCGAGCCAGATGCAGCCATCAAAAGAGCCACATCTGGCTCATGAGCCATAGGTTCCCGACCCCTGCTCTAACAATAAAAATTGTCACATAATAAAAGTATTTATTTCTAATGTAAAAAAGTCTTGGCTTAGCAATCCCCAAACTCGACAGTGTTTTCTTGGAGCTCCCTCGGCAGCCTACCTGGGGGCCACCTGCTCCACAGGTCAAGTCATCACTGTTAAAAACCTCTCCCTCAGCTGTGCCTTCTTGCGTGCAGAGCGCCAGCACGTCTTTGTCAAAGCACTCATTACAGCTGTGACTAATTAAGTCCAGCTGATAGCCTTTATGTGCAATTTCAGTTTTGCCGTCTGTCTTCCCACCGGACCGCACCAACGCACCAACACGGGTAGGAACCAAATGCCCAACAGCTATGTATCAGTCTGCAGAACACACGGTTGGTGTTCAGTAAACAGTTGACAAGTGAGTGAATGAGCTCAAATCAGCGCTGTCTCGGAGAACCCAAATCCCTGTGCCATGTCTGCATGAGATGTGTCTCGCCTAAATGCAGACATCTGGGGGGGGGGGGCTCTTTGTCACTCTGGCGTGGCACACGCATCACCGAGAGCAAAGACGACTTTCCATCTGCCCCTGAGGCGTCTCTTCTCTGCAAAGCTCCAGCGGAGCCGCCTGTGCGCTCTGGGAGTCAGTGTTCTCACCGCGCGGGGTGGACCTTCCCAAACAGAAGATGAAAACAAAGTACAAGGCAGCCTCAGTTTACGACAGTCTCGACATACGACATTTGGAGTTTACGACGCTCTCTCCCATAAAAACTTTAAAAGATGGAGACGTGAATGTCTGGCTTACGCCATTAGCACAGTATTTATGGATGATGCGGGCGAACTAGCTTGGTGGCGTGGCGGAAGAATATGCAGTAACGGGCGCTGTGAGAGAGGAAGTCAGAGCCCGCCAGCACGCTCACCTACACCACTTTGGCTGTTAAAAGCGCAAGAGTTCCGTTTGTGTTAGGCTAGGCTAGGGTGTTTCCACTTACACCAAAATTCAGGTTACATCACTGTCATAAGAACGGAGCTGTGTTGTACCCCGAGCACCCCCTGGAGTCCTACTCCTGTGTGTTTTCTATTGCTTAATGCAGGGGTAGTCAACCTTTTTATACCTACCGCCCACTTTTGTATCTCTGTTAGTAGTAAAATTTTCTAACCACCCACCAGTTCCACAGTAATGGTCATTTATAAAGTAGGGAAGTAACTTTATAAAATTTATAAAGCAGAGTTATAGCAAGTTAAAGCATATAATAATAATTACTTACCAAGTACTTTATGTTGGATTTTCGCTAAGTTTGGCAGAATCAATCTTTATAAAACAACTTACTATAGTTAAATCTATCTTTTTATTTATACTTTGGTTGCTCCGCTACCGCCTACCATGAAAGCTGGAACGCCCACTAGTGGGCGGTAGGGACAAGGTTGACTACCACTGGCTTAATGTCTTATAATTTAAAGGACTCACAATATGATAAGGAAGTCTGTTCTTCTCCCGGACTTCTGTTTCCAAAGAGACCAAAGGGTCTCACCTGGAGTGTGCACCCACATCACCTGGAGGGTCACTGAAGCGCCCTGCGCAGAGCCCCGCCCACACTTTCTACTTCCCGAGGTCCAGGTGGGGCCCAAGGAGCCACCTTTCCAGCCATCCCCAGGAGGCCATGCTGCAGTCGAGGCATCTGCTTTGTAGGATCTGTGGAGGAATGGAATCACTGCCCATTCTGAGCCTCGGGTTCCCCGCGGGAAAGAGGGGACCCCTTAGAACTGCTCTGTGATGCCAGGCCCAGGCTAGGCTTTGCACCAGTTGTACCAGCCTCCGCCAGGCAGCAGAGGGCAGCAGAGATTGGGAAATGCAGTTTTGGCCCCAGGCTCAACCACCGCAATGAAACTCGGAGTTCACCCAATTTTCTTTTGTTTGAACAACATCTGTCTGGCAACTCAACGCCCCAAAACCCATTAGCCAAAGGAACAAGACCTTCCCAAATTCATTTGTGCTCTCTGTTGTGACTAGAAGAGAAGTGATGCCTTCCGTGGACGTTTGTTTATTAGAGTCACATGCTTGTAAGCGGCCTTTATAGCCCTTCTGCACACAGGGAGGGAGGCCGGCAGCCCCGTGCGGCTCAGGGCCCCAGGCACTCTAGGGCACTCTGAAAGGACAGGATGCCTAACCCAGGAGGCACAGCCCCGCTGCAGGGGCTCTTCCACCTATAGAGGGCCTGGCCCCAGGTCTCGTCCAGCACTGCCAGGGGCGGGGGCGGGGTAGGGGGCACAAAGCCGGCTCCTCTGCCTGTGGAGGACCGGGCGCTTGGTGCTGACCCCCGTGCTCTGCTCCTCGCAGGGCTGACCCCCCCTCCCCCCCGTGCTCCTCAAGTGTGCTCTCATCAGACCCGGGCTCCCCTGCTGTGGAAGCAGAGGTTGGAACTCCAGCGATTCATGCAGGATGCTCAGTTCTTTCCAGGAGAAAACAGGTGCGAGGGCCAGGAGGCTTTTGGGGACCCATGGAGTGTCAGGGAGTCCCTGGGGGGGGGGGACAGGACGAGTGAGTGCCGTCCGCCCCTTCCCCTGCCTTAGGAGGCTTCCAGAGGCCCGTCAGAGGGAAGGCCAGATCTGCCTGCCCCTTCCGAGGGGAGCGCTGGGCCCGGGAGCCTTGGAGTGCTCAGGTGACTGGCCATGCAGAGCCCGGGCCATGGGCTTCCCCGGGGCCTGGTGTGGGAGCTGCGGGCGGGGGGTGAGGAGAGGGCCCCAGGGTATGAAAAGCTACCGGGAAGGGCCTGCCGAAGCTTTGGTTTTGACTGTGGCTTTGGGCACCCACAGCCCGTCTGAGAGGCTTTCTCCAACCTCGGGGAGTCCTGACAGGACAGAGAGCAGCCATCCGGGATGGAGCGGGCTGCCTGGAGGTGGCGCTGTAGGCGGGGCCGCAGCGCAGGGTGCAGCTGAAGGCGGCTGCCTGGGCAGGCCCAGGGCCTTCAGGCAGCAGGCAGGCCCACTGCAGCACCTTCTTCGGGGTGGGGGGAGGGGTGTGCCGGAGGGTAGGGCAGTTCAAACGCAGCTTTCTGGCCTCCACCCACCCGGGTCCCACCCACCCCCTTCTGGATCACTGGAGTCCCCCCAGATTCACAGGAACATTTAAACAGCACAACTTGGAAACATTTTTCTATTTATCCAGTCAACAGATATTTACAGCGTCCCCTCCCTTGGCACTGTCAGATTCCTGTCTCTGGTGGGTGGCAAAAAAAAGAAAAAGAAAAAGAAAAAGAAAAAAAAAAGCCATCTCTCCCCGGCCAGATTCCCGCCTTTCTCTGATCTCCCTGAAATCTCACCTCCCCAGGGGCACCTTTCCCAAAATGGCTGCCACCTCCAGGCCCTCTCCACCAGATCCCCTCCCTTAGCTCCTTCTTGGCCTTTGCCACATGCACATGCCAGCTCCTTTGCGCATTTATTCTACTCACTGCGGTTTCTCCCTGTGTGGAACGGAAGCCCCCCTAGGTAAGGTAAGGGCCTGCTAGACGGAGATCACGCCTTTATCCCCGGTGTTGCTGGCACAGAACAGGCTCAATGAGTATTTGTTGAGGGATGAATGAGGCCACTTCTCCTAATAGGACAATGGGACAGGCGTCTGTTGGAGAAAAAGGACGTTTGAAACGAAGGAAGGTGTAGGTGGCGGAAGCCCCTAAGCCCTGGAGACCCAGCACGGCTGGCTGCCAGCCCCGAGCAAGGGACGCTGGCCCGGGAAAGGCAAAGAGGAAGAGGGACCCCCCCCCCCCTCCACCACCACCACTGGCGTCCTCCCCGGGGAGGAAGGATGCGGGTTCAGCAGCTTCCTGGGCCGGGTCTGCACAGGTGGGAGGAGGGGGCCGCCGGGCTCCTGCGCCAGCCTGGCCGGTGCTCCGCGAGAACCCTCCCTCAGAACCTGCTTGTGCGTACTTGCTCTCTGGCATGCCATGAATTGTTTTTTGGCTGCCTTGTTAGGAGATTAAGCTTTCTTTTAAAAACATGAAAAAAAATATATCTCTAGCAAAGGCTTGACTAGAGCTGACCCCTGAGGAGGCGGCAGCAGTAACTGATGGGCACTCTATTTGTCTAATTAATCTTCTTGTCAACAGAGTTGTTCTCTGCCGGTGCCAGCTCTGACATCACCCTGCAAGCTTGCCACACTGGTTCATACCCAACTACAAAGGCCACCTCTGACCCAGGCCTAAGCTCACCAGCCACCCCCCAAATGCTGCCTCCCGTGCTGTGGCTGGGCTGGGAACCGGGGGTGAGAACAGAGAGGCCCCATACCTGCTAGCTTAGGGGAGACCCTAGGGGGATCACAGCTTGGATGAAAGGTGGGTAGAGGCCAGGAAGGAGCCTGGCTCCTCAACAGGACCCAGAGATGCTGAGCTTTAACTGCAGGTTCAACTCCGTGAGGTTCGTTCCACAGGACAGACTGCTGTCGTATTGGCTGCGTTACCTCAAGAAGCAACATAGCAAAATCAAACGCCTTCTGGATCCAGGCAGGCACATAAATGAGTCTGACCGGGTTTAGGAATTGGGGGAGGGAGGGGAGAATAGTACTCTGACTGTGGTCCTGTGCATGAGTCAAAATTTTCAGACTGTGCAGGTTTCTGTGCAAAATGGGGCCCCCTGGTGGCCACTTCCTACCTGTGCACGAGGCTTCTTAACATCCCAAGTCCTATCCCAGACTGCCCCACCACTTGCCTCAAGCTTTTCCTTCTGGTTTTAGTGTTAGCACATCACCCTGTCGATTTTCTGCAAAGCTTTCGGCACCATCTCTGCTCACCCTGTTTATTATTCATTGTCTGCTCACGACAAGCTACTTAACCAAGATGTCTGTGGATGGGGAGGCAGGCAGTTACATCATTAGTTTCACCCACCTCTAACAGAATTTAACATTTTCAGTTATGAATATAGGCAACACATGACAGTGCCTGCGACTTTGTTACCAACAGCAATGACAGCTGTTTTCATATCACATGGCAACTGGTGCTGTTATCTTGAAATATCATCCGTGCTCATCCCTGTTTGAAAGGACTGTAGGTAACATACTGGTCTGCAGATCTGTTACGGCAGATATTAGCAAAGAACACGACTATTTCACAATCTAAAAAAAAATATTTTTAGGCCCTGGCCGGTTGGCTCAGTGGTAGAGCGTCGGCCTGGCGGGCGGGAGTCCTGGGTTCGATTCCCGGCCAGGGCACACAGGAGAAGCGCCCATCTGCTTCTCCACCCCTACCCCTCTCCTTCTTCTCTGTCTCTCTCTTCCCCTCCCGCAGCCAAGGCTCCATTGGAGCAAGGTTTGCCCGGGCACTGAGGATGGCTCCTTGGCCTCTGCCTCAGGCACTAGAATGGCTCTGGTTGCAACAGAGCGGTGCCCCAGATGGGCGAAGCATCGCCCCCTGGTGGGCATGCCGGGTGGATCCCGGTCGGGCGCATCTGGGAGTCTGTCTGACTGCCTCCCCATTTCCAACTTCAGAAAAATACAAAAAAAAAATATGTATATTTATGACTGTGTCGGTTTAATTGGCTGTTTTGTGGTCCTGTGTATCTTATTTTATCTGCTTTCAAATGTTTGGAAACAGGGCTCAGGAGCTTCACCTGACTGTCTGCCATGTTCTAAGTTATATCTTTATCCACTTCTCTATTATCAGCACGTACCTCGGGTCCCGGCACACAGTAGGTGCTTGTTACATATTTGTTGACTGAATGAATGAACCATAAAGTGAATGAGTCGTGGCATGAGCCTAAATATGACCTTGCCCGTATACAATGTCTAATCACTATGTTGCACACCTGAAACTAATATAACGATTGTATGCCAACTCGAATTGAAAATTAATAAAATCCAGAAAAAAAACAAAACACGACTTTGCCCAAGTTCAGGGACCCATGCATCCCCAAAAGAAAAGTTCCCAGGGCCCTCTGCCAGGTGGGCTACTTTCTCCATGACAAACCCCCGCTCCACCAGGAGAGGCTGCAGGCTTTGTCCCCTCCTCTGAGAGTTCAGGGCTGACCAAGGAGTCCGAACCACGCAGGACCCCCGCCCCTCCCTGAAGCACTCCCTTTTCTGTTGCAGCTACAGGGCCACCCGCGTCCTGAGCTTGAGACTGGGGATGTTCCCCAAAGTATCCAGGAGCAAGTACTTCCAACATCTTCCGCATTCGCCCAACTCACTCTAACCAGTAAGAAGGTCGGGGACCACCGCTTCAGATGCACTTCCCTACCTGACCACGCAATGGCGCTGTGCCCCTGTCTGGCAGAGGCCCTGCTGAGGTTAGCAGCAGAGGTTCCGTTACCCATCAGGTGGCCATCAGTACCCATCAACTCCATGGGACTGGAAACCTTCCCCAGATTTGGAGGCGTGGGGACGCGGGGTGCCCCGGCACCATAAGGAGAGGCGAGAAGGGCCGGGTTCTCGCAGCCTAGGGGTGAAACTCCAGGAGCCCCGCTTTAAGAGCCTCGAACTCGCACAACCTGTTCTCAGAGGAGCCATGGCGTAGAGGCCAAGCGCCCTGTCCTGAGAACCAGATGGACTTGAATTCTAATTGCATCCCTCCCCTTCTGCCACCATATCTCTTTTGCAAAATGAGGATTGAAATGTGCCAGCCGGTTCGTAGGATGGAACCAGATGATCCTGGGAAGTGCTTACCTAGCGCAGTGCTCTGCGCGCATGTACATTGTGGAAACGAACATCGTTATCTCCATTGACTCAGGCCGGGCGAACCTGGCTGAACGTCAGCATCCGCCCAGATGGTTGCAAAATTGAGTGAAACGCATGCGCAGCCCATGCCATGTGTAGCCCACTCGAAAAGCTAAGGACTGTTATATTGTTCTCCAGCACGCCCTCTGCGCACGTGAGCGGACACCAAGACAGCCCGCGGCCTCTATAATGACATAGTCACCCCAGAGCCTAGGGGTTTATGCCAGGAAATGGTGCCTACACTGTGCCAGGGTCTCCCGTTTTCCCGAAGAACGTGGGCAGTGGGGGGAGTTAACTTCTAGAAGGTAACTTGAGAGGGTGGTGCACATTCACCCCGAATCGTTGATAAACGGAGAGATTCACTCTGGGCAAACTGGATTCTGGTCACAAGGGAGAGCCAAGAGACTGCACCAAGCCCAGCGAGGTGTTTCGGGAAGGCAGTGAGGTTCAGTCTTGCCCTTGCCGCTGTGGCTGGATGGGTCGGTATCTGGTTTCCCCCCACCCCCGCAGGGTCCCTGGCCCCTCTCGGCCTGTCCTGTGTGTGCGGCCACTGGGGCGTGTAGGCTCGAGCCGGCCAGCTCTGAGTCAGCGAGGGCCCGGGGTGTCCATAATTAAGAGACACAGGTCAAGAATGTAAATTCCTGTGGTTCCCAGGCTAGGGAGGTTTCCTGCAGTAACTCGGGACAATCAAAATCGAAGGCGGCGGCAGTGGGGGGGGGGGGGGGGGTTGGGGGGGGTTGGGGGGTTCTGAAAGAGCTAGTGTTGCTGTTTAAAGTGTTATCAGTTTAATGAACTGCTTATGAAGTGTTAAATGCAGGCAAGTGTAAACGCAGCATCTGGGCTTGTGTTTTATTTGTAGACTTCAAACTGGGCACCTGGCGTTTTGAAAATGCCAATTAATGGTGTAAAATAAGATTTTTTTTTTTTTTGGATCAGAATTTCTGATGTGGAGGAAGGGTTTTGTAATAGCTCCTTAAATGATCTCAAAACATACTCCAAAACACACAGGCATTCACACACAAACAACATAACCACAAAGACATAAAAGACTTTCTTAAAAAATTAAAGAAACAGTAATTTACTGCCCTGTTCTGCCTTGTTGCACGATTCGGTGTGTTTTGCTGGAGGAAAGAATGAAGAGTTTAAAATCAGAGGTATCATCAACACAAATTTCCCAGAAGTTGCTCTAGGAAATTTGTCATTTCTACCTAATTCTTGTGGGCCAGAAAACAGACTGCTACAGGAATATTTACTGTGCTTTCATGAGAAAGATTTCCAGGCTACCCCTTGAAGCAGTGAAGTTGGATTTGGAGCAAATGGAAACATTGTGAAATTGCTTATTTTCTTCCAAAATTTGTATTTTTCATCCTTATTTCCTGTTAAATCAGTGCCACCCATTAGAACTTTATTTTTGCGTTATACACTCAGCAGAATTTTTGCTCTGTGACTCCATTCCAAATTAAACTTTTAATATTTCCAGGAAAAGTGTAACAAATGTTTAAATCGGTCAGAACTTAAAACTAATGAAGGATGGGGGGAGAGAGGGGAAACCCCACAACTTTTCGTCTTTGTCTTTGGTATAGACACTGCTTCTTAATCCACTTCACACTTTGGGGACTCTTATCTCTGGGATCTTGAAAGAACTGTCACAAAGCAAGAAGTCCCAGGGAAACGCCAAGATGTCTTAACTTAGAGCTACTGAAAAGTCCTGAGCAACGCTGGTTTCAGGGAAGAACAGAGGAGAGCGCAAGGTTTCTTTGACCATTTGGACTGTAAACCTACAACCAGTTTCACAGTGTTGGAGCTGGAAGGGTAGTCAGTCTGGAAGCCTCATTTTACAGATGCTGTGACAGTAAGGTCATTTAGCGATGAAGCTACCAGTAGAGCCGGCACCCTTTGCTGCCTGTTAACGGGCAGCTTCTGGTCTCGTATGGGATGTCTCTCTGCCAGGGTGCAAGGAGGGTGTAGCTAAATGCAAGTCATTACTTTCCAGCCAATAGCACATGACACCCTTAATAAAAAGAGGGTCACCCCAAATTAATTTCCTGTCAATGTGGCCCAGCATGGCCCAAGACCTGCCTTCATTCTGCCCTGGTTTGCTCCTGCATTCCAAAGCGAAAGGCCAAGATGAGCAAGGAAAATCCAATAGAGCATTTTCCCGGGAGAACAGCGGTGAAACTGACTCACGAGGAGAGACAAGGGTATCTGGTCAACACGACTTCTGTTCAAATGAAACATGCAGTAGCCCGGAGTGCTCCTTCTAAGGACATTTTGGTAGCTTAATCTAGCCCAGAATATTCTGAGAAAGAACTATATAAAAAACAGCATCTCCTTGAAGAAAAAGAAAATAAGATGTAACATTTTAATAGCTAAATGAAAGCATCAACAGGTGGATTGCTGTAACAATGCCTTAAACATGGCCCCTGATAGAGTTAATGCAGATGAAAAATTATACGTGGTAGAGGTCCGTGCGGAAAGAGAGATTAGTCCATAAATGATGTTAGGACCAACCATGTGGAAAAACTTAGAGATACTCCTTAGCTCTCCCAATATATCGAAATAAGTTCCACATGCATTTAACAGTTGTATGCAAAAATAACATAAAAATAGAGGCCATAAGTAAACTTCAGCTCTCAAGAGGAGGACTTTGTAGATATAAATGCTTCCAACTAGGTTAATAAATAAAAGATTATTGATGCTGACCACAGAAGCATGACAACTTCTAGATACCAGTAACACTGGGAAGATGTTTGGGAAAAACATCACAGAGAATTAATCCTATTATTATGTGAAAGGCTGAAACAAGACAATGAGAAGAGTGCTACTACAACAATATTAATGGAGAAGGAAGACGAGTAAGAGGAATAAAAAGTCAACAAATGTGTAAAAATACTTGTTTATGGATTAAAAATGCAAATCAAATGGATGTACACATTGCTGGTGGGATCTCCTGCTGACAGAGACTTTCTGTAAAACAGTGCTGTTAATTAAGAGCCTCAGAATGCCCATGTCCTTTTCTCATGGTTTCCTATTTCTGCAAATGCTCCACGCTCAGAGAAAACCATAAAGACTTATTTTAAAGGTTTCCCATTTTTCGAGTTACTTCAACATTTTGGGAGATAGCCTGTATGCACAGAAATTACAGTTATTATCACCCACATGGTAGACTATTACGCCGCCATTATTATTATTATTATAAATATTTAAGGTTTTGGAGACATGACCATGATGTAATGCCAAGTGGAAGACTTTGGGTATGCAACCTGTACATATTCTATATTTTAAAAGACTGAAAAAAAATTTTCCCAAAGTTTTCAGTAGGAATAGTGGGTATTGGGCGTAGGACTCTTGACTGTACACATGTTGATGCTTACAAGGGATGGCAGATATATTTTCTGCTCACCATATATCATGTGCCTAAACCCTCCCGCCTCCCTGCTTCCCATCCCCTTTGCAGATAGGTGGGGCCATGTGACTAGTTCTGGCCAATGGGATGTGAGAGGAAGTGACATGTTCTAGGTTGAAGTATAAAATAGTGAGGGGAGGTGTCCAAGTGTCCTCTTCTATTTCCTTGGTGATCATGGAGGTTACACGTTCCAGAGAGTGTAGTGACAAGGTGTAGGTACCACCACCAACCAGCCTGCATCTTCAGGTGACTCTGTGGAGTACCAGCTCCCTTGAATATCGCTCAGCCTCTGGTCTCCCCACACTGGGCATGGAATAAACATCTGTTATGTCAAGGCACTAAAGTCTTAGGGTTAATTAGTTATTAAAGTATAGTCCACTCTTACCTACTCCAATGATGTACAACAAAAGGACAGGCCTGTGAGCTGGAACAATCTTACAAAGGCACCTGAGTATTCCTGTCTGAGCAGACCACGTGGGTAGCCCGGGTATGAGAATTTACTCAGCTCCTGGGAAGACGTGTCACCTGACTTCCAATTCAGGGAAAATAAAAGTGGGACTGCCAATGGCCAACAAAGAATGTTTCCTTTGGACACAATGGAAGCACAATAAGTATTTGATATTTGACCAACTGTTTATTATGGGATATGTTTGTGGGTTTAAGATCATGATCAGCATGTAGAGTGTCTAAAAGCCAATGCCTGATGAGTTAGGGTGGACACTTGGCATTTTGCCAGATGGATACGTAACCATGAGTGTGTACACATGTGTGTGTGTGTGTGTGTGTAAGCATGTATGCATATATGTCTATATACCTTTAAGTTCATAAGAGTGAAAATATAGTAAGTAGTGGTATTATTGCCACATTTGGTAGTTGGCCACCCAGTGGCTCTACTTCAGAAGTCCATGTCAAATAGCAAATGATTTGTTAAACAGTAAATGAAGAAAGTCAGAAAATCAAACCCAAAATGAAGAAGGCCAATCATTTATTGAAACATTAGGCAGCAAAGTATAGTTGTTAAAAGTACAAGATTTGAACTCTGATTGCCTGGGCTGGAATCTTGGTTTCATTTTTCTCCAGGGCTATGGCCTAGGGTTAGTCATATAATCACTAAGTGCCTCAGTTTCCTCACTTGGGAAAGATGTCATATTGTTGTTATAAGGATTAAAAGCAATAACCCTTAAAGGTCTGTATAAGGAACATGTTTAGCTCTTTGTACTGAAAACTGTGGCTTAAAACAAAGAGAGAGTTATTTCCTTCAAAAGACCAGAGGTAGGCCGTCAATGCTGGGGTGTTGCTCAGTGTCAGGGACCAGAGGTCCTCTGAATATACACTGGTCTGTCATTCTCAACATGTGGCTTCCACTCTATGACTGAAGATGGTCACTGGTGCCGCAGCCATCCAATCTTCACTGCAGCTGGTTGGCAGGAAGGAGAGAGAGACTAGAGGCAAAAGGCTCATTCTGTACATGTCACTGACCAAAACCTAGTCCCTGGGCCACATCTGGATGCGTGGGAAACTGCTGAGTCTGCAGCAACCCCACAACTCGACAGCAGCGTCGCAAACTCAGCCCTAGACAACCAGTAACAAACAGGCGTGGCTATGTTCTAATCCAATTACTTACGGAGGCTGAAACTTGAACTCTAATCTTCTGCAAATAAGATGTTCTTTTCTTTCGCATAAGTAGGTTTATAAATCTGGTAACACCCGTGTTACCTTCCTTCTAGTTTGGCACAGAGGTTATCTGTGCTGCCTCCCCACGTTTCTCAGAGCCATCGATGGCCTTCACGTGACATGGGTGCTGAGACATAAAGGGTGTCACCTGGAGTTGGCCTCAGAAAAATGCCTGCAAGGAATCAGTCAGAGGCAGAGCAGGAAAAAAAATACTGGTTAAAAAAAAGAGAGAAAGAGAAAATAGAAAAATTGGTACTGTGGAACTTGGGTCCAAATTGTATAACCATCTCGGACTTTTTTCTCTTTATTGAACATCACTATATTTATTGAGTGCCTACTGTGTACATAGAGACTTTCTAGAACTCTTTTTGGAATACTTTTTGTGATTTCACAAACACGGAATCCATGAATAAATGCAGATCAACTCACGTCCATGTATTGGTAGCACCTGAAAAGATCTCAGGATGAAAACTGGTGTGCTCATTCTGGAGGGGAGGAGGGCCAGGAAGCCCTAAAAGTCTCCAGAGAAAATCGTCAGGCAAGTGAGTGAATAGTTACGTACAAGGATGCGCATGGAAGAGGTATTTATAATGATGGAATGCTATGCAGCTGTGAAAAATAATGAGAGCTGAATATTTGCTAATATGAAAGAGGTTCCTGAAATGTTGTAAAGTGAAACTAGTCACACAGTACACGTACCACAGTCCCAGTTTTGTGACTATATCTATTTCACTTATGATGTGTGATGCAGACATACCCAGTTTATGATATACATATACTGAGTTTATGGGTAGAATATAATCTGGAAGGATATATATCCATAAGGTAGCATGTCTGAGATTTGGAGTACAGATGAATTTAACTGTATTCTTTATACTTGTCAGTGTTTTCTAAATTTATTTACAATACTTTTATACCCAGAAATGTTTTGTTTTCATAATGACCGGTTTTTTTTGGGGGGGGGGGGGGCTTATTCCATGCTGGGCATAGAGTTAAATTCCTTAACTCAATTTTTTATTAAAATTCGATGAGGCAGTAGTTATTTCTATTTTATCATGTGTGATAAAAATAGAAAGAGTCTCAAGCTCCCCTCGCTTCCTGCTATAGATCTGGGGGCTCCGGAGGGCCAGCACCATCCCACAGGCCTTGCTGCCACTCTGGGAAGGAGACTCACGGGTGGAGCCTCTGGCCGCGGCCCCAGAGCTCAGAAAAGTGCTGAGGCCTGGAATCTTCCCAGCCAGGGCAGAATTCCTGGGGCTTGGCCACAGGGACAGGGTGAACGGATTCAGGCAGGAATTCTTGTCTGTCTCCTTCTTTGTTTTTAAAAGAAATCGCCACGGCCTAACCTGGGTTGAGCCCTGCGTTATCTGGTTTTCTTCAAAGGCTGAGCAAAGATGAGCTGCTGCTACTTAGTTATGCGGGGCTGTTTGGAGAAAGGGATTCTGGGAGAGCCTGTGCCCAGCCCAGACCAGAACTGGTTGTCAGCAGGGCCCCTTACTGCACAGGGACGAGCTTAGCAGATGTCAGCTCATTGGCGTGAGAGTTTCTCTTGTAACCTATCATCTGGAGCATGGCTAGATCCCCAACCTGGATGTTTCTAACAGTCAGCAAATCACAATGTGACCAAAGCTGGTGATGGGAACCACGTTGGGGCTCCCGCCCTGCCCTTCGTGTGGGGCGCCCTTCCCCAGGACCAGCCTGTGCGGTCCGACACTTGACAAATGCATTTTCCTTTTATTCCATGTCTTATAAATGGCAGAGTCTGCTGGGTCCGAGGCCAGAGGGGCTTGGATGCAGGTCCGTCTTCTGTGCCACATTTTGCCTGCGTGACCTTGAATTAAGTCCTTAACACTTTCTGGCCCTCAGTTTACCCATTTGAAAAACTGGGTTCAAATATTAGGTCGTTTTGATTTGTCTAGTGTTTATAAGAAATACCAGTTGGGGGTCCACGTCTCTGTCCCACTGACAGTGGCTCTGTTAAGGCAAACACAGATGTGGGTTCTTCCGATGCCCAAACACCAGGATTAAAGGGCTACTGGATTTTCAGCATCACTGAGCTGACCCCGGGTGTGTCTGTGGGCGGGAGCAAAGGAGGGGCCCCCCAAATCGTGCCACACAGGGGTCCTCTGACCTACATAAAGCAAGTCAGGACCCCCTGGGGCCGGCCGGTTGGAGCTCCTCAGACCACAGGGCAGAATGAGTTAGAATTAGGCACGGTTTATGGCTCTTTTTAGGGAGGCGTTGTCTTCAAGACCCGTGTCGATGTCAGTTTCATGAAAGTCCATTCTAAAAGTCCTGATCAGCTTCTCCATCAGTGGCTCCCCCCTCCCGTCCCAGCACCCCCGGAGTGCCCGAGGCGCTTCTGAGATCAGAGAGCGTAATTACAGATGAACTGGGCTCCCGGGAGGGCTGACAGCTTCATTAGCTCCTGTCCCTGCGCTGCTGTCTCTGCACTCGGCCTCACACTGGCGCAGGCTTCCTGAGTGCCAAAGAACTCAGCGCGAGAACCTCCTGGCTTGTTAACACGCTCTCCTCGGTCCCTCCTGACACATCCAGGCTGCAATTAGGCCCCGCCGAGAAGGAGAGGGAGCGGCCCCTGTTTGTGCATCCGGAGCTGGCTGGCGGGAGACTTGCTTGTCTGAGCCGGCCCGAAGATGCGGCGCTCCCCGGAATGCGGAGTGGCGGCGGCCGCCTGGGCGTGCACCTGCCCGGCCCGGCCCCGGTCAGGAGGCTGCAGGCTGCAGACGTGTTTCCGGGGGCGTCTGGCAGGGCTCCTGCACCGAAGACACCTGGGGTTAAGGAAGCTCATACACCAGGGGAAAGAGGAGGGGGAGAGGGGCCAGAGAGGGGCAGGGATGGCCCCTGGGCGTGAGCCACGCGGGGGGTGCGGGGACTGGGACGGGGGACGGGACAGAGCTTCCCTCTGAGCACAAGCCAGGTTCCCTAGAAAGGGCTCTGTGCTTGTACAGCATCAGAAAGCAGCAACTGGAGGGACCCTCTTCAAGAAAAGTGCAAAGCCCCGAGTTGATTTCTTGGTCCTCATGACGTCCTGGTGGCTTTAGGGTTTGGACTCTATCTCTGAGTTCTGGCTTACTCCTCTCCCTCCCAGCTCAGCTGGAGCTTGGAAGAAGATTCCGGCTTGGAGGCAGAAGAGAGAAGCCATTAGCTGAGCACTGGTGCCTGTCCAAGAAGGTAAGGGAAGAAGAGGAGAGTGACATCTCCCAGCCCCGCCCAGAAGGGTCTACATTGGGCTTACTTAGCACCCAGATCCCTTCCCTCAAAGACGGAGTGGAAAAACAAAACTGATACGACTATGTGTTGAATTTTACATCAACGAAGCATAACTGCTCACAAAAATGAGGGGATCAGGGAACGTGCAGATGCTCCAGTACTTACAGCCTTTTGTATAGGGTGTTTCCACCAATGAAATAAACGTTGGTTTTGCATCTCATTTGCATAATCAAACAACTTTCTCAGACGTGTCATTTGCTTTTCTGAAGTTCTTATTTAATAAAAAAAAATCAAGGTCCTGGCCAGTTGGCTCAGCGGTAGAGCGTCGGCCTGGCGTGCAGGAGTCCCAGGTTCGATTCCCAGCCAGGGCACACAGGAGAAGCGCCCATCTGCTTCTCCACCCCTCCCCCTCTCCTTCCTCTCTGTTTCTCTCTTCCCCTCCCACAGCTGAGGCTCCATTGGAGCAAAGATGGCCCGGGCGCTGAGGATGGCTCCATGGCCTCTGCCTCAGGCGCTAGAATGGCTCTGGATGCAACAGAGTGACGCCCCAGATGGGCAGAGCATCGCCCCCTGGTGGGGCAGGCCAGGTGGATCCCGGTCAGGCGCATGCGGGAGTCTGTCTGACTGCCTCCCCGTTTCCAGCTTCAGAAAAATGAAAAAAAAAAAAAATCAAATGCTTCTTTTTTTTATCGTTTCATATTCATTTTGAAATAGCCCCTATTTTTTGTGAGCAGCATATTACACCTAAAAGTCAACCTTCACTTTCTACTTTTATATGATATTTAAAAACATGTTCCAATATTAGGCAGGGATGAATTTTAATCCCTTTGCTAGAACAGAGAATATTTTCCCCAAATGCAAATGCTCAGGGCTTGCACAGCCCTTTACACAGACCTGCCCCACATCCCAAAGAAAACAAGAGATGGAAGAAACACGAACCTGTCCTATCACAAAAGCAGTGTGGCCACAGGGCACCACAGGCCCCAGGGCCTTAGAAGGACGCCTGGACCGGGGCGTGACCCCAACCTCCGGTCATGACTTTGTCAAGAGGCCCGCAGTGCTCATACTCCACACCGGTAGCTTCCCATGCACCTGCCAGGTTCTCGGGGAGACCTGCGTGTGCAGACCTGGGCCTGTTTTCTTTGGGTAAGCAGATGGATGGGGAGTGTTGGCGTGCAAGCTAGCTCTCCATCAATCTCCTCTAATCTCCGCGCAGTGATTCTCTGCCCTGTGGCGCCTCCAGCTCTGACCCAGACTGCATTTTTGGCCCTTGTTAAGGAAAGGTGGCCCTGTGCACAGGGGAAGCCAGAGGGACCAGACACTTGCCGTATTTATATTTCAAACAAGCACTGGCTAGACACCGCCCACATGCCTGGCAGGTGCTTGGTTTTGAGGTGCTCAGAAGCCGGCAAGGGAGACAACGAGGAAGGGAAGGCGTGGAACAGAAAACTACAAGTGCCGCGAGGCTTAGGGAATCGTTCTTTAAAGGTCCTAAAGGTCGGGGACCATGCAGCGGAGGCAACTGCGGGGCTGGGCCTCTGATGATGATGGGTATCGCTGGGTCCCACTGCGAGGGGGTGGGAATCAGAGGTCAGGGACTGGGGTGGGGGCAGGGGACTCAGGCTGGGGAGAAGGGACTCTGCAGGCTGCCTAGCCCTGAGCAACTGGGACAGTCACGCCCAGTCTACAGAACTCCACCAGGGATCCAGCCAGGGGGCTGTGTGTGTGTGTATGTGTGTGTGTGTGTGTGTGTGTGTGTGGCAGAGTAGAGGCTGGAAAACAGAAGTAAAAAGGGAGGCCTCCCCCACTGACTGCTTTTGAGTGACATCATTACTGGGTGTCAGCCACGGCCATGAGTGGGGTCATGCCACTGTGATGTCGGTCCACTGTACCCCATAGCTTCTTTGTAGCTTTTCAGCCTATAAACCAGAGGGGTTTCTACTCAAGCTGTACCTGGGTTTGGACCTAGATCCAGCACCAGTCGAAACCCCCGGGTTTGGTACTCAAGGCGTGAGCATCCTCTAGGAGCTTGTTAGAAATGCAGAGCCCCGGGCCCTGCCCCAGACCCACTAGATCAGTTTTCATAGCTCACCAGAACCATGGGACTCCCTGAGGGTTCCTGGACCAAGGGTGGCCGCTGCCTGGGGCGACATGTGACCTCAGGGATGGACTCTGGCCCTCCCAGGCACAGGCCATGCGACAGTCTCCAGGTGCTAAGCAAGGCTTCGGGTCGGGTTTCAGTACTGCCAGAGGGAGGCCAGAAGGGGCTCAGTCACCTCAGGCACACGGCGGCAGGAACCGAAAACAACCTGGGAATGCAGGGGAGCTCCTGTGATGCGGAGCAGCCGTAACTCATGCCGCAACAGGTTACATGTGTTCGCTGGGGAGGCGGGCTGCACAGGTGGAGTCCTGTGCCCGTACCTGTCAGCACTTCCATTATCCATGATTATCTGGACTTTCTTACCACCTGGCCCCAGAAGGAGCTGCCACACAGCTAAGTAGAGCGAAGTCGCTGGCCTTGCACTTTGGATAGAACAGTATCCACAGAGGCAAAGAATAACCAGCTGAATGTGTGTGTGTGTGTGTGTGTGTGTGTGTGTGATGCGTGTGTGTGCGCAGGCACGTGTGGGTGTGTACAGACGGGGGGGGGGGCTGCTGAAATATGAGCACTTGTTAAAGGGGAATTTAATTCGAGGAGATGTTCTCTGCTTTTCTGCAGATCCCAGTGTGAGAAGAGCTTCTCATCACCGGCAGGGCCTTGAGCATTTGAGAATAATAAAAAGGAAAAGTTTTGAATTAAAATTTATGGTTGAGCCTGCCTGTCTGGGAGAAGCTGGCTTAGTGGGCAAGGCTGACGCCAGCCGGGCGGCAGGAGCTGGGAGAAATTGGACACCAGCGTCCCTGTAAGGGAGGGGGTGACTCTCCTGTTGACTAGCGCGATGGCCCCTGGCCACCCGCTCCCTGCTCAGGCTGCACACAGGACGCCCCTGGAGTGGTTAAAAATGCTGCTGCCTGGGCCACATGATGGACCCAGCCAAGCTGAAGCTCTGAGAGTGGGGCCCGCTGGCTGAAGTATTTTAATGTGACACCAGCACGGAGAACCCCCAGAGACTCCAGAGCTAGGGGACAGGAGAGGGGCTCTTTTTCTGCCCCTCCGTCTCCCCCTCTGCTGGGAGGGGCCGTGGAACTGATTCAGGGGACGCCAGAGGGGTGACCTGAGCACGCAGCTCTTCGGGAGTTTTATCCACTTATGGAGTGCCCGAAACAGATAAGGAGTCAATCTGACACACTCATCTGTGGCGACGTGGCAGCAGGTGAGCAGCCCCCCGCCACCCCCATGCCTCTGAGCAATGGAATGCTTCCGATAGACCCTGCAGGCCACGATCTTACTTTAACCTGGGCATTAGTGTTCTACCGATGACATAACAAACTATCATAAACGGCATGGCTTGAAACAAGTTGTTATCCAACAGCTCTGCAGCTTAGACGTCCAACACGGTCTTACAGGCTAACATCAGGTGTGGCAGGGTCGCCTTCCATCTGTTCGTCTGTTTCCCTGACTTTGCTAGCTTCTGGAGGCGGCCCGCATTTCCTGGCCCTCGGTCCCTTCATCAAGGTCACTCTGATGTCTGCTTGTCTCACATCTGCTCTGATCTCGCCCTCCCGTCTCCCTCGTCGAAGACCCCTTATGACGAACTGGGTTCTCCAGGTTCGCCTTCCCACCTGCCCTTCCTTGATTATACCTGCAAAATCCCTTTCGCCACGGGAGGTCATATGCGTGGGTTCTGTGGATTAGGACGTGGTCATCTCTAGGGTGGAGTATTATTCTATCTCCCAACACCCTGGCAACTGCCACGGGAGTCAGATGTGCATTGCCCCTATTCTGCAGATGAGAAGACTGACACCTAGCCAGAGACAGGCAGCTGCAGAATAGTAAAGGTGAAACTGTATTCTCGCCACTCCCTTCCTTGCTGACACCGCAACTAGCAGCCACCTCAGGGGATCCTCACCCATCCTGACCCTCTGGCCATCGGTCTCCCTCGTCCCTCTAGAAAGCATCAGGTGCCTCCTGCCCACCTTTGGGGTTGGTTATTGCCACACCGATGTGAGCCGGCTTTGCGGCCACCCAGCTCCTGATACAAAATGGTGTTACAGAGAAACCCACAGCTGCAACCAGGTGAGGCAGGTGTCAAAACAGGGCCCAGGAAGCCAGTTGTGTCTGGGGTGGTGACCACGGTGCTGGGCTTCTCTGGCCCCCTTGAGTAGGTCACTGTACGCACAGCACCAATTGCCTTTCCCCTGTGGCACCTGTCAGAATCCCAGCATTGTACTTCTATAATTAACCTCGGTCTTTCTCAGCTGTACACTGCATGAGGACAGAAAACATATTTGTTTAAGTCTCCAGGGCCTTGTAGAGTAGATGGCATTTAGGGGATATTTAATAAAGATCTGTTAAGTGAAGGAATGCTTTGCAGTGTAAGGCTTACTGATTACAACTCCTCCGTTCCTGCTGGAAGCTGCGGTCGATCGCATTAATGTTCTCAGCTACTGCCGTCCCTGCAAGAGGACTACACGTCCCCATTCATTGACATGTGACCCCAGGGGACACTTCCCTGCTCCTGTTCCAGACTTGGCCAATGGAGGAAAGACGGAGATGACAGAAGCCATGTCTGAGAAGCTTTGAGAGTAACTGATGGCACAGCTCTGCCTCTTGTTCGCTTCTCTTTGCTGAGAGAACACAATATCCTGACCACAGGCTTCACCTTCAGGACATGTCCCAGGATGAGAAGATCCAGGGAGGAGAGCCACAGGGGCCACCGTGTAGCAATCACCATGTGCAAGAATGAAGCTGTTGTGCCTGTAAGCCAAACAGACTTGGGGATTTTTGTTACTGACACATAACTTAAACTCTGACAAATACAGAAGTGGTACTGACATCTCAGGATGCCGCCAGCTTCCTCCCCTGCAGATGGAGACCGTGCTCTGCCACCTGTGTGATCTCCAGCTGTGTGATCTTGAGAAAGTCACAAAACATGGCTTCCAATTTCCCCACCAAGACAGGAAGCTTCCTCCTAGCTTTCTGATCAGTCATTCTGAAGAACTGGACTATCATTTGACACTTGACCTTTGTCCTTAATCAGACATCTTTGCATGTGGTAGGATAGTACCAGGGAAGTCACCCCAAATTTTGAATCCAACAGTTATGTATTCTTGGTTAATTTTTTTTAATTTGTCATTTGTAAAAGTCATCTTGTCTAAAGAGGGAAATATATCACACAGCACTGGGTATGTCCTTGAGCCCAGTGGACACTCAGTAAATGGAAGTGTCCTCCCCACTTCCCCGTGCCTTCTTGGTCAGACTGAGCCCTTTGAGGTGAACTTCTTTGCTTTTCACGTGCACTCAACCTGGGTGCTCCTGCAGGGAGGGAATAATAAAATCCCTGGATAAAATCCTACAGAAGTGTATGCAGATGTTCATAACAGTATTATTTACAACAGTCCAGAAGTGGAAGCAACCAAGGGTCCATCAAATGATGAACTGGAAAACAGACTGTGGCATGTCCGTGCAAAGAATTGTTACTTAGCCACAAGAAGGAACAAAATACTGCTCTTGCTACAACCTGGGTGACCTTTGTAAACATGCTGAATGAAAGACAGTCACAAACAGCCAGGCATCGCACGCCTTTATGTTAAATACCCTGAATACGCAAGTCCATAGACACAGAAAGGCGATTATTGGTCATCTCGTCTACTGGGAGGCTGGAGACGCTGGGCAGGGCTGGCAGGAGGGGTGAGGATGAATGGGTAAGGGTTTTACTGGGGGTAACAGAAGTATTTTGAAGTTAGATAGTGGTGATGGTGGAACTCTGAAAACATACTAAAGGACACTGTACACTTTAAAAGGTGAATTATATCTCAATATTAAAAAAAAATCTCGAGGGATGGGAAGGGATGAGTGGCCAGGGGTTGATGGCATAGGTGGGGGACATCGCCACGTCCATCCCTCTTCTCAACCCTCTCAGGATTATCTTGCTTGGGTCTCCTAAATCTCTCTTTCTGCTGATGCCCCATGCCCGTGCACAGGGAAAGTTCTGCTTCGCTCAAAGGAAATGGTGGAGATTTTTCAAAGGTTTGAGCATATAAATGCTTGAAATATGAAGGAATTAAAGATGGCGGCATCCTGGATTTCCGATTCCTAACTCTAAAAAAGTCTCAAGGACAGGCCAGCTCAAGGGTCTCGAGTCCTTCCCAGCACCGGAGTTCCTTTCTGGAGCTCTGAACCGTTTCCTCCATCCCTCCTTCCCCATCACTGTGGGCCTGAGTCCTAACTGGCTGCAGTTGGTGGGAATGGCTGTCAATCAGGTTGTTGGCCCTCTCAGCATGGAATGGCACCTCCTTCCTCTCCAGACCCAGGGGGCCAAGGCACTGGTGGGTGGGTGGGAGAGAGCATGCAGAAGGAAGTCTGCCTTCCATACACCACCTCCCACCCCGGGAGAGGGTTGTTCCCTCACAATGTTCCACAACCACTCATCGATGGACCTACCACCCAAGGCCCAGAAAATTCTAACCTTCCCTTGCTTGCCAGGACAGTATAGTTTCCTTGTCCCATTTTTATTTATTTTTTATTTTTATTTTTTTGTATATATATATTTTTTCTGAAGCTGGAAACAGGGAGAAACAGTCAGACTCCTGCATGCGCCCGACCGGGATCCACCCGGCACGCCCACCAGGGGCGATGCTCTGCCCACCAGGGGGCGATGCTCTGCCCATCGGGGCGTCGCTCTGTCGCGACCAGAGCCACTCTAGCGCCTGGGGCAGAGGCCAAGGAGCCATCCCCAGCACCCGGGCCATCTTTTGCTCCAAAGGAGCCTCGGCTGTGGGAGGGGAAGAGAGAGACAGAGAGGAAGGAGAGGGGGAGGGGTGGAGAAGCAGATGGGCGCTTCTCCTGTGTGCCCTGGCCGGGAATCGAACCCGGGACTTCCGCACGCCAGGCCGATGCTCTACCACTGAGCCAACCGGTCCCATTTTTAATCCCCAGATTCAAAGATGAACGATCCCATTGTTAGTGCATCCTAGCAAAAGGAAGACACGTTAAGCACGTTACTCTTCCCTGCTTTTTTGCTTCTGTATTTTTAGATTTTAAGATCAAATAATAACTTACCAAGCCAGATTTCTGGGTGTGTTTTGAATTGATCTGAGCCCTGTGGGCCACCATAACAGGCTAAGTGGAGCGAATTGACCGGAAGACACCCACACCTAGAAGAAAGTGGGTCCGTCCAGGATCAGTTGCCCCCCGCCCTGTGTGTGTGTGTGTGTGTGTGTGTGTGTGTGTGTGTGTGTGTTTTGGGGGGGTCCCCTTTCTTTGCCAGGCTCCACTTACCTCTGAGAGGGTGCAGGCATCCTCTAGAGTAGGAATATGGGGACATGACTTGTTCCTTTCCTCAGAGCTTTCGAAGCTTATTTACAAAGCCCTCCAGCTCTTGGGTTGAAAGGCTCACCGAGGTATGCTTAGAGCAATCCTGGCCCCAGTCAATATTTATATCCTGGGGCCTCAGCTCAGGTGGCTTCATGAGACTCTTTGAGCTCCACTTAACTCCTGCCCATTGATCATCTGCGGGAGACCTTTGGCCCGCTGGCCTCTCTCTCTCTTTATTATACGGCGCAACTGGGAATACACTTGACTTTCAAAGGCTCTACTTGTGCCATTCAAAGAAAAATGTGCACCTCATTTTTAAGCCCTATCTTGTTCCCTTGCAAGTCTGAATAAACATTATTCAATAGTCAAAGTTACTTAAGCATCAATCATTCCCACTTCAAGGAGAAGGTAAGGGAACAAAGATGTAACAGCCCAAGAAGACTGAAATTTAACCTCCACTCTGGGTGCTTTCCAAGCTTGTTCAGATTAGTTCTTCAAAAAGGAGCCCCGGAGAATTGACGTTGCCTTTGGTTCGCTGAAATTCTCTTTCTCTCAAGGATTGCACTTGAACATGAAGCAAGTCATCTTGGAAGCCCCAGGCAGGCAGTAAACCTGGCTAGCGTGTGTATTTGCTCTCTCTCTCCTCTGGAATAATTTACACAAACCTTTGACATTCCTGGTCCCCCTGCCGGACCCTCCCTTGGATAGGTTTCTGACCCAGCCCTCCACCAATCTCTTCCTCCAATACATCTCCCAGTTCATGAGCTTCATGTCTTTTTTTCACCTTCCTTCCTTTCCCTCTACCCAACCTCTGAAAACTGAATCACCCTCCATAGAAAAATGGGCCTCCGACATGTCCACTTTTGCTTATCTCACTGACTGATGCCCATGTAGGATGTAGAGGTCCTCCTACTGTAGAGCAGAGGATAGTGATTTTCCAGGTGTGACCTCAGACCACCTGCACTGGACTCACCTGGTCTTGTTGAGCTTGGAGATTTCCCAGACTGCACCAGGTCTACAGAATTGGACTATGGGAAGTGGGCCATAAAATCTGCGTGTCTAACGAGCTCACGTGCGATCCTTCCTCTCAGTGAAGTTGGGGATCCGCTGTTACTGAGAGTGGGAATCATGGCTTTGGACTCAGAAACACCCCAGCTAAATCTTGTCCTTTGCTCTTTACCGGTAACAGCTTTATTGCGATATAAACACATATCATGTCATTCGCCCATATCGTACATGCAATTCAGTGGTTTATTATTCTTTAATTAATTTATTAATTAATTAATTCATTTTTATAGAGAGAGAGGAGAGAGAGAGAGAGAGAGAGAGAGAGAATGAAAGAGAGTGGAGGTGGGAGGAGCAGGAAGCATCAACTCCCATATGTGTTTTGACCAGGCAGGTCCAGGGTTTTGAACTGGCGACCTCAGTGATCCAGGTTGAAGCTTTATCCACTGCGCCACCACAGGTCAGGCCCAATGGTTTCTAGTAAACTCACAACATTGTGCCATCATCATTACAATCAAGTTTAGGATATTTTTACTACTCTAAAAGAGAGGCCCTATCTCGATTAGCCCCTCAGCCTGAGCAACCTGCACTCTGCTTGCTGTCTCTATGGCTTTGCCTATTCTGGGCACTTCATCATATATATGGAAACACACAATAGGTAGCCATTTGTGTCTGGGTTCTTTCACTTAGCACAATGTTTTCAAGGTTCATTCATGTTGTAGCATGTCAGCACTTCACATTCTTTTTTATGGTTGAGTAATATTCCATTGTATGGATATACCATAATTTATTTATACTCATTCATGGGTCAATGGGCACTTGGGTTGTTTCCATTTTTCTTTTAGCTCTTATGAAAAAGGCTGCCATGAACATTTGTGTAAAGGTTTTTGCACAGATACATGCTTACATTTCTCCTGGGTATGTGAACGGGAGTGGAGTTGCTGGATCCTATGATAACTGTATCCATACCATTTTTTTCCCTTTTTTTTTTGTATTTTTCTGAAGTTGGAAACGGGGAGGCAGTCAGACAGACTCCTGCATGCGCCCGACTGGGATCCACCCGGCATGCTCACCAGGGGACGATGCTCTGCCCATCTGGGGCGTCGCTCTGTTGCAACCAGAGCCATTCTAGCGCCTGAGGCAGAGGCCACAGAGCCATCCTCAGTGCCTGGGCCAACTTTGCTCCAATGGAGCCTTGGCTGTGGGAGGGGAAGAGAGAGACAGAGAGGAAAGAGCGGGGGAGGGGTGGAGAAGCAGATGGGCGCTTCTCTTGTGTGCCCTGGCCGGGAATCGAACCCAGGACTCCTGCATGCCAGGCCGATGCTCTACCACTGAGCCAACAGGCCAGGGCTTGCATACCATTTTGAGGAACTGCCAGACTGTCTTCCAAAGTGCTGGACCATTTTACATTCCCACTAAGCAGTACAGGGAAGTTGTACTCTCTCCACTTCCTTGCCAACACTTGTTTTGTCCATCTTTTATTTATTATTATTATTATTATCGTTACAGCCATCCTAGTGATGTGAAGAGGCCCTTCATCATGGTTTTCATTTGCATTGCTCTAATGGAGAATGAGGTTGAGCAGCTTCTCATGCACTTTCTGGCCATCTGTGTATCTTCGGAGCAGTGGCATGACTTGGGGAGGTATGTAATCCTGAGCTTCAGTTTCCCTGACTAGAAAATGGAAGGGGATTAAATGAGGTAATGAGCTGGGGTTCCTGCTACGTAGTAAGCACGTGAAGGTTGACCTTTGCACACCACTAATTTGAAGCACGTTAACCTAGCCAGGCTGGAACCATGATTCCATAATTCCCTTTGCTCTGTGTGGTTCTGGGTTAGAACTGACCACAGGCCACACCTGGGGTTAATTTGGAAAGCTCAAAGGGGCAGCAGCCATTCCGTGCTCTGAAGGTTAGTAGGACACTGCGGCAGCTCACGCGTGTGGCCTCTGTTCTGCCGCGTCCTTTTGTCGCGGTAAGACAGCACATCTGCCAGCATTTTCACCAGCTCCTGCTGGATGCCCGCCTTCGACTTCTCCAGATCCTGTGCCAGGAGCCCGTGACTTCTCTGATTCAGGGCACAATTTCCCCAGCAGGTCCTCTGCGCCATCCAAGCTGCACGAGAGGCAGGCTTGGGTCCCAGCTTCCCTGGCGGGTTTCAGCGGATCTGTGCTCTCCTCCCTCCCATCCAGATCGCTCTCCTCACTGCGGGTTTGGCTGCCCCAACCGGCCGCACACAGAATCGCCCACCACCTTCCAGGATGGTGTGAGCCCCAGTTCGGTCCTGCGCAAAGCAATCCCCCCCGCCCCCCGCAGGCATGCTGCCGCCAGGGGCGGGGACTCATCAAACAGGGCCCCGGGAGTTCTTCCCAGGGGCAGCCTCAACCCGCCCCTGCCGCGCTCCTTCCCCATCGCTGCCTTAATGAATTGCTACCTACTTCCTGGCTTAAATCAACACCAACTTATTATTTTACAGTTCTAGAGGTCATAAGTCCAAAATAGGGTTCTCTGAGTTGAAGCAAGGGGGTCCTCAGGGCCTCCTGGAGGCTCCAGGAGAGAATGTGTCCTTCCGTTCCCAGCATCTCGAGGCCGCCTGCATCCTTCGGCTCCTGGTCTCTTCCTCCATCTTCAAAGCAGTAGCAGCTTCGATTCTCTCTTCCATATAATGACCGTCTTCCTTCCCTCTTGTAAAGACTCTATGCCAACCCAGATCATCTAAGATCATCTTCCCAAATCAAGATCTTTAACCACGTCTGCAGGGTCCCTTTTGCCCTGTGAGGCAGTCACAGGTCCTGAGGGCTAGGTCTTGCTTGTCTTTGGGGGCTATTACTCCGCCAGCCACCCCTCCCCATCCACTCTTCTCACCTTTCCCGCACTGCTCAGTGCCCCAGGATTCTAACTCAGGGGAACTGTAGCTACTGGCTCCTTGCCCTCTCCTCTCTGGTAGGGTTCAATCAAGGAGAACACCCGCAAAGATCAGGAAACAGAGGCATGCCTGGTCCTCCCGCACCCCAGGGGGGCTGTGGGTGACTACATCCCTCTGCAGAAGGACAAGGCGCAGTGCTTTCTGCCCAGCTCCAGCTCCAGCTCCAGCTCCACCGGGTGGTAACAGCGCCCCCGCCTGCCTAGTCCTGAGTCCTGCACAATTTCTGGTTGGTTTCTTTACATCCGCACACACCTTTGGAAAATATTCCTGTCTGACATAAAACTGCTGAAACTATAAAGCTCTTAGAACATAATATATGATCTTGGATTTATCAATGGATTCTTAGGACCAAAAAACCCACAACCAGCAACAACAACAACAACAAAAACAACAGAGCCTGACCAGGTGGTGGCGCAGTGGATAGAGCGTGTGACGGATGCGGAGGACCAGGTTCGAGACCTCGAGGTCGCCAGCTTGAGCGCGGGCTCATCTGGTTTGAGCAAGGCTCACCAGCTTGGACCCAAGGTCACTGGCTCAAGCAAGGGGTCACTTGGTCTGCTGAAGGCCCACGGTCAAGGCACATATGAAAAAGCAATCAATGAACAACTAAGGTGCCGAAACGAAGAACTGATGCTTCTCATCTCTTTCTCTTCCTGTCTCTCTGTCCCTATCTGTCCCTCTTTCTGACTCTGTCTCTATCACAAAAAAACCCCAGATAAAATGAACTTTATCAAAATTAAAAACATTTGTCTATCAAAGAATACTAGCGAGAAAGTGAAAAGACAGCCTGCTGAGTGGGAGACAGTGTTTGCAAATCATAAATCTGATAAGAGTCTAATAGAGTATATAAAACTCAATAGTAAAGAGACGAACAACCTAGTTAATAAATGGGCAAAGGACTCAAATAGTCATTTCTCCAAAGAAGGTATACAAACGGCCAATGAGCACATGAAAAGACGCTCCACATCCTTATTCAACAGGGAAATGCACATCAAAACACAATGAGATACTACTTCCCACAGACTAGGACAGCTACAATCAAAACCAAAGGAAAATCACAAATATTGTGAGGACGTAGAGAGGGCGGAACCCGCGGACATCGCTGGTGGGAATGTAAAAACAGGGCAGCCATTCGATCATGTAAAAGTCTGGTAACGCCTCAGTAAGTTAAAAATAGAATTACCATATGACGCAGCAACTCCACTCCTAGGTAACAGGATTGAAAACAGGTGTTCAGATACAAACTTGTACATGAATGTTTGCAAGCAGCATTATTCACAATAGCCAAAAGGTGGAAACTCAGATGTACATCAACAGATAAATGGGTAAGCAGAATGTGATATATCCATACAGTAGAATATTGTTTGGCAATAAAAGGGAATGAAGTTCTGACACATGCTACAATGTGGATGAACCGTGAAAAAATTATGCCGAGTGAAAAAGTCAGACAGAAATGGCTGTATCTGGTATGATTCTATTTATAGAAAATGTCCAGAAAGCAGGAGCTGGGGTGGGGGTGAGAACAGGAGTGACTGCTTCACGGGTACAGGGTTTCCTTTCGGGGTGATGAAAACGTTCTGGAACTAGGTAGAGGCGACGGTTGCACAATACTGAGAATGTACTAAATGCCAAAGAATGGAACACTTTAAAATGGTTTCAATGGTAAGCTTCATGGTATGTGAACAAACATTCCTTTTAAAATTATTTGAAATGTGCCACATGACTGCTACCAGGACAGAGCCCCCGGAGTCTGCCAGTCCTCCAGGGAGCCGTCACTTCTACAGTGGCCCCGCCCCCCTGCGGATCCTACTCATCGTGGGGGCAACCTCTGTTGACTTCCGCAAGGCTCCTTCCTGCAAAAGCATGTCTTCCTCTGGGGATGCAAATGCACCCGCTGCCGAGGGAGGCCAGCACCTCTCTGCGGCCTCGCTGACTGCGGCAGGGCGTGGCAACCAGAGCAGGTGGTTTGAGGCACAGTTTCCCGAAGTTTCTTGAGCAACATTGGGGCTGGACTTGAGGCTACCGTGGGCACTTATGACATCTCCAGTGGGTAGGCTGAGGACACTCTGTTCTGTATTCTCCTTTGGGGTTGGGTGCGAGTAGCCCAGTGACCTCGCAGTATCCCAGACAACCTGCCCAGAGGAAAGACTATTTGGCTAGAGATGTGACCTGGACAGAAGGTCAGAGGCAGCCACTGGCCCAGGGTCCAGCTTAACAGAAACTTCTGTCTTCTAAATTATGTGGGTGTCCTGAGCCAGGCCAGCTTCCTTGACTCTCTCTCCACCCTTCCAGGCCCTTTCCGGATGGTTGTCCGGATGGTGGCCCTGGCCGCAGCCAGACATGGCTCCCCAGGAGGGCCTTCTGTCACCCTGCCTTCCTGATTGGCACACTCGGTATGGCCAGACATACTCGCTCCTCCCAGGCACAAGTTTAGGCCAGTCTCCCCCAGTTTGTAACATTACCTCCCACCCTTCATTCCAACCTGACCGCCATTTTTCTCATCACATTCACTGCTGCCCTTAGTTGGTTGCATTTCTGTGTCTTTGCTCCCTGGATGCGAGGGTCAGCCCCTCTGCTCATTACGCTTGGATCCTCCCAACCAGCTCCAACATGTGAGCAGTAAGCACCTGCTTTGGATGCCCTCACAGCAGATAATTCGTGTCTGCCGCAAAAGAGCCGATGAGAGGAGACTACAGAGGGGCGGGTTGTTCCTCACCCAGGACCGTTTTTCACAACGTGACACAAAGTTCAAGGTTTCTGCCAGCAGGGCTGTTTCCCAATGCGCCAGAGGGGTGTACATTTCACATGCCTAGAGAGGCCCCCGATTTATGGAGCTTTAAGATCAAAACAAGGTCAGAGGGAAAACTGCCTGACCCACTGTGAGTACAAAGTGATTTGAACTAAAATAGGTAGAGAACATGAAGATCACAGACAACGGAATTTCAGATTTAGTGTCTGCTGCTCTGTCTCCTGAAAGATGGGCAGCCTCCCAGGTCCCGATCTTGGCTTACTCTGCACTGTCTTTCAGACCTCACTGTGCAGACATTTCTGAGCTAAATTTCTACCCGACGGCCACAAATACTCTATCTGGAGTCACAGCACACTTCAAATGCAACATGTCTCTAATTGAATTTATTTATTCATTCATTCATTCATTCACCGCACTTCTCACATCACCATCATCTCTAAACAAACCTCTCTGCATCCTGACTTCTCCATCCCTTCCAATTCTGACTCCCAGTGGACCACAACCCCCAGCTGCCTGCCATCCCAACAGATCCCTGCTTCTCCCTGCTGCAGGCGACCCTAGTCCCAAAGTCTAACTTCTCTGAAGCCCAGCGACATGCAAGCTATCGGTGGCCACTACAAGCCTTCAACTCATTAGCATGAAAACGCCATTTCATTCATTCTTCACCTGCTATGTCTTGACTGTCTATTATGTGCTGGGCATTGTGTTAGGGACTGGGATCATCACAGTGACAGAGACTCTTGGGCTCATGACCTAGTCGGGAAGGCACCGTGAAGTTGTGCGGCAGGGTGAAAAGTGCTATAATAGGGAGGGAGGACGAATATACTCTGGGGCCACAAGTAAAGACACAGGCCCCAGCCTCGGTGGTTCGAGTCTCGAGTCCTCAGCAAGGCTGAGAGGCTGTCCTTAACTGGCCCTGATCCCCTTTCCAGGCCTCTAGACACCTCACGTGTCCCATGAAACAACCACAAAAGCCTCTGAGTGTCTCAAACAGGCCAACATCCTCCTACTTTGATCCACTGTTTTTGTTCATTCTTTTTTCTCCCTGGATTAACCTTGCTCTACACCTTCACATGTCAAATTACTACTGAGTCTTTAAGGGCCATAGAAACACCACCTCCTCTCTGAAGTCTTCCTTGGTTTCCGATCACTGATCTCATCTGTTCCCGCATGTGGTACTGGAGTGGTCTGTCCATGTCTCTGTGCCATTCAACTCAGGGGCAGGCACCATATTTTGTTCATTTTTGAGAGCTCCAGAGAGCCTGTCTACCATAATAACCTACACTGAGCGGAAGGTGAAGATGAATAAAGGAAGAAGGCCCAGCAGGATTTTCTGTCTTGGCTACATTGAAACATGAAGGGGACCCACATGGTATCCTTGTGTGCGCTGCTCCCTTGCACTGAAAGCCCCTATCAACTGATGTGCCCCAGCACTAGGCTGGGAAAAGGTCGAGGGTAATCACGCTCATCCATGTAACCCGGGGGCCTTAGCGCGCACCTGCAGGTCCACTGTAAAGCTTCCCTGACCGTGACCAACAGCAAATACTTTGCACTCTTTCACTTCACCATTACAGTCTGTGCTGTGCCCACACTGCAACTGAATTAAGGCTCTTACAAATACACCTAAACACATCTTTCTCCCTCACATACTTGGTAAGGGGACCTCGCTTCTACTCGAGACTCATTGTTCTCTGCCATCCTTCTAACCCTGCCCTTTCTGCTTCTCAACCTCTGGCAAACCTTCCCTGCCTAACCCAGTTCTATTTGAAACGGCCATCAGCCCGGCCCATGCGACCTTCTTCCCAACCCCTCCTCTGACACCTGGACCCCCCACCTTGGCTTTGCTTTGGAGAAACTTGAAAAGGCTGGTTTCCTCCATCCCCTTTAATCATACTCGGTTATCTGGATCAGCATTTTTATTTTGCATTGTTAAAACATTCTGCCTTGGATGCTGCCTTCATTGGGGGAGGGGAGAGTTGGCATGAGGATTGTTGATGATGGCTACGTTTTATTATGTGTGATGGTCCTGGGTTAGACATGCAGTTTGTCAAGCTGGGGGCTGGGGGAAGGGAGGGGGAGAAGGACACGAAGTTCCATAAAGTCACAGGGCAAAATATTTTTCAAGGAGACATCAAAGCCTTTTTTTCATGGTGTCTGGCCTTGACCCCGTTTCACACTGGCAAAACACAAACTCAAATTAAAATAAAAATACCAGGCTGGCTCCATTTAGCCAGTTGGGTTGCTGGGCTAAGTGACCAATTTTATTAAAAGTCACCAAATGCAAACATTCCAAGATTTATTTTCCTTGCTTATAATTTTTCTGCCTTTCCACTGGTGGGCTGTTTATTCCTAATGATTTGGTTAGGAAAAAAACATTCGCTCATACCAGTGGAGGTCTTATATACCAAGCTGCAAACCAGAGCGCCTTTTATTGCGGAATAAAACCCCTGGAAAACAGGCTCCAGGGGGGCCCGCTGACGGCGAGTTTACAAGCATAGCACAATTGACGCCATTATAATTAGTTCCCCCCCAAAGTCTTATATTTTAGGGCAGAGATCTGAATCTTTCTCTTTGCACATGAATATCTCCGGACTAGAGCAAAAACATTATGGAGGGTGAGTCATAGACCAGCTCAGGGCTTTAAAGACTAACGCAGATCCTATAAATCTAACCCACATTCTTTTACTGGGAATGACTGACTTTTATGAAAACCGAGGATTGTAAATCAGAAACCTAAATAGCTTGCTTTGCAGCAGATAAACACAGATTTATGTAGTGGCTGAGCCCTAACTTAACCCTTGCATGGAGCCACAGAGGACCTTGGGGGGGGGGGTACGAGTGCAGTGAGCTGTGTGTGTGTTTGTGTGTGCTTATATTAGCACTGGTATTCTTCAAAGCTGGAGTGTGGAGAGGAGACGTGCCACATGTCTGTCTCCAGCAGATGAAGATGGGTGACATGGGGAGCACGTCTTTCGGTGACCAAGCATGCTTGCTACTAATCCCCCTCCTGGGTGTACACAAAGCTGCCAGGAGTTGGCTCCCGGGCATTCCAAAAAGATCAGTTCCCCACGTGATGGACACACACGTGGAGCTGACCTAGAAGGGGTGTGTGTGGGTACTCGCATGTGAGCCTGTCCGCACCCGGGCTTCTGCTCCCTACCGGTGAGACCTCTTCTTCAGCACCAACCACCCCTGGACCTCGACCTTCTCAGCTAGCTGCAAAACGATGCATCTCTCTGGCCTCTTGTAAGGATTAAACAGAACAATTACCTAAGGTGTTCAGAACAAGGCTGGCTCATGATAGACACTCAACACGTGTTCCACAGTGTTGTTACTATTAGAATCCCTGGTCATGTGGACGTGGCTTCTCAAACTGTAATGTGCACACCAGTCGCTTGGGCATCTAGTTCATTAAAGCTCCAAGTCTGATCCTGTGCCTGAGAGGCCAGGCTCTAACAAGCGTACTAACAAGCTGGTGATGTTGAGGCTTCTGGTTCCTGAACATTCCGCGCCCACACCTTTGAATTGAGTAGGTGCAGAATTCGGAATTTACCAACGGTGCCTACATCCTTTCTCATTCAATTCTCCTTCTAACGTTTGCCCAGGGGGACAGATCAAGCGTTCTTCTTGTGGCTGATATTTATAGCCACCAACGTGATCCTGAGCAAAGATACAGGTCTCCAAATCCTCTCCTGCCTGAGCGCGGCGCCGTCCCTGCGGGTCGCGGTGGCAGCCGGGTCCCGGGTCCGACCCTCCCCGCCAAGTTCCGCAGCCCAGGCACTGATCTCCGCGGAGCCGCCCCCCTCCGCGGCCGCAGCCCCAGCCTCACGGGCGCTTCTGCGTTCCCACCCCGACTTTTACAGGGAAACAGGGCCCTCGAATCCCAGGAGAGAGGCAAGGGGCATCTATCATTTTTATGTGGCATTTCAAAGGCGGAGGCTCCCAGGCGGCCCGGAGACAAAGGCCGGCGGCGGGTTAATGGAGAACCTGGGATTTAATCATTAACGTTAATACTAAAGCTGCCCGAGGAGCCCCCTGAGTGAGGCGGAGGGAACTGGGGGGCGCGGGGAGGGGGCTTTGGCTCAGCCATTGGGGGTGGGCGTTCAGGGCGTTGTGTCCCGGGCCCATCCTTGCAGGTGAGGCTTTGTGATGTCTCCAGGGAGGGTGGGGGGGCACCCGGGTGACACCAGACTGGGGACTGGATCCCTCCCTCCGGCACTCCTGCCCCGTGAACGTGCGGGAATTACTAGCTCACTTTCTAGGCCAGACCTGAGATCCAGGTGGGTAAGCAGCCAAGATCCACGCCGCTGGCCAGCTGGCCGCTGGGCGAGTCCCGGGCACACACAGGGTGAGGCCCCAGAGGCTGCGCGTCCACCCCACCCCCACCCGCCCTCAGGCTCTTCCCAACCCCCTCCTCCAGGGTGAGGGGTCAGCTCTGACATCTGCGGGGCGCAATCCCGCCCCCCTCCCACCGTCAGCCTGCCCCGCCCCCAGCGCTCACACGCGGGGTCCCCTCCACCCTTATCTCATTTTAATCATTTACCTGGAGCTGGAAAGGAGCTGCCTCCTTCAGGTTTCCCCGAGTGCTTGGACAAAGCCTCAAGATCACACAGCCAGGAAGTCATTTCCTGTCCCGGGCTCCTCTGAAGCGCTGGCAAGGAGTCGCGGCCCTTTGACGCCCCCTGGAACAGCTGTCACACTCTCTGCTTAACAGGAGGGAGCGGACCAAGCCCGCAGCCCCCATGGTGTCTCCCTAGAGTTCAATATGCAACATGGTGTGTTCACTGCCTTTCTATTTATTCACTTTTAACTTTTTAAATATTGAGGTTTAGCACCGTCAGGGGCGTTAAACTGAGTAAATGACCACAAACTGAACCACCTGTGGAACCAGCAGTCAGATCAAGAAACAGAATTTGTTACTTTTGAAACTCCGTACACAGAATTTTCCGGGTTTCAAGACCTCCCCCACCCCTGTCCCTTTCCAGTCACTGTCCCCTCTCCCCAAAGCCTGACCACTCTCCTGACTTCTGACAGCATGGGTTCGATTTGCCTGTTTTCACACCAGCCCCACAAAGGAAACCACCTGGGTCCAGCTCAGCATTGTTTGTGAAACTCACCCACATGGGGGCTAGCTGTGGATTGTTCCTTCTCACTGCTGACGAGCATTCATTGTATTTATTGTTATGATGGCTCTCCAGGTATAATACACGGATACTGGTTTTACCGTTTACTTCTGTGGATACTTTTGAAAATGAGTCAAGAATAAAATAATAGACTTAATTTTTTTTTTAAATTAAATAACAGTACTGGTGGAACTCAGACATGGCAAAAATAGTGAAGATGGTGCATGAATCATTAGGAGGTGGGATTTCGGATCTACTCCTTCAGGGGGGTGGAGTTTCTGACCCTGCAACCTTGCCCAGAGTGGGCCAGTGGGAGCCCGATAAACCCAGCCAAGGCCCTTCATTCTCAGCTGTCTCGCAGACCGGGCGCCATAGTGGTGTGTCCCACTCAGAGCTCCCTGATATTTGTTAGAAAGACACAGGAGCCCGTGAAGGACACGTTGTAGGCTCTGGGACCTCTGCCATAGCCCCTCTGCAGAGAAAGGGCTGAGCCCAACCTGTCTCGGAGGACACTGCAGACCTTTCCCAGGAAGAGATAAGACCCTTCTACCTAGGGCCCTGGCAGGGGGCCTCATGCCCCAGGCCTTGGGTTGAGAGAAATAGTTCAGATCTGGTTTAAACCAAGTGCTGTCTCCAGCTGGAGTTCATGCAAATCCCTCCTGGAAATAGCACCTGGCCAAGACCCTCAGGGGCTGGAAGCAAAGGCTGCCCAGAAGAAACCTGAGCCTCTGCCTTGGGCTCAATTAGGTATAGATTTCCACCCTTGTCTCCCAAGGGAGGAAAAGTCATTCATAAACCCTAAGCCAGAGGTGATACTGACTTGTTTACCTTCAGATAGTGCTTTGGGAGTCCTGTTGACTCATTAATCTTGGAGATCTGATCACCCAGCAGTTGATGGCTCACACTTAGGAGGCGAAGGAGAAAGGCCTCTGTTCTCTCCTGACAAACCCAGACTGGGATCCCAGCTCCCCTGTCCCTTCTGCTGCGTGACCTTTTGCGAGTCCCTTAACCCCTCTCAACCTCAATTTCCTGGTTTGTAATGGGAGGTAGTACCGTTCTCCTCTCTGGGCAGTGGTGAGAATTACGTGGGCCAGGGCCAGCCAAGCATTTCCCATCGAAGTTCCGTAAGTGGTGTTAGTTTCCGTCTGGAAGAAAAGAGGAACTGGGGGAAATGTCACTGAAGCCATTTGCTTGATTTTTTATTTTTATTTTTATATTGCGGTATAATTGGCATATACCATTGTGTTAGTTTCGGGTGTACAATATAGTGATTCTGAGTTGCAATTTGCACATTGTAAGGATCAAGAAAAGATCAAATTGTTAGATTCAGGAAAGTGTGCTGGGATTGCCAGAGGGTAGACGCAGAGACAGGGAGGTAAGGATAGGGACCCTGTAAGGCTAAGAACAAAGGAAGACAAACGTTTGCATTCCATTGGTTAGAGACCCTTATCAGAAGTTTATGTTTGAAGTTCGCCAATGAGCTAGACCCAGCCCCTGTTGCTATGCTATGTGCAACTCCCTTAGCGAATAAGTAACCGCTATTTTTGCTTCTGTATTATATGCTTGCTTACTTAGGATATATATAAGGAACTAGCTGTAAGCGCCAGGCGCGGTTCCCATTTGCAGCTCCTACTGAGTACGGTGTCTCCGGACACCAGGGAATTCGCCCTGCGCAGGTGAAACTGGCCAATAAAGTTACATCTATACCTACCTCTGAAAGTCTCCGACATTTGGTTTTTTTTTATTATTATATCCGGTGGATGCTTCACACATATTGAGACATGATCACCACAATTAGTTAACACCATACACTGTCACCGAATTTTCTGGCCTCCATCCCTCTTTCAGGGGAACCGTGATTGGAGGGTACCCCGGGTGGCAGTCCATGCCCTCTGTCTTCCGTGTCTCCCAGGCCCTGGGGAGCTGCCACGTGTGGACTGACTATGGGAGAGGCGAGCCCATGAGAGCGGCGGGGATTGTGGTTAGGATTGACAAGCGGCCAATCCCAAGGATGGTCACTGAACCTCTACTTTGCTTCCGTATCTGTAAAATGAGGCAGTTTTATTCAGTGCCTTGGCTCGCAAGATTGTGGAAGGTCAAAAAGAGACTGCATAGGAAAGGCCCAGGGGAACGGACGCGCCCTGGACAGGGGAAGGGGGCTGGTAGCCACCAGCATTGCCGGAGCTTATAACAACTGGCAGGTTCCGTTTTGCTCTTTTAACTGCAGCCTCATTTTTTATTCACTTAAATAATTTGACCTACAGTTACATGCATTCTTTTGGGTGTACATTTCTAGTTGTATAGTGTGTCACCACCACCATGATCAAGATACGGGACCCGTGCACCAAATTATTTCCTCTGACATCTTGGTTGCCAATCCCTCTCCCTGCCCCCGCCCCCTGGCAACCACTGGGCTGTCTTTTTCCTACAATTTTTGCCTTTCCCACACTGTTATATAAATGGAATCAGATAGTATGATTATGTGTAATACAGATGAAATATACATGGATGTTATATCAACGGAATTGCCTGGTAGATGCAGCTTTTGAGACCTGGCTTCTTTCACTTAGCAGCGTGCACTCGAGACCCATCCACGTTGTTGCATCAACAACAGTTCATACAGTGCTCTCCTGTATGGAAGTACCACAGGATGTTCACCAGATGAAGGGCATTTGGGTGAGTTCCAGTTTGGGTTGATGATCAAAGAGACGTTAAAATTTATGTTCTGGGTTTTATGTGAAGTTAAGTTTCATTTAATTTGGGTAAACACCTGGGAGTAGAATTGGTGGGTCACATGGAAATATTTAACTTCATAAGAAACTGTTTCCCCCGCCCCCCTCTCTGGGATGCATGAGAATTCCAGTTGCTCCGCATCCTTACCAACACTTGGCATTGTCCACATTTTTTCTTCTTAGCTATTTTAATAGGTGTGTATGGACTGATAGTTAATGGTCAGGGTTTGCCAGGGCCGCCGTAACAAAATACCACAGGTTGAAGGGTTGAAACAACCCAGATTTATTTTCTCATCCTTCCGCAGGCTGGAAGTCTGAGGTCAAGATGTCAAGAGATTCCTCCTTGGCTTGCAGATGGCTGTCTTCTCCCTCAGTCATTGCATGGGTCCTCCTCTGTCTGTACATATTCCTGGTGTCTCTCCATGGGTCCAAATTTCTTATTAGGACATCAATCATTGGATTAGGGCCTTAATACTAATACACCTTAAACACCAGTTTTAATGCAATCACCTCTTTTAAATCCTTATCTCAAAATATGGTTAAACACTCAAGTACTGAGGGTCAGGGCTTCAACATAGAACTTCGGAAAGGACATAGTTCAGCCCATAACAGGGCATGCAGGTGCATTTTAGCCCCAGCATACAGAATAGAAACACAAGTGAGCAAGTGGCCTCCACGTGAGGGAGGTAGAGACAGTTCCTTACGTCCATCTGGCTCAGGGTGGGTCCATCACCCTGGGACAAACTGCTGGCTGCATCCTCCGATTGGAGGTGTGAGGAAAGTATAGGCAATAGAATCAGACCCCAGCTCCCGTCCCAACTCTGCTGTTTCCTGGCCACCCGGCCTCGAGTGGCCCACCTCTTGTCTAAGCCACACTTCCATCATCGATACCAGCTGGGAAACTGTAACTGTCGCACAGCGGATGGCGAGGAGTGAAGAGGACTATTCGTGTATAGCAGTTCCACACGCCGAGATGTGTGAGAACTACAACTTCCCTTCCTTTTTCTGATTCATTCCGCTTCTCTTTCGCTGAGCTGAGGGGAAATCCTTGGCATTTTCCTTACCTCCTGGGCTTGTGTAAAGGTCCAAGTGCTTCATAAATGTCAGCAGTTGGACTGAAAGATTCTTGGTGAAATTGGCTACCAGAGACACGAATGCGCTTGTAGATTTGTACGAGATTGGAAAACCATCAAGTGCTGTGGAAAGTTAGCCACTGGGGCCATTTGCCAAAGGTCTCAGATGTCTTCGCCTCCTGCTCTCCCAACGGACTCCCCAAGTTCATCCTCTCCACCTGCCTTTCTCAAGGAAATATGTATACACACAGTCAGGACGAGTGAGACCCGTCCTTGCCCTGAAGAAGTCGGCATGGACCCGGGAGACAAGGTGGCAGAGGAAGAAGTGAATAAGAGACAGAACAGCCTTCTCACTCCCCAAAGCCAAGTCAGGCTGTGCACAGTCCCAGAGCTGGGAGAGTGGCTGTAAGCCTTCCTCCCAAGCAGGGGACGGGAGGAGAGGTGCTCCTTGAGTACTTCTAGACTGGGGAGGGCATTCCAGGCAGTGGGGGCAACACCGGTGACGCTGGGGAGGAAGGAGGGCGGGCACACCCGGAACCTTTGGCCGGCACGTGGCAAGGAGGGAGGTGGTGGAGAGGAAGACGAGGAGGAGGCCGTAAGTGGCCTGTGTACCAGGTGGGGGCATCTGAACATCCTTCCTTAGGCAAACAAGAAACAGTTCAAAACAACTTTTAAGTAGGAATCTTCCTCATGGAAGTTTAGTGGGTTTTTTTGTTTTGTTTTGTTTTGTATTTTTCCAAAGTGAGAAGGGGTGGGTTGACAGACAGACTCCTACATGCGCCTGACAGGGATCCACCCGGCATGCCCACCAGGGGGCGATGCTCTGCCCATCTAAGGCGTTGCTCCATTGTGGCCAGAGCTGTTCTAGCACCTGAGGCAGAGGCCATGGAGCCATCCTCAGTGTCCGGGCCAACTTTGCTCCAATGGAGCCTTGGCTGCAGGAGGGGAAGAGGGAGACAGAGAGAAAGGAGACGGGGGAGGGGTGGAGAAACAGATGGGCGCTTCTCCTGTGTGCCCTGACCGGGAATCAAACCTGGGACTTCCACACACCGGGTCGACGCTCTACCATTGAGCCAACTGGCCTGGGCGAAAGTTGAGTTTTTGAATGAGCACTCTAGCATCTAGGAGGCTTGACTGACGTGGGAAGAGTGCTAGGCAGGTGGCCCAGTGCCAGGTGGGGCTGACGCCTGGATCAGAGTCGAGGAAGGAGGGGCTGGTCTGCCCTTGGGTAGGGATGGAGGAGAGAAGCACAGAGACCTGGGCAAGGGCAGTAGCTGGCCTGGGAGGGTGGGAGTGGGTGGAGCCTGCGAGGTTCTTGTGTTGTTACATTAGCTTTCTATTGCTGTTGTTACTAATGACCACAAATGGGGTAGCTTAAAACATCACGAACATTATTTCTGTAGGGTAGGAGTCCAATGCATCTTACTGGGCTAAATGCAAGGTATCACAGGTCTGCTGAAGGCAAGAATCCATTTCCCTGCTGTTTTCTTCAGCTTCTAGAGGCTGCCCATGTTCTGTGGCCCATGACCCATGCCTTCCTCTGTCTTCAAAGGCAACATCTCTCTGCCCTGTCTGTAGTCACAGCTCGCTCTGACCATCAGAGCTAGGAAGGGTTCTCTGGTTTTGAGGAATCACGAGATTAGATTGAGCCCACCTGGATAATCCAGGCTAATCTCCCCCTCTCAAGGTATTTATTTGTGTGTGTGTGTGTGTGTGTGTGTGCATGTGTGTGTGTGTGACAGAGACAAAGTCAGAAAGAGGGACGGACAGACAGGAAGGGAGAGGGATGAGAAGCATCAACTCTTTGCTGTGACACCTTAGTTGTTCATTGATTGCTTTCTCATATATGCCTTGACCGTGAGGCTACAGCAGAATGAGTGGCCCCTTGCTGGAGCCATTGACCTTGGGTTCAAGCTGGTGAGCCTTGCACAAACCAGATGAACCTGAGCTCAAGCTGGCGACCTGGGGGTTTCAAACCAGGGTCCTCCGCATCCCAGTCTGACACTGTCTACTGTGCCACTGCCTGATCAGGCTCAAGGTTCTTAATTTAAGCACATCTGCAAATCCTTTGGCCATGAAAGGTGACATTTTCACAGGTTCCAGGTTTTAGGATATGTACATGTTCGGAGCCGTTATTCTGCCTGCCACGTTCATGTGGCCACAAGCTCCGAATCCAGTAGGAATTCTCCTCCAGCTGTGGCCGATGCCTCATGCTGATCCTTTGCCCTCCCAGAGGATTAGACTCAGAATTTCCTGCACGGCCCCCTCTTCTCCAAACTCCAGCCCAAGTCCTCCCGTCCGCATCCATCTCTCCATCTCCGTCTCCCCGTAAGTAACGTGAGTCCCTTCTGCTGGGCTCCTGCCCTCGTCCAGACCTCTCTGCCTCAGCCCACATTCTGTGCCCCAGATTGGCAGCTGGCTATAACCCCCCACATCCTGCTCCCAGCGATTAGCCTGCAGATGCCTGGAGTGTAGAGGGGACTCTGTGAGCCAGGGACAGCCAGGCGGGCACCCTCTCCCTGCGCTCAGGCACCCGCACCGCAGAAGGGCGGCCCTCCCTCCATCCTGCGCGGTGGCTGCCACCTCCCGGGCTCGGCGGACCGGCATCAGCTCCAGAATTCTCCAGCATGTGAAGAGTTCATAACTAAGGAGACTGTTTCCTCAGAACGAGACCAGGACTTCTGTCCTTTCTCCAAGCAAGAGAAAGGAGCACGAGGGGCGAACGGAAGCCACGAGCTCGGCCCGACCTCGGCCCGACCTCGCCCTCAGACTGTGTCCGTGCACTGGCTGAGTATAAACACTCCCTTACCTTGCGCCCCCGAGCCTGCCAGCGCCGCATTCCTGGCCCTTGTAGTCAGCTCGGTCCAAGGAGGCAAAATAAACACGCACAGCGATTCTGCAGGAAAGAGCTGCCCGGGGCATTTGAGCCCAGATTTGATTTGAAGAAATGTGGGAGAAACCAGCACACTTTCCCCAAAGTTCCTGCAACCACAGCCTCCAGGGCTGTGAGGTCCAGAACAGGGACAAGTCACTCTTCCAGCACCACCTGCCACTTTGCTCCTTAGAGACCCTCATCTCCAAGCAACCAGGTGCTGTAACAACCCGCAAGCCTGACCTTCTCCCTCCTCCTTGACTCTGCTCCCCCTCCCCCTCCATGCAACTCAACCAACCTCCCCAGGCTGGGCAGCAGGACCCAGGGCTGGGTAAGATGCAGGGCCCAGGGGAGGGGCAGGGCCTTGGACAGACCAACAGCACACTAGGGCCAAGACAGCTGGCTGTGAGAGGGTGGTGCTCAACCCAGTGTGGGGGGAGAGGCAATCAGGGGAGCCTTCCTGAAGGAGGAGAGAGTTCTAGCAGAAGGGGAGGTTGCCTAAACAGACAGAGTTGGAGTCATTGTAGATGGCGGTGATGAATGAACGGAAGGGATGGTCTTGTCCACCTGGAGGAGAGCATTCCCCCTAGGCCTCCTTACCTTCCTGCCCAGCCCAAATCACACTTACTGCCCGGTGCCTGGCATAGCACTGTGTTCACCTGGCACATCCAGACTGTGTGTATGTGCGTGTGTGAGAGAGAGACAGACAGACAGACGGAGAAATAGCTCTATAGGCCCCTTCTCCTCTCCGAGCCCCCTTTGCCCCCCTCCCCCCTCCCCCCCCCCCCCGCCTCTCCATTACCGCCTGGGGAGCCGATAGAAATGGCTGCCCTGCAGCTCGTCCCTCAAGGCCTCACACGGGTCATGCCTGGGGCCTGGGTTCTCAGCTGTGAATGTGGGTAATCATGGCATCCTCCTGGGGGAGGTTCTCAGGCCACAGTATAAAATAACGGACACATGCAAAGCATTTAGTGAGTGCCTGGCACCCAGAAAGGGCTAAAAAGAAAGGTAGTTATTATTATCCTTGGTGGTATTCTAGTTTTAGCAGCCACTGTGCCAGGGTGCTGGCTGGCATTCTGGAAGCCCCAGGACACAGTGAGCAAAGCTCCCACTTGAGGGCAGGTCCCAGGGGTGACCTGCTCAGCGGTGCCACCTCACACTGGTGCCCAGGAGGACTCGGGTCTTCTGTGAAGTGGCCGTCCAAACCGGTGCTCTGGGAGCTCTCTTAGGACAGTGATCTGTCCCATGGCTGCCACCCCCCCCCCCCGGCCCCAGCGCAGCTCCCAGACACCCAGCAGGCAGCTCCCTGCTCTGGGCACAGACGCTGGACCCAGGGAGGCTGGCCTCTGGGCCCCGGGGGCCACTTCCTCACTGGCCAGGAGCCTCCCTGCCTCCTCTATGCGCCACCTCCAGCGGCAGTAGACACGGCAGCAGTTACACCTGCATCCCCCTCCCCCCCGCCCCCCCCCCTGCTCCTGGCAGGTGGGGGTGGCCCCGCTCCGTGGGGAGTTCTCGGGCACCTCCCACTTCGCTGCTGAGCATCTTTGCCAAACCTGCCCAGCTGAAGATCCGCCAGGTCCTCCAGGGGGCGCTGCAGCAGGCGGGGCCAGGGAGGCGCTGTGAGCTGGTGGGTGGACGGACGCACCTGGGTCCACACCCCAGCATTGCCCTTGCGAGTCATGAGTCCTCGGGCATGTCACCCAGCCTCTCAGAGCCTCCCTTCCCCATGGGTAACACTGGGAATATAACAGTATTGCTGTCTACCCGCCCCCGCCCTGAGTTAGTGATCGTGAGAATTGCAGTATGTTTGTCCTTGGCCCAGTGTCTGGACTGGGTCAGGGAGCAATAAATCTTTTCTTAAAAAGACCATGTGAGCCCTGGCCGGTTGGCTCAGTGGTAGAGCGTCGGCCTGGCGTGCAGGAGTCCCGGGTTCGATTCTCAGCCAGGACACACAGGAGAAGCGCCCATCTGCTTCTCCACCCCTCCCCCTCTTCTTCCTCTCTGTCTCTCTCTTCCCCTCCGGCAACCAAGGATCCATTGGAGCAAGGTTAGCCCCGGGCGCTGAGGATGGCTCTGTGGCCTCTGCCTCAGGCACTAGAATGGCTCTGGTTGCAACAGAGTGGTGCCCCAGATGGGCAGAGCATCGCCCCCTGGTGGCGTGCCGGTTGGATCCTGGTCGAGCGCTTGCGGCCTCGCCATTTCCAACTTCAGAAAAATACAAAAAAAAAAACAAAAACAAAACAAAACAATAAAACCCCCATGTGATAGACCAAAGTCACCATTCAAGTGCCAGGGGCAAAGTGCTCAAAATGGACCATCTCCTGAACCAGGATACACAGTTGTCATTGCTACTTGGCTTGGGGACCCAGCAGGTGGGAGGAGTGAAACAAGTCACTATCTGTTTCTTCCAAGGCACTAATAACCATTAGGCTTTTATTTGCTCATTTGTTCTCTAGAACAGGAAGAAGCTCCTTGAAGGCAAGGGCCAGGTGTACTTATTCTCTGTTGTAACATGAATAGACCACTAGAGGGCACACAGGACACCAGGCTTCAAAGCCAGGTCTGGGTCTGCGCGTGAAACAAATTTGACATCAATCAGGAGACAGGCAGATGCATGGATAGAGGCAGGTTCTGTGATCTTGACCCTGACAGCAGAACGGGGGAGAGTCTGGAGGCAAGGAGACAAGCTCTTCAGATAGCTGTGCTTCTGAACTAGGGTGTCCTTGGAGAGCAAGGGTAGGATCGATCAGTAAGACAAGACCCAAGCCAAGAATCTTCTAAGTCACAGATTCCAACGTGGAAGCACGTATTTGTGTGTGCGAGGTGTGAGCGGCAGCTGGAGGGGAGGGGCTGATGGCTCCCGTTTGTCGGCTGAGTGGTGCCATTTCCCAGGGGGGCGGGGGGGAGGGGCGGACTGACACACAGAGCACCTCTTCCAGACTAAGGGACAGCGTGCGTAAGCTACTGCATCTCTAAAGGGGCCCTGAGATGCGAATTTGCACCCCTGAGTTTTACGCTGAGACTCTGGGTTTGCAACTTGCTTCCAAATTCTAGGGCTTTCCCAGGCTTGTCTGAAATCCCAGAGCAGAGGGGTGAGAGGCCAGGAACACTCAGTAAATGCCTTCTTGCCTTTGTAGGGGTTGGGGGGGCAGTTAATTTCCTTTCAGTGGTCGTGTTTGCTGCCAGTGCATGTCACCCTGCTGCCATGACGACACAGCAGTGGATCCCCGCAAGATGCCCCAAAGCTGTAAGTTGTTCGTTTTAAGTTCCTAGTAGCACCTCGGCCCGTCAGGGTGGGAGCGTGGCTATGCCCCCAGTGCTGGTTCCTGCTGCTGCTGATGTCACCACAGTGGCCCAGCCCAGCCCCCCTCCACCCTCCAGGTCCCAAGAGTGATGATATCCAGAAGAAGCAGCCACAGGGACAGTGAGGACAGAGGCGGGGGAACAGCCAGGGCCTTTTGTTGCCCACAGAGCCACTGTGTCCACGCAGAGAAGGACACACTCCTCAGGCCGCCCAGTCCCGGGTTTTTCATGTGACACCCGCCACCCCACCCGCACCCCGTGAGCAGCAGCCCAGCCTCCGAGCCTGGAACCGCTCTCACCGCTTAGCCTCCGGCACCTCCCAGCCACCTTCACAGCCATTTTTATAGCTCGGAATGACTCAAACCTTGCCTTGTTCCGAGTGAAAGGCCAAGGAGCTGGGTCTTAAACAAGTGCCCCTTGTCCCTTGCTGGGCACTGATGACACTTCCAACCCTGCACGCACACCTCGGGCTGGCCTGCGGTCCACCGGGTCTGGGTCAGAGGCCGGCGCATCGCCCTTCCAGGCCCCCCTCCCCCATCCCCTTGAAAATGCAAACCCTCCGTGGTTAGCATGCCCGTCAGTCAACGTGTAACAGGCAGTCAGAAACAGCATCTCTGCGGGTGGCTTCAGGGATGTGTGGCTGCCAGAGCCGCCTGAGCTGACCCGGGCCGGGCCCGGGGGCTGGGGGCCGGGGGCCGGGGCCGGGGCCGGGTGAGGGCAGTGCTGCCTGCCTGGGCTGCTGTGCTGGAACAATGGGGGGGAGTGAGGGGGTCGTGGAGCACCCACCGGGCGCCTGTCTCCGTGCCAGGCTTTTAACATGTCTGTGTCATCGGCTCCCGGCCACAGCCCTGCGGGGTGGACTTCCTCACCCCCACTGTACAGATGGGCAAATGGAGGCACGTGGCTTTCGCGACTCCACCCTCCTTCCCAGGGCCAGACCCAGGATTTGAATGCGAGTCTGACCCCAGTGCCTCTACCCTTTGCCAAGCCGTTGAGCCGCCCCCAGACAGGTCTCCATTGGTGGTGGCAGCTATTAATGTCATCAGGGTACATGATCTCATAAGGGGGCAATATCTTTGGGACCAGGACTGACTGGGAGGACTCCACTGCTGCTGGTTCCTGCCCCTCCCCTGTGACTCCTGGGGCATGCTGCCACCTCCAGGGCGGGGCAGATGGCCACCCTCAGGCCTCGGCCCTGCTGGGACTCTGCTATCTGGCATCTCCTTCATCCCTGTCTCTCCACCCCTGCTCATTCATGCCAACTGAATTTCACATCTTTGCTCCCTCCCTCCCACCACCCCACCCCCAAGCTCCTAGCTAAGCACACAGGCGTTTCTGGACCCTTTTCCATTCTGGTTTCTCTACAAGCTGAGTCTAGATCTTTGGCACCAACTGTTGCTGCCAATGGGCTTCTTGGGCCAGGAGGGCCGAGTGCAGGTGTTCCCACCTCAGGGAGGTGTCTGCAATGCCACCTGTGGAGCCCGGGAGGTTCTGACTCTATAAAACTACCTCAGAGCCCAGGAATGTGACTCTTAACAGGCTCCCCAGGTGACTGATGCCGGTGGTCTGGGCACTGAACCCTGAGAAGCTCTGAAGGGCACCACGGCGAGCCTGCCAAATGGTTGAATGCTGGAGCAGAGAAAATGCTTCGACAAGGGGAGTGGAAGAAACCCCTTGGAGGCGTGGCAGAGGCGGGTGGGGCGCCGGGCGCTGGCACGCACGGAGCTCCAAGCAGGCGCTGGTTGTTGGCGGGTATTTCATCCTTTTTGGACCTCACATCAGCCAGGTGAGATGAACCTGGTGAGAGCCCTGTCCACAAGGGAGGAAACTGAGGCTCAGGGAGGTTGAGAAACACACCCACGGTTTCACAGGCTGTTGGTAAAGCCTGAGAATGTGGAGCCATGTCTGGCTGATCCCACAGACTGGTTACAAACACTGCTCTTCCAGTGACTGAGCAGGTAGAGGGGCCGGACACCCGCACTGCTCTTCCAGTGACTGAGCAGGTAGAGGGGCCGGACACCCGCACTGCTCTTCCAATGACTGAGCAGGTAGAGGGGCCGGACACCCGCACTGCTCTTCCACTGACTGAGCAGGTAGAGGGGCCGGACACCCGCACTGCTCTTCCAGTGACTGAGCAGGTAGAGGGGCCGGACACCCGCACTGCTCTTCCAGTGACTGAGCAGGTAGAGGGGCCGGACACCCGCACTGCTCTTCCACTGACTGAGCAGGTAGAGGGGCCGGACACCCGCACTGCTCTTCCAGTGACTGAGCAGGTAGAGGGGCCGGACACCCGCACTGCTCTTCCACTGACTGAGCAGGTAGAGGGGCCAGACACCCGCACTGCTCTTCCAGTGACTGAGCAGGTAGAGGGGCCGGACACCCGCACTGCTCTTCCAGTGACTGAGCAGGTAGAGGGGCCGGACACCCGCACTGCTCTTCCAGTGACTGAGCAGGTAGAGGGGCCGGACACCCGCACTGCTCTTCCAGTGACTGAGCAGGTAGAGGGGCCAGACACCCGCATGCAATGCCAGGCAAAATAGGAAGTCACACTGAAGTTACGGGTGCGTGGAGTGTACACAGTCATGCCTGCCAAATGAGTGAAGCATGAATGAATGGATGAATGAATGAATGAAGGAGTAAATGAAAAAACAAGACTGCTTTGAGACTAGGGCACCCAGTTCAAAAGGTTGCCCATGACCACATGCTGAAACTTCCCCTCCAGCAGGTTCTTTAATCTGAAAGGTGACCCGGCCAAGCCTGCCTGATTGATAAAGCCATGCATCTCACCTGCACCTTTTATCAGCCACCCGAATCCACACAGGAAGTGGCGCTGAGATAAGGCCGGCAGGCAATGCTGGGAATTAGTCATTTAATTTGGGGTATCCAATAACTAGTGAGCTAGCTCCTCCTGAGTGCAAGGCCCTGTGCACGAAGCAGGAAAGCAGAGGCCTACCCTTGTAGGGCTAGTAGTCTACCGGGAGCCTAGAGGGTGAAGATGTCATTGCAAAGGGGGTGAGTGACATGGGGAGGGGGGCTTCCCAGCACCCCCCGGGCAGTGGCCTTTGAGCTGGGCCCTTAGCGGAGAGAAGGAGGGAGCCGGGAGTTGTGATGTGAAGGGTGCAGTTCTTTCCTGCCGTAACCAGCGCTGGGCAAGAAGATGCTTTTTGTTCCTGGTTTTCCTGCTCCTGGTCATAGTGGTTTTCCACGGCCCTCTGCCCAGCACTCAAGCTTAGCTCTCTCTGTGAGCCCGCCACCAGCTTGAGCTCAGCTCTGCCTCCAGGAGCAAGGGCCCAGCCCTTGCCGTTCACCCAGGCCTCCTCCCTGCCTGCCCCTCAGCACTCCCGGCAGTGTGTGCCGACACCTCCCTGGACCAGCCCGATAGTTGGTTCTACACGTTCAAGGATTTTTGTGAGCTGGCTAAAGAAAGCCATATTAAAATTAAGTTATATATACAATTTAATGTAGTCTAGTATAGTCAGAGGTAATGAATACTCAAAAGTCATTACTTCCTGGCTAGTTCACATGTCATTAGTATTCGTGCTCTTGAGGACATTTACATTACATGTCATATCAGTACAGTGGAAACACACCTTAGCATCTTCTAAACGGGTGTTTAGTGACGCTACCCTGGAAGCCTGAAATGGCCAAATACTCCAAATAGGAGTATTTACACCACAGGGATTGGTGTGAGTTACTGTTTCATTTATTGTCTCGATTTAAGAAAATGATGGAGAACTGTGTTGTATGTAGCAGTTACGGTGTGAGTAGTAGCAAAACATTGAGGAAATATTCTTACAGTAGTAGAAAACTGCTGTCTGATTCGGCAAAGAAGTCGCCAGCATCACTGATGAATGAAGTCCCAACATACATCTTCTTGGCTTCACTTGCGTCTTGTGAAACTGCCAGCCCACACGTGTTTGTTAGAAGTGTGCTCATTCCTCAGCCACGAGAGCGGCACTGCTGACGTGACCCGTGTTTACGCACTTAGCCGTGGTCTGAGATCCTGACGCTACTGCCTTGCGAATGATGAAAGTGGTGGGTTTTGCAAGAAACAGGAAGTCACACTGAAGTTACAGGCACATGGAATTTACAATTAAGATCACTTGAACATTGTATTATTTGTAAATGGTGGGCTGTAACCCTTCCTATCAGTGTATAATAAAGCGATGTGTACGCACACTTCCTATGGTGAGCTGGGTGCCTTGCCCTTGCTTGTCTCCTGGAACCTGTGTGTGTTTGGAGAATCCCACCCACTCATCCTCTTACCCAAGGACCAACTTCCCTGATGGGTGGCTCGCAATCCCTATCCAAGCTTCCCTTTCACGGAGTCACAGAATAAGTTTGCATTTTTTAAAATTTATTTTTTTTGTGAGAGAGAAAGAGAGAGTGACAAACAGGAAGGGAGAGAGATGAGAAGCAGCACCTTAGTTGTTCATTGATTGCTTCTCATATGTGCCTTGACCGGGGGGCTCCAGCTGAGCCAGTGACCCCTTGCTCAACCCAATGACCATGCGGTCATGTCTATGATCTCATGCTCAAGCTGGCAACCCCTCACTCAAGCCGTCAACCCTGCTCTCAAGTCAGATGAACCGGTGCTCAAGCCGGTGACATCAGGGTTTTGAACCTGGGTCCTCAGCATCCCAAGCCGACGCTCTATCCACTGCACCACCACCTGGTCAGGCAGAAGTTTGTGTTTTAGAGGTGAGCTTTCCCTCTCCTCCACTTGTAAAATTTAAAGAGAAGAGAAATATAAACAATCCCTTCAGGAGACGCCCATCCCGTGAAGCTTCTGGGTAAGGGCTGTTGTAGCTGACCTGCCCTGACGCCACCTGGATGTGGCCTTTCCTGGACATCCTCTGTTCCTGACCCGAGGAGCTCGGGCTCAAAAGTCTGGCATGCCGGGACTGACACCAGACCCCTTGCTTGGGCCTCCACATTGGCCACCTGGTTACAGACTTTGACCAGGAAAGGCTGGGGTGGCCATTCTTCGCACTGTTTGCATCAAGGCCCAGCTCATGTCTTTTAGGAATTTCTAGAGCCTTCTAGAAAGGATGTGAGGAGTCAGTATGTCCGATCTCAAGTCCACCATTGTGGCGTTGAATCTGCATGCTATCCACCACTTCCTTTATCCTGCTGTCGTAGGCTTTCCGCTGTGATGGTAGATGATATGACTAGGTCTCCATAGAAACTTCCAGACGTACCGTAAGATGTGGGTCAGGAGTCCCTAGTGGCCGAGATGAGGCTTTTAGTTCTTAATTCAGTAACTTGTGGCAGCAGGGGACAGTTATGAGCTATAATAACTACCAAGACCCTCACAGTGCCAGGACATTTAATGTGTCCCCCCTTAATCCTTACTGAACCCCATGAGGTGGACCCTGCTCTTATCCCCAGTAAACGGATGAGGACAATGGGGCTCAGAGAGGTCACTCGACTTGCCTGGCTCCCACAGCTGATACGTGGAGACTCAGGAGACAAGCCCTCTGGTTCTCCCATCCTGCTGACTTGCTGCTCCCTGGTCTGTCAACACCCCCCCACGTGGCCCAAAGTGCACATCTGTGGGTACCAGGTCCAGATGGGGCAGACCACTTGAAAGAATCATCCTACCAGGTATTGGAAAACATGAGATAAGCACAAACAAATGAAAACAAATTAGCCAACTCCTCTGACAGTTTCGTCTGTGAAACAGGTGACTAAGAAGACAAAAACGAGGAAACCTGTGAGAAGTGCCGGACCCAGAGCCTGGTGGGGTCCCCTGCGATTAGTAATACGTGAGACGACACGTACAAACCCCGCAGAGGAGAGCCCGGCATACACAGCGTGTTTAGTAAATCACGTCACCCTTACTCTTATTTTCTGTCCTGTGTTAGAGCGACAGCGAGCCTCCCACTTCTAGAACATCCATTTGCAGGGGCAGTGCCACCATCTGCCCTGGTTTCTCCAGGACACGGTGGGCGAGAACCAGGCTTCCGTGAACGAGTTCAGGATTCTACCTACGAACTCTCACGTCATTGCTGGGGGAGGAAGATGTGCCCTGAGTTCCAAGTAACTGACTCACACGGTGTTTGAAAACAGCCATTTATAGCTATAGATGAATGGGTGACTCACGGTTTTCAAACACTCTTGACACATTTTTTTTTTTTTTTTTTTTTAGCCACAGAAACCTCGGTTCAAATAACCTCCCTGAGATACAAAACAGATTTTTCCATCGGCAGTGGCAGGTGAGATGGAGGGCGTGGAGGTGGGCTAGAACCCGCCTCCCATGCCAACCACGCCCACGCCCCAGCCCCAGCTGCTGTCAGCAGACACCTCTGAAGACCAGCTGGACTATCTGGTTATTGAAAACGACTCTGTGTCCACCACATGGGACTGTTTAGGACGCCTGCGATGCCTTGTCTTATTTTAAATATGCCTCTGTTTAAGCAGAAGTAATCATTCCACGGCGATGGCAGGTTAATAGGGTTCTCTGCTAACCCCTGAAATATTGCCGATATTACTCTCCGTGGATCAAACAAGACAGATCAAAGTCAAGATTTTCAAAATTCTCTTGTAGGAGGAAATTCCTCCAGGCAAAACTTTGAGGTTTTCACAGTCCTGAAAACTCGCCTTGACTTTCTTCTGGCAACAGAAAAGACCCCTTTCTCGGTGCCAAGCAGGACTCTATTTCTTCTCAGAAACTATTTTATAGATTACGTGTCATTTCCTACTTTCCTTTTCATTCTCGCAGTAATTATCTCCCTTTAAGGAACCGTCTGCACAGCCTACAGTAGGCGTGTTTAGGCAGATAAGCGCTACAAGCCAAGCCAGCTGGGAGCGCGCTGTTTCTGTAACCCTTCTAAATCCCGGGACCCACGTGGGCAGCGTTGCATTCAAAGAACCCTAGCCTTGCGGCCAAAAAAGTAATTAAAAGGGAATTCCAAACCTTCTCTAAACTGTGCAGGGGATCCAAATTTAGAACTCACAGCAGCAGTTTCTTCTACTGGCCTGTCTCTCACGGGCCCCCCTGTGTCCACCCTCCCAGGTCCTTGGAAGGCCTCTCTTCCCACTGGTCCTCAAAGCCTTTCTGCGCACTCGCCCTGCACTGGGGTGGCGGTAACAGGTCTCTCGGGTGGGCAGGGAGGAGGTGATGAGGATGGGACATCTGAATACTCCCTCTTCATCTTAGTAACTTTGGGCCTGTTTGCTGTGTTCTACATTATATTCTTGTTATTGTCTGATTTTGTGCGATGTATAGATCCACCCAACCTGATGTACTCTGGGCCAGCTGGCTCAATGGGGCAATTTTTAGTTTTATTATCTATTTCACAAGTTTCCAGGAGCTCATATGGCAGAGAAAATCTGACCCCTGTATCCACCACAGAGTTATTATGGCCACTCATTCTCATAGGATAAAGGAGGGATTCGAAGCATCCTTCTAATTGCACACAGTTACTCTGTTGCAAGTAAGGCTCACCAAAGGAGAGGAAGTTAGTGCTCAAAAAGCCCAATGATGGGCAGGTGCCAGAAAGGAAAGTTGTAAGCCCCGCCCTTTGCTCCCATGGTGGGAAATCAGTGAAATTGTGGGAAACTGACAATGACTGGAGTAAGAGATATCTCCTGAATTTGTTAAAGACAGGCCTCTAAAAATCAGGAGTTTTCACAAAACAACTCAACTGAAAAGGAAACCCCAATGAGCAAGTTCCCAGACCGCACAGTTACTCTACAGCAGCCACTTCTCACTTTAAAACGAGGCTTCAGATGTGGGAGCATTGGAGAGACAAAAGAGTTGATGAAATAGTCCTTGCTTTAAAGAGGCACCTGCTCTAAAGGGGAGGGGTCATGGTCAAAGGCAAGCAGAGCCGACCAGACGTAGCGTCGTGAGTGGTCTAGAAAGCTACTATTCTGGAAGCTTCTACGTTCGAAGCACAAAGTGACGAGGACCAAGTCTTGCCATGGGCAATGAGGGTCAGGGAAAGCCACCCCAAGCAAAGAGGACTGGGAAGAACATTCCAGACTGCAGGAACAGCACGCACAAAAGTTTGAAGGTGTGCTTGGTGGAGTTAGGAGACTGTGAGTCCTCCTGGGCAGCCAGTGGGTGGAGTTGAGGATGTCCCAGGTGTCCCTGGAGGACAAGAGCAGAGTGACCTGGCTGGAAGAAAAAGTTAAGATGAATGAACAAGGAAAACTGTCACTGACACTTGACCCTGTGTAACAGAGACATCCGCTAGGACAGTGGTCGGCAAACCGCGGCTCACGAGCCACATGCGGCTCAATCAGATTGAGGACGTTTTTAGCACAGGCCAGTTTAGGAGTACCCTAATTAAGTTAATGACAATGTACCTACCTATATAGTTTAAGTTTAAAAATTTGGCTCTCAAAAGAAGTTTCAATCGTTGTGCTGTTGATATTTGGCTCTGTTGACTAATGAGTTTGCCGACCACTGATAGTAGATTGGGCTCAACCACCACAACCCAGAGTGTTACCCCCTGGGTGGCCATCTTCCACGGCCACCAAGCCCTTCCTCCTGGGTCACTCAGGAGAGGGCTCAGTGATCTGGACTTGAACCAGTAGCAGAGGCCTTGGGCTTTCAAGAAACCAAAACCAGTACCTTCTAATCAAAGCCTGGGGAGCTTTGGGGAAGAGAGAGGGGAAGAGGCACCCAGCAGCATGTGCTGACCAGAGCAGGGACAAAGGCGCAAGGCTGCAAGGGGCGTGATTCAGGAGGGGTGCCCACAAGAAATCCAGCTTCTGTGGACAGATGGATACACAGGTGATAGAGACAGACAGGTCGGTCCATTGATAGACAGGTCCGTGCAGTTTGTGCCATTCACTCGTCCCTTCACCCAAGAGCCTCTTGTGATTCGCTTCTGTTGTGTAGTTAAAAACAAAAAATGTGCCTATCGCAACAAATGCTCTCTTCTCCAGTTCCCTCCATGGTGACGCTGGGTCCAAGCCAGGTGGAGAGGAGCACGAACAGTTCAGAGCCTTTTCATCTGCGACCCCCCACCCCCAAGCCCTCAGCAACACTCTAGCTGAAAATACGGGGAGGTAAGGACCAGGGATCATCTTCCAAGGTCCAAGCCAGGGATCCTCCAACCAAGAGGAGTATCCCGTTTCCACGCAGCGAGAGGGGCCGTAAACAGTGCGAATTCCTCTCTCATATTGAATTCCTTGATGTTTGTAAAGTTTCACCTATCCTTTAAAAAAAAGGTGAGATTCGAAAAAGCAAATACTCGGGTCTCTGTGTACATAGACTATCCTTTTCAGCAGAACAGTAATCTCCACAAGACATTTCATAAGGAACTGAGGTCAGACAAAGTACTATTTATTAAAAAAAAATCACCCCCTACCCTTTTACTAACTGAATTGTCTTCTTTTTAATATCAGATTACCTTTTATTCCGCTGCACTTGCTAAAGACCAGATTAGAATGGGTGCGACGAAAGAAACCACATGAAACAATGTCTGAGTCCGTTAAGAACCTGGGTTTTGGTTCTGGTGTGTGACCTTGGGCAGGGCTGAGGACATCGCTGAGCTTTTATTTCTGTCTGGAAATTGATGAAGGTGATTTCGAAAGTCCTCCCTGCCCTGATATCCTATGGCCTTACCCATCTTTTCTCCCCTTTAACTATCGACGTGCTTGAAGTATATAGCAGGTGCTTAATAAATATCTTGGGTGGATAAGTATGGAGTGATTCTCTGCCATGCTCAACAAAGATAATACAGTTTGAAGTGCTTTGCTCCCACTTACGTTGCTGCATGGTGGTTTGGGCGAGCACGTGCCCGTTATGGGGACAGTCACTACTGTTGCTTCACAGACCCTTGTGCCTGATATGCCAACAACCAATTAAAATCATTAAAAAAAATACCATGTGGGCCAAGCAAAATATTTCTATGACTTGTATTTAGTCTAGGGAACAAATCTTTCCTGCAAGACGTGTGACTGACCTCCACATTTGAATTTGGAAGTGGGGATGTGGGTGCAGCTACGCCACGGGGCTCTGCCCAGACCCGTGTGTGCACACGGAGCCCTGCCTGGCGTGGACCAAGCTCAACACTGAGTCTGTCCTCTCAGACTCGTTCCTTTCTCAAACCTTCCATCTGCTTGCCCTTTTGAGCTGTGTTCTGGAATAAAGAAATTCTCTGGTTCAATCAGCCAGCTCACTGGTTCAATCTTAGGGAGCGCATGTCAGTGGGACCTTTTAATCCTGAATATCACAGTTCAACTTCCAGGATCCCTCACTGGTTAATAATAGCAGCATGTCCTTGGTTTAGAGATGTGGTGAGGGATCCTCTCTGAACCCTCTGATGACTGGACATTTTTAAAGTCTTGTTTCGGTCTATTAACTCGATTTACTCGGGGTTTAGCTTCTTCTGTTGTGGTTGTGGTCCTTCTTGCATGGTGTTGGTTTTTATTCAAGTGTCATGGGTCCCCTGGTTGCACGTGAAGCTATTCGTTTGCCATCCCCTGCGCCCTGTGTCCGATGCCCCTCGGGTGACCTGGAGCATTCCTCGGGCAGCGGAAGACGCATAGGCTGTATTGTAGGCACACGCTGCCTGAGCTCTGTGTCTCAATCTGGCAATTCTCTGTACTTTCTGAGTTCATTTTTTTCGACTGAAATTTTATCTAGAGTAGCATGAAAATTTAAACAAGACTGGAAAGTTTGTTATAAAAATAGCAGCACGTAATTCTCACCCTCCGTTCTCTTGTCCGAGAAGGGGCAACCACTTTCAATCAGCTTACGATGATTCTTCTGAGAGGCTGGGTGACTTGCCTGAGGTCTCACGACTCGCAAGGGCAATGCTGGGATGTGGACCCGAGTGCATCCGTTCACCCACCAGCCCACAGCGCCTCCCCAGCCTCGCCTGCTGTAGCGCCCCCTGGAGGACCTGGCGGCTCTTCAGCTGGGCAGCTTTGGCAAAGATGCTCAGCAGCGAGTGGGAGGTGCCTGAGAACTCCCCACGGAGTGGGGCCACCCCCGCCTGTCAGAAGGTGGGGGAACGCAGGTGTAACTGCTGCTGAGTCTACTGCCGCTGGAGGTGGGCGCGTGGAGGAGGCAGGGAGGCTCCTGGCCAGTGAGGAGGTGGCCCCCGGGGCCCAGAGGCCAGCCTCCCTGGGCCCAGCATCTGTGCCCAGAGCAGGGAGCTGCGGGGTGGGGGTGGGGGGTGGGAGTGGTGCTGGAGCCAGGGTGGAGCAGGGAAGGGCAGCTGTGATATATAGATCACTCCTGGGAATAGAAAAAATAAGTCAATTGGAAATTCTAAGCCCGTGGGTGGGATGTGAAAACTATGGGCTTCTTGCAGGATTCCAGTTCTTCCTCTTGGGCCGTCACACTTCCTAGAGAAGGGTCTGCCGTCTGCCTGGAGGATGCTATGGTCCTTCTGCCTCTGTTCTGGGGACTGATCACAGTCCAACATTCAGCGAGGTGAAAGTTCTCCGAAACCCCGGGTGGCACCCCACCCTCAGCTGTCCCTGGTGCTCCCCGACTTTCCACCCCTCGGGCTGGGGCTCCACATTTCTCTCTGGGCGGTATTGGTGGTCCGGGCCGACTAGGGAACCAACTTCTGAAATACCCATTTGTATTTGTTGATTCATTTCGCGCCAACTTCATTCCTGCTCTTAATTCATTCGAGCTCAGTCCTGGAGGGGGTCCTGGTGGGGGTCCCAGCAGGGGGGGAGGGGGGTAAGTCCTGGCCGGGGGGGGGGTGTCTCGGTTGGGGTGAGGAAGTGGGGTCCTGGCCAGGGTCCTGGAGGTGGGTGGGGTCCTGGCAGGGGGGGTCCAAGCGGGGGTCCTGGAGGTGGGTAGGGTCCTGGCAGGGGTTCCAGGCAGGGGTCCTGGCTGCCCACCCTCACAGCAGCCAGCTTGCCCGAGTCCACTACCCCTGGTCCATCTGCTTTTCCACATCCCAAATTTTGCCATAGTTTTTTTCAGTCTGTCCTTGTGTGCTTATGTGCTAAAAAAAAAAAAAAAAAAAAAAAAAAAACCCAAGAAAATCTCTTTATACTGATTTCAGAGGGTTTGGAAGGGAGAAGAAGAAAACACTAGCGTTGGATCCATGTTTACTGAGGCGGTCCTCCCTCTCTCCTCTGGGGTCAGCAGCTACCTGGACCCTGGCCTGTTCTCTGGACCCTGTGGCCACTCACTGCTTCTGTCTGGAGGTCAGTGCTGGAAGGCAGGCCCCCTGGGCAACCGCACGTGCAGACCCCCGGGCCTCGCTCACCTCCACTCCCTCGGGGCTCCCTGCTCTCCACCCTCCTCCTCACCACTGAGGCTCCTCCTGCGTCTGCGGAGCCTGGGTCCCCTGCAGGCTTCTCTTTTCTCTTTCCTTTTGCCCTATGTTGATCTGATCCGTTTAGCATTTTAAGTCATGTTGCAAAATTTCTTGTCTGCCAATGCCCTCTTATTATTTAAAACAGTTATGATTTTATTATTGAAGCATATATTCTTTTTCTGAATTTTATGAAAGTTTGGGTGGAATCAGGAATAGTTGCAAGTACTTAATTAGTTGTCTTATCCAGCCCTGAAGTGAAAACATTCAGGCCAGCTCCCTTTCCCTGTCCCGGTGGTCAGGCGGTGAGCTGGAGGTTAGGTCACACTTAGAATGGTCTTTGCCACACTAAGATGATTCTTCCATATTTTCTTTTAGTACATCTCTATTATTTTCTCACATTTAAAATTTTGGTTCCTTTGAAGTTTTATTTGATGTTAGATGTACAGAGAGGTCTAGATTTAGAAAATGTTTATCCATTTGTTTAAACATTTTTGACCAGTTTTCTAATTTGAGATACACACTGAGTTAATTCATGTAGCTTCATGATATGTATTATTATCTTATGGGATAAGTTCTCTCTCTCTCTCTTTTTTAAGCATTCTTGGCACTCTGGCACTCTGTATAAGTTTGTTCTATTAAATACATTTTTGACTAATTCGGGCAAGTTACAAAATCCCACTAGCATTTGGGTGTGCTTGCATTTATTTTTACAGATTCTTTTAGGGAGCACTGGCATTTTAATAATTATAAGCCACATTTAAGCCTCTTGGATAAATCTAAGTTATCCAGCCAGCTGAAGTAATAGTTTATTTTGAGATGTAATAAAGTTGTCTCAACATCCATCTCACACCTGATAGAAGTCCCAATGCGTCCTCGGTCTCCCTGGGGTTGCGCGGCAGTGCCAGGGTTGGCTGTTTGTTTATTTTTCCCCCGGGCCAGTTCCATTTTCCTGCTGCCTTGGAATCCTTGATCTCCGCTCTGGCTCTGACCCCTGCACATCTGTCCTTTCTCCGGTCCGCACACTCCACTGGACCATCTGATCTTTCCACTGGCACCAACTCAAGGCTGTGAGCACACGAGATAGGCGACTTCAGGGTGGCGTAACATTCCGAGCTCTGGAGTCAGACTGTCTGCGTCAACAGCTAGAGTCCATTTGCAAGCTGTGCACTTGGTCCAGTTACTCAACTTCTCTTTGCTTGCACTTCTCACTGTCCTGGGAAATAGGATTTTTGCGATAACTAAATGACAAACAGTTGAAGTGTGTCGTGCATTGATCCAGAAAGTAGGTGCTCAATAAATAGGAGCTTTTAACATCATTATCACCACCACCACCACCACCATCATCATCGAAGGTTTGGAGGCTATACAAATAGATTATATTGTGATGGAGCACAAGACATGACTTTAAACTGAGTAATAATGTATGTGTTTACCTTAAAAGAGCCTCTACTCATCCTCTTCCTAGAAAAAGGTCTTCACTTGCTCTTTAAGCTCCCTCTCAGGCCACTTACTTTGATGTCTCCCCTTCTTTTTTCCTGGCTTACTCACTTCCAGCCCAATTTCCCTACCTTAAATCTGGTCCATTACACAAGGCACAGGGATTATCATTTCAAAACTAAACCAGCCCAACAAGGTTTCACAAAAAGACCAGTTCTCTCCGGAGAGGAATTCTATAGTTTCACAGCTCAAAAAACTTAACAATTATTTTTTTTCCTACTTCACAGAGTTAAGATAGCCTATCTAAAAGGTACATCTCTCCATTTTATCAAGTCTCCTTTATTGTCAGTATAGAGTGTTGTTTTCTACATAGAGCATGTGTCTGAGAGTTATATATAAATTGTTATTGGGAACGGAATTTTATTCATTACACTGTCTTGCTGGTTATTGTTAGCATGAAAGTTATTACTTTTTTGTATATTTGTTTTGGACCTTGAGAATAGTACCGTTGTTTCCAACAATTTTCTCAGTTTATTTTCCTCAGTTTTCTCTGGTATCTAATCATTTTATCTTCAAATAATAAAAATTTTGCTTGCTTCTTTGCAATACTTATACCTTTTGTTTTGCTTTATTGTGCTGGCTTGGACAGATGTTCTATATCAGTGACGATAATGGTCCGCTGAAATTGATGGATTCTACTTGCAAATATTTTGTTTAGGATTTATAAGTGAAATGAGGTCTACTGTTTTCTTTTTGGTTTCTCTTTGATAGGTTTTGGGGTAGTGTTTTTCTGGCTTTATAAAAACAATAAAAGCATTGAGAAGCACTCCTTTCTCTGAGTTCTGGAACAATTAAACATTTTTTTGTATTATCTATTCTTTGATGGTTTGAGCCATGTAGGCTGCCTGGGCCTGACTCCTTTGAGGAATAGCTTCTTCATAATTGCCTCAAAGCTTATTTAAGGTTGTCTGTTTCTTCTTGATATAGACAATTTATTATTCCTGGAATACTTGTTCACATTATCCAAGTTTTAAAATTTATTTCAGCAGTTTCACAAAGCATTCTTTTTTTTTTTTTTTTTACAGGAACAGAGAGTGAGTCAGAGAGAGGGATAGACAGGAACACAGAGAGATGGGAAGCATCAATCATCAATTTTTCATTGCGACACCTTAGTTGTTCATTGATTGCTTTCTCATATGTGCCTTGACCGTGGGCCTTCAGCAGAACAAGTAACCCCTTGCTCGAGCCAGTGACCTTGGGTCCAAGCTGGTGAGCTTTATGCTCAAACCAGATGAGCGCGCGCTGAAACTGGCGACCTCGGGGTCTCGAACCTGGGTCTTCCGCATCCCAGTCCGACACTCTATCCACTGTGCCACCGCCTGGTTAGGCACAAAGCATTCTTGAATATCTTAAAAACTTGCCCCTGGGGCCTGGCTGGGTTGCTCAGTGGATAAAGTGTCAACCTGGAGCACCAGAGGTCACAGGTTCGACCCTCCTGTTAGGCTACATATGAGAAGCAACCAATGAATGCACAACAAAGTGGAACAACAAGTTGATGCTTCTCTCTCTCTCTTTCTCTCTCTCTTTCTCTCTCCTTCCCTTCTTCTCTCTCTTTCTCAAATCAATGAAACAATTGAAAAAAAAAAACTTTCCCCCACATCTGTGGTTATTTGTCCTTTCTTTTGTCTTTAATTTGGATATTTGTATCTCTACTCTTTGTTCTTCTTTAATTAAGGTAGACTATGATTTGTCTTTTTAGGGTTTCATATCTCCTTAATGAGTTAATGAATGATCTTGCTTTTAGGTTTTCTAGTTTAAATTCAGTCTCATGCTTTTAGTCTTTATCTCCTTCCGCTTTGTGGTTGATCTTACTCTTTCTTCTTAGTAATAAGAGCATTGACGGCTGTAAAATTTCCCCAAGGACAATTCAGCTTCAGTTCACCCGTTTTGGTGTGCAGCAATGTCTGTCTGTTGTGTTAGCCAGTAGGTATGGAGAGAGTGTGCAGTGTTTCCATGTTGTTGAGGAGTTACTGTTTGTTCGTTTCTACTTATTTACTTCTAGTTTTTTCAGAAAATGTGATCTACTCTTCCTGCTGTTGAAAATATGTTGAAGTAGCTTTTACGGCATAATGTGGACTTACTTCATGCCTGAGAAACAGTTAGGGTCGATAATTATTTCATAAATATTGGGAAAATAACATACATTCTCTAATTATGATATGTGACATGTAATAGATGTTATAGATGTATAGAAATATACTACATCTACTATCTACTTCTATACATATATAACATATATATACATGTTATTACTTATACTATTGTGATCACCTATATCCATATGTTTTTTTTTTCTTTTTTGTATTTTTCTGAAGCTGGAAACAGTCAGACAGACTCCCGCATGCGCCCGACTGGGATCCACCGGCACGCCCACCAGGGGGCTATGCTCTGCCCATCCGGGGCGTCGCTCTGTTGCGACCAGAACCACTCTAGCGCCTGGGGCAGAGGCCAAGGAACCATCCCCAGCGCCCGGGCCATCTTTTGCTCCAATGGAGCCTTGGCTGCGGGAGGGGAAGAGAGAGATAGAGAGGAAGGAGAGGGGGAGGGGTGGAGAAGCAGATGGGCGCTTCTCCTGTGTGCCCTGGCCGGGAATCGAACCCGGGACTTCCGTACGCCAGGCCAACGCTCTACCACTGAGCCAACCGGCCAGGGCCTATATCCATATGTTTTAATGTCCTTGATCTGTCAAGATCTAAGAGTGATGTGGAATTTGATTTTTGTCAGTCACCCCTCTCATTTTTCTGGAGTTTATCATACAAGGAAATGTTTAAGTGTGGTCCCTGGGCCAGCAGCATCAGCAGCACCTGAGGCCGTGGCAGGCATGCGAAACCTTGAGCCCCACCCAGACCTGCTAGATCAGAAACTGGGGCTGGCCCAGAAGTCTGTGCCGCAGGAAGCCCTCCAGGTCCGCGATGCACACTCACATGTGAGGGTCTCCCTGTGTCCCACTCCGTCCTGAGGAATTACTCTTCCTGCCCACTAGTGTGTGGAGCCACCTTTCCCAGTAACTTCATTCTGTTTCTGAAGTACTCATTCTGTACCAATATCCTGCGTCATACTCTTTTCAGTTTTATAGCTAATAACCAAAGACAGGCAAATCAGAATTAGATATTATGCTTTTCTTAGTAAATTTACAAAGATTTAAAAACTCAGTAACTTTCAGTGTTGACAAGAAGCTAATAAAGTAGACATGTTCATACATTTGTTGTGAGATGTAAAGTGATACATTTTTTTTTCCTGAAAAGAAATAATGGTAATATGTCTAAAATAGCTTAACCTTTGCTTCAGTAGTCCCACCCCTAGGAATTCATTGTAAGAAAATAATCAGAACTGGAGAAAATTTTATATTTAAACTGCTTTTGGATTGCTTATTTATTTATACTATCAATCATTTCTAATAAATAGAATATTTTTCTGGAGAAGTTATAGGTTAAATGTATGACATGTACCTACCATTATAGTATTGGACATAACAATTTCACTGCCTTAAAATTCTTGTTTCACCTATTTGCTTTTTTAAATAGAGAAGAATATAGGTCACCTAGGAGGCCAACAATACAAGAATTTCAAATTATGACATATTCAATTCAAATGAAATATTATACAGCCACTAAAAATAATGTTCCTAGAAAATACTTAATGGCTTGCGGAAATGTTCATGATGTACTACTAAGTAAAAAAAACAAATAGTATACAAACTGTATTTGTAATAATATCACCCAACTTTGCAAAAATATATAATTATGTGTGCTCATGATAAAAAAAATACTCCAAAGAGTGAAAAAGACTGAAGGCTTGACATCAGAATGCCTAGTAGGTATCCGTGAGAAGCTAACATAGACGGCAGGGTTAGGAATGCAGCCTCTGGCATAAGCCAGCCTGGGTCAGACTCATGGCTCAGCCGCCTGGAGCTGTGTGGTCTTAGGAAAGTTTCTTTTCTTTTTTGTGTTTATGAAATTATCTAAAATAAGTATGCCTCACTTTTAAAATGAGAAAAAAGTAAAAAAAAAGAAAAAAAAAAGAGGAAGTGATGGAGAAGCAAGAGGAGCGTAAAAATTCCCCACGCAAAGTGGCTGAAGCAGAAAAGAGAAGTTGTTGACACAGAATTGAAGTGGTGTTGTTTTTTTGCATTTTTCTGAAGTTGGAAACGGGGAGGCAGTCAGACAGACTCCCACATGCGCCCGACCGGGATCCACCCGGCTTGCCCACCAGGTTTTGTAGGAGGGTTGGCTTGAAGCAGGGCTCTAATAATGACCCTCAGACCCTGTTTCCTCTGTCTTTCAGTTTACTACCTGGCTCTTTCCGGGCCATGGGCTTCCTCCTGCAGCGGCCCCAGACCTCATGTGGTCCTCAACATCCTTCTCACTTCACAGCCAGTGAGAATTTTCCATAATTCCCAAAGAAAATCTCATGTCATCCCATTGGCTCTGTTGGAGTCATTTCTACCAATCAGAGTGGCCAGGGAAGATACAATGCACTGATTGGCTTAAGCCTGGATCATTCAACAGCCTGAATCAAGCATCGAGTCCTTGTCCACAAAACCAGAGGGAGGGACAGCAAGCAAAGGAGCAATTCTCTAATAGGAAATACTAGGTGGCAATAAACAAAAGATGTTCTTTGTCTCTGAAAGGAGGTGGCTGCACAACTCTGCCTGCTGTTTTGAGTGCATCTCTGTAATATCCTTGTCCATCTTAGAGGTTTGGGGGTCTTTGTTTTTATGCCCACAATGGAGATGGCTGTATTGATTTTTTCCTGAACCGAGACTGAGCCAGGTGGTGAACAAATGCTTCTCAGTATGCTGAACCATAGGCTTATTATAAATAGCCCTCAGTTCGTGCTTTCAGCATTTCACATAAAAAGGATTTCAATAAGTGCCCTTTCTAAACTGTCCAAGACTATTAACTGTCTGAGTGTCATTGAGAAGCATACAGAAGGTATCCCTGAGGCAGCAATCAGGGCGTAGGGGATCTTCACTGTATTTACATCATTATATGTAACTCAAACACAGTGTCTTCGATGATGCCCATGACCTCCCGTAGAAGACAGGTGTAACAATAGTCCTGCCAATTTGCTGAAAAGTTTATCATTCTTAGGATGACAGCTGGAGCTCCTCACCCCAATTCAATATCCTTGAGCTAAACAGTGTCCTCATTTTATGGCTGTTATGAAACTGTATTCTTGGAACAATGACAAACTCTTGACTCCTCTAAAATCATGGCCAGTTGAACCCACTGGGTCACTGCAATTGGCAATAAAAACTGGTTGCATATTAAGCAGATACACCTGCTTCTATAGGCATCTCTCAGGTGCCAAAGGATAGATTGATTGTGCAGACCAAGCTCCATGCACTGGGGGGCAAGAAAGGGAATGGAATTCCCCTGGGCCCTTGGGCTTCAGGAAGTATGGAGCAAGCATACCTCCTGTCTGAGCAGGCTGTTGTTCCTCCTGACAGTGAAACGATCCAGTTTTCCTGGACTGTGAATATGAAGAGACCTTTAGCCCACCTTAGTCAACACTTGAAAAAGTATATGATCCTGGCAGGAACCCATAAATAAGAAGGTACTAGAACAGGCCATACGCACCTTGTCATTTCCTTAATAAAATGGGATTTCATTACCTTGGCCCTGTCATCATCTTTATCAGGCCTGCTGCCTCTTTTTCTGTTTCTTGGACATGCAGTGGGTTGCCTGGTTACTTGAAAAGAGCCAGTTTTTTTCCAAGCAAAAGACTACTGATGTCATACCGTGTTCCTAGTGTTTACACTGTGTCTTTGCTGTGCCAGTTACTGCACTGAGTAATTCTGTACATTGTCTCAAGTCCTCCCAACAAGTCTCTACGGTAGTTTTCATAATTACCATTGTAAACAGGAGGAAACCAAAGCTCTGCCTTGTTGCGTAACTTGCCCAAAGTCATCCAGCACTATTTGTGAAACTGGAGCTTTGAAACTAAACCTGCCATTGCTAAATATGGTGTTATTTCCCTTTTGTTATCAATAGCTGACAACAATGTACCAGTATTTAGGTCCTTTAAACTGAGTTTGGCGAAATTCAGCTTGGATCCATTTTTATCTCTGCTTTCCAAATCTAGCCACCTCAATCTACGGTGGCCGTTCCGTAGATTGAGCCGCTCCTCACATTACAGGCCAAATTCTTGGGGTGACTAGTTGTCTGAGGGAATCCACTCTTCTCAATGCATAACTGTTCCACAGCTGTCTTCCAGAACCTTCCACAGGGGTCCTTGCCCTGAGGTGTTGGCAAAGCCACCCAAGAACAAAATCTCTCCCTTCCTCCATAAGAGCACCTCCGCCTCACCTTTGTTTGGCCTGTTTCTTGGCTCTGCAGTGCTAATGACCAGAACAAGACAGGTGTGTGACTTATGACCCCTGTGTTTACACTTATCCGATGTGAAATGCTAACAATTGCTTTGCAATTTTATATTTAGATCCCAGTACAAGGTTGGACCCAGCTGTTTAAAAAACAAATAGTTTTACAGCCCATTGTGTAGTGATGACCTCATGCAGAAAGCTGGGTGGATTTTGTCCTTGGAGGGGCTGGTGGCCGTTCCGTAGATTGAGCCGCTCCTCACACGCCGCCGTGCGTGCAGAGGCGGGCCCTGCGGCAGCCGCCGTGGACCGGCCATGAGAGCCACATCTGTTTGTAAATCTTAAAGAAGAATGGGGTTGGGTTTTCCATTCTTTAACTATAGAGAAAAAGAAAGAAAAGAAAAGCAACCACTTCCTGTCGGTAAAGTCTTGTGTTTCTAGCTTTGTTAACTTCTCTCTTGCTGGGGAAAAAAAATGCTTTTCAAGAACCACTCTATAAAGGCTGTACCCAGGATTTGGAATTGGCATTTGCAAATGTTGCCTCCAGGGATAAACTCATAAAACCACCCATTACTCTGTGGCCAGATTTTGGCTCTGTTCCTTCTTTGTACATCGAGCAGTCCTCACAGCCCTGTACTCTCTGCAGCCTGGATAGACCCCTCTTCCTCATTTACATCCTGCAGGGGGTGGAGCGTTTCCTGCGGAGTGTCACCTCAATGGAACCCTTTCATTCATTCATTCATTCATTCTTCATTCATCATTCAACAAACAACTCTTTGAGTCCCTACCGTGTGCCAAATACTGCCCCAGGTTCTGAGGACTTGAAGATAATACAAGCCTCAATTACTCATACTCAAGCCTACAGTCCATCAGAGGAGGCAGCAAAGTAACAAATTGGAAGGCTTTGTGGTAAGGAAGGCCTCTAATGCTTAGCACACCAGGGGACCAGCCTAGGGGTGTTAGGCCTGGGGAAGTGAAAAAACTGGTGATCGAAGAGGGCTTCCTGGAGGAGGTAACACCAATGTGAACTTTGAAGAACATAAAGGAGTTAGCAAATATGTTTATAACAGAAACAGCAGCTTGCACCAAGGTGCAGGAGTGAGAAGGAAGAGTGCCTTGGGCTGCAGCACTGCTGGGAGGGATTGAGGGCAGAGGGACGGAGGGAGGAGAAAGGAAGGAGGACAGGAGAGTGGAGCCCAGGGCAGATCCTGATGCTGGCTGCTGTTACCACTGCCGCTGTGATAAGTTCCTTGTCAAGTTGAGTTTTTTACCTGGCCGGGTGCTTAGTTGATTAGAGCATCATCCTGATACACCATGGTTGCAGGTTTGATCCCTAGCCAGGGCACATATAAGAATCAACCAATGACTGCACAAATAAGTGTAACAACAAATCGATATTTCTCTTTCTCTTTCTCTTTCCCTCCCTTCCTCTCTTTCTAAAATCAATAGAAAAAAACAAATTTTTTTTTTTTTTGTATTTTTCTGAAGTTGGAAACGGGGAGGCAGTCAGACAGACTCCTGCATATGCCCGACCGGGATCCACCCGGCATGCCCAACATCTGGGCTGTTGCTCTGTTTCAACCAGAGCCATTCTAGCGCCTGAGGCAGAGGCCATAGAACCATCCTTAGCACCCGGGCCAACTTTGCTCCAATGGAGCCTTGGCTGCAGGAGGGGAAGAGAGAGACAGAGACAAAGGAGAGGGGGAGGGGTGGGGAAGCAGATGGGCGCTTCTCCTGTGTGCCCTGGCTGGGAATCGAACCTGGGACTCCCACACGCCAGGCCGACGCTCTACCACTGAGCCAACCGGCCTGGGCAGAACAAATTTTTTAAAAGGTGGGTTTTTAGACTTTTTGATCGGAGCTAAGCTCAGTGTAATTTTCATGTCCATTTCTCTTAGTATGAGATCTACTGTACTTTTCCAGAGTCCAGCTTAATGTTTAACCACAAGTCTCATGATGTCAAAGATACTACAAAACACCAATTCTGTGTTCATCCTGAAACTAAAAAGATATTTAGTTTTATAAATTACTTTTTAGCATCACTGTTCATCCCAAAATGAATTTGAGGTAGTTTAACAAAAAAATAAAAAACAAACAAAAAAACCAATGAGAGAAGAAAAAGGAGGGAGTTGTTTTTTCTAATCAAGAGAAAGAAAAATAGAGGCAAAGGGCTAAGATGAAAGAGAGAAAATTTTAGTAAAAGAAATGCGTATGTTCAGGTCCAAAAGTTTACTAATTTTGGTCCATAGTTTTGGCCCTGAGTTTCCTGGAAGGCAGGGAAAGAAGGAAAATATAACCAGTCAACAAACATACCTTATTCATAAGGGAAAGAAAACTTAAGAAAATCAAAGGTTTTTGGATTTTAAATCTAAGAGAAATTCACATGGTTTATCTCAAGAGTGACTTCTGATAGTCTTCTGATATAACAGATAATGTCCTCAACAAGGTCCCTAAAACAAAGGAAAAGCAAATGTTTGGCACGACAGAGCTATTTTGTCAATCCAGAATGCTTTCTTTGAGCCTTTCGTCTGGAAAGAGCACCCCCTTTTCTCTGGGCACCAACTCCCTGACTCTCCATGATCCTGGTGGCACCAGTAAGCACGCCTCGTCCCTTCCACTGAGAATACTGCCTCGCAACAAACCACACCGGAAACACAGAGGCGTAAGAGTGTTGCTTTAGCTCATGGGTCTGTCTGCAGGTTGACGATTTAGGCTGGGCTCAGCCAAGCAGTACTTCTGGGCTTGGCTGGATCCTCTCGCAATCCTGGGGTCGCCTGGCTGTTGCTGGGGCCCCTGGGGCCTCTTGGCCCTGCTCCCTAGGTCTCTTGGCCTTCAGCATGCTAGCCTGGCATGCTCTCAGGGGACAGCAGAGCTCCAGGAGTGGAAGCTGAAGTGGCACAAGTGCCTTTTCAAACCTCAGCAAGCACCCCATCTATTAACATCCTACTGACAAAGCCATCACACAGCCAAACTCAGAATCAGGGCATGGAGAAGCAGACAGACGCCTGGTGGGGAAAGGACTGGCATCTAGCACAGGAGGCAGGTGACCTAGGCTTGGCCAGATGACGGCCAAGCGGTCCTCACTGAGCCTGGTGAGGTGTTGATTATTATTTTATTTTAATTTTATTTCAAATTAATTATTTAATTTAATTTTACTTTTTTAGTGAGAGGAGAGGAGGGAGAGATAGATTCTTGCATGTGCCCCTACTGGGATTCAACCGGATCCACCTGGCAAGCCCACTATAGGGCGATGCTCTGCCCATCTGAGGCCCTTGCTCTGTTGTAACGAGCCATTTTTTAGCACCTGAAGCAGAGGCCATGGAATCATCCTCAGCACCTGGGCCAACTTGCTCTAATTGAGCCATGGCTGCAGGAGGAGAGAAGAAGAGAAAGAGAGAGAGAGAAGGGAGAGGGGAGGGGTGGAGAAATAGATGGGCGCTTCTCCTGTGTGCCCTGACCGGGAATCGAACCTGGGACCTCCACAGGCTGGGCCAATGCTCTAGCACTGAGCCATCCAGCCAGGGTTGAGATATTGATTATTAACACATAAATCCTGGGAGGAAGAAGCTCCTGTTTCCACTGGGTTGCTCATTTGAGGCTGCAAGTAGCCATGTTCCCCAGCCATGTGTCCAGAGCAGGGGTCCCCAAACTACAGGCCGCAGGCCGCATGCGGCCCCCTTAGGCCATTTATCTGGCCCCCACCACACTTCCGGAAGGGGCACCTCTTTCATTGGTGGTCAGTGAGAGGAGCATAGTTCCCATTGAAATACTGGTCAGTTTGTTGATTTAAATTTACTTGTTCTTTATTTTAAATATTGTATTTGTTCCCATTTTGTTTTTTTACTTTAAAATAAGATATGTGTAGTGTACATAGGGATTTGTTCATAGTTTTTTGTTTGTTTGTTTTTTGTATTTTTTGAAGTTGGAAACAGGGAGGCAGACAGACTCCCTCATGTGCCTGACCAGGATCCACCCAGCACACCCACCAGGGGGCGATGCTCTGCCCATCTGGGGCGTCGCTCTGTTGCAACCAGAGCCATTCTAGTGCCTGAGGCAGAGGCCACAGAGCCATCCCCAGCGCCCAGGCCATCTTTGCTCCAGTGGAGCCTTGGCTGCAGGAGGGGAAGAGAGAGACAGAGAGGAAGGAGAGGGGGAGGGGTGGAGAAGCAGATGGATGCTTCTCCTATGTGCCCTGGCCAGGAATTGAACCCGGGACTCCTGCACGCCAGGCCGATGCTCTACCACTGAGCCAACCGGCCAGGGCTGTTCATAGTTTTTTTTATAGTCTGGCCCTCCAACGGTCTGAGGGACAGTGTACTGGCCCCCTGTGTAAAAAGTTTGGGGACCCCTAGGTCCAGAGGGTCTGCTTCCTGCACCAGGAAATGAGACCACCATGCAAAGAGAAGCAGAGGCAAGAGGGCATCCATGCAGAAAGCAAGAGCCACGTGGTGTGAAGTCCCTGCAGCTTTTAATGTCCACCGATCACTCCAGCACCCAAACCGACCCCGAGCCGATCCCTTCTCCACATGCTGTATCAGCTAGGACTCGAAGGCATCTGGAGCCAGTCCTCCCGGGTTTGAATCCCAGCTCAGTCGTTGAAGAACTATGTGACTCAGAGGTGAGGTGCTTCATTTCTTGGTGCCTCAGTTTCTCTCTAAAATGAGAATAATGGCAGCCTCACCCCACAGGGTTGCGGTGAAGCTTGAATATGTTTGTACAGGCAAGGACTCGGAACAGGGCCTGGCACGTAATGTGACTATTTTTGTTGATGTTGTTGCTGGGGTTTGCTTGCTTTGTGTTTCTGTCATTTGCGACGGAAAGATTCCTGGCCATCAGAGTGACATCAGTGGCTGGTATGTCATTTGGATTTGATGGAAAGACAAGGCTACCTCACATGGTAGCAGAGCCTCTAACTTCCTCCAAAGCCATTGTCCTGCCTCCCAAATGACACATCTACCCACCGAGAAAAAACAAACTGGACACTGTCAGCTCAGATTAGCCTAATCCGAGACTGGCCTGCTGGTGCTATATCTGTAGAGTCATCAGAATGGAAGGACTTGGTACCTGAAAGCAGTGTTCATGGGCATCAGGCAGGCCCACCCCTGAGCACCCCTCCCAGATGTGGGCGAGGATTGCCCGGGCCCAGGGTGGGCTGGGCCAGGTGGCTGTGTGAGCTCGTAGACAGGAGTGTGGGAGCTGGGCTTCCAGAATCTTTCTGTGCAGCATCGGGCAAGCTGCACCCAGCCAGTTCAGGGCCCCCAAACGGACACACAAGGCCGCAGATGGCCTGGACTTGCAGGGGCCGTGCCACCATCAGGGCTCCGTGCAGCCTGGCTGGAGCCCCTCTCCCCACAGCCCGGCCATCAGGCTGGGTCTGCTCCGAGAACAACAGTTTACAGTTTGGCTGCCTGCAGCCTGCCCCCACATGGGGAATAAAGCTGAGCATTGTGCTGGGCTTGCAACATCCCTCCCTTGCCAGAGTTCCTGATGTGCTTGTTACCGGGATCTGGCCTGAATGTCTCCTTTGTCGTGGACCTCCGCGTGCTGAGGGGGGCTTGCCTTCTCCGTGGCAGTCCTGGGTTAAATAAATACAGTAAAGGCAACATACACGGCTCACCACTGGAGCCGGGCTCAATAACTCAACCAACTCATGCGGCCGAAGACTGAGCCGCTGCGGCTCTGCACTCGTTTCAAGATGGATTTCTTTGTTCAGTGCCTTCGCTGGAGGACAACGTCGATAACCTGGAAGGGGCAGCGTGCTCCAGTCCGGCTGCCCATGCGCTCCAGCGACACTCCTGGAAGTTTCTAGGTCCTGTGCAGGTGAGCTCAGTTCAGCACAGCATGCTGACGTCACCACATACATGCACCCTCCTAAGAAAGCCGTGATTAGGCTCAGCCCTGATTTTCAGCACTTTTCCAGTGAGCTTGGTCGTCACGCACCTTTACAAAACCCATAATAGTTAGAAACATGCTGTGTGAGCCCTGGAGGCTTAAATCAGCTCAAGCCTGTGAATGTTCTAATGTAACGAATTACCTTCACGTGTGAATTACAGCTCTATAGGATACTCAATACGGCCAACGCTGTCTACGCTCCACTCTTTGGGGGCCGCACGCTATTCCTTATGAAGTGTCTGTTTCCGACAGTCTTGTAAGAATAAAAAATACTTCTATTCCAATACCACTGCGTATGTTCAAAACATTTTTTAAAAATAAGTGAAATGGGCCCTGGCCGGTTGGCTCAGCGGTAGAGCGTCGGCCTAGCGTGCGGAGGACCCGGGTTCGATTCCCGGCCAGGGCACATAGGAGAAGCGCCCATTTGCTTCTCCACCCCTCCGCCGCGCTTTCCTCTCTGTCTCTCTCTTCCCCTCCCGCAGCCAAGGCTCCATTGGAGCAAAGATGGCCCGGGCGCTGGGGATGGCTCTGTGGCCTCTGCCCCAGGCGCTAGAGTGGCTCTGGTCGCAACATGGCGACGCCCAGGATGGGCAGAGCATCGCCCCCTGGTGGGCAGAGCGTCGCCCCCTGGTGGGCGTGCCGGGTGGATCCCGGTCGGGCGCATGCGGGAGTCTGTCTGACTGTCTCTCCCTGTTTCCAGCTTCAGAAAAATGAAAAAAAAAAAAAAAAAAAAAGTGAAATGGTACATAAAAAAAAAATCTTTACACTCAAGGACTTTATGCTTTAAGGCCCACAGAAGGCTGAATGGGAGGGTGCTGTCCTTTGAATCTATAAAATCAGTAAATCTCATTTTCTTTTAAAGGCAAATGATTTGTTTAATAGGCATAGCAGAGATTCTCAACCAGGGGCAATTTTGCTCCCTCTGGGGACAATTAGCAATGTCTGGAGATATTTTTGGTTGTCACAAAGTGCAGGTGTGTGCGTGTGTGTGTGTGTGTGTGTGTGTGTGCGTGCGCATGTGCGCATACATGCACACAGGCCACTGGCATCTAGTAGGTATAAATCATGATGCTCTCAACATCCCTCCATGCACAGAAGAGCCCCCTTCAGCAAAGAATTGTCCTTTCCAAAATGCTACTAGTGCCCCGTCTGAGAACCAATGTGAAGCTGCCTGGCCTCAGACACTGGCATTACAAGTGCCCTTCCCCCAGCCACCCCTAGTGACATCGTGATAACTGCAGTACAGTGTCCACACCAGGAAATGGACATGTGTAATGCAGGTGGCTGAGGCCAAGGCAGGTACACAAGATTCAGGCTGATGGTAGAAAAACCGTGGAGCCAGCATGGGTTGGGCCATTCCACTTAATAAAGTCTCACAATGGCGGACAAGCACTCAGGCAGAGAAACCGCCTCTCGGGCAAACAGCAAAATGGCCCCTCACAGTGGCAGGCAAGCCGCACATCTGCAATCCCCCTGAGTGCATGCACCCATAGCCTTATATGGGCCATATACACACGGCGCTGCCACATGCTCACGCACTAATCAGGCAGAGGGCTTGCAGCCGGTAAACCAGCGAGCAAGCCTAACACAGCTGCCCCACAACATGGTACAATATGGCAATCTTATTTGGATTTTACCAGTTTGCAATAATAAAACACTTAAAAATGTGTCTTCCTCCACCTCCCAAATAAGTAACTTGATTACTCTAAAAGGTGCTTTCTATGAAATGCAACGCAACATAATAATGGTCTTTCTGCTTCTAAATGGTCCCCATGGTTAAGGATGCCAGGGAAGGAAGCTACAGTAGAAATAATTGTCTTCTACAGTCTCCCCCTCTTCAAAACTAAAACCCAAATGACAAGTACTTGTTTCCAGTCCCTTCTTATTGTTTTTTAGTTTGTCAGTTTACAAGTCCCCCAGAAGTCAAGTATTAAACCTCATGACAAAATGTCACTACCTTCTCAACCTTCATGCCCCTAGCAAGGTGTGTGCACTGCGGCCACCTGGACACACTCGCTAAGGCTTTCCTGCAAACACACACACACACACACACACACAAACACTGATACACACACTTTTTAAAATGAAATTTCTTGGGATGACACTGGCTAACAAAATTATATAGGTGCAGGTGCACAGTTCTACAGCACATCTCTGTGCACTGTATTATGTGATCAACCACCCAAGTCAAGTCTCCGTCCATCACCATTTATCACCCTACGCCCTCCTCCACCGCACCTCCGGCAATCACCACACTGTTAGCCATGCACACACACCCTTTTAAGAGTCTTTTACAAAAAAAAAAAAAAAACAATTAAAGGGCGTGCTGTGCCCCAGAAAGAGAGACATGCCTTTATCTCTGCGGAATCGCCGCCCCCATGACTGTCGGGGGGAGTGAGCAGGGGGCACAGGACACCAGGTGCTGCCTTCACGAGCCTCGGAGAAGAGACCGGGCAGGCCCACCAGGTCCAGCGTAAGATGTTCTAGCCTCAAAAGGAAAAGTAGGAAACCGGGAGAGAGCCAGAACACGCTTTGAGACTGCAGTCTGAGCAGGCAGCGTCCAGTGGGAGACAGAGCCCCAGACCACGAGTCAGCAGAACCGAGTTCAAATGTTGGCTCTGCCACTTCCCGGCTCTGTATCTGCAATGGACGAAATGTCTGGGCCCGCCACCCCCAAGTTCATACGTGGAAATCCTAACCCCCCCATGGCGATGGTACTAGGAGGTGAGGGACTTTAGAAAGTGATCAGGCCCCGAGGGTAGAGCCCTTGTGAATGGGATTAATGGTGTCATGAAAGGGACCCTGGAGATCTCACTTTCTCTGCCATGTAAGAATCCAGGAGGTCAGCTTCCTGCCACCCGGAAGCAGGCTCTCACCAGAACCGGCCACGCTGGCATCCTGATCTCCAGAAACGTGAGAAATAGATGCTCGGCGCCTGTCAGCCGCCCGGCAGACAGCATTGTTACGGCCGCCGGAACGAAGCTGGGGCCTCGGGAAAGGCACTGAACTGGGCTTTAGTTTCTGTATCTGTAAAATGACATCAGTACCAATCCCGCTAAACACAGAAGAGGGTGGCGGAGGCCACGGACTTGCCTGAGGTGACGATGCCTTTTGGAGGAGGAGAAACAAACAGTGTAAGTTCCTGCAGCAAAAGTGAATAGAGCTACGGCCACTCAGTCAACCCAGATGAATCCCCCAAATACAACACTGACCGAACAAAAGCTGCAGAAGAACATGTGCGGCGTGCCACCCCGTCCACACAAACACGCCCAGCCGAGCAATGAGTGGGAACGAGCAGTGTCTGGTTCAGGGCAGGGGTCACCCCGGTTGGGTCTGACTGGGTGGGAATATTACTTCTTCAGTGTGGAGAGAAGGTGCTTTGGGTATTCCTTCCTTATTCTCGATACCTTCTTGAATGTCTTTAATATTTCAGAAGGCATCTGATTTGCAAAGGTTTCTATCATTGTCTAAAGATGCCTGGAGTACGGAGTAAAGCCGGTGTGAACGGGGCTCCATGACTTCGTGACCTTGGGGGATTCTGCCTAACTACACTGTGCTTCCACTTCTCAACAGTCAAGAGCATCTCCTTCATAATCCCTGGGAGGCTCTGACAAGAGAATGACCTTGACACATAATCACCTCTCAGTAAGAGCTAGATTGCAGCTACTGCACAGAACACAGGGGACTGTATGGTCATCACGACGACTCATCGATTGACCATGGAGCAGTCCTGTGCATAAGTCATACAGAGGTTTCCATCTTCTGGCCACTGTAATGCAACCTTCAGAACACAGGATAATGTTACCATTCCAAGCCCAGATTTATGAGCCAGAATCTTACTCGAAAAACTTGGGTCACTCCGCTGAAATAGTTTGTGGAGAGATAGTTGAACCTTTGTTTGGATTCTTGCCAGTAGCCATAAAAATTCTTTACCACTCAGTAAGGTTATGTATTACGGCCATGTAGGCATCCTGGCTATCAGAACTCTCACTTTTTGGGCTGTGCCAGATAAACTTGAACATGAGACACCGTCAGCAGTTTCAAGATTGATGGCAGCAAATTCCAACCTTCTGGCCCCGGGCCTATGCAAGTCATGTTACTTACCACCATGTCATGTTAACTTGTGTAGCCAACTCACAAAGCAAGGTGCCTGGAACAAGGTTAGGCTTCACTGCCAAAATACCGGTGGGGTGGGTGAGACTTTAATAACCATAAGTCACATTTATATCTCTATGTTCTCCAGCATTTGAGTCAACATGGAGTTTTTTTTTCTTTTTCTTTTTTTTTTTTGCCAAGGTGCCCTCAAGTTATTCTATTAAAATTTAAGAGAGCCTTGCTATCTTAAAGCATGCCAGTACCCTGGAGTTGGCCAGCCAGCTGGCAATTCTTTTTTATAGAGAGAGTACAAGGGAGCAGATAACCGCATGAAGCCTCCACGTAGCCTAGTCGAGGTAAAAGTCACCTGGACGTGCCACCACAAGGCTGGACATCTTGTGTTTAATCTGTTTGGAGAATCAAAGTAGCTTTCTATCCTGAAACGGCCCAATCCTCCTGGCCTCTTCTCGGGCCTATAAATTTCCTTTTCACATGTAGGTCCGTGAAGCACAGCCTTGTTGAGTCAACATCTGGAACTACTCAGGTGGTTTGTCTCTGCCGACTTTATGAACAATAAAAGCAAACCGCTGGATGATTCTTGGATATTTTAACTCAGGGCACAGGCATCCTGGCCGCACTGCTGACAAACACAAGATTTTCATTTTCCCTGCCGGGTCCAAATGCAACAAATGTGGTTGGGAATAGAAGGCTAAGTGTTCTCCTCAAAAATGAGCTACTTGTCTAAGATATAATTTTATAACTGTGGGGTACATACCTCAGAATTTCCAAAGTTCTTGCAAATCTCTGCTCTGCCCCCAAACCCAAGCACTGTCCCGTTTTAAAGAAACAGACTCAAGTCGATGACTTCCTAACTACAGTTTCTGCCAAAACAGAGAAGAAAACGATCAAACTAGAGACCCCAGAGTCAATCTCACGCCTGAAACCTTTTAATCTGCAACATTTATTATTATTATTATTGTTATTATTATTATTACATGAGGAAAGACTGCTCTAAAGTGACCCCTGAGCTGTTTGCAGCCAATATTCAAATTTAAAAATATCCTTAGAAATGTCCTCAAAAATCAAAGAGAATGAGTCCCTGAGGCCAAATATGAGAGAGAGAGAGAGAGAGAGAGAGAGAGAGAGAGAAAGAAAGAAAGAAAGAAAGAAAGAAAGAAAGAAAGAAAGAAACTACACTGACTGAATTGGGAAATACAGAGAAGAGTGTGATGTCCCTATGCCAATGGCACCTGATTGTCATAAAAGAATTACAGCTGATGTAAAGAATGCAGTGTCATAATATCTTCAATTGTCCAAAATGCATGGTTGGTTAAAAGTCTGAAGGTCATGGAGCAACGGAACTTTAAATATGGGTCACGAGGAATAATGCTAGCCTACTATGTATGCTAAGGAACCATTTTTATTTCTCTCTGCATCCTCCATGCCAAGTACCACACCTGGCACTCAACACATGTTTAATTTTGAAATGCAAGTGTTAGTAAGAGATTTATGACTTTATTGAGCAGTACAGAGCCCAAACTGCATAATAATCCTCGTGACACGCCTTGGCACTCGCCTGCTCCACGGAGACTCCAAAATGCAGCCCCCCACCCCCCTGGGAAAAGGTATTGTGGCCCTTCTTCCAAGTTACTGAGACAAAAATAATCTCACATCTATACACAGATCGTGTTCAGAAAGATGATTTTGGAAAACTGTGGTTGGGAGCAGGGGTCCTTTCCATGTCACTCTCCCAAGCAGCCAGGATGACCTTTTCAAAATGTAGGGAACGCAGACACTTTCAGAGGCTCCCTCCTGTCCCTTTGGCGTGGTGGAAAATGTCCTCCGGGACCTGCGTCCTGCCAGATCTTCAGCTGTGTCCTGCAGCGCGACATCCTCACCCTGGTCCAGGCACCCTGGGCTCCGTTACGTCTTTTTCAAAGGTCAGCTTCGTCTTCCCACGCGGCCTTTGCATTTGAGCCTCTGGGGGTCACATTGCATTCTTTCCTGCTTCTTCCTACAGCCAACTCCAAAATGTCCTAAGAGAAGTGTCACCTCCTCAATGAAGCCTCCCCTGTCCACTGAGCCTGAAGAAGTCCTGGCCACTGCACCTCATGGTCCTCACTATCACCTACCCCAATACCCCCTCCTGCTGATTTTCTTCACAGAGTCCCAGAGGAAGAGGGACGATGGCGGGAAACATGGCTGACAAAAGGGTTTGGTTTGGGCCAAGTTTTGCGAGGCCTCCAGAATCAAGTGCCTGCGGAGCAAGCTGACATCAGACGGGGGTGGCGGGGGAGTGTTCCGGGACTAGGTCACCTTGTATTGGTGACAGTAGGTGATGCTGAGAAGCCTGGGAGGCAGGAAGCTCTTTCTTCTAGAAGCCGGGGTCAGAGTCCAGCTAGAGAAAGAAGGTGCTGGCCATCCGGCAGGTGAGACGTGGGGGGTGGAGCCCCACATGGAAGGACTGAACTGCCAGGCGCTGTCAGGGGAGGACAGCAAGACAGTGGCTCTCCGTGAGTGACTCTACTTGGGTGTTGGCCTTTCCTCCCTCCTGCTGTAGCAGCCACAGTCCCACTCGACCTGGAGAAGAGACCTGAGGTCACTCCTCCTCGCGTCTCACGACTCGTCTTTCCAGTTTCAGTCAAGCTTGATGTGATGCCCTCCACACCGCCCCCCCCCCCGTTTTCCTTTTGAAATGAGACCAGTCGTCACAACTGTTCCTGTGATATTTCAAAGTGAAGCTTATGGAAAGAGCTCTCCAGACGCTTCAAGCCCCTTAAAGATCTAGCCCACCCTCGAAAGAGTCTAACTTTTTAAAAAGTATGCCATTCCTCAGCTGCTGGATCTGATAAGAAAATGACAAAGAACAAACAAATAGCTACCACGAGGGCCCTTTCTTTCACTAGGTAAATACGTGAAAATAACTTGCTCTGCAGATGAAGTCAACGCACACATAGATGGCAAAGGGGAACCGAAAAGGCAGCAGAATAAATATCGTCGTGGAGAAGGATTACATATGCACAAGGGGCCAACGGCCAACTGGAGCTATTACAGCACATGGTTGACATATTTGCCAAAAAAAAAAAAATTTTTTTTTTGATCTACCACTTAACTCTTATTATCATGATATAGCCCTAGAACTCTTAAGTAACTAATCACTGGAGAATTTTTTGAGCCAAGCTCTATTAGAATCAACTGCTAATTGCTCTCCATTCAAGGACAATTACATTGCTACCAGCACTATTAAATCGGGGCCCTTGTGAATGAATTTCTGCTAACAGAGGCTCTGAGAAAACAGGCAGAGGCTGAGTCAGGCAGGTCTGAGTTCTGATCTCTGACCTACTATTGACTGCCTCGTGAGTCTGGACAAGTGATTTCCCGCCGTGAGCCTCAGTTTCCATATCTGTAAGGGGGAGTTAATAGTAACCTTCTAGGCACGTTGTGAGAATTAAATGAAATGTGTGTGACGTGTCTTGTGCATCAAGCTCCTCAAGAAAGGAGTTTCCTTTCTCCGCAGGACCTGAGCAAGAGGAGGAGGCCTGGTGCCTCAGTTTCCCTCTGTGCGAGATGACTCTAACTAAGTCTTGACCTACCATGGTTACTGTGGAAGAAGTGCTGTGATGTTGGGTAAAATGAGAACCAGGTTATAGCTTCTTTCCTAGCCCTCTATTAGTGAATATTATACTTGCCAAAAAAAGAAAAAATTTTTTTTTGCTGGCTGTCATTCTAATCTAAAGACCATGTAATTTCTATCTTTTCCAAAAATGAGGGGTAAGTCAGATAAGTTCAAGAGGCTTTATAAACATATAACTTCTGTAGAGAATGAGAAAACAAAAGAGATGATATAGTAATGAGTTCAAAAATTTTGTGTAATTACTATTATCTGACACCCACAGAGAGAGCTGTGGGACTAGAGAAATTATTCTTGTGCCTAATAAGCCACGGAGATTTTTTTGGCTAGGCAAATCTTTATACTTAACATTGAATAGGTTGGCAGTGTCCTTTTACTTATAAAGTATGAAATGTAATGGGAGAGTTTTAAAACCTGTGAGTCCATATATCTACCAGAGAACATCTCACTTTTCCTAAGGTCCTTTGTTGCTTCTAAAACACTTTCATTTGTATGGGCTCAAGGAATCCTCACTATTTCCCTTCAAGCCCATTAAACTGATGAGAAAACTGAGATTTAGGAAGTTAAACACCTTGCACAGTTGGTAAGTAGCAGAACTGGGGCTGCAATCAGGTCTTCTAAAACTGAGGCTGATGATCTTGTCCTGACCACAGTTACTATACTATTCCTTGATACCGAACACCAAAGTTAGAAAACATTATGGGCTGAACTGTGTTTGCCCAACCCCTCCCCCACCCCTACCTCAAAATTTATATGTTAATGGTTCTCCATAGTATCTCAGAATGGAAGTGTATTTGGAGATAGGGCCTTTAAAGAGGTGATTAAGTTAAAATCAGGCTATAAACTATAAGGGCAGGCCCTAATCCTATCTAACAGCTGTGCTTATAGGAAGAGGAAATTTGAAGGCACGGAGACACCAGGAAGACACTCACGCAGAAGGAAGGCCATGTGAGGACAAAGAGAGAAGGCCATTGGAAAGCCAAGGAGAGAGGCCCCAGGAGAAGTGAAACCCGCTGGCACCTTCGACTTTAAGCCTCTGGAGCTGTGAATAAATAGCTGTTACGTAACCCCCCCCAACCCCCCCATGGGTAGCACTCCGTTCGGGCAGCCCCTACCTAGCAAATGACACAGCAATACATGGTAGCACGAGAAGAAAGAGAGCCTGCACCAAAACCAGCCACCCAACTCTAACAAACGAGCAATGATTTTAACTATATCTGTTCCAGGTTAAACATCAGTATCTACCTATCATCTCTCCTTGCGTATATGTAAATTTTCACCTTGGGATACATATCCCTCAGGGTGCAATCAGGATAAAGAAAGCACACAGGAATCATTATGAACAAAGAGTCATGAACATAAAGAGTCATCGACTACAACATAGGGTTGGAACGATAGGGAGCTGACTGCTAATGGATAAAGGGAACGTGAAGGAATGTAGGACTAGCTGACACAAGGAGCAGTCACTGGCTGGTGTAGAGAGCCAGAGGAAGAGCCCCCACCCTACCCCAGCCCACCCTCAGGGCTGAGGTCCATTTTGTTAGAGAGGGCACTGCCATGGAGCCCACAGGACGGCAGGAAGTGGCTGTGGTCCCACGCCAGAGGAACTTGTCAGAAATCTGCCCTGTATAATGCCAGGGGAAGTACTTTATAGCAGTGGTCCCCAACCCCTGGGCCGCGGACCGGTACCGGTCTGTGGGCCATTTGGTACCGGTCCGCAGAGAAAGAATAAATAACTTACATTATTTCCGTTTTATTTATATTTAAGTTTAAACGATGTTTTATTTTTAAAAAACGACCAGATTCCCTCTGTTACATCTGTCTAAGACTCACTCTTGACGCTTGTCTCGTAAGTTCGACAATTATATTGTCGAACTTAAAATACCAGTTTTTACACCGGTTGCATAATTTTATTTTGTGCATTTATCTGTTCCACCCTAAAGGCCAGTCCGTGAAAATATTTTCTGACATTAAACTGGTCCGTGGCCCAAAAAAGATTGGGGACCACTGATTTATAGGGTGAGGTCTCACTGGAGGTACCATATTACAAAATTGTCCCCAGGACACTAGGGGAAGCTGCTGGCCATGCACACGGCGAAGGCTGGGTACCGCAGAAGCCACAGGCACCTGGCAACCTGGTTGTTGGAGAAGTTGCTGGAGTTTGCAAGACAGGACCAACTCCTTTCTCCTGCAATGTCTCTCCAGCGCCCTCTATTGACAAAGCTTGATGTCATGCCAGTTGGCAAAGAAAAAACATTTAAAGGGCTCTACATTTTTCCAGAGCAGGCAATTAAGGGTGAGCTTGGAGCTGAGTGGCAATAAATTTGTAACTGGCACAGAATGGCTCCCAGTTGCACATGATCTGAAATTTTTGTCATGCTCAGGTAATCGACATCCCTCTAGCAGGACTGTAGGCTTAGTTGAATGCAGAGCCGAAGAACCCGTTGCTATGAGGGGTAACTGCTCCAAAGAGAGTCATCAAATTCCAAAAGAGCAAAGGAAGGAAAAACTGACGGAAGGCGGTCTGAGGAGGCAGGTCACCACAACTCAAAGCTGTGTGTCCTTAACTGGAATCTCTTTCCCTCAACAATGACGATGGGCTCACAGGGTTGCACAATCTATAACGTGACCCAACCGCAGAATGGTGTTCCTGGGTTTTAATCTCCTGAACTTCCTTGTCCATAAAGTTATGTTTGTCTGAATCACGATATTTACAAGTTAAATATTTAAAACCTCAATCATCTTGGAATAAGCAAATACTTAGTGCCAATATGTTTCTTTCTTAACTAGTACAATAATGAACCTGAAATGAAAATGATCTCTAAAGACTTTTAATTATGGAGAGAAAGAGATATACCAAAAACTGTTCCAAACTTATGGTTTTTTACCCTTCTACAAAATTCTGCTTCTTCCAACAAATAAGACGCATCGCTGAGACACCTGCCAAATGAGTTGGAGCCGTGGAATGCTGGAGCTGGATGAGACCTTGGAGACCATCCACGTATGTCTACCTTTCCTTTCACAGGATGGGGAAACCAAGTCCCAGAACCTGTGCCCCAAATCACATGAACGGCCACACTGAAAGTAGAGCCAAGGTCTTACAACTTCCTCTTGAGTTCTCTACATGGCTGCCCCTGAAAGAAACCGTGTGGGACCCTGAAGAGCACGTGGGCAAGAGAAAAAGGGGGAAAGAATCACAGGAAGTTTGCTTCTTGCTGAAACTCCTCCACGTGCCCTGCCCGGATCCCCTTAGGAAGAGCTAAGTCAGAGAGAAATCATTTTGTCCCATTCTCCTTTCTCTCCAGTGGCCAATGTCTGGAGTGATCATATGCAGAACCCTTGAAACGTCTCGATTCTAAAAGAAGGTATAATCTTGATTTAGTATGATGGAAGGGGCAAGAATTTAGATCATATTATATATATATATTTTATATATATTTATATATATTTTTACTTGTTTTGCTTTCTTATTGTTTGTTTCTTTTTTGTATTTGGTTATTTTGATTTGTTTTGGATATTTAGAAAGTTGGACAATTTGGGCAAGATAGCCACTCACACCTAAGGAAAGAATGTATTAACGGTGAGAATTATAAACTAGCAATCAGAATAGAATTTTCACATCTCTCAAAGTTAGCCAAGGAGTGGCTACACCTGGGATGTTCATTGGCTATTCATATTTTTATACCTTTGTAACTGTGTTTTTCTCCAGAATCTTGAGTTTCGATTTAGTCTTTTCAAAAGCAATTAAAGTGTACAATTTATAAACATGGATGGGCTAGAAAATTAGGATGTTCAACAAACATGAACCTTAACCTTCTAAGAAAAAAAATAAATTTTTATCAGCTCCTTGACCAGTAGATATTGGGGGAGGGGCAGGATGAAATGTTTTAGATTATCTATCCCCGTTCAGTTCATTTGATTAATGAGGAAATTAGACCTAGTCAAGGTCACCTGACTTTTACTTGGTCATTTAGCCATTTAGAGCAGTGGTCCCCATCCTTTTTTGGGCCACGACCAGTTTAATGTCAGAAAATATTTTCACGGACCGGCCTTTAGGGTGGGATGGATAAATGTATCACGTGACTGAGACAAGTGTCAAGAGTGAGTCTTAGATGGATGTAACAGAGGGAATCTGGTCATTTAAAAAAATAAAACATCGTTCAGACTTAAATATAAATAAAACAGAAATAATGTAAGTTATTTATTCTTTCTCTGCGGACCGGTACCAAATGGCCTATGGACTGGTACCGGTCCGCGGCCCAGGGGTTGGGGACCACTGATTTAGAGGACAGCTGTCCAACTGAAATGTATGTGTTGGGTTTCATGATCTCCCAATCATTATCACTGTCCTCCCCACCCCCACCCCCTACCCCGATCACGGACATCTAACTTTAGACTTGAGAGATTTCAGGGAAGAAACAGAGTAGTAGCTCATCTCCATCAAGTCTGAGGATGCCACGTTCTCCTGAGAACTGCCAAGGCCTGTTCACTTTGGGTGCATTTAGAGAAATAGTTTGGGCCCCATGCTCTTACTTAAAGAAGTTATTCAGGGCATGGATGCCCTGCTGATAAGTTAGAAATACAACTGTCCCACCTTTGACACACTCAGTATATAGGGGAACAACAATTGGTGGAGCTGATGACCACAGGGTAGGGGACGGAAACAAAATTCCTGCAGGAACCAACCTTTTGACACCCTTCATATCTGTGAGAGGCGATTCTGAGAGCTTCATAGTTTTCTAAGTGTCAAGCTTGACTTACCGAGGGTCATCGGTAAGCCCCCCACTATCCCTCTGCCTCACATATTTAAATATTGTTAATATTTTCCCCTTCTTTCCTAAGGCTGAGGAATCTTTTGGAGGCTGGAGTTCTATTCCTCCCTTCCCTACCACCCCGTCTCTCTCCCCTACTCCCATTTTGAACTTGAGATAAGAGTACAGGGCAGCATCCAATTAGCTGGTGACATGTCGGCGTCCGAGCGGTGCTCCAGCAGAGGCCCGCCTCATTGCATCAGGCTGTCTGGACAGGCCGAGGTGCTGCCGGGCTGCAGAAGCCCTCTCTCTCGTGCTGGAGAACCGGGCATAGGACCCAGCAGGAAAACGGACCCAAGAGCCTTGTCCGTCCGGCAGCCACGCCAGAAGCACCAACCAGATCTAAAAACCACAGATTCAATTAACTAATCCCGCTCCTAGAAGTGCCAGAGAGAAATAATCTTGTCACTACCCCCTTTGCCACGAGCTCCGATCCAAAGCTCAATGTGGTTTTGATTTTCCTAGCGCCTTTAGAGAAAGAAATGTTATTTCAGGGCCCCTCCCTGTTTTCCACATTCTTGACAGAGGTATGTTTTTCATACTCTCCACAACACGGGACTGATGGGACAGTGTTTGTTTTTCATTTCGGTAGTATTTTAGTTGGTCTCATCTCAGTTTCCATAATTAATTGGGACGTAGGGAGCCAGAGTCATCGTCGAGGGCCCGGTGGATAATAACGTCCCAGGAATTTTTTTTTTCCTGCTGAAAATATGTAAGTCATCTTCCCGTTCTTTTCTGGTCACCTGAGGCCCCAGCCGCAGAGCTATTAAATTCCATGTTGTGAAATAACACCAAGACTACTTAGCAGTGCTTCCTCCTGCCCAGCGCGATCGGCACAGACACTGTCCCCAGACCACTGTGAGCGGGAGCCCAGCTCAGAGCGCACGTCCTCAGACGAAGGGGACCCGGGACACGTTTTCCTACCTCTTTTCACTTTTGTGTTTTCTTCCCACTTTCCTGACACATAAAAATTGGATCAGAGGCTGACTTATCGCAGGGGCTGCAGGGCATGGCGTGTGTCACGTCCAGAATGGTTGCATGCCACTTCTATCGACCACAGCCAAGGACAGAAGAACGTTTCTCATTACGAAATTACCTTGAGAGGGACAAGGAGTGTTACTGGTTAAAAATAAAAATAAAAAAGTGTGAAAATTACACCATGGTGGTGCTACCCACACGTACATTCTCTTTAGAAGTTCCAGAGTATGAAACTGATGTGGCGCTATCAGAACAGAATCGAAGCTTTGACTCAGGCCATTATTTTCGCAGCGACAATGCTACTTATTTGAAGAATGGTTTGGACCGACTTTGAGGTCTAAGGTGAAGTGAAGGGCTTGAGGGTTGGGGTAAATCGGGCACGGAAGGTTCGTCCGCCCGGATAATTCAGCTCAACTCGAAAGCTGACCCACTGGTTTATGGACCCCTGATCTCTGGGCCGGGACTTCCAGAATGTTCCTCTGCGTGGCTGTCACAACGGCAGCTTTTGTTTATCTTCCAGTAGGATGTTTTGAGACCCTATGGAAAAATAACTCTAATACACAGGGACCAAAACTTTCATGTCGAAATTGTCTGTGGGTTTTCTGCCGCTTACAGAAACCTGAGCTAACCGTGAGGCCTTTGCTCCCTGCCACTTGGGTTTAATAACAAAAAAACAAAGCACCCGTATAAACAGACCCTTTCTGTTGACTGTAGGCCCCAACTTCTCCCTTCTTGAAACACGAGTCACTGGGGCATAGAGCTTACACCAGAAGCAGAAACCAGACACCCTTAGAATCAGAAGTATCTCCAATGCTAATTGGATTAAAAATCATGGGGCATACTCCCAGACCGGAGCGTTCAAATCAAATTAGTCACCATCTTATTTTTGAAAAATAAAGAATTAGTGCCTTGTGTGTACATTATCGTCACAAGTTAATGACCTAGGTAGCATGACTGGGACTCTCATGTTACCGGAACCCAGATACCGCAAACCGCCCTCTTCATTTTTTTTTTTTTCTTTCTTTTTTTTCATGCAAAAGCTGAGCTAGAATCTTGAAGTGCTGTGGCTCAATTCTGCACTAAGGGAGTAACAGCAGAAACTCCTCACTTTGCACATGAGAAAATGGAAGTCCAAAGAGGTGGTGGCATACCCAGGACCCCACAGCGGTCTGGCAGGGGCACCGCCAGGCAGGACCCAGGTGTCCCCACTGACAGAGATGTCCGTGCTCTGGTCACATTCCCAGAGTCTCCCTTAGACGGAGGAGCACGCGGTCCTTGTTCCAGGGAGGGGGTGGCCCTGGAGCGTCCCAGGCACTGGCTGCTGTACACGAGGGCTCCGGATCATCCTGGCCTTGTTACATACCTGTCCCGCCTTAGCCCCTCACAGCGACCCACTGATGAAGAAGGAGAGGGGACAGAAGCAGCGTGAACATGCGGGGGCCCTCTGCTTCCGGCTCGGATGTGGGAGAACGCACAGACTTGGTTCCTGGGGTCACACAGGACAATCAGGGGCAAAACGAAAAGTGTGCTTGCCTAAGAGCAGCAGGAAGCAAGAAAGGCTGGGTGAACTGAATTCCAGGGGACACGAGCCCGTCGTGGGGGAGCAGCCCCCACCCCCCACCCTCCGCCCCGGGGACGGACCGGGTCCTGGCATGAGAACAGGGAGGAGGGTCCTGCCGGCGCTGGGGAGACCGCAGGGATGAGTGGAACCCAGCTGAGCCTCAGAGGACCATGTGCGCTGGTGAGATGGACGGAATCGGGAAGTGCCACAAACAAATCAGCCAATGATCCTCCCACGTGTATGAGCCCAGGCCACCACTTCCTGGGGCGGCAGCAGCGGAAGAGGGACTGGAAAACAGACCCGGGGTCCTGGGTTCAAGAGCCCCGAAAGAGCTGAGCCCGGAAGGAACCACCGGCCTCTGGGACCACAGCTTAACTCCATCTTAGCTCAAATACTGACGAGATCAGAAAGCTAGATCTGCGGAAAGAAATAAACATCACCCGGAAGGGTGTATGTAACAAGTGAGGACATATGAAAGAGTGTTTTTATCGGTGTGTCACTTATCTAAAAGTTGATTGACTGTTTAAAGCAACCCAATAACGGGGGTGCCTGCCAGGCTCACTCTTCTGAGTCTCAACGTGTTCGTCTATAAAATGGAAACATGATGAGCTTCCTCCTAGAGTTGTTTTCATAGCTTAAAGAAAAAATACATGGTCTCTGTGACCATTATTATTAGTAAGACGGTATGGAAGGACCCAGTGTGGGTTCTGACAGCACCAGACGGAGCTCTATAGGAGACCAACAGAAAAGTGTCACATGGCCCTTGGGCCACAGCAAATGTCAAAACAGCAAAAAGTCTGGTCTAGTTTTGTTCAGAGCAAAGAGCTCAAGGAAGGTTGGCAGACAATTCGCTAGAACCCCTCCAGGTCTTCCGTGCACCTGTTCTACTTGCTCAGAACAGTCTCAATCATGAAGAGGAAAGAGTGAAGCCGTTAGGAGACTTGTAACTTCAATGGTCAGAACAGACTGCAGACACAGCAGACCGCAGGGCAGCTGGTTAACTTGGGGGACGGCTGATTCTGAAATACTTCCGTTATTCAGGGACCAGCAGTCTAGCACCCTCCCGTGTCTCGCGTGCTTTGGAATATTTAGAAGTTCACAAAATAGCCTGGGAGTTAAAGGAGAAATATAGACGTCGACTCAGATGCAGGAGGGAAGAAAAGAGGCCCTTTCTCTGGCCTCTCAGCCAAGACTTATCTGTCCCTCCTTCACCCAAAGCTGTGCGATTGGCTTTGCCACCCCGCATTGCACGGGGACCTCACAGAGGCAGGCACGGCAGTTTCGTTGAGAGGTGTGGACGGCAGAAAGCGAAGGGGGCAGGAAAAAGTCCTCACGGAGCAGACATCAGAGATCAAGGGACAGCAGCCTGGAAGCTTCCATGGGGAGACATCTGTCCCTTTCCAGGACTAGTCTTGATTATGTTCACCTAACAGCCGATGACTTGGCCTTTCTCATGGGACACAAAGGAAAATGAATTTTGGCTGTCCACCACTAGTTTCAAAACGACCCCAGCAAGCTCTGTGCACACACCTGCCTCACAAAGATGCATTTCACATTGTTGCAACCAACAACAGTAATGCATGCAAAGTTTCTCTGAGAGGTTTTCGTCCTAGACCCAGGCCAGCTGGTGCATTAATGTCCCAGCTAAAGGTCCGAGAGAGACCCACCCATCCCATGTACTTCCGGTGTGGTTCTGCACTTACTACCCGATGTCACACTGCTGAGTAGCCTGAATAATGGCCCCCAAGGCGTCCAGGCCCTAATCCCTGGAACGGTGGCTGTTACTTTTTATGGCAAAAAGGGCTTTGCAGATGTGATTGAATTAAGGACCATGAGATGGGGAAATTATCCAGGATTATCTCGGTGGACCCTAAATGTAATCACAGGGTCCTTATAAGACACTTCTAAGGGACACTTATAAATCTCAGGGGATTGCCAGTACAGAAGAGGGAAAGGCAATGTGTTGATAAGCAGTGGGCAAGACGGAGGGCGAGTTGAAGAAACCGGAGGAGGCAGCCATGACGCACAGGTGGCTGCTAGAACCACGTAGTCCTAGTTTTTGGGTGTTCAGTCATCTCCTTAAAAAGTTACTGCCTGACCAGGTGGTGGTGCAGTGGACAGAGCATCAGACTAGGGATGCGGAAAGACCCAGGTTCGAGACCCTGAGGTCGCCAGCTTCAGCGCGCGCTCATCTGGTTTGAGCAAGGCTCACCAGCTTGGACCCAAAGTCGCTGGCTCGAGCAAGGGGTTACTCGGTCTGCTGAAGGCCCATGGTCAAGGTACATATGAGAAAGCAATCAATGAACAACTAAGGTGTCGCAACAAAAAACTGATGATTGATGCTTCTCATCTCTCTCTGTTCCTGTCTGTCTGTCCCTATCTGTCCCTCTCTCTGACTCTCTCTCTCTGTCTCTGTAGAAAAAAAAAAAAGTTACACCCACCCTAGAGTTGTGTGGACTTCCAAGTTTGTGAAACAGCCTGGACCCTCCGGAAGGTGTCATCATACCTGATACTCACCACACCAAACTTGAGGCAAAAGGATCGATCCTTCTGTTATAGCTCAGGTTTCAGGCACGGAACTGCACAGCACACTGTGAAATATTTCTGCCCAGAACGGGTTAAGTACAGTGGAAAGAGTCCCTGCTCCAGAGGTGAATCCTTCGCCTGCCCTATTCCCCAGCTGCGCCCGGAGATGCCACTTTCTGTTTACACCCGATAGTCAGTTTTGAGCAACATACTCCTTCGATAACTTTTCTAAGAGGACGCTTACATCTCACGCCTACACCTGTTTTTATTCCCAAACCCGAGTTCACCTTCTTTCCCCCTTCCCTTCCCATACCTACAGGTCTCCCTCCATGGTCTTCTTATCCCCATGGCTTTCAAACCCAGTGGGGGACAACAGCTGGTCCTTGGGGACAAGCAGGAAGAAGAATGAACTGCAAGTGCCTCACGGTGTTTCAGGGGGTTGTCTGAAGCAGTGGGGAGACCACCCTCGACATCCCTGCAGGAGTAGCTGGGAGCCTGCTGACCACACAGATGAGCACTGTCCTCAGGCCACTCCTGAGGGTGTGAACCAGAGTGGAACCCAAGGGGCTGCCTCTTTGCCTCTGAGGCAGGCCATCCTCTTTCTCGGCAGGGTGTGGCTGCCTCGGCCACGGCCTAGGGCAGGGGCCCCCAACTCACTCCTCAGCCCACCCTGACATCGGGCCAGGAACTCTGAATGTACACGTCCCTGCGTTTCCTGCATCCCGACTCGCTGGGTGACTCATCGTCTCTGGAGGCCTGAACGAACCAGTCATCTCATGCCCCCGGGCTCAGACTGGTGCACCTGGCGACCAGAGCCTCCTCAGAAGGTTCTGGGAAGCCCTGCCTGAACTAGGTGTGGCCTCCTAAGTCACCCTCCCAGAGCTCCTGCAGCACAATAAGCTCCCCAGACTGGAGAAGAGTCTTTGCTCAACTTAATCTCTTTATTGTGGTCTTTTGCTCCCGAACAGGCTCCTGCAAGCAGGACAACCGGAGCTCTCATTATGTGTAATCACCCTGGAAACCATGGTCTCCAGGCTTCCTCTGGGTATCAAGGTACCCCTGTTCTGGTAACAGAACCCCAAGTCTCCTTTGAATAACAACCACTCCCCTGCTCTCTGATCATGTGACTCAAGCTGGTCAATTAGCATAATTTCAGTCTCTGGTGGCAGCAATTGCTTTAGGGATTGGCTCATATCCCAGGTGTGTTCTATCAGAGTGAATCCTGGTACTTATTTGGAAACTAACAGGATGAGATGCATCCTTTTCTCCAGCCTCTAACCTGGAAGATGTCGGGCCTTGAAACTGTTGGCCACCATCTTGATCCAACCAATGTGGTCCAAGAATAAAGTCCACATGAAAGAGAACAGAACTGAGGGATAAAGGTAGGTTTGACATTTTACGAGCTCCTGGATCAAGCCATGCCTAAACTCATAATAACACAGATAAATAAAATCTCTTTTTGCCTAAGCCAGTTAGGGCTAGATTTTCCATTGTTTGTATACAAAATATTTCTAAAGGATGCAATCACTGTGCCCACAGACATGTAGAAGCCCCAGGCCCTGCTCCATCCTGTTCCCCTCTTCTTCCCCCACCAGGCAAATCTTTCTCCTCCAAGACATAAATCTTTCCCAACCTTTACAGCTTTGCTTACATGTTATATGGAGCTTCTGTTCTAATAGTTTCCTGCTTGTGACATTATCAGAAATATCTGTTTGGTCTCTGTCCGCAGTTTCTGACACTGACGTCCTATGTCCCTTGGAATTTCCTGGGTGATAGGAGCATCGTTTGTTCTAACGAGGCAACTCTTGCTGGGTTCCTAGGTAACTTCCGATGGAGGTTGAGGAGCAGGAAGCCCAAGTCATGTTTAAATGCTCGGAACTTTCAGCCCCATTAGCCACCGTCCGGGGAGAGGAGCAGGGCTGGAGATTCCATTAATAATTGATCGTGCCTACATGACGAGGCCTCTGTAAAAATCCCTAAACTGGGGCTTGGGGAGTTTCTATGTTGGTGAACGTGTGCACGTGTTAGGAGGTGCTAGGAGAGTGGTGTGCCCCAACTCCATGGGGACAGAAGCTCCTGTGCTTAGGACCTTGCCCTTCGTTTCTCTTCGTCTAGCTGTTTTGTGAGTCATTCTAGCAAATTACCAAACCTGAGGAGAAGGGCATCACGGGAACCCCTGATTTGTATAGCCCATCAGAAGCGCAGGTGACACCCTGGGACCTGGGACTGACGCCTGAAGTGGGGGCAGCCTTGTGGGACTCAGCCTTTAGCCTGTGAGGTTGGCATTAAATCTGGGTAGTTTGTGTCAGAACTGAATTGTGGAACCCCGCTGGTGTCTGCACAGCTGGGGAATGGGTTGGTGGTGGTGGTGGGGGGGGGGAGTCCCTAAACATCTGGGGTCAGAAGTGTTGGGAGTGGAGGAAACAGAGGTCTCCCTTTACTTCTCCAAATGGCTGTGATTATTACCTATAACTTTGAATCTTGCCTGCCTTTTAGAGCTCTTCTTAGAGACTTCTTAGAGATCTTCTTGACCCTGAATCTCTTAAGCTTCTTAAAGGTAGGAACCAGGGCTTGTCTGCTTTGTGTCTGCACCCCCACCTTAGGTCCTTAGAATTACTTCCGAGGAGCTGTGGCTCTACAAGGTCATGGGTCATGCCGAGTTGTGTGGTTATCACGGGGAAGGGACTAGGATTGGATAATGAGCAGGACTTCTGTATTAGCTGGGCCTTTCATAATATGACTATTTATTTTAAAACGTGTATTTCACAAAGGAAACCCTCAGTGTGAATAATTGAGGAGGGTGGTGCATTGGCCAGCACCTCTCCACAGCTTTGGGAAGCCCCCTGAACCCAGGTCTCCTGCGGGCATCCCACACTTGCTGCTTCAAGCAGAGACCCAAGCACCAATCCAGGGCCTTGACTTGCTGTGGGAACAACCTATTATCAAGATGCAGGCGCGGACAGACTGCCATAGAGCATTTTATCTCCCAGTAAATCCCCAGTCCCCGCATCCTGGGAGCTGCCCAGCCTCTTCAAACACTGAGGGCCAATAAAATAAACAAAAGTAAATATTGTACCCATAAGCAGTAGAATGCCTAGCAACCAAGAACAAAAGAGGCCTGAAGGAAGAGGGTTGACTTTTGCAGGCCCTTGTGTGCAAACTGCAGTTAAAGTCTTGTCTGTGTTCATAATACACTTTCGAGTGTTAAATTACAGAAGGTGCAGGGTCGCCAAGGCTGAGAGCCACTGAGGGAGTTGACAGGCCGCGGCCCTACCCTGAAGGAGAGGTCAGGGGTCACTTCAGCCTTTGTTCTGCTGATTGGCATCAGGGGAGAGGAGGCTCTCCCCTGTAGCTTTGGGACTGAAGACACTGAGACCAGGGCTCCACTGAGCCCTTGAGGGGCCCTAAGCCCCGAAGCGATATTAGCACGGCCCCACACACAACTCAAAAGAAAATGTAAAGTCACAGAACAAATGTAAGAGATCTGATGATTTTCTGTGATGACCATTTCAATGCTTTGTTAAAAAATAATGAGCATAAAGCACATTACATTGTCCTTATTCAAATTTTTTAAATATGAAAACTGTTAAACATACTCAACACAGAGAGAATAGTATGATTATTTTTTAACCTATCATTGAAGTTCAATGTGATTAAAGTTTGTGTTTGCCGGATTGATGTTCGCTTTCTCCTTGCTAGACAATTTTGAGGGAAATCTAAGACATCATGTCATTTCATCTGCACAAGCTTCGGGACATGCATCTCTAAAACTTGTGGTCTTGTTCTTATATAATAAGTACGGGGCCACCGTCATACCTGCGTGAGGTGATTTTGTGTGTGTGAGTCCTCCAATACTTAAGCCATAATCAAATTTCCCTGAGCGCCAAAGGGCCTTCCTCACCTGCTGTGTATCCTCTTGTTTTTAAGGGCCTTGCTTTGTCAGTGGCCTCGCACATCTTTAGGCTGACTTTTGGAAACCTGGGATTATTTGGGATATACCGAAAGCAGAGGGAAGCAAGCAAGAAAAAAAAAAAAAAGCAATAAAAACAAACAAAAAACATAGCAGTGGTATTTTTCTAAGAGGCACAGGTAATCTTGCTGGTCATCAGCTTTACCCATAGGGGACCCCCAATCTGGTGGAATAGGGTTAAACTGCCTTGCCCATAAAGCAGAAATATTCTCCAGTGACTTCTGAATCTTGAAAGCTTTCTGAAGATTTGGGGCTGGAGGTGGATAAAGGGTTGTTGTCCTTGTCTGTCACCATGGCAACCCAGCCAAGATTTGGCATTGCTAGGATTTTTCCAGCAGATTTTGAAGACTGCTAACCCTAGGTCAGAGCAAGCGGGAATGTGGGCTGACAGATACACAGCTGCTCCCTGGCACGGCCTCCCCAAAGAAGGAGGGGGCATCTTCAGCAGTAAATGGGAAGGGAAGGGAGAGGAGCCCTTGAAAGCTCGCTCACTCACTCAATAGACTTCCCCCTTGCTGTGGGGGTGGGGGTGCACCTGACTCCGGAGAACTGGTAACTCTAAGAAGAGTGAAAAACGTTCGCACTTTATGACCTGCAACCCCACCTTGAGGAATTTAAGGAAAAGCCAAAGTGTGCGCAAAGATTTATTTTGTTTGAGGATGTCCCTGAGGGCATTATTTATAGCAATCAAAAGGGCGGGGTGGATTACCTTCAGGCTCAACAATACGGGCTTGGTTTAATAAATTACAGCTCATCCCTACCAGGGACTACTAAGCATCCATTCAAAACACGTAGAAAGGTTATCAGTGATATGGGCATGATGTCTGCCACACAGTAAGTGGGAGGAAAAAAAAGAGGGTGTACAATCGATCTGATGCCTATCTCTTTTTAAAATTTATAAAGAAAGGGAGAGAGGGAATAAAAAGTTTATAAATAAAAATGTTTTTAAAAATGCACACACAGGCCCTGGCCGGTTGGCTCGGTGGTAGAGCGTCGGCCTGGCATGCAGGAGTCCCGGGTTCGATTCCTGGTCAGGGCACACAGGAGAAGTGCCCATCTGCTTCTTCACCCCTTCCCCTCTCCTTCCTCTCTGTCTCTCTCTTCCCCTCCTGCAGCCAAGGCTCCATTGGAGCAAAGATGGCCCGGGCGCTGAGGATGGCTCCATGGCCTCTGCCTCAGGCGCTAGAGTGGCTCTGGTCGCAACAGAGCGATGCCCTGGATGGGCAGAGCATCGCCCCCTGGTGGGCATGCCGGGTGGATCCTGGTCGGGCGCAAGCGGGAGTCTGTCTGACTGCCTCCCTGTTTCCAGCTTCAGAAAAATACAAAAAAAAAAAATGCACACACACATATATATTTTTTTCTTGCAATGTGGCTAGGTTTTGGCCATGTTTTTTTCAATTTTTTTAAATTTTGTTTTATAAAAATGTTTTTTTATTGATTTCAGTGAGAGAGGAAGGAAGAGAGAAAGAGAGAGAGAGAGAGAGAGAGGAACATTGAGCTGTTCCTGTACGTGCCCTGACTGGGAATCGAACCAGCAACTTCTGCGCTTTGGGACGATGCTCTAACCAGCTGAGCTATCCAGCCAAGTTTCAAATTTTTTTCTTTCTTTTTTTTTTTTTTTCTGAAGCTAGAAATGGGGAGAGACAGCCAGACAGACTCCCGCATGCGCCCGACCAGGATCCACCCGGCACGCCCACCAGGGTGTGACGCTCTGCCCACCAGGGGGCGATGCTCTACCCCTCCGGGGCGTCGCTCTGTCGTGACCAGAGCCACTCTAGCGCCTGGGGCAGAGGGCAAGGAGCCATCCCCAGCGCCCGGGCCATCTTTGCTCCAATGGAGCCTTGGCTGCAGGAGGGGAAGAGAGAGACAGAGAGGAAGGAGAGGGGGAGGGGTGGAGAAGCAGATGGGTGCTTCTCCTGTGTGCCCTGGCCTGGAATTGAACCCAGGACCCCTGCACGCCAGGCCGACGCTCTACCACTGAGCCAACTGGCCAGGGCTCAAATTTCTTACAATAAACTTCCATGAATTTATAATGAAAAAAGTCTATAGTAATAGTAAACATAACAGAGAGACAGAGAGAAGGGGGAAAGAAGGACATGGCTGGAGGGGTAAAAAAAAAAAAAAAAGGCCAATTGAAAAGAAAAATAACAGAAGAGGAAAAGGAGAGTAATGATCCAGGCTGGTGGGGGCTGAGAGCCCTTCTACGAGGTTCCCTTGGGGTTAAAAACAATGATTTTACAAGAGAAGAAAGGGAAACAAAATAAAGACTGAGAAAGCCTAAGCAATTATCTAATAGGTTGCTGGCATGTACACAGTGATTGGACAACCTCAGGCCAAAATTGTCCCTAGAGAGAATGTGGCTCCCTCTCTTTACAAGACTAACTTAATAATGAACCTTGACTTCCTAGGTTGTGAAGGATTATAACTAATTCATGATATTGGAAAAACAAATGGTATAATTTTTCCGAACGATCATTAGGTAGCCGTTCAACGACGTGAGACCCCAGCTTTGAGTTTCCCCTAAGTTTATTAGCTAATAAGGGTCTGGCTAGTGGACTCTTGCTCATTAAAACGGTAATGACAAAGTTGGGTAGCATTCCTCCTGTGAGGTTTTCCGCTAGAGCCAGAAAGTAGTCTCTGTGCTCAACTCAAAAACAAAAATGTCCCATTCAAAATGACAGGTACTGGCCAGTGAGGGATAAAGCCTAAAGGAGCGTGCTTCTTGGAGGAAACTTGGCCGACGTGGCCTGTCAACAGGGGCAGTGTTGACTGCCACCTGTTGTCCCTGTCCCCAATTCTGAAGCTTTTGCTGGGGCTTTCAGGGTGGAGGAACGGGAGGGGTCCCTGCCTGGGCTGGGAGACATCCCGAGCCAGCCGACAGCGGACAGGGTCCTGTGGGCATTCAGAGCGACGCACGCCATGTCACACGCATGCCGCGCCTGTCAAGCCAAGGGGCTACGGGACACACTCAGTTCATTCTCAGGCGTCCAGGGCTGGGCGGTCAGCTTGTGTTGTCCGAATCCCAGACTCCCTTCCTCTCTCTGAAGCCGGGTCACCTGAGCTGCACTTCCATGTACCATGGCCGGGGAGAACATTGAAACAACTGTCAAGAATGGGGTTTTCCGGTCACTGTCACACTGAGTCCCTACTACATGCCGGGTTCCGTTCTGACGAGTAAATACTCGTCAAACAAGTATTTACTGAACACCTAGTCAGGCACTAGGGCTGATACTGGGCACTGAAGATATAGCAGTGAACAACACAGAGTGTACCTTCCAGGTAACAGCCAAGACAAGTAAAACACATCGTACGCTGGAGAGGCTAGGGCTAAAAACCAGTAGCCAATAGGAACAGGAAGTATGAAAAGTCACTATTGAGACAGGGTGGTCAGGGAAGGCCCCACCCAGGTGACACGGCCATGCTTCCCTCTCAGCGTGGAGTGTCCCGCAGGGCACCACTGCGGTCCCCACAGACAGCACAGGTGCCCCAGCTGGACATGCCCTGTCTGTCCCCTCTCACTCTCGGCATGGCAACCCCATGGCCCCTGCTCTTCACTGTCCCCTCTTCCACTCCGACTTTGACTGCACTTGGGCAGATGAGCAAGAATAAATCGTGAACAGAACAGACAGGAACCTGCCTCCAGAGCAAAGACTGACACTCCTTCTGGGGCCAGAGCCTACGGAGACAACTGCTTCCGCACACCGGTTTCCATTTTCTGACAGCCACCTTCTCCAGTTATTAAATCCCAGGAGGCGCCGGCAGCAAGACGGTTCCCATGCCCGAGTCTTGACACTGGAGGGGGACAAAGCCGGGCAGCAGGCCCTCCGTGCGTTGGACTCCACACCCACCGCCGACTATTTGGAGTCAAGGATGAGAGAGCAGAATGCTGACGCTCCCCCCAAGGAGAATGGACTTCACACTTCCAGCAAAGCTGATGGCATGTAAGGAGGGCACTGCAGAAGGTCTCAGTGCTTGCGATGTGAGGTCTGCCTCCTTCCCTGGCGTCCTACCCATGGCAGAGAGGATAGCCGACTGAGACCCAGGTTTTGTTTAGGATGTCAACCTCAGATGCTGGGGAGAAGGCAGCTATCCCCAAATCATCGATGATGCCCCGCCCATGCCCCACTCCTTCACCCTCCCGGGGACTGATGCAGCACACAGGAAAGACACACGATACAGTGGGCACAGAGCCAGCTCTAGGGATAGATCTGTCCTGGGTCAAACCTTAGCTCCTACCTCATATTACAATATATTATACTATATTACACTATACTATAGTGTAGTAGACTATCCTGTATTTCACTATGTTGTTCCATACCATACTATACCCCACTACGCAGTATTATAATATGCTGTACTATATTATACTATACTATGCTGTACTATACTACACTACACTATGCTGTACTATACTATACTATACTATACTATATTACACTATGCTGTACTATACTATATTATTCTATACTACACGGTCTGTACTATACTGTAGTATATTATACTATACTACACTATACTATATCACACTATAGTATACTACACCATACCACGCTGTACTATACTATATTATACTACACTACACTACACACTGTACTATACTGACTATGCTTTTCTATACCACTAGGTTACACTGCACTGTAGTACACTCTCCTGCACGACACTTGCCTGCACTGTGCTGTCTGTCTGACCCACACTGCAGTACGCTGTGCTACACTACATTATAATGCACTGCTAGCACAGTGCCTGGTGTTTAGCGAGTGCAGGGTAAATGGTAGCTGCTACAGTGATTGAATAAGCCAACCTTATTGCCCATCTGGCAAACCTCCCCATGACTCTCTCTCTCTGATTCCTGGATCTGTTAGTCTCCCATTCCCCTACCCCCTCTGCGACAGTGACACTGGAGGGGGACACAATGGTTTTGATTGTCCCTGATGGCAGGGACTGTATCCTTCCATCCTTTTGTCCCGGCACCAATGACAACACCTGGCTGACAGGAACACCCGTAAATGCCGGAAGCAGGAAGAGTGTCGCTGATGGACTCCTCGCTTCTGCAGGACCTCACGCACTGGGCCTCGCACAGGCCCAGGCCCCCGCCAGTGAAGACCTCCTCGTGGCTTTGGGTTACGTCCAACCCCATCACAGGCTTGGCACAAAGGCAGCTGTGTGACTTAACTGTCTCACAGTTTGTCTCTTTCCCACTTCCGGGGCTGCTCCTTCTTCCTGGTAGATTTCTAGCATCTGAATGTGCTACCCTTGCCCACTTCACGCCCTTACGGGCTTATATCCATGTTGCCCAGGTCTCCCTTATTCCAGATGCAGAGACTGAACCTGTCTTGCCTGCCAGTCCTCACCCCACAGCACGACCTCACCATCATTCCCAACCTCTCTCTGGCCCTGCTGCCCCCCCCACCCCAGTCTTCCAGGTGGGGCACTGAGCTGATTCACCCCAAGTCCAGGTGTGGGCCTTATGCCTTCACGGCTCTGCCACCCAGGCTGATCCCGCCTCCTCCCTCCCCGCCCCCCTCCTCGCTACCCTCCTTGACCGGAACACACAGGGAACCTCAGCGTTGGCCATTTCTAGAGATTCCCAAGAACCATCACTGGGAAAAGGCTTGCAGCTATCCAACAGCGCCGGTCCTGTCTGAGAGAGCACAAATCCAAAATCAAAGCCAGCAAGCAAAACTCATCTCGTCCTCCGGCCCGGGCCACAGCACAGGGACGGGGCCATGGGAGTGGGGGCTGAGCTTCTGGGCTGTGTGAAGGAGGCTCCGGTGGTCAGTTCCCTACCAGATCGGGTTCACGGGGCATGCTAACCACACTCGCAATCACCCACGCTGTTTACATTCTTCGCCACTCGTCCTTGACACAGTCCAGAGGAGCCCGGGGCGCAGCTGCTCGGTGCCTCTGGGGTGAGCCACAAGGTCCTGGAGGGAAGAGCCGCCACCACCCTGAAAGGAAAGCACAGCCCACGCGACGTCCAGTGTGGGCTCCCTTTCAGGTCAGATGTCCTTAGGAGGGTTTCTTTCTGTTCCCCTTTCTCCCTTCCTTGTCTTACTTTCTTTGCAACCGTGCTTTTGCAAGATGGAACTCCTTCTCTGCGCAGAGGAAGAAAAACAACCACCCTGGTGTTTTCAGCCTTTTAATAGCAGAGGCATTGGTACCATCCCAAGTCTTTGAAACGAATTTCCAGTCATTTTTCCAGGTATTGCTGGAGGATTTGGAAATGAAGAAGTAGCCCTTTCACCCAGCGCAGGAAAACAAACGAGCTTCATCGTTCCGTAGGGGTCACACTGCCCCTCAGGACTCGCTGGGCCTCACGGCCCAGAGCATCTGTGCACAGAACTGGGAAGCCAGGGCCAGCACCCTGAGCTGGGGCTCTGGGACAGCTCGCACATGGCCTACCAGCGGTCTGCTAAGTACCACGGGGGTGGGGGGGGGGGCTTGCAAATGAAAGCTGAGGGCCTTCAGGTTCACGGTGTTCGGGGGGCATTTCCTCCTGAAACCAACAACAACAAAGGGACACAGCAGGGGCTGTGAGCGCAATGCACTGGAATTTATATGATCGTCTCTAACACTCCACCCCACGGCAAAAGAGCAGCGCTGTCCATAAAGCTGGGGACAAAGGCAAGAAGGGGCTGGCATTCACGTGCTCGGGGCGTGTGCAGCCAGAGGGTGCTGGGGAAGGCGAGGGGCAGTACTATTTTCTAGGTTCGGCCAGAGCCGGGCCCCTGAGAGCTGGCGAGTGAACAGATTGCAACCCAAGCTGCGCCCTCGCATTTTCTGACTTGAAAGACGGTGAAGCAATAAAAACAGCAGAGGCAGCCAGCGAGGCTTCTGTCTGGCGAGGCCGTCCGTCCGTGCGAGAGCAGCTGCCTGGGGGTGCCCGCTCAGGGTGTACCCGGGGGCTGCAGCCTGCCAGCAGGCCAGCACACAGAGGACCACATTCTCTCCATCAGGGGCGCCAGTACCTCCACTGGCAGGGTTGTCACCAAGCCGTCCCATGCCAGGGCAGCCCATCTGGTCAAGCGGTTGTCGCCAGAGACACGGAGCGTAAATAAAGCCTGGGAGGGCAGATGGGAGGCCGGCCAGCCTGGCTCCGCTTCTTAATCTCATCACCGGGGAGTCGGGTGGAAGCCCTGGGAGGCACCTCAGACATTTTCCAGGCCAGTGACTTCATTTGTCAGACCAGGAAAGCTCCCTCCCCTCCCAGAGGTGAAGGGACTTGCCACAGTCCCATAGTGAGTCAGATGCAAAGCAATAGAAGTGGCTTCTAAGAGCACAGCATGTCTCCACTCCCTGGGCTCAGGCAGGCGAGGGAAGGTGCTCCAGGGAAGGTGCTCCGTTACCTCCTCCCACCGTGAGTGTGCGGTTGGTGCCTTTCAAATGCCCGAGAGCGTGGAAAGGCCAGCGTGGGCTCCTAACGACTGCTTAGCTGATGTAGTCGGTGTTAACTGCCCATGTGACAGCGAGCAGCTGGAAGCCAATCTCAAGTCAGGGGTACCATGTGGTGGATAAAAAAAAAGCACATGAACCTACGTTTGAATTCTGGCTCCCGGTTTTGTGACTTGGGATGGGGCGCTCAACCTTTCCCAGCACCTTCCTGATCTCATCTGTAACGCGGGATCAGTGACACGTGGTTCCCGGGCTGGCTGTGAGCATCAGACGCAAGGAGGTGCCGAGGTGGCAGCCGTAACCTGCAGCTGCTGCCACCGCAAGCTAATCCAAAGCACCGCCCCGCTCGGCAGCGAGGACAGCTGCCTTCAGTGTGAAGAATGGTAAGTCGCTGCCACGAGGTGCTGAGCGCGGGGCTGCGGCAAAGGCTGGCAGGAGCCGGGCAGCCAGCTGGTGGATGGCATGATGTGAAATGGACCATATGTTTAAAATTATGAGCCCAGATGTTAGGCCGTGGAGCCTAAGGCTCACACCATTAGGCTCCACCCTTTAGGTGTCCCTAATGGTCTTTGAGGCTCCAGGAAACGTGCTGTAAAATGCAAACAGGTTTCCCGGGAGAAGGGGAAGATACTCAGTTATCCTCTTAGTAAATTGCTGAGCTAGCTTTATTTGGGGGAGGCTGGCATGAGAAAATTTGGAAGGACAGCAGCAAGAAGTATCATCTTGCTATGGAAAGAGAGAGTGATATTCTTCTACTGAGCATGGCGGTGAGCCGGGGGCTATGGGGTCAGGGACTGCGGTGGCGACCAGACAGCAGGGGTCTCAGAGAAGAGCAGCAAGAAGCAGAAAGCTGATTTTTCACAGCCTGAGGCTGAGGGGTTGTGGGTGGCTGGTCCAGGCGATGGGGCTTAGCCGAAGCCTCAGGGATGCACATAAAGCAGTTGGGCCCAGGAACTAACCCTCGGGAAGGAAGGTCTGTTTCTTATGTGTGTTGTATCTCTTGATGCTGACGTCCTGCCTTATACACACTGGGGCCCAACGGATGTTTGCACAGGGAACAGTGACAGCTACAAAGATGGGGGAAGGGGGTGGAGGTGTGCTTTGTGTTCAGAAACGGGCAGAGTACATCCCTTCGCAGATACAGCATCCTCGCTCCTAGCACGCCCCCCCTCTTGTTGCCTTTGGACGAGTAGGTAAGAGCAGAGGGGGCATTTCTCTTTGAAGGGTCAGAGGTAGAATTTCTATTTTTTTTTCTTTAAGTCCATAATTTCAAATTATTTCCCTGAAACCTAGCCTACGAGCAGGCAATAGGAATCACCTTATGTGTACAATATTTTCCTGTAGGAAGGAGGCAGGTATGTAGCTGTTTTCCTACAGGTCAGTACTATCTTAATGATTTAAAAATTTTAAAGATTATAGGAGTCATGAGACAAAGATCTTTGCACCAGGAAAGCTTCTTGTGAGTACCTCTCTTAGGAATGTATGATTTCTAGTGGGATTTATTCCAGAGACTTACTCAACCCTGTAATCTTCAAGTTGATAATTTTAAAAAATAATAATCGCTACCCCTTTATTGACTCCTTATTGGTCAGGCACCACACTCATCATTTGACATGTTAATTCTTCTATTCTTCACAATAACTCAGACCATGAACATCCCCATTTCACAGATTAGAAACCGAGTCTTGGATGTGTTATCCATGTCCTCTAAATGATACAGGCAAGAAACTGGTGGAGCCAAGATTTGAACCTAGGACGTTGGGCTCCTATGGCTAAATATTTGTGACTTGCTACTTAACCACTCTGCTTCCGTTTATGAGAGGAAAACATACAAGTCCCTGTCTTCACATTATTTTGTTTCTAAAGTATTCCTCAAGCCAGAAGAAAAGCCACTGTCAAAAAAAAATCCACTTAGCACACAGGACTCCCTAAAACACAGAAGTAGGGGGGGTGCAAAAAAAGTCCAGGGAAGTAATGGAATGAGGAAATGTGGATTTAGTTATAGAACAAAAATATTCCACACTTCCACCTCTCAGGGAAAAAAAGCACATCAAAGCACTTCTTAAAAAACTCTACCAAGAAGACACAGCAAACGGGCCCTTTCAGACATGCTACATACCTATCTATTATTAGCTCTGTTTCAATTTATCCGCTGAGTGATAAGAATTTTCCGAGAGACTGTCGGCTCAAAGAGCCAGCATCGCCTTGAAAGATCTTTAGATTCAGGACGTCAATAAGGTTGTTCCATTATAATGACTTCTAAGTAAGCTATGTAGTTCAGATACGGGCACCACTGCCCACTCACTGTGTAACCTCAGACAAGATGCTTGGCCACTCTGGGCCCTCCTGTCTCATCTGCCACATGGGAGAACTTGAGTGGCAGCAAGGCTCGGTGAGGGGCAAGATGCTTAGCTCATAATCTCTAAAATGTGTCTTCCTCAGAGGGGCCTGATGTGATGGTTCCTCAAAAGATTTTGTATTTTGGAAACTCAGGGTGGCCTTGACTAGGGAGAACACCCAGTCCCACCAACCCCTAATGAACTGAATGCCTCTTAGCCTTGGGAGAACATACAGCGTCGAGGCGGCAAGAGCCAGGACACATGGGAGGCAACGGTTGCCAGATTTAGTCCTAAACTCTGGCAGGCCCTCTCGGTGTTAAGCCAAAGGATTGGGCAAGTGAGGAGTTCTTTTCTTCTAAAATCCTCGCCTCTCCTGCAGCCCTATCCAGAGACGATTCACGTTCCTGTTGAAGGGAAGCTCGAGTGGGGGCTGGGGGGAGGAGCCTTGTGGAGTCTTGGCGCTTTTACCCCCTGAATTGTGTGGATTTTGAAAGACATTCGTTTTCAAGATGGGTTTTTGTTCTTTTGGAAAAAAAACAAACACCCAAAACCTCTCTTCCCTTTTGCACGTGGCTACAGCAAGCTGCAATTCACAGAGCTGCCAACTTCAACACATGTGCACGGGCGCATGCACGCACACACGCACACACGCTCGCGCACACACATAAGTCAATCCTAGCCCTGGCTCCCTCTGAAGCAATCCATCTTCTGCTTTCACTGTTAATTATGACTCGGTACACCGATAACCAAATGACATTGAACCCGGAGTGGCTGTCCCTGTCTCCCTGCATCACATTTACGCAGGTTGATGAAATCATTCTGGGCAAGGTTAAGGCACATCTCCACAGTGCAAAGGTTCTGCTTAAAACAAACACCGCTTGCTTTCGGGACCTGGCAGGGAAATGAAAAAAGAAACCCAAGATGCTCTAGGCTTCTGTCCTGGTTTCCAGGCAACCAGATGCCGGGTGCAGGAAGGGAAAGGGGCTTTCTTCTGGTGCCAGACAGTATTGATAGACAGTGGGCTCACTTTCCGAGCCAAGGAGATGGGGAGGAACAGAGGAAGCCTGCATAAGCCTCATTACCCTAATCAACCATAGAGTCAGCTCATTGGCAGGGAGAGTTGGGAAATGAGCCCATCGGCAGGCAGGGCCTGAGCTGGGGAGAGATGCTTTCTCCACGCTATAAGCTACAAAGACTGGGCTGCTGTAAGCATGGGGATTCCCAGGCACTGTCACCCTGGCTGCTGTACATGGGTGTGTGCTTCAGCTGGACAGAAGGAACCTGGCCAACTGCCTCCTCGGGGAGCTCCCGGAACCACAGTGGGGGCCAAGGGCAGAGGAGAGACAAGAACGATGCTGGGTGTTTCTCTCTACAGCACGATTTACCAAAGACCCTGAGAGGCTAGTGTGTCGATCCCAGTGCCCAGGCAAGATACAGGGTGAAGAGGATGGACAAGCACCAAGCCACAGGTCCACTTTGCTATTTCTTCTCGTCAATGTCCAGAGCTCCATGGAATCACGTGGTACAGGCCAACCAGCAGGGGCTCCTCAGACAGACCTGGGTTCAAATCTGCCCTTTGCCACCTCCAAAGGGAGGGAGTGCCGAACACCCCTGAGCTTCCTTCCTGTTCTGTCCGAAGGGTGGTTGGGAATCAGCAGTCAGCATAATCCTGTTAGTTCTACTCCAAGAAATGAGAGTGTTCCTCTCAAGAGCTCCTATGGCGATACAATAAAAAGTCTGTCTGGCCCACATGGTAAGGAGGACATTGGTTTGATCAGGGCGTCATCTGGTGTTTTCCTGGTCACTGTAGCTGCCTTTCTGACATTACTGTATGGTACACAACATGTAGACTGTGTATACGTTACAAAAACATATGGCATGCCTACAGTATTTAATTAGATGTGAGTGCATGGCATCAGACTTTATGCTAGAAATTTTTATTCCTGTTTTGTAGGGCAGGAAACTACATTTCAGAGAGGTGAGGGGGTCTGCTGGAGGTCACAGGGCTGGTTCACGGAGAAGCAGGGTCTCTATCCCAGAACCTGCAGGAGGGACAGATTTGCTAAATTGCACTGAAGAAAGAAGTGTCCCAGCCCTGGTTGTTGTCACCGCGACTCTCCTCTGCCCACTGCAGGGCTCAGTCAGGTGGCTTCCCTGCCCACCTGAGTTAGCCGCCGGCCTCCTCCTGTGGTGCCCCCACGTTGGGCTTTGGCGTCTCATCCGCCAGCAGCATCCATTGTTCTCTCGCTGGTGCCTGTGGCTCCCAAATCTACAACATTCAAACAAATCAAAAACAACAAGCGAACAAAAGCAGAAAGGAATCACCCAGGTCCTCATCCTGGCTCTCCAGGATGGGCAATTCCTCAATGTCCCTGAGTCCAGACTTGGTTTCTTTACCTAGGAAATGGAGCTTAACCAGTCCCTAACTCAAGGCCACGCGTGAGATTTAAATGACAAAATGCAGAAAACATGCTCAGCAGACAGCATCTGGCATTTGCTTCTTCGAGACCAGTAGAATCGTCTCCTATAAATCCATCCTAAACGTCTTCAGAGGGCTGCCCTCCCTGTGGTGAGACGCTAATGAGATCCGGCCTCCTTCAGTGAGAAGCGGAGGCAGCGGCCTCACCAGGTCTGGGGCAGTTGTAGCAACACGAGCATTTACTGCAGACTTACAGAGGGTGCACTGGCCACTGTCCTCAGCACTTTATGAGGCTTGCCTCATGTAGTCCTCACATGGACCCTGTGAGGTAAACCCTACTGCTGTCCATCTTATTTACAAATGAAAACACTGAGGCCCAGACAGGTTAAGAGACTTCCCCGGGGCACACAGTTAGTCTGCCCCCTGCACAGAGGCCACACGACTCTGTGTCACACAGCCTCCCAGCCCAGTGCACTTTCCCCCAGTCTCGTCTCTCTTGCAGGGACACTTGGGACCCAACCCTTTCCAAGTGGCTGTGAAGCGAGGATGCAGCCCAGAGCATCTCGGGGTGAGTGTGAGAGGGACGCTGGCCCCCTGCCGCTGGCGCTCAGAGGCCGGGGGCTCCCAGCGGCAGGAAGGGGGGCCGCGGCTGCGGGCCAACGGCAGACCCCTCCTCCTTGCCTCGCATGCACCAGATTGACCGCTTCCAGTTAAATAAAAATATCAAAACCCATAACACGCCTAAGAGCACCTGGGGATACATGCATTACCGAGCTGTCATCACGGCCCTCACGCCGCGCTCCTGGCCCTCGCTCGCGTGCGCTGCACATGCGCTCCTTGGCAGTGGACGTCGCTCCCCTCTAACCCAGATGATCCGGCTTCCCGGCCAAGCCTGCAGCCTGCCTCGACCCTCCCACAGTAGCCGTTTCCTCCCTGGTTTTCATTTGCACTCACTGAATTAACCACCTATTTCCTCCCTCGCTCCTCCTGCTCCTCCCGGCCCTTCTGTAACAGGAGGGGGTTTGCCGGGACTGGGCGGCTCCGTTGGTTAGAGAATTGTAAGGTTGCTGGTTCGATCACCAGTTGGGGCACATCCAGGAACAGATAGAAGTTCCCGTCAGTCTGTCTTCCTCTCCTCTCTCTCTCTAAAATGAATAAATAAAAAAATTTAGAAAAGAAAGAAAGGAATGGGTATGTTCCAAATGGGAGGGGCTCCGAAGGAGGGTCCCTAACCCACGAGGACCTGCTTTACGTTTTAGAATTCTGCATGAAATGCTGTTTCAACAAAGGGTCTGGTGGCTGAAAACCCCGTACGTAATTAAATCATTAAATGTGTAAATATCAAACCCAAGGGCTGAGCAAGCTGGCCTCTCAGGTCCTGTCTAGCAGAAAGCCCCTCAGCACCGTCAGCAGTGGACGCTGCAGATGGGAATCGCTGAGTGCAATGAGGACTGTGCTGCCTCCATTTTTCTTCGGTATCTGACAGGACCACAGAGATACCGGGAGACGATAAACACGCCCGGCGACAGTGAAGGATGGAACGCGAGGCTGAGACACCACCGCGACTTCCCTGCTCCGGCGTCACGACAGAGACAAGGCCCCGGGAGCAAAGGCACTGAATCTGGCTTAGCAGCTGGGGGCTGCAGACAAACCGAGACCCCCACACCAAGGTCCTGCTGTCTACGGTCCTCAGCTCCTGGATGATTCTTTCAAGTCCCGGTGTGATGGGGAGTGGGGTGACATCCAAAGCTCATGGATGAGTTCTGGCCACAGAGCAGTATCTGCTAATTGGAAGAAACGTCCACACCAGTGCATGCACGCCTGCGCACACGGGGGCTAATAGTTGCAGAAAAATCATGGTTTGTTTAGATGACATGCCTAATGTTCTTTTCTATCTTGAGTTCATAGTGGTGGAAAACTGTGTATTCTGTTCTGTCTGTTGGCCTCCCTTAATCTCATTATCTGATCTTCTTTTGAAGATTAAGCCACACATCCATCACAGTGAACAAAGCCCCCTCGGATGGACAGCAGACAGCTTGGAGTGGTTATAAAAGCTCAACTCCCAGAGTCACGGGACACTTGGTGTCCAAGGAGGCGGACACTGGACAGGGCACACTTGTTCCTTAAAGTTGGTGGGATCCAGCCCGCGTTTCAACAATACTGTCCCGAAGGAGGCCATGTCCCTTCTAAGTAATGGCCCTTGAATTTACGCCAGTGTATATCTCCCTGTCTTGTTTTACGCGCAGCACTTTCTGTTACCTTATACATCATTGCTTATTGGTTTATAATCACCTTCCTTTAGAAGAGGGAGGCATCAACAAAAGCAGGGGAACTTATTTGTCTTGTTCACCACCTATCCCCAGCTTAGAACAACCTTGGCATGTTGTAGGCGCTTAACAAATACCTACTGAATGAATGAATGAATGAATGGTGTATGGCCTTGCCGTTTCAGTACCAGCCTGGGACAGCTGTGGTACAGCCGACATGTACCATGCAGGCGACCCAGTCTGCTAACCCACAGAAATCCCCGAAGCGAACTTTTCATACCAGCACCTGCAAAACGGGCATCCTCTCTATCCACCAAATGGGGTGGCGTGGGAGCCTGCAGGAAGTTCCTGTATGTGAACAGTGCCCACATGTTACCCAGCACGTGGCAGGAGTCTCCCCAAGCAATTTTGAATCCAGAACGGCTTGTATCATTTCCCCCATGTCAGAGAAGAACGAAACCGAGGTTCAGAGGTACACAGAAGGGGGTGAGGCCAGGACCGCTGCCATAGGCGTGATTCTCGGATCACAGCTCTTTCTGCCTCTTCATGCCAGTTTTCTAGAACAATCTCTATAGCTCTTACACATTCAGCGCATATTTATTATTTAACTTTTTTTTTATTTAAAAAAAACTTAACATTTTTCCCCAATGTACTCTTCATTTTGACCCAGCTAATACACATTCCCAAGTAAAGGCTTCAGACAGACCTACAGACAGACAGAAAGAGGGACAAATGTCATTTTCTCCAGAGGGTGAGCTCAGCTCCGAGTCTTCCGTGCCTTGTGGCTTTCGGTCTGTGGTTGTTTCCACAGTAAAGCAAACCCTGAAGTGGGCACCTGGTGGGACCGGGGGCTCCCCAGTCCTCCCCTCTCCCTCGTGCCCCCCTTCCCCCAGAGGGCAGTTGGTCCCTCTGGGCTGGATGCAGTGCAAGAACCAGGATCCCAACAGGATGGGGACAGAGATTTCCCCTGCCAGCGAGGAAGACTGGGCAGAGGTTTCTGGGCTGTGCCCTGCCAGGGTTTCGATTTACCCCGTGATGGGGAACAGCTGTGTCCCAGAAGGGAGCCAAGGAGTCTCCACGAAGACTGTGTCTCTTCCCCAGGGTTGTGATAAGAGGCACGGGGCAGGGAGCACGGCCGAGATGAGGAATCGAGTTTCTCCCTGCGGCTCGCACGCCAGGCCCCGGGCTAATCTCCCCAGAGGTAACCCAGACCAGAGATGGGCCTCCCTGTCTCCCTGCTATCTGAGGGTATTTTCTGTCACCATGGAGAATGATAGACCCTGGAAAGGTCAGAGGGACACAGCCTGCGAGTCAAGGAGGCAGGGCAGTGCAAGCCTGCTGCAAAGTGCCAGCACCCCAGGGGGAGGACAGTGAGAGCCACAGAGACGCGCTGGGCCAGAGGGACATGGGTTCGAATCCCACCCCTGCCTCCCCATGACCCTAAGGGTTAGAGTCCTGGTTTTCATATCTCTACCTAAAGGGCTCCTGGGACCGAAAGATGCTGGTCTGTAAAGAGCCCCTTGGCAGTCTCTGGAGACGGGAGTGAGAAGAAAGAATGAGCCCGTGGTCAGGGCCACGGTCACAAGCTCGCTCCCCACTCCGCCACCACGTGGTCCTCACCGCGCCACGATTCTGCAGCCTTCCTTCCCTGACAACGGACTCTGCTGACCCTCTAGCCTCCTCTGCCGGCTTCTTTTCCCCGAAACACGGCGCGAGCTGCATGAGGGCCGTGTCCCCCCACCTCCCAGCCTCTTGCACACATGCCTGATGACAAGACGCATCAGGGGTAGCTGTTATTCAAGAAGGGAAAAAGAAAAAGAGGAGGAGGAGGGAGGCAGGCAGGAAATTCCAATCAGACCCAACCCGAATGGCCAAGGAACCTGTATTTCTAACCAGCTCCCCAGGGATTCTTATTAGCAAGCAAATTGGAGAAATAGATTTCACAAGCATGGCTTTCTCGCTTTTTTTTCTTTTCTTTTTCTGCCAAGACCCACAGTAAGAAATACACTAATGAATAATTCTACATTGCAAATACACACACACACACAAACACATACACACACACACACACACACACGTATAAATGACCAATTAAAAGAGTTCTGTGAAACACAGCTCACCCTTGTTATCGACACCCTACCCTCCACTATTTTCTCTTCACCCCACTTCCCTCACTCAAGTCTAGTCCGTCAAGGTGATCCTGTCGGAAATGTCCAGAAACAGGTTTTCTAACTTACAGCAGCAGAATGTCAGGGTTCCTGTTAAATGTACACATTTCTGGGCCCATTCCCAGAGGGCTGATACCATTTCAGAGAGTGGTCAGAACCAGAGTGTCCAGTGGGGTTTCAGCACCACTGAGACAGAGAGTCTGACCGCAGGAAGAAGAGCTTCTGACCAGTCCAGACCGGCCAGAGGCCCCCTCTGGGTCAGAGAAGGGCAGACACACTAATGGGCAGTCCCACCAACACAGTATCCCTTGGGTGGGTAGTTCCCCAAAGGAAATAGAAGAAAGGAACAATCTGTTCTTGATTGTTTGTGTCCTACCCAAAACTCATGTGCTGAAATTCTAACCCCCAATTGATTAGGAGCTGGGGCCTTTGTTAGGTCATGAGGGTGGAGTCCTCACGAATGGGATTAGTGTCCTTTTAAAGCAGACCCCAGAGAGCGTCCTTGTCCTCTCCACCATGAGAAGACACAGGGACACAGGGAGAAGGCTGCTATCCATGAGCCAGGAAGCAGCCTCTCACCAGACACCAGATCTCCAGGTGCCTTGATCTGGGACATCCTAGCCTCAAGAATCATGTGAAATAAATGTCTGATGTATATAGCCATCCAGTCCATGGTATTCTGTTATGGCAGCCCAAAGGGACTGATAGATACTGAGCAGGCAACACCAGGGCCACAGAGACACCGTCCTAGAAGACCCAGGTAATGGTTGGTTAGTTCTCCTTCTCCGCTGCCTATACAGTATTCTCCCCCGTGATCCCTGCGGTGCCCGGCACAGGGCACACAGCACACATCCAATGTGTGTGGGCTGCATGAGAGCCAGGACACTGCTGCATTTTGACTACTGGTCTTGGTCATAAACGATCATGTTTTTGACCCTGTGTTTCATGCATAAATAACCAAAGGCAAACTCCCTGGGGTCTGGCATCTACTGATGACAACAGAGACCAGACAATTTGTATTTATTTCATTCAACAGACTCTTCCCATATGCAAGACAGTCTTCTGAGAGCTTTACAAATATTAAATTTTGTCCATAAAAACCCTATAAGAGAAATAGCATATTGTCCCTGATATTCACATTGATCTTGTTAGGAGCAGCGATTACTTTTTTCTCTACACTGAGACTCAGAGAGGTTATATAACCTCCCCGAGATCCTACAGTAAATACCAGGGCTGCACATTGAACCCTGGGAAGGAAGAGTGAGCAACACCACGAGAATCTTTAAAAATGGTACTCAGTCCTGGAGTTATCAGTTGGCTCTTGCATGCTAAGAACAGCCATGGTTGAAATGGGCCAAGCCTGGGGGTTGGGGGGGGGCAGAAGCTCCCCTCTTACAAACAGAAACAGAGACACAAACCAAAATGACTCATAAATTGCAGCTGTGGGCGGGACGCCAGTAAACACATGAACCCCCCAGTGGCTGGCTGAACATCCTTGTAGCTTCCATGTGCCCTCATTCTGTTCAAATGTAGTGACAAGGAAATTCATCACTGCTTATATAATTTATTTTTTATTTATTTTTTTAATGAGAGGGAAAAAAAGCTCTATTCACTCACGGAGACTTTCGTTCAAATGTCAAGCTCTATTTTAATTTTCCAGAAGCAAATGTTGCAGTCAGCCAGGCTTTAACACAATGGCCCCCAACTCCTCTTTTCATTGCAGTGACAGGGTTGTTGCGGCTGACTGATGCTCTTTCTCAGTTTGTGTGGCTCACCAGGACTTTCTGACTTAAATATTATGTCTCTCACGGTTGCCCCTGCTAGGTTCCGGAATGGGAACAGTTGCTCCTAACGTGGAAGGAAGAGAGACAGTCTTGTGGTCTCATCACACCTGCCCTGGACCTCCTGCATTTCCTCTAAGTCCTGCCTGTAAACTGAGCAGCTCCTTAGACCCACCTCAGTCTTGACATGTACTCATGTGCAGCTAGAGAAGCCGGCTGGTGCTCTTCTTCTTCTATGCAGAGATATCCTTGGCCAGACCAATGAATTCAAGAGCTAATGCTCCATCTTCAAGTTCCCTTGGCTGGTAGTTTGGGCTACGTTGGATGGCTGTGACACCATTCTCTGCCCTGGGCTGCTGCTCCTCCAGCGTCTGACAGCCGTGCCCTCACCTTCCTTCCGGCCCTCACTAATGGTGTCCTTTCTGCCTCCTGTCCACCTCCTGGTCCACAGATGTGTCATCACTTTTAGGCCAACTGTGACGGTTAACTTTGTGTCAACTGGACTTGGGCCAACAAGTGGCCCTGATGTTTGGTCAAAGGTGGTCCTGGGTGTGTCTGGGCGGGCGTTTCTGGATGAAACTGACATTTGCACCGACACTGAATAAAGTAGATCCTCCTCCTCATCGTGGGTGGGCCTCATCCAACCCCTGGAAAGCCCGGATAGAACCAAATAGCTGACACTCTCGAGAATAAGAAGAAGCTTCTGCTGCTTGGTGGCTGCGCAGGGACACTGGCCTTTCCCGGCCCTCAAACTTGAACACTGGGCTCATCTTGGGCTTGGGGGCTGCTCATGTTTGTACTGGAACTCTCCTGGTTCTTGAGCCTTCAGACTCGGACTCGAGCTCCACCAGCAGCTCTCCCGGGACCCCAGCTTGCTGACTGCAGAGCTGGGGACTTCTCAGCCTCCCTAAGCATGTGGACCATTGCCTATTGCTCCCATTTCTCTAGAAAATACTGACTAACAGACCGACTTGTATACGTTATGTGTTGCTGCATATCAAAATCCCCTAAAACTTAATGACTTAAAACATTATGTTTTAGGCAAACTTATGTTTTGTAAAGAGGAAGAGAGTAAATAGTTTAGGCTCTGTGGGCCATATGGTCTCTACTCAACTCTGCTACTTAGTATAAGAGCAGCCATAGACATGTAATGAATGAGTGTGGTGGGTGGTGTTCCAATAAAGCTTTATTTACAAAAACATCTGCCTGGTTAGGTTTGGCCTGTGAACTCTGACTTAAAACTATGATTCACTATTTCCCATGACCCTGTAGGCTCACTGGGAAGCTTTGCTGGTCCTGCCCGGGCTCACATTTCATTGCAGGCAACAATAGTCATCCCGTGGCTCAGCAGGGGGTCCTGGAGAGACGACGATGACCTCGCATGGCTTTGGGGCTGGCTATCAGCTTGGCCTTTCTCTCCCCGTGATCTCAACATTCAGTCACCCAGCCCAGGTTTCTTTATGCAGTGACTAGAACATTCTAAAAGGACAAAGGCAGAAGCTGAAGGCCACTTGAGGCCAAGGTTCCAGAACTTACACAACTTCTGCCACGTTGGCAAGCCAGAAGGCTGGGTCAGGTTCAAGGGGGTGGGGAAACACACTCCACCTCTGCGGAGTCTGGAGGGAGCTGCCCGATGTCACCGTCATTATTTTCCAATCTGTCTCGGAAATGAACAGGATACCTTAGCTGTCACATCTTCACCCAGTGGACAGAAATCCACCGGAGTCTGTGAGGAGCGTAAGTCCCTTGTCACCAGCACGAATCCAAGCATTCACCACTCAAGAGAATAAACTTTCTCACCAGCCTTGCCTAGGCATTTGAATAGCATTCCTTAGAATCTTAGTCTAAATATGAATGTTGCCTGAGGTCAGAAGATATGCTCATTGGCCCCTGGGACATGAAGACTAAGAGACTATGGGAGATAGATATCCATGGGTGTCCAGAGGGAAAAGGAGCCTAAGTCCTGTCCTTCCACGACCTGTCCTACTGCTTGCAGGGGTCCCCAAACTTTTTACACAGGAGGCCAGTTCACTGTCCCTTAGACCACTGGAGGGCCGCCACATACAGTGCTCCTCTCACTGACCACCAATGAAAGAGGTGCCCCTTCCAGAAGTGCGGTGGGGGCCGGATAAATGGCCTCAGGGGGCTGCAGTTTGGGGATGCCTGGCTTACAGTAACAATGGTATGTTAATGAAGATGTCGCCCCATTATCTTTTCCCTGTTCCCATCCCCTTTACCTGGACACTGCACAGAAGGGTTGATAAAGCAGAAGAGCGTGACACTAAATACTGTGCGGCTTTCACATTTTCAACTAGATCATGAGCGTTTCCCACAGGGGTTCAAACTCAACCTTCTCTTGGAATCTTCTCAAGCGTGTTCATGTCTCCACTCATCTCTGAAGATAAAATCGGACCAACCATTATTTTTTAACAAAAAAAAAATGAAAACCCCTTGCTGATCCTGGCCACAGATACTTTCTATGGGATGGTGATCTTGTTCTTTTTAAATGAAGGGCTTTTGAATCAGTCCAAGAACAGACGCATATTTTTTTCTGTAGTTTGTCTTTGATGCATAAGCCAAAAGACACAACATGTACTGATATTGTATTAATGCACTTTTATCTGTAAAATAAAAGTCCGTGTAAAATATAGATGAATTAAATATAGATCTCTCTCGAGGCTGAGAAAATAGTTGCTAAAAGTGCTTCTTCTTCTCTTTCCTAAAAGTAACTGTTTTTTGGAAAGTCATCATTAAAATACATGAAAATGAAACCTCCCAAGGTACCCATCATTCTTCCACAGAGAAGGCCAATGTGACCGATTATTTGCTTTTTAAAAGTGTTGAATTTTTATGACTCTTTGTTTAAAGCTATTTGTCATTGAACAGGCTGTGCGAAGCCAGATACAGACTTGACTTCCAAAGGTAACTTACACCAAAGATCTTGCGATAGTATTACTGGCCATGTGGCCTTAAGAACTCGAGTTCTCTGAGAAGGTTTTAAATCAGAAGTGTTAAGTAGAGCTTAAGCCCCATGTCATTTTAAATTCCAAGCTTTAGATCCAGGAAGCATGGATTTTATGATGGAGATGACAACTGACCCTCATCTGTAATAGATACAGAAAACTAACTTCGTGGCCTCCTCTGTAATTCTCAGCAAGTCGGGGAGGCCGGTGGGGTATGAAAGACAAGGAAGGCAGGCATAACATCAGCTGGCCGGTGGCTCCTGAGGGTTCACCAGCTGTCCCTTCAGTGCTCGGCTTACCCTCTGATTCCGTCTCTAGCCGGGCTTCTGGCCTGCTTGCCTTTTGGGAACTTCTATCTCCAACAACAAACTTTTCATAACTTACAATAATGAATGCAACAACTAGCATTTACCATTTATGAATTACCCTAGACCAGTGGTCCCCAACCCCCGGGCCAATGGACCGGTACCGGTCTGTGGGCCATTTGGTACCGGTCCGCAGAGAAAGAATAAATAACTTACATTATTTCCATTTTATTTATATTTAAGTCTGAATGATGTTTTATTTTTTAAAAATGACCAGATTCCCTCTGTTACATCCATCTAAGATTCACTCTTGAAGCTTGTCTCGGTCACGTGATACATTTATCCGTCCCACCCTAAAGGCCGGTCTGTGAAAATATTTTCTACATTAAACTGGTCCGTGGCCCAAAAGAGGTTGGGGACCACTGCCACACACTGGGTTACAGGCTTTGATGCTTTATGTCATTTGATCCTTACACCAACCCCGAGAAGCCTTCAGGACACTTTCCCCCAACTTTAAAGACAGACACGGAGGGTGCACGGGCAACAAGGAGCAGCGTGAAGCTGAGCTTCAAGCCCGGCTCTGTCTGCTCCCGAGCCAGCCTGAGCTCTAGTCTATTCCGATAGTCTAACAACTGATCACCTTCTTGTGTTGCTCTCTCTCTAATTACAATGAAAGCTTCTCAATGGGAGAGATACATTGTATGTGTTGATTGTGTCTTCCGGGGTAACCGGCACAAACATCCAATAGGAGGAATTTATTTGCAGCAAAAAGAAATGTGTATATTTTGTATATAAAATGTATATGTGATATGTAAAATTTATGTATAAAACTTATATTTTATACATAAAATTCACATACTTATACATATAAAATTTACATATTACATGTAACTCATCTATTTTAGATATAAAATTCATCTATTTTAGATATGAAACTTTTAATATTTATATCAATATATAAAACCTATATCTTATATATAAAACTCATGTATTTATATATAAAATGCGTGTATTTCTAATATCCCAGTGTACAACATTCAACTGAAAAACCCACATCTTTCAGGGAATTTTTCAGTGCCAGAGTATACAATATTTTTCTTTGGCATTTTGTTTCAATTTAATCAATTCAAAACTTGCATATTAACGGGGCCATGTCTCAAATGAAACTGAAACGCTAGGGGGCGGGGGGGGGGCGGTCTCCACCAGAAAGCAAAGAAACACGAGGAAACGCATCAATCCGCGCGGGGGTTACCGTGTCCCCTGGGACGCGCCGCGCAGCCCTGCCTCCGAGAAGTGTTAGCATTAGGGCTTGATAAAGCCATCTGCGGCTAACAAATTCCACCGCCACCTCATTAGATAGAAAAAACAGAACGCTTTAGGACACTTGGAGATATTTTCGGTAAAAATAATATTTTTTCCTCTTCCAGAGGAACTGAGGAACGTCGTCGCCTAATTGTGCGGTGAGCAGTCACGGCAGGCCGGCACAGCCGCGGGGTCAGGACCAGGGGTCCAGCAGTGTCAACTGTCCTCTGGCCGCAGAGCACTTCCTCCCCAAAGAGAAATGGCCGTTGCAACCTAATTAAGAGGTCAGTGGTCTCAGGACAGGCGGGATAGAAGCCGCGAGCTCTGTGAAGTCGTGGGGACTTTGATCTGCCAGGCCTCTTGGCATGGACAGGGAGCCAGCGACCATCCAGAGGTCTTCTAATCTTCTTAGAGATAAGCTGAAACTGCTTGGCCGGGATAGGGGAGCCCGGGCGGGGCAGGGCCCGTCTCTGCGCTCTGCCTGCCGCCTGCCTCCTGCCTTCCGAGCGAGTCAGTTCCAGGCTGACATCCCCACCACGCTCCGGAACCGCACTCCCAGACAGCGAGGCGAACTGTCCTAGGGATGCCTGTCCTAAGGAGGAGTGTATGGGAGTTACTTACCCCCGTCACCCTCCCAGGGGCCGTTTTGGAAGATGTCTGGAAGATGGCTTCCCCAAGGAAGCCAGGAGCAGCAGAAAGCTGGTCAAAACGCTACAGGACAGGAACTGGGGGAGGAATGGATGACGGAAGGAGGGATAAGGGAAGAACGGAAGAATTAAATTAGTCTAAATTACTGGACAGGGGCAAGGCCAAGTGTAGAAAAATAGAAACAACATTACATGGAAAAGAAAAGGATGCATAAACTTTTAATTACATTAACTTTTCGGGGTGGGGTCTCAAAACATCTAAACATTTTCATGAAGTTAAAAAATTAGTCAAAGTTTAGGATCTGTTTTATAGCAAATAGCTGACTTAAGAAAAATTGGTGGGACTCTATCTACAAAAGGGACTCTATCTTCTGGGAAAGGCAGGTGTCAGAATTCGGTAAGTGCTGCTTGCATCTCACTGACTAGGAAACAGTCCAAATGATTGATTCTTGGAACTGGAATCTTCAGAGACTGGACACATGGGGACAACGAACTGAATGGGACCTTGAGCACTCTCAGATGGAAAAGGACTAGTGAGGGTCCTAGCAAGACCTTCTGTGTGACCCCTCTGGTCATACGATATTTCTTCAGATGTCATGCTATAAAGCATTAATCAAATGAAGTTAATATTTTGGGTACTTTGCAAATGGATGAGCCAAGATGTATAGCTTGTGTTTGGAATGAGTGAGGTGAACTGCAGGGAGCAGTGTTCAGAGTAGGCAAGGAGCCTTCAATCCCCAAGTTAGAAACCATTTATGCCCTTGAGTGAGGCACCAGAGCCCCTGACCCAACCAGGATGCATGCACGTCTACACCCACCCTTGGACCACCCCGCCCAGTAACCGGGACCTGGAAGCCATGATGCACCTGTGTAGCTAGGCATGCTGGGACAGTGAAGCCACCTCTTTCTGCCTCCAGGGGGCTGGACGGCGCTTCTACAAAGACCCGCTTGCTTTGCCTTGGAGACTTCTCAAAAGCGTTGGGAAATAGGTGGAGTTTGTGGCACCCCACTTTTAGATTTTCTAAACGGGGGTTCAGGAAAATTAAACGATTCTGCTAAGAAAGGCTGTACAGCTAACAAGAGGCAGAAACCAAATTTGTACCCGGATCTCCGAACAACACATTGGAAAACACACTGAGGAGGCACCACGCAGCCAGACACCAAAGTTCACTTCTAAGTCAGTGTCCTAGTAACTGGGAATTTAGAAGAGGATCCTCAGAAGGAAATTCCAGTCAAGGAATTTCCCACAAGTGGTATCTGGGCCGAGATCCTCCTCCCCCACCCCCCGAGCACTTATATCACACAGCAGAGCCCTGTCACAGAGTAGCAGGGCCATCCCCACTGATGGGGCCACAACAGAGGAGAAAAGAATGCGGCAGGTCACTCTCTGGCTTTTCCCCGCCGCTCATATTTCACTGGTCAGATAAAGACATGTGGTCGTGCTTGACATCAATGGGGGTGGGGAAGTGCAGTCCTACTATGTTCCAGGAAAGAAGGAGAGGTAGTGAATGTCTTCTTGACCTTCCCAAGGCCCCTAGCCAATCCAGGGCCAAAGCTTTCAAAATCGATGCCTGTAGCACACCATTCAACTCTGCAGGTCATAGGTTTGACTCTGTTGGTGTCTTTCTTGAAGTACTTGGCAAAAAAAAAAAAAATGTTATCTGGTGTTCAACTAGAGGAACGATGTTATCTTAATACAGCTAGAGAGAAGCAAGCCATTGTGACCCAGGGATTCCTCCTGGAAGAGACATCTTTGAAGATTTCGAAGATGGATAGCAGGCCCAGGAAAGATGGTCAGATGGGGCTGTTTCTCCTTTGGGAGGCACTGGGGTCATAAACCATGAAAAACATGTGCCTCTTTTGGCCCCTGCCAGCAAGGGCCACTCTCCCAGTCTCCCTTTCCCGCACAGAGAGGAGAGAGGGAGAGCAAGAAAGGAAAAGAGAAATCATAAAGAAGAAATCTGGGAGTAGCTGCAGGCAGTTCTTAAACATGCAGCACTGTACTTTAGAAAAACCAACAAATGTTCCCCCCCAAAAGTCTTCAGTTCTCCAGAATTTCCAAAGAAACCCCCAAACCTCATGACTGCTTCCCTCTCTTCCACTTCAGATTCCTGAGCACACACACTCCTTGAGCTGAGAAAGGAGTCTCCAAGTGCATGCAGGAATTTCGTGTCAATTTCTAAGCATCTACAATTCCTGAAAGAGACCACAGCTACCCCTTTTTGGGATGATTTATCCCCCAAGTATGCATTGCCTCATTAGTATCATCAATCGGATATTTTTTCCCAAAGGAAAATATAATTAATGGCCCACCAGAAATGTTTTGAAATGTTTATATGTGTTTCTTTGTATAAGCACAAAAGTGAGTGTGTGGGAGCCTGTTTATAAGTTAGCGAAGTGTTAGTAAACCCTGGTTTGACACTGATAAGGTTCATATGAAAGTCATTACCGAAACTGTTGCCTAAATAATAAACAGGATCTTTCGGTTTACCCTCTTTCAAGCACGCCTCACTAGATTAAAAAAAAAAAAAAGACATTATAACCAGAAGAAATGCAACAATGTACAGAAAAGAACCGAATTACTACTGTGGTCACTGAAGTATTCACTATTCATGGAGAAGCATCTTTCCGTGAGATCCAGGGTCTCATGGACCAGGGCTCAGTTGGGACAACTATGGGTGAGTCACTGAGCATCTGTTATCTCTTTGTCTTTTGCAAGATGGGGATAATAATAGTGCTTCTCCTATAGTTTTCTACCAGGATTCAATGAAAAAGTCACCTAGAACATCCCCGCATAGTGTGAGCCCTCAGCAGACTGGTTAGCAATTGCTGCTATCAAAAGCAGCTGGAGTTTTCTCATGAGACAGATCAGTTCTCCGGGTGTTTCACGAGGGTCTTTCTGCCGCCACGCCTTCCCCAAGAAGAGGCCTTGTAATCTGCTGTTCGGAAGGGACACGGGAATGCAGGGGTCCCCAGACTTTTCCCCCTGATATTTGGGTTTGCCACTGATTGCTTGGTGACTTGGGGTAGGTCACTGCTCACCACCTGGAGCTCAGCTTTTACATCCAAAGAACAAGAAGACTTGAATATATTGTAGACCATGGCATCTACTCTTCAAATGCTATCTTACCAAGAGCTGTGGCTCCTGACGGCACCTTCCGACAGTGGAAGGTCAGTAAGTTCCTGTGGACATCTACTGGATTCTTGCACCTGCGTGGGGAGTCCCAGTTCTCTGTGTGGACCATGCTTGCACAAGATCACGCCTACAAGCATGAATATTTAGAGAACTCACACTGGGCTAAGCACGGAAGGAACAACAATGAAACAAGGGGACCTCTGAGACGAGTGTTAGTCTGCAAGGCTGGGGTTGGACACCTGTTCTTCTACCAAACTGCTTATTGCAACTGGTTCAGGCAGCTTTTTAACCTCTGAGTGTCTGCTTCACCTACAAATGGAAACAATGAGAGCCACTGACTACGTTGCTATGAGCCTGCATCAGGTCACTGACTGAAAGCGTCTAGCACAGAGCTGGCAAGCTGCGGGTGCTCCAACAATGCAAGTCCCTTGCCTTTGTGGTCAAGTGAGAACAGTGTGCGCTGTTAAACACCCTCAGCTTTGACCTGTCCTGGTATTTTAGTAATGCCCGTCTACACTGGGGCTTCCCTATCCTGACCCAGTTTCAGGAGCAAGGCTGTCCAATGGTGTCCCAGTCGGTGCGTTAGTCACCGGCCTCCTGACTAAAGGGATCTCACAAACCGTCATTACCTCCGCACCAGGAGCCAGCAACCACGCCCCAGGATATGGCTCCAAGCGAGCCACTGTCGCAGCCTCTTCCTCCACACGGGGCTTGGATCCAGCCAACACCCCGCTCATCTCCAGGGGCTGCTCTGTGCAGCTTCAGCTCAGACAAAGGGCTGCCTTCGGTCTGAATGCAGCCTGCACATTAAGCAGCCACTCAACAAGCTGCGCGCCAGGCAGGCTCTTGGCTCCCAGATCACAGGCTGAGCCCCGCCAGACAACAGCGGCCAGATCGTGCCACCGTCCAGTGGGAGAGCAGCACCAGGAGGGGAGGCCATTAGTCACTTCTTCATTGTTCCAGCCATGAGGAAGGAAAGCTTTTATTTCCTTTCTGTGAGGGCGGAAATTCTTCAAGGAAGAACAGAGCCTCACACTCTCAGTGGCTGCAAGGGGCCCTCGGCCGTGCGCCCGCTGGCAAGCCCTGCCTGCTGGGTGGCACTCAGGGCCGGCCAGGGAGCATGCGTCTGATAGAGACTCATGTCTTACCTCCTTTGTACTCACTGCAGTCTGTACCCTGGTGATTTCTGTGTGCCCAGTAGTCAAACCTGATTTGAGAAGAGGGGACGTGCTCCCTCAATGCGCAGTGCAAACATGGTAAGGTAGGACGGCCGAATGTTTCACGGGGGTGCTCAGAGCTCCTAAGCATCCCAGCTTTCTCCATGTTGGCCGCGGGCAAACACTCGCCACCCACCCTCCCGTTCCCGCTCCCACGAAACTTTCTCTGCCCTCCCCCATAGGAGGAATTTTTACCCGCACGTGGAATTCCTTAGACTCGTGTCTGTCTTCCCCATTCATGGGGAGCTCCGGGAGGCAGGGCCCAGCTCGTTTCCATTTAGCCCTTGACACCCAATGTGGCGCACAGCAAAACGTCAGTGCTTTCTGAGTCCCCGGCACCCAGAAGACCACTCTGCTGTTGCATCCTATGCAGGGAGACTAGCTTACTCTCCCATTACAATTCCGTCACCATTCCATCCATGTTCCGTACTACTTCGTCCTGTGTTCTGATGACGTGTCGAGCAGTCTGGCCGCGTTGCAGGGCGCAGGTTTAAACAAGCAATAGGGAAGGCGTGGCCTTCACAGCACAGAGGAAACCCTCTGGCCAGACGTGAAGTGCACACTTCTCGCGTGAGATGACTTTCTGCACGGATTCCTGGGGGGACTCTTCTTAGTTTTAGTAGTGAGCCTTTCTGAATGCGCCCCAACCCAGCACTCACGGACACATCTAAAGGCTCACAAGGTCTTTGGGATGTGATTAGGATTCAAGCCTTTTTAGTCCTATTTCTAGATCACAAAAGCCTGCACATGCAAAGTATCAGGAATAGACTCAAGAAGTAACGACGGCCTGAAACAAGGAGGCATTGAAGACCTAATTCCTGCTGTAGCGAGTATTTTCCAAATATCTCAGCAGGAAAACAAGGTTAACTTTTAAAGGATGTGGACTAAACCACAGGGCTGTTTTGCTTTGCCAAGTACTTTTATTTGAAAATTTTTAAAATAAAATAAACAAATTACAAAAAATAAAATAAAATAAAAACCTGACCAATGTAGAAATCTAAAATGACTAAAAGGTTGCAAATATAGTGAAAGCATTTCAATTTTGCAATCTGCATTGGTGCCTTCCGGAGATAATGTGCAGGCCTCGTGGGCTACCGCACTGAGCTGATCTCAGCACGTGAGGATTAATTTTATGTGTCAACCCGACTGAGCACACTGTGCCCAGACATTTGATCAAATAGTCTTCTGAGTGTGCCTGGGAGAGCATTTCCGGGGAGAGGAGCATTTGAATTGGTGGACTGAATAGAGCAGGTCGTCCTCCACAATGTGAGTGGGCCTCATCTCATCTGCTGAAGGCGTGGCTAGAAGAATGGCTGACCTTGCCAAGAATAAGAGGGAGCTCCTTCTGCCTCTCTGGGGCTGGGACATTCGTCTTTGCCAGCCTTCGGACTCAGACTAAAACATGACTCTTCCCGGGTCCCCACCCTGCTGGCCTTCAAACTGGAACTACACCTTGGCTCTCCTGAATCTCCAGCTTGCTGGCTGCTGATCTTGGGCCCTGTTAGCGTCCACAGTGACATGAGCCCATTCCTTGGAACATATAGAAGGGGCCTATGCCCCTCCTGGGACCGGTGGCTGCTGCGGCTGGATTTATAGAAGGTGCTGATTGGCTGGCTGAGCTGGGGAGAGTGCCCAGCCTAGAGTCGGCAGGAAGAATAGCCCCACTAGGACCTCGTGAAGTGAGAGGGAGCGAGAGGACCGATCCCCAAGGGAGAGTCAGCGTGCTGTACCTTAAGACAGAAAGAGATGGTGACAGGCAAAAACAGGTGTCCATTACTGGGCCATGCTCCAGTTATTTGAAATGATAGCGACCTTGTTGATTGAACTTTGGAGCAGGAAAAGCTAAGATGCAAATCACTGTAACGCCGTTTAACAGGCAGTCTTAGGCAATACCCTTGGCTGAGTCTCCACTCCCCTGTCAATACAGAGAGAACAGTGTGGGGACTGGACACCAGCACCTAGCAGTTAAGGAGTATTTGGGAATCCGTAGCTCAGGTATCCTTGAAGATATGAGAGTCCAGTAATTTTGGCCTACTTCTTTTAGCTATAAAATTCATTCAAGCTGGTAGTTCTCAACTCTTATATATTCCCAAGATAGTTTAAAGAATATTATATGACCAGATAATAGAAATTTCTCATGTTGGAAAGGAGTGATGGGGGAGGGGGAGGCTGGCTGGTCCCCTTTAAGTTATATGTCAGAATCTCCGGGGGACTTTTCATTTAAAAAGTACCCCTGCTGGTTCTGATAAGCGGCTCACCCTCCCACCCACTTTGGGAATCACCGATAAGCCACAAAAAACCCCGGCTTATTAGCACGCTATAGCAGAGATATCCTTAAATCATGTCTCCAGCCAAAAATAACTATAAAAAGAAAAAAAAAAATTCAGAATCAATATGTATCCACTCCCCCCACCCAAAACAGCAGAAGAAAGATAATTCACAGTTACACTTACAGTTCTAATCATAACCCAACTCCATTACGACCATGGCGGTTCAGACTGTGCCTGCTATTTTAAGTCCATAATTATTTTTTAATAGTACTATCATTTCTTTCCATTAAGTCGGTGTCAATGAACTAGAGCTTGGCCCAAAAGAGTGAAAATACATGTAGTCCAAGCTGACTGATAATAGAAATATGCCTTTTTTCTTAATCTCTGATACCAAAATGAAAGGGATCAGAGAACCCAGGAAACACAACAAATGACAACCACTAATTTAGCAGTTGCGCGATTTGCATAGTAATGCAGGAAATGTGCTTCTGATTACGGGGCGTTCGCTCTGTCATTAGAGCCCTGAGAATGTTCTGAACTTGACTGCATTCTCCACCGGTTACCCTGGGTTTGATAACTGGGCTATCTTTTTTTTTTTTTTTTTAAATCATGCAGTTTGGGTTTTTTTTTTTAGATTTTATTTATTCATTTTAGAGAGAAGAGACAGAGAGACACACACACACACACAGAGAGAGAGAAAGGGGGAGGAGCAGAAAGCATCAACTCCCATATGTGCCTTGACCAGGCAATGGGCTATCTTCATGATATGAATTACTCCGCCAATACCCAAATCGGCAACCCCCATTCAGGACAGCTCCTTTCTTAAAGTACATTAATTTTCCCTCTAAATACACATTTAGAAAGATAGAGGAATCACATGAAATTTTATCATATTCACTTTGGTTTTTGCTCCATATATTTTCTTTTCTTTTGATTTAATTTATTTTTATTTAGTGGAAGAAAGGGAGGCAGAGACAGACTCCTGCATGTGCCCTGACCGGGATCCAACCAGCATGCCCACCAGGGGGCGATGCTCTGCCCCTCTGGGGAGTTGCTCTGTTGCAACCAGAGCCATTTTTTAGCACCTGAAGCAGAGGCCATGGAGCCATCCTCAGTGCACTGGGCCAACTCGCTCCAGGCAAGCCCTGGCTGAAGGAGTGGGGGGCAGAGAGAGAGAGAGAGAGAGAGAGAGAGAGAGAGAAGCGAGAGGAGGAAGCATGGAGAAGCAGATGGGTGCTTCCCCTGTGTGCCCTGACTGGGAATCGAACCTGGGACATCCACATGCTGGGGCAATACTCTACCACTGAACCAACTGGCCAGAATGCCCCATATATTTTAAAGCACCTTTTCAATTAATTTATTTTTTAACCCATTTGTGTCACATTTTACAGAGATAGTGGACTCCGGTCCCTTCAGTAACCAAGAATCCCAGTTTCAGGAATTATAGCACCCGGGTCCTTCCTCAGATCCCACCAGGGATGTTAAATCAGTAGGTTGCTAACCCAGGAGAAACTCCGGAAAAAGAAGCCGAGTAGATATCTGAGAAGTCAGAGAGAGTGGGTGGAGGAAAAAGAAGATACGGTAAGAAAGAGGGACCCGAAATTTCGGAAATATAACATTTAACTTCAATTTAGTCCAACTTTTGGGTGCTTTATGTACTTTTTCTACTCTTGCTCTGCTAACATTCTTGCCCACTGGTCAACCCACAGTTCCAGCATTACTCATTATCATTTCCTGCCTCTACTTGTTCAGTCTCTGTATCTTTCAGGCTCTATCTTTCTGTTTAATCCAAAGGCCAACTGTCAAAGGCCAAGTCAAGTCCCAAACCCTCTAGGAAGCTGACCTGGACCAACATCTGCGGACGGATTCACTCTGAGCTCCTAAACGGATTTCCCCATTTGAAATAGCCGCTGTCATTATTTTGTTTTCTCTTGTCATCTCTCCCTAAATATTTGATTTCATTTAACACATGTTTACAGAAGACAGCAGACAGTGTAGGCGCTGGCTCGATGGGAACGACCGGAACAGACACGGACGCCCCCCACCTTCCCGTAGCCTCCTGGCTGGTTAACAAGGGAGTTACATCACACACAAGTTCAGTGATTGGCAGACAGGGAGGGGTGGAAAAAAATAACAATTTAAATAACACAGGCAATTTTTCCCTCAATGAGCCAGTGTCTAAATAAATGTGAACTGGGAAGTAGGCCTCCCCTCTCTCTGCTGTACGCCCCTTCCCCCCTCCCCCTCTGTACTGTGGGCTTCACAGGGTGAGCCTCTCTCATCTGTACTATGTGTTTTTCTAACATGGCCCCTAGAGGCAAGTCAACTATTTCATTTAGTATCTACAGAAGAAGCAGTGACCAGCTCCTATACTAGAGAAAATCAGTGTGAGGGAGACACTGAAAGATGAACCGTCAAGGAACAGAGGTCCCCAACATGCTGCCTCCCTTACAGACCCCAGAGATTTGTGTCCTAGGCTGTTCCTTGCTCTTGAACCTGTCCTCTGAGGAAGATGCCCCCGCCCTGGGGAAACTCCCTGAAAGCACATCTGTTGGTCATTTCTTCCCAGTGGCTACTGCCCAATAATTTCTCAGGATCACAACATCGAGAAGACCAGAGAGGTCAGACCGCAATGAAGGTGAACTTGGACACTTGAGAATTGACAAAGAGAAATGTTGGGATCACCATGGTCTCTGGATAGTGAGTCCTGGGTGGGTTGTTTTATAAGAGAAGGGCAAGGGAGTTGGGCAGTGAGCCCCTAGCTGACCACAGGTGTCCCCTCATTCCCCCCCCCCTTCCCTCAAAGGGCTGCTTTCCAGAAGAGGAATTCTTACAATCTCACTTGGTTGGAATATTCTCTCCCCTTGATGCAAGTCCAAGACTCAAGGACCCCTGGTCATGCCAGAGGTGGCCCAGAGTTGGTGAAAAGAGATATGGGTGTAGTGGTAAGATACTCATTTTAATCCTAGTTCCTGATCAGCTGGCTCAGTGGATAGAGCATCAGCCCAGGGCATGGATGTTCTGGTTTTGATTCCTGGTCAGGGCACACAGGAGAAGTGACCATCTGTTTCTCTCCCCCACCTTCTTCTCTCTCTCATCCCCTCCATAGTCAGTGGCTCAGTTGGTTCGAGCATCAGCCCCGGGCACTGAGGATAGTGTATTAGTCTAAGTGTTGGCCTCAGGTGCTAAAAATAGTTCAGCTGATTTGAGCATTCTCTTCATGTGCTAAAAATAGCTTGGTTGATTCGAACATTGGCCCCAGATGGGAGTTGCTGGGGTGCTCCCAGTTGGGATGCATGCAGGGGTCTGTCTCACTACCCTCCTCTCACTTAAAAAAAATACTCATTTTATTACATGTTTTCCATTCAACTGGCCAGCGCCTTATCGTCTCTTTAACTGCATTTTGACCCAGCATTGAAAAGAAGAGAAAGTGTGAGCGACATGCTAATTTCACACAAAGCCTGGGATTCTGCACCCAGCCTGAGATCCTCCAAGATCTAGTTTTATGTCGGAGTAAGTAGCACATCATATTGCCATCGCCATATCGAAGAGTCACATGAGGTCACGACCCTGATCCAAGTGGTCCTGCTCTGGGGACCTGAGCTAGTGAGGGGAAGACGCGTGGGAGACACTTTGGAGATGGAGTCTTTCGAAACTCCTCCCACCAGCGCTATCTAATTTTAATGCTTTCTCCATAAAAATGGAAGTCCAAGAGCAGTTCTGTTACTAATAGAAATAAAAGTCAAAAAGGATCTATTCATGTATTATAAAAACTCTTTCAACTAAGACCCCAAAGACAAAAGTCAGCCTGAAACACCAATCAAGACTAACATGAGCTCAGCAAAACAGCATAGAAATCAATCAATCATCTATGCTATATGTTTTGATAAATACACCAACAATAATAAAATTAGGAGTGGTCTTCAGAAGCCAACATTCCCTCTATTAAATTCCCTGTAGCACTTCTGAATTGAGTCGAACAACAAAATACAGTGAGGCTGTTTGTATATGTATGGATGTTTTCTTTCCTTCAGAAACTGCAACTTCAGTAAAATGTATCCCATATGTGTGATAACAAAACTACATTTTCATGAGGCGCGTATTTTCCTTTAACACCAG